>NC_141538.1:127922500-129122500 GCF_021556685.1 Rattus norvegicus
GCGAGGTGGCGCATCTAGGCGGGTCCAGTGCCAGGAGAGGGCGGGGCGGAGCTTCGCAGGGCGCGCGCCTGGGAACTCCGCTGGGGCGGGGGCGGGGCGGGGCGGGGTGGGGCGGGGCTTGGCTTGCCGGGCGGGGATCGCGAGCGGACTGGGTCCTTTCGCAGAGCTACCCGAGGCCCAAGCGAGCGGGTCTGTGCAGCACGGTGGGCGGGCACCGAAGAGGTGGGAGCCGGGTAGCGAGGCGGGCGGAGGGATGCGGGCGGGAAGGAACCGGTTGTGAGCTGACGCGCGGTGGGTGACCGCGGGAGGAGCAGTGATGTCGCTGGTAGAGGACAATCTGACTAGGGCCTGGCCTCTCTCTAGGCCCCCTCCCCAAGAACTTTTAGTGCCCTGAAATGATGTTGACCCACAAAGGCAAGAACAATTACAAATTACATTTAATATGCCAAACGTAAGACATCATCAGCATCGACCACCCTCCAACAGTTATGAATAATATTTAAAGTCGATGTGGGCACATTTTAAGTTATTCGAAATCCTTTGGGTCTGGGACTTGCGAAGGTGAGAGGACTGTGTCCGGGCTGCCACCCTGGGAGACAGATAATGACCTGTTTTAAACTTAGAACCAGTTACCAGTGGATGGTATAGGAAAGGATTTTGAGGCAGGCAGGTGTAAGCGCACCCAGACCTAAGGTCAACGAGAAAATTCGTGTTCTGGATGTGAATCACATTGTTAGCATCCAGCTGCTAGTTGTGTGTCTGTTATCAGCTTGCCATATCAGCATTATACATGTTAGTACACGGGGACCCCTTCCTGATGTTCAAAGAATTTGATGGAATGTACTATCTCTTTAACTTCTTAAGTGGCGTTTTGTTTTGTAAGGCTGTTGAATATCCAACCTGAGGCCCATGCCTGCCCACTGGCACTTTTCCATTGGTTGCCTAACTTTTAGTAAATCTAAAAATAACAATTTTAAATTTTGCCTTTGGGACAGTGTTGTCTTACAGTGATTTTGTCATGGACTAAACAAGTTAAATTTTAATACACCTAGATCAAGGGGCATAGAGGGCCAAATAATATTTTAGATTTTATAGTCTGTGTCGGCTACTCAATTCTGCCACACAAAGGCAGCCATAGACAATATGTAAATTGATAAACATAAACTCGTACCAATGAAACTGTTCTATCTTGTTCTCTCTCTCCCTTTCTTCCCCCCTCCCTCCCTCTCCTTCATTGAACCCAGGATCATGAACATGCTAAGCACATGCTGTACAACTGTACTATACCCCTATCCCTCCAGCATTTCTTTTGAGGGCCAGTTTTATTATTCAGCATATAAGCTGACTTCTCAGCTTTGTCATGTCTACAGAGTTGATAAGCATACTTCTTTTTGGGGGGGGGGAGAGAAAGTGTTTATTCAGCTTACATTTCCACATTGCTGTTCATCACCAAAGGAAGTCAGGACTGGAACTCACACAGGGTGGGAACCTGGAGGCAGGAGCTGATATAGAAGCCATGGAGGGATGGTGCTTACTGGATTGCTTCCCCCAGCTTGCTCAATTTGGATAAGCATACTTCTTATACCAGTATTTAACAAAGCTGTTATTTCAAATACCTTTACTTAATTCCATTCCCCACTAGCTTTGGCAATAGGATCTTACTCTATAGTTGAGGATGGCCTGGAGTTTACTGTAGCCCAGGCTCCCTGCCCACTTGTGGTAATCTTGCTTTTAGCCTCCCATGTGCTTTGATTACAGATCTGCGCCACTATGCCAAGCCACAGAAGTTTTGAATGGGATTATAGCTCAACAGTAGACCACGTGCCTAGCATTCTGAAAGCCCTGGGTTTAATTCCTAGCACTATAAAAATAAATTGAAAATTTAAGAAGTGGTAAGCAGTACATCTTATTCTGCTAATAATTATTCTCCAAGTGTGGCTGTTCAGAGAGTTATAAGTAATTGTTGAAGCATTGTCTGTCATTCAGCCCCTATTTTCCTGGCCCAAAGTGTATCTTGAAAATGTTTGTTAAAAATTTCAGAAACAAACATATTCCTAATTGGTAGGAACTCAAAGGGGGAAAAAGAAAGTTACTTTAGTGTAATTTGGTAGTTAATGTTATTATTACCTCCAATTTTAACTTGAATCTACATTTTCAATTTGTAATAAACTAAGAATTCTGTTTGTAATTAGCATCTAGGTCCATCAGCATGATATATATATATATATATATATATATATATATATATTTTCTCCATTTTCCTCATCTTTAAGAATTAACAATATTCATTCTATACCAGTTCTCTGGTATTAGTAGTATGAAGGTTGTAGTTAGATTAGTCAAGAAAAATGCACACAGAAATATTAGAACGTGTCTCTCACAGTATGACTACAGCTTTCAGTACTCTTGATACTGTTTTGAACTATAATGGAAAGTGAACTTTTTGATAATATAGAGATCAAAAAGAAATTATATCAGCACCTAACACAAGGCCTACAAAGTGCCTCAGCAGGGAAAGTGTTTGGTACATAAATCTGTGCCATTTGAGTTTGATACCCAGAACCCACATAAAGGTGGAAGGAGAGAACTGACTGACTTTTAAAGTTGTCCTCAAAGTTTCGCAGCCACCATGAAGCTCACAGCTACATAAACATCATATTACACACTCAGCATTAGTAGTAAATATAATTTTTTTTTGGTTCTTTTTTTCGGAGCTGGGGACCGAACCCAGGGCCTTGCGCTTCCTAGGCAAGCGCTCTACCACTGAGCTAAATCCCCAACCCCATAAATATAATTATTAAAAAGTATTTAAATTATAAAACTGTTCAAGAATTACCAATTTTGAAATAAAAAAATGGAACTAGAGCTGGGCTTGGTGGTACACAGACACACACCTGTGATTCTAGCACTGGGGGGACTGAGGCAGAAGAATCATAGGTTTGAGGCCAGCATTATAAATATAGTGAAAACTTGTCCTAAAAAAACAAACAAACAAACAAAAAACCAGGCCCTATAAACACTTAACCAGGTATGGATCATAACCCCTTTATGTCTGTGTGTGTGTGTGTGTGTGTGTGTGTGTGTGTGTGTGTGTGTGTGTACACTTGCACAAGTTTAAAGCCAGTTTAGCCATGTAAAAAGACCCTATCTGGGTAAAAAGAAAGAAAGAAAAACAAAGTGTACTATATCCTATCATTGGCTTTCAGTCTGTGTCTTTATAAAGTTATAGTGTATCTCAAAAATATTATTTGGTTGATTTTTAAATCCAGTCTAATATCTAGTGCTCAGTTTATTAATGAAAAGTAGAAAGATAATGTATTTATGCTTAATTCTGTGTTCCTGCCCTCTTTTAGTATAGTCATGTGTTTTTCTGATATTGCTGGTGTGGGTAAGGATCTCACAGGTGATGGCATGTAGGGGGAAAGAGAGTTCACAAGGCCAGAGGTAGAAGCAGGAGAACAGGGAAATGAACCCACTCCTATAAAGGCAGCCTACTCTCCAAGTAATCAGTTTAAGAGGACCGTTGTAACCTGTTCGCCTCCCAGTAGGTTTCATCTCTTAAAGGTCCCACCACCTTCCACTACACTATAGTGTCCAAACTTCCACCATTTGAACCAAAGAAGCCTTATTTATTTATTTATTTATTTATTTATTTATTTATTTATTTATTTAATCATTCATTCATTCATTCATTTATTTAATGTGAGTACACCGTAGCTGTCTTCAGACACACCAGAAGAGGGTATCAGATCCCACTATAGATGGTTGTGAGCCACCATGTGGTTACTGGGAATTGAACTCAGGACCTCTGGAAGAGCAGTCAGGGCTCTTAACCACTGAGCCATCTCTCCAGCCCTGGTTTTATCTTTATTGCTTACTCTACAATCCTAAGATCATGTCATGAATCCTTAACATCCTAGTGTTTCTCCTTGTCTGTCTCTGTCTGGTTTTGCAGTACTGGGATCTAACTCAAGACCTTGTACATGTTTGACCAGTATTCTACCACTGAGCTGTTTCCCAGCCTCCTAGTCTATTTTGAGTTAATGTTATTTTGCTTCATGTTCAGTGTTAAGAACTTTACTTACAGACATGAACTAAAATTTAATTCTGACAGAACTGGTTACAGCTGTTAGGTTGAAGTAAACTTTAACTGTATTTTCTAATAAAGTCATATGTACTGTTCTCCAGGAATGGATATGAAAAGACTCTAAAGAGATGTTGGGTGTCACAAGTGAAACCTTAAAATGGTTTTTAAAGCTAATTGAAGAAGGGTCCCTAAAGTAAATTGAAGAAATCCTCAAATCTTCAGGCTAAGAACTTAGAAGTTGCCAATGACTGCAAAAGACAGATAAAAGAGGGCTAAAAAGCATAACTGGATGACCTTGAGAAAGGATGGCCTGGATGGACAGCAAAGAAATCAAACCAACCCCTTAAATAAAAATTTATTGACAATAAATAATTTTAGACATTAAAAAAGAAAAAAAAAGAACTTATTAACATGATCTATGGATGTAATTTTATTACCGTCTTCTTGCTTCATGTTATTTATTGTCTTTGTTTTGTTTTTATTTTTTGAGAAAGGTCTTATATAGCCAGGTTGTGTCCAGCTTGCTTATGCGCTAAGGGTAGACCTGAGCCTCTGAGCCTCCTGCCTCCAGCTCCTGAGTGCTTGAATTACAGGCATGTGTCACCAAATCCGGCTCCTATTGGCTACCTCTGCATCTCTTAAGTCCCCACTTTTCATTGCTATTATTTTTTTAGGTCATTCGGTAGAGTTTGGGAGTCTTTCCTGCTCTCGTTTTGCTGCTGGGGACACAACCCAGGACTTCTTGCATATAAGGCAAGTATTCTTATTCTTATCCAGAGTCCTTTACAGAGAGTTTTAAGCTAGTTTCTCTGTAACATAGTCTTTGTTCACAGTATGTAACATCAGTAGTGCTTTCATTCTTACAGAGCTAGATCCAATCTAGAAACACTTACCTCGATGGTTAAGCTTGATTGGACTAACCCCCACCTACATGAGCAAAGCACACCTCTGGCGGGATCAGTGTTTCCAGAGATGTGTTAGTGTGCTCTTTGCTGTGACTGCTTTGCTTTTTCTCTTTTTTCTTTCAGCAATAGACTAATCGTGCCTAAGTAGAATCTTCTATGTGTTTGCTCAAGTTAAACCTCAGAGTTATTTGCAGTTGTGAATTTATATTTTAGATTGGTAAAGTGTTAACCATCTTTCTTCATATTTTTCTTCTACACTATTCCGTTTCCCTCTCCTAAGATATCAATTCCAACCGTGCATGTTTCAGACTAGATGATATTATTTTATAGGTCTGATGCTCTGTTCTCTTAGTTATTTTTTAAGTTAATTTATTTTTATTTTATGTGAATGGGTATTTTGCCTACATGTCTGTGTTCTGGGGATTGAGTTAGGTGTGGCTAGAAGTGCCCTTCCTGACTGAGCCATTTTGCTAGTCTACTGATCTTTGATTAATGCTAAATTCTGTTTGATGTTAAGCCTAGCTAACATTTCTTTAAAAAAAAAACCTTTATTTATATTTATATTTTTTCATTTCCTGAATTTCTGTGTTATTCCTTTTGAGTTTTCGCTTCTCTTGCTAAACTCACTTTCTGTTTACCCATTTTGTCTGTGTTCTTTCTAAATTATTTAACAGAGTTCTATAGAGGTATCATTGTATCTTCTGATATAAATTAGCACACGGGTACCGCCAGCACCTGAGTCATCTGTTGAGCCGATTCTAACCTTGCTTGTTCAGTATCTCAACAGAAGGTAGACTAAACAGGTAATTCCTTCCCTAGAGACTTCACGTCTTTCACATCTTTTCTTTTGTCTGGGAGATGACGTAAGGGACAAATCAATTCTTCTGCTTCTTTAGATGCAGTTTTAAATATGTTTAATTTACTTCTCATTTCAAATGATTAAACAGTAAGCTTAGTTTCTCCTTCACTGGGTCTGTCTCCTGTGTACACAAGACCAGAGAAACCTTTCTTTGCTGTTCAGCTAGCAGCAGCTTCCTGTGGAGTTTCACTGGGGCTTGTTTCTTTGATCTCATCTCAGGTGACATGCATGGGGGCTGTGCTGCAGCTGCAGCTGCACCTAACTGTATTTAACGTGCATGCGACATTGATAAATCTCACAAACACAGTGAGGGAAGATGCCTGATACAGATAAGCCTGAGCTATGATTCCATGTACATAAGATTTAGACAGACTTCACCCTCAGAGTTAGAACTAGGACCACTGTTCCCTGTGGGGAGGAACAAGAGGTAGTATTTGGGAAGGGATGAGGAAGACTTTTCACAGGCTCTAATATTTCTTTACCTTAATGAGTTTGATTTGTAAAGCTTTATTGAATACATTGCTTGTGATTTGGTCTGTGTGTGTGTGTGTGTGTGTGTGTGTGTGTGTGTGTTATAGTTCAGTAGGCAACTCTTGCATCAAAACCAAACAAAGCCCAAGCCATAAACCGAGTTTGGTAGAACATATCTATAATCCTAGCAGTTGAGAGGTTGAGGCAGGAGGATTAGAGTTTGAGCTAATAGCAAGAACCTGTTTCAAAAACAAAGTTAAAAAAGAAAAATCAAGCATGGATGGGGAGAAGACATAAAATAGAATTTGTATATTTCTAAGGGACGTGTGTGTATGTGTATTGGGGGGAGAGAGGGAGGGGGAGAGAGAGAGAGTGTGAGAGAGAGAGGGAGGGGGGAGAGAGAGAGAGAGAGAGAGAGTGTGTGTGTGTGTGTGTGTGTGAGAGAGAGAGAGAGAGAGAGAGAGAGAGAGAGAGAGAGAGAGAGTCTGTGTGTGTAGTTGTAAGTTGCCCAGTGTAGGTGCTAGGAACTGAATTCTGGTCCCTGGAACCCATGTAAAAAAGCCAGATGACTGTGCTAGTCAGCTCAGTGTTAGAGAGGTACCAATGAGCAACACTATCTCAAAGCAGGTAAACACACACACACACACACACACACACACACACACACACACACACACGTACATCTGGTTATTATGCATCTGTCTGTATCAGAACAGGTATGAGAAGCAGAAGATAAGATCTGAGAGACTCTTCTCTGTTTTACCCTCCAATATCCTCTGGGGTGGAGCTCAACAAGATTCCTTCAGCAGAGATGAGTTTAGTCCAGGTGACTAGTTCGGAATTTTTTAGAAATAATTATTTATTTTATGTATATAAGTACACTGTAACTGTCTTAAACACACCAGAAGAGTGCATTGGATCCCATTACAGATGGTTGTGAGCCACCATATGGTGGCTGGGAATTGAACTCAGGACCTCTGGAAGAGCAGTCAGTGCTTTTAACCACTGAGCCATCTCTCCAGCTCATAGTTTAGAATTTTAGAGTAAGGTTATCACTTTCCTTATTTCATGTTTCTATTCAGAAAATAATGACTGCTGTTGTTACAGATCCCTGTAATTTTAGCTGTTGGAGAGACTAAAGGAGGGGAATCACAGGAGGCTGGGAGTTCTGAGGACAGCATGGCTAACAGAGCAAAACTCTCATCTCAAAACAGTAACCAAAACCAGTGTGTCAAGTGTAAATTAGCCTGGTGTGGTGGGTAGGCCTGAAACCCCAGCTCACAGGGAGTAGATAAGGATGATCCTGAGTAGGAGAGACCTTGTGTTTGCCACTACCCCCAAAGTGCAGCCAGGTATGGCGGCTCTTGTCTGTAATCCTAGAATGTGGGAGCTGGGGCAGGAAGACTACTGTAAGTTCTAAGCCAGCCTAGGCTTCTAGTGATTTTTAGACCATCTTGGGCTACAGAGTGACCCAGACTGAAAAACAAAAACCGTAAAAGTAAGTATTGTTTGATACTTCGATCGAAAAGGTATAGATACTCAAAAAATACCTATTTTTAGCCCCCAAACTTAAAAAACAAACAAACAAACAAATACAGCTATAAACAGTAAGTCACTCATAATTTATGTCACCATAACTTGTTAACTATCTTCCTATAATTACTGAGGGTTTTAATTTTAGAAGTAGAATAATGATATCAGTTCAAGTAGTCAAAGACATTTTGTGGAAGATAGAAACGGAAATGATTGTATTTTATAGGTCATCCCAGGAAGAGGGCAGAAGTTTGCAGAAACAAATGTGCACGTCCCTCCCACTGTTTGAATAGCTTGGTTGTTAAACTGTGTGCTAGGCAACAGCCTTGCTTTCTCTTCTGTTGAGAATCAAGAGTTTGCTTTTTTATGACTGTATGTTTATAAAAATTGCAGGCTACACATTTTGAGATGAGGAAGGTGGATCTCTGCTCGAGCACTGAAGGGACAGAAGTGATTCTGGCCACATCGAGTGATGAAAAGCACCCGCCTGAAAACATCATTGACGGGTAAGAGGCCTCTTCCTTCTGTCCTAGTTCTTGGGTTATGTTAGATCAGGGAGCCCCTCGAGTACTGGGGCCCGATTTCATAACTAAACTGACACTATTAAGTAGTTTAATAAATATTTAGTGAACTAGATGACTTCTTGAATCTATTTGCAGAGTCATTATTGAACTAATTGAATTGTGAGTACGTTTTTTTATCCTTAGTAATTTTTTGACTGATCCCTTGTGCAAATAGGTCCAATTTTAAAATTTGTATTCTTTTTCGCAGTGCTGGAAATGAGACCCAGGGCCCTCCATGGTAGACAAGTACTCTACCATCAGCTTTCTTCGTATTTGTTGTGATTTGAGTTTTCTAAGATAGGGCATTACTGTGTAACCTAGATTTGTCTTAAACTCAAATTCTTCTGTCTCAGAGTCCAGGATTAGAGTTGTGTTCCGCCATTGCTGCTATGCAAATAGTTGCACACGAGTGGTTTAAGATTTATTTATTTTCATCTTATGTATGCTGGTGCTTTGCTCATATGTATGTATGTGTACCATATGTGTGCAATACCCAAGGACAGAGGATTCCATATCCCCTAGAACTGGAGTCACAGATGCTTATGAACTGCCATGTGGGTGCTGGGAACCAAAGCCAGGTCCTCTACAAGAGCAGACAGTGCTCTTAACTGCTGAGCCATCTCTTCAGCCCATGAATCAGTTTTAAAAGATGTTCTACTGAGACAAAAAAACCAAACCAAACCAAAACAAAAAAACCAAGACAGCAACTTCATTTTATGGAAGAGTAAAATTTAATATCTGGTTTTGGCTTAATTCTGATTTTTCTTTAAAATATAAGTATATAAATGTTGTCACTTCCTACGAACTGTTTGCTTGCTTGCTGGTCTAAGCAGCATCTTTGCTAAGCTGAATGCCTCACTTCTTGCCCTGCCTGTGTTGTGTGCTTCATTCCAATCCTGGGGCCAGGGCTAGAGCACATTCTAGGGAGAGGTAAGTAGTATTCTGAGACCTGTCATTCCAAGAAAAGTGGCCAATGGAGAACACACCACTTTTGTTTATTTTTAAATTTTATTTTATATGTGGATTTTGCCTACACATATGACTGTGCAGATGTGTTCAGTACCTGGAAAGGCCAGAAGAGGATGTCAGATCCCCTTGACTGGAGTTTCAGACCATTGTCCGCCACTGTGTGGCTTCTGGGTTTTCTGGGAGAGCATCCAGTACATCTCTAGACTGACAACACCTCTTTTAAATAAACAAGCTTACTCGTAAAATCTTTTGATTTGTGTACATAACCACACCTGACTAGTAGAATCATACTACTTTAGAGCCAAAAGGATTTATTAGATTATCCTTATTTTAGACTTGGAGAAGATAGGTGTGCACATTAAACACTAGTTTTAATTATTGAGGCAGAGCCAGTTGTAAGAAGGAGCTGTTATAAGTCTCCATGTTTTATTGTGCTTGGACAAGGCCTCAACAATCAAGGTCGGTTGCTGCTCTTTCCTCACACCTTTTCCCTCAGGTGGGATCACCTCATGGTTTTGCTACACTCTGGGAGCATTTGGTTTTAGTCCCTATAATGAAATTGTGTGATTTGACCTTTCCGTTTCTTTTTTTGTAATTGATTATCTGTAATATTATGTCCTCTCTTGGTTGTGAATTCTTTTTTTTTTTTTTTTTCCGGAGCTGGGGACCGAACCCAGGGCCTTGCGCTTGCTAGGCAAGCACTCTACCACTGAGCTAAATCCCCAACCCTCGGTTGTGAATTCTTAGAAATCAGCCTGTGTTTTGCTTATCTTTGACTCTATAGAATCTTGAACATTTGTTAACTAGGTTGATTTAGATGTCAAATATCTGTAAAACTTGGCTAATGTTAAAAAGCACGGTAGTGTAATTTATATGCATGTACACACATATATAAATGTATGTGCACACACATGTATATGTGACTGCAAATTTGTTTAGAGCTTTTACAATGTAGGAAGTAGTAAGCATATATAAAAACTGTTTTTAGGGGGTTGGGGATTTAGCTCAGTGGTAGAGCGCTTGCCTAGCAAGCGCAAGGCCCTGGGTTCAGTCCCCAGCTCTGGAAACAAACAAACAAACAAACTGTTTTCAATTGGGCATGGTGTTTCATACCTATAATCTTACTGTACTGGGAGACTGAGGCAGGAGGCGAATTGCCTTGAATTCAAGGCTAGTCTGGGACTGCATAATGAGACACTGTCTGGAAAAAAGCAAGGAGAACAGACTAAAGAGATGTCTCAGAAGTTTAGAGTGCTTGCTGCTCTTGGAGAAAACTAGAGTTTTGTTCTCAGCATCCACATTCGATGGCTCACCACCTGTAACTCCAGAAGATCCTCTTCTGACCACTGTGGGCACCTGCATACAAGTAGCATAAACACACACACGTGTGCACATGGACTCATACATATATGCATAAATACAGTAAGTAAACTTTTTTAAAAAAGTATTTTTGGCTGGACAATCCCAGTACTTGGGGGGCAGAGGCAGGTAGATCTCTGAGTTTGAGTTCATAGACAACCTGGTCTATGGAGTGAGTTCAGGATAGCCAAGGCTACACAGAGAAACCCTGTCTTCAAAAACAAACAAAAAAAAGTGTTTCAACTTGTTTTAAAGATTAACAAAAAGAGTACCAAAGGTAAAATAGTTTGTTAAAAAAATCACACAGATAAACCAATGATAGAATCAATTAACGTGCGTGTTTTCTAACTCTCAATTAAGGGTTGTATATGATAACACAAATGTAAGACTTGGATCAGAAACTTTTTTTTTTTTTTTTTGGTTCTTTTTTTTTCTGGAGCTGGGGACCGAACCCAGGGCCTTGCGCTGCCTAGGTAAGCGCTCTATCACTGAGCTAAATCCCCAACCCCTGGATCAGAAACTTAATACCTGCTTTTGCCTGTGTCATAGTTCCTGTGAAAGTCAAGTAATAGTTATTTATCCCAACAACTTGGTATAGAAAAATTAATGTACATATATACACAGAACTGCAGAAAATTGTCTTTAAGTTGTTCATTTAGAATAGAGATCTTTCCAGAAATACCCTTCGCTTTAATGGGAGATAAATCATTTTTCTAAGGCAAGATCAGTTTATCTCCTCCCTTTCTAAAGCCTTTAGTTAAAAAAGTTATTTGTGTGTGTTTTCTGCGTGTATGAATGTGTATCGTGTACGTGCCTGGTGCCCATGGAGGCTAGAGTAGGGCATCAGATCCCCTGAAGTTTGAGTTGAAGGAAATTGTGAGCTGTTGTGTGGGTCCTGGGGACTGAACCTAGGTCCTCTGAATGAGAGATCAGTTCTCTTAACTGCTCAGCCATCTATTCAGCCTCAGAGAGTTTTAATCTCTGTAGTTCTGGCAAAATAAACAGGCTTTGTATAGGCGTTAAAATTGTTTTCTGCTCAGAGATTGTTTTATATCAATGGAAACAGCTGCAGAGTTACTTGGAGAAAATGGTGCTGTAAGTTTATTCCCACAGCTCCGGCTGCATACCTTAAGTTTCCTTAGAAGTTAGTTGTTCTGTCTTTTGTTACCGTTTGTCTGTGTTGTTATTTTGAGATAGTCTCATGTAGTCAGGCTGATGCAGAACCACTCACTATATAGCCAAAGACGACCTGCAACTCCTGGTCTTTCTGCCTCTGTTCCCCAAGTCTGGAGATTACACTTGGCTAGAAAGAGGGGTTAAAGAGAATGTTTATTTCCCCTTGACCCCACCTTTGTCCTCTGTACTAGTATGCCAGTAAAAAGGGAGGAAAGGAACTCCACAGAGAAAACAACAAAGCTAGGTTGAGATCTCTCACACTGGGAACCCCAGCATTTGGAACGCTGAGACAGGAGTGGTTCATCAAAGCTGGAGGCCAGCCTAGGCATCTGCAAGATACTGTTTCAGATGTTAAAAAAATGTAGGACTGTAATGGTAGATCATTGCACACATGTGATCTGGGCCCAGTGCCCAGGAAGTTTTCATCCACCCCATGCTCTGAAAAAGAAGTGGCCCTGTTTGCAAGTACAGGTTGCATACTGTAGTGAATCGTATACATAGAATCATATATGTTGTGGTTTGAGCTTTTTGAAGAATAGGATGTCAGTAACTGAAGCAATTTACTGTGTAGCCCAGGCCAGCCTCAAACCCACAGCAATCCTCCTGCCTTAGCCTTCCAAATGCTAGAGTTATAGATGTGTATCTCCATGCCTGTCTCAGTGTTTGTTGTTTATTGTTTTGATTTTTTAACCAAGAGTATGGATGCTTTTCTCGTATACTCCATATGTGCCTGGTACCCACAGAGGCCAGAAGATGGTGTCAGATCCCCTAGCACAGTAGTCATAGATGGTTGTGAGCCATCATGTAGGTACTGGGAATCGAACTCCGGTCCTTTGCAAGAATAGCCAGTACTCTTAATTTCTGAGCCATCTCTCCAGCCCCCCATTTTTGTGTTTTTATGGCAAAGTCTAAGTGTGGAGCTGACTGGCCTGCAACTCTTGGTGGAAATCTGACTGACTTGAACTTGGCAGGATCCTCCCATCGTAGCATGAGCCACACACCACACAGAGCATGTCCACTGTTGTGAGGCTCCTTCCACTTACATGATTTAAGGTTGCTCTGTCTTGTAGTACATATTACTATTATTTTTTTTAGATTTATTTATTTATTTTATTTATTTAAGTACACTGTAGCTGTCTTCAGACAGACCAGAAGAGGGCATCAGATCCCGTTTCAGATGGTTATGAGCCACCATGTGGTTGCTGGGAATTGAACTCAGGACCTCTGGAAGAGCACTCAGTGCTCTTAACCAATGAACCATCTCTCCAGTCCCTTATTACTACTATTTTTCTTATTGTCAAATTTTCAAATATGTTGATAGAGCATATAGTATTTATGCATTCTTAAGTTGAGAGACATTGTTTCTACTTTTCTAATTTTACTTAAAAACGCCAGCTTAGGGCTGGCGAAATGACTCTGCAGGTAAAGACACATGCTGCTCAAGACTGACTACCTGAGTTTGAATGCCAGAATGCACAGTAGAAGGAGAGAACTGAGTCCTGAAAAGTTGCCCTCTGACCTCCGCTTAAGGGCCACCATTTGCAATAATACCCCCTCTCTCTTTCACACACACACACACACACACACACACACACACACACACACACACACACACACACTAATAATAGTAGCAATGACAGTAATAATAATATAGACAATAAGGAAATTCAATATAAAGAGAAATAAATCATCAATTTACAGATCTAAAAACTCAGGAAACCCCAAACTGGATAAATAGAACGACTATGTCCCAGGAAACACTGAAAAAGAGAGAAATGTTTAAACAGCTGGAGGAGAAGAATTGCGTTTGCTGAAGCACGGCAGTGCTGATGACAGCAGGCCTGCTTACTAGAGAGAGCACTTCAGCAGTAGAGTGTCTGACAGATGCTGAGCTGGAGAATCAAACAGACGTAAAAACTGTCAACCCGGAATTCTTTCTCTTGCTAAAACATACTTCCAAAGGAAAGGTATTTATTTGTTACCTGCATGGCAGAAAATATTCAATGAACTTTGTGATTTGAAGAGGTCTAATACCAGGGGAAAACTCAAACCTATATGAAATGTACTAGAAATAGTAAATATTTGGATAAGTATAAATGACTATATTTTTCTGAGTTTCTTTGAGAGATAGCTAATCACTTTATGATTTAAACCACTATATTGTGAGATTAATTGTATGTAAAATATATTACAATAGCATAGACATGAAGTTCTGGGTGATCTGACGATCACAAAGCTCTCTCCCACCTTTTCTACTTTTTCACTTGTTCGTGTGTATTGTGTATGTGGTGGTTTGAATAAGAACGGCCCTCATAAGCTCATATATTTGAACACTGGGTCCCCAGTTGGGAAGAATTGGAAGGTGTGGCCTTGGTAGAGGAGGTGTGTTACTGAGGGTGAGCTTTGAGGGTTCAAAACTCACACCATTGCTAGATAGCTCTTTGCTGCCAGGAATGGAAGCTCATCTGCTTCAGCACCATGCATGACTGTCTGCTGCCATGTTCCCTGACATGTGGTAATAGCTAAACCTCTGGAACCGTGCGTCTCCAATTTTGTTTTTTTATATATTGTCCTGGCTGTGGTGTTCTATCACGGCAATTAAAAAGTAACTAAGATAGTGTATATGAGTGTGTGTGTGTGTGTGTGTGTGTGTGTGTGCATGTGTGTGTTTATCTGTGTGGGGGTATGTGGGTATGTTTCTCTCTGCGTATGTGTTTCTCTGTGTGTGTCTGTGTTTCTCAGTGTGTGTTTCTCTCTGTGTGTGTTTCTTTGTGTGTGATATGTGTTTCTCTGTGTGTGATATGTGTTTCTCTGTCTCTCTGTGTGTCTCTGTCTCTGTGTGTGTGTGTATCTCTCTCTCTCTCTCTCTTTCTCTCTCTCTCTCTCTCTCTCTCTCTCTCTGTGTGTGTGTGTGTGTGTGTGTGTGTGTGTGTGTGTGTGTAGGCCTGAGATTGATATCTGGAATCTTCCTCTATTAATTGTTCCCACCTTATTCACTGAGGCAGGATTCCTCAGTAAAATACAGAGCCCACCAATGATTCGGCTGATTGATTGCCAGTCAGCTTGGTCTGGGCATCCTTTGTTTCTGCCTTCCTAGACTGGATTCTAGGAAAGCT
This sequence comes from Rattus norvegicus, assembly GCF_021556685.1. Lineage (NCBI taxonomy): Eukaryota > Metazoa > Chordata > Mammalia > Rodentia > Muridae > Rattus > Rattus norvegicus. Next base: position 127,937,539 of record NC_141538.1, read on the forward strand.
ACTGTGTCTACCTGGCATTGATAGTTCTAGAGAGCCAAACTCTGTCTCCTTTGCTGCCATGGTAAGAACTTTAGCCACTGACCATCTCCCCAGTCCCATGAGGTTCTTCTATAGTAACTTTGGGAGTAACCACTATCACACTTTTAAAAATAAACAGCAGAAAGAGCCAGCCTGGTGTCATGATGATGTCATCCTCCTGCTCCAGAGCCTGAGGCAAGAGGACCAAAAGTTTGAGGCTAGCTTGAGCTACGTAACAAGACCCCTCTTAAGAAGCGGGGGTGGTGGTGCATGGTGGTGGCTCTGCAAACTTTTAGTCCCAGTGGTTGGGAGGTAGAGGTAGGTTGATCTTTGTGAGTTTGAGGCCAGCCTGGTCTATGTAGTGAGTTCCAGGCCAGCAGAGATAAACGGTGAAAACCTGTCTTCAAAAAACCAACAACTTTCTTTTTGGTTGTTGCTATGCCACCCAGACTGAAGAAGATCCAGAAACTTCATGGCCATGACTGTATCAGTCAGCATTAAAGCAGCCAAGAGGTCAGGGTAACTGATAACATGCATCACCACAGGATCATCTGTGACAAATTCCAGGTGACTTTGGGGGAGTTAGTACTACACACTTCCTCTTAAAGAAGAACCAGAGCTCTGCCCAGCCATCAACCTGGATAAATGGTGGACATTGGTCAGTAAGTTGGTAACCACTGCCAGAATAAGACTGGCACTATCCCAATCACTGATGTGGTATGATCCCAATACCACACAGTTCTGGGGAAGAGAAAGTCCCCTAAGCAGCCTGTCATCATGAAAGCCAAACGCCTCAGAAAAGGAGCTAAAGAGATTAAGGATGCTGGGGGTTTCTGTGTCCTGATGGCTTGAAGCCACGTGCATTAATTAAATGCTAACTGCCTTTAAAACAAAAAACCCTGCACGGGGCAGTGAGAAGGCTCAGTACATAAGGTACTTGCCACCAAGTATAGTGACTTGAGACACACACAGGGAGGGAACAGTGACTCCTAAAAGTTGTTCCTTGCCGTCCTCTTCCCAAATGTACCATGGGTTGCACATACGCACACAAAAGAAAATTTAACACATCAATAGGTGGAAAGTGAGTGAGAAATGATCTTCCCCACCAACTCTACATTTGAAAGAGGCTTAATTATATTCATAATAAAGTAGAGGATAAGACAGAAGATTACTAGGAATAAAGGGATATTTTTGTACTCTTAGGTCAATTACTTAGGAAGTTATATTTCTACACATCAGAGACCTAATAATCAATTTTTTTAAAGTATATAAGGGCAAAACTGAAAGGTGAAAGGAACCTACAGTTGGATATTTAACACTCTCCTCTCAATAAAGCTAGAGCACATAGGCCGGTAAAGATTCAGATGATATGCACAGCGCTGTCTGTTATCGTGATTAATTGACCTGAAATACTGGCATCAGTGGTGGCATATCAAACAAGTACACATTGAATTTCCCCAAATTTCCCTGACTAGGTCCCACCAATCTCAGAAAACTGAAATCATGAGGAGAATGTTCTTAGCTGGGAATGGTGGTTCACAGCTGCAATCTCAGTACTCAGAAGGCCTCTGAGCCACACAGTGAGGCCCTGTCTCAAAAAGAGGGGGAAAAAAGCAACATTAAGTTTCAACTTGGGAATCTAGAAAGAGGGGCAAATTAAATCGAAGGAAAGTGGAAAATAGGACAGGGCTGGGGTCAGGCGGTGAACTGCTGCTTAGCATCCACGAAGCCCTGAGTATGACCTCCAGCTCCAGTTTGTAGTCCTGGTTCTCAGGGGAGGCGGGAGAGTCCTAAGCTCAGGGCCACACATAGAGCCTGATTCAATAAGCAAGCACATGCACAGAATGTGTAAATATCCAATACTAAAAAGAAAGAAACTATTAATAGAGAGTCTAAGAGAATACCCATTGCATTATAAGTAACAAAACTAAGCTAATTTAGCAATTTAAGAGGAAAGGGGCAAATCCTCAGGTCACTTAGACTGTAGAAATAGCACAAGAGTGGATTGGAGAGATGATGGCTCAGCCGTCAAGTGCACTGGCTGTTCTTCTAGTGGACCCTGGTTCAATTCCTAGCACTCACGTGGCAACTCAAATTAGTTTGTAACTCCAGTTCCAGTAATCTGATGTCCTCCTCTGACCTCCAGATATACATGTAGGAAAACACTTATACACATAAAAGTTTTTAAAAATGTAAACGACACAAAGTGAAGTACAAAACCTGAACAGACTTCTACCCACTACCAAAACTATAAAGCACTCAGAGAAGAAACATCAATATCTAACAAATCCTTATAAAAACAAACAAAGCTCAAGCAGAGCTCAGTGACAGAGTGCTTGCCTACCATGCTCGAGGCTGCCTGAAGTTAATCCTCCTCAGAGGGGAAGGAGAGATTGCCCACCAAGTGTTACAAGTGTTACGCTAGCACCCCATTATCAAAACCAGACAGAGCATAGTAAGAAATATTTATTTTTTTTCTTTTTTTTAAATTTATTTATTTACTTATTATATATAAGTACACTGTAGCTGTCTTCAGGCACACCAGAAGAGGGCATCGAATCCCATTACAGATGGTTGTGAGCCACCATGTGGTTGCTGGGAATTGAACTCAGGACCTCTGGAAGAGTAGTCGGGTGCTCTTAACCGCTGAGCCATCTCTCCAGCCCATAAGAAATATTTAAAACTAGTGTTCTTTCTGAAAGTCAATTAAAAATTTTTAACGAAATATTTTAAATTAAGTTGGGCATTGTAGCCCATTCTTGTAATACCCACTCTGGAGAGGCTGAGGCAGGAGTATCGTGAATTTCAGGCTGAGGCCAGCCTGATGATCTTCGTAGCAAGAACCTATCTTAACCGAACAAAAACAAAAGCACGAAAGCCCAAAGGATGAGTCTAAAAACATGTAGTTTACCCTGGGAATAGATATTCATAAAATCATAGGAACACAAGGCTGCACTTATAATAACTCGCAGTGTTAGTAGAACGAGCACATGCCTGTGAGTCCAGCATTAGGGAGGTAAAGGCACAATCAGAAGCTCAAGGCCAATCTTGGCTACACAATGAGTGTGGGGGTAGCCTGGGCTATATGCATGAAAATTCATTGTTTATCTTGGCATTTGCTCTCAGCTACCTAAGAGAAGAGGGTCCCCCAGTCTGATAAAGACAAACAAAACCTTTTCAGCTCAGTGGTAAAACAGGAAATACTTTACCCTAAGATTGGAAAAGCTCTCTCGTTCTGTCTTCTGGAGATCTTACGAGTATGGTCAGATAAGCAGAGATATAAAAGGTAGAGAGGTGAGAAACACAGTAAAACTCTCTGTTCACAGATTCTGTGGCTATTTTCATAGAAAACCTCAAAGAATCTACAAAAACAAAAGCAAAAATGGTCATAATGGTAAAAGCCTATAACCCGACCCTTGACAAGCTGAGGTAAGAGGATAAAGGTCAAGCCGGGCTACGTAGTGAGACCTGCCGTAGCACCTAATTCAAAAGAGAATAAGGAGGTGGAGAAACTAATAAAGTGGGAAGTAAACGCAATAGAAATAAAAAATTAAATTTCACTTACTAAGGCTGGAGATGTAGCTTAATTGGTAGAAACTTGCCTAAATGTATGAAGCCCAGGTTCAGTTCCCAATGATGTAAGATTGAGTGTAGTGGAGCACACATGTGACCTGGGAGTTGGAGAGATGGAGAAGCAGGAGCACGGAGATCTCAAGGTCATCCTCAGATATACAGCAAGTCGAGGCCTGCTGGAGCAATGTAGTGATACTGTGCAAAAAAAGAAAATGAAACAAAAAGAGAACGAGCTAAGGGTGTAGCTCAGCAGTTCAGCCCTTGCCTAGCACATACAAGGCCCCAGGTCGCTCTCTGGGACCGAAAGAAGAAAAAACTGCAAGGAATGGACTGCCTATTGTGATGAAAATAAAGCAGTTATTGGCTAAGGGATACGGAAATTGTCTGGAAGAAAGATAAGAGAATTTCTGGACTCATGGGACTGTTTTGTATCCTCCTTGGGGGTATTGGTCACCATAGTGAATCATGAGATACTTGAAACTTCAGTTTTTTCAGCAAACATTGTTTATATACTGTGAGTCCCCCACTATAATAGATAGCTATTAGGGACATAAAAATAGAGAAAGGCAAGTGTCTGAGCCCTTAGGGACATAAAAGCAAAGAGTGGGCACAAACGTTATAAAGCAAGCAGAACACCAAGGATGTGACTCTCATCTGCTGCAGTTAGAGAAGGGTCCATAAACTACACAAAAGGAAGAAGGACTTTGGGGTCAAGAGAACTCATTAATGTAGGTATGGAAGCGTACATCTGCATGATGTGTTTGAGAGTCGCAAGCAGCTGGCCGTGGCAGCAGGGATGGGTGATGTCGTAATGGGAGACAATATACTTTAATGGTGGGACGAAAGCCGTTGGGTTGATAGTTACTAGGGACTGCTGAAGTGGGAGTGACATCAGTTCTCTTTCAGCATTTTAGAAAGTATGTCAGTTTAAGAAAGTACTAAAGTTGAGATTATAGGCAGAAGTATATTAGAAAAGGATTATAAGATAAAGCAGTAGCTGTTTTTAATATTTATTCATTATAACATTATGATTATATTTTTATATCTGTCTATTCCCTTTCCTCCTTTAAAATTAACACTAGGAATCCAGAAACCTTTTGGACCACCACAGGCATGTTTCCCCAGGAGTTCATTATTTGTTTCCACAAACACGTAAAGATTGAAAAGCTTGTGATTCAAAGTTACTTGGGTAAGCAAATCACACATTAATTTTTTATTATCCTTTAATTTTCTGTAGGCAGAGGACACATGTAAACTTTTGGCAGAAGACTAGTTTTTCCTTACAGCATGGGACCCAGTTTTATTACTGCAATGGGAGGGTGGGGAGTCTGAGTTAACTGCCTTCAGCACAATTAGTCTCCTAAGTTGCAAACCCTTCCAAAGCACATCATAATTTCCATGCAGCTTGCTGTGTGAATGTCTTTGGCAGAAGACTCTTAGGAATGTAAGAAGCTGGCTTGCCCAAATACTGAGTTCTATGACATCCTCGTCCTAGGTTCATTTAGCCTGTAGTTCTCAGATTCTTGCTGTAAATCTGATAACCCCGATTATTCCCATTAGATAGTTCTGATTCTTCCATTGCTAATGACATTTTCTGGGGATTAGGAGTGGAATCTCCCCTTGGAACATAAAGTCCGGTCTGTGATAAAGTGTATTAGAATCATGGCAGGAAACAGAATAGGTCCCAGATGTTTCAAATGAAGAGCCTTTATTAATAGATCTACTTATAAAATTCTGGCCTGGGCTGCAGGAATGAATAAGGGATAATGGGGCCCTCAGAAACCAGCTACAGCAGGGAGCCACTGAGTCCTGAGACAAGAAAAGGAAAGTGTTACCAGAGCCCTGGGGAGGAGGGGAGGGAGAGAGGAAGGGGAGGGGAGGGAGAGAGGAAGGGGGGGGGAGAGAGGAAGGGGGGGAGGGAGAGAGGAAGGGGGGGAGAGAGGAGGGGGAGGGGGAAGGTCAGGGAATGTACTAGCTGGCCTGGCTAGCGGGAGCTACAGTCTTGAAGGGGAAGGACCATCAAAGGCATGGCATGAAGCAGGACAGAGGGTAGATAAAATATCTTGGTCTCACTTCCCTGCCCTCCAATCTTCTGGTGCCTGCCACTGGCCATCCCCAAAGACAATTGAATTGGTAAATTAGTCTAGAAAGTATGATTTGTAGGAGTCATGTCCTCCAGAGTAGGACAGGAGGGAAGGATGGTTCTGGAGGTCATGTGGGGACAATGGCAAAACCCTGTGCAGAAGGAAGGTGCATGCGTGCTATGCTTGTCATTCCTTATGGAGACCCTAGACAGGCCTCGTGTGTAAACTCCTGTTCTGGCATTTACTAGCTCTAGTTTACTGGACACCTTTCCTGACTTCTGTAAAGCCTGTGTCCTCATCAGGAAAGTAGGTTAATACCTTCCTCATAAAGACTTCAGCCAAGAGAGAATGAACAAATATGCCTGACTCAAGGCGTGTTCTCTGTAAAGACTTAGGACATGATTACTAGTATCCCCACCAGTATACAAATACTGCAGATAATAACAGGACTCAGAAAAGCACTACTAGATTTGTGCTCTGTAGTGATAAATACTAACAGGGCACCACTATAGAAGGTTGTGCTTTACTATAGGATTTATGGGAAAAGTCACAGCTTCCAGGATTCCTGGTGCCAGTACTTTGTGTTGTCCCCCACAGTCCATGGCAGACAAGGGCAGCGGAGAAAAGAAGCGCAGACACAACAATATAGAATTAAGTAGCTAATTAACATTTTTATTTATTCTGTTTATTTATAATGCTAGTGCGGACTTTGAGGATTGAAAAGACCACATCTAAAGAGCCATTGGATTTTGAGCAGTGGGTTGAAAAAGGTGTGTATTCATGTCTCCAGTGAGCGTGAGGGAGTGGGTGAATGCCTGGCCTCTGCCTTTATGCTATCAGTCCAGCTGGATTTTGGTAAATAACAGGGAACTTTAATGATTCTTTAACACACTTAAGGCCTAGAAAAACACAAATTTGTTCAGTCCTCGACATACTATTTATATAGCAACATTTTCAAAATTTTAGGCTTCTTATAAAAAACAGAGATGACACATTTAAGGCTTTTGTGAGCTAGTGGCTTATATATGACAAGCAAACAAATATTAGCTTCGTACCTTTTCTTCTGGATTAATAATAACGTTTAAATATCAGCTGAGCTGGGTATGGTGGTACATGTCCTCAGGCCCAGGAGTTTGAGGGCAGCTTAATCTACATAGATCGTTCTAGGCTGGCCATCACTACATAGTGAGTCCCTATTTAAAAAAAAAATCTTTAATAACCACTGTCCTCCAGTTAAGCATGAACACACACAATTACTTCATGTGTCTATTTCCTGTTCTTAGCAAATGCTGTGAGAACAGAACAACAAAAAGGTATAAAGCTATAAGAAGAAAAGAAAATATAAACCCAGTGAACCAGGCAAATGTAGATCAATAAATTTGATGCCAGAGGGACAGGCCAAGCTTCCAGAACCCAGCAGGTTCAGTTGAACCTAGTGCCTTCCAAGGAGAACAACAAGAAGTAAGCCCACGTATTACATGCAACCCCGGAAAAGCCTAGAATCTGAGAGTAGCCAGTGACATGGCATATGAATGAGGTGGGGAGGATTGGTTTATAATTGATTTCTTATTTCAGCACACTTCTTTTTTTTCTTTTTTCTTTTTTCTTTTTTCTTCGGAGCTGGGGACCGAACCCAGGGCCTTGCGCTTGCTAGGCAAGCTCTCTACCACTGAGCTAAATCCCCAACCCCTTCAGCACACTTCTTAGACCAAGAAGTGGGTATTGATTTCTACTTACTGTGACATAGACTTAAATAGCAAATATATAAGAAAGAGAATATAGCCGTATTATAGGAAAAACAACTGAAGTTTAGATTTTAGTGTGCATGGATGTTTTGTCTGTATGTATATCTATGCACCACATTCATGCCTGGGGCCTACAGAGGCTGGAAGGTAGGTATCAGACCCCCGTGACTGGAGTTACAGAGAGTTGCGAACTGCTATGTGAGTTCTAGGAACTGAACCAAGTCCTCTAGCAAAACAGTCAGTGCTCCTAACTACAGAGCCATCTCTGTAGTCCCCCTCCCCCCCAGCCTCCACTACTATTTTTTATACAGGTTTTTACTCTGTATGTAGCCTAGGCTGGTCTGGAACTTATAATCTATCCTCTGTCTCAGTCTCCTGAGTGCTGGGATTTTGGGTGTGTACCATCATTCCAGCCTAGAAGCAGAAAACATGACTAGAGAAGGCATGGGAAAGCAGGGGAAATGGTTTGTATTATCTAAGGAAAACATTAGGAAGCAGGAAAATGGCTCCAGAATCTTACTGCCCAAAGATTTCCCCTTTGGTGCTGGCTAGTTTTTGAAATTCTGTGCATTATTTGATACAAATTAATATCAAAAGGTATTGCCTTCTGGTTTGCATTTGCACCCCAGGAGTGGACCCTGTGCTACAAAGCCCTCCACCCCCCAATCACACCCAGAGGCAGCTTGATCCCTAGGAGTTCTGATACACCCAGGAAATACAGAGACAGAGTGAAGCAGAGACTGAAGGAAAGGCCATCCAGAGACTGCCCCACCTAGGGATCCATCCCATCTGCAGACACCAAACCCAGACACTATTGCTGCTGCCAAGAAGTGCTTGCTGACAGGAGCCTGATACAGCTGTCCCCTGAGAGGCTCTGCCAGCACCTGACCAATACAGATTCAGATGCTCATAGCCAACCATCAGACTGAGCATGGGGACCCTAGTGGAAGAGTTAGGAGAAGGACTGAAGGAGCTGAAGGGAATTAAAACCCTATAGGAAGATCTAACTGAATCCCCCAGAGCTCCCAGGGACTAAACCACCAACCACAGAGTCCACACGGAGGGGCCCATGGCTCCAGCTGCATATGTAGCAGAGGATGGCCTTGTCAGGCATCAATGGGAGGAGAGGCCCTTGATCCTGTGAAGGCTTGATGCCCCAGCATAGGGGGATGGTAGGGAGGTGAGGCCAAAGTGGGTGGGTGGGAGAGCACCCTCATAGAGACAGGGGGAGGGGGAGGAGATGGGGGATTTGCAGAGGGGAAAGTGGGAAGGGGGACAACATTTGAAATGTAAATAAATAAACAATTTTTAAAAAGATATTATATTAACTAAATAATTCTTGTTTCGGAAAGGATACTCAAAGTAATTCATGGCTAAATAAACTAATCTAGCCTACCATTATGCAAATAGTACATTATTAAACTTGGGTATAAGAAGAGGTCATGTCACAGGTGAAATTTTCATGTAGGAAAATGGGTTCTTACATAAAAGTCTGTAAGGAGCTTGATCAATAAAAGGGAGGAGCTTGGGTCACCGGCTGCTCTTCAAAAAGTCCAGAGTTCAATTCTCAGCAACCACATGGTAATTTACAGTCATCTATGTGAGATCTGATGTCCTCTTTTGGCATGCAGATGTGCATGCAGATAGAGCACTTGTATACATATAATAAATAAAGAAATCATGTTTTAAAATGGAGGACTTTCTGCATTTTATCTATTTCTTTATTCTCTAGTGTAATTTCTTTAGTAATATTTCTTTAGTATAATTTACATTTGCATTGTCTTATTTATAATTACTGGAGGTATTTTATAGCTCATTTTTTAAAACCTTTAAGCCAAATGTCTTATCAGATTTCAACCCCCAGATAATAATTCATTTAAATCTAGCTTTAACTTATAGTTTGCCAAATAATCACATTTGCTGGCACCAATTTCCATGGCTTTCTTCAGATGTTTGAGCCTTAACCTGTTTCTCTTAAATTTATGCTTTAGATTTAGTACACACAGAGGGGCAGCTTCAAAATGAAGAAATTATGGTAAGTGTATATACTTTATAGAGATAAGATTGTCTCCAGTGAGCCCAATTGAGATTTTTAAGGTTTCCTAGTATGAATTATTCATGATGAAAAACCTTGTGATATTAGCAGTTCTTTGCCTATTCAACCATTAGAGATTATTCTCAATAATATTATAAGCTAAATATATTATTAATTAGGTTCTTTAAAAACAACAAAAACAACCTAATCCTGGAGAAAGAGGCTGCATGGATAAGACAGAATTGAATTTATTTGTTTGTTTTATTTGGTCAGTGATTCATTTTTTAAGTATTTGGTTACGCTGTTTATTTGATTCTGTTTAGAATAGGACTCGAAGGGGGTTGAGCTGTCAGAGTTGGGTGGTAATTAGGCGTGAAAGGACAAGAGAGGTTTAGATGAGGGGAACTAGAGCATAGGATCAGAACAAATAAGCCCGAGAGCTGAAGTGGACCGAGAACCAGAGGTTTTCTGACAGCATTCCACTGGGCTCTGCTTGTCAAGTGGAGTGAACGCCCACTGACAGGGAAGCTGCCGCTTCATCAGGAGTCTCTGTCTCTGCCAGTTTGTCACGCCCTAGTTTTAGACAATCGGGTCCTGGTACAATTCTCCAAGTGCGTTTAGCTGCCAGTGTTGGTATACAGCTCTTCTTCATGACATTTTGAGTGGCTTCTTACCTGCTAGGTTTGCGGCTTTGCACTTCCAGGAGCGGAGAGCTAAGTCCACTTATAGTGCAAATGTTAAGACTTGAGTTTGTTCTCGTCACAAACTGTAACCTTGCTGGGAGGCAAGGTCTTTGGGGTTTGCTGGTATACATACACACTCTCACACGCTCACACACTAGAAACTCTACCGGAATTGTTTGAACCCCACAATTCATTTTTCTTCCACATAAGTTCCTCCAGGAATTTGGGAGGCCAATAAGATCAAAAAAAAAAAAAAAAAAAAAAAAAAAGAAAGAAAGATTAATTATACTAAATTGCTTCTGCATTCTTTGGTATTATATGTTAAGGACTTGCTGCGGAGAGTTATAGAACATTTGAAAAGTGGTAAGGCAAAATACTCACACATTTATTTCTTTTATTTCTTTTTTTTTTTCCCTTTTCTTTTTTTCGGAGCTGGGGACCGAACCCAGGGCCTTGTGCTTGCTAGGCAAGCGCTCTACCACTAAGCTAAATCCCCAACCCCCACACGTTTATTTCTGATAGTTGACTGACTCCATTTGTCCTTCTAGCTGCTGACCATAAACCTCAGGTAGCACAACAAAAAGTATAGAAAACTTATATCATCTTTTTAAACTTAATATTATATCCCAAGCCTTATAATTATGTTTTATGGCACCGTTTACTTGTTTACACATATTTAAGCTACTGTATGCTCTGTCATCTCAGTGACTCACAGTGGATATTAATCAGCACATGCTGTGCACAGTGTGGCCTTCACCTTTTTCATTTTGTCTAGGAATAAATTCCACAGGACGGACTTACTCAAGACAGGAATATAAACATTTTATAGCTTTTTGTGTATCTTGCCAAATTGCTTTCCAGGGAAATTATATAAATGTGAGAGTGTAGTCATGCTTTAAGGTAGTGTATCATTATTAGCCGACAGAACTGGTTAGCATGACAAAGACATTTACAAAGACACTTGTAAAAGAGTTGGTCAGAAATGGACATTTGTAACTTTTAGTCCTCTCAGTTTTTCCCAAAACCAAGAGTAACAGTGTGCTGAATCACTTTCTGACAACTGTGAGGACGCTAGCTTGCCTTCTGAACACCCTTGCCTTCTATTTTGTTACATGTTAGAAAAGTTACTCTTCATCAAAGCGTGCATTCTGCCAAATGCTTCTAATAGTTTGCTAGGATTGCTAAATGCATCCTTATTGATTTCTTTTTCTCTTACAGGCACGAGATGGCTACGCCACTTTCTTGAGATTCATTATTGTCTCAGCGTTTGATCATTTTGCATCTGTGCACAGCATTTCTGCAGAGGGACTGACAGTCTCAAGTCTTCCTTAGTGATTACAACAGCATGCTCTGAACTACTTTTAGAATATATTTATTGAAACACAAAGCTATCTTTGATATGTTTACTATTAAATAGATTTGTATCACTCTGTTTCCATTTTTATTCGTATTTTCTTCAGTAGTTTGGGCAAAGAAATTCTGGTTCCATGAATCAGCAGTGTTGGAGGCTAGGAGGAAATTTTGACTTCTATATACAGTGTAATCAAGGAAATGACTCTATGAAAATTTATCTATAATTTACCGTGCCTCCATGGCATCTGCCGCAGAGCCCATCAGATCTTGGTGCATGGATTTTTTAATTTATTAAGTGATTTTTGCAAAAGGCTAAGTGAGCAGTGTAAACAGTACAGTGTATGAGCCAAGGGGAGGAGTCCTTATGGAAAGGGTCACCACAGTCCTGGAACCTGAGCCAGACCTCGTAAGGCAAGTCAATTTGTAGTTTGCTTGCTTGCTTGGTTTGGTTTGGTTATTGCCAAAACAGATTTTCTCTTTGTAACCCCAACTGGCCTGCCCTATAGGGCAGGCTGACCTCAAACTCACAGAGTTATCTTTATTTCCCAACAACAGTCATTATTGACATCATTTTATATGTCCTGATAATTTTATAAAGCAAGGAGCATAGTTGGATAGACTGGTGAAATAAGACTTCTTTGACTATATTTTACTATTGTTTTATTTTGAAAACCTAAATAACCAGTGTAGCAAAAAAACTAAATTATAAAGCAATTGCAAAATATGCCTTCTTCCCTCTGGTTGTATGTCTCTATGTGTCTCCTCTTCTAAGGGCATTAGTCCTGTTGAATTAACAGCCCACCCTACTCAATATAGTAAGTTCATCCTGACTAGCCATGTCTGCACTGAAGTGCTCAAGGAAGATCCTACTACTCATGGACTCTAGTTATTAGGACTTTAATGTGTCTTTTTGGGAGATGAAGTTAGACTCACTACATACTTTATTTATATAAGGGTTAATTTTATTTATCAACTGGCTGGCCCATGGTAACTAAAGGTTTGTCAAACATTATTCTAGGTGCTTCTTTGAGGTGTTTGCTTTTAATAAATTAAGCATTTAAGTTGGTAGGGTTTTGATAAAGTATATTGAATTCCATACAGCACTAAGCCTAAGCTAGCCATTTGGAGCTTATCATCACTGGTGTGTGTGTGAACTCACTCCACAGAGCTCTAGGCTGGGCTCCCCCTATGCTGCTGTCGGGTGATGGGCTTGCAAAAGCACCAATGCACTGCTCATGGGTGGGAGAACAATGCAGCCTAAGATGGGGACCTCAGCCTGGGTGAGAAACTAAGTAGGTTGAGGCTGAAGAGTCAGGAGTTACCAAGCTCCTGAGCGCCCAGCCACTGCTGGAAACCATGTGGAACATGAGGAACCATGGGGAACAGAGGGGGCCCGTAGGCCTTTGATGAGGCTGGGGTGGGCAACTCTGGCTTTTCTTAGTGGGCAAGTGTCTAGAACAAAGGAAGGGCCTTCTGTGGGAGACTTAGTTGGCAGCTCTGTACAACAAAGGCTTCCCCGTGTGGTGGTTCTTGATACTGTTTATTTGCTGTCCTTCATAGGAAATGGGTGCATACCACTTCCTCAGGGTGGACGAGAGATTAAATATCTTTTGCAGGAAGGAATGTCTGGGAAGGGGCACTCATTGGCTAAACCCTCGGGATCCATCTAAACACCTCATTAGCATGGAGATCTCTGTGTCCTATGCTGTGTGACCAGTGGTCATGTTCTTTATATGGGGAGTTGTGGTCATGTGTCCCAGGCCAGGAATCTGGTTGTAGGTAAAACATCTATCGTCCTCAGGTAGGAGATGCCAGGATTTCTGAACCCCACTCCACCTTACCAAGTCTCTGGCATGGTCTACTTACCCACAGGCGCTCTTAGCAGAACAAAGATTACTTCCCCCCAACAAGAAGACAAACTGCAGACTTGGCTCTCCCGTGGCTCTTCCTTTTGCAAGTCTTCTCACTTCCTAGCAAGTTTGGACTTGCTAGCTTTTTTGAAATGTAACCTAGCTTCTGCTTAGTTCCAAACCAGCCCAAAATGTCCTGGCAGACACAACAGCGTCACCTCACAATTCTGGAGTGTTGTTTCTACTTTATTCCTGATTGGCTGATTTCTGTGGTCGGCTGGCAACTTAGTCTAGGCAACAAAGGTTTGTTGCACCGAGGTGGCCTCAAGCAGGGATAGTACTCAGCCCCAGGAAGAGCTTTCAATGGTCTACTCTGAGCCTCTTCAGCGATTCTGAAGAGTAGCAAAAGAGGGAGAGGGAAAGCCAGTGCAAGCACGTTTACAGGTTTCAGATCATGTCACAGAGGGAAGGGGTTTCCAGATCATGTCACAGAGGGAAGGCCACTGCCGCAATACAAGTCTTCCCAAGGGCAAGAGCGTAAAAGGTGTGGGAGTGGGGATGCTTACAATCTGTTAGACTCATCTTGGTTTTTCCTGCTATGGCACTGTGTGAAGAAGCACAGAGCAGCCTGTGAGATATGCTGGCCAAAATGACTGAGCATGAATCTAATCGAGCTCCAGAATTAACTTCCGTCTTCAGTTAATTCTCAAGGTAGGTGAACAAAGAAAATGATGCCAGGAGAATAAATAGACAAGTGGCTAAAATGTTCCTATCCGTGACTTAACTGCTGCTGGGCTGGTAGTCTTCCGGGCCTCTTTGGGTAGTGCCATGTGGTCAGTGCGGCCAATGAGATCAAGAGTAATATAATTAAAGGCTAAGCATTAAATTGCCTTGGTGCGAGCCTTCAAGGCTCTTCTCTGTGCTCAGATGGCCAGCAATGGTCTGTGGCAAATCCAGTCTGGGTTTGGAAGTGAGGCCAATGGCATACAGATCGTCTTCATCTGAGTTATCTTCACAGGAATCAAAAGGCTTTACTATGCTGTGCTTGGGAGCTTCTGGAGCTACCTGTCCTTACAGTCTGACCTTGCAGATCCCAAACCATACACAAGCGACCTGGCTCTGTCACTGTCATGGAAAATGTTAAGGGAGAGTCTCCACTTCACAGACATGGAGCTTCTACATCCACGTGTCATGTGTGGGTCTTATCTAGAGGCAGCTTGAACAAACCAACTGAGAGATGTATTTTAAAGATAATTTGGAACATTTGCCTGTAGGCTGGGTGTTGTTCTTTCTTTCTTTCTTTCTTTTTTTTTTTTTCTTTTCTTTTTTTTCGGAGCTGGGGACCGAACCCAGGGCCTTGCGCTTGCTAGGCAAGTGCTCTACTACTGAGCTAAATCCCCAACCCTGTAAAATGTATTCTTAAGATTGTTCAGGATGGGGCTGGAGAGATGGCTCAGCGGTTAGGAGCACTGACTGCTCTTCCAGAGGTCCTGAGTTCAATGCCCAGCAACCACATGGTGGCTCACAACCATCTGTAAAGAGATCCGATGCCCTCTTCTGGTGTGTCTAAAGACAGCTACAGTGTACTTATATATAATAAATGAATAAATCTTTTAAAAAAAAGATTGTTCAGGATGAAAGAGTAAAAATACCCTACAAAACTTTATTTATTGTTTATTGTTTATTTATTGAAGGAAAGTAAAAGGGTAGATTCTAAGGGGAACACCTCAGAAGACCTCTCGTGCTTACATCTTATATGTCCTTCAGATAGCTTCCTCAGATGAGATTCCCGGGGAATTAAATCCAAGCTGGAATACCAGCTGAATGTTTTATTTGTTTGCAGGGGTGAGGAATAACAGCCAGGGCTTCACACTGTTAGGCAGAATTGCTCTATCAGTGAGCTACATCCTTAGCCCAGGGTTTTAACGCCCTTGGGATTCATGATAAATTGCTTACAACAATCTGTGACACCAATTTACCCCAGAAAAGTAAAGTCTGGGGTGGGGGACAAAGGAAGTCGGGAAGGAGTGTGAGGAGCAATGTTGTCATTGAAGATGGGATGGTGAGGGGTTGCTCATGGATCACATCTGGGGAAGAATGAACAGAAAAGTCCAATGGAGCAAAGAGCCATCTAGTCATGGAGCCTGTACAGCTCTCGGTGTCCTGTGACATGGAGCCACTACTGTTTTTGAGAATGTGACTGAGAGCGATTGCTTTCATCCTCAATACTGAGAATTTTCTTTTTGCCAAGTTCCTAAACTCAAATTCTTTGTGTAAGAAACTCTCTGTTGAGGCCCACAGATTGCTGGACGGGGTCTCCAGGGTTTATCTGATCCATTTCTGGCACATCTCTGGTGAATTCTCTTTAAGCAGCTTCTGTGCATTCAGAGAACAGGGGTCACTGACATCCCTGTAATTCTGCTTCATACGGGACCGGAAGGTGGCTGGGGGTGGGGCTCAATGGTAGAGTGTGTGCCTAGCAGCTCAAGGCCCTGGTTGCATTCCCAGAAACAAAAGCAAACAACTAACAAAGACAGACACCGTGCACAATTTGAAAGCTGCTTGTTGGGGTTGGGGATTTAGCTCAGTGGTAGAGCGCTTGCCTAGCAAACGCAAGGCTCTGGGTTCGGTCCCCAGCTCCGAAGGAAAAAAAAAAAAAAAAGAAAGCTGCTTGTTCTGGCTTGTCTCCCTAGACCTTAAAGCAGTCGCTCTCACAGGGTAGAAGCTCCCCTGGAAGACACCTCATTCCATTTCCATTCCAGCTTGCCTTTACACATTGACATTGTTGCCTTCCCTCTGCTGAACCCCATTCTTTTTTTTTTTTTTTTTTTTTTTTGGTTCTTTTTTTCGGAGCTGGGGACCGAACCCAGGGCCTTGCGCTTCCCAGGCAAGCGCTCTACCACTGAGCTAAATCCCCAACCCCGCTGAACCCCATTCTTAAGGTTTATTGATTCTGCTCTTTTTTTTTTTTTTCTTTTTTTCGGAGATGGGGACCGAGCCCAGGGCCTTGCACTTGCTAGGCAAGCGCTCTACCGCTGAGCCAAATCCCCAACCCCCCTTGATTCTGCTCTTGACCCCACTTGCTGAACCCCATTCTTAAAGTTCTGCCGCACCATCCCAACTTGCTGTATGTAGATGAGGTTCCGTTGTTCTCTCTGCCCAGAGCCTTCATTCTTCAGTTCCCTTCCTGGTAGCTTTAGATATACAGATCCGTAGTAAATGTTTGTTGACTGAAAGGAACTCTTGGTGTGCTTGTCTGTGTCTTTATACTGAAATCCTTGTGGAGGAGTTTTATCTGTGGTCTCACATAGCTCTTGAACTGCCAAGAATGACCTTAAACTTTTGATTATTCTTCTTCCTTGCCTTACTCCTTCCTGGAGTGCTGGGCTTTTAGAAATGCCTGGTTTATGGGATTCTGAGTATCAAAGCCAGACACTACCAACTGAGCTCCAATCTCAGACCCAAGTTTTTAATATAGTTAGCTAACAATATATATATACTATTGAAAATTCCAACCTGGTGTTCGTTCTATTGATGCATCCTCTTCCTTTCCCCACAATTTCAATTTCTTCCATCTACCATAACAGAAGAAGATAGTAAAATCGAGGGATTGTTGGGGTTCTCAGCCCCTTGGGCAGTTAGAAAAGATGTAGAAACTGAAGCAATCATTGGATGTGACAGAGAGACTTAGCAAAAATGGGGACCAAACAAGGGGAAAGAAAGAAGCACAGGAAAGGGGCTAAGGGGCCAGGGAGACAACCTCGAACATTAAGGGCGGGTTCTGAAGAAGGGGAATGTGGAGGTCAAGGAAGGGACTCCCCTGTCTTTGTAGAATAGAACACTGTAGGCAATATGTAGGAATAAATCTTCCTGGTGTTCCTGGTTTAGCTGATTCATCGGGGTCCTGGTGTTGTTGACAAAGAGAAAGCAAGCTGCATGCAGATAAAATGGCCTCTGGATCAAAAAGAAGTAGAGTTGACCATCTGTAAGATGAGAAGGCACCAGGCCCAACACCCAAGTTTTGGAAACTTTTTCTATTGTCCCCAGGGCTGCTCCTAGGACTTCTTTCACGTTTCTGTGCCCTCAGAGAGGCCCCCTCTCCAGCTGATGTGCCTTTATATACAAACTCCCATTTTCCAAAACAAGGTGAGACCAAGCTGAGCTGAGGGGAGGGAGACTGAGGTACTGGTCATGGGGTAGAGGTGGCTGTTGTGTTTATAAAAAGATAAGGAGTGAAGGCAACAGCCAGGTGTGCCTGATCACTATAAAAGGGGCTGGCTACTTGCCCCCTCCACTTTCTTGCTCTCTTGTCTTCTTGCCCTCACTCTGTCCTCTTGACCCTCCCCCCCTCTCCATTTCCTTACCCCCTCTCTCTCCATGTGCTCATGGCTGGCCTCTACTTCTCCCTTCCCCCCTCCCACTCCATTTCCTTCCCCCCATCTCCACATGCTCATGGCTGGCCTCTGCTTCTCTGTTCTCTCTCTCTCTCTCTCTCTCTCTCTCTCTCTCTCTCTCTCTCTCTTTCACTCCTACCCTCTCAACTTCCCTCCCCATGCCCTGAATAAACTCTATTCTATACTCTATACTATACCATCAGGTGGCTGGTCCCTCAGGGGGAAGGGGCGCCTCAGCATGAGCCCACGGAGGAACCCCCTTCCCCATACCTGACTACACATCCACAAAACATTCCTTCTCTCCCCTTATATTTTGATAAACGCAACAGTTTGTGCACTAGTAAGTTAATATCAACTTGATACCAGCTAAAGGAAACCTCAATTGAGAAAATACCCCCACCAGACTGCTGGTGCACTTTATTGCTTGGTAATTGATGTTGGGAGGGACCATCTCACTTTGGTTGATGCCACCTCTCGTCTGATGGTCTTGGGTGCTATAAGCGAGCAGAATAAGCAAGCCATGAAGAGCAAGCCGTAAGTAGCACTCCTCCATGGTCTCTGCTCGGGTTCCTGCCTCCAGGTGCCTACCCAGAATTCCTGTCTAGCTTTCCTCAGTGATAGACTTATAAACTGTAAAGTGAAATGAACCCTTTCCCTCCCAAGTTGTCTTGGTCACATTGTTTTATCAGCAATAGAAACCCTAAGACAGTGGGCTTCATCTTCCCCATGAGCACCCCACAGTCCTTTGTAACTTGAGCCTGATAGTGAGCCTTCCAAACGATAGGGCTATGGTAGTGTGCCTCAGAGACTTAGACAAACACACAGCCTTTAACATTCTCCGTCTGTAAAGATATGTTTGAATGAAATAGACAAGGGATGAATACACAAAGAGACCGCCCTCTAGATAGCTTCACCCAAAGTCTCCCCTTGTCCCAATCATGCAGCGAGCCTCGGGGTGTGAGAGGTGACAGAGTATGCTATTCACCTATAACAAGAGACCAGCATTTGAACACTTTCAGCCCACACTCAGGTGGAGGGCGGTCTCTTAGGTGTTTCTGGTAGATGGCTCCTGTCAGTTGAGGGCAGTTCTCAGAAACAGGGGTGTCTGTGAGCCCTCAGCAGCCAGCACTCACATCGGCTACCACATGAGTCACTAGCATAGGCGGCATCTGGGCAGAGCACCAGCAACATCCATTGAGGTAGCACTCTGCAAGGGTGGTCCTGGAACAGCAGCGGTGGCTTCATCTCTGGAAACTTGCTGGGGATGCAGGTCCCTCAGCCCACCGCCAAGCCTACCGGACCCCAACCTCTGCAAGCATCGGCATTTTCTCAAGCCCTCCAGGTAGTGTTAACACATGCACAAATGTGAGAACCACTGTGCTGTGGGGAAGATGACTGGAAACTGTAAACCAAGTCAAGTCTCCGGAAAATAAAGGAGATTCAGAACATGATTTGCAAGAGAATTACACACAGAATTCCCAGACTCAAGTGATCCTTCTGACAGGGTACCTGGGACTGGAGGTAGGCATCTGCCAACCCCTGTGACTCCTGAATGCCAGGAATATTTGCTTTAGGACAATCCTCACCGGAGCAGGCTTTGGTAGAGTTGCTGGACTTCAAGTATAAAGGGATCTATGGCTTCCCTAGCAGAATAAATTATTCAAGTGCCAGGAGGAGTAAGTTAGGTCGACCCAAGTCACCCCCTCTATAGCTTAGCTGCCAGAAGACCATTTAACAATGTCCATAAATCTCAGAGACTGGAGCTTGAGATGCCTTAGCTCAGCCACCGTACTTTCAGCTTAAAGGCAACCGCTGGGTTTTGTGAACATGGGAGGCTTCGGGGCAGAGGGTCCATGTGGCCTCCTTGGTACTGGTAGCTTCAGTGAACTAAAGTGCTAGGGATTCTAATCCTGGAGTCTGTTCTCAGTGGAGCAGCTAATGATATTTGATAAAATACACACATACATGGAGAAGGGAAAAGAATCTGTTCACATGTCATTAGCCCAGTTTATCCTAAAATACCCTGTGTACAGCAGCCAAGGCTGGTCTTGACTTGAAATCTATCTATCTTGGCCCCCTTGGTGCTGGGATTACAAGAATGTGCTACCATTCTTGGGCTTAATATACTATTTTAATTGCCTCTGTCCTGTCAGAATGGGTGCAGGCAAGAAGGAGTTTATTCTCAGAGTCTATACCTAGAGCGAGCTAGCTCTCTCTCTCTCTCTCTCCATCATCAATTAAACTTGAGCTTCTCTCTGCAGTGTAGTTCTGTCCACCTGGTTTACTTTCCTGTCGTTGTAATAAACACTATGCAACTTGGAGAAGAAAGAGTTTACCCCACCTTACAGTTGCAGGTTACTGATCCATCACTGAGGATAGTCATAGTAGGAACCCCAGACAGGAACCTGGAATCAGGGAACTTGGATGAATGTTACTTACTATCACCCTCTCTCTTACTACCCCTTTCATCCCTTCCTGTATGTATGTACAAACACACACACACACACACACACACACACACACACACACACACACACGAGTCCAGACCCATCTGTCTAGGAATGATACCACCCACAGTGGGCTGAACCCTCCTAAATCAATTAGCAATCAAGAAAATGATCACAGAAATCCTCATATAGGCCAATCCGATCTAGGCAGTTCTTTGACGGAGGTCACCTCTTCCCAAGTGACTCTTGTTTTCATCAAACTCACAATAAAAATTAACCAATACACATTCTCTACAGGCTCCTTTCCCAAGTGTGGAGGTGCAGGGCACCCTTGAGGACCAAGCTCAAGTGCCACCAGCTCCTTAAAGCTTTGCTGGATTCTCCCAGCTCAGAGAGTCTCCTCTATGTCCTCAGCTTGAGCTTATCCTAGCCTACTTTGAGTGACTGTTTCCATAGCCTAGATCTGATCCCCATAAGGTTACGTTGGAACACTTCAGCTACATTATGGTGCTTTAAACAAAAAATGGCCCCATAGACTCACCTGAGTGGCACTATTTGAAAGGATTAGTGTGTGACCTTGTTGGAGTAGATGTGGCCTTGTTGGAGGAAGTATGTCACTAGGGGTGGGCTTTGGGGTTTCAAATGCTGAAGCCAGGCCCAGGGTCTTTCTCTTCCTGCTGTGTGCAGATCCAGATGTAGAACTCTCAGCTGCCTCTCCAACACCATGTCTGCCTGCACACTGCCATAACCATGATGGACTGAACCTCTGAAACTATAAGCCAGCCCCAGTTAAATATTGCCTTTATGAGAGCTGCTGGGCCCATGGTGTCTCTTCACAGCAGACATATATCCTGCCCATCTTGCATTGCTCTGCACCCTGAAAAGAATCAGCTCTCAGTGCTTAGTGTATTGTAGAGAAATGAACTGGGAAAATGGAGGCCTATTTAACTTCAAGAATTTGGTCTCAGCGGCTAGCATTTGTTGGCAACAGGGAGTTTGCTATGCTTTACAGACAGGGACTGGGGGAGCATGAGAAGTGGTCCAGGGGTTGCAGTCTTACCGAAGGCAGCAGAAGGAGGGCAGTGCCCCACCCTGCATCAGTCCTGCCACTCTCACAGTTGTCCACTCTTGGGTCACCACACAGACCCATACCTGGGTTATCAAGTTACAGAGCAGCGCAGAAAATTTTTATTCAGTGACTGTATTGTCCTTTCACACATGCTGGCTCTGAGAAAAGGGGGATCCAAGGAGGCAGTTGTGGGACAGCGGGACAGCAGGACAGCAGCGGTCCTCCGTGGCACTTTCTCTGGGCCAGGCATGGTTCTGAGAACTTGCTGATGAATCCTCTGGAGAGACTCTGCTCAGGTCTTCTTTTATCCTTCAGGATACTGAGGCAGCTTAACCAATGTCACAAGGTCAGTTGTAACAGATCCAGGACTCTGGCCTGTGTGGCTTATTAGCTCAGAGAACTCACATTACCCTGAGCCCTGACTTCCTCGTCCACAAATGGGGAGAAAGAAATTCTATGAGAATAAACCTGAAGGTGCTTTTGATAAGTAGATGATTAACTACTAATGTGTATTTTGTTTGTTTACTTGTTTGTTTGAGACAGAGTCTTACTATGTTGCTCAGGTTGGCTTCGGTTAGGATCCTCCTGCTTCACCCTCCCCTAGGGCATGCACCACCACACCAGCAGTATTTATTTTTATAGCAGACATGTCTATAATCCCAGTACTTGGTAGACAGGAAGATCAAGACTTTGAGAATGGCCATAGCTACTCTAGAGTTCGAGGCTGGCATGAGTATATTTGCATGTATGTAAGTGCACCATGTGTGCCTGGTACCCAAGGAGGCCAGAGGAGGCAACCCAACCACCTATAACTGGAGTTATATACTCTAGTGAGTCTCCATGGGGCTGTTAGAAGCTAAACTCAGGTCCTCTGTGAGGGCAGCAAATGCTTTCAATCACGGAGCCATCTCTTTACTCTTTATTATTATTATTATTTGGGATTTTTGAGTGTGCGTGTCTGTGTGCATTCTGTCGTGCGTTTTAGAGTATTATAGACCAGAAGAGGTTGTCAGGTCCCTTGGAACTGGGTTACAGGTGTTTGTGACCCATCTGACATGGGTGCCAGAAACAGAACTCAGGCCTTCTACCAGAATGATGAGTGTTCTCAACTGCTGAGCCATTTCTCCAGGGCCCTTCCCCCTTTTGAAATATATTCTTACTGTGTAGCCTTGGATGGCCTATAACTCCTTGTGTAGACCAGGCTGGACTTGAACTCACAGAAATCTGAATGCCTCTGCTTCTTGAGTGCTGGGATTAAAGATGTGAGGCATCATACCCGACCTGATTTTTTTTAGGGTAAAGCAGTAAGCATAGTGACACATGCCTTTAATCCCAGTACTTGGGAAGCAGAGGCAGAAGGACCAGGAATTTGAGGATAACTGTGGTTATCCTAGAATTTGAGGCCAGTGTGAACTACATGAGACACTGTCTAAATAAAATGAAATAAACCGAGTGCTTGTAAGAGTAAAACATTTTTTATATAGGGGGACAGACCTGGAATCCCAGCTACTCTGAGTCTGAAGATTGTAAGTTCACAGCCACTCTCGACTTTATAGCTAGATCCTGACTCACCTAAATCCATACATAAATGCAATGTTACAGTATTGGGTGTAGCCCCTAAGGCAGAGCCAAGGAGGAACTGTTTGGATGCTGGAGAATGCTCCCCAGGTCCATTCACGCATCACCCCTAAAGGTGCTTTGCTGTGACGTGAACAGCCACGTCCCTTCCACAACACTTCACAGGACAACATGTTGGATGCGTGCCACATACGAGCTTCTTCCTCCAGGACGGGGTCCCTCCAGCAAACGATGCCTTAGCTGATTACATTACACGTGGGCTATCGGAAAAGACGGCAGAGCAGGCCCACATACACAAGTCAGAAAGGAAATTGTAAGGATCACACCGGAGCCATTCAAAAATAGCCTGACGGATTTTAATCGTTAGCTTGCTGCATCTTCCAACATTTTTAAAAATCAAGTCACAGCTGTGTGAACTTTACACTGTGACCATCATAAACAAATATAAAAAGAAGCAGACATGACAGATGAACCCATGGCTACCCGTCAGTCCAAAGCCATCTAACATGAAAGACCAGTAAGAGACTGGGCGCCAGTGGAACAGAGTTACAGCAGGGGAATGGCAGTTTTTGCTGGCGCCTGTGATTTGGTTTAGTTAAAGTTATAAAGCTTTTGTGTCAGTACCAGAGAGCCAGATTTCTCTGCAATCTATTCAAAGATGGTAGAGGGAGCAGAATTAGATTATAGGTTGCCATGGAAACACCTATCACCAACAATATTAACGGATTTCAATCTTAGGGCCAGAAAAGTGTTTCCAATGTCTTTGGTTCCTACAAGTAGAAATACGCCTGCCTGTCGCTTGGTACTAAACAACTGATTCTATGAGTGGCAAACTTGGGCAAATGGATTGAGCTTTTGACGTCATCATCATGAGTCACTACACTTCAGAAGTCAGCCAACCAAGCATGAGTACCCTTCCACCAGAAGGGGCACACACTGGATTGGTCTCCGCTATGGGAGTGGTGCAAAGCTGCACACTTACTTTTGCTAACAGCTCGGTATTGCTTTATCTCTGGTTGTAACAATTTGTGCTGGTTGGGTGCTGTGAACTGAATTGCCTCCCGGGTAGTTATTTGTTCAGATCAGAAAAATCTGAGCTAGTAATTGATCTGGGAACGAAGGTCAAAGCTAAAGGACATCTGTACTGGTGGGGAGGAGTACCAAGCTTGGGGGACCTTCCTGCTGGCCCCCTAGAACTGAGGCATGTGTCCAGGTGGGATGCAAAGCTTTTCCAGAACAGCTCGGACTTCCTCAGGATTGTAGTTCCAAGGGCCAGGTTTACCCTGCAAGAGAGGTGAGTCAGGTGTCAGAGATCTCACTGTACAATGCCTGTCATGTCTGGGGTATGGCTGAGAGATCTCAGCTAAGGATATCTACGTTGTCAGCACAGGACAGTTACAGCCTTGAGGTGGGTCAGGTCGCTTGGAAATTGTGGAGAGTGGTCCAACACTCTCTACAATTTAAGAAAGGGCCGAGAAGTAGGAGGGGAAACAGGAGAGGTCTGGGAGAAGGGGACCAGACCATAAGCTCCTCTTGAAACATCAGCCTTCACGCTGAGTTCCTTCTGCAGACCGACCTCTGGCCGTCCAGACCCTCTGCCCTAGCTCAGTCCTCTTCAACCCGATTTGGGCAAGAATCTTACTTCCTGTCCTTAGTCGCTGCTCTTTGTCCTCTCTCTCCACAGACACCAGTGATCTTTTGAAAGCACAGACCTGATCAGACCATGCTTTTCCTGCCCAGAAACTTCCTGTGGCTCTCCTTGGCCTTTGGAGGAAGATGATTTCTGGTCCAGAACCAGATCCTGGCCCTCTAAATGCCGAATTCCCTACCCATGCCTTGCTTTAGTGTGCCTCACACCTTGCTTACAGAGTTCCCATATTCCCATTAAATAATCCTCCCCAAGCTTGCTAGGCTGACTCTATTGTTACCCCATTCCCTCCTCTGTGTCTGTGTGAGTGTATGTGTGTATATTTGTGTGTGTGTGTGTGTGTGTGTGTGTGTGTGTGTGTGTGTGTGTATGTGTGTGTGTAGGTACATGTGGAAGCCAGAGGTCAACCTTGGGTATTGATCTTTAGTCATATTTTTAAAATTCTCTATATGGGAAGGGGTGAGTCTATACACCCCAGAGCAGTATTCATGGACTTCAAAAGAAGGCATGGCATCCTGTGGAGGTGGAAGTGCAGATGGTTCTGAGCTTCCTGCTGGGAACCGACCTCAGATTCTCTGGAAGCCTCTTAACTGCTGATCCATCTTTCCAGCTCTAGCCTTGCTTTTTTGAGACGTGGTCTCTCACTGGTCCGGAGTTTACCAATTAGGCTAGACTCCCTGTCCATGGTTCCCCAGAGATTTGCCTGTTTGCAGTCAGTATTCCAGTAACGACGTCTGTGTGACAGCAGCCATGAAGCTGGGCTGACCCTGTTTCCAAGGCATTTTCCTATTTCATTTCTAACTTCTAGCCAGCAGGTCACCTCAGCAGTGTTAGTACCAGAGCCTCCCTCTACTGCTTGCCTGGTGACCTTGAGCAAGCCATTCCTTCTCTGAAGATCATATATAAAATGGAACCATTTTCCATTCAGCCAAGGGCCAGTGAAGACGGCTCAGTGGGTGAGTGTGTCTGCTGCCAAGCCTGATGTCCCGAGTTTCATCCTCAAGACTCACCTAGTGAAAGGAGAAACTGACCCCCACAAATTACCTTCTGACCCATACACACTCATGGCAGCGTTTCCCCCTCCACATGTGCAAGACAAATTCAAATGTAATTTTAAAAACAAAACTGAAGGCTAGGAATTAAAGTACATGCCTTCAATCCCAGCATTTGGAAGGCAGAGGCAGGCAGAGCTCTGTGAGTTCAAGGCCAGCCTGGTGAGTTCCAGGACAGCTGAAGCTATGCAGAGAGACCCGGTCTCAAATAAGATAGATAGATAGATAGATAGATAGATAGATAGATAGACAGACAGACAGACAGATAAATAAATAAAAACTAAACAACACCAAGAGATAAAGATTAAGCCAGCCATTGGATGCTGGGGAAGCCAGGAGATTGCACCTCTAGTCAACAACTAGCGTGTTTGTGGTCACCGCTTCATACAGCACGGGGCAAAGACCAATCTCATTTTGCAAGAGAGAAGACAGGAAGGCTTTGAGGTGTGAGGACTCCCCAGGTTACATGTGTGAGAAATAATGGAGTGGTGCTCTCCCTAGGATGAAATCCTCTTCTGCCCCTGTGACACTAATCCCCTTCCCCTTCCCTGGACCCTGAGCCTAGCTCATCACCTTGTAGCAGATCCTGCCTTCCTGTATCACATAGAGCCTCTCAGGCAGAGCTGCATAGAGCTGGCTGCTCTGGTTCTGCATTGTGTCCACCACCACAGGACACTGGGGGCTCCTGGCCAGCAGCAGATGTGCTGCCCGCAGGCGGTCCTGGAGGCTTCGGTGCTGCCTGATGTCCACGTTGTTCTTAAAAGCCCATCCATCTGCAAGAGGAAGGTTAGACTGCAGCCGCACAGATGTGACAGACAGTTCCCAGAGTCTAAGTCCCACCTATTTTTAACAGAAAGCCTCACATAGCAGTGTCCTGTTAGAGAAATCGGCCAAGTCTCCCGTCAGAGATGAAATGCAAGGCCACACAGGAGGTTACCAGAACCAAAGCACTACCCGTGTAGCCGACTGGCAGGCCTCAGGTCTTCAATGAGAGATAGTTGGACAAAGTGGCTCTTGATCTTCCGTCTACCTTTGAACCACTGAGGGGGCTTTGTTAGAGGAAGAGTCAGCCTGTCTAGGGTGGCAGCGAGAGTGGAGCCAGCTCCCAGCATGTCGAGGTTGTTGGTGCCTCAACCGAAGTTAGAAGCAAAGGTCAGAGTTGGGGTTATCTCGGTGTGAGGTCCCGTGTTCAGTCCTGGTCCCATCCCATCTCCCCGACTCCTCTACCCCTTCCCGTTCTCCGTGACTCCCATCCTCACCCCAAACCCCTGTTAGTAACCAGGTCTTGCTCTAGGCCATCAAGGAAGGCGTTCTTAAGCTTGCGTTTTCACACTTTTCTCCATGATTCTTATGTACTGGACAGTTTAAGAACCACTAGTCTGGCTGGGTAACAGTGTTGCATGCCTTAATCCCAGCATTCCAGAGGCAGAGACAGCAGGGTCTGCAGAGGCCAGCATGGGATACAGACTGAGTTCCAGGCCACCCAGGGCCACATCAGAAAAACCCATCTCAAAAGCACAACCCAAAACCAAACCAAACCAAAATCTACTCTTCTGGAATCTCAACAACTCTTCCATTTCTTACCACAGTGTTCTTCCCAAAATGCAAGTCTGCCCTTGTCACTCCCCTGCCTTGACCTTTTGATGGATTCCTGTCACTCTCAAGCTAGATCCCAGGCTCCTTAATGTCTTTCAGTTTTAAAGGTGCGCTCCTACAGGAAGGAGGCTCATTTCTCCCTCCCTGGGCCCAGCACGGGCTGGAGCACAGCAAGAGCTTGTTGAACACAGCCGAGTGATTCTGCAAGGCAGCGCTGTCCTTCTATGCTTGAAGTAGAAAAACAAGTCAGGAAGTTGACTGAGGTCACATGGTCAGCACATGATGGACCAGGACCTGGATCCAAGTTGAAACACAGCCTGTGACCATTCATCCCACTGCGTCATGAGCCCCTGCATTTTACCTGGGTAAACCGTGAAAGCCAAGCAACTGACTTTGGCTACAGACTCCGGGGTCCCTATATTTGGTGACACCAGTTCTGGACATTTTGTCTCTGAAGTTCATGTCCAGTTCTGTCTGATTGATAAAGCAAGCATCTCAGAGCAGGAGACGGGAAGGAAGAATTGTCTGCCGTGGGGGAGCAAGACCCAGAGGTGACAATTACAGGAAGCTTTTCCTTAGGGGCTCAGGTGGGTGGACAGGTCTGAGTTCTGGAAAGGGTGAGACGTCCTGGGTCTGACTTCAAGACAAATGCATCGGACACCAGAACCAGGAGTCAGTGCTGAGTTGACCCTAGCCTGCTAGCAACTTACTCTTTTGGAAATGAAAGCTGGACCCTCTAAGACTCTGTTCCTCAAAGTGTGGTCCCCTAGGCCAGCTGTCCTGGCTTTCCCTGGCCACACCCCAGCCCGCCAGCATCCAGATAGGATCTCCAGGTGACCTTATGGAAGTTGAGAACTGCCACCCCAGAAATAACCAGCTTTGGCTGAGCACCAACTGTCATCTCTAAAACTGTCAAAGCCCTGTCTCTTCTCAGCTATGGAGACTACAGATCTCAGTGGACTGACTGCTCAGGGCTGCTTCTCACAAAGAGATTCACTGCCATGTGCTGAAGAGCCTGTTACCTAAACTGTCCCTTCCTTCCTTCCTCCCTCCCTCCCTCCCTCCCTCCCCCTTCCCTCCTTCCTTCCTTCCTTCCTTCCTTCCTTCCTTCCTTCCTTCCTTTCTTCCTTTCCTTTCCTTTTTTCTTTGTTTTTTGTTTTGTTTTGTTTTTCAAGACAGGGTTTCTCTGTGTAGCCCTGGCTGTACTGGAACTCACTCTATAGACCAAGCTGGCCTACAACCTAAAAATCCATCTACTGTGCCTCCCAAATGTTGGAATTAAAGACATATACCACCACGGTCAGATGCATAAGCTATTCTTTGAAAATATGTTTTATGGGAAATCTTAAATATCCATGCACTTGGGGTTGGGGATTTAGCTCAGTGGTAGAGCGCTTGCCTAGGAAGCGCAAGGCCCTGGGTTCGATCCCCAGCTCCGAAAAAAAGAACCAAAAAAAAAAAATATCCATGCACTTATTATCTGGTGATATTTTAAAATTTCCCCAAAATATGAATGAGAGGGGAAGCTGCCTGTCAAATGAACACAGTATTAAGTTGAAAATTCTCAGGTGTTATGAGTGCAGAGAACTAAAAATATAGTAGGCTTAGGTTAGGGTCCTGGACTATGCATTTTCAACCAGCAATCTAGGAGGTCCTGTCTTCAAGGACTTCAATACCACACTAGGGCACAGACCACACTGAGAGGTGCACCACTTGGCCAAATGGGATGAAAGCGATCGGAGAGATCTCTGTGCCCCCACTTGTGGGCAAGCCAGCAAAGATAATGCAGCCTGGATGCTCATTCACCCAGTTTCCACAGAGCCCTGACTGGGACATGGACCCTTCAGAGTCCCAGGTGACAAGGATTCAGAGCCTCCCACCATGTGTACAAGCAGGTGAGTACTGGTTCCCCTCCACCATGGAAGCCTTCTTCAAGCTCTGAATTTGTGACTGGGACTAAATTTAAGGCTCCAGTCCCCACGAGGGCCAGGAAAATGGGGGATATCCTGATTATCCTGCAGAGTTCAAGAACCATGATGTAGATGGTTCTAGAAGGAAGTTCTGTCCATCCATTGTAAGGAAAGCCTGTCTCACCGTTTCAACTTTCTTTGCATAGGAACAAGGTGCCTTGTGTGGCAACAGTGGTAATGGCATGGTTAGGGCTGGAAAGGGACTCCTACTTATGTACGAAAGAGCTTTTCTACAGCAGTGTTCCTCCGAGTGTGGTCCTCAGACCAGGGGTGGTAGCATCATCTAGAACTCAACTCAGATCTGTGAAGGCATCTGTGTTAGCAGTGTCCCCAGGAGTATGGGGGGTTACCAAAGCTGAATGAGCTATGATCCAGACAAACCATTGTCCTGTCCTTTAGATCTTAGGATATGTCCTGAAAAATAGCTACAGAGCACCCCTTTTCACTGTGCCACACCAGGTTTCAATTCCTTGTCAGTGTGCTCAAACCAGTTGCCCTCCCCCAAGTCCTCACTTAACTATGCTCCTCTTCAGACTTCTGCTCTCTATGCCCTTGTTGAAAGCAGACTGTGGGGGTTGGGGATTTAGCTCAGTGGTAGAGCGCTTGCCCAGGAAGCGCAAGTCCCTGGGTTCGGTCCCCAGCTCCCCAGCTCCGGAAAAAAAAGAACCAAAAAAAAAAAAAAAAAAAAAAAAAGCTGAGGGAGAGAAGGGAGGGAAAGCCAGTACTGGGCTTCTCTGGTCCTCCCTCCTTCCCCTCACTCCCTCCTTCCCATCCCAACTGTAACATGGGCTCCGATGATGGGAGAAAGATAAAAATGGAAAGAGTAGAGGTCGGGAGGTCGGGAGGTCGGGAGGTCGGGAGGCTCTGTACCTGTGGCGTGAGCTTCTTCAATGTAAATGATGAGGAAGTCAGCTGTGGAGGCAAAGTCGTCTACGAGTCTCTTGAACTGGTCAAATTTGAGAAGAAATGAAGGTCAGGTGCAGCTGCCGAAGTTCAACACCAGGGGTCTGCTGCCTGCAACAGGAAGGAACCATAGGAGCTGCGGCTTGCACGATTTCTTTCACATGGACTGTCTTCCCTCCTGCATCCAATGCTGTTCCTTCTGTCCCTACGGGATGAGTCCCGGGCACCGTGTGGAGTCCAAGCCTAGGCAGCATGACTAGTGAGGGTTAGGGCTGGCTTTTGACTTTCTGAAAGCAGAGATTTTGTTAGGTGTCCCAGTGACCACAAGGTGCTAGATGGTAATCAAATTAAAAAAAATCCTTCCCTGCAGACTGTAGCTCATAAGGTGGGCAGACACCCGTCCTCGATGAGATGTGATTGCTAACAGTCAGGGTGAGTAGTTACTCCCCTTTTTTGAGACAACATCTCCCTATATAGCACTGACTAGCCTGGAACTCACAATGTAGACCAGGCTGGCCTTGAACTCAGAGATCTGCCTCCTGAGTACAGCACCACACTCGGCCATTCTCTCTCATTTTTACAAAGCACCTGAAGTTTATGGACTTGCTTCGGCACCCACACACAGCAGGTCAGCAATGGAGTTAAAATGAAGACTGGCTTCTGGACTTGCAAGTCAGTGCTCTCTATTAAAAGGACCTCCGCTTCCTCAGTGGACATGAAAACACAGACTCTACAGGGAGCTGGGACTGTGGCTCAGCACTTTAGAGCACTCTGATCTCACAGAATCCATTCTCAGCACCCACGTTAGGTGGTCCACAGCCACCTGCAATTCCAGGTCCAGGGATCAGACACTCTCTACTGGTCTCTGAGGCACCAGGCACACAGGTGGTGCACATACGTTATACAGGCTCTCACTCATACACATCAGACAGAGAGTAAATCTTAAAACATCACACACTTTGCAGCATCATTATGAAAGTTAAGTAAACCAATGCTGATATGGGTTTAATAAGGTGCCTGGCCCATAGGAGATGCTCAGCAAACATCCGCTATTGTGAGGAGCTCGGATCTACTCGATGGGCTCTGATGTAGCGGAACGGTGGAGATGGCATCCCAAAGGGGACAGGGGTGGGAACTGCTGCGAAACAACCATCATTGAAAACAAAGCAAGAGCTGCTAAGTTTGCTATACAGATTCTTCATGCCTCTGTGTCCTCTCTCGTCACCTGTCACGTGTTTTAGTTAGCTGCTATTTAACGCTACACTCTCCTAAGCCCAAGGATGTTGGAAGGGTGACAACAGGCCCACCGTGGTCATATTGAAGCTCCAAGCACCTGCTCTCAGCCAGGAGCACCAAAGCTGAGCCAGCAGCTGCCCCCTCCTACCTGCCTGTCCTTCCTGCCACTGGGCATAGCTTTTTCTATTTCTGGATGTTCCGGGTACCTTTATGAGGTGGAGGCCTCTCCCTCCAGGTCCCTCCTAGTCACTTACCAAATTGCACAGTGTCAATGCCAGTTCACGATGGGGATGAGACACTGGAGGATGCCCACACTAGATCCTGCCTTTCCTGTTTAGTGATCCTGCCCAGAAGGGCAGAAAGTGACAACATTCACTGTAGGAGCAGGAAGGCACACCCAGAGATAGAAGCGTGAGTCCTGGAGAATAGTGTGTCTCAGACATTCAGAAAAGGCTGTACCTGTGTGGGCTGAGGGTCCTGAGGTCTAGGGCCCCAGAGCTCACCCATTGTCCCACAGGCTTAACAACTAAATGCAGATTTGAAGATGAACTCATGGTTGGGCATAGTGGTACAAGCTTGTAGTCCCAGAACTGGGGAGGCTGAGGCAGGTGATTGCTGTGAGTTTGAGGCCAGTCATGTAGTGAGACCCTGACTCACAATACCACCCTCCGAAAAAGAGGACATCAGGAGGAATCTCAGGCTAACTTCTGCAAAGTACTGAATCCCCAAGCACCAGGCCTTTCTGATCGTGGGAACCCTTGATCTCAAGCCTATGAAGTCAGCTCTAGGCAGGAGCTTTCTGTAACCCCTCAGTCAAAGCTGAGGAAAGCCCTAGGTGAGCTGCTATTGTATCCTGAGGTTTCTATTGCTAAAGCTGAAGACCTGTTGAGCCCTAGCCACACATCTATTTGGAAGTTTGCTCGCCCTACACAGTGACGTGACCTGTTTAAGCAGCTACATCACCCAAGCAGCTCCTTGGCCTTAGGGTTCTTACTCCTGTCCCCTGCTTTGAGCACACACACATTTTCCCTATAAGCATTTATTCCGAATTTACAGTTTGCCAGGGTTGTCACCACAGGCAGCAGTCAGTGGAGAAGGAACCCATCAGGAATCCATCTCCATGTGGCATGGGGTTTGTTCAGCTGGGCCACAGGCAATGAACGGGCAAGGGAAGCATTGTGAAACCTGTACATGTTATGAAAGAGCTCAGAAAGGCTGGCCCACTGCAGACAGGTGGAGCAGGGGGGCCTCTGGGGAGCTGCAGTTCAACCTGAGAGCCGAAGGACTGGAACAAATCAGCCCTGGAGAAAAGAAGAAGGGCATTTCAGGCAAAGTGAGTTAATGTTCAAAGTCCTCAAGGAGGGACAGAGCCCAATTTGTTTAAGGACCCACAGGACCACTGTCTGGAACGTGGCAGGGGGGGACTAGGGGTGGAGTTGGCAGAAGCTGTCATGGGCCAGAGAAAGAGGTGCTGGGTTTTATTTTAGCTGTGGTAGAATGCCAGAGCTATAAGCAGGGGGCGGGGTGGTGGGCATAGGCTATAATTCCTGCCCACCTGGCTCCTTAATCCTCTTTCTCATTTGGAATTTCTAGTCTGCGTGTGACTGCTGGGACAGTGTGTCCAGCCTTGCTCTTTGGAAGACCAGAGAAACGGGCATGCTCCTGTCCTAGCAGCTAGGGGCAGGCAGCACTCCCCATTCAGGTCTTTTGTTCTGGAGTCACTGAGATAGAATTCATTCTCAGTCCGGTGGTGGTACCCCTCAGGGGTGGCCAGTGGTGGACATCCCAACCACAGTGACTGCAGATGTGATCTAACTTGTTAAAAGGCAACTCATATCCAAGTCTACAGATGCTTTTAGTTCTCTGGACCCCAAACTCCTTGTCGTGTGTGTGTGTGTGTGTGTGTGTGTGTGTGTGTGTGTGTGTGTTCATGTGTGCATGTGCAAGTGTGGGTATATATGCATGTGTATGTGGGTGTGTATATGGGTGTGGTGGGTGAAGGTGTGTGTGTATTTCTTTGTGTTTATGTGTATGTCTGTATCTGTGTGTTTATGTGTACATGTGTATGTATGGGTATATATATGTGTGTATATATGTGTGTGTGTGTGTGTGTGTGTGTGTGTGTGTGTGTGTGCAGTTGGTATGCCTGTGTGGAGGTCAGAAGATGACAACTTGCAAGAGTCTTTTTTCTTGCCACTATGTGGGTCTTGGGGATTGAACTCAGGTTGTCTGACTTGGCTACAGATACTTTTATCCACTGAGCCATTTTGCCTGAACCTCCACACATGCCCCATGGCACACTTGTGGAAAACTTGTACCCATGTACATGTAGCTATATGCATACATGCACATAAAAATAAAATTTGAACATAATAAAATTATTCGTTAAAGGAAACCAGACTAGGGTCTGATGCTTTCAAAGTTCTCTAGCTTCATGTACAATCAACTTCACACTTGAGTAGCACACTAGCTGCTGTGTAGAGAAGAGACAGAGTGGGAATGGATAGAGAAGGGACAGAGTGGGAATGGATAGAGAAGGGACAGAGTGGGAATGGATAGAGAAGGGACAGAGTGGGAATGGATAGAGAAGGGACAGAGTGGGAATGGATAGAGAAGGGACAGAGTGGGAATGGATAGAGAAGGGACAGAGTGGGAATGGAGCTGCGGAGCAGCAACTGGGGACGGCACTGGAGAAGTGGGAGCCCCAGCAGCGCACAGGCGGGGAGAGGCGGCCCTGAAGATCGTGCTGCTGCTGGATGGTGGCGGAAGCTCCTCAGCTGCCCCGTTGTTTCCTGTCATCGTTACACATCCTCCTGGCTCTGTACGGGGTTTGAAGCAGCTTACATACATGTTAAAATAGCACATAATAGCCAAGGAAAGAGATCATGGCTTTCTGAAAAGCGTAGAACAGGACAGGGTAAAGAAGCTCCAAAATGCTTTGCACCTTTGAAATTCAGTTTACTTTTTGGCAATGCAGGATGTCGAAACCCAAGGCCTCAGACATGCTGGGCAATAAATACACTGAGCTGTAACCTCAGCAGCTGTATCTTTGTCAGGACACAGCTATATATTGACTTTAAGTTGTCTAGTACTCAAGTAAAGAGAGAAACACAAGAATAATTTCATAACTTGGGGCCAGCAAGGTGGCTCAGAGGTAAGAGGGCTTGCTGCCAAGCTTGGTGATTTCAATTTGGTTCCCAGAACCCACATGGTGGAAGGAAAGAACCTGTTCCTTTGAGTTGTCCCTTAACCTCCACATGTACGCTGTGACGTGTCCATGTGTCCATGTAAAACACACACACAAAATAATTTTAAAAGTAAATAAACAAATAAATGTTCAGCCTCCAGTGTAAAGGGAGGACAGCGGGCTTCTCTGCAGACACCAAGCCCTCTGAGTCTGGTTCACAAACTGTTTTTCTAGGAGGCCCTGGGAGGCCCCAGGGGGGGCTTCTCTGTCCCTGATGGTTGATTGAATCATGAACCTTTCCATGTGACAGGGAGGGGCCCAGGCCTTCTCAGGGGAGGCTCTGAGGCCAGTCACTGACAAGTGGCTGGTCACTAGACTGTAATGACCCCAGAGAACCACTCCAGATGATAAGAAAACTGATTTCAAGTTAGGACCAGTTTGAAACGTTAGCTGTCTGGGATTTTGCTTTTAATGGGCAAAAATTCAACAGGTCCCAGAAAGGACAGGCACATCTGTTTAACTTTCTAGAGTGTGGTCGGCATGGTGATGAGCAGCAAGGGCAAAGTCTACCTGGCAGCAGAAAGAGGAAATATGTGTGCTGATGGCTGGCACACTGCGAGTGTCCACAGGCCACAGGCCACATCGTGAGGGTGTCAGGTAAGGACTCGAGGTTAGGTCTGCTGTATAAACACAAATAGCTCCAGAGTGCGACTGGACTGGGCTCACGCTCATGCCTCCTGGGCCAGTATGTGAGCCTCTGGCCCAGGCTCTCTCTCTCTATACAGAAACCCCTTAACTCTGTGCATGTGTGCTGGTCAGGAGTATGTGCATACTGTGTGTGTGTGTGTGTGTGTGTGTGTGTGTGTGTGTGTGTGTGTGTCTGTCTGTCTGTCTGTCTGTCTGTGTGTGTCTGTGTTTAGGGCCATGCAGAGGATCAGAAATGGCCCAGAATCTGAGGCTCCAGTGTCCCATGCATCAGTAGAAAGCCCTGAAGCACAAGCTCTTGTTCTTATTCCACTGAGAACCCGCTATGGGACTCTGGACGGTTCTGTGCCACTCTAGCCCTTTGTGTCTAAAACAGTCAAAGGGGTTATACTAGACCATCTGTAAGAAATCTTCATGGCCTTCCAATTGGTGGCTTTAAAATGAGCTCTGGACTCTTGTTCTCTCTTGCTCTTGCCTTCTTGCCCCTGTTCTGTCCTCCCATTTCCCTCCCACCTCTCTCTCCACTGCTCATGGCCAGCCTCTACTTCCCTACTCCTCTCCCTCTCCCTCTCCTTCTGTCTTTCTCTGTCCCTACTACCCTCTCAACTCCCCTCCCATGTACTGAATAAACTCTATTCTATACTAAAAAAAAAAAAAAAAAAAAAAAAAAAAAGGAGTTCTGCATCTATACCCAAAGCATCCTTTGGTGTGTCAAAGGCCTGGGAGTTTCTGAAGAGCTATGGGATGTCTTTGATCTTGATAAACCAACCAACACCCTGAGGCGTGTGTGTACCTGCAGGTAGGAGACAGGACACCCTCCAGCTCTGGTCCCTGATGGCCTCAGCAGCTTCCCCTTGCACCCAGTCTCTACATCTGGGAACTCACCTGCCCTCCCCCTCTGTCCTAGGCTGTTCCCTGCATTCTTGTCCTTGTTTGACCCAGAGCTTCAGGGCTGCTAGGCTCCCAAAGTCCTCCCTGCTGCCGTAACCCAGGCAGGGAGCTTGAGTTCTCCAGAACCTCCCCCCTCCCATTCTACCTCTCCCTCTGATCTGTGAAGTGTGCTAGGGCAGAGACCAGTGGCACTTATGTCTGTTTCACCAGTGCCTGTGATTTCAGGGCACGTTTGCTGTGTCAGTGTCCTGAAAATCAACTCTGTGTTATAAAATGGAGGTTAGGTGTTCTATCTCTGCCTCCCGTATCATTCGCTTTCTGATACAGCAGCAGGGATCAGGGAAAAGCTGTACAGTCCCTTTTACGTTTCTTAAAAAGTGTGTGTGTGTGTGTGTGTGTGTGTGCGTGTGTTTTGTGCGCGTGTGTGTGCATGTGTGTTTTGTACACATGTGTTTTGTGTGTGTGTGTTTCGTGTGTGTGTGTATGTATCTCTGTGTGTGTGTGTGGTGTGTGTGTATGTGTATGTGGTGTGTGTGTGTATGTGTGGTGTGTGTGTATGTGTGGTGTGTGTGTGTATGTGTGTGTGGTGTGTGTGTGTGTATGGTGTGTGTGTGTATGTGTGGTGTGTGTGTGTGTGTATGTGTGTGTGTTTTGTGTGTACCTATGTCCAGGCACCTGCAGAGGCCAGAAGAGGGAGGTGAATCCCATGGAGCTGAAGTTACAGGCAGTTGTGAGCTGCCCAAATGGATGGGCAGCTAGAAACTAAACTCAGGATTTCTAGAAGAGCAGCAGCCACTCCTAACTGCCAAGCCATCTCTCCAGTCCACTGCATCCTACTTTCTCTATTTTAATCAGGGCCTCATGTAGCCTGGGCTGGCCTACAATTTTCTAAGTAGCACGAGCTTGAAATTCTGATCTTCTTGTCTCTACTTCCAGAGTTTGGAG
Source organism: Rattus norvegicus (assembly GCF_021556685.1). Lineage (NCBI taxonomy): Eukaryota > Metazoa > Chordata > Mammalia > Rodentia > Muridae > Rattus > Rattus norvegicus. The sequence goes on from NC_141538.1 coordinate 127,974,501, forward strand.
ATTATAGACACCTGACACCATGCCTGATTTGCTGAGCACTCTGTGTTTTCTTATTTCTGGGTTGAAGATTAAACACAGAGTCTTGTGTATGCTCGGCAAACTCTCCACCATCGAGCCATGGACCCAGGCAATAGTTTTTGAGCCCCAGGTTGGTTCTGACCCCAATCCTCCTGCCTCTGCTTCCCTAGTGCTGGGACACCAGGTGTTTGCCACCACACCTGGAAAACAGATTTTTTGTTTTTAACTGAGAGAGGACAGTTAATGGACACAAGTGGGCTCCATGAACTGGCCCCGGGGCGGGTGGCTTCCAGGGAACTGCTTTTCAGATTGTCTCTGTTCCGTTCTGTCCCACCAGTGTCTGGCACACCAGAAACACAGATAAAAACCACCGTTCTCATGGCTCTCACTGCCAGTGCTGGATGCTGTTAGCTGAATGAATTAAGGTCCTTTTCCTGTTACAGTTTAAATTCATTAATGAGGGGGGGGGGGGAGAGAGAGAGAGAGAGAGAGAGAGAGAGAGAGAGAGACTCGTTCTTCTTCTACTTTGAACATTCTCCTCAGACTACAAAATTCGTATTCATTAGTTCCAAACACACCCCTTCCAGGAAGCCTTCCAAGTCCTGCAGGCAGTCAGGCCCTCCCTGCCCACAGGACCATTGAATTTGCCTGTCCTATTTATCTCTGCCACAGAACTGCAAAGCCCTTACATCTAGAAGAAGGATCTTGCCTAAGCTCTGGATGCTTAGCTGAGGGTCTGGCACACAAGGGACCACTCCGTGATTGTCCATCAAGGAGCACTGTGAAATGGATAGAAGAAGGCTGATTCTGAGTCTGACCTGACACTTAGTCAGTCAGCTTGGCTTCTCAAATCTCTCCATTCCTCTCTAGAATGTTAGGTCAACACTTCCCCAAGGGTGGCATTAGGAATCAGCATGATGATCAAAGGCTTCCTGAGAGGAGTTGGGAGGGGAGGCATATTTTACAGTTCTACTTTTAAGCCCTACAGCCTTTCTGGGTGTTTCATGTGCCTCTTGTCTTGTGGAGATCACAGGAGACTGACACAAGATGTGGGGGTTCCCAAACTGGTTTGCCCTGGAAACTCTTAAGTAGTGAAGCTTATCTGAAGGGCTTGGATTCCAAAGAACATGCTTTGAAAAGCACTGGGTTATCCCCCTGTCTTGGTGCCCTGGGGTTAACTAAATCAACCACATCTCTTTCCCAGGGAGCTCTGCTGGGGGGAGCAGGGGTGGCAGTAGCTGGGTAGGAAGAAGCAGTTCTTTGAGGGAAGGGGCAGGCAGGGAAGCCTGGGTCCAGCAGGGAGACAGCAGCTCGCTCATTAGAGAGACCTGAAGTGGTATTTCAGAGGATGAGGTATGAGAGTTGGACCCTGGGAAAGGTGGCTGGCCACTCAGAAGGGTGTCCCAAATCATACATGGTGTTAGCCAAGGTACAGAGAAGTCAAGCCCAGGATGGGTAAGCCCCACATTGAGCTAGTAGAGTTAGCATGAAGGAATCTTGGAAATAACGCTGGGGTGAAAATTCCAAGCCTTACTAGGGAAGACCGAGCACCAGTCTGAGCCCAGTACTCCCCCTGAGTGCAGGAGCACGGTGCTGCAGGGTGCTGTGCTGGGTCGTCTTGGGAAAGAGTGATCTGGCAGCCGTCAAGTGGATGGAGCAGAGCAGAGATACGGTCTGCTGGGGAGAGCAGCAGTGAGGACTACTTAGGGATTCCAGAACCCAAACAGATCATTGTACCTGATGGAGAAAAGGATGGACTACTGAGAGATCTCACGACGCATAAACACGTTATGTGTTATGCGGACTGGGGCACCCCCTGTGAATTTATAGTCTAGTGAGGGTGAAACTTAAGTACCCACTCATAACTGCAAACCTTGAGTGTCAATAAAGCAATGTGTAGGATGCTAGTTGGCACTTTAAAAGAGTAAGTCAGGGCGGGCTTCTTGCAGGAAGTGGCTGAGAAGGATTTCGCCAGATAAAGATGAACTGCCCATGTCCAGGGGCTGGGAGGCCAGAGCGCATAGCTTGTGATATGCACCCTGGGAAGACATCAGCCAAGAGATAGAAAACCTGGGTGAGTTCCCCCACTGAGCAGGAGGACAAGCAGTTGCCCAGGAGCAGCTGGATGGGAGATAGAAAGATTGTTGCTTTCTGTCCCACCTCTCCACCCAACCCATCCCCACTACTCTGAGCCGAGCCCCTGAGCTGACCTTGAATGAAATCCCAGACGTTGCACTTCTGTCCTGAGAGGCGGACCACGGTGCAGTTGGGGGCCAGCCCCCCATACTCAGCCCTGTCTTCCAGTCTCTGCCAGCGGACCTTCAGGACGAACCAGAAGTACTGGATGCTGAAGAAGGTGGGGACCCAGTTGTCAGGGGCGAATCGGGGATTCCTGGTCATTCCGGTCTTTTGGCCCATGGCCAGGATGTTCTGCTTGACTCTCTCTGGGAACAGTGTCATTAGCACCTTGCCCGTAGCCACCTCCAAGGCTACCTGCAGGAATATCACAAGCCGCTTCAGCCACAGCCATAGCTGGGACAGCCCCATCTCAGCACGGGGCAGAACTGGCTCTGAGGCCTACAGACTGAAGGAGAGGCCCCAGCCAGACAACGCTGGGTGGAGCTGGACAAAGGTGCAAGGTACTGCAGCCAACCCTGACAGACAAGAGGACCGTGCCAGGACAGCCAACCCTGACAAGGGGACCGTGCCAGGACAGCAGGTGTTTGCCTTGCTGTCAATCAGATGGAAAATTCCAAACCCAGGGCACAGAGGTCTCTCTAGTAATTATCCTCCCGGATTCTTTGTTACCAGATTTCTTAGTTTCTCTCTAATTTAAAAAAAAAAAAAAAAAAAAAAAAAAAACACTTGAAAAGATCACCCTGGAAGGGATCCCGAAAAACACAATGAACTTTGCTATGTACAATTAATATCCAGTCATTAAAAACAAAACAAAACAAAACAAAAAAATACCAAAAAAGGAGTCTGTTGGAAGACTCCAGCTGCTGTAGCAGCACATTTTTAACCCAGAACTCAGGAGGCTGAGACAGGGGATCTCTTTGAGTTTAAAACCATCCTGGTGTACATTTGTAAGTTCCAGGCCCTGTGAAGAAGAAAAGGAGGAGGAAGAGGAGAAGGAGGAAAGAAAAGGAAGAGAAAGAAAAAATAATCTCTTGCAAATGATTAGTGGTTTTTTTTTGTTTTGTTTTGTTTTTCATTTTGTTTTTTGGAACAGGGTTTCTCTGTGTAGCCCTGACTGTCCTGGAACTAGCTCTGTAGACCAGGCTGGCCTGGAATTCACTGAGATGTGTCTGCCTCTGCCTCCCTAGTGCTGGTATTAAAGGTGTGTACTACCGCCACCTGGCTATGACTAGAATTCAAGGTTAGCTGTCTTTTAAATATATGTGTGCTGTGTGCGTTTCTGATACCTGAGGAGGTCAGAAGAGAGTGTAGAATCATCTAGAATTGGAGTTAGGAATGGGTGACACATGGGTTCCGGGAGCAGAACCCACGTCCTCTGCAGGAACAACAAATGCTTTTACTCTCTTTGACATTCCCCTCCCCGTGTGTGTGTGTGTGTGTGTGTGTGTGTGTGTGTGTGTGTGTGTGTGTGTGTGTGTGGAGAGAGAGAGAGAGAGAGAGAGAGAGAGAGAGAGAAAGAGAGAGAGAGAGAATGTGTGTATATGTTTTTTTTCTTTTTTCTTTTTTTTTTTTTTTTTCGGAGCTGGAGACTGAACCCAGGGCCTTGTGCTTGCTAGGCAAGCGCTTTACCACTGAGCTAAATCCCCAACTCCGTGTGTATATGTTTTAATAATACCAAGGATGGCTAGGATTGTGCCTCAATGATAACACACTTGCCAGGCATGTACAAATCCTGTGATTACAACAAATAAGATAAGACTAGGTTCTTTCAATAATAAAAAATACTTTATGCAGTCACAGCTGGCAGTGCATGGCTACGTATTTCTAGAGACAGAGCCCTTCAGAGAAGATGTGGCCTGGGCCCTCTCCTGCCCCTTCATGTAAGTTAGAATCATAGCTGCAGCCTTTTTCTGTTTCCCTTCTATCGTTGAGTGGTATTCAGTTAAGTTGTCTGACTTGGTAGCTTATTTCTTTTGAATGTGGTAATTCCCCATTGTCTGGCTACACCAAACTTGATCCATTCACCCACTGGGGAACCTCTGGGCTGCTCTCAAATCATAGACAAAGCAGATAGAAGGATCCGAGGCAGATGGAGACAGTTGGTTGAATCATTTGTGTCTCCAGTGGATGCAGCCGGTGGTTTGTGTGGAAGAGTGCTTGGTCTTGTAAGTAACCACCCCACTGTCTTGCAGCATGTCAGGGATATTTTTGCATGCCCCTAGCATCTGTTGCTTCACACCTTTGGTCAGTATCGTCAGTATTTTGCATTTTTGCTATTCTGGTACCTTAGCATCTCTCAACACAGTTTGCAATTCTCTGAGGACATTGCTGAGGAGCCCCTGTTAATAATAGATACATGTTATCCTGAGCAGGGTGTGATGGCACTTGGGAGCCAGAGGTAGTTAGATCTCCGTGAGCTCAAGGTCAGCCTGGTCTACAGAGTGAGTTCCAGAATAGCTGGAGCTGCTACACAGAGCTCTTATAAATTAAAAAACAAACAAACAAACAAGCAAATAAATATTTCCTGATAACCCACTGCAAGTCAAAGATATCAAAAGTTGAAAATGCCAAAGGGCATGGTGGACCATGCCTTTAACCACAGCACTGAGGAGGCTGAGGCAGGTAGATCTCTGAATTCAAAGCCTGGTCTACAGAACGAGTGTCAGGACAGCAGGGGCTCTACAGGGAAACCCTGTCTCAAAAAACAAAACAAACAAAAAAGCATTTAATACAGCAATCTACCAAGCACAATAGTAGTGCCCTACTATTGTAAAATTGAAAATGAGATTACATTTATCTTCTTTGTGTGTCAGGGGCCATGCATGCTGTGGCATATGTGTGAAGCCCGAAGGACAGCTCTCTCCTTCTACAGCGTGGGTGCCCAGGGATTGAACTCAGGGCCCTGGGCTTGGTGGCAATTGCCTTCACCACACGGGCACTTTTGTACCACAGTGAAGTTAAGAACCATAGCAGCACATTCTAAGTTCGGCACCATCTTTTCTCGCCAGCCACCACCTGACTCTCTTCCTGGATCACGGCTTCTGTTTTTAATTTGTGCTGCTGATTGAACTGAGGGCCTTGTGCATTCTGGGTGAGTTCTACCACTGAGCTACAACCACATCCTAAGCTACAATCCACTTCTGCCTATTTAAAATCACGTGTCTTTTGTGTGTGTGTGTGTGTGTGTGTGTGTGTGTGTGTGTGTGTGTGTGTGTGTGTAATCTTAAGAAATCTTTGAATATTTTGAGTAAGATTCGTTTCCATATATCTTTTGCAAATGCTTTTCCCAGTCTAGGCTTGTCTTCTTGTTCACTTGATTTTTTTTTTTAACTTGCTTGTGTTTTTGAAGCAGTCTCCCTGTGTAGCCCAGGCTGGCCTCGCCACCCTTGCTTCCCAAGTACTGGATTACAGCTGTGTCACCCTACCTAGAGATTACTCTATCTTTTTAACTCTCAAATAATGATAGTCCCCTGTGTTAGTAGGGTTTCCATTGCTGTAAAGAGACACCATAACCAAGGCAACTCTTACTAAGGCAAATATTCAATTGGGGCTGGCCTACAGGTTCAGAGGTTCTGTCCATTATCATCAAGGTGGGAAGCATGGAGGAACTGAGAGTTCTACATCTTCATCAAAAGGAAACCATGAGCAGGCTGTCTCCCATATGGCTAGAAGGATCCCAAAGCCCACCCCTACAATGACACACTTCCTCCAACAAGACCACACCCACTCCAGCAAGGCCACGCCTACTCCAACAAAGCCACTCAACCTAATAGTGCCACTCCCTGGGCCAAGCATATTCAAACCACCATAGCCTCTGATTTTCTTCTTAATTATCATTATGACTATTTTAAGATCTTTTTCTATCCCACAGAGACTCAAGAATTAATATTTGGACACTGTATGTCCAAATATTAGTTTGAATATGCTTGGCCCATGAGAAGTGTCATTATTAGGAGGTGTGGCCTTGTTGCAGGAAGTATATCACTGTGGAGTAGGCTTTGAAGTTTTATGCTCAAGCTCCACCCAGTGCAGAAGGGACCCTCTTCCTGCACCTTTGGATCAAGATGTGTCACCCTCCTTAGAGACTACTGTGTCTTTATAATAACTCTTGAATAAAGTTAGTCCTCTGTCTTAGTTAGGGTTTCCATTGCTGTAAAGAGACACGATGTCCAAGGCAGCTCTTACAAAGGACAACAAGAAGACTCTCCTCCTGGATGCCTTTGGATCAGATGTGGAACTCTTGGCTGCTTCAGCACCATGTCTGCCCGCATGATGCTATACTTCCCACCATGATGATAATGGGCGGAACCTCTGAAATTGTAATCCAGCCTCAATTAAATGTTTGCCTTAACGAGAGTTGCTTTGGTCATGGTGTCTCTTGACAACGATGAAAACCCTAACTAAGACACTGTACCAGCAATATAACTTGCTAAGTATAGCCCTGGGTTGTATTGAGTATGTAGATCAACTTGAGAAGAATGGAGATCTTGGCTGTGTTGGGTCTTCCTATGTGTGAATATGGAAGACACATTGGTTTCTTGGGTCTTCTTTTCCCAGTCAGAGTTTTGTAGATCTTGTCCTCATAGCTTTAGATTCATACTAAGATATTTTATTTTGGGGATGCTAATATAGATGATATTGTGCTTTGAATTTCATTATTCAGCTATTCACTGATCTTAATTGTCAATTGATAGAATCTAGGATCACCTGGCCACAGGTTGGGTGGGGGTGGGGGATGGCTCTGAACCTTCCAGTTGCATTCGATGAGGTAAGGAGATTTGTCCACTATGGGTGGTGCCATTCCCTAGGCTGGGATCCTGGACTATAAAATGGAGAAAGGGAGCTGAACAGCAGCATGTATTCACCCTTTTCTCCATGACTGTGGTTACAGTGTGGTCATCTGCCTCAAGTCCCTGCTGCCGTGCCTTCCTTACCTAGATGAACTGTGACCTTGAACTGGGAGGCAGAATAAACCCTTTCTCCTTTAAAATTGCATTTTGTTGGGTACTTTGTCACAGCAATGATATAAGTAACTAATACACACACACAAACACACTCAGTGATATTCCCAGTCCAAGTATGTGTGTGTGCGCACACACACACATGTGCATGTGTATGGTCAAATGCTTTGCTGCCATTATTGTTTTGGATAAAAAAAATTCATCTTTACTTTAACTCATCTTTCTCTAGTGATATTTACTTCATTCAAAACAGTTTCTTACTAATATTTTCTTTCTCTAATAAAAAGTTCTTTTGATTTTTTTTCGAGATAATTCATTGGCAGTAAATTTGCTCAATATTTGTTTGACAAGAAAATCTTCATTTCGTCTTTATTTCTGAAGGGTAATGTCTTCAAATACACTGTTCTTGTTTTCTTTCTAAGATGTAAATATTTTACTGCTACATGTAAACTATTTTTCTTGCTTTTTTAAAAAATCTTTACCTAGGGTTGGGGATTTAGCTCAGTGGTAGAGTGCTTGCCTAGCAAGTGCAAGGCCCTGGGTTCGGTCCCCAGCTCCGAAAAAAAGAAAAAAGAAAATTAAAAGCAAGTTAATGCTTCATTAACTAGAAAACTAATCTCAAAACCATCAGTAACATTAGTTCAGAAATTGACCTTGGCTCAAAGTGGTGGATGAGGAGTTCTCAAGAATGATGCCTGGGGTTGTCCTCTGGCTTCTACATATACATGTACAAGTATGCACACTTATACATGGGCATATACATGCACCATGTGCAGACTTACCATAGATTTTATAAAAAAGTATAAGTAAGGGCCAGCAAGGTGGCTCAGCAGGTACAAGCCTAATGACCTGAGTCTGATTCCCCAGAGTCCACATAGAGATGGAGACCTGACTCCACAAAACTGTCCTCAGACTTCCACACATGCACTGTGAAGTGCGCATGCACTCACCACCCCCCCCCCCCGCTCGCCCTACCCACTCTCCCCTTCCCCCATACTCCCCCCTTCCCCCACACTCCCCCCGCACACACTCCCCACACACACTCACCCCCATACTCCCCCCTCAGCCCCCACACATTCACCCCTTTCCCACTCACAATAATAATAATAATAATAATAATAATGATGATGATGATGATGATGATAAAGTTGGGGGTTTTTTTGAGACTGGCTCTCAGTATGTAGTCCTAGTTGGCCTAGAACTTGCTATGTTGACATGTTGACCTGGCACTGAACTCCCAGACATCTGCCTGCCTCTGCCTCTGGAATGTTGGAATTAAAGGTGTGCACTATCACACCCAAAGATAAAGGGTTTTTTTGCTTTGTTTCTGTGTCCTGTTTTGGGTTTTTAGGTTTGCTGCTGTTCCTAAACACCAGGAGTCCTCCAGATCCTTCAGGATCTTGTTCACCCTCAGGCCTCAGCTTCTCGGTTTGGGGTGGGGCTCCATGAGGGCGCAGTAAGCCACGGAAGGAAGAGGGCTCTGAATTCTCTCCTATGTTCGTATCCTATGAGATATCGCTGGGCATTCTCGTAGTCCAGGCTTCACCACACCTAGTGCTGGGGATTAAGCCCAGGACTTTCGCATGCTGGGCAAGCAGTTTACTAACTGAGCTACTAGTATGCCCCAGGTTCTGTTTGAGGTTTTCTGTTAAATTAGCATAGTAAGGGCTGTAAGACTCTCAGAGAGAATCTTCCCTCAGGAGGGAGATCCTCGAGCCCAATGACCAGTCCGAGTCCACAGGCTGCAATCTGTAAGAGGATTTTTTTTTTTTTTTGGTTCTTTTTTTTCGGAGCTGGGGACCGAACCCAGGGCCTTGCGCTTCCTAAGTAAGCGCTCTACCACTGAGCTAAATCCCCAGCTCCCTGTAAGAGGATTTTTATTGATCAGGATACACAGGTATCTGTGGGCGTCCCAGTCAATTCGGAAGACTGGCGCGCCTAACAGAACCAGGGGCAGGTTTTTATAGGGTATTGGGGAGCAGAAGCAGGCTTACAGAAGCAGATGCATGGTTGGTGGATTCAAGTGAGGCGCAGATGTATGGTTACACCCAATTGGCTATTCAAATGAGGTTGTTACACAGCAAGAGAATACGTGCAGGTTGGGGCGTCCGGAATGTCAGGGGCTAGGGGCTTATCTCTTGTTAGGTGGCCCATAAAGCAATATCAATAATTTAGACTGGTTTCTGTATTTTGTTTTCTTTTATGGTCTGTTTCGTCTAGATGATGGGTCAGCTTGTCCCACAAAGCTTGGACACATCTGAACTTTCCCAGGCTTATTTTAGTTTTGAGTCTGTGTATCTAAAAACTTATTTTTTACTTCTATAGTTGAGGGCCTTGGGCTTGTACAATTCCCTTTCTGGGAGGGGGTCTTTCATTCCCCCATTTTCTTTTTTTGTCCTTGAGTGGAATCTTCCACTCAACTTGGTTAAGGTATCTCTGTTTTTTGTTGTTTTACCATCTGATACTGTTGTCTCAGCACAAAAGTTTGAATGACTGAAAGTCTGTATCTCTTACTATTCTTGTCTGATCTGTATAGAAACAACATTTTTTTTAGTGTAGCACACAGACTCTTTCTTTAAGGAATATCAGGTCTAATCTCCTATTTTGAAGGACTACCTCTGAGAGGGAGGTTAGGTATTCTTGGAGGTCAGCTAAAAAGTCTTTTTTATTTTTTTTATATCTGAGTCAATGGCAGTTCTTAATTCTCTATAAGCCTTGCATTGTAGGGCAACAGCAGATGTCCTTGTGCTGCCCTTGTAGCACCTAGATAGCCTTAAATAATTTTCAACTCTCTTTTGTGTTTTATTAAGTCTTTAGCATCAGGATTTTAATCTGGACACTATCTGAACCTATACACCAAGGTCTTTTAGAACTTCTAAACTTATATAGGTTGTGATCCCTGAGGCACAGTCCCAAGAAGTGTTAGGAGTACTAACATATGCAATGTTACATCATTTGCAATAAAAATCAAGCCTATCCTTACACCTATTCCGAGGGAACCCAGGGCAAACAGGCAAACATGAAATTCTTGTTTTTAAAACACATTCCTCAAGTGAGCATTATAGCAACCTCCCAGTCACTTAAGTCTAGGGAGCTTTTTGAAGATCTGAGTGTCCCTCTAGGTCCCAGCTCTCAGCCCCAACAGCTAGTACGCGGCTGGTGAGGGCTGAGAATTGACGGCTGTCAGGGTGGTCAGCAGCACCAGGTACGGTCCTTTCTAGCGAGGCTCGAGTGTCTGGGCTCAGTGTAGCTGTAGTCTCTAACCTGGAACTGATGACATGTCTCGGGGGTCCCCGGGGCATAGGCTGCTGTCAGCTGTGAGCAGATTTCTTTCTGTATCGCCTGTAGGTCTTTTAGCCTGGCATACAAATCATTATTATTATGACATGCTGGTTCAGTAACATCATCTAATACAGTCAGGGGAGCTGAGGCCCCGTATAAGATCTCAAAGGGGGTAAGGCTGAATCTGGAAGGGGTATTTCTTGCTCTGAAGAGAGCAAGAGGGAAGGAGTGTCACCCAGTCTGTGCCAGTCTCCATGGTTAATTTGGTCAGGGTCTCTTTTAAAATTTTATTTATTTATTCTATCTGTCCTGAACTTTGAGGTCTGTAAATATAACGTAATTTTTAATCAACCTCTAAATACCTGGCCACACCCTGGCTTACCTTGGCAACGAAAGTAGGGCTGTTGTCTGACCAGATTACCTTGGGCATTCCAAATCGGGGGAAGATTTCTTCTAGTATCTTTTTGATGACTATTGAGGCCGTCTCTTGCTTGATGGGGGAAACTTCTATCTATTTCTGAAAAGATATCTATAAACACTAGGAGACATTTGAAATCATATTTTCCTGGTTTTATCTCTGTGAAGTCCACTTCTCAGTAGTATCCAGGCCGTTCCCCACGGAGCCTCCTACCACAGTCAACTTTCCTGAAAACAGTTACCTTTTGGCATGGTATACATCAGTGCACTATCTGTTCCATGAGATACTTGAGACCTGTGACATAATATTTAGTTTTTGAAAACGTCTGGATGAGTTTGTTTACCCCTAAGTGAGTCTATTGATGCATTTGTTTTACCATGGCCTCTGCCTGTAAAAATTGTAGCAGGATTTTCTTTCTCGTTGAGGTGTAGCAGAGTCTCTTCCTCGGCCTGGCTGGGTCATGGAGGGCCCTTAACAGAGCCAGAATCTCTTTTTTCTTGCCCTCAGATGTCAGCAGCCCCTTTGCTGATGGGCTGTAGCAAAGGCATACCTGTTGTCCACATAAATGTTAAGTCTGTTTCTCAGCTCAAGGGCTTTGGTGAGGGAAGTGAGCTCTACCCTCTGAGTAGTGGTGCCTTCTGGTAGGGCCTGAGCCCAAATGACTCTGTTTTTATCTACCACTGTTGTCCCAGACCATCTTTTTCTTTTTCTAAGAAGCTGTTCCCATCTATGAACCAGATGGCATCTACCCCCTCTGGTGGCTGGTCAGTCAGATCTTTATGCCACTCCTGTGCTTTAGTGAGCTCCTGCTGACAGTCATGAAGGGGGGTGTCTAGGTCGGGGTCCGGGAGCAGGGTTGTAGGGTTTAGACTCGTAGGGACAGTCTGGGATCACAAGGAACAAATGGGATACCCGGCCCACGCCAAGGTCCACTGTTCTTCGGGTAGTCCATGAGTATCGTTTGTTGCCGGTAGTCCCCTGTACTCAAGGTCTTTTGCTGGACACTAGCCCATTTGGGTGTAGGAGCACAGAGTGTTGGGCCCCCGTATTCACAAAACAACTGGGCAGGCTTCCCTTCTATCTTTGCGGATAGCCAGCACTCTAGGACCAAGAGGCTTGCCTTCTGGGCTGCTGGAGAGGCCCCTCTTGTTCTTCCTGGGGCAGTCCCTCACCCAGTGTCCTTTTTCCTTGTGATAGGCACACTGATCTTTAGCTAGGAATTCTCTTCTGTTGCCAGGTACTGTCTTCCTAGGTTCCCTAACTATTGTGGCCAGTATATATTCCTCTCCTGTCTTTTATCCCTCTTTAGCTCTCTAGCTTCTTTTTCTTTTTGTCTCTTTTCTTCCTTAGCTTCCTGTTCTTTTTACCTTCTTTCCTCTTTCTCTTCCTCAGTCGCTTTCATATCTCCTGCATCTTCCTCCACAGCTATTAGATGCTGTCCACTTATGTAACCACACTTCAACTTTACTTTCTCTGTAACTTACACTAACCCTCAGCAACTTAGCTTAACCCTTCTGTAACTTTTTCTTTATATCTTTTCTTTATCTTAGCCAGATTGGTGGGGCATTTTCTAGCCCCTCGGAGACCCACCCTTGGAGTCTGGCGGCAGACCCAGAGTACTCCCTACCTTCAGGCGTATTCAAGTCAACAGTCAGGAGTGAGGGTCTTCCATCCATGTCTGGATTTATCTTTCTGGCCTCTAGTAGGATTCTGTCTTTCCTCAGTGGTAAAGAAGACCTGTAACAGTTACTAACAAGCATCTCAAGTGGGATGGTGAGAAAACAAGAAGAGAATCTAGAGAATAGAGGTCCACTGAAGAGGACAAACAGCATTTAGTCACACAGCTAAACCAGGAGGCTTTCTTGGGACAAAAAGGCCGTTGTAAAAATAAGCACAAGCTTTGTGTCTGTGAAACAGAAAGGCAAGCAGAGAGGCAGCTGATCTGTTACCGACTGTCTCTCTGGACTTAGATTTTACTTAAGAAGTACCTCCCTTCAGTGCCAGCTCAGTGGCTCTGCCTCTCAAGAGACCCAGCCTCTGAAGGACACTAGGCTTCCAGTAAGAACTAATAACAAAAGGATGGAGAGATGGTTAGGACCTGGGTGCTAGATGCCAAGTGGCTGACAAAAGAATTGTAACCAGTTCACCTGGGACTTTCAGGACCTCAGTAGCAGCCCTTTACCAAACTGTCTCAGTGGGCTAAAGGCCCATGGAAAAGAAAACATTAATCCTGACCTTGGCCATAGCCAAAGCCTGAATTCTAAATTTTGACTGGCAAAACAAAGTTCTTCACAGTTTGTTGTAGATTCTTTTTGAAACTATTTTAGGGGCTTCTCTGCCCCCCAACCTGGGGCATTTTGACCACAGGGGCAGGAACTGGCTGCTGTGGGGATAGGATCAAAGGTATTCTCCATGTCAATGATGACTAACAGGGAAGGTTATTTAATGCTGGAGATCAACTCCTCTCTTGGAATAGGGCCAGCAGATAAGGCAGGCTTCCTTAAAGAACTTCTCTTAATGAACGCTCTCCTTCTGTGAGCAAGTGTTGAAGATCTGGCCACTGAAGGCAGCAACTGGAATTATTTTTTTTTCAGGGCCAAAAGTCTCATAAAACAACCACTAACTCTATATTACCTTTTTGTTGTCAAAGCGTCAACCCCAGCTGGCCTCATCACCTTGAAACTCCTCTTACGCTGACTTGGCCTGAGCTGCGCCACTGCCCACGCGCAGCCTGCAGCTTGCTAGCAGGCCTGCATGCTTGTCACCCTCAGCCCCTATATTTTTCTACTCTGTGCTGTCCCTTCCTTAGAAGCTGTGAATGTTTAAGCAACAGGGAGAATTTTTTTTCAGGATCTAAGGTAAAGCTTTCAGGCTCTTGTTAATACCTGCTTCAGACAGGGTCACTCACTAACCTGGAGTTCTTCATACACAACTGTTAAAAGCAGCTAGACTGGACAAGGGGAGCAAAGGGAGAAGCATCTCTCCTTGGGGAGGAGGCTTAAGAGAGAAAGATAAAACTCCCCGGCAGAAAACAATTTTTCTCAAGCAAATTATTTCTAAGTTAAGCACCAAGAGGACCAAGTAAAACTCCTTGACAAACAAAGCAAACAGTTTCATGATTTCAAACACAGTCGTCAGTCCAAGATTTTAAACACAGTCATCTATCCAAAGTCCAAAAACGAAACAAAAGTCATAAAGACACTGGACAATACCACAGAAAACAACCCAGACAAACAAGACCAAGACAAAGAATCCTATAACCAATTTCCACAGATGTTTAAAGAAAATTAGGACACAAAGAAGACAAACAATTCCAACAGTCAGACAGACAGACGCACCGTGCGGCTTCGGTGTCAAACTGAAACCAAAAATTCAGACAGAGGCGACGAGGGTTCGGATCCTTCAGTGGATCCGGCTCTCTCCTCTCTCCTCCAACCCAAAACCACGTATCCTTCCGATACAGGCTGAGCCCCGAAAAACCAGGCTCCAAACACCCTTGGAACGTCTTCCAGGGCTGCGGGAGAGAAGTCCGAGCTCGTCAGCTCCTTCTCTGGCCCACTCAAATACAAACGGTCTAGACCCAAGCCAAGTAACTAAGCATTTACAGAACAAGTCACAAAGCAAGACAAGACAGGACAAGACAAACACTGGCCAGCTTACCTCCCGGTGGGTGGTCGGTGGTCTCTAGGCAGAGGATCTCCGATCCCGGACGAGCCCCCATAATGTAAGACTCTCAGAGAGAATCTTCCCTCAGGAGGGAGATCCTCGAGCCCAATGACCAGTCCGAGTCCACAGGCTGCAATCTGTAAGAGGATTTTTATTGATCAGGATACACAGGTATCTGTGGGCGTCCCAGTCAATTCGGAAGACTGGCGCGCCTAACAGAACCAGGGGCAGGTTTTTATAGGGTATTGGGGAGCAGAAGCAGGCTTACAGAAGCAGATGCATGGTTGGTGGATTCAAGTGAGGCGCGGATGTATGGTTACACCCAATTGGCTATTCAAATGAGGTTGTCACACAGCAAGGTTGGGGCGTCCGGAATGTCAGGGGCTAGGGGCTTATCTCTTGTTAGGTGGCCCATAAAGCAATATCAATAATTTAGGCTGGTTTCTGTATTTTGTTTTCTTTTATGGTCTGTTTCGTCTAGATGATGGGTCAGCTTGTCCCACAAAGCTTGGACACATCTGAACTTTCCCAGGCTTATTTTAGTTTTGAGTCTGTGTATCTAAAAACTTATTTTTTACTTCTATAGTTGAGGGCCTTGGGCTTGTACAATTCCCTTTCTGGGAGGGGGTCTTTCAGGGCTAGCTAGAAAAGGCAAGGAAAGCTAAGTCAAAGGCCCAGAGTCAAGAGAAAATGTCACATCTGTTGACATCTGTCTTGGGGTCATCTGTCTGAGAGAAAGTGAGAGAGAGTTCGCCAGTGGAACTCATCTCCTTTAGCCAAAAGTCTCCCAGAGAGACTGGCGTACACTCCTGCAATCCCAAGGCTTTGGAGACTGGATCTGGAGGATTACAACATTGAGGCTAGCCTGGGCTATATAGTGAGATCTTGTTTGTCCTTATACCGTTAACTCCATCACGTTTTGGACATATGTAAGGCCATGAGAGGTCCCTGTGGAAGAGCCCTGAGGCAGAGTCCTGTCAGGTGGCCCATGTGAGGACCTTGTTACAGACCACACAAGTCATAGCAGAGGTGTCTGGAAGGTGAGAGCTGGAGGCAATAAGATGTTTCCCTAGAGAGGGATCGGATGGCATCTGCAGAGAGGTTGTGCTCTTGCAACTCCACTCTGTCTCACTGAGGTATTACATTAGGACATGGTCCCTGCCTCCTAAGAGAGGTGAGCAACAGGCAGAATCTCTCAGGGGTCTGTTCACTGAAGAGGACAGCTCAGTCCACAAGGCGGTGTTGTAAAGGAGCCATTAGAATGCTGCGCTCTCTGATGCTGCAAACGGTTCTCTTCCTTTTCCTCCCTCCATGGCCTCTTCCCAGTCTCCCTCAGCCTTAACCAGCATTTTGGAATAACTTAGAATGCTCTTCCTGAGTGACTCAGCCCTTAAGTGTCCTTGCTAGAATGTAGTTGCTTAATTGCCTGCTTATCTGCTTATCTTCATTGATAGGTGTTGAAGTCCCAGGAGGTGTCCAGGCAACTCCCTTTTGTCTCTGTCTCTGTAGCTCAGGATGCCCTTGAACTCACAGCAATCCTCTGGCCTCAGCTTCCTGAATAGCAAGTTACAGATGTAGGCCACCACACCTTCTCCCAACTTTTTAAAGCATCCATGGCTGATTATCCTGACCACACAGCCTTCCTCTACTGCACTGGAGCACTAGAGAGAGGAACCAAAAATGTCAAGAGATAGTTGCAGCCTCCAATCTAATGGAACTAGTTAGGGAGCAAAATTGATCCCTTTCTCCCCTGACCTCTCCCTGGGAACCAGGACTTCCTACAGAGAGGAACTTCAACCTGGGGAAGGACATGATCCCATGCATGGGCTACTTTGCTGAAAATGATAAAAAAGCACTACCCTGTGGCTTATATATGTTTAAATATGTGAATTTACATATGTATAAATATATGAACACCACATATTTACAACAAAGCCCATTGTAATGGATATGCCATTGGCTTAATGCTGGGACCTTCATGATGGAGGACAGGGTTGCTATCACATCGATTTCTTCAAATGTGCCTCAGCTGTGCCTTCAAGTTATTACACAAGTCTGCTAGGCTGGCTCCTTCTGTGACTGAGTTCCACGTGGATCCAAGGCCAGATGTCCCCGTCATTAGTTCTTTCCAATTGTCTTGGTCCCTTAGTCTGAAACAATGATGAACAAATTACTGTTTGTCAGGCTTTGACTGAAATCCCCCAGAGGCTCATGAGGACATAAGGTTTCATATTTTCATAGTTATGGGAAACAAAGTTATAAAAACAAGGTTTTGAGAAATACGTCTGACGTTAGGTTGCCTAATGTTATGACAAAGTTTTGGTGATCAAGATATTGAGTCAGAAGACCAGGCTATTCTGACCGAACTAAAGTTAAGACAAAACAAAAACAACTGTTCTCGGATAGACTCCCTACTCCTCTCTGTGGTGAATCCCAAGAACAACCACAAGATGTCATCCTGACCCTGCCTGATCACCCAGTTTACTCACCCCCCCCCCCAAGGGATGTGCCAACTTAACCCTTTCCCAGTGATTCTCCAAGGCCAGGTGTAGGGCTGGATGAGGAAAGTGACCAACTGAGCCCAGAACAGCCCCTTGTGCAGGCCAGCCAATACCTGACCAGATCCTTTGTTCTGTGTACCACCAATGAGGCCAGCTAACCCTGTTGCTGAAGTCTGCCCTCTGTAACAAACAAAAGTTGTGTGCTTTTTGGGTTCGGGGTTGCCTCTCCCTGCATGGATGAGCAACCCCACGTACGTGGATTAAAAACCTTATATTCTCATGCTATTGCAGCAGTCACTTTGTCAATCTGTGCTCTGTGGATGATGCTCCTGAGGTAAGGCCACTTCGGGGTCTTACAATACTCACGGGCTAAAGGTTGGGTTGCTAGCTCATGGGGCTTTGTGGACAGGACTAGATCATGAGGACTCTGGCTTTATCAGCTCATTCATCCAAGGATGGATCATAATCCAAAGGCATTATTGGGAGATAGGAGAGAATGGAGGAAGGAGAGCACTGGAGGTACACCTCTCAAAAACATCTTGCTTCTTTCTGTCTGTCCCATTCTACTTCTTAAATGCCAGGAGGTGAGGGGCCACCTGCTCCTGCCACGGTGATATTTTGCTTTGTCTTAAACTCAAAAGAATGGATTCGGATCCCCTTAGGCTGAACTGTTATTCAAAAACAAAAACCCCAGCTGTTAAATTTTACTGATAAAGACTCAGGAGCCAGATGCTGGGGTGAAAGCCTGCTAGCTCAGAGAGGCAGAGAAAGCACCCAGATGACTTTCCTACTTCACTGACATCCCAGAGGAAAAAAGCCCCTTCTCCACGATGTCTTAAATACCCTTTGAAATACCCCCAGAGCAGGGAGACCCTCACTCAACTCTCGGGATGATGCGACCCCCCAAGAACTCATGTAAGACCGTCCTTGCTGTAATGATACGAGGTTTATTGAAAGGAACCAGTGCACTGGGGTTGAGGCTCATATCCCATGCAGGGGTAGAAGAGTTCAACCCCAAGTAGCTGGGAGAAGAGGTATTTAAAGGAAGAAACCACAATCCAAGGGGGTAGGGAGGGCATCATTGGAAAATGTCGAGAATACCAGTGAAAAATCACAAGGAGGAGCTTCCTGTTTCTCAAGATTGTTTAACTTTATGGTCAGCCAGTTCCTGGGAGAAGCTTCCTGTTTCTCAAGATTGTTCTTTAAGATTTTAATCTAACTTTATGGTCTGTTAGTTCCTGGGAGAGAGTTGCCGAACCTGCTGGTGTAATTGCAATTCCAGGGCCCGACCAGTTTCTTTCTTCTGCTCTAAACTTTTGCCTAGGGGGGCAACCTTAAAACTTCTACCTTTCGTCTTCAGCTCAAAGACTCTCCTTTCTTTTCCCTGCACCTTCCTATGTTCACCCCCTGCCAACTGGCTGCTTACCCTGCTTCTTGACTGATGGTTGACTTTATTTAATCCTGTTTACAGAAAGCTCTTGGGTTAAAGGTGTGTGCTAAGGCTGAGCCACACCACAAGAGGAGGTTTTTTGCAGTTCACAATCTTGGGGTTCACAGTGTGATCAGATATCCTACAACACTGACCCCTTGGAGCCATGAGCTTACACAAACCTTCTCCTCTTTGATTGCTTTTCTTGGGTATTTGCTGCTACAAAAAGTTACCTGGTGCTGTTATAGCATCTGTAAGCAGGAGGAGATTCTTTTCTTGGGAAACAGGAAAAATATTGCTTCTGCCTCTATGGGAGACCCAAGGGAGTATGGGAGTAGGGGACAGTCAGTTGTGTATGGCTTTTCTACCCAAATGCCTACATCCAATTCTCAGGTTTTCACTTCTGTCCATGCTAGAACTGAGGTGGAGGTGACTAAGAGACTGTGCATTGAGGACTCTTTGACAATTGACTCTCCTAACAATAAACTGATTTTCAGGTAGCTTTACTTAAACAAAAACAAAAACAAAAACCCTAGAACAAGTCTCCTTCAAAGCTTCTACAGAGATTCTGCAGTGTCCACAGTGTGCCTTAAGATGACAGCTTCTCCGATCCTTTTTTCTCAGGGCTTCCAGTGAAGTTAAGAAAGGCTAGTCTGTTATGGACAAGAAACCAAGAAAGGGAATAACATTTGAAATGTAAGTAAAGAAATAAATGGAATAAAAGATTAAAAAAAAACAAAGAAAAGCTAGTCTGGGGCAGGAGAGATGGTTCAGTGGTTAAGAGCACTGTCTATTCTTCCAGAGGTCCTGAGTTCAATTCCCAGCAACCACATGGTGTCTCACAACCATCTGTGCCCTTTTCTGGCCTGCAGACATACAGGCAGGCAGAAAGCTGTATAATGTATACTAAATAAATAAACAAACAAACAAATAAATATTTTTTTTAAAAAAAGAAAAGCTAGTCTGCATGCTAAGCGTGGTATCACACACTTTAATCCCAGCACTTTGTGGGGAAGATGCAGGGGGCTCTTTATGAATGCAAGGCCAGTCTGGTCTACAGAGTGAGACCCTGTTTCAAGAGCTAAAAAGCCAGTCGATTTCTTGATTTCTTAATGATTGTCAGCATGGACCTCCTATTCTTCCAAGGCTTCAGCACCTATTTTCAATGTCCGTCTCTTCTCAGTCAGCCATAGTTAGACTCTTGAAGAATCGTGATGCTGCCAGCCTGCCCCTCCTCCCCATGCCCCATCCACCTTATCACCAGCTATGGGGCTATTGCTGCTTTCTGTCACATGGGTGGGCTGGTTCCAAATGCCTGTACTAGGGCTGAGGAGATGGCTTGGTGGGTCAGAGCTCTTGCTCTGCAAGCCTGGAGATTGGAGTGTGAATCTCCAGCATATATAGAAAGGGCATGGGGGGTCATGTGCTCCTGTAATCTCAGCATTGGGGTGGGGTGGAGTTAGGCTCCCCAGGGGCTTCCTAGCCAGCCTCGCCAAAATAATGAGTTTCTAGTTCTCTAGTCTCTAGTGAGAAGGCCCTTCTTAAAGAATAAGGTAAGAAAGGATAAAAGATGCCTGATGTCCAATTCTGGACTGGTGCCAGATGTGGGGTAGGGATCTTTCAATTATTCTAGTTGGGGTCCCTACGGGACCCCCAGGACAAAACAAGTCACGGTCGTTGCTCATGGTTATGGACCAGGACAGACGATAAGACCCTCTGATGGAGCTACCACACATAGGGTCATAGGACATGGAGAATTCAAGCTAGTACTGACCCCAGAGTTTCTTCCCTACTGACTAGTGTTCATAGTACCTGTGCTGGTTGGTATTTTTGTCAACTTGACACAAGCTATAGTCATCGGGGAGGAGAGAACCTTAAGTGAGCATTTGCCCCGTCAGACTGCCCGTAGGCAAGTCAATGGGGCATTTCTTTCTTTTTTTTTTTTTCAGTTACTACTGTACTTTATTGTGTTCAACCAAATCACCATGTTACAAAAATAGCAAGCTGCCATAATAAAAAATAAGGCTCCTCTATCCAGCACCAGATAGCATCATTTTACTTTCAAGCCTAGAAATTGCACACTTGTATATAAACCAATCGAAGATGAGGATTGAGAGTTCATCTTGGTGGATTTTTCCTTTGATGAATATGAAGTGTCCTTCCTTATCTTTTTTGATGACTTTTAATTGAAAATTGATTTTATTTGATATTAGAATGGCTACTCCAGCTTGCTTCTTCTGACCATTTGCTTGGAAAGTTGTTTTCCAGCCTTTCACTCTGAGGTAGTGTCTGTCTTTGTCTCTGAGGTGTGTTTCCTGTAGGCAGCAGAATGCAGGGTCCTCATTGCGTATCCAGTTTGTTAATCTATGTCTTTTTATTGGGGAGTTGAGGCCATTGATGTTGAGAGATATTAAGGAATAGTGATTATTGCTTCCTGTTATATTCATATTTGGATGTGAGGTTATGTTTGTGTGCTTTCATTCTCTTTGTTTTGTTGCCAAGACGATTAGTTTCTTGCTTCTTCTAGGGTATAGCTTGAATGGGGCATTTCTTGATTGATAATAGATTTGGTGGGGCCTAACCCACTGTGGGTTGAGCCATCCCTGGGCAGGTGGTACTGGGTGGTCTGAGAGAGCAAGCTGAGCAAACCATGTGAAACAAGCCAGTAAGCAGCATTCCTGCACAGTTCTGCCCTGACTTTCCTCACTAATGGGCTATGACTGGGACATATAAGCCAGGTCAACTCTTTCCCTTCCAGGTTGCTTTGGCCATGCTATGTATTAGAAATAGAAGACAAACTGCAATAGTCAGGAGGTGCTATACAAGCAGCTGGTAGAGAAAGGTTTGACCTACTTGTGAACACTTGTACCCACACGCACTTACCTGCCCCCAATACACACCTGACTGCGTCCATGCTTGGTGCCTACGTGCCTCAGTGGGCTCTCATGTGGATAATGCAGTGTGAGTCCCAGGACTAGGCGAGGAGGGGGAAGTGTAAGTCAGGGAAGAGAGGTAGCCATCTTGGGTATACGTCATCAAGGGGATTTGGCTGCTCAGTCCTTCAGGGTATTTGAAAGCATCAGTGTGCACCTGTAGACATGAAAAGATGCCTGGGTTCACCAACTGTTGACTCCATTGGTCAAGGATTTGCCCACGAGGCATTAACTGCTCTCCCTTCTGCACATCTGGGATGCACCAGCCTGGGTCCTAGGTGGTTTTAGTAGAGTCCCATGACCTGTGGATGAAGAAACAAGGCTTGGTGCAGAAGAGGAGGAGCCCGTAGCATGGGTTTGGGGTGACCTTTGCTCAGGGTCTGTCTGCTGTAGCTGGAATAAGATCAGCGGGGATGAGGTTAGCAACAGGTGAGTGTGAGACAAAGGCGGCGCTGGGCATGCTTGCATGACTGGATTCATAAGCCGATGCTTATTCCTGACAGTCACCAAAAGTGCTCAGCACGTACTCTAAGCCCGGTTTCCTTTATACAACAAGGGTGGCCCTTTCAAGTTTGCAGCATTGTTCTGAGAGTCAGAGGTCCTGCAAAGTCCCTTCACAGGAGTTAAAATGGCTAGCGTGTGATTCCACCTGACTGCTTGCCAGTTAGAAAAACATTATCTGGCTGGAGAGATGGCTCAGCGGTTAAGAGGACTGACTGCTCTTCCAGAGATCCTGAGTTCAATTCCCAGCAATCACGTGGTGGGTCACAACCATCTGTAATGGGATCTGGTACCCTTTTCTGGTGTGTCTGAAGACAGCGGCAGTGTACTCACATACATAAAATAAATGAATAAATAAATAAATCTTTAAAAAAAAAAGAAAGGAAAAACATTATCAACCATGATAAATAATTGTAGTGCCATATTGGATTTGGGCCTGGCCGCTTTGTAACTGCATGGCCACAGTAAAAGTCATGGGATTGTTGGACAGAGGCCTCTCCCATGTATTTACGGCACAGGAAGAAAAGACCAAGTAGTAAACACCCGATATCTCCACTGCATGACCTCTGCTGAGCCCGGCTGACGCATGTGGAACTGACACACCTGGACCACACCTGGGTGGTGGTCAATTTACTTCTGCCTTTTACTTCCTCAGCCTTTATCCTTGAGATTTAGGCTGGTCTTCTGGGATTTCTCCCTAATTAATTCAGGCCTCCTAGTTGGTCTTTTGTTACCGAAGTCATGAGCCAGGTAGTCACGAGCCAGGGTTTCCCACTGTGCTTCCCAGTTATTTTCTACCTGGAGACTTGGGTATATAAGTGAATAAAGCTACAGGAGACTCTCACTCTTCTTCCTCACTCTCGCTCTTCCTTCCGCTCTTCCTCTCTCTCTCTCTCTCTCTCTCTCTCTCTCTCTCTCTCTCTCTCTCTCTCTCTCTCTTCCTCTCTTCCTCTCTTCCTCTCCTGGCTTGACACGATAACCTGTGTGTGTGTGTGTGTGTTTCTTTCATCCCGTAGGCTTTCGCCCGATTCTCGGTACCAGGTTGGTGCTGGCGCCGACAAATAATCGGAGTATTTTAGACATCAAATGGGAAGTCTGCTGTGGGATAGGCTAAAGACACTGGTCTCTCTGTATGAACTGTGAATCAGCTGTCTGCTGTTTACACTGCTCCCAGACAGCAAGAACTGTCTATGGACCCTTTCAGTCCATGTTAGAGTACTGTGAACAGTAATTGTACGATACCACCTTGGTTGACCCTGGCCACCCAGAGACTAGAATCATTCCTGGTCTTTTTTGTTCTCAAAGTGTTCACAGGCTGGTAAAGCTGAGCAAACAGAATCCAGGCAAGCAGTGCCAAAGCTGGGGGAAACCCAGGGGGTTAATAGAGCAACAGGAGTCTGGGGAGCAGGTAGAGTCCTCTATGGGTAGGAGGAGGCAGTTTCCCAAGCTTGGAGGAACTCATAAACCAGGCCCAGGCAGAAAGCAGGCCACAGGTAGCTCTCCATACTACTCCACTGTTGCTCGAGTCCTGCTGTTTTCAAGGTGACTGTCAGACACCTAGGTGGTACAGCTGAGGGGCCAACACCAGATAAACAGTGACAGGAGGACTCCTTTGGTTCACAAGCTATCTGCTATGGAGTCTTCCCAGTTGGTTAAGTTTTCATGGCCAGAGAAAACAGGAATTGGTGACGTATTTTTTTTTCCTCTTCTCAATCCTTTTTCATTTTTCTATTTGCATAGGAAAAACGAATAAACAAAGAGTAAAACACTCCCGAACTCCTGAGAATTCGCCCTACTTCGCATGTCTCTTTAAGACCACCGAGAAGGGCGGGACGCAGCTCAGAGATCCTCCGCTGCTAGGGTGACACCGTTGCCTAAGGAGTCCTCGCTGGGTGACCGCTTTTGCTTTAAGAGAGGGGGCGGTGCTCTGCCCGGAGGAGGTGGAGAAATCCAACGCCCTCCCCCGGATCTCCGGCTTCCGGGACCAGGCTGACCAGCTACCAGTGCAGAGATCATCACAGGCCCCAATCATTCCTGGACAGCTGGACCCTCTCCCTGCGAGGTGAGGGCATCAGGGCTTCTGGGCCAGTTGGGGAATCTCCTACCCGCCCGGGCCTCTGCTGCTCGACCATTTCCCCCTCTAAACCCTGTCTGCGTTTCCCCGGGTCCCTGAGTGCAGGGTCCCAAACAGTCAAGCGCTACTAATTGCCTGGTTCTTCACTAAGAGCCTTATATGCACTACCTTTTAGAATGGTCTAGACACCACAATGAACCCATTTTACAGATGAGGAGTCCTGGAGGAGCGCACACACATCAGAGAAGTAACAGAATCGGGACTCAAACCCAGGTCTGTCTGACTCCAGGGTCTAGGACCTTAAACCGGCTGCACTGGGATGCTTTCCCCATCACCTCTCCCAAATCCTAGGCTCTCCTTCCATTTTCTTGCATCTCGAGGCTGCACCTGGCCCCTAAAGATTCAGGCGCCAGAGAGTGTCCCCTGCAGCCAGCCTCTTTTTGTTGATAAGGGCCCTCTTCTAACTCATATGGTCTTGAGCTCACCAGGTAGCCTGGGATAACCTAAAACTTCCTCAGTCTCCTGCCTCCATCTCCTCGGTGCTGGAATTGCAGGCATGCACCAGCATTTGCAGGCCCTGAGTATTGAACCCAGGACTTTGTGCATGCTAGGCAAGCATTCAAATGTGCTACGACACCAGCCTTCTGTTCCATCAGTCTGTCCAGTGTTGCTCTGGATGGTTCTTCCCTGCATTGGGTGGATTCTGATGTCCTGATCACAGGCTGGGCTGGACACTCACTCAGAGAGAGGCCTGAGTGCTTCTGGACTTTCCTGTGTTTAGTTCTCACTCGTCACACACTCTATCCCCAGGTCAGTTTCCTTATTCTCCGGCTCACTCCTCCTCGTTAAGTTAACTCAGTGAGACTGCTCAGCTCGACACATGCTCTCTCTTCCTGAGCTACATTGAGTAGCAAGTTGTATGACCTGTGATAGTTACATTAACAATCAGTCCCCACTGAAAGAGTAGGCAGGCATTGTACAGGGGAGATTGCTCAGCAGGGAAAGGTGGCTGTCCCCAAGCATGGTCAGAGTCCCATTCTGTGTCCCTCATGGTGGAAGGAAAGAACTGACTCCCATAGCCACAAAAGATAAAGAAATGTAGGAATCATTTTTAATTTCTGAGACAGGGTCTTACTGTGTAGAGCAGGCTAGCTTTTTTTTTTTTCTCTTTTTCGGAGCTGGGGACCGAACCCAGGGCCTTGCGCTCGCTAGGCAAGCGCTCTACCGCTGAGCTAAATCCCCAACCCCGCAGGCTAGCCTTAAACTCATAGAGATCTGCCTGCCTCGGCCTCCACAGTGTTGGGGTTAAAGGCACAAGCTACCACCACAGCTGGCTCTAAACATTCTTTTACTATGAATTCTTTTTGCAGATTGTCCCATTTTCCTAAGCTGATTTATTCCTTTGTTTTAGATCCCCGGACATTTTCTTCCTCAGCCCTGGGAGAAGAGCCTCTGGCTGAATGGCAGCTGTGGATGACTTGCAGTTTGAAGGTATGGCAGGAGGGTCCCCACCTTTATCTTGTGATCGCAGCCTCCTCTGCCACAGCAGTGGATTTCATTACTGACACAGACCTCAAAGGATTCTATTAACAACATCCTGGTAAGAGGCTGTTGGACACTCCCAGGTTTTTCTAGTTTGCTTATTTTTCTCACAGAACTCTTCCAATGGGCAACAGGCACATAAACTCAGAATTAGCAGTTGCCTCCTGTTTTCTTTTTCTTTTTTTTTTTTAAAGATTTATTTGTTTTACTTATATGAGTACACTGTCACTGTCTTCAGACACACCAGAAAAGGGCATCCGATCCCATTATAGATGGTTGTGAGCCACCATGTGAGTGCTGGGAATTGAACTCAGGACCTCTGG
Source organism: Rattus norvegicus (assembly GCF_021556685.1). Lineage (NCBI taxonomy): Eukaryota > Metazoa > Chordata > Mammalia > Rodentia > Muridae > Rattus > Rattus norvegicus. Next base: position 128,000,288 of record NC_141538.1, read on the forward strand.
AAGACTCTGACCTAGGGCTGGGGAGATGACTCAGTGGATAAGAGTGTCTGCCTCAGTAAATAACGTGGAGAGTGATGGAGGAAGATGCCTGATGTCAATCTTAGCCTCTCTTTGTACATATGCAAGCATACACGTGCAGATGATTACACACTTTACACATACACATGCACAGGCACGTGCATAAACACACACACACACACACACACACACTCACACACACACACACAGGTGACTTACTGGCCACACTGATTAGTGGCCATCTTAAGACTGGAGCCCCATACCCTTACTTTCCTTTCTTTTGTTCTCTCTCTGCTCATTTATTTACTTATTTTTCAGGTAGCAATTCAGAAAGTAATTGGTTCACCATGGCGTCTTCATATGTATATGTCATAGCGTGTTCTTCCCCATAGCCCCTCCACTGAAAGCTTTGTCTACACTGTCACCTCTTGTGTACTTCAAAAACTCCTACAGCATAGAAGTCATTGTTTCTATGCTGTCACCAGTAGACAAAGCAGGTTCTAGAATTGTTTGTTAGACGTGAGCACACCCAAGAACAGGACCTGGTACCCTCTCAGCTGAGGGAGGTGTTTGTTTTGTGAGGGAGTGGTCATCACCGGCATGAATCTCACTGCTCAAAGAAAAGAAGCACACCAGGATGTTCCTAGCCCTACTCTTTCTGTGATTCTTATTCCGTTATTTCCACTTTGCTTTTTGGTCCCCGTGGTGTCTGTGGTAATGAGGACTTGCCTGAATCAGAGATTTTCCAATGGATTGGGAACCCTACTAAAGACAATTCAGATGATCCCCCTGGTTCCCCTCCTCGCTGTGCCTTGTGCCCAGGTGGATCTTGAGTCAAACCCTCCTGCTTTAGCCTCCCTGGTGCTGAGATTGTTTCCAAAGCCTCTTGCTGCGTGTCATAGATAAGGTTCACGGCGGGGCTGAGGACCGGGAGCCAGGTCCTTAGGCCTGCTGGGCGTGTGCTCTACATGCGCCCCCCCCTCCCCCAGCTGCATCTCCAGCACCAGAGCTTTTGGTGAAAAGCATCCAGCACCAGTGGGGGAGGGGTTCCAGGCCTTTATGCTTTGCTTCATTTCAGAATTCGGTGATGGAGCCACACTGCTAGCAGCAAACCCAGATGCTACCACGATAAACATCGAGGACCCCAGTGTATCTTTCAAACACCAGCCCAGACCTCCCGGGAGCTTGGGGAGAGAAGAGGATGAGGAGCTGCTGGGAACCAATGACTCTGATGAGACCGAGGTTTGAACTAACCTTCCAGTTTCTGTCCTTTTACTTTTCTCAGAGCTTAGCGTCCATGCACTTACTCATTTAACATGCCTGGTACAGTGCCAGGCAGTGGTGACACCAAGGTATATGACCCTTGACCTCACTTGGGTAAACAGGTCATCGCCCACGAGAAGCACTTGTGGGTGTGTGGGACTGGGAAGCAGAGGGGAGGTCAGGGTGGGCTTCCTCGTGTGAGTGAGTGATGCCTGGCTAAGTTTGCTGAGAGAGGGAATGAGAGCCTGGGGGAGGAGATCGGCAAGGTTGAGGGAGGCAGAGGGAAGGATCTCAGTAAAGTTATGGAGATGTGGTGGGGACAGCTTCACCTCCTCCTGCACTGCAGCAAAGGGTCAGGGAAGGCAGCAGGTAAGGCTCTGGATGGGCCAGGACCTAGAGAGTTCACTTAGCTCTCTTGCATTCTGAAAAGCATCAGGAGCCTGTGAAAGGTTTAAGCCATGTAACTAGGTAAGTTCAAACATTATTTAGATTTGGTGGCCTTAAATATAAGGTGGGGGAAGACAGACTAGAGGCCAGAAGGCCAGACAGCACCAAGCAAAATGGTCTTGATTCGAAGCAATGGGAGTGGACTCAGTAGGACTTGAAGGACAAGGTAGGAGCGCCACAGGGAGACATGGAGGCCTCCATCTGATTGGGTGGCGTACACACCAAGTGGGTCTTTGTGACCGTGGGCACAGGGTTAGGGTGTGTGTGGGGAAGACTCTTCAGTATTCCACACACTGAATTATGTCCACAGCCCTTGAGAGGAGCCCTCGCTTAGTGTGTGGTAGCAGTGGCTTCACTGTGCAGCTCTTTGGCATCATCGTCAGCTACGTGGGTCCTTTGTCACAAGTAGGATAGGAATCAGACACTGATTCATCCTGCAGTGAAGGGAAAGTGAGTCTCTTACAGAAAACACATCAGAAGTCTGCAGAGCACTGGGGTGAGAGAAGTGGGCAGCAGGCTCCCCTACAGGGAGCAGCCAGGAGCAAGGGGCTACATTTCATCCAGAGGAAACGGATTTGAATGTATGTGTTCTCTAGGAAAGGACAGAAACCCAGACTCTGTTCCTGACTCAGCACTTGCTTGGCCCCAGTACAGCACCTGCTGACAAGGCTCTTAAGATGCTTTACTATAACCATATGATGAAGCCCCTGGAGGCTTGCATGGTTGCATGCACTTGAAGTCAAGGCACTCCAGAGGGCAAGGCAGGATGATTGAGAGTTCAAGGCCAGCTTGGACTACATAGTAAGACTCTCTCTCTCAAGTAAACAGAAACAAAACTGACAAGGACAGTACTGACCTTGGTCAGAATGAGCAACTTGTGAGAAGTGACTAGTCTTAACCAGTTTGCCCGTAGCTTCCTGGTCTTGTTTTCATTTTCTTGCCTGTAGGCCACTTGCATTTCCCTGCCTCACCTCTCCTCTTTTCTGAGGCCCAGTACCAGGCCTTGGCCTTTTGTCTCTCTGTTGCAATTGCCTGGACCCAGCACTTGAATGTTAACTTTAGGTGGGATACTTGTAACCTAGCAACACAAACCTGGCTAAAATGTTTATAGAGACAAGGACTGAAGATGAGTTACTAACAAAATGATAGCCATTAGAGGACCAGCCTAAGGTAGGAGCCAAGACAGAGGAGCAGGGCAGTTTTCACTGCTGACCAAGAGGCCCTTGGGTATATGAAATAGTACCTTAAAAGAACAAAGTGGGCTGGAGAGAAATGACTTAGCCCTGAAGGCTAGTGTGGTAGTTTGAATACACATGGCCCATGGGGAGTGTACTGTTAGGAGGTGTGGCCTTGTTGGAGGAAGTGTGTCACTATAGGGGTGGGCTTTGAAGCTCCACCCAGTTTGGAAGAGTCATTCTCCTGGTTTCCCTTTGGAACAAGATGTAAAACTCTCAGCTCCTCCAGTACCATGCTTGCTTGGAGGCCGCCATGCTTTCTGCCATGATGATAATGAACTGAACCTCTGAACCTGTAAGCTAGCCCCTATTAAATGTTTTTCATAAGAATTGCCTTGGTTGCGGTGTCTCTTTACAGCAATAGAAACCCTAACTAAGACAGAAGTTGGTATCAGGGACTGGGGTATGGCTGTGATAGGCCTGACCATGTTTTCATTTGGAAGAATGTGGATTTTGGGACTTTGGATTTGAACAGCAGTGGTATGCTTTAAGTGGGGCTTAATGTGCTGTCCTAGTAGGAATATGGAAGACGTTGTTCCTAAGTATGAATTGAACTGTACAGACCTGGCCCAAGAGGTTTCAGAGAAGAAGAACTTTAGTTTGTGGTCAAGAGACTGTTCTTGTGGTATTTTGGTGAAGAATGGCTGCTTTTTGCCCTTGTCCTAAGAGTCCGCCTGAGGCTAACGTGAAGAGAGTCAAATTAATTGCTTTGAGAAGGGAGATCTCAAAACAACACAGTTTAGACTGTGCTATGGTTTACCCTCACAGAGAGTGTGTAACAAGGAAAAAAAATAGGAAAAATACAAAATAGAAGGCTGCAGGAGTGCAATGGAGTCCAGGAGATAAACAGATTAGGGGATTGGTGACTATGGGGCAGGATCCCACCTAGCTAAGCTTATTGTTTATGCATTTGCTATTGACCAGGGAATAGTTAGAGCATATTAGGTGTTATTATTACTTGGTTCTTGTTCTCATTTGGACTTTTAATCTGGAATGAAGTACAGTCCAGAAATGGATGGCACACACTTTTGATCTAGATCTTGAGGAACAGTGGCCGTGAAAAGCTTAGGCCCTGGGGTTGGGGATTTAGCTCAGTGGTAGAGCGCTTGTCTAGCAAGCACAAGGCCCTGGGTTCGGTCCCCAGCTCCGAGAAAAAAAAAAAAAAAAAAGAAGAGAAGAGAAAAGCTTAGGCCCAGGCATTGTGGCACACACCTTTAATCCCAGTAGTCAGAAGCAAGCAGATCTCTTAAGTTAAGACCAGCCTGGTACAGAGCAAGTTCCAGGTGAAGGAAAGCTTAAATCCAGGTGTGGTGGTACATGCCTTTAATCCCAGCAGTCAGGAGACAGATCGGTACAGATCTCGAATTCAAGGTTAGTCTACAGGGCAAGTTCCAGGACAGCCAAGCTTAGGTAGTGAAGGAGTTAGAAAACAGAAAGAGGGGTGATGGGATTGGGAATTTAGCTCAGTGGTAGAGCGCTTGCCTAGCAAGCGCAAGGCCCTAGGTTTGGTCCCCAGCTCCGGAAGAAAAAGGGGTGACCAGATCCTGCTTAGATCAGCCAGCTTTTCTCACTGACCACTGTGACCACTGGTGTCCTTTTTGAGCGGATCCTATAATAAACAGCTGACATCACTCTGAGCCCATTTTGTCTTATTTCGTTTTATAGCCCTGGTTGGCTAGGAACCCTCTCTGTAACCCAGTCTGTCTGGCCTGCAACTTGAAGATCTGTCTGCCTCTGCCTCCCCAGTCCTGGGATTAAAAGACGTGAGCTTCCATGAGTGAGAACAAAACAGGAACAACATCCACTGTAAGTTAATGGGAGACCTAAACAGGAAAAATGTACCTCGCAGGTTAAGGGTTCTGCTCGCAGTTAAGACACTTAAGAGTAAGTGCCTGTTGTCTTGTGTTAAGTCCTGGGAAGTTAAGGTTTCTATTTGAAATTAATAAGTTCTTGTTTCTTAGATCTGGTGTAAACTACTGGCAACCCATTCCCATGATGCATAGCGCTACCCTCCTTCCTTCCTTTACATTGTATCTTTTTTTTTTCTTTTTTTTTTTTTTTTCGGAGCTGGGGACCGAGCCCAGGGCCTTGCGCTTGCTAGGCAACTGCTCTACCACTGAGCTAAATCCCCAACCCCACATTGTATCTTCCTGACAATGGATAACAGCCAACACTCTCTCCTCTGAACACCTTCTCCCTCCTATAAAAGGGACTTTAAGAGGCCAGCAGGGGCTGCTGTCTCATTTGTGACTTAGGGTGAGACAGCTGGCTGGCCAGGCCTGGATGCACCCCACAATACAGCTTGATTTAATTGGACAACCGTGGGTTGTGATCTCAGGCTTGACACATGGCCTCAATCAGTCCCCATTAGATTGTCTCTCTCACTGATTTAAAATGTTGCTAAGTTTTACATTCTTTGATTGTGCCTTCCTGTGCCTCAGACTGAGAAGGTGACCCACAATGCCCTTTTCCTCTCTAATGTTAAGGTTGGTTGAGGCTCCTCTGGGTTGTGAGAAGCTCTTTGGCTCCTTTAATCTTTGTCTTTTGCTGCTCTGCTAGGATGTATTCAGAGTCGCATGGCCACATGGCTTTCCTTGGAAACATGGGGGACATTCCCTTTCCAGTGACTCTCACTGTAGAATGCGTCCTGGTTAAAGGCCAACCTCAAGTAGCTACAACATCCCTGACCAAGAGGGCTGGTGACTTACTGGGGTTGCAGACTACTTTTAGAGGGATCCCCTCATCCTCTGGATGTTGACTGACCATAGAGGCCAAGCACTGAATATTGGCTTTTAAAAGCGATCCTTCTGTCTTTCCTGCAGCTTCCAAGCTTTGGTTGTTGAGTACATGTGGGCCACTTCTTCCGGTTGTGAAAGGGGACTAGTGGGTTCTCATTTTAATTTTTGTAATTTCTATGGACATGGGGGACACCTTGAGATATAAAGAGAAACCAGATAGCAGCTCCATTTAAGACTGTAAAATCTTTGGCACAGAGTTATAACCCTTTGGATAGAATTTGGCTCGGTTTGGTTTGGTTTTTGCGGCAGACCTTGCTTTGTGGGCGTGATTAGTCTGGAACTCACAGTGCTGACCACGCTGGCTTTGGATTTGCTGTGATCCTCCTGAGTGATGGTAACGTGTATGTCTCTACCCATTGGGACAGAATTTTAACTGGGCTTAATTTTGATCACTTTGGGACCATTGTAACACAGAACAGGGTAAGAAGTAGAGCCTTGGGCCAGCCAAGATATGTCTCTAAGAGGAGTCTTAAAGTCATTGTTTAATTAAGATCTTAACATTATTATTATTACAGTGTGTGTGTGTGTGTGTGTGTGTGTGTGTGTGTGTGTGTGTGTGTGCTTGAGACAGGGTTTCTCTATGTAGCCCTGGATGTCCTAGAACTCACTCTGTAAACCAGGCTGGCCACAAATTCAGAGATCTGCCTGCCTCTGTCTCCTGAGAGATTGGATTAAGGCCCTCATTATTTTTTTTTTTACTCCAGGACTATCAGTATGGCTCCACAAGCCAGGTAACCTGAGTGTAATCCCTCGAATCCATGTAGAGTTGGAAGGAAAGGAGAAAAGCAACTCCACAAAGTTGTCCTCTGACCTCCATACACACCCATGCACAAAGTAAATGCATAAGTATAAAAGGCTTTTGTTTTACGACAGTGTCTCCCGTCTCTCAGGTGGACTTCGAACTCACTGTGTAGTGGGGCTGTCTTCAAACTTCTGATCCTCCTGCCTCTACTGTCATGTTTTAGAATTACAAGCACGTGTCACCATGCCTGGCCCTATGATTCATTACGAGCTTGCTTATTTCAAATTATGAAATATTAAATGACATAAATAATTACTCATTGCATAGCTGGGTATGGTGGGGCATATTGTAACCCAGCACTCGCAACACTAGGAAGGTATAGGCTGGAGAATCTAAAGTTCAAGGCCAGCCTGGGCTATATACCAAGACTCTGTCTCAAACTACAAACAAAAGTAAAAATTAAAAAATGAAACCAAAAGCAAGGAGAATACCTGTTACGCTTTGCTCCTGTTTACAGACGTGCTTCCCAGGTGACTAATGTGCAAGTGGCATTATCAGAATGCCACTTCCTTCCAGGAGTGTCAAGTGTTTGGGCAGGGCTACTTATCTTCGCCTGAGGATGACTGAACAATTAAGAGGACGCAGACGGGAGCCTGAGCCAGCACCTCTAACTTCCGGTTTGGAAGACACCTGCTTGGTAACATGCACCCTAAGCTTTGCATGTTAGAAGCTTTGCACACTGGGGTCCATATGGATATTAAATAAGCAAAGAAGGCAGAGTTAGTTGGCTTCTAGACTTTCACCTCCTGAATCCCTCCTGGGATTATAGGTGTGTGGCACCAAGCCTGGCTCGTGTTTACTTTTGATTTTTTGTTTTGTTTTGTTTTTGAGGCCCAGCTTGAACTCACAGCAATCCTTGTGACACTTCCACCTCATGATTATAGGCATGAGCTATATAAATAATACCTGGCTTCAATTTTTACATTTGAAGTAAAATTTAGACTCTGCCTTGGCAGGGCGTTAGGTCCATATATATTAACTGCATTACTCCCCGTCCCCAGAAGAATCAAAGCGTAGTTTTAGACTTTTGAGAAGTTCTGGAGGCATCAACAGCAACCACAGGGGCTAGAGAGATGGCTCAGTGGTTAAGAGTACTGGCTGCTGGGGGAGGGGGATGTTTGCCCGGAAACCAAAGAATTATTATTAAGTATTAAATAAATAAAAAAAAAATTTAAAAAAAAAAGGCAAAAAAGAACCAGAAAAAAAAAAAAAGAGGAAGTCAGATCCTGGTGCTGGGACCAGAGTTAGGTCTTCTGCAAGAGCCCCTAACTGCTGAGTCATCTCTCCAGCCCCCCAATTTCCCTTTGCTTTTATTACAACCCTAATAAAAATTTTTGAACTCCAAAAAAAAAAAAAAAAAGAGTACTGGCTGCTCTTTCAGGGGTCCTGAGTTCAATTCCCAGCAACCACATGGTGGCTCATGAACATATATAATGGGATCTGTGTCCTCTTCTGACATGCAGGTTTACATGCAGACAGAGCACTTGTGTATAAATAAATTAATTAGACAAACAAACAATGACCACAGATTGTCTGCCTGATGCCCAAGGATATACAAGAGGGAAGCACTTATTGTTAACACAGTAAATGCAGATTTTTTTCTAAGTAGAACTTTACTAGCCTTTGTCTTAAGCTTATTCTCTCTCTCTCTCTCTCTCTCTCTCTCTCTCTCTGTCTCTCTCTGTCTCTCTCTGTCTCTCTCTCTGTCTCTCTCTCTCTGTGTGTGTGTGTGTGTGTGTGTGTGTGTGTGTGTGTGTGTGTTCGTGTGTGTGTTCTCGAGGCAGGGTTTCTCTGTGTAGCTGTGGCTGTTGTTCTGGAACTCACTTTGTAGCTCAGGCTGGCCTTGAACTCAGGAATCTGCCTGCCTCTGCCTCCTGCGTGCTGGGATCAAAGGCATGTGTGCCACCATTGTCCAGTGAGCTGTTCTTACTTTTAACTTCTGTCAGAAGATCTGGAGTCTTCCTCATCTCTGCGGCTGTTCTCCACCCACGGAGACCTCCCCTCTGCTTCGGTTCCGTTCCACCAGCGTGTTGCTGTTCCTGCAGTCTGGCAGAATTTTCCTGATTCACAATGGTTTCTTTCCTCCTATCAGAGGAGAAATGGAGGCACACCGGGCACTTAGGAGTTCTTGGGCAGATGGGCCCCAAATAGAAACAAACACGTTGGAACACAAGATCCAGAGCTGACTTGAATGGCCAGCCTGATGAAGATTATCCTCTGTCTGAAATTCGTCTGATTACTTTCTTTCTGAATTACTGAATACAGATGCAGAGGTGCATTGCCCATGCTATACGTCAGAGCCCGGATTAATGTGAATTGTAGAAGCAAGAATACCTGTAGATTACCTTGTGTATTTTGAACCTACCTACCTCAATTTTTGCGTATGTGTTCATATATATGCATATATTCTCTTAAATAGTCTATACCAACCTAAAACAATAGTTGGTCAAACTTAACCAGATTTTAGCATTACCTTGTTTATCTGTGTGTGGGTGTGCATGGGCCATGGTGCATGTAGAGGTCAGCAGACAGCCTGTGGGAGTCAGTTCTCTTTTTCAACCATGTGGGTTCCTGGGATCAAATTCGGGTCATCAGGCTTTGTGCTTGCTGACTGCACTGTCTTCTGACCCTAAAATGTTTATTTTAAAGGTTTCAGGACAAAGAGTTAAGTAAATATTGACTGTGTGCTAAGAATAAATTCCCTAGTAATTGGGAATGCTCCCTCCCCCCATCAGAAAACACAAGCATCTTTTAAAATTTATTTTTTTTAAGATTTTATTTTATTTATATGAGTACACAGTAGCTGCCTTCAGACACACCAGAAGAGGGCATCAGATCCCATTACAGATGGTTGTGAGCCACCATGTGGTTGCTGGGATTTGAACTCAGGACCTCAGGAAGAGCAGTCGATGCTCTTAACCACTGAGCCATCTCCCGAGCATCTTTTAAAGTACAGTATCATCCTGTAGCCAATTTTGTGTAACTGTTACTGGGTAGAGCAATAGTTTAAGAAAATCTGTCTCCGAGGTCCTGAGTTCAATTCCCAGCAACCACATGGTGGCTCACAACCATCTGTAATGGGATCTAGCACCCTCTTCTGGTGTGTCTGAAGACAGCTACAGTGTTCTCATACATAAATAAATCTTAAAAAAAAAAAAAGAAAATCTGTTTCTTTAAAAAAAAAAACATTTATTTTTATCTTATGTGCATGGTGTTTTGCTTGCGTGTGTCTATGTACCATGTGACTTCGGTGCCTGAGGAGGCCAGAAGAGAGCACAGGATCCCTGGTACTAGAATTCTAGGCAGTGAGCCACCATGGGAATGCTGGGAATTGAAACCAGGTCCTCTGAGCCATCTCTCTCGCTCCTAAGATCTGTTTATTTAAACATGCAGGATGAACTTTAGTTTTCCGTCAGTGTATTACACTTTAACCTTAGGAAATAGTTTCAACAACCTTTAATTTTTTTAATTACTGTCAGGTATATGGGTGTTTTTTTTTGCATGTATGAACCTGGTGTCTGAGAAGGCCAGAATAGGATGTCAGATTTCTTGGGACTGGAGTTATAAACCACTATGTGGGTGCTGGGAATCGAACCCAGTCTCTGCAAGAGGATCTAGTGCCTGTTGAGTCATCTCTTCAGCTGGAAATAATCTAATTAGAGTTAACTTGATCACAAGCATAAACTGTTTTTATACAGCTGCCCACATACGGTCTTTGTCTTTACTCTTCGTTCTGATTTGGGGATAATCTTTACTTTAGGGTACAGCCTAATTTTTTCATACAAAATTCTTTCTTACCCTAAATATTCTCTTTCCTGTTAACTAAGGTGAGATGAATTTATTGTTCCGTCTTGTTTAATTTTTGTGTATCTGTGTGTTTTATGTACACTTATGTGCGAGTGTCTGTGGAGGACATTGGATCCCCTGTGGCCGTTGTGAGTTACTTGACAGGGTGCTGGGAACCCAACTCTGTCTTCTGCAAGAGCAACAAGTGCTCTTAACTACTGAGCTACCTCTCGCACCCTGCTTGTTTCTTCCTTTATTGGAGACAGGGATTCACACAGCCCAGGTTGACCTCACATTTACCATGTAGCCACAGATGGCCTTGACCTGCCGATCTTCCCACCTCCTCCTGGGACTAGAGTGCTGGGATTACACAACAATGAGATTACAGACATATGTTGCTACATCTAAATATGTACTTTAAAAGGTATGACAGCTAGTAGGAACAAGATACCACATCTCCATTTTACGGCTGGGGAGATGGCCCATTGTTAAAGTGCTTGCCAAGGCGTGAGGGAGAGCGCATTAAGAGCTGGGTGTGGTGGTGCTCCTGTAATCCCAGCACTCAGGAGATGGGGAGCGCTGGGGCTTGATGGCCAGCCCGTGTGACCACTCCACCCGCTCCAGCGTCATTGAGAGACCTTGTCTCCCAAAACATGGTGGAAGGGGCTAGGGAGGTGATGGTGTTTATCACAGCAATCGAACCCTAAGTAAGACGTGTGGGCTCTTTAAGACGTGTCATGGTCTTAGAGCCTCGAAGGAACAGGCAATTTTGCAGAGCTAATGGAATAGAAATGCAAGCATAATGTAGGAAAGGACAATAATAGTCACCTTAGTTGACAGTGACAAGTGGTCTTATGTCTTGGCTGTTTGAGCAGATATCTGACAGCCCACTGTAATTCTGTCAGTCACCAGCCACTATTCCGTTTCCCTCTGTTTTCCCTTATGCCCATCTGGCCTCCTCAGTTGTATGGAATAGCACGTTCCATGTCCTGTTCAGTCTAATGCTTCCTTCACTCCCTGAGGTAGAGAACTTGCTATCTGTTCTTCTCAGCCTGAGGACTAGCAATACTAACTTCCCCTGCTTTCTGATGCTTGTTTCTGTGTCAGGCTAGGGGCGGGCCGTGACGATTGCCCTTAGTCATTGAGTATCATTTTTGCATTTTTGTTGTCTCAAGAAATTAGGAAGTCGGGGGCTGGAGAGCACTGGCTGTTCTTCCAGAGTTCAATTCCTAGCACCCACCCACATGGCAGCTCACAACCATCTATAATCGTAGTCATGGGACCTGAAGCCCTCTTCCGGGATGCAGACATATATGCAGACAAAATACCCATGTGTATAAGCAAATAATTAAAAGAAAAAGAAGAAATTAGGAAGTCTGGAGCTCACTGTGTTTCATTTCCTCTCTGACAGTTACTTGCCGGTCAGAAGAAAAGCTCTCCCTTCTGGACATTCGAATACTATCAGACGTTCTTTGATGTGGACACTTACCAGGTCTGTGAACTAGCTTCAGCTCTTATCTTCATAGCGGGGACTTGTTTCTGCTGAGATGCAGGAGCCAGCCATCATCTGAGAGCCTCGTAGGTCTTCCGCAAACACCAAGGTTTGCGGTGTGTAAAACACCCTTGCAAAAGCTCAAATAACCAACCTTGAGTTTTGAGGTAGTTGAACAGGTTAAACCCTAAGGAAATGTAAACCTTGAGTAGAACTCCTGCTGTGCTACCTTGCAGGTCTTTGACAGAATAAAAGGGTCTCTGCTGCCGGTTCCTGGAAAGAACTTCGTGAGGCTGTACATCCGCAGTAACCCAGACCTCTATGGTATGTGCCGTGCGTGAAGTTCAGTAAATGTGGGGGTTGCCTGGGACGTTAGAGGATTGCACTGCCCGTGGCGTGTCCAATGCTTTGACTCGACTCCCTGAGACTTAGGAACAAGCTTTGCAAAGAATTTAGAGGACAATGCCATTCCCTGTTGCCTCAGCACTGCGGCCACTATTCTGCAGCTGCAATTACTTCCATCCTTTAAAGGGCTTTGGGTAACTTCAATGTAGGCTTGACGCACGCAGATAAGCGTTTCTGTGTGGGGGTGGTTTTCCTCCATGGAGGATTTGGCGGTGTAGGGCAGAGAAGGTTTGTTTGTTTGCTGTTTGACTATACTCCATAGTCCTGAGTCCTGGGCATTTGAATACTTGGTCCCTGGTTTGTGGCATTGTCTGGGTAGGATTAGGAGGTGGGGCCTTGCTGGAGGACGTGTGTGTGTGTGTGTGTGTGTGTGTGTGTGTGTGTGTGTGTGTGTGTATGTTTGCGAGCTGTCAGCTGCCCGGCCTGCCTGTGCCACACTGTGATGGTGATGGCTCATAAGCTCCAACGAGCCGTCTACGGGATGCTTTGGTCTTGGTGCTTTTATCACAATAATAGAAAAGTAACTAACCCGGTTCTCTTCCATGTTGTCACTGATGCAGTGGGTTCCTCCTCAGCTGTCAGGTGTGTGGGGTACTGGCTCCTCAGGACTGGCTAAAGAATGGGTGCAGCCCCTGACTCCCTTGATGTCTGAGGAAAACACAGGTCCACCCAGAGCTCCTGAGGGAGGTTTGCACACCACGGCCTTTGTATTTGAGGGCAGATGAGGCAAGGAGGCTGCGCGACTCTTTGCGTGGTCTCCCTGTGCTGGGCTGCCCAGTCTGAGGGAAATCCTCTCCTTCAGTTAATCTTTCCTGGAAATGTGCTCACCCACAGTCACCCAGAGCTGGTTTCCAAAACCCATAATACTTTAAAGGAAAGTGTTTTTTTTCCCCTCTGAGACAAGGTTTCTCTGTTAGCTCTAGTTGTCCTGGAACTCACAGAGGTCCACCTGCCTCTGCCTCCAGAGTGCTGGGATTAAAGGGCTGTGCCACCTCTGCCTGCCTTTGTGTTGATCATTTCTGGCAGGACTCACTGGAACAGTGGGGAGCTCTCTGGAGACAGGTATAGAGCTGGGACACAGAAAGGGAGGGAAGCTTGTTTGTTTTTTTCCTGTATTCTCTTTGAACTTGGAACTGTTATTTTCTTTTTTATGCAATAGGGTCTTTGGGGCAGGCTTTCTGGCCTGGAACTCACTATGTAGACCGAGTTGGTCTCAAACTTGTAACAATCCTCCTGCCTCTGCCTCCTGACTGCTGAGATTACAGGCATGGACTGTGTCCAGCTGTTGGATTACTTTCTCATTAGAAAGAGAAAAGAGAATGGCTCCCAGCACGTGGTCACATGGATGGCCCTGGTTAAACTCGAAACTTGGTGTAAAACAAAACAAAAAGATACAACTGTGAAAGATTTTTAGGAAAGAAGGGGTAGATGGGAAATAAGGAGATGGGAGAGGGTGGGGCAGGAGAGTGGTCATTGTACATTATATACATGTATACATACAACTTTAAACATGTTTGTCCAAAAAGAAGAAACAGCATTTAACTGTCTCTCCACCTTTGACTCTCTATCTCTGTGTGTCTCAGACATAAATAAATGCACACACAGGTGCACACACAATGATGGCGTTTAAGTATGTTATAGACATACACACACACACACACACACACACACACACACACACACAAATACATACCACACATGTATGTGTTTTACCTGCATGCATGTGTGTACCACATGCATACTTGGTCCTGCAGAAGTCAGAAGAGGGTATCATAATTCCCCTGGGTCTGGAATTATGGACAGTTGTGTGGGTTCTGGGAATCGAACCTGGGTCCTCTGGAAGAACACTCAGTGCTCTTAACCTGCGAGCCATTTCTCTAGCCCCCCAAGTCAGCTGTTGCCTGACATTCTTGCACTGCTCTCCATTTATAATGCAGAAGGACCTGACTGGCTCACCTGTGTGTCCTCTGATGTCAGCAAAAATGCTGGCGTGTTTTTATGGTCCTTTACTGAGGGACCTCTCCCTTCACTCAGGTGGAGACTGTTTCCCCCATTGGATTCTGATTACCCCAGCTTCTCAGACATCTAATTGCTGAGTTGGGCGCCAACCTCTCGAAAATGAACATCCCATTAAGTAAGTAAGTGTTGATTGCATCTAAAATTCTATTTTCTGGCTTCAAGTGTGACCAGAAATAATTCTGGAGAGATGGCTCAGTGGTTAAGAGCACTGACTGCTCTTCCAGAGGTCCTGAGTTCAATTCCCAGCAACCACATGGTGGCTCACAACCATCTGTAATGGGGATCTGATGCCCTCTGCTGGTGTGTCAGAGACAGTTATCGTATACTCATATGCATAAAATAAATAAATCTTTTTTTAAAAGTGCGACCAGGAAGAGGCTGTAAGAAGTGATTCAGAGAGTCTAACAGCGAGTGTCTCATTCCCCCTTTCTGCATCTTGTGGTTGCCTTGCAGGCCCCTTTTGGATATGTGCCACTTTGGTCTTTGCCATCGCAATCAGTGGGAACCTTTCTAACTTCCTAATCCATCTGGGAGAGAAGACATACCATTATGTGCCTGAATTCCAGAAAGGTAGGTGGGCAGCTTGACTCCACGATTCGAATGTGGCCTGCCTTTGACTGCGCGCTTTCACCCCTGATACATTGTCCAGTCTCTAGGCACTGCAGCTCTGTTCTCAAATTCAGCCGTGCCTCAGAGCTCACCACCCATCTACATAAACCATGGTTCTCCCCGCCACGGCAGAATTCCAGTGCATGCAAGTCTCTGTCCTAAGTGTGTTGCTCAGTGGCACATGTATGTTCATAGTGCTGTAAATCTGTACTATTTTTAGGAAAGCTGTTGGGCTGAGTGCTGATGGGAGTTTATTCTAAAAAGATACAGCGTGCAGGAAGCGTTGGTTGTCTGCAGTGTTTTCATTATGCAGCTATTAGAAACAACAGAGGCATTGTTCTTCAAGTTCTGATGGCTCAGCTAGCCGAGATGCCTGTAACCACTAATTATAAAGCACCTAGAGCACTGTGGGAAACCAGTAACTCTGCCAGCCAGGGGCCTGTGATGTTGGCAGTTTTGTTAATGACAAGTCTATAGCGGTCAAGACTTGGAGAGGACCACACAGAAGGTGACCCCAGTTGGAGCTTGTAAATGACATTCTTGCTTTGTAGTGTCCTTCCTCATTTTACCTCCTGTGTGTGTGTGTGTGTGTGTGTGTGTGTGTGTGTGTGTGAGAGAGAGAGAGAGAGAGAGAGAGAGAGAGAGAGAGAGAGGTGTGTGTGAGAGAGATGTGTGTATGTGTAGGTGAAGTGTGTGTCTCTGCGTGTGTGTGAGAGGATGTGTGCATGTGAATGTGTTTCTCTGTGTGTGAGAGAGATGTGTGTGTGTGAGAGAGAGAGACAGACAGACAGACAGACAGACAGAGAAAGAGGTCTATATGTATGTGAGGCGTGTGTGTGAGAGATGTGTGCATGTATATTGAGGTTTGTGTGTGTATGAGTGTGAGAGAGAGAGGTGTGTGAGAGGTGTGTATGTGTATGTGAGGTGTGTGTCTGTGTGTGTGTGAGAGAGAGGTGTCTGTGTGTGTGCGAGAGAGAGAGAGAGAGAGAGAGAGAGAGAGAGAGAGAGAGAGGTTAGAGAGGTGTGTATGTGTATGTGAGGTGTGTGTCTGTGCGTGTGTGTGTGAGAGAGAGAGGTGTGCGTGTGTGTGTGTGTGTTGTGAGATATGTGTATATGTGAGGTATGTGTGTATGAAAGAGAGGTGTGTATGTGAGAGATATGTGTGTATATGTGTGTGAAGTAAGTATATGTATGTGCGTGTGTGTGAGTGAGATGTGTATGTATATGTATGTGTGTGAGAGAGAGGTGTGAGAGAGGTATGTATGTCTATGAGAGATATGTGTGTAAAGTGTGTGTATGAGAGAGAGAACATGTATTCTCCTTTTTCTCCCTTTTTACCCTCTTTCTTCTCTTCTGTCCCTTCTCAGCATGGAGTTAGACAGATTCAGTCCTGTTTATTAAAAACCGTCATTTGAATGTAAACTTGGAACACTTCCCCCGAGCATGGCCATTATGCTCAAGTAGCTTGGTGGTTAACAGAGCAGGACAGTGACAGTCACGGTAAGTAGGTAAGTTGCAGATTGCAGGGCTGTGTAGAGCTCCTGACCAAGAGGAGAAGCCTCCCTGCCTGAGGAAGGAGCTGGAACACCGTTGTTATCCCCTTAAGTTGGTCATCCCAGGCGTGATGCAATCATCACTCTGCCCATAAACATTTCTCATCTTCATAAAGAGTATGAGTCCAGGGATTGGGGATTTAGCTCAGTGGTAGAGCGCTTGCCTAGCAAGCACAAGGCCCTGGGTTCAGTCCCCAGCTCCGAAAAAAAGAAAAAAGAAAAAAAAAAAGAGTATGAGTCCAAAGCCTGCGGTCAGCTTGGTTGGTAAAGGTACTTGTCATACACACTGGACACTTTGAGTTTGATCTTCAGAAACCACAGTGGAAAGTGAGAACTGACTCCTGAAAAGTTGGCTTTTGGCAACACATACACACTCGCGCGCTCGCGCGCGCACACACACACACACACATATACACACACACACATATACACACACACACATACATACACACACACATACCCATACACACACACACACCACACGCGCGCGCGCACACATACACACGCGCGCGCGCACACATACACATACACACACACACACACACACACACACACACACACACCCCACATATGCATTATTAATAAATCTAAACACTGTTTAAAGTATGAGACATATCTGACAGCTTGTCTGCTCTCATCCTGTTTTCCTCTCTGAAGGGAAAGTAGAGGTGATACAAGGCACTGTGTCTGTATGCTAATAACATAAAGTGGCGGTTCTAATTTTAATGGTACGTAGTTTAGTCCATAAAGTTATAATGGTTTTGCTGTAGCCTCCCAAGCATTTGGATTACGGGCATGTGTGTGTACCTTTTGTTATTTTGTCTTTTTTTTTTTTTTTTTTTTTTTCCGGAGCTGAGGACCGAACCCAGGGCCTTGCGCTTGCTAGGCAAGCGCTCTACCACTGAGCTAAATCCCCAACCCCATGTGTGTGTACCTTAATGCTCAGATTATAATCTTTTGTGTGTGGCGCGGGAATTGAACCCAGGACTCGAGCATACCTGCCACTCAGCTCCATTACCCGTCCTTGTTCTTGGGAGACAATCTTCGTGTGGCCCAGGCTAACTCCAGTTCACTGTGTTATTAGAGGTGGCCTTGAACACCTGGTCCTCCAACCTCCACCTTCCAAGCGCTCAGATTACGGACTCTGACATCATGCCTGGCTAAAAAGATCATTATTTTATTTTACTTATTTACTTTTATATATTTATTTTTGAGACAGGGTCTCTCTACATAGCTCTGACTGTCCTGGAACTCACTATATAGAGCAGGCTCATCCTGAACTCACAGAGAACTGTTTTCCTCTGCCTCCTGAATGCTGGGATTAAAGGCACCACAATGACCAGCCTTACTTATTTATTTTGAAAAATTATGTGTGTGAACGGGTGTGTTGCCTGCGTGTATGTCTGTGTACGACTGGCTCGCCCATTCCCCTAAAGGGTCAGAAGAAGACATCAAATTGGAGTCGGAGCTCCAGATGGTTGTGAATAGGGAGGCTATGTAACTCTCCACCCTAAATTGCTGTGCCTGGGATTAGAACCCACCGCCTGGAGCATGCCTTGCCTTAGACACCATCGCCTCGCAGTGAAGCTCTGAGTGCAGTTCTGATGTCTAACCAGTGCTTAATCAGCAGTGGCTACAGCCAAGGTAGAATTTCCTTCCCCTTCCTTACCTACCCAAGGGAAAGGAATTATGTCAGCAAAGCTACATGTGGCTCAATAAGGCTATTCCAACATGGAAAAAAAAAAGACCTGTTAGGGAGCCTCCGAGGGTTCTGGGCAACACGCTTTCACCAGAGCCTGACTGTAATTACTAGGAGGGGCTGTTTTTGCAGGAGGTGCTAATTGAATTATTTGCCCACTTTCCTGTTGGAAGGGCAGGTGCCTTGGTTTAATGCGTCCTAGGATTGTCATTCTGGAAGGAAGACAGTCCTGGGAATGCTGCTCTTCAGGAGAGGACAGAAGGTCAGGAGAGTGTCCAGCAATGGTTCCCAGGAGCCACTAATGAGCGCTTCAACTGCTGACACGGTTACTTATGGGAGAAGAAACTAGCGTGGAGATATTTCAGGCGCCTGTGAGCTGGAACTTCGTATTTTAGAGACAGATCACTGGATGGCACGCAGAGCAGGTTAATCTGCACCCAGGGCATTTTAATACATTTGCTAAAGAAATCAGTGTCAGCTCTTGTTTTGCTAGGTAGGAAAAACGTGTTCTTCCAAGGGGGTAGTTGGATTTTATTTGATCCAAAAGCTAAGTGTATTTAGACACTTTTAGTATGGCTCTCTGAAGTATTTCAGTTACATAAATCAGTTGTTTCTATTAGAAGTTTTTAGTCACCAAGTCCATTATAAAACCATGTGGGAGATACTAGTCACTACCACAAAGACACATGCTAAGGGTTCGTTAGATCAGCAAACGTTCATAAAGCACCTACTGTGTGCCGGGCCCAGGAAGTGTGTGAAGCACCCTGAGCTTGCTAAAGGCTTGTTGGGGATGGAACTGACCTGTCATCCGCAGTGTCCATCGCGGCGACTGTCATCTACGCCTACGCCTGGCTGGTCCCCCTGGCCCTCTGGGGCTTCCTCCTGTGGAGAAACAGCAAAGTGATGAACATCGTTTCCTATTCATTTCTGGAGATTGTGTGTGTCTACGGCTACTCGCTCTTCATTTATATCCCCACAGCAGTAAGTACCACACGGACGGACGAGCAGGCAGAGCCTTGCTGTTTTGGGTAGAAAATGAGAAAATTCAACAAAGTATTCCACAGGGCCCTGTTATTTCCAGCCTAACGCGCTCCTACGCCCCTGGAGGTTCCTTTTGAATTTAAATTGCAGGATGAATGGGTGCTGGGAAGGCAAGGGCTTTGGCTGTGTCAGGATCCCTTGGCTAGGCCAGCATCCCTCTGCCTGCAGCTGGAGTGCTCTGCAAAGTGTCAGTGCACATCCTACTGCTGACTGTTGGCTCAGGAGCTTTGTGAGCACGCATGGGGAATGAGCAGACGCCTCTGAGGAACTCACCTCACGCTCTCTCCTTTCCCAGGTACTGTGGATCATTCCCCAGAGAGTCATTCGCTGGGTCCTTGTCACGATTGCCCTGGGCATCTCAGGGTCCGTGTTGGCAATGACATTTTGGCCAGCTGTTCGTGAGGATAACCGGCGTGTTGCCTTGGCCACCATTGTGACAATCATGTTGCTTCATGTGCTGCTCTCTGTGGGCTGCTTGGTATGTTCTTACGGTACCCACTTGGTACTGTACTTGTTTATTTATCTTGTATGTGCAAGTGTAGGCACGTGCAAACCACGGTTCACGTGTGGAGGTCAGAGGACAACTGTCAGGTGTCAGTTCTTTCCATCAAGTGGATTCTTTTCATCATGTGGGTTCATGTCCACCAACTGCCTAGAGAGCTGGTCCGTTTTGGATCCTCCTAAGGATGTCCAAGCCCTTGGGATGCTGCCGTGACCCTCAGCCCCTTCTATCCATGGAGGAGCTTCCTTTCCTTT
Source organism: Rattus norvegicus (assembly GCF_021556685.1). Taxonomy (NCBI): domain Eukaryota; kingdom Metazoa; phylum Chordata; class Mammalia; order Rodentia; family Muridae; genus Rattus; species Rattus norvegicus. Next base: position 128,020,211 of record NC_141538.1, read on the forward strand.
GTCAGTAACTGCCTAGCCACACTGGCTCCCCCCAAGCCCCCCACCCCCGACACTTTCCTGCCTCCTCTGGGTTTTTAACATTGTTAGGTAGGCTGAGAAGGTGAGGAGGAAGAAGCAGAGGAGGAAGAGGAAGAGGAAAGGAAAGGCTGTTTTTTAACCAGTGAGGGCTAGAGAGGAGCAGGGCACATTGAGTAGGGAAGCAGGGATCTGACATCATCATTACTGAACTCATTTCAGGAGCTGGAGAAATGGCTCTGCTGTTCGCACTGGTTGCTCTTACAGAGGTCCTGGGTTCAGTTCCCAGCACCCACATGGAGGCTCACAACTCTCTGTAACTTCAGTTCCAGGGGGTCCAGTACTCTCTTCGGACCTCCCTGAGCACCAGGCACACTTGTGGTTCACATACAGTCATACAGGTAAAACACATTTACACATAGAATGAGTATATGGGGAAAAAGAAGAACCCGTTTGGGGCTGGGGATTTAGCTCAGTGGTAGAGCGCTTACCTAGGAAGCGCAAGGCCCTGGGTTCGGTCCCCAGCTCCGAAAAAAAGAAACAAAAAAAAAAAAAAAAAAAAAGAAGAACCCGTTTTGGAGGGATAGGGTTATAGCCTAATGGGTAAACTCACTTGCTATATAAGCATGAAAACCTGAGTTTGAATTCCTAGCACCCACATAAAAAGCTAGGGATGTGGGCATGGTGGGTACACACCTTGAGTCCTAGATCTTGGGGGGCTGAGGCAAGCAGATCTTTGTGAGTTCCAAGTCAGCCAGAGCTACATGGTGAGACCCTGACTCATAAGAAAGAAAAAGGCGGGGCATAGACCACATGTGCCTGTCACCGCAGCACTGGGATTGGAGGCAGTTTGATCCTGGGAGCTCAGTGACCAGTCAGATTGGCCAAATGGCAAACTTATAGTTCATCGAGGAATCCTATCTCAAACCAGTAAGGTGGAAGGGACATGATGTTCTGCATGTTCTCTGCATGAACATAGCATGCATGAATCTGCATCTCTCTCCTCTCTCTCTCTCTCTCTCTCTCTCTCTCTCTCTCTCTCTCTCTCTCTCACACACACACACACACACACACACACACACACAGAGCCCAAATAAAGTCAAAATAAAGTCAAAAAGACCCTGTTTTGGGATTGGGGATGTAGCTCTGTTAACATAACCGAGAGTCCTGGGTTTGTTTCCCCGTATCACATAAACTGAGTGTCATGGTATACACCTGTAATTTTCTTGCTTGGGAAGTAGAGGTTGTTGGAGTCAAAGTCCAGCATCATTGTCAGCTACCTAAGGAGGTGGAGGCCAGCCCAGGCTAGACCTTACCTAAAACAAATAAAAATAAAAGTTACATGACACCACAGGTAGAACTTTCCTGCCCATCGTGCTGCTCAAGAATTTTCTGGAAGAGAGCCAATGAGATGAGATGGCTTAGTGACTACAGGTGCTTCCTGCCAATCTCCATGACCTGAATTCCATCATCTCCAGGACCCACATGATGGAAGGAGAGAACCAAATTCCTTGACATTGTTCTCTGATCTCCAAGCATGCACTATGTCCTTTGTCACACACACACACACACACACACACACACAATTTAAAAGTAAAATAAGGGCTGGAGAGATGGCTCAGTGGTTAAGAGCACTGACTGCTCTTCCAGAGGTCCTGAGTTCAATTCCCAGCAACCACATCGGTGGCTCACAACCATCTGTAATGGGATCCGATGCCCTCTTCTGGTGTGCATGAAGATAGCTACAGTGTACTTACATATAATAAATAAATAAATCTTCTTTTAAAAAAAGGTAAAATAAATAATTCTCTGAAGAGACCATTATTATTGAAGCAGCACAAGCCCTGACCTGGGAGATGCTTAGTGGTAAACTGAGGCACCATGACTGTCACATCCCCAGTTTCATTTCTTTCTGGGCTTCTGTGACAGTTGGCATGTGGCCGTGGAAACCCCTCCTTTACTGTGACAGGTCTTTTAGGTCAGAGGCATAAGTAGAAATTCCAGGACCACTCTGCTGCAGTTTATAGCCTAATGCTCGCACAGGAGCGATCCAACGTCACACAACGCATAAACAGAGCAAGGCTCTTGTGACAGATGGTGACTGCTCCCTGCACTGTCTCTGACCTGACCTTTTCACATCGTGTGATTGGCTGAGAAGAGGTGGGAGACAGGCTCATTCCTTCCAGCTCTGAAAAGTCTCCTAATCAGGCATGCTGGACTCTGGGCCAGAAGCGTCTGCTGGGAGAAGGGCTCTTCTTGAGGAGAAGCCGCTATGTTCTCCTGAGCAGACGGAGCCCTTGATGGCAAGAGTTAAGCCAGAACCCTGTGTCTGAACTGTCTTCTCTGCGTTGGACATGGTTCCTCCTTTCTCTTCTGGAGGAGGGGTAATCAAAATAGAGGAGGCTGGAGATCCTGTCCAGCTCACACACCCATGCTTTGGTTATGGAGGAGGCTGGAGATCCTGTCCAGCTCACACACCCATGCTTTGGTTATGGAGGAAGCTGGGAGCCCCATCCAGCTCGCACACCCACCCTTTGGGTACTCTGGATGTCTTTCTCTTTCCTTAGATGAAGGGCCTGACCATGCACATCAGAGCATCGTCTGTCCCCTTGGAAGGTTTGGATAGGTTTTGCAGCATGACAGTCATGACAGGTTGGCTGTGTCTGAGGTCTCACATCTGTTATCCCAGTACTCAGGAGGCTGAGGCAAGAAGGTTGGGAGAATAGCTCAGTTATTAAAGTGCTCTCAGAGGACCCTGGATCACTCTCCGGAGCCCACATAAAAGGAATTGGACATAGTGCACGCTTGTAACCCCAGAACTGGGGAGCTGGAGACAGGTGAGGCTGTTAGTCAGCCTAGTCTACAGGTGAGGGGAACCTGGTGTGATTTTCAAGGAGGAGGAAGAGGAGGGTGATGAGGAGGAGGAGGAAGAGGAAGCAGATGAGGAAGAGGAAGAAGAGATGATGAGGAGGAAGAGGAAGAGGAAGGGGAGGAAGGGGAGGATGAGGAAGAGGAGGATGAGGAAGAGGAGGAAGAAGAGGAGGGTGATGAAGAAGGGGAGGCGGAGGAGGATGAGGAAGAAGAGAGAAAGAAGAGGAGGATGAGGAGGAAGAGGAGGACAAGGAAGAGGAAGAGAAGGAAGGGTGAGGATGAAGAGGAGGATGAAGAGGAAGGGGATGAAGAGGAAGAGGAGGAAGAGGATAGTGACAGGAATAAGCCTGAGGTTGTGCTCTGGCCTTCACACACATGTACATGTGTACCTACACAGCATACACAGGTGAACATGCACATAGACACACGCATACAGAAAGAGAGAGAGAGAACTGTCTGTTCATTTAATCAGAAGACAGTATTATTGGAAATCGGTGGGAGGAGTTGCTGGGGGAGTCATTCAAGCTGAGGGGCACCAACTGAACCAGACAGCCTAGCCCAGCTTTCTCCGTGTCCCCTGGGAACCTCGGCTTGGCGCTTTGGTTTCAGTGCAGTGATGTATGTGGCAGCCTCACATCTGCTGAGGTCCCTCAGTGACTGCACTGGGAAATGATCTCCAGTCTTCACCGAACACACCTGGCAGGGACAGTGAAGGAAGCACAGAGGGTGAGTCCTTGGTGGGTTAGAGTCAGACAAGCCTCCGTGTGAGTGATTACCACTGAGAGAATGGTGCTTATTGGCTACAATGCCTCAGGATGGGCTGGATGGAGCACAGACCCTGTGCCACATCACAGGCTGTGCAGAGACTAGAAGAAAGAGACAATTTTCCCCCAATTTTACAGACAAAATGGAGGAGGTAGAGAGGCACAGTACTAGTAGCTAGTGCAGATGAGGACTTAGAGCACTGCGACTCAGAGTCCTCAAGTGACCTGGAAGAGATCCACTCCTTCACTGAGGGTCCCACTCAGTGCTCCCGAGGAGCCAGGGATGACATAGATAGACTGGCCTCTGTCTTACTCATGACCCCCAAGTAGAGGAATTTCCTTCCTTTGTGCCAAAAAACAGCTTCAAGAAAAACATTTAAAAGCAGGTTTGCTCTGGGGCTGTGATAAGCTAGAGGGAGTTTATGGGGAAAGCAAAGAGAAGGTAAAGAAAGAGAGCTATTAAGTTTGATGGTTGGAACAGGCCAGGGAGCTGAGCATGCTGTGTTGGCTCCCTCTCCTGGCTGGTAAGGGCAGAGCTGCTGAAAATGGCTCTTAGTGTCTTACCTTTGCATCTTCCCAGAGCCACCAATGTATCCCGTGGCCCTTGGTACAGCAACAGCTTTACCCTCCCTTTGAAGGGGGAGCTCAAAGCTAACAAGACTAGTGTTTTTCTGGGCCAACATTAGCGTCCTCCAACCTTAAGGCAGGAGGGAAGATCGTCCTTGCTGCCTCCTCTGTCCCACCACATCTTCCCGGTTCCTGGCAGCTAAGGGTGATAAGTGTCACACTCTTGTCACACTCCTCATTTTCAAGCTCAAGTGAAGGAGTGGGAAGTGAAGTGGGCCTCGTACTTTGTTTTCCAGTTCTCTGCAAGACTCGACCAACTGGTTTAGCAACTGTCAGCCCATAAACGTCTGGCCACTTACTATCATCCCAGGCCGAGATCATTGTAACAATCCCTCAAGGGTGTTGGGAAGAGTCAGGCATGCAACATAGCATATCCATGAATGGGAGCTAAGTTTTAAAAGGTTGAGTGGGGCTGGAGAGATGGCTCAGTGGTTAGAGCACTGACTGCTCTTCCAGAGGTCCTGAGTTCAATTCCCAGCAACCACATGGTGGCTCACAACCATCTGTTATGGGATCAGATGCCCTCTTCTGGTGCATCTGAAGACAGTGACAGTGTATGCACATACATTAAATAAATAAATAAATAAATAAATGGTTGAGTCAGGGAGACACACAGAGAGGTGGTAACATGGTCCCTAGAGGAACACTCACCTGTTCCCTCACATGTCTCCTTTCCTGCAGGCTTACTTCTTTGACGCTCCAGAGATGGACCATCTCCCAGCAGCTATAACCACTCCCAACCAGACAGTAGCAGCGGCCAAATCCAGCTAATAGGGAAAGCAGGTCGTGGTATGTCACAAATGGGAAGGGTGTATCAGTTCTGTATTAGCACCGGGGACCAAAGGCTAGACCCTGTGTCTTTCTGCACAGCATTCCTACTGCTGGAAGTTCATTCCAGCTCCACGCGCCTCTCCCCTTATAGAGTGGAGAAGTGCAAGCCTCTAGATGCTGGGGTAGCAGGAACCCTGCTCTGGTCATCACACCCAACCTCTCCATTCCCACTGCGTTGTCCAGTGGCACAGAAGGGTTTCTACCATCTCCTAACTGTCCCAGTGATTTTTCTGCATTCTGCAATGTCCCAGGCTGGTCTCTGAAACCCATGTTGCCCTCTCTAAAGGACCCCTGTATTTCTCCAAAGGCTTCTGAGATTATTTCTCTGTGAATAGTTAGCTGAGCAGGTTAGAGTGCGAGAAAAAGATCCAGCTTCAAAACTTATCCCTCGCCCTCCTGTTCTACTTTCTTAGTGGTTTTTATTTATTTATTTATTTATTTGGTTGACGAGTTCTCATGTAGCCCAGGCTAGCCTCCAATTCACTATGTACTGAGGATGACCTTGAACTTGAACTTCTGTACTTCATACTTCTGCCTCTGGGTCTCAAATGCTGGTGTTACAGGTAGGTGTGTGTCATCATGTCCAGTATGCCTTTTTCCCCTTTCCCTGTGGGTGAGAGCCAAACCTGACCCCAGGGCCTTGTATAGGCTAAGCAAGTACTCATCATACACACCATGACGAAGTGTGTCAGGGATGGGCACTTACTGATTACGATACAGTTTCTCATGCCAAGCATATCTGGGTCTACACCTAGGTTTTACTTTTACATGAGGGAAGGGGTACGGAGGGCTGAGTGTGGACATGCAGGGTTCTGTCTGTTTCTTAAATTTAGCATTTTGTTGGCCTTTTTCATGTTTAGCGACTTTTCTATCCAGCACCACTCTGCCTTGTTCCAGATGACAAAACAAGATGGCAGAGTTCCCAGTTTGTTTTTACTCCCTACTGGAGAGTTAGAGGTAAACGTATTATCAGGGCTGTTTTCACACTTTCTGAAGGGAATTAAATCTTCAGTCGAGATGAACATTTGAAAGATATCAAAGGGGGCTGGAGAGATGGCTCAGTGGTTAAAGAGCTCTTCCAGAGGTCCTGAGTTCAAATCCCAGCAACCATATGGTGGCTCACAGCCATCTGTAATGAGATCTGGTGCCCTCTTCTGGTGTGTCTGAAGACAGCTACAGTGTACTTATATATAATAAATAAATAAATAAATCTTAAAAAAAAAAAGAAAGATATCAAAAAGAAAAGATAAGGCTATAGTTGGCACCTTCTAATCCTCTAAGTGCCTGGCCCTTCATGCAGGGCAGGGGAGGCTTCTTTGTGTAGCACCAGCGCGGGTACTGACCGCAGCATAGGGCTATCTGTCATGACTGTTCTCGCCTAGACTCCCTTGCCACCTCGGGGCCACTGTTCTCAGACCAAGACCTGGTCCTCCCTCACATAGATTGAGGCACACTACATCCAGCAACCACCCAAGACCACTCAGGGATGACGGGAGCATGGGAGTCCCCCAAAGTTTGTGTCCCCTCACAGGTTCTGGGTCATCTCTGTTCCTATGCTCACATTTGTCTGATGCTATTGCTGGAGTGTACATACTGGTGACCCTGACACTCTCTGTACTGTGTGTACTCTGCTCCTGTGCTCAGAACATGTCTGTCTGCCTGTTCGTTAATATGTTAATATGTTCAGTCATTTAGCCCTCCATTTGTCCTCTGTGACTCCCTGGTTGGCATCAGCTCTTTGAGGACAAGGGTGGATTTCTTTGTTGGTTGTATAACCAGGTATACAGTGAGTGCTCAGTAAATGTTTGTACGCTCGAGCTCACTGTGGGACAAGAGTCTTTACTCGCTGTCCTGTCTCCCAGGGCAAAGGGGATGTGCAACCACCAGCTGGTTAGTGGCTAGATAGGAGAGGAATGCAAGCTTGCTCCTACCTTGTACTTACAAGGTGTATTTGAGCCATAGGTGACTTATCTATAACATAAGGACACAGCCCATATGAGAAGACTGTTGTGACTCTTAGAGACAGTGGCAAGTAGGCCCTGTGTGGTAATGTGAAAGCCACTGTCCCACTGACAGCGGCTGCTCATTTATATTGAAATGTGGTCGTCTCCCATTGACTGCTTTGATAATTTAGTTCCCTTTTGTAAAGTGTGGGCGAATTTTCTTTTTTCACTGAGGAATTCCAGTTGTAAGCCCTTCAAGTTAATAAGATGTGATCATTAAAGGAGCCTCCTATGACCTTGGGAATGGTTCCCTGAGTGACACTGTCCTTTCTTCTCAAGGATATGCAGTTTAGAACTAAAGGCGGCCAGAAGAGAATGGGTCTTCTTCATCATCTATGTGAATGGAGCCATGGCCAAAAGAGTATAGAGTTCCTTACTCACAGCCACCTAAGTTTGGTGGCAGACACACGCCTGTCACACGCTAATGCACAGAACGAACACTCCCCAGCTCCCTCTCAAGCCGTCTCTTCCCAGCCTGGCCCACCTGCTTGAGGAGGGTGACTGTGTGGTTTGTGGTCACCTGCTGCCGAGAAGCAGAACAGAGCCTTGACACAGGTCTTAGAGAGTCCGCCTCCAAGTTTGCCCATGCCCTGGGCCACACGCTGCCATTCAGAATTTTGTGGCACCTGCTTCTTGACTATATGTTGTGCTCATGTTGAGTCTGACCCTGTGTCTGTTGTTCTCCCCCCAGTTTCTGTGGGCTGGGGAATCCAGGCGTAGCTTCCCAGGCTTCCTCCTGCCTTCAGGTCCTCTTCCAAGGCTGTGGCTTTGCGCAGGCTGGAGCTGGGGCTCATCTAAGGCCAGACTTGGGGAAGAATTTCTTTACCTCTAGGACCATTGGTAGGGTTCAGTTCCTTGTGGCTGATGAGAACGAGGGAGGCTTGCAAGCTGTTGTCAGCTCCCTGTCCTATAGTTCCCTTCATATGGTTGCATACTTCAGCAAAGCCAGAAGTGGGCGAAGGGTCAACAAGAGACTGTTAGCAAGGTGGAAGTCACTGTCTTACATAGCATAGACCTGAAAGTGAGCCTTTCCTGTGCTTTACTCTGTTGGTTAGAAGCAAGTCATAGGTCAAGCCCACACTGACGTGGGGAGGGAGTTAGCTATACGAGAGCCTGAGACTGCAAGTCAGTGATACACTTTACACATTTGCACATACTCTTGTCAATCCTTATGGTAACTATTGAAACAAGTTTCTGTGGAAAAGCAAATGGAAGTTCTAGTATTTTCCTTTCACTTCATCAGTGGGTTCTTGTGGCTCCCTTAGCATGGACCTGCCTCATGTAACTCATTCTGCAGATGAACTCCTCTGATGTTGATGGAGACAGCCTTGCAGGGCAGAACCTGTCCTTAGGCCAAAGTTCTTGGGGATGGGACAGAGTCTTATTTGATGTGGCCTCTGTAGTAGCAGGCCTGGGGCCTGGCTGGCATGAGCAGCACAGATGAGCAGTGCATGCCGGGAGGGTTAACCAGCCTTTGTGAGGTGAGGGCGTACATAAATGAGGGCACACAGGGAAGGTGGTTTCTACACTGAATGCAGACCTTCACTGCCTCTGCCCTCACTGGGGCAGTTTGATGAGACCGAGACCTAGAAAGCCTGGTCTGGCCTCTGCCTCAAGTAGCCTAGGTCTGATAGGTTGGTCTAGCCTATGTGGTGTGAGAGTCGTTTCTGAAGTGGGTTGTCAGCTGAGCCCTATAGGGTACAGGAGGCAGTGATTCGGGCTTCACAGGAGGGTCTGGTTTGAATTGGGTTCTGATCATGAGTACAAGCAACTAGTTACTCAGTTCTGAAAGAGCTGTCCAAGTCTCACAGCTTGGGGAAGGGGACGATCTGGGCCGTTCAGTGGGACACAGTGGGACTTCAGAGGCAAGCATCCCTGAGAAGAAGACACCGAGTCCAGCTAGAGAAGGACAGAGCGAACACAGGCAGCCACTGTCTGTCCCCTTGGCCTGACCGCCCACATCAAGCTCATGAGGGCTCCATTGACTGCTGAGCAGGGCCCTAAGCGTTTCAGTCTGAAGGAGCAGGATGCACTTCTCCTGATGCTGTCACCCTCCAGACAGTTGGGGCAGGGTCTGGGAAGAGATTTCCAATCTGGTCTGCACAGAGCTGGCACCTCTGGGCTGTGCACAGATCCGTGAGCTGGGGTGGCTCCATTTAGGTGTCAGGCTTCCAAATGAGATAGTGATGAACAGCCTCTTTGCAGCCTCCCCGGCAGAGCATCCATCGCTTTGCCAATAAGAGGGCCTGCTCAGAGGCCTGGGCACTGCGGATTTATGAGCTGGCTATGCCTTCTCCTGTAAGCTCTGGGCTCCCAGCTTTCACTGAAGAAAAATGGATTCGAATCTCAACAGTAACCTCCCCTGCATAAATCTGTGCAGGAGAATGGCTCAGCCGGAATAGGTTCCTGTGAGAACATTAACCTCTCCTCTCCCGGGAGCACTGGTCTCCTAGGGGAGCCTCTAATTACTGGTAAGCAGGAAGCTGCCCCAGAATAAGTCACTGAAGCAGGGAACAGAGGGTCTTCCATCTGTCCTTTCTTGTGCACTACCTTATCACCTGGGCTCAGGGCTGCTTTTCCTGCGTCAGGACCCTGGGAAGGTCCAGAAGCCGTGTGGGAAGGTCTGCTTTGGCTTGTGGGATTGTATGAAAGACCACATCCAGGCTGGGGCACCTTCCCATCCACAGTGACAAGTATGAACGCACAGAGGACAGCAGTTAGCACACAGTTCAGACTGCACTGTGATGAGGGCTTTCATAAGATATACACATATGCCTACATACATGCATGTTCAAAAAGAATAAAAAGTAGTAAGTGCTCATGGCATGGGGGAGAGGAAGGACGGCAGCTTATGAACACACATGTTCAGTCAGGAGGGTTTTCAATACGAAGGCCTCTCCAGAAATCCTTTGTTCATCTATGTATCTGTGAGTGTGTATGTGTGTGTGTGTGTGTGTGTGAGTGTGTGTGAGTGTGTGTGAGTGTGTGAGTAAGTGTGTGTATGTGTGTGTGAGTGTGTGTAAGTGTGTGTGTGAGTGTGTGTGTGTGAGTGTGTGTGAGTGTGTGTGAGATGGCAAGTGTGAGAGGCCAGAGGACATCCCGAGGGAGTCGCTTCTCTCCTTCTACCATGTGGTTTGGAAATTGAACTGATAAAGACAACCAGTTCCGTTGTCCTCGGAGCCATCTTGTTGGCCCAAGAGTTCTTATTTCCTAAGTTAAAGTACAAACCATCTCCCCAGGTTTCTGTACATTAGTTCTTTTATTATGAAATCAGCTTTGACTTTGTACTGTAAGCTGTCTCCCTCCCATTTTTAAAAATATGGTGTGTATGTGTTGGCATGTGCCTTTAATCAAAGCATTTAGGGGGCAGAGGCAGCCAGATATCTGTGGGTTCAAGACCAGCATGGTCTATGTAGCAAGTTCCATGCCAGGTAGAACTACATAGCAAGACCCTCTCTTGAAAATAAATTACTATTCTACACTATTTTAATTAATTCCTTAAGAATGTGTACATTTATACAGTGTGCTTTGGTCACTTTCACCCTTCGCTGCTTCTCCTAGCCCCCCTCAGGTCTACTCTGCATGAATCTCCCATTATCTCCCAGCCTGTATGGTTGGTTTCACCCCCTCACCCTCACTGTATCCTGTCCTTTTCATACCAGACATGTTAGTGGTGGCTTGCTGGAAAACGTCTTCCCAGTCTCTGGACTGCTGCTTTCTCAGTTTTGTTCTCCAGTCCCTCTTTGAGGTAGACTGGAGGACCTGGGATGCTAACTGGGTCAGCACAATCATTTTCTTTTTGACAGTAGAAAGTTTTGACTGAGAGGTTGAACAGGTAGCTGTGGACCTCCAGCCTGACAGGGCAGTTACTGTCTTGAAGTCAGACAGTTGTAATCATCTGCACTCACAAGACCCTCATAAGGTTGGACTGGCTAACATTCCCATGTGGAGAAGGGGTGGGACTCACAAGCTCTACCCTTCACCAAGAATATCTAACCAACCAACAGTGGCTCACAGAAGAGGCTCCTTCCATGGTACAATTGGCTGTCCGCTGCCCACATTTCTGTAAGTAGCCTGGTTAAAACCACTGTTTACCCAACTAGAATTAGGGTGCAGTTGCTTTTTTTCATTTATGTTGTTGTTGTTTTGTTTTTGAAGACAGGGTATCTTGTGTAGCCCTGGCTGTCCTAGAAACTAACTCTATAGACCAGGCTGGCCTCAAACTCAGAGATTCACCTATCTCTGCCTCCCAAATGCTGGGATTAAAGACGTGCCCCACCACTGCATGGCTAGCTCTGTCTGTCTATCTATCTTATCTATTGTCTGTCTGTCTGTCTGTCTGTCTGTCTAATGTGTAGTACTGTCCCGTTGTGTGCAGCTGTGCTCTCCCCTCATGAGCATCACTTGTATGCAGTACTGTTCCGTTGTGTGCAGTACTGTTCCATGAGTTGGGGGTCCTAGACTGCATAAAAAGCAGAAAGCAAGCTAGGCCCCAGCACTTATCTTTCCTAGTGTCCTGCTTGAGGATACAGTACAGCCTGCCAAACCTCTTTTGGCCACCATCTCTGTCTTGCCAGGATGGACTGTGTGCTCTAGAACTGTAACTCAATATAAACCATGCCTAGGTTACACTGTCCGGTATTTTGTTACAGCAACAAGCCAAAGAACTAAAATAGCCAGCGAGGCTAGAAATCCCAACACCAATACACGTCCCTCCCTCTCATCCTCCATATCGTATCATAGGCAAGTGCAATCTCAATCTATCTCAAAACACACCTACCCACACCACCTTTGAAAATTCAAGCTCTCTGGTTTGCCATGGTTGGCTTAACCTTTGTGTCCTTCCTCGTGCCCTTATGTTTAACTTCTTGTATCAGCTACTACCACAGTTAGCTTTCCAGGCCTGTCTTGTGTCACTATTCCTGGGAGACACGAATAAATGTCTACTCACCCCAGAGAGGGAACCAACAACAGATCAAAGTATACCTTAGTGAACTACTCCATTTGTTGGGTTTATTTATGGAAGTGTGGGTGAGAGGTTACTTACAGGAACAGAAATGACTCAAAGACTGCTGCATCAGCAGAAGCATCAGCAGAAGCCTACCCCAGCATGAGTAATAGCTCAAAACAGCTGGAAACCTGGAGCTTATGCACAACTTGGCAGGCAGGTTGGAAAGTGCCTCTTCCAGGCAGCTTAGCTGGTCTGAGAGTGTTTGTCAACAGTCCCAGTGGGGAGGGAGGTGCTAGTGAATCTGGTCAGTTTCAGGAATTTCCTGAAGCTTTTGAGTTGTTTACCTGTGTCTTCATGGAGCTTCCCTGTCCTAGGGAATGTCTTATCTCTATTTAGAACATCCTGATTCTAAGGAGTTTCCCTCCAACAAGTTCCCAGATCTTTTTCTTTGTGTGTGTGTGTGTGTGTGTGTGTGTGTGTGTGTGTGTGTGTGTGTGTGTGTACATGCAAAGGCATACAGAGGCCAGGGACTAAAATCAGGTGTCTTCTATCATTTTCCACCTCATTTACTGAGGCTAGGTCTCTTGCTGAATCTGGAGCTCACTGATTTGATTGGCTAGCTCACCTAACTGGCTTGCCCTGGGGTATCCCTTATTTCTTTCTGCTGCGCTCTGGGGTTACAAGAAAGGTCACTACATCCACATGGCTTTTATGTAGGTTCTGGAGATCTAAACTCCAATCCTCATGGTTGTACAGCAAGAACTTTATCCACTAGGCCATCTCTGTGGCTCTAGTCTCGGATCTTTTAAGTCCCTCCATATCTTATCATGCCTCTGCCTTAATACAGTGGTGCCACACAGAAGTAGGTGGAAGAGGGGTGAACAAATCTTGGGGGTCCAGGTTGGAGAAGATCAACTAGGTTTCCAGGAAAGTAGAGGAAAAGCTTAGGTATTGCCCTACCTTAATGTTCTGCATTGAGTACAGAACTCAGGGTGTACTTTCAGGATCTGTGGTTTGGGGGCAGCAGGCAGCCCTGATCGTTTCTGCTCTTTAGCTCTGGAATCTTTATCTTGAACCTCACTTTTTCCTTTTTTTCCTTCAGCCAGATAACTGTTGGGAAGGTGCGGCTCTTCTGGACACAGCATCCACTGTTGGAAAGCAGAAGGCCAGCATCAGCAGGAAACCAATTGTCATCGCACTGAAGCCTCATCACCTATTAACAAGAATTAATTGTTAGTCTGGGGTGTCAGGCACGTGATGGAACACTTGCCTCACATACATGAGGCCCTGAAAGTAAAATGCACTGATGATGCTTGGTGTGTGTCGTCCAGCTCTTTCTTCCTGCATACTGACCAACACGGTGACCAAAACTGACTGGGGGTGAAAGGCGAGGGTGGGGCAGGCAAGGGGAGGACTTAGGTGAGGGTCGCTGAACCTAGGAGTTAGAGGCCATTCTGGGCAACAGCGTAAGACCTGGACGCCCAGTTAAACTCCTAACCCCATAACAATGTATACACAGGACACACTTCATACCTGGGGAAACCCTCACAGAAATAAACACTTAGATATAATCTTATTAAGATGAATGGATTTTTGTTTTGATTTATTTCTTTGAGACAGCAATTTGCTATGTAGCCCAGGCTAGCTTTAAGCCTGTGTTCTTGTTTCAGCCTCCCAAGTACTATTATTACAGATGAGTCTCATGTATGTAGTTGGAAGCATGGGGTTTACTTCACAGTAGAATCCACCTTCAGCAGAGTCATAAAGGGATTTGGTGGTGGAGTCCACTGTGAGCAGAGAGAACAGAGAGAACAGAAAACAACATGTTTAGTGGACAGTAAGGGGTCTATGGGGAGCGGTCTATAAACAAGTACGATTTAATGTCTTTAAAAGACATTTTTGAGTTTTCTGTGTATGAATGAATCTTGCCTACATATGTGTCTGTACACCATGTGTGTGCCTGGTGCCCTTAGAGGTCAAAAGAAGATGTTGGATCCCTTGGAACTGGAGTTACAGGAACACCTTTGTGGGTGCTGGGAATTGAACCCAGGTTTTCTGGAAGAGTAGCCAGTGCTCATAACCACTCAGCATCCCTCCAGCCCCCAGTTTCAGTTCCTTAGACCTCTGCTTCCTGTTTTAGTCCAGTACCCAGGAACAACTGTAAGCAAACACAGTAACCAGTTCCTCCAGGCTCTGGTTGATATCCATGACGACAGAGAACAGCTAAACACAAAGCTTAAATCCCAGACAGAAGCATCTAGCACGTTGCCTGGCTCTACTCCTCGGTCAGTGGGTGCTGCTGGGTTAAATGAGCAAAGTGATACAGACAGCAAGGTTTCAAGGACCTGGACCAGCAGGCTGTTGTTCCGTAACACGTTCCTGAGAGGGGACCAGGGAATCAGACAGTGAAGAGATAGGGAAGTTGAGGATCAACAGGTCTTGCAGAAGCTATGTCTTTTGCCCAGCAGGTTTGCTAAGAAGTACAGTGCCTTATATATAGTTTTTGGGGTAGGGGAGGATGGGACAGAGTCAGCAGAATGCTGTCATACAGTGAGATGGAGTCAACAGGCAGCTAGTCAAGCAGTGTTACATCATCAATGGAGCACAATGGCCTTGGGACAATGGCTCTGGTCTCTTTACAGAAAAAACCCAAGTTTCCAGGAACCAAAACCTTATTTCGTTCAAGGCCCTATCTTTAGTCCCAGACTGGGGTTTGCCAAGTCTGCCCCTGGACAAGGACACAGATCTAATTCTATTTGTCCTTTCCTCAGGGCCCCATTGAAAGCCTTGGTAGTGGCCTGCCTCCCAATAGTCTACTGAATTTGTCAGTGCTGTTTGAGAGGGCAGTATGTTATTTCACCAAATCCAGAGCTCCAACTTAAAACATCAGTGTTGTTTGTGTTTCTTATTACAAATTCATTACAAGTCGATGGGGAGATGGTCTATTCCATCACCCAGGTACTGAGGCAGAGGCACAACTGGTTCTAAAACCTTGTTGGTCACTGTGTCAGAGCAAAAGGTCTCTGGGGCAACTCCCAGTGCAATGAAATCTAACGGCTGTAAATGATACACGGCAGTCGTGCTCACAAGAGCTCATGTGGCGGGCTGGAGAGATGGCTCAGCGGTTAAGAGCACTGACTGCTCTTCCAGAGGTCCTGAGTTCAAATCCCAGCAACCATATGGTGGCTCACAACCATCTGTAATGAGATCTGGTGCATCTGCAGACAGCTACAGTGTACTTATAATAAATATATAAATATAATTTATAATAAATAAATAAATCTTAAAAAAAAAAAAAGCTCATGTGGCCCTGCTGACAGGTTATTTGAAAGGTGGCTGACCGCTCAAGATTCAGTTTCAATACGTTGGTGGGAATAAACAGTATACAGTAATGTCCTCCTTTATAGCCGAGTTACTCAACACTGAGGCTGAGGTACTTGTTCAAACCCTTGCTATTGTACACAGGGCTCTGGTCTTTCTCCCGCATCTGCTCCACTCCAAGCCCTTTACCCATGGCTGTGGACACTCTTGATTGTCCAGATGGAAAGCAGTGGGGCAGCCTCTTTCTCACAATCCTGCTGACCTGTGGGTTTCATTTGACCATCTGTGTCATGTCCTTAAATCTACCTTTGTAGAAAATCTGAGATTAAATAACAATTGGAAAGTGTGAAAATCTGTGTGTGTGCCTGGATTGCGTGGGTTGCTCGTTTTACATGGGTTTCCCCATGGTTCCCCTCTCGACATTTGTTTCTGGAGATTTCTGACCCCTGTGAAACACATGGTTCCGAGGAGTACAACCTGCCCACTGGGGAAGAGGGAGGAGCCTGAGCTTACCTACCAGTGAACTGAACTTTTTCAAGTCTTTGTCAAGGCCCAGGATTGGGTCTTTAGAACAGTGGCCTGCTCTTATCCTGAGACGTGTGCTTCCTACACCACACAGAAAATCTCACCCTTGTGTTTCAAATTCCTTTTCTTGCCTCATTCACTAAATGTGGCTGTGCAAGAGATGCTGGATATCCAAGGAGCCATTTTCAAAGTGAATGTTTCCTGCAAAGGCTAATTTCATTCTGTTAAGAGCTTGTAGCCCAGGCTGGAGAGATGGCTCAATGGTTAAGAGCACTGACTGCTCTTCCAGAGGTCCTGAGTTCAATTCCCAGAACCCACATGGCAGCTCACAACTGACTATAAATCCAGTTCTAGGGGGTGTTGGAAAAGCCCACAGTATTGTATCCCAGTGTTGCCAATTGTTAATTGTTGTGCTGGCAGCAGCAGGCTGGCAGGATATATAAATGTCACTTCCTCATCTACATACAAAGAAAAGGCTAGATGCCTTTTCTGACCTCTGTGCCAACTGTGTCATTTTTTTTTAAAAAAAAGATTTATTTATTCATTTATTATATATAAGTACACTGTAGCTGTCTTCAGACACACTAGAAGAGGGCATCCGATCTCTTTACAGATGGTTGTGAGCCACCATGTGGTTGCTGGGAATTGAACTCAGGACCTCTGGAAGAGCAGTCAGTGCTCTTAACCACTGAGCCATCTCTCCAGCCCCAGAGTGTGGCTTTTTACTTAATAAAGAGCTGGCAGCTGGGACAGGAGCTGGGGAAGGACAGAGGAACAGACAGAAAGGAGACAGGGAAGGAGCATGGAGGAAGAGCAGTGAGCTACCTGGAGAGATGGAGAAATTGGTCTAAGTTAGATAGATGGGCTAGCTGAGAGACTGCCCCAGCAAAAAGGGCAAAACCCTCAAACTATACAGATGTCTCTGAGTCTTTATTATTAGTACCTCAAGTGGGACCCTGAAAGCCCCACACTAAGGGGTCTGACACTGTCATACAGACATACATGTAGGGAAAACACCAACTTACATGGAATGTAAATAGGTAAATAAATAAATAGAGCTAGTAGCCTTTTTTTCTGGGAAGGACTGAGTCTGAAGCTAATCAAATGGGCAGAAAGAAGGGCTATTTTGTTGTGTTAATAAAAGATAAAAGAGTGGGGTTATGTTCTGTGGTGGTCTGGGAAAAGGGGTTGCTTCAGTGGACCCATGTTGAGACGTCCCTTCCCCCTGAGGGGACTAGCCACACATGACCACAGAATAGAGTTTACTCAGGGCATGGGGAAGGAAGTTAAGAGAGTAGTAGGGCACAGAAAGAGAGAGAAGTAGAGAAATAGAAGAGTAGAGGAGTAGAGGCCAGCCATGAGCATGTGGAGAGGAGGGGGGAGGGGAATGGGGAGAGAAGGGACAAGGGGGAAGAGAGAACAAGAGAAAGCAGGAGCAAGAGAGGAGAGGGCAAGCAGCTCCTGGTTATACTGTCGCCAGGTAACTGTGGGGGTGGAGCTTAGACAGAAGGCTAACATATTTGCTACCCCCAAGCCCCTTTATTTTACTAATTAGAAAATATAAAAATCTGTGGCTGGAGAGATGGCTCAGCGGTTAAGAGTATTGACTGCTCTTTCAGAGGTCCTGAGTTCAAATCCCAGCAACCTCATGGTGGCTCACAACCATCTATAATGGGACCTGATGCCCTCTTCTGGCGTGTCTGAAGACAGCTACAGTGTACTCATCTATAATAAATAAATATATCTTTTTAAAAAAGGAAGCCAGAGGGGGCTGGAGAGATGGCTCAGTGGTTAGGAGCACCGACTGCTCTTCCTGAGGTCCTGAGTTCAAATCCCAGCAACCACATAGTGGCTCACAACCATCTGTAATGAGATCTGATGCCCTCTTCTGGTGTGTCTGAAGGCAGCTACAGTGTACTCATACAATAAAATAAAATCTTAAAAAATAAATTAAAAAAAAAAGGAAGCCAGATAAACATATTTAAAAAAATATATAAAAATCTATTCCTATTAGTCACATTTATATTTTTGGTTCTCAGCCTACTCTTTAATGACTGAGCCATCCCTTCAGTCTCCTGTCAGTCACTTTTTATCCTTTTTTTCTTTATTTTTTTATGACCAAAAATCCTTTTGCTGTTGTGTTTTCTAGCCCTTGAATTCCTTCTAGTTCAACTCCCATTTATGATTTTTTTCTTTTTCTTTTTCTCTAAATTCTGTAATTACTGAGTTTTTATAACACACTGTGGTATTGATTCATTCACATCACATGTTAGTTAATCTTATTCTCTTTGGGGAGGGGCTATAGTTTCTTGTGAACATTTTCTGAATCTCTGTTTAGTTTTCACAGACTGGGAAAGAGGAAGTGACTTAGCAGCTCCTGAGTGGCTAGGGACTTAGTTACAACACGGTTACCAAGAGCCTGTAACTTCCAATAATGTACCAGATAATTTCTGAGCAAAACCTTGTTCAGTCCAACAGCTTACAAACGGTCTCATCGTTGGCGAGGAAATTGGGGCTCACACAGCGACTGCGGATAGTGTGGGCGCTTGTGGTCATTTCAACCACTTCAGGGGACTAACTCCTCAGTTGCTGCTGACAGCTTGGTGAGTGGCGAGCATCACTCTCATCTCCCTCTGCAGTCTGACCTGAATGGTCTCACTGGGTGTGTGCTGGGAAGCAGTGGCCTCCTCTGTTTGGGCAGTAGCTCTCCCACTCACAGTTGCAATCTGTCCTTTGCCCGCCGTGTCAGTTATCCACATTTCACCTTTCTTTGAACTAGATATCAAAAGTCGTTCTGGATGGACATTCTCTGACATCCTTAGTTTAGGTTGTCTTCCTCATTATTCTGGCCATTTAATAAGCATTCTTGGACTTTTGCTGATTCCACAAGCGCTCTGGAAACAATAAGCAGCAAGACAGTCAACAAAAATAGATACTTTGTGGGGCTGGGGATTTAGCTCAGTGGTAGAGCGCTTACCTAAGAAGCGCAAGGCCCTGGGGTTGGGGATTTAGCTCAGTGGTAGAGCGATTGCTTAGGAAGCGCAAGGCCCTGGGTTCGGTCCCCAGCTCCGAAAAAAAGAACCAAAAAAAAAAGCGCAAGGCCCTGGGTTCGGTCTCCAGCTCTGAAAAAAGAACCAAAAAAAAAAAAAAAAAAAAATAGATACTTTGTAAAGATGACTTAACGACTATAAACATGGGCACATGCCCAGGCCTGGAATCCCAGCACTGAGGGAAGCTGAGGCCAGTCTGGACTAACAGAAAGATCCTGCCCCAAATGTCCTGCAGAGCAAAGCAATGTGAGGAATTCTATAAAAAGTAAACTGTCTTTACCATGAAGACGTCATCTTCCCTGTGTAAATTAACTGAGAAGGTGAAGGCGGGGTCCTTTGGACTGTTGTGGTTGCTCTAAATACCAGTTTCCTGTAAGCTTAATGGTTTATTTTTCCACAGTTGTGACCCTCTTCCTGTGGTGCAATATGGCCCTGGTCCCCAACCACACCCCAAATCCGGGCAGGTGAATGGAGGAAGGGGTTAAGAGGTGAAGAATGAAGCCAGACTGCGGTGGTGAATGACTTTTATCCCAGCAGAGGCAGAGACAGACTGATCTCTGTGAGTTCAAGACTAGCCAGGTCTACAAAGTGAGTTTCAGGACAGCCAGGGCTAATAGAAACCTGGTTCCCCCAAAAACAAAAACAAGCAAACCAAAGGGGAGAGCAAGTACTGACTCACTTAGTTCCATGTCTGAGGAGCTGCCATGCAGCAATCAGAGAGGGGGATTGGAACCAGTGAGAAACTGTGTGTGTGTGTGTGTGTGTGCATGTGTCTGTGTGTGTGTGTGTGTGTGTGCATGCATGCACTTTGGTTATAGCATTGGCCTGAACTCAATCACTTGACCAGTACGGGAGGATGGGTATAGGTCCCCTATATCAGCCTCTTATAATTGGGATTCTACAATTGAAAAAAGTCAGGGGATACTGAGGCAGGCATCTGGTAGTCTGTACCACAGAAACTAACCCCTGATTTCCTGGAACCTCAGGTGTACTTACAGAATCCTATTTAGACTGATTTAAAAATACTTATTTGTAAAGCTATTCATCTGCTACCCTTTCCAACCTTCCTCTCCTACTCCGACACCATATGTGGAGTAGTGAGTCAGTCTAGAGGTAGAGAATCCAGAGTTTGACATTTTAACTCACTACTGATTCTATGGCGAGTGGTCTGATCCACTCAGGTTAACCCATGGATGGATCCAGAATTTAATGGCAGTGTTGGGAGCAGTCAAAATTAGGAGAGTTGGTTAAAGGAAGTAGGTCTCCGAGATACTCACTGAGGGTATATCTTGTTCCTAGCTGTCTTTCTGCTTCCCAGCCCCCCTGAAGTGAGCAGTCTTCTCCCAGTTCATGCCCCAAACCCCACAATGCTCTATTTCACTGAGTCTAAAAGCAGGAGTCAGCTGATCGTGGACCAAGACATCTGAAACCATGCATTCAAACAAATGCTCTCTCCCTTAAATATTTTTCTCACTTAAAGTAAATTGATTCATTAAAAGTTTTCTCCATGACTCAGAAGGGTTTCTTCTTGACAGTGACTTGATAACCAAATATAGTCCCAATTTTTGTTTAGGTGTGATTGGAATTAATGTAATTTTGGAAGTTAATATGTCACCTTAAATGAGCCAGGAAGCCATTGTTAGCAAATGGTACAGAGTATCTTGTACCATCTCAGTTTCTCTCAGTAGCCCATGAGTTTATACAGAGTGAACAAGACACCTTGTCTACCTCTCTGCCTTTTTTTTTTCTTTTTCTTTTTTTTTTTTTGGAGCTGGGGACCGAACCCAGGGCCTTGTGCTTGCTAGGCAAGCGCTCTACCACTGAGCTAAATCCCCAACCCCACTCTCTGCCTTTCTAGGGTGTTGATTGTTAGCATTTCATAAAAAGGATATTAGCACTACTTCGTTTGTTGTTCCTTAGGCTCCCCCCACCTAGTTTCTCTCAGTGGCCATAAGGCCCACAGAACTCCCTATCTTCACCTGCCCCACACCTGCCCAGCACCTGCCTAGCACCTGCCCAGCACCTGCCCACACTATGTTCAGGTTTTCCACCTGGGGCCCGGGTACTGAATGTTGGTCTTCATGCTTATGTAGCAAGCACTTTGCTGGCTGAGCTACCTCTCCATCTATGGGAATCTTCTTTTTGGAGACAGCTGTTTCACATATTCCAGACTAGTCTCAAACTCACTAGCTAAGGATGGCTTTGAGCTTTAGTTCCTCCTGCTTTAATTTCTTGAGTGCTGCCATATTTTGAAAGGCATTGTAGATGAAACCTAGGTTTGGTACAGATCAGGAGAGCATCCTACAACTCAGTCATGGCCCCAGCTTTCAATGGTTGTCTTATAGCATAGCATTCCCATGCTCACCCCATCAACAGGATGTTGTGTTTATCTTTATTCTATACTGAAGAAATAGAGACTCAAAGAGAATCAAAGTGCTGTTGCACTTAACTAGGATAATAGCGGAAGCTAAAAACCAAAACACACCTTTCTTATCAATAAAACACCCATTTTTAATAAAAAGAATTCCGTGAAATTACTGATTATTAAGAAGGCTTCAGGGCTGGAGAGATGGCTCAGTGGTTAAGAGCACCCGACTACTCTTCCAGAGGTCCTGAGTTCAATTCCCAGCAACCACACGGTGGCTCACAACTATCTGTAAAGAGATCTGATGCCCTCTTCTGGTGTATCTGAAGACAGCTATAGTGTACTTATATATAATAAATGAATAAATCTTAAAAAAAAAAAAAAGAAGGCTTCAGTATCCTGTGATTTCACTTTTAGAAAAATGGCATTCTAAAAAATTGAAAAATCACATTTTCAGTTCTTTCTAACTGCCTAATATCCTTCCTCACCCCCAGTGGCTATTACAACTTTAGGATAAAAAAATAAAAATAAGGAAAAAAAGAAAAGAATAGAAAAGAAAGGGAGGGGCTGGAGGGATGAGTCATCCAGTAAGAGCATTGGTTGGTCCTCTCAAGTATCCAGGTTCAAGTCCCAGTAACCACATGGCAGCTAACAACTGTAACTCCAGTTCCAGGACACCCCAGCATGCTTCACGTTACACCACGAGTCTGTTCTCTGGAACTCCAAGTTCCAGAATGCAACGCTCCTCCTCACCTTGGTTCTCAGGGGTCGTCGAGACTACAGTTCCCAGCATGCAGCACCGTCGCCCTTTGTTTTTGACGCCCCGATGGACCCTGCTTCGGAAGGATTTTTTGGACTCCAGAGGACGGTTCTTCGAGTCACAGCCCACCTGGAGGCATGTGGCTACGGGGAAGTTCTGGCCGGTTGAGTCTGTTCAGGCGAAGCTGCGGAGAGATGGCCTGGCGGTTTTGCAGGACTCTGTCCAGGCAGCGTTCCGGGCAGCCCCAGCTGGGTCCTCCTGGGGCCTTCCTGCCTTTGAACAGTGGTGGCGGGCGGGCACTCTGTCCCCAGCACGCTTGAGAGCGGGGGCCGCCATCTCCATGGCCACGGCTGCGAGCGGGCCCTGCGCCGGCGGGTCACCGCGGGACATCCTTTGGCGCGTGAGTTAGTTCGCTGTGGCGCTCCCTGCCTCTCTGACCGGGCGGCCAGAATTTGGCCGTGGCTGCGCGCTTGGCTAAAGGGGCCTGTGTTGGGGCGGGTTAGGAACAGCGCGTAGGGACCTGACCGTCTCGGGATTGGATACAGGGGTGTGTGGGCGTCCCGGAGTGGAAGTTTGATCAGGGGTGTTGAGCTGGAGTCCGAAGTGGAAGTTTGTCAGCGTGGGTGGGATGACCCGAATGGAAATTTGGACAGGGCAGAAAAGATGTAGAGCAGAAGGTTAGTGATTCGAGCTGCAGCATAATAAATGTCTTGATTCCTTAGGATAGGAAATAGGAAGGGGTGCTCTGTGTAGAAAGAATGTGGCCTTCGCAGACGCTGGGGTTGGAGACCAAGCATACATTCTTGGTTTAAAACTGCTTACTCCAGGCTTCAGCTGAGGAGATCCTCACCTCCCTGCATCCATTCTGTGTTTGGGCAGTCGCTAAGAGAGAAGTAAAGACTTTTTTTTTCTAATGCAAATAGTAGTGGTTAATGTTAATAGCCTATATGAAGAAGCAGGATTTGCATGACTAAGTTAGAGTAACTGCCTTCGTGATTTAGGAGTTGTGTTTATTAATTTTAGGTTTTGGGCTGGAGGATAGTTACTAGTGTCGTTTGGTCAGTGCTGCTTCTCCCTGTCTGCATCACAGCATTTATAGTCTTCAGCAGCATCGATTTATTCCACCCTATACAGTGGCTGTCAGGTAAGTGGGGATTTTCATTTAAAACATTCACTTTGAGATTACGTAAAGGCACTCACAGAACTGCCAATTTTGTTATATAAAATCAGTAAGTGTGTCAGAGATTATGTATGATGACAGGACAGACAGATCATTAGAAACCTGCATAAACAGTTAGGTATGATGGTGTGGCCCAGTGTCAAGGGAGGCAGAGGCAGGACGACCTGAGTTCAAGGCCAATCTGGGGCATATAGTAAGACCCTAGAAAAGGTAAGACATAGAAAAGGAAGTCACAAAAATATTTGTCCTTTTTTTATTTTTTGCATGTGTAAATATTTTACTTGCATGTATGTATGTTCGTCATGTCATGCCTGGTGCCTAGGATCCCCACTTCCACCCCCCAAAGAATCGTAGATGGTTGTGATGTGGGTGCTGGGAACTGAACCCAGGTCCTCTGGGAGAGCCATCTGCTGAGCCATCTCTCCAGCCCCCAGTTCCCTTCTTTTTTCGGTCTTTTCCCTGTCATTCATTTAAAATTGTAGATGGAAATTATGACCTGTATTTAAAAAAAAATGTCTAAGCTAGCTAGTTGTAGTAGCACATTCCTGTACTCTAGGCGATGGTAGCAGGAGGCTCTGGAGCTCCTGGTTAGCCTGGGGTACATACAGGGAAACTATTTCAAAAGCAATAAGAAAAAGCTATATAGATATTTAAAGAGTACATTATTCTTATGTTGTAGCCAACAAAAGAAAGAGAGGCCAAAAATAATGTCAGGGAGGACTAAATACAAAGTCTGCTGAGGAAGAGGAGACGGGAGCAGGCTGAATGCTTATTGGAATCCTTGGATGTAAAATAAAGTTATGTTTAGGAGCTGGAAAGCGGCTGTAAAGTGCTTGCTGCACAGGTTTGAGGACCTGAATTTAGATTCACGGCACCCAGAAAAGCCAGCTGTGCGATGTGTATCATAACCCATTGTGGTGGGGCTCACTGGCCAGCCAGTCAGCTGCCAAGCCCTAGGTTCAATGAGACCCTAGCTCAAGTGAGATAGAGTGTCGTTGTAAAATTATTAGAATGCTGTCTTTCACTCCGCTAGGTCCGGCACCACAGTGCCCCAAGTTATCTTCATCTCAGTCAGCAAAGCCTCTCACCCGCTTTGCTCCATGTCATATCATACTACCGAAGGCCTCTCTCTGAGCCTGGCAACAATCTTTCTACCCATCCAGTTCCCAAGACAAGCTGCCACCATGGCAGAAATATACATCCTAATTCTGTGGAGGCTCAGTGTCCCAGCTGCCACATACTCTCTTAAACTTAAATTGCCACACACAACACAGTAACCTCTGGTCCAGTTGATACAATATAATAGCCCACCTAAACGTACAAAGCCCTGTAGATATCCATCCCTTAAGAACATTCATAACAACTTGTAAAGGTGTTCTCTCTGTGGCTACCTGCAGTCTCCTTCCTTCAAACTTTTCTCCCGCCTATCCTTCCTTCTCATCCAATGACAGGCCTCCTTCTATCCTGTACCTGCCTCACCTGTATGTCTCCCACAATGGAGAGTCACAGAGAACTAGTGTCACTGTGGCCCTCACATGTGCATGCGTGAGCAAGCACACTCAGATACGTGCACGCATGAGCAAGCACACTCGCACAAAAGTGATTAAGATCCATGAGTTCATTGAAACAGCACTGCCTTATGTCAGTGGTAGCTGTTCTGTGTCCTAGGCCCTGAGTACCGTATGTATAGTACATAATCCTATAATCCCCCTAACAAGGTGCTATTCTATTTGATTTGGAAGTGTAATACGAAGGTTCAGGTTAAAATGATCTGTTCACAGCATCCAGGTCAAGTAGTGAGTAACTGAAATCTGTCTTCAGGTTTTATTTACCATGGTATGACATAATAGATAATTTTTTTAAAAAAATTAAAAAGGCGTAAATGTACACAATAGGTTTTGAAGTCTTGAAAATATTCCCTGAGCTTAAAAAAACACAAATTACTTTGGAAATCAAAGTAATTCTTTTCTTAACAATATGTTTATTTATTTTTCTTAGAACATGTAGGTCATCAGGAGTTAGAATTTGTTGGGTGTATTGCTGCTAAGCAGTACAGTCGCGTTTCGGCTGATACGTGTCATGCAGGACTGATGAAGTTAGCCCGTAAGCCAGTGCAGAGATGGCAGACGATTAATTATGGAGGCTTAGGAAATCTGTGGTTAACTTTGCTTTCTAAATTCTACTTTGAAAGTAATTGCTTTCATTATTAAGTGAGTCTATTCAGCCAACATGTCTTATGTCTTTTTTGTTCACTTTTAGATAGTAACATACACTAGTTTAAACTCGGAAGCATGGGCTGGGGATTTAGCTCAGTGGTAGAGCGCTTACCTAGGAAGCGCAAGGCCCTGGGTTCGGTCCCCAGCTCTGAAAAAAAGAACCAAAAAAAAAAAAAAAAAAAAAAAACTCGGAAGCATGTTGGTTGTTGAATGTTTTAGCTTTCATGGGACCTCATTGCTTCCACGTCCCTTTACTTAGCTGTAGGCACTAATTGCATTTACTACATAAAGTTTAAAATACTGTTTACATTTTGAAAAGAAACTTGGTGTGTTACTATGGTAGCATTCCCATGATGAAATGTTTTATATGGCTGTATTTTCCCTGTTACTAACATCTGTGAGATTTAAAAGAAATTCTAGTACCATTTCCAGTACCCAAAACAAAGTCTGAATAACTCACTTTGGAGTTCTTGTGTTGATATCCTATCATACTGCAGCATACAAGTAAATTCTTTTAAAAATACATTTGGAAAGTTAAAATTATAGTTGTAGAATCTGTGAAGATGGCTCAGTGGTTAAGCATGTTTGCTGTGTAAGTAAGTATGGGGACCAGGGCTTGAATCTCAACACTCACAGAGCCATAATGCTAGCCATGAGGGATCCAGCGCTCTCTCAGTCCTGTGCTGTGTACACAGATACACTTATGTTCACACATATACGTCTGTACACACAAATAACTGAAGTTAAAAACACCATAGCTGTATTCAAACTCGTCGTATTGCAGTGAGCTGCACACAGCTGAAGACTGAATGAGCATCACTAATTCATTTCTCTTGTGTTTTAGATTCTCTCAATGAGTTCTATAGTTCCCAAGTAATCTTTTACCTCCTGCTGCTGGCCGTGGTCATTATAATAATAAGTATTTTCAATGTGGAGTTCTATACAGGTAGGTTTCAGAACTTTAATCTTGTTTGAGAATCAGCTGTAGTGGCATGTGCCTGTAACCCTAACACTTGAGTGTGTTTGAAGGGGGGTCACCATAAGTTTGAGACCGGCTTTGGTCATGTAGTGAGTTAGACAAACAAAAATGTTTGATTTTACCTAGGGCGGAATTTAAGAGACTCGGGCACGGCCGTGTTGTCCGTTCAGTTGTGCTTGCAGTTATTTTGCTGTTTCTCTTTGAAGAGACATGAGGCCTTGATAGACATGATAGACATCTATGAGTCTGCTTACGGAAGCTGGGTATTTAGAGAGGTAAAGTCATAAAGACAGTGGAGGGTCGGTGTCAGGGGCTGCAGACAAAGGTCAGGAGGGTCTAGGGTGACACCAGCACTGTGAGTGTCCTCCTGTGTTAGAACTGTGCATTTAAAAATGATTCAAAGGTGAATTTTATTTTATATTTTACCACAATAAAAAAAAATAAATTTAACCTTTTAATAGTTCACAGCTAGTGTTAACGCTGTGAGTTAGCAAATGAATTATTAGAAAATTCCTTGTAGGGGTTGGGGATTTAGCTCAGTGGTAGAGCGCTTGGGCCCTGGGTTCGGTCCCCAGCTCTGAAAAAAAGAAAAAAAGAAAAAAAAATTCCTTGTAAGGTAGGGAACCACATCTGGGCTGACCTCAAAGTTATAATACTCCTGCCTCAGCCTCCTGGATACTGGGATTGCAAACATATGCCACTGAATTTGTGGGTATTTATTTATTTATTTATTCTTTCCCCAAATAATAAAGTTTGTGGTTTTTTTTTTTTGTTTTTTTTTGTTTTTTTTTTTTAAAGATTTATTTATTATATATAAGTACACTGTAGCTGTCTTCAGATACACCAGAAGAGGGCATCAGATCTCTTTACAGATGGTTGTGAGCCACCATGTGGTTGCTGGGAATTGAACTCATGACCTCTGGAAGAGCAGTCGGGTGCTCTTAACCGCTGAGCCATCTCTCCAGCCCCAAAGTTTGTGGTTTTATAATATTTAAAAAAAATTAGGCTTTTCCTTGGGAGCATCCTGGATTCCAGAGCAGTTCTCACTTGATTTGTTCTTTTCCTGCTTTTTCAGATTCCTGAGTTGGTCACTTATGTTTTTTTCTGATTATTTACTTATTCATATATGCCATTTAGTTATATTTTTTGCTGTAACATCTTTTAGCTCTTTAGTATTAAAATAATTTTATATTTAAAAATAGTATGTGGGGTTGGGGATTTAGCTCAGTGGTAGAGCACTTGCCTAGCAAGCACAAGGCCCTGGGTTCGGTCCCCAGCTCTGAAAAAAAAAAAAAAAAAAAAAGAAAAGAAAAAAAAAATAGTATGTAAAATTTTAAGTCCCTACTGGATATTGTAATATGTATCACTTTGCTTTCTTAGTGCCTTATTGGTGGCTAGGTCTCTTTGTCTAGTCAAGCCCTGTTCAGAACTCCTTGGCTTATGGCCTGTGCTCTTTCACTCTGTCCTATGCTCCTGGGCCAGCTTCAGTATGTAGGGCCAGGGGAGGGCGCTCCAGTTAGTATTTTTATGTTACTTTATTTTTATATTTTGAGACCAGTTTTCTCTGTGTAGCCTTGGCTGTCTTAAAATTCACTCTGTAGACCAGGATGGCTTCAAAGTCAGTGTCTGAGTTTACTTCTGCCTCCTGAGTGATGGGAATAAAAGCATACACAGTTACTTGGCTTGTCCTGTAGGAGCAGGCCCTGTGTATGTACTGTGTGCCATGCATCGTGTGTTTCCAATTTGCTCCTGAAGATTTGTGAAGTATACACTGGGCAGGTCTGAGGGGGTACTGAGGGGTACCTTTGACCCAGCATGGCAGCTTTCTAGAGGAGCTGATGACTGGATCAGACTTTGAGGAGGAGTTATATTAAGCAGATGAAGAGAAATGATTTTTCTGGAGAGAAGATGGAGCTTGAAAAAATATTGAGTGACATGGCAGGGTTTGTCATGTTAGGAAGTCAGTTACATAATTGGCTTTGGGGGCATTTTTGGTGAGGAAGAGGAAGTGTTAGGCACTTCTTTCCTAAAATGCCAAGGATTTGAGCCCTTTTCTCCACGCTTGGCTGTTGCCCACACTGTCATCACTTTTCCTTGAGTGACTAAAAGAAGGTTATTACGTGTCAGGGAGCATGGGCCGGCGGGTCTCAGACACAAACACACAAACACCCTTTACTCCTTTCCCATCACTTCCAAGGAACTTTTTAGATTGTTGGAGAAGACCTAAAAATACCTGTGTAGGAGCTAGTATGGAGGCTCAGTGGGTTAAGGAGAATTAGCTCTAACCACTGCACATACCTCCCTGCAAATAAATGACTTAATGTAATGAAAATACCTACTCGGAGTTGGTGTAGTGGTGCACACGTTTGTGATAACTCTACAAGCATTTGATACTCGTCATTGTAATTTATGTCTTTGTGGCTTATTTTTTACAGATGGACTCTAAATGAATCTCAAATGTTGAAATGTGATTTGGAGCTATCCTCTAAATTATTTATTTTATGTCACTTTGGAAAATGTCAAAGTCAGCATTATATTAACTATCAGGGAAACTAAAAGAAATGAAAAGGCCAATTGTATGAGAATGCATCTGTAGTCAGGAGACAGAGGCAGGAGAATATCAGTAGTTCAGATTCGTCCTCCACTGCACAATTTGAGACCAGCCTGGGCAACACGAGCCCTTGTCTATAAGGCAAACAAACAAACAAAACCAAGAATGTTGAAAAATGTTAATTATGTCCCTTCAAGGCCCCATCTAGATTCTCTAGTTCTTTTTGTGTGTATATTTCTTTATGTTTTTCAAGAATTTTAAAGTTAGGGTCATTAGCTGGAGTTTTCCATACTGGATTTTACACTGACTGGGTGTGTGTTTATGGTGCCACTGTTTGAATACTGTGCTACTGTGCTCTCTGCAGTTGTGCCCTCCATACCCGGCTCCCGACTGGCGCTGATAGCACGGATCCTTCACCCTCAGCAGCTCACTCACTCCTTCATACACGCTGTGATGGGAATGGCAGTGGCTTGGTGTGCAGCCATCATGACCAAGGGCCAGTCCAGGTCTCTGGTAGTTCCCTGCACTGGAACGGAGAGGTATGGTAAAGTTTTCCTCTTTCTAGGAAGCCTGTTCACTTGCCAAGTCACAGGAGGCCTAGGGAAGTCACTGGTTTCGTGCCACTTTCTAGACTCTACAAAAATTGCTGTTTCTGTGTATTGAGTTGTTAAGTGATATTTTATGTCTGAGAAAATTAGCAAAATTTTCAAGATAGTTATGTGTGGAAGGTGCTGTGTAGACACTGTTGGGTTCCTGAGGGTGATTCAGGGATGGCCTCTAAGCTGCTTGACAGTTGAGAGTGCTATGACATGGCTGTGGAGAGCTATCTAGGGAGAAGGAAACACGACCCACATGAGTCAGGCGTGGGCTGTCCTGATTAGTGCTCCCCACGTCTGCTATCCGAGGCCCTGAGAAGGAGAGACACGAGAAGCTCAGAGCTCCAGCACCTCCATTAGGTACATGCAGGTTATTTATAGTTCTTTATCAGATCCTTGGAAGCAAGGTGACTGTTGTACACATTCTTAACCTCAGATTTCCAAGGAAACAGAACGATAGTGAATCCCGTGTGTCAGGGAAACTGCTTCATTATTTGTTTGCTCCCGTTTACCTAAAGCGAGTCATTTGGTTAGAATTTGGGGCATTTCTTAAGTTATTAACTTGGAATTTTGCCTTTTGGCAAATAGCCTTAAAACAATGATAATGTGTTTTCAACTATTAATAGCTTAACTTTTTCCCTCAGCTTAGATAGCCCTGCTGCTCAAACCTGCATGAATGAATATCATCTGTTTTTCCTACTGTCTGGAGCATTCATGGGCTATAGCTATAGTCTTCTGTATTTCATTAACAACATGAATTATCTTCCGTTTCCTATTATACAGGTAAGATACAGTTTGAGCATTTCCTAGCTATAATTTGGTAATATCAACACTGCCATGTCTATGCATATGACCAGCCTCATCTCATTACTTGAAGATTTGATCAGTAAAATGAAAATAGCTCTGTGGGTAAAATCGCCCAACAGCCAAGTTCAGGTTTCATGAACGTGCAGAAGCACAGGTGTCTGTAGTCCCAGTTTGCTTGTAGGACCTCTTGGAGCTCTGAGGTCAGCTAGTCTGGGCTCTAGTAGTGGAGAACCTACCCTAGACACAGCTGAACCTAGGATGGCTTGTGAGCTAAGCCATGCTTTCCTGCTGCCACCCTCAAGTGCCGCTCCGTCTCCTCTCCTGGTCGGTAGTCACACTTGCTGTGATGGAGCAGGCTGGAGGAGGAGAATGGCACCATTCACGCGCAGTGTTGTGTCCTCACATGCTTAGGGACGGGCAAGTGATTTAAGAGCATCAATTAATTGTCTCAGGCCCTTTTCAGAACAAGACATGGATATGTAAATAAAACTTCACTTGGTTTGAGTGGTGTAGCCAAAACTGTGCTTCAGTTAGGTTTTGTGTGTGTATGTGTGTGTGTGTGTGTGTGTGTGTGTGTGTGTGTGTGTGTGTGTGTAGCACATGTGCATATGCATATGAGTATGCTTGTTCGTGTGTGTTGAGACCAGAGGTTGATGTTGGCTGTGTTCCTCAGTTGCTTTTCACCTTAGATTTTGAGACAAGGTCTCTTAGTTAATTTGGAATTTATTAACTTGGCAAAGTGGGCTCCAGGGATCCTCCTGTCTGACCTGCCTGGTGCTACCATCATCGGCATGTGCTACCATTTCTGTCTTTCCACATGAGTGTGGGGGAGCTGACTCAGGCCCTCATGTCTGGATGGCAAATACTTGACTAAGCCATCTTCCCAGCTTATTTACTAGGTTGTTTTCAAAAACAAACTAAACTGAAACAGGTGAGCTGCTCAGCAGTTAAAAGTACTTGGAGTATAATCTGTGCTCAGGCTCTGGGTCCCACAGTAGGTCAACTCTCAAAAGGTGTCATCTAACCTCCAGATGTGCATTTCAACACATTTACCTGGGGACATAAACAGACAGACACATTTAAATTTTAAAAATTCAAAAAACAAAACCCCAGCTAAGCCGGTCGGAATGAGCCTAGAGCTGAGCTGTGTGTTTGTCCTACTGCTTGTGTTTGGGGTGCTCCATTTCTGCTCTGGCTGGGAGGCCTGGGCACTGGTGAGAAGCGAGTGGTAAAGCAGTCATCTGGTGATGAGAGTGTTGTTCATGAGGAGGGAATGCTAGGGTTCTCCCTGCCTGGCTAGACACACGCCCATTGCTCTGGTGAGCAGATCTGGGGAGAGCACATCTGTGAGGAGGTCACGTCCTCACCTTCCTACATCTGTGAGTGTGTGAACAAAGCTTCCTCCTTAGGAACTCTTCTTGTTGTGAAGAGGAGTGACAGTGGATGCACTCACAGCATCTCAAGGAGAAAAGTTCCATACAGGAATGCCCTGTGATATTAAGTCCAAGTGTAACACATACAGAGAAGGAGAAAAAGAAAGTGCTGGAGAAAATAAGACACTGGCTGGGTCTTGAGGTGAAGTCAACCAGCTCTTTAACAGATGTACATTGAACACAGGTGCTAATAGTTGACGTTGCTGATAAATTATTGTACCTACCATATGGTGCCAAATTTTAGTACTTA
Organism: Rattus norvegicus; assembly: GCF_021556685.1. NCBI lineage: Eukaryota > Metazoa > Chordata > Mammalia > Rodentia > Muridae > Rattus > Rattus norvegicus. The sequence goes on from NC_141538.1 coordinate 128,052,306, forward strand.
TTTTCGTAATTGCTTTTGATAAAATTTTGGATTCTTGTGTCTTGAAAGTTTATTCTAAGATGATAAACTTTCACTTTAGATTAACTTTGTAAGATTCCCTGCAACTCGGCCTTAAATTCATGGAGATCTGCCTGCCTTTGCCTCCTGAGTTCTGGAATTAAGGTTGTGCACCATCACATGCTGTGTAGAGTCCTTATTTTTAAAGGTTGATTTTTTTTTTTTCCCTTATGTGTTTGTGAGCGGGTGTGTGTGCATTTGAGTATAGGAGCCCTGAAGAACCTGGAAATCTCTGGGATTTGGAGTGAGTCAGTGGTGAGCTGCCTGATGTGGATTTTGGGAACTGAGCTTACGTTCTCTGCAAAAGCAGTGAGAGCTGTAAACTACTGAACTGTCTCTCCAGCCCCCTTAACTGACAGCAGTGATAGGGGAAGGGTTCCTAATGCTAATATTGACAAAGAAGCGAGCTCCTCTACCCTTTGTGCAAGCATTAACCAGAGGAAAGCTGTAGAGCGTTAGTGTAGCATCTAGTATGTTGTATATATTAAGTAGCCAAGGCTACCCCCTAAAACTTGACTGAAAAACATTTGAGCTTGGGAACAAGTAAAGATATGGTGGGTGCTCTCTCTGCCTTGGTAGTGATGCTAAGAGCTGCTGGAGGGCTGTATGCTTCCTCTTGTGAGGTGATAGGATAGGGTGGTAGCACCAGTGGCTGCGGGGAAGAATACAGTCTCACCTTTGTACTTTGAAGTCTTTTACTACACCAATGTAGTGGAAGCTGTGCAGTTTGTGACCACATACCTGTGCTACAATCATGGTACTAACGTAGTTTCCATCTGTTATTGTGATTCTTTGCTTGTTTTTTAGCTTCTAAAATTCCTTAAAAGAGGGTCAGTCCCAAAATCAATGTTTCATTATTAGCATTTGGGGAGTGGAAAGGAGAAGCAGTTAGCTAATGTTTCTGAAGTATGTTTTTGTTATTTTTTTAATTTAGTAATTTTTTTTGTTATTATAATTGGCAAATGATAAGGGACTACTTTTATTTAGCAAATTTGTTGAATTTTGCAGATAAATAGAGCAATGTGATGTGCTCAGGGTTGCAGTGTACCGGAGGCTGCACATGCTGATGCCTGGGCTGGTGTTACTGGCTTTACAGGGAAGTTAGTGCAGAGTCTGCGGGGGCAGCACAGAGCGGTCTTTAAGAGTATGGGCTCTGGTGCTGACCAGCTGGGATCTATACCCCAGATGTACCTTGGGCCAGCCATTTGGATTGGTTGTTGGCATTCTTCATTCCTTGGTTCTGTCATCTGTAAGATAAGACTAGTAATCTGTCTCCCTGTAGAGGGTTGTGAGGGGTAAATGATTTAAACGAGATTAGAACAACCTGGGACATAGTACGTGCCAGGAGAATATTCCCTGCTGTTGTTTGCTTCCCTTTATTCATGGATTTGATCTCTACAATTTTATTCTCAGTAGTTAATCACAATCTGACAGAAAATTCCACAAATAGTAAATTTTAATCAAGAACTAGATACTAGCATTTTATTTTTATTAGATATTGTTGTTATATTAAAACATTTTTTATCATAAGTATGTTTTATATGTAGGACAAGTACAGTATATATAGGGTTTGGCCCTGCCTGGCATCTACCAGGTCTTGGGATCTATTCCCCATGGAAAAGAGGGGGCTACTGAGTTATTATGTTTTCTCGTATGTTTCTGATCAACATATCGTAAGTTCTTAACATCATATGGATTGGTATTGTTAATTTTCTTATTTCTGATCTTAGTTGTATAGTGTAAAAATTGTTAAATTATTTAAGCATCACAATAGTTTGTCTTTTTGTACAATTTTAAGTTCTAAATTACATTTCTCTGTGTGTGTGTGTGTCTGTGTGCGCGCGTGCACAGCTCATGGGCACTGGTTCTCTTGTGCTGTATGGACTTAATGTGGAATAGAACTGAGGTCAACAGGCTTGGCCGCAGGCATCTATATCCATTGAGCCCTCTCATAGGCCTTTGTTTAGATTTGGATTTTGGTGGTGGGGATTGACCCAGGCCTCACACAAACTAGGCAAACTGCTGCATTGAGCTGCAGCCCTAGCTGAGTGCCTGTGTCTCACCTGCTGTGCTAGTCATTGTTCACCCAGGACCATGCTGAATGTGCCATTTGACTTCTTTCTTGTTTTTCACAGCAGTACAAATTTTTGCGTTTCCGGAGATCTCTCCTCTTACTAGTTAAACATAGCTGTGTGGAATCCCTGTTCATGGTCAGAAATTTCTGCATTGTATATTATTTTTTTGGTAAGAATTTCTACTTTCTAATATAGTTTATTAGCTCATAGTGTAGAAAATGTCACTCTTTATTGAATTAGTATTTTTTTTATATTGTTGTGTTTGATCAGCCCAACTGATTTCATTGTTTGACTTGTCAGGATTTGGTAAGGGAGTTTTTTATTAAAGGAAATGTGGTGTGTGTGTGTGTGTGTGTGTGTGTGTGTAAAATACTTTTTAAATAGAGAGAACTCTCTTGTGTTGCAGTAAAGGTAAATTGTGAACAGTTTTGTTCACCTCAGGAAAACAGGCTGCACAACTCAGAACAGAAGAGCCGTTGTGGCGGCTGAGAGCAGGGCAAAGGGGAGCTGCTCAGGGCCAGTGTTCAGTCATTCGTGGTGAGAAAGTTCTGGAGATCTGTGCACAACAGTCAGAGCCAAGAGCTTGTACTGCAGGATTCAAGATGGTAAACGTGTCAGAGCCAGAGCTGCAAGGGTTGGTTCTCTCCTGTCATGTGGGTTCTGGGAATTGAACTCAGGTCGTTAGACTTGGTGGGGAGCTCTTTTACCTGCTGAGCCATCTCGCCAGCCTCGAAGCTCCACAGCTACATGCTTTGCTCTCTGCATGAGTGAGAGGCAGGGAAGAGTGACGTCTCACCTGTAGATTGAGATAGTAGTGGATAGTGTTGTCCACGTGCTTTGTGTACTGAAAAGCTGGAAGTGCTACACACAGCCCATCAGAGTTGTCCTGCTTTATTTTGTTTTAATAACCATGTTGTTTAAGATGTGTATGTCAGAATCGTAAGAAAAGACTTCCAGTATTTAGAAATTATTTTCTTCTCTATTCATAATCAGACAGCCTAGCATTTTACTTGAGGGCTCCCTGTGTTCTTGAACCTGGCGGTGTAAAGCATGGTGAAGAGTTGTTTTTACTAACTTCTCATGTCCTCTCTTGGTGTCGTTCCCCCAGGTCATATTCCCAAAGCATGGATTAGCACTGCTCTGGACCTTCGCACAGACGAGTGAGTCAAGTCTGGTCTGACCTCTGTTTCCTTCCTTTTAAGTTTGGCTCCCTCCTAGCAGCTTTGTTTAGGTTCACCTTTACCTTCCTCTTAGTTGAAATGGGAGTCGCAGAAGAGAGGGAGGTACTTGGTATAACAGGAAGGTGCTGGTTCCCGCCTCTTCCCATCCTGTTCACAGGTTGACTCCACTCTGCTGCTCACCCCTTAGCTGCTGTGGGTCAGGTGAAGGCTAAGCTTTCCATGACTCCGTGTTCTTGCTGGCTTCCTCATCAGTCTATCCTGTGGTGAACTTAATAGTTTCTCATATGCTCTGTGCTGTTGCCTTAGTCTGCTTCTCCTTAGCTACCTAAAGATGCCAGGTGGGTCCTCTTTCAATGTATGTTTGAAAATCACTAGAGTTTGTTTTTTTTTTTTTTTTTTTTTTTTTTTGGTTCTTTTTTTTCGGAGCTGGGGACCGAACCCAGGGCCTTGCGCTTCCTAGGTAAGCGCTCTACCACTGAGCTAAATCCCCAGCCCTTTTTTTTTTTTTGTTTTTGTTTTAAAGATTTATTTATTTATTATATATAAGTACACTGTAGCTGTCTTCAGACACACCAGAAGAGGGCATCAGATCCTAATTCAGATGGTTGTGAGCCACCGTGTGATTGCTGGGAATTGAACTCAGGATCTCTGGAAGAGCAGTCAGTGCTCTTAATCGCTGAGCCATCTCTCCAGCCCGAACTTCTAGCTTCTTAACGTTCTAATAGTTTCTAAAAAATGTTTAAAAATGAGAGGGCATGTTTTTGAAGCATGTGCAATACTCTGAAACAGTCTATATGGCACACGTGAAGGTGATGTCTGATCCATAAGTCCTAATCATGTTTTTGAGACTGCCGTCCTTGAACTTGAGATACTCTTGCCTCCCTTCTTCCTTTCTTATGTGCTGGATGACACACAGGGATATGAGCCACCATACCCTGCTCCCTACATGTTTAATAGGTTTAAAGATGAATTAGCAGTAGTAAACTTTCACCTGTCCTGAGTAGTTAGACCTGTAGATGTTGCTCTGGTAAATAGTGCTGCAGAGCCAGTCCCTGCCTGAGATCCCATCAGCTTCCCTACATTCCTTTGAGAGAGTGTTCGGGAAAGAGCTCCAGAGAGGTACCAACAAATAGGGTGTGTCTCTCACACGGAGTCCTTGTCTTTCCCATGGAGTTAATGGTACTTTCTGCTTTCGTAGGCAGGCCCACAGGCCTCTTGACACGATAGGAGGTCTCCTGAACGTCTCATTGCTCTACCATGTCTGGCTGTGTGGTGTCTTTCTCTTGATGACTTGGTATATCTCATGGATACTCTTCAAAATCTATGCCACAGAGGTCAGTATTTGGAGGGTGTGTGTGTGTGTGTGTGTGTGTGTGTGTGTGTGTGTGTGTGTGTGACTACTGTTGTGTTTCAGAGTATGGAAAGTTGTGCTTTCAGCAGAGCTCTGCTCAAAGCCACAATACTGGATTGATTTTCAGTTTCATTGTTCACTCTGTGTTTGTGAGGGAGTATCTGCAAGTTAAACAGTGTGGTATTTACTGTATTTACTTAGAGCCTGGCTTTCTTGGGATTTTGAGTACAAGGTAGTCCTAGATTTTAAATTAATTTTTTATGCTATTAAAATAGATGCTATCAACATATAAAATAAGTAGTTATACAATATTTCCTTTTTGAAAAACATCTTGAAATTTATGCTGAAGAAATGATTCTGAAAATTGAATTAATACGGACAGTTTTATGTGTATGGGTACATGCTGTTTGTTATGGATCCCTGGAAACTGGAGTTAATATGCAGTTAAAAGCTGCCAAGTGGGTGCTGAGACTTGAACCTGGGTCCTCTAGAGGAACAACCATTACTCCAAACTGCGGAGTCATTTCTCCAGCCCCACAAAATTTTTTTTTAAAGATTTATATATTTATTATATATAAGTACACTGTAGCTGTCTTCAGACACACCAGAAGAGGGCATCTGATTTCATTACAGATGGTTGTGAGCTACCATGTGGTTGCTGGGAATTGAACTCAGGACCCCTGGAAGAACAGTCAGCACTTTTAACCACTGAGCCATCTCTCTAGCCCCACAAAAGTATTAAGGGAAGAATTGCCTTTTTCTTTTTTTTTAAGTGATTTTGATGTGTTTGTCATAGAAGTGTTTTATTTGATCTTACCATCTTTGTGGTAAGTTTCAGTGGTTTCACAGGATTTCTGTTCCTGGACTTTATTTCTATTAATAGATGTCAGTTTAATAAAATTGGAACAGTGACACTTGAGGAAGGATATTTATTTTTATTTAAAACTTCATGTGTATGAGTGTTTTGCCTCCACATGTATGTATCACATGAATGCCTGGTGTCTGGAGGCCAGAAGAGACCATTGGATCTCCTGGGACTGGAGTTAAAGCCAGGCATGTACGGTCCTCAAACCTAGGTCCTCTGCAGTAGTAGCCAGTAACTGCTGAGCCGTCTCTCCAGTCCCCACACAGTAGCAGGTCTTTTTAAACAGTGCTTTTGCATGGCGCACTGAAGAGGTTGACTTGACTGTATTTGTTTCTTTGTAATGTCAGCCAGTGCTTACTGACTATAACAAGGCCAGGAAAGAGTTTTTTTTTTTTTTTTTTTTTTTTTTGGTTCTTTTTTTCGGAGCTGGGGACCGAACCCAGGGCCTTGCGCTTCCTAGGTAAGCGCTCTACCATTGAGCTAAATCCCCAGCCCCAGGAAAAGAGTTCTTTTCACTTCTTTGTATCTGATTGTATCCAACAGGCTTATATGTTCCCTGTTCAGCCACCATTTGCGGAAGAATCAGATGAATGCCTTCCTAAAGTCTTAAATAGCAATCCCCCACTCATCATAAAGGTACCAGAAATGTGCATCTTATCGCTTTACAGTTATCTTTGACTTATCTTTCAGAATTAGAGGTCATAGTTAGCATAGCTAGGCATTGAGATATATTTTTTGAGGGCCTAGAATAGTGGTTTTCAACTTGTAGGTTGTGACCTCTTTGGGGAGTCAAATGATCCTTTCACAGGGGTGGCCTAAGGCTATCTAAAAACACAGATATTTACATTACGATTCATAACAGTACCAAAATTAGTTATGAAATAGCAATGAAGGTTGGAGGTCACCACAACATGAGGAACTGTATTAAACGGTTGCTGCATCAGGAAAGCCGAGAACCACTAGTGCAGAATCTTCTAGTATAGGTATTGTGAAAATTACCTATTTGTTAGTCTGTTTTGTTTGTTTTAAATTCAGGTGATTAAATATGAAAGTCATGCACCAGCTGTGGATGTCTGTTTCCCAGGATGTCTTTAACTCTTGGATCCATGCTGTCCTGTGTCTCAGCTTCCTGAGTAGTGAAGGCCATTGGCACTAGCTGTCTGTAGAAGACATGCATAAGATGCACATCTCTCAAGCATTAGATGCAGTGATAGGCATCTAAATGCATAACTGCGACGAACCATTCCTGATAATCCAGCAGAAACACTGGTGTGTTTTTAAATTGCTGGGTCAGGACATGCTTTATTCATGCAGAGTTTGTGGTCAAAGGTAGTGTGCTTGGTTGTGCATTGATATACAAGTTAATTCTAAAACAAATTATAATTGTAAAAGAAGAAGTTTACAAGTCAAAGTAAAAGAAAATTTTGTTTTGATTCAAATTGCAATTTGAAATTGTAAAGGATATCTAAATGTATCAGGATATGTCTTACCTGTTAAAAATCATAGTGCCTTAGTTAGTTTATATTTTTTTGTTTTTGAGACAGGATCTTGCTATGTAGGCCAGGTTTGACTTGATTTTGCAAGTCTCTAGCCTAAGCTACATTCTAAGTGCTAAGATAACAGGCATGTTCTGACATGCCCAGCTGGATTAGTACTTTAAAATTAGTTAAAAGAAATGATTGGAACCCACAATTATGTTTCTGACACAATCTAGAGAAGTGTAAACAAGTAGGAAAATGAGCTATTGCAACTGATTGCTAGTAAGTGTTAGCTACTCTTTTGGCCATTTACTAAATCTTCATTAGAATGTTAGTGTCAGGTTCTGTGGGTTGTGTTGGGTAGGACAATGACACACTCTCTCTCTCTCTCTCTCTCACACACACACACACACACACACACACACACACACACACACACACACACACGACAGTGAAGAGCAGTGACACCACCGATTCCCTGTGGTCCTTGCACCAAATTGCTCAGGACTGATGCTCTGAAGACATACAGAGGCTTGCCAGGTAGAGGAGGTGGATTTTAGTAAAGAGCAGTAGCAGAGTGATTTGTGTGTTGGGCCCTCCCTGCCTTTGGGCAGAGCCGTAGTGAGCCAAGCGATGTCCTTGACCCTGTGGGCCTCGCACTGCTGAGTAGAAGCAGATGAAGCAGCAGGCCCGGGTGCCACAACCCAGAACTGTTAGTGTGTTGGTGCGGGCACAGGAAGTCACAGGAGGAGGATATTGGAGTTAACCCCGCAGACCTGGGAAGTACAGCTCTGTAGTTCTTGCAGCCAGAGCCTACAGTGTGGAGGAAGGTGGAGGCCGGAGTGTTGTACAATCTAGAAAGGAAGGTTGTGGTTCTGAAATGTTCTTTTCTCCTTGGTTATTTCATGAATCTAGTTTTTACATATGGTATGATTTTTGTGAAAGCTTTAATAGTCTTTCTTTCTTTGTTCCTTTTAGTATTTGGCCTTACAGGACCTGATGTTGCTTTCTCAGTATTCTCCTTCTCGAAGGCAAGAAGTTTTCAGCCTCAGCCAACCAGGTATTGCTGAGAGTCAGACTCAATTGGGCTTGTGTGTGCTCAGTGCCCCAGAGCCTCTGGAAGAGAGGTACAGTTCATTCACACCTCACATCCTGCATCCTTAGATGAACACTGGACTTGAATCTCACATGGCTCAAGCGGTCACACTGCTATGAGTAGGAAAAACATTCATTTGTGGATATTCATTGTTTTCAGTTTCTTAAATACCTGAATCTGAAGAAATTGTGCAGTGTCTTAACAGAGAAAAGCAGCCTAAGAATCTTAGCTCTGGTAGTGCTGTTGAGGACCTTAAAAACCAGGCGACTTCTTTCCTGGGTGGGAGTAAGGACTGGAGTCAGATTTATCTTCTGATCCCTGTAGACGTAGCTCCCTGCTCCTGCTAGGTTACTCTGCCTCCCTTAGAAGAAAAGTTAGGCAGAAACTGGATCTGATAGTGACTGAGGGTGATCTTGGCAGGCCTGACGTTCTCTACTGTACTTGCCAAGACTGTAGGAGCTCAAGACTGACTTTGCCAGAATTCTCACCATCCATGTTCCTGGCTTAGAAATGGTACAGCCCTAGCACTATCCCCGGTGGGAACGAGCCTGGGTAACCTTTCATCTGCTTTCTAATTAGCTCTCAATCATTTTCCAAAGCTCACCAATTCCCAGACTGTAAAAGATCGTCTGTAGTTAAATGTGATATGGAAATGAAATCCAGCTATATAAAAATATAATTGATCAGGGCTGCTTTCTTTTTAGTGTGGGAAATCCCATGCTGGTACTCTGGAGAAAAGTGGCTGCTGTGCTTTTCTGTCACACTTGGGCTCATCTTCTGCACTTTGTTATTCAAGCAGCTGACAAGTTAGCATGTGCTTTGCCAGAGAACTGTTCTGGGGCATGTGATTAAAATTTAATTGGATTATTATACAGCTCCTGTTGTCCTGAGTTACATCTCAGTCTGATGAGTATCTTGTGTATTAGGTGATGGTCCCTGTACGTGGTACTAAAGGAGTGTGTTTAAGAGTGATCATGTGACGAGGGAATGAATGACGTGAGATGGGAGGAATTTACAGTGCCTTCTGCTATTCTTAACACATGATGGAACACGTGACAACTCTAGTAGGCAAAGGTCTTGGGAAATTAAAGACGGATGAGGGGGTTTTTGTTTTTTATTTTTTATTTTTCTTTAAGAATGAGAACTATTAGTTCATGTTAAATAACATAATGGCACATATATAAAATCTCCAAGTATGAAGAATTGACTTGTAGATTTGTGTGTTAAATTTTGGTGTATAAAAAAAAATTTTGGGGTTGGGGATTTAGCTCGGTGGTAGAGCGCTTGCTAGCAAGCGCAAGGTCCTGGGTTCGGTCCCCAGCTCCAAAAAAAAGAAAAAAATTTTTTTGGTGTATAAATTTTTTTTTTTGTGCCTTTTTTGGTATACTAACGTTTAAAATAGATTTTAAAAATTAAAAAAAGTAAAGATCTTTATCAAACAGGCAAGTCACTCCTAGAGATATAATAGCAAATGCTGGCTTTTTTGAGACAGGGTTCCCCTGTGTAGCCATGGATACCCTGGAATTAGGTCTGTAGGCCAGGCTGGCCTCAAACTCAGAGATCCACCTGCTGCAGCAGCATATCCCACGTGATTACTGCTCTTACTCATGGTCTCTCCCTTATCTACGGAACATGTTCCAAGATTCTCAATGGTGCTTAAAACTGGGGATGGTGGTGAACCCTCTGTATCTGGTACTTCCTAATGCATATATTACCTGTATACCTATGATAAAATGTATGAATTAACACCATAAAGGGTGAGCAGCAATCAGAAGAAAACAGAAGTTATAATAATATTCTATGGTGAAATCGCTACTATCTCTGCTCATGTGCAGTGGGGCCATTATTAAAGAAAGTCGATGTGTTTGAGAACAAGCATTTGGTGCTGTAACTTAGAGGGTTAAGTAGTCACTGCTAGCATGAGTATGTTGGATGTGGGCGTGGTTGATGTCCAGAGTAGTCAGTTACGGATTAAGCAATGCTATTCAGAATAGCCTGTTTAAAATGTAAGGATTATTTGCTTTTGGATGGCTCTGCTTGCTGTATGTGGATCATGATTGACTGGGGAGTGCAGAGTGCAACTGTTGATTGGGAGGAGCTCCTGGGAAGGGAATGTAAGGAAGGAGAGTAGACAGGGTGGGGCAGCATCCCCTGGAGCTATCGTCATAATCCGAGTTTTCACTGCCCTGGTTCATTTTTTCACGGACTTAACAATCTTAAGCATTGCTAGTGAAATAAATCTGGTCTTAAAAAACCTTGCCTAGTCCTTCGCTTAATTTTGGCAACCAATTTAAGAGCTTCTTAAGGGTAAAATACCAAGTTTCCCCTGCAGGCTTTTGAGCCAAGCAGTTCTTAAATTGCTATGTTTGATGATGTGAGTAACAATAATAGCTTGACTGGTGGCATAAAGTCAACGGCGCTTTTCTTGCTGACTGCCCCCACCCCAAGCTTTGGGAAGGAATACAGGAGTTTTTTATATTTTAATAGGTGTTGTTTGGCTACCATAGGTGGACATCCCCACAATTGGACTGCTATTTCGAGGGAGTGTTTGAGTCTTTTAAATGATATGACTCAGAAGCTGGTTCTCTACCAAGAAGCTGCTGCTACGAATGGGCGGATGTATTCCTCATACTCAGTGGAACCCAAGAGACTGAGTTCTCCAGGTGACTCCCAGTCTTGAACAAGGGGGTGGGGAATGTGTCTGCTCCTAGAAAAGTGACAATAGTGAGTTCCTGACTTGGCATGTGGGAAGCATACATGTTTAGCGGTTTCCATAACTTTGACGTGTACAGTTAGTAGTTAGCGTAGGAGCACAGAGCCAGACTGATGCAGTACCATGCAAATGGTGAATTCATTTGACTCAGTGCTTAGAGAAAACGAGCTTGGAAATGAAGCTGCTATGCTGCAAGGGATGCCACAGAACAAAGGTGTCTGCAGGCCGGTGATGCTCTGCAAGTGAGACAAACTGACCTTGATCCTGGAGCCCACAGTGGAAGGAGAGAACCAACTCTAAAAGTTGTCCTATGATCTCCACACATGCCTGCTCTTAAGCATACACTCACAGTACTAGTGCGCATGACAAACAAATCTAAAACTCCTGTGGCTCCTGGATTACAAAAATAAAATCTGGACATTGGGATTTAAACCTGAACGGAAGCCCTCCACTGTGCTTTGGTTTAATGCCTTAAGGGGTTGGGGTGTGGAAATTGAACCCTCGTGTGCTGCCTGCCTGGGCCAAGCTTCCTTATCAGCATTGCATTTGCTCTGTTACAGAAGAAACTGCTTTTCAGACTCCAAAACCTAGCCAGATGCCTTCCGTGCCGCCATTAGTTAAAACCTCATTGTTTTCTCCAAAATTAAGTACACCTGACGGTTCAAGTCCTTTTGGGACTCCGTTTGGCTCCAGTGTAGTGAACCGAATGGCTGGAATTTTTGATGTAAACACCTGCTGTGGATCTCCCCAGAGTCCTCAGCTTGTCAGAAGAGGGCCGAGACTGTGGACTCACACTTCTGGTGAGGGCTGTTTGCTTTCCAGATTCGAAGTCGCACAGTTGTAGGTTACACAGCTCACACTCTCACCTCATCATTCTGTTTCTAGATCAGCAAGTGTCTGCAGTCTCTAATCCCTCTCCTTGTGCCTCTGTCACTGCTGAGGGCAAGACAGTGAGGCAGCCCAGTGTGCTCTACTCGTGGATTCAGAATAAACGGGAGCAGGTAGGAGGGCACATTCATGGGTTTATTTTATATGAACCAGTGGGAGATGAAGGCTCTCACAGCTGTAGCTTTTTGTTTGTTTTATGCTCCCAGCTCAGATTGACTCAGGAAACACCCACAGTTGAATGTTTTGGATTATATGCATTTCACATAACTTAATTCTTTAAGAGATAGTTGAATTTTAAGCTCTGGTCTAAACAGCAAGTAAAACAAAGCTCTTTCCCATATGTTTATATCTTAGTAGGGGAAGTAGATGAATAAGCAAGTATATTACTCTAATAGCTTTAAAATTTAGAGTGTTACTAACTGAATTAATGTCAGGGCTGTTCTGACAACTGTTAAGAGCAAAAGTTGCTTCATGCCGAAATACACTTAATTCTAAGCTGCATCCTGATTGGTCATGTCCACGATGGGGACAGTATACTCAAAGAAGAGAAATTTAGTATATTCAATATTATATAGGGAAAGTAGATGAGGTTAGAGACAGTACTTAAGGGCAGGGGTGGGTAGTGTTACGTGGACTGCTCAGAGAAGTCTCATGGGAGGGAAAGCTGACAGTGACTGGGCAGTCGGAGGGATAGAAGGTGCACACGCCCACAGGAGGTTCTAGCATGTCTAGAGTTCAGGGACGGACGATGGTAGGGACAGTGCTTGGTAGGGGTGAGCTCAGAGAGGTGTCAGGAACCAGAGTTCTGGCTGCACTGGATGGTGCTGACACTGGCCTTTACCTCCAGTGAGGCAGAAAACCACCATACTGTTTTGAATGTAGGGTGCTATAATGTTTCTAAAATTGTGAAGGAGCTTTTCTTTTTCTTTTTCTTTTTAGTATAGAATAGGATTTATTCAGGGCATGGGAAGGGGAGTTAAGAGGGTAGTAGGGGCAGAGAGAGAGAGAAAGAAAGAGAGCGAGAGAGGAGAAGGAAGGGGGGGGGGAGGAAAGGCCGGCCATGAGCTCGTGGCGGGGGTGGGTGGGTGGAAGGGACAGATGGGGAAGAGGGTTTGAGAGTAAGAGAGGGAGAGGGCAAAAGAGAGCAAGAGGTGAAGGAGCTTTTCTAAAGCAGGGTTGAGGTGAGACTTTCCATATCTCAAGTTTGAATCCTAAGCAGTATGGAAGCTGAGAGCCAGTGTTACAGCCACTGCAGTCAGGTAGTGGGAGTGGTAGGTGTGGTCACGAGAATTGTGATGGCAACTGTAAGGTACAAGCAAGGCCTGGATACATGTATTCATACCCACGTAACAGGATTTGCTTTAATTTGCTTTTGGTATTCAGGAGAAAGTTCCAGTGTTTCCTCTAAGACTTTGGCCTGAGGCATTGAACTGACTAACAGTTTCAGTTGATTGGGGCACTTTACCACTGATCCTCAAGGCTTTGGCAGTGGTGAAGTGGAGAGCTGAAGTTTAACCTTTGGAATGGCAAATCTGAGGTTCCTGTGTAGAGAGCAGGTGAAGATTAGATGCATGTGTGTGTAACATAGTTGGAAGCCGTGAGGTTCAGACAGTATTCAAAGCTGTGAGACTCAGTGCTCTTCAGTGTGGCTCTAGAAGGGATGAGCTCAAGTTGGACCCTCCACTCACTGAGGGTCAAGAAGGTGAGAGGCAATAGTAAAGGGGGTCTAAGGAGCAGCAACTGAGGCGAGAAAAGAACGTTTCCCAGAGCAGGACAGTGACAGGAGCAGCAGCAGCATGGTGGGAGTGACGTTCAGCCAGAGAGTGGAATAGTGTGTTACCAGGTCCGCTATTGGAAATGGATCCCAGAGTCTGACCTGCACGGGGAAGCATTCTATCAGTGAGCTACATCCCAGTTCATTTTTATTTTGTTTGGGATCGGGATCTCCTCAGTTGCCCAGGTTGGCCTCAGACTTTCCCTGTATCCTAATCAGGCAGTCTTTGAAGTCCTGTTTCTGAGGTTATAGGCCTGAGCCATCTTGTCTGTTCCTTGTCCCGGAACAGGAACTCTTGTGTAGAGGAGGCTGCATCAGGAGGAGTTAGGAGAGGAAATGGAACCTCCAAAGAAGCCAGTCTCTCAAGGGCTTTGCTTTTAATGGGGAGAAAATGACCTGCACCTGTTAGGAGTTGAGGGGTCAAGGACTAAAGAATCTTAATTTCGTAAATGGGAGAAAAAGGAACCTGTTTGCTGAGGTTAGTATGGACTAAAGGAGCTGATGTGAGACCCGTTCAGCCTTCTACATCCCTGTGGTTTACTGTGGCTGTGGGTGAGAGGAGAACAAGGCAGTGGGCTTAGAGCCTAATAGAGAAAACTTATTTTCTGTAAATGTCACCTTGTAGTAAATGTCTTAGGGAGGTTGGGGTGTTAAAGGGCCAGCGGTTGTATCAAATTGAGAAAAAAAATAATAGGCTTAAAAAAACAAAAACAACGAAAAGACTACCCAGACAGCTTAGATTTCCTTTTGCTATGGCAAGGATCTAATTGTGTGTCCAGTGTATGTGCTTGGGAACAGAGTTAAAGGTAAGATGGCTTATCTTAGTTATCCAGCCTGTAGCACAGAGATATTCACTTAGTTTGTTGTAAATATTGTTCATTGCTACATTTTAGTTTAGAAAACTTCTCCAGGAAGAGCTTAGAAATGTGTACTCCATTTGAGTAGACTTGAAAGTATAGCTGTGTTTCTTTTTTTTCAACTCAGATTAAGAATTTCTTGTCGAAACGGGTGCTGATAATGTACTTTTTCAGTAAGGTAAGGCTATGAAGGTACCACCTTGTGAATGGGAGTGGGGAGATTGGTGTGGGATGGAAGGACGACCTGACTTAGGGACTTTACAGACGCTCCCTGCGAGTCCTCTCCCTAGACATACATGCCACCGTGGCTTCCTGGGGTTTGCCTCGGTGGTGGTCCCCCGAGACTGCTGTCTGCTTCGTGTTGATTTTCAGCATTGACCCTTCCATGCTGGCTGGTGATCAGTCCAGCTTTGGGGTGCTCGATGGCTCATTTCCCTGCTCACATCTTTGTGGCCTGTTAAAAAGGGAGCAGACTGGGTTGGGGATTTAGCTCAGCGGTAGAGCGCTTGCCTAGCAAGCGCAAGGCCCTGGGTTCGGTCCCCAGCTCCGGGGGGAAAAAAAGAGGGGGGAGCAGACTAAATTAGATGATAGGTGTTGAATTTTTGATGGATTAAAAAGTTGTATTTTAGGCCACAAAGTTGTATTATGTCCCAGCATGGTGGTTTACATGTGTAATCCCAGCATTCCAGGTGCTGAGGCAGGAAGATGGAAAGTTGGAGGTAAGATCTGGCAACTTATGAAATCCTGTCCCAGGAAACCAACCCCCCAAAACAACAACAACAACAACAGCCACAAGCACAAAAATCTCCTGAACAAACAGCCCTTTCTGCTGTCTCTGGGCAGTAAATCTGAGTTGTAGAAATTAAAGATTTATTTGTGTTTTCAGTTAGATGTAGCTATTCTGTGTCAGTCCTTTCTCAGGCAGAGGACTGTGCCTTTGGTGGTCGAGCTTTACCTTTCTGTGTATACGGCAGTATTACAGTGTTAGTGACGTGGCTAACGGAGCCTTCTACACACAGGCAAAGGTTTTCCTTGTTCATTTTACTCTCTGAAGCCAAACAATGATGGGGAAAGAACTGAACAACTTGGATATGCATAGGTGACCAAGCACGAGCCATTTCAGCTTCTCCACATTGCTTTTTTCACTCCAGGGGAAGGGAAGGTCTGTGGAATGATCAGTTGCCTTTCCAAAGACTAGTCTACCTATGACCATCTAGCAACAAGGGTTTATCCCTCAGCAAGAAGATGAGAATTCTCTGAAGTTTACTGCAGTTCTTGGTTTCCACCGGGGAAACAAGCTTACTCTAAGTGCCATATGCATGCCGTGCACTGTCCCTTAAATTCCCTCCTGTAATCCCAATACTGGGCCTCTCAGGTGTGGCTTTGGTCTGCATTTTATGGAAGAAGAATGTTTCTTCTCCAAGCAGAAAAATCTTTCCCTGTGTGAGTAATAATCTCTTTTATTCTCATTCCGCAAGAGCTGTTGAGTGTAGACGATGCTGAGAAGCACTGTGGTAACAGCCCAGTCCTGCAAGACACCTGCAGCACCAGGGTTCTGGTTTTTAGTGTGGGTTTCCAGATGCTTTCAATAAGTTGCAGTTGGTCTTGAAGTTAGTCCATGTAGGCCTTGAACTTCAGATCTTCCTGCCTTAGCTTCCCTAGTAGCTGGGATTATAAGCCTGTGCAGCCTAGTCCTGCCAGCATTTATTTAGATGGGCCAGTTGCTGCTTCATAATGTCTAACCCAGGCCAAATTAAAGAAAGTCACAGGGTTTTGTTTTTTAAAATTGGGTTGAAAGTAGCAGATGGTTATGAAATGTAACTCTAGTTAGGCAGTTCTTTTATTTTAAAAAGAACTTTAATAACTCTCTCTTTGAGTGATCACTCTGCTGATTTCCTGAGCTGGGCTGATCACAGGCAACTCTTACTTTAAATGAGATTCTGAGATACTTAAAAACTTAGGGTTACACAGTAAATTTGGATGTTCTCTTGTACTTAATCTTTTGATAAGAAATTATTTGAGTTTAAAATTTGGGAGACATTTGTCAGCCTTGTTGTTTATAGACCACACAGCTGGTACATTGGCAGTTTTTGCTCAGGGGACTTTACTTAGACATTTTTGTTTTATTTGTAGCATCCAGAGGCCTCCATTCAGGCTGTTTTTTCAGATGCCCAAATGCATATTTGGGCTTTAGAAGGTAAGTAGTATCTTTGAACTGTAATCTGTGACTGTGACTTTAATCAGCTAATTTTGAAGTCTGTTCATGAAAGGTCAGCTCTGGTATTAGGTTTTCAGCCCTTAAATTTCAGAAAATCTTTATCTTTGTTTTATATGGATAGCTTTCTTACCTCCCTCTGTGGCCTGCCAGTCCTATGCACAGAACCAGGGCCTCCTTACTGCTAGGCAAGCACCCACCCCGCTGAGTCACAACTATAAATAAGCCTAGATGGGCTTTGATTTGGGTAGAAATTTTCTTGTACATAAAGAAGTTGAGGCTAAGAATCTTCCATATCTTTCTATATAAATAAAGTGTAACCAATAGATAATCTTTACCTTATGGTTGCTTTCATGGAAATGTGAAAACTTGATTGGCAAAGAACTGTCCCACTTTATGCATACTACCTTCATGATACTTCAGAGACTGGGGAGGACTTTTTGACCACGGCATGTAAATATCCTCACAGCTGTCAGGGTTTCTTTGTTTTGTTTTGTGGTGCTAAGGCATCTGATTGCTTCTTTGGGGCTTGTTCCATCTGGTGTCCAGTTTTGTTTTGTAGCTTTTCTTTATAATTCCCCTTATATCCAGACCATCAGCATCTTCCCAAATAGATATAGTCCAGGTGGGTTTGTCTAATTGTAATTTTGCTTTTCTGTTTTCTCCCCCTCTTGAGGTCTGTCTCACTTAGTAGCAGCATCATTTACAGAAGATAGATTTGGAGTTGTCCAGACCACGCTCCCAGCTATCCTTAATACTTTGCTGACTCTGCAGGAGGTAAGTGACAGTGTTCATTGTGAGTGCAGGCTATCCTCCAGTGTCCAGAGTTTATTTCTTCAGTCTAGTAGCAAAACATGTTGGAAATGAAAATCCTGTTCTCGCCCTTAAGAAATTACAGTCTGTGCTGGAGAGCTGACTCAGTGGTTAAGAACACTGACTGCTCTTTCAGAGGTCCTGAGTTCAATTCCCAGCAACCACATGGTGGCTCACAACTTTCCATAATAGGGATCTGATGTCTGAAGTCAGGTTCTGTGTACTCACATATATAAAATTAATCTTTTTAATACAAAAAAAGAGAGAACAAGAAAAACTTTACGTGCTTAAAACTTTTCCAGAAACTGAAGAAGTCAGTATGCTAACCTTGTGTGATAGGCTGCTGGAATTCAGGTAGATAGTGCAGGCTCTTTTGTTCACGTTCATCCCATGTATCTCAGACTGGCCTTAAACTCACTATACCAAGGACAACCTTGAATTTCTAACCTTCTGCCTGTATCTCCCAAGTACTAGAGCACTGGGTATAAACCACCATACTCCACTGTGTGTGTGTGTGTGTGTGTGTGTGTGTGTGTGTGTGTGTTGTTGTTGTTGTTGTTGTTGTTGTTGTTGTTGTTGTTGTTGTTGTTGGTGTGTGTGTTTGTGTGTGTGTGTGTGTGTGTGTGTTGTTGGTTGGTTGGTTGGTTGGTTTTGAGACAGGATCTCAGTAGTCCTGGCAGCCTGTAACTGTTAGAGATGACCTGTCTGCCTCCTCAGTGCTGGGACTAAAGACAAATGCTGCCACGCCCAGCCCTTTCTGATTTTGAGTGATTGTTTTATTCTGTCTTTTGTTATTGTGGCTATGGGAGGTACAGACAAGGAGATTGGGGCACATAGACACAGTGCTTGAGTGCAGTATGCTCTTTACAGGAGGCGCTAAGCTTGGGCCAAAGAGTATCATTGTTGCATCTCTGGGTCTGGAAAGGAGGAAAAAACTTGCTCCACAGTTACTCTGTTTAAAATTCAGTTCATATCACCATTTAGGGAACCTTACTTGGTAAAGGCAGTAATTTTTTTCCCTTTTTCTTTATTGCTTTGAATATTCTGTTTATGTTTTTTATTTTGGGGGCCATTTTTGAGATGGGGTCTCTTTAGGTAGCTCACATGACCCAATAAAGTCCTAATCCCCCCGCCCTTGCCATCCAAGGCTGGGGTTATAGTTAGGTGCCACCCACTTCCAGCTCAACACTGCCATACAGTAGAGCAGTCAGCACTAGAGCTGCTTTCTGTCCTCAGAGTGTCTTCTTTCCTACCTTGTAAAGTGAGCAGTCACTCTGATGACAGACAAAGAGGCTCACCTGTGCGTTGATGTAATCCGAGTTTACACAGAAACCTCCTAGAAGGCAGCCTCAGGGCTTCACCCTGGACTAACTGCAGAACACTGACAGTGTAGTGGCCCCTATGGAGAACAACAGGTCACATCCATCATCCTTCCTGACCTTGTCTACTGTCATGTCCAATCCACATAGGATTCTTGAAAGTATGATTCTATCCTTGAAATGTTTTGGCACATGATCTATATAGTATGTTTTGTTCAACTAATGCGTGTCTGTCTGTCTGTCTGTCTGTCTGTCTGTCTGTCTGTCTGTGTGTAATAGAATGAAGATTCCTGGCACAGTACTTAACTTTGCTTGCAATGTATTTTAATATTTTGTTGTTTAACTTCCTTAAAAAGTACCATCTGGAACTCATTGAAATTGAGTATATGATGCTTCCATTGAGCACAGTGACCTCACTGACTACACAGAGGTCTCTCTGCCCTACAAGTGTTTCCTGATTCAGTTATTCCAGTCACACTTACCCCACCTATGGGATTCTAGAAGAAACTCAGTCTACTTACATTTATTGCAGTTACTTATATCTTTGAGTGGGAAGATACGATTTCAGATTTGTCAAAAAGTCAGTCCTTTCCTTGAAGCACAAAGGAGTTGAGATGGAAATACTGAGGGCAGAGGAGAGAGAGGTAAAGAGGCTGTGTTCTGCAGTTGAGAGTCAGAGGGGCAGACAATAGTAGCCCTAGGGAGCTGACACTTCACTTCTGAGAACTCAGGTCCCTTTGTGGGGCTCCTGTTGTATTCACAGATGATATCCTCAGACCTGTACCCTAGCACTACTGCCTGCTGAGCCATCCTACCAGTCCTGTAGTGTTCTTAAAGCCCTTAGGGTTAGAAGGGAAATCAATTATATTGCGTCGTAGTTATCAAGGTAAGTGTTTGATTTAGCACTTTGTGCTTTCTGATGTCTTAAGTAGGAGGCTCTGTCCATGAGTTTGCGATTTGTCGTCGTTGAAGCAGGTGAGTGAATGGTGTTCTGAGGACACTGGAACAGCAACAATAGGATGTGAAGATAGTGGTGACTTCTTTAATACAGAAACTGCAAATGTCACTGTGATTTGATGTCCCTATTCATAATTAGAGTCAACAAAATTATAATTTAGAGCTTTGGGAAGGTAAGTGTTGTAAAGCCCAGACAAGAGCTTTCCTCCACGCACAGCCCTCTTGTGCTCCTGTGTTTTGGACTGTTTCTCTGGTTCTTTGCCCTCAGGTTGCCTTTCAGATGCCTCCTTGGCCGTGAGTGAGTCTTTCCCTCTTCAGATTAGGCCTTGCAGTCTATTACTTCAACCACTTTATTACTAGATCCTATATCTTTGTGTTTTTAGGTTCCCCACCCACAAACCCACATAATTCCTGTATCTGCTACCAATTCTTTTACCAGTTGTACCTGACTTTTCTTCAGGCCTTTCCTTATTACTCCCACCTCTTACCTGAGATCCCTCTCATTCTGACTAGACTGACTGCCATTCCTCCCTTGAGCCATCTGCTTTAAAGCCATCGTAGATCATTCCATATCCTCAAGTGTGACTTACATGACTGTTCTTTGTCTGGAATGTGCTTTTCTTTTTACTGACTCTGCTTTGTGATTCCCATGTCAACACTGAATTAGTAGAGCAGAGGCCAGGGCCCATCTTCTCATTCTCTTGCTCCTACCATATGATATGGTGCCTGGTTAGTGGCAGGTGCTTATGAAAACGCTTGTTGGGTGCCTGCTCATCTGCTGAGTTACTGCATAAACACGAGAACTCGTCTCTTCTGGGTCTTGAGCTGAGCAACAGTTTTGACGCTGTGGGCTGATTATGATGACTGCTCCTTACTTGGAGGAGGCAGCCGTGCTGTGCCAGTCACATCCGTTCTTTTTTGTCTTTGGTTTTATGTTCTATGATCTTGAAGGGATAATTGCTCACAGTGAAGAGTGACTTGAATCTCAGTACTTCTAGGCAAGCTGTGTAGTATCATTAGCTTTTGGCTGGTTACTAAGAGGCATTTGTGAGGTGCTATTCTGTCTGTCTTACTTCTCAGTGGCGATAGCATCAGTCATTTAGCTGTGAGCCTTTAAAGGCAAAATGGAAAGGCCTGGGAGACTCTCACTTTTTAAGCTATTTGAGGCAAGGACTGGAGAGATGGTCATCCCGAGGAAGTTCCTGCTGGTGGCCAGTAGTCATCTGTAACCTGTATCCTAACAGTATCCAGCTACTGTATCCCTCAGGTTTTGATTAGTTAAAATAGAAATTCATTTAAGTGCTAGCTTCGGCAGCACATATACTAAAATTGGAATGATGCAGAAATTCATTTGAGAGCATTACAGAGTTTGTGACAGTTAATTTGTCATTGGTGGTTAGGGAACAACTGCCTTCTTGCTTAATTTCAGTAACTGTTGTTGTCTTTAATGAGGTCCTTAGAGGTAAAAAGTTGTGGGCCAAGATAGTTTTTGTTTGTTTGTCCCCCACCCCACCCCAAAACAGTGTTTCTCTCTGCAGCCCTGGCTGCCCCGGAACTGCTCTACAGCCCAGGCTTGGACTCTGTGCTGCAGTCACAGAGGTCTGCCTGCCTCTGCCTCCCGAGTCCTGGGATGAAAGATCTGTGCCTCTAGCACCTGCCTACGAATATTTTTTAATTACAAAAATTTTAAGCTAAAATAAATATTAAAATTATATTATTAAACATTTTTATTTTCAGGCCGGGTATGGTGGTGTACATTTTTAATATAGCATTCTGGAGGCAGGCAGATGGATCTATGAGTTAAAGGGCAGCCTGGTTATATTGTAAGGTCTAGAACAGCCAAAACTACATAGTGAGACCTTGTCTTTAAAAATTTTATCATCCCTCCCTCCCTCCCTTCTTTCCTTCCTTCCTTTCTATTTTTAGCCTAATGGTGCAGACATAAAAACTCAGTTCTCTGGGAGGATGAGATAGGAAAATTGCAACCTCATTCTTCACCTAGGCTATAAAGTGAGTTCAAGGTTAGTTATGGCAACTTAAGAGACCTCCTCTTAAAATAAAAGAGGATCAAGAGGGCTGAGGATTAGCTCAGTGGTGGAGCATTTGTCGGTAGAAGGCCCAAAGTACGGGGAGAAACGTCACTGCGCGGTTGTGTGGCCTGGGTGTATTCATTTACCCTGTGACCCCTCAGCACCACCAATCCTGTTCATCTGGAGAGCATAGTACCTTAAATGGTTTGTTAGGAGATCGGCCTGTCTAGTTTCTGTCTCATCATCTACAAGTTAGATTTTGATCTTGGAATATTGAAATTGATTCTATTCACAGATTCGTTCATCCAACAAATATTTGGCTATCCAGTACTTACCATGGAATGACATATAGAATGGGAACTACAGACATGATTCTTGTTCAATAGGAGCCTGCATGCTAGACCTAAGGACTCAGTTGTAAGGACTCAGTGCATAGAAATAAATGCAGGATGGTGACAGAGCATAACATGATTCTAAACTGAGATTGCGGGGCGTGTGACTGTGGTGGAGGGCAGAAGACCCTTGGCAGGGGTTGGCTTTCTGCCACCATATGTGTGCCCCAAGGATCAAATTCAGGGCAGCAAGCTTAACAGCATGTACCTTATCCATTGAACTGTCTTGATAGCCCCAAACTAAGATAGTTTTGGGAATAAGAGGTAGAAAGGGTGCCTTGGCCAGTAGCTTCCTTGAGGATGAAGAGGTTGGAAGGAAGTGAGGGGGAAAAAGAAATACTCTTGAGGGCTAGAGCTTTAAGTGTGAAGGTGTGCTAGTTAATTTTCTCTTCACTACGACTATTTGACAAACGATGACTTAGGGGACAAAGGACGAAGGGGTTGTCTGGGGTTCAGAGGCAAACAGTACATCATGGCAAAGGAGGCATGACGGTAGGGGCAGCTTTGTCCACGGTACCAACCAGAAAGCAAAGAAAATTTTCAATGATCATAGTCTGACGCTTTGTCCTCCTTGTTTAGTCTAGACATCACTACGTCTCTGGCATGGGGTTATTTACCTACATTCAAGGAAAGTAATGTCACCTCTGGAAAGCCCCTCATGTAAAAGTAACTTTTGTCTGCCTGTTTGTCATCTGCCAGGCTTACTGTCTTAGTCTGCTAACCTAGGCCTAGTCCTGGAAGCTTCTCTCCTCCTATAATCTAACCTAGGCCTGGAATCTCAGCCTCTGAGACTTACTGAATACGCTCACCCTTCCTAGTCTTTCTCCTCCTGGCTGGTTCAACTCTTGTTCTGGCTCAAAACCCTCTCCAACTGACTGGTTCAATCTGCCTTCTCTCCTGACCGACTCAATCTGCCGTCTCTCTCTTGGCCTCTCCTGAATTGCTCTCCTTGGCCTCATACTAACTTTTGGCAGTCTGTTCTAATCTTCTGGCTTCTCATTCCCTGGTTCATTCTATCTTTCCCTGTATCTAGCTTGTTCTCTCTTCAACCTGTCTCTGTAAAACTGCCTCTCTCTTTTCATGGCCCCTTAAGTCACTTTCCTTTCTTCTTTCTTCCCATAAGAATTGGGCAGATCCTATTCTATTAAATCTTTCTCTGAGTCATCACTTTGTCTGCCACTCAATTAGACATCACTTTCAAACATGGGTGCTTCCTTCAGCAAACTAATTTTACCTCTGTTGTTTGGGAGTAAAGGTGTGTACCAAGGTCATTTTTGCCTTCTAGCCAGAGGGGATCAAAGGTATTTGCTAAGAGCTGAACCACACCACAACTAGAAACAGGTTTTTTTTAGTAAATAACACAGTTTCAGGGTTCACAGCGTGATCAAATATCCTGTAACACTCTCATAATGTACACTGAGGTATGTCACCTAGGTGATTCTTAATCCCATCAAGTTGACAGTGAAAATTGACCTTGATAAAAGCCCAGAGAGTTTTCACCAGGATCCTGCAGTCAGGGTGGATTTGTCATTTCTCTAGAATTTTATGTAGTTTGACTTAACTTACAGTACAATACTCAAAAGGAAATACTTTATAAAAATGTAACAGCTTGGGAAGTTAAAACAAGGCTTGTTTTGCATGACTGAATTTTTCTTGCAAGGCTACATATTGCTATGATTTATTCAATCATGATCATACCCAGTAAATGGTTGAGTCAGAATTGGAAACCAGGCTTTGGGACCCCACTTCCCGAGCACGCCATGTATCAGATTACCTCTTTAGGGCTTGGCACAGGTGTACATTTCTTCACTTCTGCAGAGGGAAGGGCAATCTGACACAAGTGCCAGCGTGTCAGATCTGGAGTCAAACAGAGTTGGGTTTTATTAGAAAAGACGTTTGTTGCATTTTTTTGCATTCAAAATTCCATTAATTAGAAGCTTCATCTCCATGTCGGAAATTATGAAATGCAGAAAAGGATACATTGTAGGCCCAGTATATCCGAGTGTCTGCATCTGGGTGATTTGAGTAGTTCCTGCCTCAGGAGGTGTGGGGGGGTCAAATGTATACTCTGTGCCTCTCTGTATAGCACTCAGGTTATCTGACCTCATAAGTGGTTGGTTAGTAAGAGCTTGTTCTCGTGACTGTACTGTCACCACCCCTGTGCAGTGCAACAGAGCTTCCAGTTAACATCAGGGCTTTGCCCTAAGAAGTTTTTGGGAGAGCCATCAGCCAGCCGTCCAGGGCACCCAGCTCTGGGGAGCTCCGCAATCACATCCAGGCCATTGCTTCCCGGGTGGCCAGACAGAATAATTACTCCTGCTTTCTGAGATCAGTGTCATAGCCATACAGTAGAACTGCATGGTCAGTGTCACTTCTGAAGTGCTTGGTACTGAAATGGTCAAGTGCTTCCACATAAGCATGAAGAGGTGAACTTGACCCTCAGCAACTACGGCAGAGCGAGTGTGGTGGTTTACAGTCTTTGAGCTGGTGATCCTGGGCTCACTGGTCAGCTTATCCAACCAGTGACTCCCAGTTCCTAGTAAGAGGCCTCAGGAGTGCCACCTTAGGTTGACTTCTGGCACCCGCACACATAGTGTTTTAGATTTTAAGGTTTTCAGATTTGAGAATATTTGGATAGATTCTAGTAATTGAGGAGCCCTCACCTGAAATATCTCAGAATCCATTTTGGAACACTTCAGATTGCAAAGCATTTTGAACTTCAAAATTTTAGATTAGGATATTCACACTTTATGGTTTCTTTACCTGTTGAGGTGCTGTTAACAGGAGCAGAGCTCGTTGTGCTTGGCTGCATTAGCGCTGTTACTTGAGGTGATACTTTGGAAGCACTGTCTTCAGTTGCTGGCACACAATAATTGTAGTCCCTTATTTTAGTCATCACTACTGAGAGTGCTTTCAACACAGGCCATTTTGTCCCTTCGGAGACATTTAGCAATGTCTGAGGACACTTCTGTTGTCTTTATTTTGGCTTTTGCTAATGTATGACTGTGGAAGTATAAGTAGGCAGTTAATTTCATAATCGCAAGCTCTCCGTAGGTTTCCTCGGGCCCAAAGGTAGGTAGTGGTAAACTGTTCTCCAGGGTGTTTGTCCGTGAGTGTGCTGTGTTGGTGTCACTGCCCACTTTTCACTTGAGGTGCTTGCTGCTTCTCCGAGGTCCTCCTCACACACGTGGTCTGCATGGAGAACAGGAGCCGCAGACAGAGGATGCGTGCATGGAGTCGGCTGACAAGCGTTTTAGTTCTGGCTCTGGTGCCGCAGTGATTGTTGTGAACCACAGCTGCCCGTGTTGACCTGTTGATGGGCTGCATTCAGAAGCTTGACTTAGCTGCTCCTCACCACACATTCATGTCCTAACCATTAACCACTTGAACTTTTATCTGTGCAATATTTTAAGTCGTTCATTTTAACTTAATTATTTAAAAGGAAACATAGCTATTTTTAAAAGTAGAAGTCTAGTTCGGCTTCCTGTAGATAGAATATATGTTTAAGATAGTGTGGTGTCTCAAACCATATCATATTTTGAGACTTAGATTAAAAATTATTTTTTAATGATTTATTTGTTTTTATTTTATGTGAATTGTTTTGCCTGCATGTGTGTCTGGGTAAAATCCCCTGCATCTGGAGTTACTGACAGTTGTGAGCTGCTGTGTGGGTGCTGGGTGTTGGACTTCGGTCCTCTTCCCAGTTCCTAAAGATTATTTCAAGTGAACCACTTTAGACTTAACATAAGCAGTCTGTCTTATGCTCCTCCTCACAGAATCCGAGGTGGCACTGAGAAGAAGATGAGGGTCTTAGTGACTCTTTACACCAAGCGTGTACAGTGGGCGGGTGAGGAGGTGAGGACTATGAGGTCAGGTCAGGTCAGCTGTTTGTGCCAGAGCACAGGAGCCGGCGGAGGCAGGGAGAGTGCTGCTCTATTCAGCAGTGGCTGAGACAAAGCAGGAGAGGGCAGGCAGACAGCAGTGGCTCATCTTCGTGGAGTTACGTCAACACAGTGCAGTTGTTAGCAATTTGAGTTAGTGTTCATGTAGTTTAGTTAGCTCGTCTTACTGTGATCAGTATAAAATTGTTAATGAGGGATTTTATATTCTTCACTCTGTCTTTGGAAATCCTATGCGTATGTCACTATACAGCTCGTCTAAATTCAGTGCTGTCATATTTCAGTGCCCAGCAGCTATGACTGACCAGTGGTTGAGTTTGGCAGCATGGTTCTGAAATTTAATGACCTTGGTGACATTGATTATCTTGTAAGATTTGGAAATCGAGCATGGCAGCACATGCCTGTAATCTACTTCTTGGGCAGCTGAGGCAGGAGAATGCTCGTTTGAGGCCAGCCAGTCCTTACATACACACTGAGATACAGACTAGCTTTAGAAACATGGAACGACCCCAAAAACAGACAGGTCTAGGGAGATGGTTTGGTAAAGCCCTTGCTGTGTAAGCATGTAGACCTAGTTGAAACCCATTTAGAGCTGAGTATGATAGTGCATATCCTTTTTGTAATTAAAAATTAAAATCATTCCATGTGTGGATATTTTGCGTACATGCAAGTCTGTATACCATTTGTGTGCTTGGTGCCTATAGAGGCCAGAAGAGGTTGTTAGCATCTCTGGTACTGGAGTTAAAAAGGTTGTGAGCTGCTGTGTGGGTGCTGGGAATAGAACATGGGTCCTGGAAGAGCAACTAGTACTCTTAACTGCTGAGCCATCTCTCCAGCCTCAGGATATAGCTTTAATCTCAGTATGCCTATGGCAAGATGAGAGGCAGAGACTGGAAAATTCCTGGAAGTCCATTGCCATCTAGCTTGCCATATACAGTGACAAACTGTCTTAAAGTGGAGAGTGCAGGTTGACAGCTGACACTGTCCTCTGTCCTACACACGGGCACTATGTCATATGTGTAATTCACATACATGAGAAATAGTTTTGACAGAACAATATTCTATATGTGTGTATGTGGATATATAAGTGTATGTTTGTATCTATATACACATGCACATGTGCATACTGTATGCACATTCATGTATACATGCATGCCTGCAGAGGCCAGAGAATACTCTTAGGTGCCAAACACTTTCTTTATTGAGATGGGTTCTTCATTGGTATGGATGGCCAGTGAGGCCCAGGGATCCATGTCTTCACAGTTATAAACATGTCACTATTCCTGGCTGTAGGACAATTTTTTCTAACAAACTCTTTTTATTACTGTTTTTGTATGTGAATGTATGCATGTATGCCTTTGCCACTTTGACGGTGTGGGTTATGAGAATCACAGTCATCAGGCTTGGCTGCAAGGTTTTTACTTGCTGCTCTATCTTGCCAGCCATAGAACAGAATATTCTGAAGAAGAAAGAAAAACGTATGTGGATTCCCACTAGTAGTCACTCAGCAGCAAGAACAGTGTTTATAAGGTCATCATCTACTCCAGAGACTACATGGTGATTTCCCTTGATCTCTTATGGTATTTGTGCCTCAAATTTAATTTATGAGAGTATGGCAAGTGGTGGAGATGTTCAGACAAGGACAGGAACAGTGGTAAATGAATGTGGTCCTGGTATCAGTTCCTGGGTTTGTATTTATAAACCTGACAGTGAAATTGGTTGTAACTATATTGCAAATTGTAACTATATTGTCTATGTTTTCTTCAACAAGATTCAGAAAGTTTAAAAAGTAATTGAATTTTGATTGTAGGAACACAGCAGAACTATTGGTGAGCTTGGATGTATTAGGAATAACAATACATCTTTGACTTTAAGTCACAGATGAGATGTGTTTCAGATTTTGCATGGCAGCTGTTGGACACCTAATTGCATACAGACGATAACTTCCCATTTCAGTTGCATCTTACCTTTCATCTGAAAACTGTGAGCCAGGTGTGGTAGCCCAGGCCTTTAATACCAGCAGGCAGAAGCAGGGAGATCTTTTATTTTATTAACTTGAGTATTTCTTATTTACATTTCGAATGTTATTCCCTTTCCTGGTTTCTGGGCAAACATCCCCTTAATCCCTCCCCCTCCCCTTCTTTATGGGTGTTCCCCTCCCCACCCTCCCCCCATTGCCGCCCTCCCCCCAACAATCATGTTCATTGGGGGTTCAGTCTTAGCAGGACCCAGGGCTTCCCCTTCCACTGGTGCTCTTACTAGGCTATTCATTGCTACCTATGAGGTCAGAGTCCAGGGTCAGTCCATGTATAGTCTTTGGGTAGTGGCTTAGTCCCTGGAAGCTCTAGTTGCTTGGCATTGTTGTTCATAAGGGGTCTCGAGCCCCTTCAAGCTCTTCCAGTTCTTTCTCTGATTCCTTCAATGGGGGTCCCGTTCTCAGTTCAGTGGTTTGCTGCTGGCATTTGCCTCTGTATTTGCTGTATTCTGGCTGTGTCTCTCAGGAGAGATCTACATCCGGCTCCTGTCGGCCGGCACTTCTTTGCTTCATCCATCTTGTCTAATTGGATGGCTGTATATGTATGGGCCACATGTGGGGCAGGCTCTGAATGGGTGTTCCTTCTGTCTCTGTTTTAATCTTTGCCTCTTTATTCCCTGCCAAGGGTATTCTTGTTCCCCCTTTTAAAGAAGGAGTGAAGAATTCACATTTTGATCATCCGTCTTGAGTTTCATGTGTTCTATGCATCTAGAATAATTCAAGCATTTGGGCTAATAGCCACTTATCAATGAGTGCATACCATGTGTGTTTTTCTGTGATTGGGTTACCTCACTCAGGATGATATTTTCCAGTTCCCTCCATTTGCCTACGAATTTCATAAAGTCATTGTTTTTGACAGCTGAGTAATATTCCATTGTGTAGATGTACCACATTTTCTGTATCCATTCCTCTGTTGAAGGGCATCTGGGTTCTTTCCAGCTTCTGGCTATTATAAATAAGGCTGCTATGAACATAGTGGAGCACGTGTCTTTTTTATATGTTGGGGCATCTTGTGGGTATATGCCCAAGAGAGGTATAGCTGGATCCTCAGGCAGTTCAATGTCCAATTTTCTGAGGAACCTCCAGACTGATTTCCAGAATGGTTTTACCAGTCTGCAATCAGGGAGATCTTTTGAGATCGAGGTCAGCTTGGTCTACACAGCAAGCTCCAGGCCAGTCAGGATTGCATAGTAATATCCTGGTTTGTTTTTGTTTTTATTTTTGTCTTTAGACTAAAATTTCAAAATGTTGGATAAAGGTTTGCTACCTTTATGTTCTGACTTAAATTTGTATAGTTTTTTACATTACTTAGTCATTCTGTCAGTGTTTTGTAGGCTATTGTATGTGCCTGTGCGTGTGCATATGATTTTATGTGGATGTGTGGCATGAAGGGTGGAATCCAGGAGGTAAGGTAACTTTAGATTTTAAAAATAACAAGTTTAGTGGATCCAGGTAGTAACTAATTAGGCTGAGAAAATTACAGTGGGAATAATGTCTCCATTATGACTCGGGGTTACTTAAAACTGCTCAAATGTTTCTCTGAACACCACCTCCCATACTGCCTAGAAATATTTCAAGTATGTCTCAGCCTCAGGAAATGCTCTAATAAGTGATTGTTGCGAAAGAACAAATGATTGGACTTGAAGTTAACATGGCAGACTTAACATATGCATTAAATTTTGTTCCTTTTCCAAAATTCTACTATTGTTAAAATACATAAATCCATAAGCAGGGTTGGACTCAATGGCAGCACAGCTTGTGAAGCTGGAAGGCAGATGTTGAGTCGATACGCTTAGCAGATTCCAGGGGCAGGTCCTGCGTTGACAGTGGGAGACTCTGGGTGCCTTTACAACCAAGGTTGGGCTCCACAGGAGGGTGGATCAGATGCCAGTCGGACCGTGGATCCTCTGCTGCCGTCTGCTCTTTTCCCACTGCAGCCTGAGGTTCATCCTCAGGAGACCAGGACATGGCCTGGACTGGCTGCACAAAAGGAGTTCTACTGAACATGGGGCCCAGCCTTTCACACAGGGTAGTAGGTGACTGTTCCTAGGGTGATCTAGGGACAAAGACTTCAAATAACTGAGGGTGGAGTTCACCTCAGAGTCCATGCTGATCACCTACCAGGAAGCCTGACAGCTCTGGGAAGCTTTAGTCAGCTCCTTGGAAGGTTCCACTTGCAGTCAGGAGCCAAGCATCACCAGATCTGAGGAAAGTCTCAAATATGGCTGATAGAAACCAAAAGAAGCAAAGGGGAGAAATATAAAAATCAAGAACTATCATTGAAATTCACAGGAATAGTGGATGTTTTATCCTTGAGCAAAAATAGGGTACTAAAATAAGAAAGAACAACAAGATGACACACAAGGGCTTGAAATGAAAACAGGACGGCTGGAGTCATTTCACTCCTGGTGGCTGTCTTTGGTGTGAGTAAAGTGAGTGCGATGTGCTCCCACTGAAGTCTCTCCTGCCGGCAGAGGCTAACAGCCAGCAGCTCGACTACTGTAACAGCTGTGTTATTTTTTAATTGTATTTTTTGTCCTTGGCCTTTAAAAGCTTTTGCTTCCGAACAGCTTCACCGTGTGTGTTCTCTTTTGTTCCATCTACCTGCTCACCAGCACCCATCTTCTAGAACTGCAAACCTAAGTTCAAATCAAAAAGAAAGAGAAAAGGAGACTAGTAATGGCTTTTCTTTATTAAAGGTTAACGTTTTGGTCCTTTTTGCTGAGATCGGGATAAAAGTCATCCCCTGTCACCAGTGATGAACAGAGCATGGGGTCTTGGGGCTCTGCTGAGCCATGGAAACTTGGGATGTCCCTGAAAAGGTGTTTTCAAAGTGTTGTAATTGGTTCACTAAGGAGCACACATGACTTTGTAGATGTGTATGTAATCTATAATAACAATTTCATTTGTTAGATTGACTTGACTTAAACATTTTTTACTTAAAATTGGTTTTTTTGCATTTGTTTATTTGGTGGGTATGGGCATGCAGTGCGCAAGTAGAAGTTAGGATAGCTTTAAGGGTCAGATCACTCCTAAGTGGGGTGTGGAGATTGAACTCTGGTGAATGCAGGTCATCTGTCTTTGCTGCAAGTGTCCTTACCCACCAAGACATCGCAGGCCTTCTCATCTACCCTGCCCTTTGTGATAGTCTGAACTAATGTTTCCTGTCTTTCTGGTCTAGGCTGTTGACAAATACTTCAAGCTGCCCCATGCTTCTAGTAAACCACCCCGAACTTCAGGAAGCCTCGTGGACACATCCTACAAAACATTAAGATTTGCTTTCAGGGCCTCACTGAAAACTGCTATCTACCGTATAACCACCACGTTTGGTGAACATCTGAAGTAAGTTAACCCATCTGATCACACCGATGGCCTACTCTCAGAAGCTCTTCAAGAGCCAACATGAGAAGGCATGTGTATTGAAAGTTCCTTCTAGGGGCTGGGGATTTAGCTCAGTGGTAGAGCGCTTACCTAGGAAGCGCAAGGCCCTGGGTTCGGTCCCCAGCTCCGAAAAAAAGAACCAAAAAAAAAAAAAAAAGTTCCTTCTAGGGCCTTGATAGGTCTCTGGGATTAAGGACTTACATATGGACTTGGTATTTATATTTAAATGTTTATGACTGTTTTTGGGGATTTCTTGGAAATGACAAAGCTGTAAAATAGCAAGTGTGGTGCATGTATGATATGTTTACACACATACACATAGACATACAGGCACACACACACATAGACACACATCAGACACACACACACACACGCACGCACGCACGCACATTTTAGTCACCAAAAGATCCTTAGAAAAAAGTCCTGAGTCCCTTTCCAAAAAAGAATATCCTAAATAATGTTCTGGTTACAGTCAGGAAGCGTAAAGCGTGGGTGCTGGGATGAGCAGCATATTCCATAAATGAGGCTGTGGCACGTTGTGAATCATGCTGGAAAAACACCGGCAGATCACAACACCTTCAGAAACCAGAGAGAACCAGAGAGAAACCACAAACGCCAGGCCTGTTTATATTTAGTTTCATTGATGTTTACTGCTTTGCTCTCATGAAACGCCCTAGCTGGACAGGATGAAGGATACTGGTTTCCTAACTGAGCTATGTTTATTGTAATAGCAATGCATTCTAGAAGGCATGAGAGGTTGTGCCTTTCTGTGTGCAGTCAGTAAACAGAATACTGTGTGCTGCCTGTTCTGTTTTTCCTCTCTTTCCGTAGCACAGGGCAGTAGGAACAGCAAATAGTCCTGGCACACTTCGGTGTGTGAGAATAGACAAGAACTGTAAACGATCCTGGATCATTGAGACATTTATTTCATTTCCTACAAGGAAACAAAAATTATGTATTAATGTCTAGACCCATGTTGTCCAGTACAAGGACCATGAATTGTGGTTTTCTGTTTACTTTTCTTAACAATTTAGTGAGAGGCAGGGGTTATCTGAATTGACACAGGTGTGTCAGTGGAGATACAGAGCGAGCAGTTAAATCTCGTCTGAAGGCGTGTTTGTGCTAGAATGTGAAAGGAGGTCTCACTTGTTCTTAAAAATCTGTCCTCTTTCCATTTCCAGCACTAGTTGCCAGGTGCTGGGGGATAAGGATTTATTAGATAAGTGGTAGATGCCTTTCTCCTTCCTCTGAGGAAAGCTATATTTTATTTAACTGGCACTGATGAGCAGAGTCAGGACAGAGTGGTACAGTAGGAAAAGACTTAGCTCCAGAGTTGCTCAAACATGCAGGTTTATATCTAGTTACAGGATTGGCTGTCGGATGGTGGGGAAGTTACTGAAGCATCTCATCTAGGACCAGGCCACACAGATAGTCAGTTACAGACCAGGAATCAGACCAGATTTTGCTAACTAATTCTAGCTGCAATGTCTGCACTCTTAACCAGTGAGCCACGTGGCCTGGAGCTCTGAACCTCTAGGTGCTATTTAGGCTCCTATTTTGCTTTGTTTGGTGTTGATAGAGAAAAAAAATGGGATCATGTATAGGTCTAAAGCCTGGCACACAGTGGGCTATGACTGTACAATCCCTGATTACAGGGGCAGATGAGATAGAAACAGGCCTCTCTGTGCAGTCCTGCTGTCCTGGAGCTTACCATGGTGGTCATGCCGGCCTCCATCTTGGAGATGCAGGGCTTACAGGCGTGAGCCATCATAGCCGTCCATTGGCCCATAATTGGACACATTTGGCTTATTTCCAGCTTATAGCATCAAAATGTCCTTGAGTAGCAGAACCTAGAGTTTAAGGCAAGTCTCTACGTGCTGGCGGAGGGGAGAGTCATGGAGCAGGTTGGTGGTGAGTGGCTTCATTGGGGATTTCTTCATGGTGTCAGAGATGATCGTTGGCATTTAGGGTGATCTGTATCAAAGGCATTTAAACAAGAATTCCATGGTGCTGAAGAGAATCCAGCTGTCCAGAATTTATTCAATGATGATTCTATTACTAATTAAGAACTAGAAAACCAACTGTTTTATTGTATTTGATTTTTACCCCAGAAGTTTACTAAGAAGTTGTGTACTACTTCTCGGGTGTATGTGCCTGCCTTCCACCAAGGTAATAGCTTGTGATGAAGAGTGGAGGGAGAGCTTTCTTGCCTCCATAACACAGTACATGTTCAAAGGGAGAAATAAATCCAAGCCACCAAGCTGTTACCTTTGAAAACGATTAATGGAATCTATTGTGTTTTAACCAAACATTTTAGTTTAAAGGATTTTATATTAAAGGCAATTCAAATACTCCACAATTCAAAGATAATGTTTGAATCTGGTTTGAGTAAAATAATAAAATCCAGAAAATGTACTGCAGGGCCTGGAACTCTGCACAGCAGGTTCCATAGTAGAGCAGGTTAGAGTGATGCCCGCACTTGTCAGTCTGAATTTGCTCTGGTCGTTGAGAAGGTAGAAACATGCCATTGCCCGATGCAAGCCCTTGCCTTCATTAGATTAAAAAATGTTTTCATCCAGTTTTTTTCAGAAGTACTAAATAAGTGAGGATTTCTATTCATTTTTAATTGTTTTGAAAAATATTGACTCTGTGCTCTGTGGTTCACTTAATATGCTTAATGTAGACTAAAGCTTATGCTTTGCATTTATGTCTCATTTAGTGCTGTGCAAGCATCTGCAGAACATCAGAAAAGACTTCAACAGTTCTTGGAGTTCAAAGAATAGTTAAGTAATATAAACTGTGTTCATTACCCTGCTGATACAACTACAGATGGGACAGTAAATGTTCAGCATTCTTGGATCAGAAGAAAATGGACTAATTAGATGCTTCCTTTGTCGTGGTGCCTGCTTTGAAAACTATACTTTAATGGGAGAAATCATGGAAAGAAATTCTCAGCAGAATAACCGAAAACTGCCTTTTCTGTACCAAATGCTTTTTGTGTGTGTGGTATAATAAAATCTTTATTCAGTTTTACAGGAGCGTCTGTGGCAGCCGAACTGTCTCTTGCTCATATAACTTGATAACAATTACTCACAATTGTTTTTAGAATTTACTTTTGAAAACAGTGGAGCCAGCTCAGAAGTTAAAGCAGGGTGTCTTGACATAGTCCCCCAATTGCACTAAGAGGTTAGCTCTTCGTAAACTCACAAAACATAAACGTGGGATTAGTTTGTTTACTAAAGGATAAAAATGGTAATGGCAGAGAAAAACTCACAGTAAAAATGTTGTCTACAGGACATATTTTGTTAATCTGTTAGTTGTGCTTTTGTTTCCAGGGACAAATTAAATTTGCATGATTGTCCAAAAAGAGTCTCGATTTACAGATGCTAACTCTATATAAAGGAATGTAGAAAAATTGAAATCTTAAGGTACACGATTAAGCATTCACATTTGGCTTTTGAGAAATAATTTGAGCAGCATCTATGACTTCATTGGACCATGCTGTACAGGATGGGAGCGCCCAAACGTTTCCCAGCCAGTTTTGCTTTCTTTTTTGAAATGACGTTAAACAGTTGGCAGAGGTCCTCAAAGAGGGGGAAAGGTTCCCTTCTCCTACTGTGTGTCTTTACCAGATCCAATTCTGATGTGAGTCTAGTCTGTTTTCACATGGAGAGCAGCCTCTGCTGTGTTAACTGGCTAATTAAAATATAATAGGACAAGCTTTAGAGCCAGAAGCACATAGTCATCAAATAAGCAAGTGAAACTGGAATGTCAGAGGTGTCACTGTCCTTAGGAGCATGTACGTCCCAAATAACATGTACATGTGGTCATTTTATGACTTATTAGATCATTTCTTTGGAGATGAATCCTGGGAAGTCCTGCTGGCAGATATTCTCTGGACTAGCTTTGGGCCAAAGCCTCCTTTGTAAGTCCTTTGCTGTTGTCTTTTTCTTTAAAGTCAGTACAGTATTGTATATGAATCTTAAATGGGATGTGTATGCCTGGCCTTTGTCCTTTTCATTGGCGTATCACATCTTTACAGATCTACTGTCCTTCAACCAGCATATGGCAAATTACAAATGAATCTTGCTAGCCTCAAAAGTGTCTCTGTGGGACAATTCCTCACCTTGATTGTTAAGTTTTTGGGTCTTTTAAGTCCTCCGTCTACCTTGTGTGTGAAGTTCTCTTGATCTCTTTTTCAGTGTTTCCAGTGTGTTGCTTTCCTACAGATAACCAGAGAAGCCTAACACTATGTGTTCTGTGAATTAAAGCCATAGGCCTTTTATGTTTGCTGCTGCCTCTGACCGAAGCATTTCAGGAGACAAATCTTAATGTTATGTTTCCATAAAGAACTGTGGCGTGTTTGTAGCTTACTGAAGAGGGTGTTTCTTTAAACTTGGACGGACTCCTACGAAATGTCTGGTTCAGTTTAGGTTCTTGCCTTTCCCACGTCCTCTGGGTGAAAGTATATTTGATAGCAATATGAATCTTTGCGAATGTGCTGTGTCTGAGGTATTGACCACACCACATATGCCTGGTGGGGAGCAGGACACTGCCATCCCCTCAGATCTGCATTGCCTTTGGAAGGTGAGGGGTCACTTTTTCCTTTGTATATTTGTAGGCCCTCCCTTTTTAAGAAAAAAAAAAAAAAAGGCACACAATGAGGACTTGAGGGAGGTCAGCAGGAGAGAAGCATTTGCTTAGGTGAAGTTGTAACCTGCTGACAAGCCTACTGAAGCGATGGCCTGAGATTAGTCTTTGAAAGCCTTTCTCTGACTTCACACCACGACTCTCTCGACACCGGTGTTTGTGTCTCTAATGGAACATAGGAAGCCACAAATTGCTTTTGCAGAGTAGTGGGAAACTTGTAGACTTAACCTTCTGTTGAGTAGACACGGCTAAGTCACACTGGGTTCCGGTGCGTGATATCTTCAGGAGTGTTTTGTGTGTCTTCCTATTGATATTTATGATAATCTGTTTATATCCTTTTGTATATCATTGATACTGAATTGGTAGAAAAATAAAGTGGCGATTCTTTGCCAAGACTGTTCACTGAACTCTGAATCTGTGTATTTCATTTACCATTGCCATTTGGCCTCCGAGTCGTTGTGTGTGAAGCCCGCAGGGGCTCACTTTAGCGTAACGGGCTTTTGCCCTACACCAGACTAATTTGGTGGATGATTGTGTTTAGTTTTAATTTCAAAGAGACTGAATTCTGAAACACACTTTTCCCCTCGTCTGTCTGTCTGTCTGACTCTTTTTTCCAAAACTAAATAAACAAAGACGGCAGGTGCTGAAAGCCATCTCTTACAGAGGTTTCTTTTCTTGCCAAAGAAGTATTTCTAAACAGATTGTATTTCCCAGGCTGACAATCCTGTCAGCTTGACTTAGATTACTTTGAACTTCACCTTTAGGTGCTAAGGCTGCCTCTTGCTCTCCTAACCCCCAGTCATCGTTAAAATTAAATCACTTAATACATCATCCCTCACCGGCCCAACCATTCCTAGCAAGGGTTTACTACCGTTCTGTTAGGAATGTTTTCTCCTAGTTAATTAGTTTGAAGGCAGACCCTTCTGCGTGGTCAGGGCCAGCTTCAAAACCATGGTAATTCTCCTGCTTCAGCCTCCTGAGTGCTAGGCTCTATACAGGTGTGTTTCACCTTGCCTGGCTTCTGCTCATCACTTAAAAGTAAGCCGAGGTTACCGGAAGGTGCCACCGTGCCCAGTGAGGTGAACTCAGCTCTTGAAAGAGCAGCAAGCTGCTGAACCATCTCTGCAGCCCCCAAGATTCCCATTCCCAGCCCTTTACAATGAGTTTATTTAACCTTCCCACATATCCCCGTGTACTCCGATGCAGTCCTTCACCTGCCCCCAAATTGCATAGCCATTGAATTGGCCTAGTTGGCATTAAATCAAACTGAGCATGGATTTGCCTCCCCTTGGACCCTGTGAGCTCTCCTGCCATGATTTCAGTCAGTACCTTTAGCAAGCCTTTATCTGCAATTCTGAAATGAAGGGATGATTTGTTTGCATTGTCTTTGTTAGCTGCAGCTTCCCAGAATGCTTCATCATTAGACAGCATCCTTAGGTGTCCTGGTGCTCACCCACTCTGCTGGGTTTGCAGCAGCTGTGTGGCTGCTGCTTAACCATTGGGTGCTTGGGTTTCACCTGGCCTGCACCCACAGCTTTTACTGGATACTGATTCCGCTGGTATCTGGTTTTGGAAATCCTCCGGCATATCGTTGGCGGAGAAATGATTGGGAAATGGCTGCTCAGTCACAGACCTTTCACTGGATGGCTTTTGAAGCCAGGTTGACTCTTGATTGGGTGTCATCACTCCTAGCTACAAGACAATTTCCACCCCCAAATGGTATCAAAACAGGAAAGTTGATCCTCCCAGCATAGGGAGTGTCACTGAGCCCAAGGGTGGATCACATGCCCCTGAAGAACTCAAGCACTGTCAGTATCTGGTTCTTGGCTTGCTTCTGCCCTGGACTGGCTTTCTACTCCTTCAGCTGCCTGTAGTTCCTGAGCTTACGTGTAATGGAAACTGACCAGCTGCTTCTGAATGCCAGCCGAATTCCTGATGGAAGGAAGTTGGTCCAAGTGGATCAAGTGTCCGATTATGCTTGAGGCAAGGTCGTAGGTCATGAGCATGTTAGCTTGGCTTCTGAGAAGCCTACATTTATTTATTGATAAGAGCAAGGTGGAGACTGATCCCAGAGATTCGGGATACGAGACAAAGTTTGGAACTTGGGGCCTTCAAAAATGACTTTGTATGTCCTTTTGCAAAAGGACAACGAGGAAGACTAGTCGTTAAGTTGAATTAAATGATCTCTACCAGCACCTCCAGGTTCCAGAAGAAGCTATCATGAATCCTCTGGTGGAAAACAGCACCCCAGGACCCTGATTCCCACAAGCAACAGTTCAAACACACTGCTCACCGTTCAAAGTAACCAGGCACACGAAGACGGAGTAACGACCAACAAAATCAACAGGCCCTAGTAGGTGCAGAGGGGTTCCTGATGGAGCTGTCAGACATACTACAGTAAATAACATCCCTCAGGGAAATTAGAATTCAGTAGAGAACTGGAAACCGTGGGAATACACAGAATTCACAATTCATTTTTGTTTATACAAATAAGATTTGAAAAAGCCACAAAAGTTCTAGGAAAACAACAAAAAAATTAGTCCTGAAAGTTGTTTACTAACCTAGAATTCCAGTAGAATTCCAGTCAGCTTTTTTTTTCTTTTGAGACAAGTAGTTCAGGGCAGCCTAAACTCTGTGTCTGCTCTCACCTCCTGCTGCTGGGATTAGAGGCATCTGAGACGGTGGAAGATCTATGCAGTGCAAGGATTGAACCTGAGACTGTGCTAGGCAGGCACTCTACCAACAAAACCACATCTCCAGGAGCCATACTCAGCATTTATCTTCAAACAGAGTGGGACAAAAGCAGAGAAGTCCTTACATGAACTCACCTAGGAGGTAACTCCGCCCCCCATGACTCCCCAGGAAAATGAAAAGATGGTGAAGGGAGCAAGAAAAGCAGAGGGAGGGTTGGGGATTTAGCTCAGTGGTAGAGCGCTTGCCTAGGCCCTGGGTTCGGTCCCCAGCTCCGAAAAAAAGAAAAAAAAAAAAAAAGAAAGAAAAGCAGAGGGAAGCTAAGCATGAGCGTTGACTTACAAAGCAGCCTCTTGCAGGCTTTTAGTATGTGGAGAATTAGTACGTACATTCAAAGTCAGGTACGTCAGCGTTTGGGAGTGGAAGTGCTCTGGGGTCTTTCTGTAAGAGTCATACTGTGTAATCTGGGCTGCTCACAATTGCCTAAGCGCCTCCATCCTCAGCCTCTGCCACCATGTCCAGCGAGGTAGCCTTTGGTAAGTTACAGGATGTGCTCTGTAGTTTAAGGATAACCCACCACTAAAAGAATATAAACCAGAAAGAATGAAATTAAAAGATCATAAAGCAGCCAGTGCTTTTAGTCCCGGCACTCAGGAGGCAGAGACTGGTGGGGCTCAGAGTTCAAGGCTAATCTGGTTTACAGAGTGAGTTCCAGGACAGTCGGCTGCACAGAGAAGTCCTGTCTCAAAAAGCAAACAGCAACAACAAAAAAGCAAAGCAAGAGAAACAGTTTAAAAGTTAACCAATTTTGCTGTTAGCAAAAGACATGTAAAAGCATGAGGCTAGATACGCTAAAAATAAAAGGCAGGGAAAAGATAAAAATGAGAACATTTATAAGTCCAAGTAGTATTGAATGTTTTGGCAACGTATACCTAAAGAGCACTTTAAAGAAGATTCAGTTCCTCACAAAGATCTTAGTAATACACCTTGGTAACAGCTTCAAAATACAAAAACATTAGCAAAGATGAATCGGCCTTCAAAGCCCTCATTTATCTCATCGGCTCAAGGGAAGATAGGTGTCCAGCACTGGCCTTAGGGAGATGGAGCTTGAAACTACCTGAGGTACTCTACCAGAGTAGGGCTGATCCATGGAGAAAGTAACTCATCAAGTTGGAGAATGATTGACCAGTGAATGGGTCGCTTCTGCAAGTCTGACTCCAGAAAAGGAAGCCTGGATCCACTCCACACATGAACATGGCTACAACCCTCACTGTATTTTCTTATTCTTCTTAAAGAATAAAGCGTTTGATTCTACAGTTCTTGACTTCTTGATATCCTCAGAAACCTGTTTCCTTGTGTACTTTTTAAATATTTAAAACTACTGCAGAAAGACTGGGGCTGCTTTCTGTCCACTTGCAAGTTCTTCGATGCAGCGGAATCGCAGTGCAGAGAGAAAAATCTCTTTCCATATAACCCAGCGGCACTTCTGAAGTTGTTGAAAGGCGTGGAGGCCAAGTGTGAGCCCTGGGTAACACAGCAGCATTTGTCCTCAGGTTTGTTTCTCTTTATATAAATCGCCTAGCTAAGATAAATAAAAACAAAATCTGCGGAAGAAAAAGAAGTCGGAGAAGGAAAACATTGGTAAGCTCTCTCCTAACACCAAACAGGGCTTTTCAGCTCCATCAGCTAGTACACACCAAAGGGCTTTACTCTCCAAAAGCCATCTCTAAAAGATGCTTATGACAGAATTTCCCCCAATAGTCTCAAACGCAGTGAGGGTATGTAGCCCTGGCTGGCCTGGAACTTGCTATGCCAAGAAGACTAACCTTAGTTTGCAGTCATCGTCCTGCCTCTCCCTCTAAGCTGGATTATGGTTGTGTGCCTCCCTCCCTCCATTCCCCCTCCCTCCCTCTGCTCCCTCCGTCTCTCCTTTTTCTTTTTGTTTCTCTGTGTGGCCCTGGCTGTTCTGGAACTCACTTTGTAGACCAGGTTGGCCTGGTCAGATCCACATGCCACTGTCTCCTGGGCGCTGGGATTAAAGGTGGGTGTCACCACTACCCAACTCTTATTTCTTAAAAACATGATTTCCCTTTTTAGCTGAGGCTAGCTTAGAAAGTGTCATCCTGGGGTTACAGGTGTGCCACGCTATGTCACCTGAGTTTTCAGTGCCAGTAGTCATCCAGAGAGTAAGCCGTGTAACAGCCTGAAGGAAGCACACACCATGCATCTGTACACACTTCAAGAGGAGGTGGCAGTCGCAGTGACAGACGTCGGGATGGCGATAGGGGAGAGGCTTTGTGCTCACTTGGAAAGGAATGAGGCAACTTCTGAGCTTCTGGAATGTCTGGATTTGGATCATGTGAGTGACCGTACCTTTTACATGGTTGCTCCTTGTTCAGACTTAAACTCAGCACTGTTCAGGATGAACCAGGGTCTCAGACTCAGTGTTTATGAATGTGAACACTTGGTGATAAGGAATGGAGTGAGGCTGACTGGGGGACATGGCTAACTGGGGCAAGGGGACACGGTAGTCTATTTCCCTGTTTGTGGTTTTTTGTTTTGTTTTGTTTTGTTTTGTTTTGTTTTTGGTTCTTTTTTTTCGGAGCTGGGGACCGAACCCAGGGCCTTGCGTTTCCTAGGCAAGCGCTCTGCCACTGAGCCAAATCCCCAGCCCCTGTTTCCCTGTTTGTTTACGAGAAGGTTGAATTAGGATATGAAATCTCCATTTTAACATGGCCTGAAACTAGCTGAAAACAAACAAAAATACTGATACAATGGATACCTCACACCTTAGGAGATGGACGTGTGCTTTATATGTAAACATCTCAGCCAACAGACTCAGCCTGAAGAAAGGCTTCCTAGCAGGGTTTCTGGGCCCCGTGTGTAAGCCACCTTCCACTACGGCTGAGTCAGACTTGCTCCCAGGGCTCTCCTTCCTTTTGTAACATTCCTAATGATGCATTCTGACGTTTTTCACTGTTTTCTCCACATTTGTCACCACTTCTGCGCTTGGATCTTCATGCTGGAAAATCTGAGGCTTACATGGAAGATTGATTTTTAATGCCCCTTGTGTTGTTTTTCTGCTATAACATTTGCATGCAATTATGGTATTTTAAAAATAGGAGACCATGGGGTTTGAAGGGGGAAAAAAGAATCTTCTGGGTGGATGAGCGAGTGGAAAGGCTGGCCTCTAACTTTGTTAACATCCCAATTACAGCGTGGTAACCCTTGTGAAGATGGCTGTCCCTTGTAATACAACACCTGGTGTTTGTCCCAGTGACAGGAACTAGATCTTGGTAGGCTCAACCCTTGATTGTGCAATCATGGGAAGAGGTGCTTGGGAACTTGTTTCCACTAGCCAGCAGAGGTCACTCTTTCAGAGTTGTCAGAGGGAAATTGTTCCATAGTCCAATGCCTCTTTTGTTTGCAACAGTGAACTTTTTTTTTTTTTTTTTAAATTCATTCTCTTTTTTCTCCCTGATTTCCTAGTACTTTACAAAGTGAGTCATTCATATATATTGTGTTGAAACATGGGGCTGGTTTGAAAAGCCTTTTTTTTTTTTTTTTTTTTTGGTATTGGAATAGTTTTATTTTCTAAAATTTTTTCTTTACTTCTTTTAAAGTATTGCACAACCATTTTTTTTCTTTTTTTTCCATTTTTTTTTTATTAACTTGAGTAATTCTTATATACATTTCAAGTGTTATTCCCTTTCCCGGTTTCCGGGCAAACATCCCCCTCCCCCCTCCCCTTCCTTATGGGTGTTCCCCTCCCAACCCTCCCCCCATTGCCGCCCTCCCCCCATAGTCTAGTTCACTGGGGGTTCAGTCTTAGCAGGACCCAGGGCTTGAAAAGCCTTCTTTAGGAAACCACTTACACAGTGAGAATAGCTACCAGTTACCAAGCACCTTCTGCACACTGCGGGCCTGTGCTCTGGACAACTTTGGGGAGGCCAGTGGGGAGAAGTGGAATGATTTATGGTGTGGACTCACATGCAGGGAGATTGTGCTCAGAACTAAGCACTTAACCTTTATGGGAACTATTTTACCAAAGGAATATTTCAGTGACTTCGAACAACAACCTCACAGCATGTATAAGGTATGTACAGTCTTTTTTCACTTTATTTAGTGTGTGCATGTGTGTGTGTGCACGTGTGTGTGTACACGTGTGTGTGTGTGTGTGTGTGTGTGTGTGTGTGTGTGTGTACATGCTTTTGGAAGGTAGAAGAGGACATCATATCCCCTGGAGCTAGAATAAAAGCATTTGTGAATTGTCTGTTGTGTCCAGTACCACTGGAAGAGCAGTCAGTGCTCTTAACCACTGAACCATTACTC
This sequence comes from Rattus norvegicus, assembly GCF_021556685.1. Taxonomy (NCBI): domain Eukaryota; kingdom Metazoa; phylum Chordata; class Mammalia; order Rodentia; family Muridae; genus Rattus; species Rattus norvegicus. Next base: position 128,095,355 of record NC_141538.1, read on the forward strand.
CAGCCCTTCACTTAAAAATCGAAAACAAAAACAAAAACAAAAACACCTGGTGATTAAAGGGCCATGTGCATACTAGGCAAGCACTCTTTCACTGACTACATCCCCAGCCCTAGGTTTTACTTCTTATTTTATCGTGTGTATGTGTATGGGGTGTGTTTGCGTGGGGATTATAGGACAGCAGTGGCTGTCATCCTCAGGACACTGTCCACTTCCTTTGTGATAGGTCATCTCTTTGGGCTGGAGCCTATCAGTTATGCTGAGCTGGGTGAACTGGATGGATACATGCATTTTTACATGGATTTTGGGACGGGGACTCAGGCCCTCATGTTTGTAAGACAAGCCAGTCTCCCGGTTCACTTTTAACTGTGAGACAGAGTCTCATTAAATGGCATTGAACTGACTACAATTCAGGCTCGTCTTGAACTTGAATTTCTCTTGTCTCAGCCTACACTACCGGCCTGGCTGAGAAGTGTGCATTCTTAATTAATTTTATTTATTGTTATCATATGTGGTATAACTCTTGTGTGTGTGTGCTGTGTGTATATGTGGTATGTATGCATGGTGTATATGGTGCATGCATGTGTGTGTATGGTGTATATGTGTGTGTGGTGTGTGTATGGTGTGTGTATGTGTGGTATGTATGCATGGTGTATATGGTGCATGCGTGTGTGTGTATGGTGTATATGTGTGTGTGGTGTGTGTATGGTGTGTGTATGTGTGGTATGTATGCATGGTGTATATGGTGCATGCATGTGTGTGTATGGTGTATATGTGTGTGTGGTGTGTGTATGGTGTGTGTATGTGTGGTATGTATGCATGGTGTATATGGTGCATGCATGTGTGTGTATGGTGTATATGTGTGTGTGGTGTGTGTATGGTGTGTGTATGTGTGGTATGTATGCATGGTGTATATGGTGCATGCGTGTGTGTATGGTGTATATGTGTGTGTGGTGTGTGTATGGTGTGTGTATGTGTGGTATGTGTGCATGGTGTATATGGTGCATGCGTGTGTGTATGGTGTATATGTGTGTGTGGTGTGTATGTGTGTATGGTGTGTGTATGTGTGGTATGTGTGCATGGTGTATATGGTGTGTGTGTGTGTGTGCAGGCTTATGCACGTGTACATGTAGAGGTCAGAAGGCATTTTTAGAGCCATTCTCTCCTTACACCATGGTTCTGGGGGTGGAACTGAGCTGGTCAGGCCTATGCGACAGGTGCTTTTATGTGCAGAGCCATTTTGCAGGCTTCCATCTCACTGGCCCCAGAAGTGTGCATCCTTGAAGCAAAACCGTAGAAGTAGATTGACTTTGCATTTTCTTTTCTTACAAAATCTAGCATGCTTTCTGCTTGAGGAAGCTAGACCTTGCTTCTTGGTGTCCTTTGGAACCGGGAGCTGTGGTGATTTGTCAGGTGGTCCTCCATTTCTGGGGGAAATTAATGTGAGTGATATGTTTGCTCCAAACATGCCCCAGGCTTGAGACCTATTTAGTGGCTAAAGTTTACTGAGGACCCACTGAATCTTTAAATATTGTTTATTCAAGCTTCCTACTTGAAATTATTTGTAAGTAAAATGGGAGACCAGTTTGCCCTAGCGGGCTTTATGTATATTCACGTTGTAAAGTTAATCAGTTGGATGTCCCTTAAAGCTAGAGAGATCTATGAGGACAGCCAGGTCATCACTGGGTAGTGAGTGGGCAGCTTGACCCTTTCCCTGCGAAAGAAGCTTTGGTAGCTTTGGATTCTGGAGTCTCCCAAATTGGCCTGTACACTGCTGGTCGTCGGTTTTCGGATCTTTTTGTGTTGTGTGTTGCTGTTAGCCATCAAAGTTATTTTTAGAATATAAAATTATATTGTCTTTTAGATTTTTACTCCTCTGGTTTTTAGACAAGGTCTTACTCTGTAGCCCAGGCTGTCCCTGAACTTGGGGGCAATCCTTCTGAGTTGGCCTCCCACATTTCAGTTCTCGGGGAGAAAAATAGCAGATTTGGTCTCTTCTGGGGCTGGTTGACAAGAATTGCCGGTGGAACGGTTAATGGATGCAGGTGTGAAGGAGATGGAATTGTTGGTATTGACTCTAAAGTTTGGGCTGGCTTGGCTGGTTGAAGGAATTCCCTTTGGCTGAGCTAAGGAGCAGGTTTGCAGGGGGCAGGGTGGGGGACAAAGCGCGTTAGTCATCTTTGGCTGAAGCAACAGCAACAACAAAATGGTGGGCTAAGGAGCAGAAATTACATTTTTTCCATTAAAAAAAATTCAGGCTAGGCTATTTATTGGTGCTGTTACGGGATCCCCTGAGCTGTCCAGGATTCAGGCTCCTTCTAGGTAAGGAGGAGAGAGATGGAAGGGGGGTGAGTCTTCCTTTCCTAAGCAGGCCTGAAAATCCAATATGCTTACACTCTTATCTCATTGGCCGTATTTGATGACAAGAGTCTGGGAAATGTCTTTTAGAGGTTGTTTGCCGTCTCTTAATAAAGTTGTGGTTTTATTACTAGAGAAGACAGAAGAATGAACAAGGTGGGCATCAGCTCTCCTTCCTAGAACTTGGCCTTGGAAGTGAGTTCTAGTCTCATGTCTGGTGCTGGCTAGCTTTGTTGAGCTGAGGTTTCCCCCTCCACTACACCTCCGTTTCAATAGCAAAATCAAGGAATCGGACTGAACAGCTCGGAAGTTCACTTTTAACTGTAACATTATGAATCAGTCCTTGGGCTTTATGTACAGAGAGCAGAGTTTATAAAAGAGCTAAGTGTTGGAAGAAAAGTTTATGTGAGAGGATGTCTATTAAGCCATCGCAATTCCATGTGTCTGTCATCCCAGTTAAGGGAAGGCCACGACAGAAGGATCATTAACTCAAGTTTGAGGCCACTCTGGGCAACATAGCAAGGACCTGTTGGGGGAAGGGAGGAAGAAAAGGTCTTTTATTTAAGGCTGATTTTGTCATAGATTTTGTAATTTGTAGTCAGACTTACTGTTCAATATGGTTTCATTCTTGTTTTGAGAATGCTTTGTGTATGTAGAGAGGACCAAGATGTGCCTGAAAGGGCATAGGCATGGCAGTGCTGTGCGCTCCTCGAGCGTTAAGTAGATGCTCCTGTGTAAGGAGGAAGAAAACTGAGCGGGTATGACTCATCTGGTCTGCTCGCTCAGAGGCCCGGGCTCGGCCTCGGTGACCTACTTTTTGACCTCCTGAGCCAGTTTGCTGTGTAGCAGCCTTGCCTCTAGCGGGGTTTGGTTTAGCATCAGTAACACAATGAAGGAGCACACTCTCTGTAGCATGGCAGACAAGAGAGCAAGTATTCCTAGATGGCGGACGAGGGTAGAGTCCCAGAAAGGAATAAGGACAGAGGCTGTGTGTGTTTGGCTTGGGGTTGGGATAGGAAAGCAGGGTACATTGGGAAGTGGCCATTATGAGTCCTGGGGATGGGGCAGCCAGTCGAAGTCATTCTAGGCTTGGGGATCAGAAGAGCCTATTTCAGCTGGAGATGGGGCATGATGGGAAGATCATAGTATGCTAGGTCCTAGCCTGTATTAGGCTGAGCGTTGGGCTGAGCGCTGGCCTGTTGCTTTCCAGCCCTGAGTCTTTGGAGCTCATTTTGCCTTTGCACTAGTGTCTAGATTGAAGGTATACAGTTGTCTGGAGTCAGCTGTGGGAAGGTAGCTGCCACAGGGGCGGGGCTGCACCTCCATGGCCCCCTTCTCCTTTATGGACAGCTCTGATGGTCCCTTGTAATTTTTCAAGCTGTCAAAACTTACTGTCTCTGTTAGCATTCGACGTGCATTTTGCATTGTCTTATTCTGTTTTCCCCGTGAATACAGTGGCTTGCTGAAAACCAATTAAAATTTCTATAGCAAAGCGGCAGCAGTAATGAGCCTGAGGAAGGGATCTGACTTGGTAGCCTGTTGGTTATGACATCTTCTTTGCTTCTGAAAACCGCTATTAGGGATGAAGAATGCTTTGGGCCACCCAGGGGGTATGTTTTTCCAGATCCACAGCTTCTCTTCCTCTCTCCCCCATTGTCCAGTGTGTCAAGTTTGCAGTTGAAAACTTGGCTGCTTTCCAGACCTGTCCCCCATCTACAGCGTCCCCCGGTGCCCGGTCCCCCCGTGCCCGGTCCCCCGTGCCCAGTCCAGACTCCGCGGTACCTCTCTTTGGCCTTCTGCCTACGCTTCCCACATGCACTCTTGCCTCTTTCTCGTGCCATTTTCTACACAACAGCTGGGCTGCTATTTTCAGAACAGATCTGACGGTGTCTGTCTCCAGCCTACAGTCCTGTGCCTTTAGGACCTGGTCGGCTCCCTCCCCCAGTGTCACGTGGTGTCCTGCTGCCCTTACTCCTCCATTTCACTCCACAGTGCTCTGCCTCTGCTGCCTGGAAGGCATCTGATTCCCTGAGCCTCAGGGCCCTCGGACATGTTTTCTGTGGAACTGGAAAGTTCCACAGCCTGTAGACTTTATCCTCAGAGGTTCTAGCTTGGCCCTTACCTCTGTGGTGAACAGTCAGTCCTTTGCCCTTTAGGTGGGGTTTCCCCCTCTGGTTCTTGTCTTCTCAGCATGGAACATTTCTCCCCGGGGTCTTATTGTGATTAGACATCCATTTGTATGAGCAGCTGAATACCTGTGTGCTCCATCAGTTGGAAACACTGTCAATCTCTGGGACCCAGGATGATGCTTGGAGCCTGGGAAGTGTCCAGAAAGGGCTTGTCAACACTGGGTGTCACCCTCCACTGTGCTTTTCCTTATTTTTTGAGCCTGGAGCTTCACTGAACCTGAGCTCACTAATTAGCTGGACTGTTTGGCTACCAGACTTCTGGATGCCGCCCATCTCCCTTTCTCTGCACTGGAATTGCAGGTGTGTGTCATGTCCTTCACACGTGGGTTCTGGGGATCAGAACTCATGTCCTTATAAAAGTGTGGTGAGCACTTTACCCATTCTACTCCCTAGGCCATGCAGGCTGCTTTTCTGAGATTCCATGGGATTTCCTAGATAGAAAATCATGTATGTCATCTGTCAATAGAGACTTTATTTACTTCCTATTCAATTTGAATGTTTATATTTTTCCTTGCCTTGCTGTAACTTCTAGAGCTGCCAGGCTGGTGCTGAGGAGGAACAATGGGGATCAATATCCTTGTCTGTTCTTGATCTTAGGGGAGAAGATACAGTCTTTGTACCAAGTGCAGTCAGTGGTCGTGTGTGACATTGGCTGCAGGTTTGGTGGGTACATTGTTTCTTGGGTTGTTTAGTCAGAAAGTTCCCTTCTAGTCCTAAGTTAGTTCTTAGTCTCTTATCATGTATACATACCCTTTATCTAAAACATGTTATAACTGTGATAAGTAAAGAGATGTTACAGTTTTCTCTCTCCCCACCCGGTGTGTGTGTGTGTGTGTAAAGGTCACTCTCAGTGTCTTCCTCTGTTACAGCCCCACTGTGTGTATGTGTGTGTATAGGTCAATGTTAGTGTCTTCCTCTGTTACAGTTCCCCCGTGTGTGTGTGTGTGTGTGTGTGTGTGTGTGTGTGTGTGTGTGTGTAGGTCACTCTCAGTGTCTTCCTCTGTTACAGTTCCCCCGTGTATATGTGTGTGTGCTCATATAGGTCACTATCAGTGTCTTCCTCTATTGATCTCCATATTGTCTCTTTGGACAAGGTAGCTCACTGAAGCGGGAACTTGCTGATTGTCTAGACCAACTGGTCCGGAAACTCCTGCCTGACTGCCCCTAGGATTTCCTTGTCTCAGCCTCCCTCACATTGAGATCACAATCCCACACTGCCATGACTAGCTTTTCGAGTGCATGCTAGGGGCCCAAACTCTTGTCTTCGTACTTGTTCAGTGAGCACTTTACCTTGTGAGTTGTTTTCCTGGTCCTGTGTTTTATTTTTAGAAGCGTCTTTGGTGCTGGGGCAATGGCTTAGTGGGCACAGCATATGCTGTGCAAGCTTGATGACCTCAGTTCAAATACCCAGAGCCTGTGAAAATTCCTGACACAGCGTTTGTGTGCTAGTACACAGCTCGTTAGATGGACTCTAGAACGGTGGCAGAGGGGCCGGTGCCTTATTAATTAATATTAACCAGCTCTCATGTTCCGGCTTGTTTATATCTTCTGCTTTAGAATGAAGTTTCTCGCAGCCCTGTGAGGTCAGATATTGCCATCTCCCTTCAGCAGGGATAGCATTCAGGAACTAGAGATGGGTGTGTTCAAAGCCCTTGTCTGGCTGGCTTCACAGACATAGCCACTGTAGAATCCTTGCTCTGGGCCATGCCCTGTAACTGTCCACAGTGTGGTTAGTAATGAAAGCCCTGGCTTTGGACTCAGGCATGTTTTATTTTTATTAACTTAAAAAAATTGGTTTAGTGCAATGACATTCATGTACCATAAAATTAGCTATTTAAAAGTGGACAGTTCCGGGGTTGGGGATTTAGCTCAGTGGTAGAGCACTTGCCTAGCAAGCACAAGGCCCTGGGTTCGGTCCCCAGCTCTGAAAAAAAAAAAAAAAAAAAAAGAAAAAAAAAGAGAAAAAAAAGTGGACAGTTCAGTGGCATTCAATATAGCCCTAGTGTTGTGAAATGCCCCCCCTCTATCTACTTCTACATTTTTTTTTTTTTAGGATCCAAAAGAAACCCATGCCCAGTAAACAGACCCCCTGACCCAGCTCCTTGCCCCTGACAGTCTCCAGTGTGCTTCTGTCTCCATAAAAAACCCTCACGGATTATTCCATGTAAGTGGAATCACAGAATTTAAGACCTCTTATGTCCAGCTTTTATTGTACTTTGCGTGTTTCCGAGGCTCACTCACAGTGTGGGATAGATCCGTGTCTTTCCTTTGGAAAGTGAATTAGACGCCTCTGTGCGGATGTAAGTTTATCAGAACACCTGCTAAAGAGCACTTGGGCGGTTCCTACCTTTTGGCTGTGGTGAAATGGGTTGTCGCAATGCACACACATGTGCGTGTGTGTTTGTGTTTTCAGTTCTTTCAGGTTTATATCGAGTTGGCGCTTCTGATTGCACGCTAATTCTATTAAGTCTTTGAGGGACTGCCAAACTGTTATCCATTTTACATTCCCACCAGCAGTGGGTGAGGGTTCCTGGATCTCCACACCCTTCCTCCTCCCCCATCTCCCCTTCGCAGCCATTTTATCAGATTTAAAGTGATGTTCCATTGTGCCTGTGCGTTTCCCCAATGACTAATGATGCTGGGCACCTTTTAACATCTTTGTGAGTCTTTTTGATGAGTGTCAATTCAGATCCTTGTTTGCCCTGCCCCACTCAGTCCTGAGGGTTGAGTCTGTGGCCTTATGTGTGCTAGACAAGCGCTCTCCACTGAGCTTCATGCCCAGGAAAGCCTTTTTTACTTTTTATTGTGAAACAGCCTCATGAAGCTGTGAAAGCTGGTCTTGAACTCAGTCTGTAGCAGGTGTAGTTCACCCTGCTATCCAAGTAGTTGAGAAACAGATCTGTGCCCTCAGGACCTATGCACATTATACAAATTGGATTCAATTTGGGTTTAAGATTTTCTTCTCTCTTTCTTTGCAGGGGAGGTTTGTATGGGTCTCACCATGTAGCCCAGACGTGCATCAGATTGCTGGTCTTTCTGCCCCAGCCTTCCACTGGCTGGGGTTCAAGGCCCATACCACCACACCTACCCCCATACACACCTACCCCCATACACACCTACCCCCATACACACCTATCCCCATACACACCTACCCCCATACACAGCTACCCCCGTACACACCTACCCCCGTACACACCTACCCCCATACACACCTACCCCCATACACACCTACCCCCATACACACCTACCCCCATACACACCTACCCCCATACACACCTACTCCCATACACACCTACCCCCATACACACCTACCCCCATACACACCTACTCCCATACACACCTACCCCCATACACACCTACCCCCATACACACCTACCCCCATACACACCTACCCCCATACACACCTAATCCCATACACACCTACCCCCATACACACCTACTCCCATACACACCTACCCCCATACACACCTACCCCCATACACACCTACTCCCATACACACCTACCCCCATACACACCTACCCCCATACACACCTACTCCCATACATACCTACCCCCATACACACCTACCCCCATACACACCTATCCCCATACACACCTACCCCCATACACAGCTACCCCCGTACACACCTACCCCCGTACACACCTACCCCCATACACACCTACCCCCATACACACCTACCCCCATACACAGCTACCCCCGTACACACCTACCCCCGTACACACCTACCCCCATACACACCTACCCCCATACACACCTACCCCCATACACAGCTACCCCCGTACACACCTACCCCCGTACACACCTACCCCCATACACACCTACCCCCATACACACCTACCCCCATACACACCTACTCCCATACACACCTACCCCCATACACACCTACCCCCATACACACCTACCCCCATACACACCTACCCCCATACACACCTACCCCCATACACACCTACCCCCATACACACCTACTCCCATACACACCTACCCCCATACACACCTACCCCCATACACACCTACTCCCATACACACCTACCCCCATACACACCTACTCCCATACACACCTACTCCCATACATACCTACCCCCATACACACCTACCCCCATACACACCTATCCCCATACACACCTACCCCCATACACAGCTACCCCCGTACACACCTACCCCCGTACACACCTACCCCCATACACACCTACCCCCATACACACCTACCCCCATACACAGCTACCCCCGTACACACCTACCCCCGTACACACCTACCCCCATACACACCTACCCCCATACACACCTACCCCCATACACACCTACTCCCATACACACCTACCCCCATACACACCTACCCCCATACACACCTACCCCCATACACACCTACCCCCATACACACCTACCCCCATACACACCTACCCCCATACACACCTACTCCCATACACACCTACCCCCATACACACCTACCCCCATACACACCTACTCCCATACACACCTACCCCCATACACACCTACTCCCATACACACCTACTCCCATACATACCTACCCCCATACACACCTACCCCCATACACACCTATCCCCATACACACCTACCCCCATACACAGCTACCCCCGTACACACCTACCCCCGTACACACCTACCCCCATACACACCTACCCCCATACACACCTACCCCCATACACACCTACTCCCATACACACCTACCCCCATACACACCTACCCCCATACACACCTACCCCCATACACACCTACTCCCATACACACCTACCCCCATACACACCTACCCCCATACACACCTACTCCCATACACACCTACTCCCATACACACCTACCCCCATACACACCTACTCCCATACACACCTACCCCCATACACACCTACCCCCATACACACCTACCCCCATACACACCTACTCCCATACACACCTACCCCCATACTTTTGTTTCTCTTTTGGCAGAGTTTCACTCTGTTGCCCAGGCTGGCCTTGAACTGTGGAACTCAAGCATTTCTTTTGTCTCAGCCATGGACAGTAGCTCCTAGCTAAGCCATCTTTCACTGTCCTCTGATGCAGAAATGTTTTAATTGGGGATGAGTTCAGTTTATCTATTTTTTTATTCAGTTGCTTATGTTTTTATAATCACATAAAAATGCACTGTTGATTCCAAAGTAAAGACTTATTCCTGTTTACGTCTGTTTTATGGTTTCATGCAGGGTGCCAATCCATCCTGAATCTGTTTGTAGATGGTTTGAGAAGGGGAGTCACTCTTCTGCAGGTGGCTATCCTGTTAGAGTAGTCTTTCTTCGTGAGTGACTGTGGCGTGCGTCCTGAAAATCAACCGACTAGAGTCAGATACTCTGAACTATGAGAACCTTGATACATTTCTTAATCTGAACTTATTTCCTTACCTACAGTCTCTTATCGCCGAGACCTTGTCGGGAGATCAGGCATGGCAGTAAGCCATGCAGTGTCTATGCTCTGGGAGCTCCAGGGCACCGAGGCTTTAGACAGAGACCTGTCTCCGTATGTCTCATCCATTTTCTGAATGTAAGCTTGCACTCCTGGACAACCACAATGAGGGGATAGGACGGCTCGCTCTTTTTTTTTTTTTTTTTTTTTTCTTTTCTTTTTTTTTTTCGGAGCTGGGGACCGAACCCAGGGCCTTGAGCTTGGTAGGCAAGCACTCTACCACTGAGCTAAATCCCCAACCCCAGGACAGCTCGCTCTTACAGGGAGGAGAAGTACTCATTAAACATGCAGGCACGAGTGAAACAGTGGTCTGTCCTTAATAATCCAGTGTGTGACAGACACAGACATTCTTCTCGTCTGGGGACGGACAGGCTACAGACTATTTCAGCCTTTGCAGAGCTCTCGCTCAGACTGTTAAACAAGGTAAAGCAGCATGGCAAGTGCTGAGATCCAAGCAAAGGCCACGAGTGTGCTCACGGAGAGGATAATCCTAGGCAGGGGACTTGGGAAAGCCTTGTGGAGGGTCCAGGTGAAGTGGGCACTCAGTGACTTATGAGTGGGAATGTGTAACGTGGGTGAGAGGGGAGAGTGTCAGCTCAGGAGACAAAACCCACAGCTGTGGTGGCGTCCAAATGCATTCTAGGCTCTAGATGGAAACTGTTCTAGTTAGGCAGGACTGAGGGTAAAAAGGTCAGATTAAAGACCACTGAGATGGCACAGGGGGCGAAGGTGCCAGTTGGGAAGCCTGACGACCTCCACACGGTGAGAGAGAGCTGAGGCCCACAGGCTGTCCTCTGGCCTCCACGTGTTTTAAATATGATCTTTTTTTTTTCTTTTCTTTTCTTTTCTTTTCTTTTTTTTTTTTTTTTTGGAGCTGGGGACAGAACCCAGGGCCTTGCGCTTGCTAGGCAAGCACTCTACCACTGAGCTAAATCCCCAACCCCTTAAATATGATCTTTATGGGTAGGGAGATGACTGAGTGGAAAGATGCACTCACATGCAGGTCTGGAAACCTGTTCTGAGTTCAATCCCACAAGGCCACCAAAAAAAAAAAAAAAAAAAAAAAAAAAAAGAGTTCCAAGAGTTGTCCTCTGACCTCCACACATATGCCATGCATGGCACAAGTGCACTATGGATGTGCACACGCACACACACACACACACATGCACATACACACACACACCAGACACATACACACACATGCACATACACACACCAGACATATACACAGACACACACACATACACATATACCAGACACATACACACACACACACCAGACATACACACACACATGCACATACACACACATACACCAGACACATACTCACACACGCACATACACACACACACCATGCACATACACACACATGCACATACACACACACATGCACATACACACACATGCACATACACACACCAGACACATACACATACACACATACATATACACACATGCATACACACACACCAGACACATACATACATACACACACACACACACACATGTATGCACTCACTAAATTTTTTTTTTAAATCTTGATTTTGAGGTTGGAGAGATGGTTTGGTTAGGAGCACTGGTTGTCCTTGCAGAGGACCTGGGTTCAGTTCCCAGTACCCACATGATAATTCAAACCATTTATAACTCTAATTCTAGGCGATCTGGAACCTTTTTATGACCTCTGTGGGTACCAGGCATGAATGCGGTATACAGACAGACATATATGTAGGCAAAACACTCACACACATACAATGGGAAAAACAACAACAACAACAACAACAAAACAACAACAACAACAACAACAACAACAACAACAACAACAACCTATTGATCTTATTTACCTGGCCATTGGGAACTGTTTGTTGCTGAGAATTAAATGGAGAAAGTGCCATGTCCAGATCTGCATTTCAGACTCATGGGGAGACCGCTGTGGAAGACGGCTTATTAAGAGGAGGGGAAGGAGGCGCTGAGAACAGGAGGAAGCAGAGTGAGGATGGGGAAGAGGGGGGCTGTCAGGGCACTCGTGATCCTTGAGGGCCAGCCTGGGATATGCTCAGGTTTCTTGTTTGGGTATTTGACAAGGGTCATTCACTGAAGGGTAACACAGTAGTGAAGAGCAAATGAGTAGGAAGGACGTTTGCTCTGGTAGACTGTGTCTGGGCCTGGCATATGAACTCGGCTAGTGTGAAAAGTATATTTACCTGGGTTGTGTAAATTTTTCTCCAGTGAAGTGGGGCCACAAGTAGAAAGCTTTAAGAATCTCTGGTCTAGCCTGCTGAAGTGAGTAGTAGGCTTTGGTTTGCTCATTTTGTTCTTTCTGACTAAAATAATAACAAGTTTTAATGTCAAAACTATGAAGAAAAGTATAGTGCATCGTCAGTTAACCCTTGTGTAAAGCTAAAGAGAATATATCGGGTATAGAAAATACTAACTTTGTTAGATCAATGTGTAGGAAAGTTTCAAAATCAAAGGTGCAGACTTCCTGTGTCTTCTTACCCTTGATCGCTGGAAACAGGGCCACTTACTTCCTTCTAGGAAAACTGCATACACATACCAGGCTTGCACATCCGCAAGAGTCCTGCTGTGCGGTGCTCGAGAGGTCCACTGGATGAGAGCTCAGTCAGCCCATCGCCTGGCTACCTGCAGCAGACTGTGAGCACTCGAGAGGTCCCTAGTGCTTCAAGTACAAGGGCTGGTCAAAGGTAGTGACGAAGGAAAGAGTAAGTAAATGGGTTGTTGCTGTGTTGGGAAATTTGGAGAGTTTCTGCCTGCTTGTCCTGTTGTTTAAATGACTCATTTGGCAAATATTTTCAGTCTGAACTAAATGTGCAGTGCTGTATGTGTGTGTGAGGGGGGGGGGAGAGGAGAGAGAGAGAGAGAGAGAACAAGAACAGAGTGCTCAGCTCCTGGCCTCACAGACAGGCAGAATAGGTAAAGCCGGACCTTCCATCTTTCTTGCGTCTTGAGGCATAAACTAAGTAGGGCTGTTTGTCTAAAGTCACATACCTGTTGGCCAGAGCCCTACATTTCAGAAATGGGGGTGGGGTGGGAGTGGGAGGTTCAAGTACTGGATGGCCAGTTGGTAAGCTTCCTCCTTTCTACTCATATCCACTCTGCCCTAAAAGTGACAGCCCTCAACAACAAGTCCCCAGAAAGAGGCAAGGCCTCTGAGATGCCTGTATATCCCTGGGCCTGTGAGTTACCTGCACAGGTCTGCCGACACCTGCCGTTGGTAATAATGGAAGGAAAACATTGCCGTGGGAGTCAGAAGCCTGTTCTGCCACACCCTTCCCTGTTGCTTCTGGCCATGAATGTGGGGGTGGGATTAAATAAACCGTCAAGGTACTTCCAACTCCTTCTGATGTTTTTAAGTCTCCGAATAAGGTATAGGATATTAAATCTTAACATTTTGGTACTGGAAAATCTTTGTTTTGCCAAGATTCTGGGAAACTGCTTGGATTGTCTTCCTATGAACCTGGCCGGTTGCAGAAACACGTTTCCTCAGTTTAAGACTAGGCTGTCCATTCTCAAACACTTGGGTCAGTTGTCACCAGTGCATAGTGGGAGGTGTTGACAGCATGCAGAGACTCTTGGGCCTGCCCTGGATCCTTCACTAGACCCCAGAAAATCGGTCAGAGACCTGAATGAACGCCCCATTTTGGATGCCTCAGAGATGGGGGGCTTGTAGTCACTATGAAGCCTCATCAAGGGCTTCTTTTACAGTTGAGACCCTGCTGCCTGGAGCGCGGAGAGAGGACAAAACAAGGAATGAGAACAGAAGAATGCTGAGATCCCTTCTCCCCTGGATGGACACTTTCTAGAAAACAACACGAAAGTAAAGTAAGAAAGTGGGCTGAGGCCTGGGTTCGGATCCTGGCTGTGTTATTACTTGCTGTGAAATCGGTGCGACTTCAAGTGAGCTGATTAGAGTCTGCAAAGTGAAAACAACTTGTCAAGCATTTCTGTATTTGTTACCTCCGCTTAGTAGGTACAGCCATTCCCATTTACCCGAGAGAAAACGCGACCCGGGGAGGAGCAGGATCCTGCCCGGGAGCGAACGAAGCCGGCTGTGCTGGCTCTGCCTTCGGCTAGTCTCCTCTTCTGGCAGCCGCAGAGTCCGGCAGAGTCCCGGCAGCCGGCGGCATGCAGGGCTCCCGCCGCTGTCAAAACCTCAGCCTGATCGCGCCCCGCCCCGCCCAGGCCCCCAGGCGAGCGGCACGCCCTCGAGCCGCCATTGGCTTGGTCAGGCAGCCCCCAAGAGTCGCGGCCCGAGCGGCTGTGGGCAGCGGCCGGCCGCCCCGCCCCCGGGGTGTCGCCCCGTAGGACGCCGCGGCCGTGGCGGTGGCGGCGGCGGCTGCGGGGGCTGCGGCGCCAGAGGAGGCGCGCCGTGCTGTGCGCCCCGCGAGCCGCTGCGCCCGCGGCGAGGTGAGAAGGGGTGCGGCCGGCGCCCGGGACCCAGCGGCGTCCGGATCCGCGAGCTTTGGGGTGGCGCGGGGCTCGCCGAGGGGCAAGGCGAGTTTGGGGGCCCTGAGGCCTCGCTCTCGCGGGAATGATGCTGGAAATGATGCCGAGGCTCCGGCGTGAGACTTGCGGTAGCCGCAGCGGAGTGTGAGCCGGTGGATGGGGTGTGTGGCATGGCTGGTCTTGGAGTGCGCATCGACCCGGCGCGAGTGTGCGTGGGTGCAGGCGTGCGTGGGCGACTCTGGCTGTGCGGGCTCCGGGGCGCCGGGTCTCCTGGATGTACGTCTCTCGTGTGCGCTTTGTGGGCGTGCGCGCTCATCTTCAGCCGGGTGTCTGGCTAGTAGTGTGGCTCGCGGAAATTCTGCGTCTGCACCCCGCGGCGGTCCGTGTTCACTGCCTGGGATCTGTTCAGCCCTCCTTGGGGCACCTGGAGGTGCGCAGCCAGGGACCCATCTGAGTCTATTCCGGCTCTCCCGGGACCCTGCTCTGGGAGTTAAGCTGCTGCCCTCTCCCTGTCCCTTTAGGGAATTCCGGACAGGAACTCCCATCCCATCCTAGTTTACTGCCCTCTCCCTGTCCCTTTAGGGAGCTCCCATCCTATCCCTGGTCTTAGTCTTGTCATTCGTCTGAAGAGGGCTGACCCTGGGTGGAAGCGGATTAGGGTAAGAGGGCGCAGGGGCTTCTCTGGGCGCAGGGGCTTCTCTGGAACGTGCGGGACTAGGGCGACGGTAGTGAGAGGGGGACGATCACGATGCGCGGGGTTAGGTGGCTCAGGGATGGGGTCGGTGGTGATGCTAACTTCTTTTAGAGACCAGGACTAAATAGGACGTGACTGCCCAAACTGTAGTCCAGGGACCGTGGGCTCAGTTTACCGCTTTTTAAAGCCTGGTGCTTTCTTTCCTCCGCAGGAGCCTGGCGCGACCCCCAGCCGTGCGCCCCGCCCCGGCGCCATGCATTGCGAGGTGGCCGAGGCACTTTCGGACAAGAGGCCAAAGGAGGCCCCTGGTGCTCCCGGCCCCGGCCGCGGGCCTGCTGGCCTGGAAGCGCACATGGCCTTCAGGATTGCCGTGAGTGGCGGCGGCTGCGGGGATGGGAACCCACGAGACCTGCTGCCACGACTGCCGGTGCCACCACCACGGGCCCACGATCTCCTCCGGCCCCGGAGCCCTCGAGACTACAGCGTGTCCAAGGCCGGCGGCGGCAAGGGTGAGTCCGAGCGCACCAGTGTGCTGACCGCGGCATGCTGAGGTCAGGACTGCGCTGCTGCCACTGGCTCTGTAGGAATTCTCGGAAGAACATCATGGAACTTCCTTAAGAGTTCCTTAGTGGTTCAGTGTCTCTGTAGTTGATTGGTACTCGCCTGTCAGTCTGAACTGATACCTGGAAGCATCCAATTTAAACCAAATAGACATGTTTGAAAGTAGATGTGTATGTAGAAAGCTTGCATTACATAATTTTACTTCTATATGTTTCAGATGAAAGTTGTGTGAAATGTCAAAACTTTATTGTATGTAAGTGTATCAACTTCTGTGTCTAGTAATTGTTTCTAAGCAGCCGAAGGCATATTTTGAACTATCCCAATCTCTCAAAGAAAGAAAGAAAGAGAAAGAAGGAAAAGAAAACAAAACCGGAGGATTTTGGCGGGACCTCTCCCTTAGGAGCCTCAATTTCCCCATTAGTCAAGTTAGGAATTTATTATGCCAAATGAATTTTTCTGATTCCTGACATAAGTTCTTTTGAGTCTGTAATCCAGGTTGGGTCAAGTGTTGACTTAGAAATGGCTTTTCTGTGCTGGTGAAGCCAAGGCAAGCCCAGAACCCGCTATGGGCAAATTCGGGGACAGGTGCTGTTATTTTCCTGAACATATTCACCCAATCATAGTTAATTATTACCGACATGTTATTTATAGGTTTCATGTTAACAGATAATTAACCAGGCATTAGAGACTGTTAAGGGATGTGCCGTTCTGCCCTTTCATTCCCCATTAGCCGAACCAGCAACTTTGGGGTTTGATCGCGTGAGCTGCAGGACCTCTTTTGGAGTCAGCTGGTGTTTGGTAGTTTTAGACACCTCTGACCACCACCCAGCACCGTAGTCCAACTTGCTTCCAGTTTCCAGTCTGGATGGAAGAAATAAATGTATAGGTCTCTCGTTGGCTTTGTAGGAGAGAGGCGCTTCGTCTTCCGTCTCTTCTCCAAGGAGAGACAATTTTTTTTAAGGGAGCATGAATATGGGAAAAATGCTTATTGAGTATTTTTGCTGGGATGCACATTCGAGGGCTCTTTCCAGACACACACACACACACACACACACACACACACACACACACACAGAGAGAGAGAGAGAGAGAGAGAGAGAGAGAGAGAGAGGTAGTTGTGTAGTAAGAGGTTAGTGATGTTTAATGCAGAGAGCTCCTGGCTCGTGGACTTCCTTAAACAGTCCTTTCTTACAGTCAGCCCCATCATCTGCAGATCAAGTCCTGCACAGTCCTAGCAACGGCTGTCCCTCACACAGTCTGTTTCCTCATCGATTGGGAACATTTCATTTAATACTTTGCATATTCCCCACCTCTGTCCGGCTCAACCTCGATTATGTGTTGACCATCCATTGACTCTATGTAAAAGGTCTTCACGTCAGGGCTTCGTTTGGAAAGGACAGGAAAGGTAAAAGCGTTGGGAGAAGGAGATCCTTTCTTTGTACCTGAAGCTGGTCTTTCTGGTTACAGCTTCTAAACTGGTTTTCTTCCCAGCCGTGAGGCTGTTGGGGTGGGTTAGATGGCGCTCATTTGAAAGGTGTGAAAACTGAGTGGTAGCATCTGTGGCTGTGAGAGCTGGAGCCCTGGCATAACATGGGTCAGAGAGAGAGAGAGAGGGAAATCTGTCTGCGTGTTCTTCAGAGTCAGGCGAGGTCGTCTGAGGGAAGAGCAGTTTTCTTCCAGTCTTCTCAGGCTGCCTTCTTAGAAACGTCAGTGATGAGAGGACACCTTCTTTCGAGGCCTCTTCCCACCAAGAGTCCCCAGCTTCGCCGTCCTTTGAATGTGTGCCGTCCAGCCCATCCACTCAGGCTTATTAGAAACAGACTAGCAGAGATGCCGACTGAAGCGTATTTATTGCTGGAGCTGGAAATGATAAGACATCGAGCTGCACTGGGTGGGACAGTTATTTCTCCCCTCTGAGCCTCAGGTCTCCTTGAGACTGACTTAGACGAGAGCAGTTTGGGATTGAGATGGTGATGTGTTTGATGATCTTAGCCTCTGGATTTCCATTTGCATGGAGGTGTCGATGTCCACCACAGGGCCCATCAAACGGGGTAGTAAGGATGCTATTTAAACCGAAAAGGTCACTGTTGTTAATACTTGCAGAGCACCGTGATAGGGACAGCAGATTGAAGCATGACAAAGATTTTAAAATATTAAACGTGAAAGGCACCAATTCTGACGTGCTGGCTAGGAGAGGCCAAGAGGTGCTGCTGTGCCTTGGGTCTTCAGTGGCTTCTGTTAGCCAGTGAACGGAGAGAAGACGTCCTCGTGTGGTGTGGAGTGAGGGTTTAAATGATATATGCCTTCTGCCTTGGATAGACAGACCTTAAGCACAGGAAGGGACTGAAATATTTCCAGGTCTGCCCTGGGAGGGACTAGGCATGGGTGACGTCATGGACTAACATCGTCATCAACTGTGATAAGAATCACTATCTGTTTACGACCAAGTCCCACTTATCCAGATTCCAAACAGCCTACGAGGCCAAATTGCCAAATCCTGCATATTTAAAGTGATTATTCAGCACCTGACAGTCTTTTGTGAGTCCTGACAAGGAAGGAAGGGGAACAGCTTGGCTTTCCCTGGAGGACAGCTTCGAGGCCATGGCTGATGGTGCTTACTCTGCCCCGGCGCACAGTGTTCAGGATATATGCATGCAGGCTCCTCCCTCTGTCTCTGGAATGCGTGTATCGGGTGGGCAGACACTGGCGCTCAAGAAACGGACTCCTTTTTATAGATAAGTGCATGGGGGTTCCAGGATGTGTTCATAGCTATGGACAGTGAGTGGCAGTTCCCGAGGCCTCTAGCTCCAGATCCTTATGGTTGTGCCATGTCCGTGTGCTGCTAGAGCGTGAGAGCTGGCATTCATAAGTAGGGCCTTCCGAACGTCCCCGGAGAACTGAACTGCATTTGTTTTTGGTATGTCTCTTGTCTTAAATGTTTGGAAATTGGTAATCGTCTCTATGCCATGTCTAGAAGACTTTGTAGTTTACCAGATGATTCCACCCGTCCAAAACCAGTTCATGATGTTACTGTTTAACTCACAGCAATTCAGTGGGCCTGGTCCCTTTTTACCGTGTACCATACACAACAAGCCGAAAGGGGAGGTCGACGACGGTCACAAATGTGGACTCTGCCATTAGCAAAAAATGGTCCCCGTAACATGGTTGCAAATTTCCAAAAGTAGTCATTCTTGTAGCTTAAAAAAAGGGAAGGGAAGGGAAGGGAAGGGAAGGGAAGGGAAGGGAAGGGAAGGGAAGGGAAGGGAAAAGAGAAGCAAGCAGGCAGGCAATTATAGGCTGTGTGCCTGGGTGTCAGGCTGCTGGTGTGGAACAAGGCATGGTGGTTTCAGTGTGCTATCTGGGCGAGTTTTTTTCATCAAGGCAGGAAGCTACTGCCATGTTCTGAGGAGGTCAGGAGAGGCCGGCACATCTGTAATAGAAAGGTATAAGTTATTTCTAAAGCGTTTTCCCCCTCTGGCTCTGGTGGGCAATTTGCTTGCATTTCATCCATTTTAAAGTGCTGGTCCTGGGATCCGGAAATAATCAGATCCAAATTTTTTTCAGTGCTTGAGGTTTCCAATAAGGGGGAGAAAAACCTGCTGGCCAAATGTCAGGCTCACTGAGACAAAGAGAAACAAGTACTGTGGGTATACAGGCGAGATAGGCGCTTGTTGCCGCTGCAGTCACAGGAGTTACGGATCCGGCGAATCTTCTGTAGCGGAAGAAGTAGCAGAAATGTAACCTCCAAAGATTCCATTCAGCTTCTCTCCCTTGTCTTCCTTCTCAATTCTCTAGAGGCTAACACTTGGTGGGCAGACTGGAAAGGGAGCCATCGCTTCGGATCGCGCCGTCGTTGGGGCCTTGCTGAGTCCCTGCGGTTGACCTGCGCTAGGCTTAGCTGGCCCAGGTCTCAGGGCCCTCTTGGCTGCGTAAGATGTGACAGGGTGTGCTGCTCTTGGTTGCTCCTCTCCCATGTTTCTCTTTTGCGTGAGAAGTGAAGTGAGCCCGCACGCTTATTTTTAAAGTGTGTTAAAATCCCATCAGGACATAAGTGCGCGGATCATTTAAAAGCTATATTCTTACGTTCTCTGCTCCGAAGGGTACATAATTATCATTTTCTTCGGTTTAATTTCATGGAGTTTGGCTAGCATCCTAGAGGAGGAGAGAAACCCAAGTTTGGAAGAGGGGTTTCATTCCTTTTTTGGATAGGATTAGAAAGAAAAAACAACAAACAAATAAACTTTATTTGGAAGTCGATCGTCAGTGAGAGAATTTTCACAGAAAATTTCAAGCTGACACCCCCCCACACACACCAAATAAATGATTACCTGTGGTTCTCTAATTTTTTTTTTCACTGACTAGATTTTAGTTGCAGTTAATTTGAGCCTAAAGAGCCATGCTGTGTCTCTAGGTAGGGGCTAGTTTATTTCTGTGTGCAGAAGCACAGGCTGTCCAATTTAAGAAGAAATCAAGCAAACAGCAGTGGGCTTTGAAAAGTTTGACTGAATAACACAAAAAGCACCAACTAATTGTAGGCCAAGAGCAAACAACCTCCTCCCTCCCAACCCCCACCCCGACTTCTGAGGTAACTGTACTATCCCCCAGTGCTCATGAGTCCAGCCGTTGGAAACGGAGTACTTGTTTATCAACAGCCGCTGCCCAAATTAATAGTTTACAATGAAAAAAAAAAAGTCTTCCTCCAGCATTGGAAGCAAAGTCCGGGCAGGGCATTGTCAGCTGAGTTACTGAGTGAGGAAAGCAGAAGGGGAGGGGGGGCCGTTTTGTGGCTGCTTTGGTCTCCCAAAGCCTTATTTATAAGAAACTGAAAGAAAACAGAGGCTGCTGCTGTGCTGGGTGGGGGTGGAGAGAACTCAGCTGTAACCCAGGGGTCTTATGGTTTCCAGTCACTGGGTGCATCTGTTTTCTTCTTTCCTCTCTTCCCCCTTAAACTCGAAATTATTGTCCTTGGGAAGGCTCCGGCAGAGGCAGAGCGAGCAAGAGGACTGTGTAAGCATTATGAGCTGCTGGGTTTTTAAAGTCGGCCTTTTTGAGTCAGATGCGGGGTGAGGAGCCTTCGGTTTGTGAACTGAAGGACGCATTTCCTGTAGGGCCTGAGTTTGTTTGGTGCTTATGGGTGAACTGCCTGGAGCATACACGTGCACGTAGTACAGCGTGGGCGCACAGGGGTGCCTTGCTTTTCGCCTCGCACCCCAGTTTCCCCTCTGTGGAATGGGGAACAGTTTGATTGGATGATTCATATCTCTTTTCTGCTCTGGATCCACATTACCTAAGCGAGAGAGTTGGGAGGATCCCGAGCATTGAAAGGGTCTTGATTTATCTCTAGGCCAGGCTAGGGCCTTGACTGTTCATTCGAAGTCTTGACTGTTGGACGTGAATGCAGAAGGAAAAGAGGGAGGCCCACTAACCTTTATTGAGCACCTACTGTGTGCCAGGTCAGACATAGTAGAGCTGCGAGGATATTTAATCACACCTGGCACCCATCCCTGTGTGGAAAGTAAAGAAGCATTCTTTAAATTCTGCAGATGGAGGGATGAGCTAGGAAATAGGAAAGTGCCTTGTCCAGGGTTGGGCAGGCAGTACGTAGTGAAGCCTGGCATTTAGCCATATTGTCTGAAAGTGGAACAGTTTTTATGACACTTGTGTCTATGGTTGACTAAGGCCCCCGGTGTTCCCCTTAGTCTCAGCTAGCAGGTCAAAATGGGGTTTTAGGGGAAGCGGCTTGGTTATGCATTACTCCCCATTCCGTCCCCCATTGCAACACTGGGAGGAGACGGTTGTGTGATTTGTGTCCTCTGGAAGCTGGGGTCTTATGAGGGCTCCCGGGCTGGCCATGGAGGCCCCCTTCTCTGAAGCAGGAGCAGGACCCCACCCAGGGTTATTGCAGGTTTCAGCCCTTGGCTGAGACATCTCCTGGTATGGAAGGAAGAATTCCTGGCTGAGGCCAGTGGCTTAGGGATCTATGAAATAGCGATTTTGTCTTTAGCACCTGGTAAGATAAAGGTAGGCTTGTCACTGCGGTCACACCAGGGGCCTAACTGACCTTGAGAACTTGTTTTAGAAATGGATCCTTTGTGTCAAGAGCTGAGCTGTCATACGGAGCCCAGAGGGCTCCTTCCAGGCTGAGTCTGGCTTGCACCATGGAATCGGGAGACTCCTGTAGTTGTACATTCCGAAGGAGTCACACTTAATTCTGGGAACAGAACTGCAGGAGCCTTCCTGGTCCCCGTGTTGACACTGGTTTTGAAAGGGACCGTGTGAAGCAGCAGCAGAGACGTGTGGTCTGTGTTCTTCCTAGTCGTGTCTTTTTAGCCGCCACGTTACTTTTTTTTCAGACGCGGTTGCTTTTGTTTTTAAATAACAGGCTTGCTGGAAAATAGAGCTTTAGAAAGAGACCAGGACCACGAGCTTGACTTGAAAAAGGCAGATCCCATTTGCTGTTCTAAGCTCTCGGGAGGGCCGGGCATTGGGTTTACTTTGGAACGCTGCTGGACCATATGAATTACTTCTCTGAGCACTGGGTATTTAATACCTAGTAGAAGTTTGCATAAGAGCTGATGATGTATTTTGCCGACTTTCCAACCCTGTAAATAAATTACACGTGCCGGCAGAGGCTGCCAGGATCCACTGTGTCAATTGAAGCTTAATTTTTATCCCAAACCACTTAATACTTCTGTCCTAGTGAGCTACAGCGGAGGCAATGGCAGCGCGGCCACAGATGAGGAACCAGCGTGGGGCCGGGCCGGGCCACGGCGAGTTGGAGATTTTGCCATAGTTTTTGGTGATTAGGTGTTCTCCTCAAGGCCGACAATGATAATATGATTTTAAATGCGGTAGAAAATGAAACTGGGTGGCTTCCACACACCTCCCTCCTCTAGAGGAAAGGGCTGAAATGGTGTCTTTTTTTATCTTAATCCTGCTGTGCGCTTTATCTCGTTCGAGTGCAAAGACCAGGTAATATCATTGGCATTTCCACCGCGAAACAAAATAGGGGTTCTAATTTGGACACACTATTAAATATTTCATGCTTCGACCAAACTCAATTCTTTTTTCCTATAATAAGTTTAAATATTAATTCTCTGGAATGTCGGATGCCTAAAGCGAGGCATTTAGTGATCCGCAGTTTCAAGTGTCTCGAGGAAGGGTTATGAAACAAGATATTTCACTGGGAGGAACGAGTGGTGTGTTTCAGAGATATCTGAGTTCAAGGCAGCGTCTTCTGATTTACTTTTTAAAGGGAAAAGGTCATAAAATAAGTTGCTTTATGTGCTGAAGGATTAAGTGGCTTAGGCTGAAATAACAGCAGGGACTTTACTGGTTTCCCCTGTTATATTTTAACAATGCTTTTTGGGGGAGGGGGCGGGTCACTTCCCCGCCTGCTTGTCTCCTCCTCTCCGGCCCCCCCCTCAGCCAGATGGCTTTAATTCCAACCAAATCCCATGCTGAGGCCAAATGATTGATCAAACAGTCATTTGTACTTACGTAGCGCTTTGTGAGAATATGTCCGCGCTGCAGCTTCTCCTGGGGCAGGCTCTTCGTGGGGCCCTCAGAGGGGTGCTTGGAGGGGTGGGGGTCCAGGGATGGATGGAAAGTTGACATCCTGGACCGTGAATCCTCCGAACCGCTTGTTTAAAACGTTTTCTAATACTGCCAGGCCTAGGCAGCAGGGTATCGGAGTTTCCTAGGCGCAAAGGCGTGCTTGCAGCTAGACAGCTAGTGCCTGCTGGTGGAGGGGCTGCCTAAGGAGGTGTAGGTGTCTGCTAGTCTTAGGCACTCTTTCTAAGTCGGTTGGTGTTTTCCAGGCACAGCAGCCTAGGCGCACGTGTGAGTAGACACAGACTGTCCTGCAGAGTGTCCTCGT
This sequence comes from Rattus norvegicus, assembly GCF_021556685.1. NCBI lineage: Eukaryota > Metazoa > Chordata > Mammalia > Rodentia > Muridae > Rattus > Rattus norvegicus. The sequence goes on from NC_141538.1 coordinate 128,118,947, forward strand.
GTGTACTTTAGCCATCTTGACCCGTCAGCCAGTGGGAGAACTGGGCCCTTGCTGGCTAGCTCAGGCTCCATCCCGGGCTAGTTTCTCACCAGTAAGGACTTTTTTTTTTAATGTGCTCCCAAGCAGAGTTCTCGTCTGCCCTTTTTTTCTTTATAAACTACAAACTTTTTTCATTTTAAACTTGTATGTATTTCTTTCCCACGCATTGGTATTTTTTGCCTGCATGCCTATCTGTACGAGGGGGTTAGAACCCTTAGAGCTAGAGATCCAGACAGCTGTGATCTGCTGTGTGGGTGCTGGGTACTGAGCCATCTCTCCAGCCCCCACAAACGTCTTTTTATTTATCATTGTATATCCTTTAATCGTTTTGGGGAACATGGGGGAAAACAGACTATTAAGATACACGCTTGTGTCCAGCCCTAGGTTTGACCTGAAGCGTATGAGGTATTGGTTGAGGATGTGGGTATGGAACGTGTTATGGACCAGGCTTCCGGGTTCAGATGGTGGCTTGGTGGCTTCCACACCCTTATCCGTAAACTGGGATAATGATAGAATTTCAACAGGCTGTGGTGAGGGATGATGGGCCGACACAAATATAAGTGCATAAAGCCTGACTGGCTCCCAGCGAATGCTCATTGATAGCACATTGTTGTCACTGTGGCTTCTGCTGTAAATGGCAGGGGGACCTCTGGGGAAGGCTTTACTTCCTCCCTGTCTTCCATGTTGACCCGACTTAATCTTTCCTACCAGCTTAAGAGCCATTTCATTCTAGTAGTCTTTCTCCTCCAGACTTCTTTCTGCCTCTGTGGCAGTTACTACTTAGGTGAATTTGGGGACAGGGAGAGAGTGTCATTGTCTCTTTGTCCCAGATGCCTAAGCACAGACGTGATGCAGGGTGGGTGACCCACTTGCTGCTGTCAAGGAGCCTTGGGCTGTGAGGGAGAGTGTTGGACAGTTCTGTTTTCTTTCTCCAAGGATGGATACACAAAGAAAAATTTATTTTATTACTGATTCATGAGTATGCGCATGTGAGTGTAGTACCCGAGGAGGCCAGAAGAGGTCACCAGATCCCTCGGAGCAGGAGGTAGATGAGGTTGTGAGCCGCTATGTGGGTGCTGGGAACTGAACCCTAGTCCTCTGGAAAAACAGCTGGGGATCTTAACTAAGCACTGAACCATTTTACCAACCCCTCAGCAAATGTGCCCTGCAATGTGATGCTCCAGTGAGGTGCTAAATGATCCCCTTATGCAAACAGTCGTGTTCCCTTTCCAGCACTATCTTGGGGTCTTGACTTGGCCTGTTGGGTGACCTTGGCAAGTCTTGTCATTCTTCTGGGTTGCCCTTTTCCCTCCTTGGGAAGAGCTGACTTCAGGGGTGGCAGACTTTTATGGTTGCAAGTCTGTGGAGCAATCAAGCCAGGCAGAGGACTCCATTCTGCCGGGAACTCATTGGTCAGCTAGTCTTGCTGGATCAGTGAGAGACTCTGTCTCAAAAAAAATGAGGTGGAGAAAAATCGAGGAAGACACCTAATATGGATCTCTGGCCTCTACACACAAGCACACACCCCCCTCCCCCAACATAACTGTGAATGCACACACACACACACACACACACACACACACACACACACACACGATGTCACATGTGAGATAATTTCAGGTGTTGGAACTGAACCTGGAACTAGGCGATCACAGCTCTCAGACACTGCCGGGGTAGATAAAGATAGATGTTCACAGGGAAGGTTAGGTCCAGTGCAGGCAAGGATTGGTGAGCTCCCGGGATGATATTGGCTTCCTGGCCCTTCGTGCAGCACTGTGGACTTTACTGCCCCAGAAGTTTGAGAGGCATCATGTTACTTGGGTATAGTTGGCCATGGGGCTTTGGGGTCAGAGCCACACACTATGTAAAGTTCGCTGAACTCTGGGCCTCACTCTTTCTCTTTTGTTGAGTGGAGGCCATTTCTGTGTAGAGGGCTGCCGTGGAGGGAGAAAGCGGCAGACCACGTGGAAGGGGGACTCGCTCGTGGCAGGTGCGTCTGCTGCAATGCAGGTTTGCGTTTGAGTTCCTCTGAGGGGTGGATCTGGGCCTAGTCCTGGGCTGGCCGATTGCTGCTGTCCCTTCCACACTGCGGTGCTCCACCATTTACTCCACTCTCTGTCTTCATAGGCCCAACTAAGAGTCTGACTGGGGTTTGAATTCCAGTTATGGAGGACACAGGTCTGCTTGGCTGGTATCTTGATTGCACAGAGGAGTGGGGGATGGTCAGGAACAGCTGTCCTTTGTTGAGTTGGGTGTGGGCATCAACTCAACTTGTCACAGGTCCTGGTTGTGAGTGGGTCCTGAGGTGCCAACGCCCCCCTGGTTTTAATGGGCTTGGAATTGCTGTCTGGCTCCAGCATCCTGCTGAACTGCCTTGATTCTTCCTTTCAAGTTAAAGGCTCTCACTGCTCAGCTCCTCACAGCCCTGTGCAGCCTGCCTCCCTGGTCCTGTCAGGCTGGCATTTGTTCATCCCTGCTGGGAGAAAGTATCCCTGAAGCCATTCAGTCTTCTCCATTTGCTTCTCAGAGGTGGGTATCATCATCCTCATTCTACAGATGGGAAAGCTGGCCTCAAGGGGCAAGTGACCCAGGGCAGTGGAGGGGTGGCTGTAGTCTGACCTGCCTCTCTTCTCTTTCCCACCTCACCTGGCTTTTACTCCTTCAGCTGCAACCTGATTCATTCCTCATCTTCGGGAAACTTCCTCCTTTCAGCTGGGGTTAACCTTGACCTCCTTTCTGTCCTAATCAGTCTTTGTACTTTCCTACCAGGCAGAGGCTGTCTTGTAGAGCGCCTGGCCGTCTTTCCCAGGGTGCTTCTGACTCACTGCTGGAGGTGGTTCAAAGGATGGGAGGTGATCATTTCCTCTCCAGTGAAGGGCTGTTTCCTGGGGAGTTCCTGCGCAGATTTTCAGGGCCACAGCTAGAGAGGTTTTGAGCTTCTAAGCTTTACTCGTTCATTGAATATCCACTGTTCAGACATCAGGTCTAGCCCTGGACACAGAGCTCATAGTCGGGCAGGCAGGTGGATGGTGGACGAGTATCCTGGAATCCCTCCTCACACGGGATCCCAGGCCTCCTGTGTGTACTCTTACCCGGGGTCTCCTCCCTAAGCTGCCGTCAGCTGATGACCTTGGCCTTAACTTATGTAGTATGAAATGGACATATTTGCTGGCCCCCCTAGGTGCAGTGGGGTCCGGGTCCAAGAGGTCAGTAGGGGAGGAGGCTCTCTGAAGACAAGTATGAACTCAAATCTGCAGAATAGCTCTCTGCAGGATGCTGGAGGTGGAGCCCACCTAGGACAGTCTGTCCTGGATAGGGACTGCCTTGCCCCTCCCTCTGACTTGTTACTAGTTCCTGCTGTGTGAGCTGCAGTTCAGAGGCTCTTGTTGCTATGCACTGGGAATATAGAAGAACTGTTTGCCAGGGTGCTAGCCACTGTTTGATATTGGCCAAGCACGTTCTGTGGTCTCTGGAGACCCTCTTCATTATACCCAGCATTTTCAGTGCTTCGGAGCCGTCCTTACACTGCCAGCCACTTCATGGCCCGCTTTAAAAAATGGACTCTTTAATTGGATGTCATGAGTATCCCGAGATGTGCCATTATTCTTCCTTAAGAATAGTTACGGCCATTTGAATTAATTACATAGGGTTAACAACTCAATCTTTGAATTGTTTTAACTACATTCCACACGCTCAGGAGGCACTGGGCGAGCGACTACACCATGGATACCCATGGGGGATGTTCTCATGTTTGCAGACAGTTCTGCTGGGCAGCAGGAGGGTTTGGTTCTTTAATTTTCTCTCTCTTGTCTACTTCCTGATGCCCTCTCAGACTTAACAGTTTAGTACCCTTGGCCTCTACTTTGGGGTACAGTGGCCAGGGGACATACCAGCCTTGAGGTTGAGCAGTGTGCTGTTTCCCAGGCCAGGCTCCTGTTGGGGACACAGACGCGAGTCCTAGGGTCTGTCTGCTGTGCTCTCAGAGTGCATGGAACTGTGGTGAGGAGAGATGTGACTGGGCTTCCTGGAGAGGTAACACTGAGTGGGCAGGTCCTGGTGGGTAGGAAGCAGCCCAGAGGGTGTGCTGGTCTCCCCAAGCCTGTCCCCAAGCCTGTCCCCAAGCCTGTCCCCAAGCCAAGAACATGCAGAGGGTGACCTGTGCAGCACCTAGCAGTGGTGGGATCTGGTTTAATCCATGTTGTTTCTTGACTTGTAGCAAATTACTTGGCCTTACTCCTAATCCTTATTTGGGAGGTGACTGGCTCTCTGAAGATAATTTAATTCATTAATCCTTATTCTTCCACTCATTTAAATAATACAGAACGTTTGGAAGCTGTAGGAAGATGTTAATAACTCTTGGCTCATAGTCACACTCCTGCAATGCCTATGGTTTGGTGTATTTCTTTTCAGTTTTGTTCATGTCTAATACATATTAATATGTCTTTATGTTACTGAGCTATATATCTTGAATGTAGCCTGAAGCACTTATTCGCAAAGTTAACATTCTAACACAATCATTTCCGTGTGATTAAAATTCTTGGTAAACATCCAAAAAACGTATTAAATTTCATTGGTTAGATTATTTTGAATAGGTCACACATTAAAACGGTTTCACATTCAGAAGATCTTAAAAGGAGTCCTTAGGGAGCCCCCATCTCTTTTCCTCTTCACCTGTGTCTGACACCCTGTCCTCAAGCTGGTGATGGCTAGCCTAGTTTGCCTAGCCTCTCAGAGACACTTTCTGTGTACAAGGACCAGCAGACATTGTGAGCTGCGTATGCACAGCTGTTAACATTGCATGCTGCTAGAGAGAAGCTGGAGTGAATGTCTTCCTGCAGCAGTCTTTGCCTGAGTCTCTGGTCTCTTCTCAGGGTGGGGTCTGCAGGGAGGCTGCTAGGTTACTGGGTAGTGATGCTTGGTAGATGGGACCCTTTAAAATCGAATCAGGTTTCACAGCCCGACAGCGCCTTCTCAGAGAAAACATTGCCGCATCCTCACCTGGGCATCCAAACCCTTTCCTGATTTGAAGGTAAACCCAACAGCTAGTTGTCTCTCTGATTCTGAGTGTGGTGGAACCTGCCCTGTGTGTTGGTTCATAGTTCCTGACTCTCTTGCCGAATATTTTGCTCTCTATTAGTGCTCACCCAACACGCCTGGGGCTCTGGGTTCAAGCCCCAGTACCACTGAAATCAGTCAAGAACTAAGTCTTCTGACGTTAAGACCGAGGCTGTTCTTTACGTCGGTCGCTCGCGTCTTTGTGGGTCTGCTGCGTAAATGGCTTCTTTGTGATGCTTTGAAACGCAGTAAAGAATCCTTTTTATAGTCGGCCGGCCCAGATTTTCCATCTTCTTGCTCGTCTGTTCTCTGCCACTCACCAGGTCCCTTTGTTTGTTGTGATTGCTATTTGCAGCAACTTGTCTTATTAACGTTTTCAAATAAAGATTTTATTTTTAGGAAAGTCATGCCAAACACAGCTTTTAAAATAAGGCAATGTGATAAGGAGAAACTAGGTCTGCACGGCCACCCCGGAGAGGCAGCCTCCAGCCAGGGCGTCAGTGAGGTCTACCTCCAGGGGGCACCCGTTCTGCGAGCTTGTGTGACAAGGCAGCTCCGCTTTGGATCCACGTAGTTATTTTCTAACGTTTTCTTCTGTACCTATCAGCTAGAGTAGTAGATCTGTTAACAGCGAACCCTCCTGTCGTGATTCAGCATATCCCACACACCCGCCCTTTAATCCCGCTAGCAGTCCCCGGGAGGTGCCTTTCATTATCCTGTGTATTTCATTCATCTGCAGGTGAAGAAACAGACCAGAGAGGGAAGGGCAGCTTGTCCAGGGTTACAGGGCTGGCAAGGGGTGAGGGATGGTCTCTTGAAAACAGAATTGCCTGTGGTATTGCCCACACTGCCCAAGTCCTGGCCACAGCAGATGACGATTTAGTTCTCCTAAACCCCAGTCTCCCATCCACACGGTCTTTACCTCCTCCCTGGTCTTGAGGCCCTGTGCTTGAACCAGCGTGCAGTTGGGGCTGTGCGTGCCTGATGAGAGGTTGTCTCTTTGGGTCTGGTAGGACCCTAAGACAGCAGGCGTGGGTGGTGGTGCTGGCTGCTGTGTCCTGAATTGGCCTCTGCTCTGGTGTGAGAGGATTGCTCAGCTCGTACCCAGTGGGGAGGGAGGAAGATGGAGACAGAAGAGGCCAAGGAGAGGGTTTCCTCTGAAGAGTTGTGAGAGGCCGGGGTGTGTCTTTCTACTCATGCCAAGTGGCAGAAGGGCTTACCTCATCACGAAGCTTAAGAGACTGGCTGCAAGAGACTACACGGGGAGCATGGCATGGCCAGGATGCCAGAGGAGCAGGGCAACAGGTGGCGGATCCGTGAGTGACAGTAGTGAGGAGGGACGGCTCTGGTTGGGGCCACTGCCTGCTACCGAGTGAGGAGATGACCTTTCGGGGTCGTTGTTAAGCCCATCTTGCCCCAAGTGCTTCTTACCAGGCAGAAGTGAGTGGCTGAAGTGTCTCATGGGACACTGAAGGGTCGTAGCTGTCTGCTGACCCTGGAACCCACGGGAGTGCCCTAGCCCACAGTGGATGCCCTGCCTCCTGTCTCGAAGACAACTCTGCCTGCTGCCCAGTGGACAGTCAGGGACCTGGAACAGCCCGTTCCCTGCCTGGCTTCATGGGAGGAGGCTAGCTGTAAGTGGAGTTTGGAGTTGAGATTATTAATCTGGACGGGACATCTTAATTACTAAACCGGAGTCCGTTCTTAGGACTGAAAGTCCTGGGGACTGAAAGATGTTCTGAGATCTAAGAGTGACCTAGAGTGTCCAGGGAACTCCCAAACTCTCGAAGCTACAGGGAAGGGAACAGGGTGAGTCTGCAGATGGAATTTAGAGAAGGAGCGGTGGGGAGGGGTGGACGGGACGGTGACAGCGTCTCTTGAGCCTTCACTGGGACACCAAGCTGTCAAGTCATGCATCTTGGGAGCCTTTCCTTTCTGACAGGACCTTTCATCCCACCCCCCCTTTTTTCTGTTTTGTTTTGTTTCTTCATTTTCATTTCCTTGGTTTTCTGTCTTCCCCTAATGACCCCATCAGCCTGTCGGATGCCTGTCTGTCAGTTGCCAGCTCTCTCCTGTATCCCAGTCTGGTTTGGAGGACTTCTCTGAGGCGTTTCCCAGTCTTCCCTAAGCAGGATCTTTGGTTCCTCATCTGTCAGGTATCCTGGGAGATAAGCAAAAAAGAGACGTTAGTGTAAGGATGCCAAGTGGGTCTCAGAACTTCCTTTGAAGCCTGAAGACGGAGGCTTGGTACCTCCAGCCCAAGGCAGGCTGTCCAGTGGGTCCAGCTGTGGGGAGGGGACAGCAGCTGATGCTCTTCTTGACCTTGAGCTGTCCTCCTACAACCCCCCTGTTCTAATCAAAGTGTGTGTGTGTGTGCATGTGCGTGCATATGTGTGTGTGTGTGTGTGTGTGTGTGTGTGTGTGTCTGTGTCTGTGTCTGTGTGTAATGATCAGAGACCAACCTTCAGGAACCAGTTCTCTTCTTCTAGCGTGTGGGTTTCTGGGTCCGACAAGATCATCAAGCTTGGTGGGAAGCACCCACTGAACCATCCTACCTGCTCCTAACCAGCGTGTTCTGATCAGTGTGATGTCTATGCTGTGGGAGGTGGGAAAGGAAGGGCCGTCTGTCATTTGCGTTTTGTACAGAAGTTTTAGACAAAGCTTCACTGGGTAGGTCAGGCCAGCTTTGAACTTGCAATCCTTCTGCCTCCGAGGGCTGCAATTATAGGCATGCGCTGTGGTGTCTGGCACAGTATTTTAAAAAAGTTTTTAACCTAACAAATTTCCACTGAGCACCTGCTGTGAGGTATGTGTGCCTCTAGTTGCAAAGATACCGAAGAGCAGGCTGTGCCCCTGTGCATGGCTACAGAGCCTACGCTCTACCGGGGAACGTGCACTCGTCAAATGGGAAAGTTAAATAGGAAGGTCTCCAAATGGTCCACAGTAACGTAAAGCGAGGGAGAGGCTTGGGGGCCTGTTGCTCTGTACTGTGATCAGGGTGGGGAAGCTGACATTGTTAGCTTCTCTGGGTTCTCAGTGTGCATGTATACTTACCTTTTTGTATTACTTTTAAAATTCTCTTCTCTTCCCCAGCACCTACCTCTTTGTCTTTTAAATCTCTGTTTTCTGAGAATTTCCTGAACCTTGTTTCCCATTTTAATTTTTCACTCATTTCAGTTTGCAAAATCACTCGGTTGGTCCCTTGTGGCTCCCTTTTTGTATATTCCATCTGTTGATATATACACTATTTAGGGGTTTTTATTAAACTACCTCTTACCCTATTCTCTGCCTTCCTGTTCCCGTTTGTATAGTTTAGGTTCACCAATCATCATCTGGTCTCCTTCCAGGCTGAGGGCTTTCCTGTCTGCTCACGCCGCCTTCTGCCGGCGTGGCGATACCGGCTATCCAGACCTCCTATCACGGCTCCCTTGAGTCTTTGTTCCTCCTTTCTCAGTATCCATCTTTGTAATCCTGTTTCGTAGACACCCTCAGCCTCAGCACTCTGTCATGTTCATGGCCAGGCCCCTGCCCTAGTTAGTGCCAACTGAGTGTGTCACACAGTGCCAGGAAAGTTGACTCCACACAACTGAGTGTCAGTGAGTGAGCTCAGGGCTCCTCAAGGCCTGGCTTTGCTGCCTTTGTGCAGTCACCTCTTATCCACACCATCAGCATCCTGGCCTTACAGTCACCTCTCTTCTCTTACAGACTTTGTGCCTGTCACGGAATGCCCCCCTCAGCACCCAGACATGTTAGGAACCAGCTATTCCTTGCTGCATTCCCTTTGCTGCTTCCCTCTCTCCCCAGCCCCTCCCTGCCTGGCTTGTCGTGGGACGGCCCGCTCAGGGTCCTCTGGCTGCCTCCTAGCCCATTCTCAGTACCAGCAGCTCTCTGTGAGTTCAGGTCTGACCCTAGACACAGTTCTGTGTCTCTACCACCACCTTCTGGCTTGTGCAGCCCCAACACCTCTGTCCTGGTCCTTACAGGGTCTCCCTGCTATTGCTGCCTGGGCTTCTCTGTACTCCACTCTGTTTCTAGCTTCAGGGATAAGCTGCTCTTACATGGTGACAGCACAGCATCTGTCTGTCTAGATTCCCATGGCTCTTTTCTCTCCCGCTCTGGCCTGCAAGGCAGACCTGAAGTCCATCTCGGTTATCTGTCTCACTCTTCCTCTCTCACTGCCCCTGAGCTGAGATGGCCCTGCAGTTCTATGAGTCAGTCAGAGAGTCTGGCCTCTTGGCAGGACCTTTACGAAGGCAGCCTCCTCTGCTGAATGGGCCTTCAGCTCCCCTTCGCACGGCTGACTCAGGCTTATGTGTCCTTACTGGTGAGCAAGGCGTCCCCACCCCCTCACTTCCCCAACCCCTGCCATCACCATCACCATCACCCCTCCACCCCCCCATCCCCCCACTACACAGTCCTTTTCTATTTCCTCCATTGTGTTTCCACTACAGCCCTTGTCATGACTCAGTAGCTTGGTAGCTTGGTCATCCTTTACTCTCAGCCATGAGAACTCCACTAGCCATTAGCCCTAGCAGGGCCCAGGGCAGAGTCTGCAGTAGTCGGCTTTGATCAGCAGGTGGGTGGAGCCCAGTGACAGCCCTCTGTTCTTTCGGCTGTGGTGGTGCTGTATGTCCATTTCTCTCCATCTCTACTGTGCCAAGCCAAGGACCTAGCATAGCATGAGAGACTCGGCCACTATTGCTAGGAATAGATGCATTTCTGAGTGCCTTAGCATGGTGTAGGAGAAGACTGGGGATGGCAGACAGGGCAGAGCCCTTCATGGCCCTGAATTTTCGCTCTTTTGAGGACTGGGGTGCTCCGTAAGTACTCTTATGCTAATGCATGTCTGTTCTCCTGTGGGGCCTGGGCTGGACTCCGTATGGGATAAGGAAGGACTTTTAGAAACACAGCTGTGGTGGAGTATATTAGCGTAACCTGTGCTGCCCTTTGTGCACAGGGCCCCTGGTGGAGATCCTGGGTGTTGCATCCAACTGTGCTTTTCTGTTGTTCGTAGAACTCATTGAACCTGCCTCCTTCCTGTCTGAAGAAGCCGGCCGGCTTCCTAAAGATGAATGTCTGGCTGGCAGTGTTTGGCTGTTTTCTTAGGCACCGCTCAGTCTCCTACCAGCTTCAGACCTTGTTTGTCTTCAGAGTGACAACAATTAAAAAAATACAAATTGCTGTTTCCAGTTTATATTTTCTCACTTCGTAATTTTTTTTTTTGCATCTCTGAGAATTGTATGCAATACACTGTAGTCTTACTCACCTCCTCCCAATTCCTACACACCCAGCTTTGTGTCTTAAAATAAAACAAAGCACCCATCCAGTCCAAGATGCTCTTGGATGTCTGATCAGACACTGGAGGGAGGGTGACCTACCAGGGGCTCACTGTTAGAGAAGACTCACTCCCCTCCCAGCGTCTATTGCTTGCCAGTAGCTAGGCATCCTTGGCTAGGGATGGGGCTTCATGCCCACCTCCTGTCCTCAGGCTGGGTTTTTGTCTGGCTTGAGGTTGTACAGGTCTTGTGCACACAGCTGCTATGAGTTCTCATGTCCAGCTGTGCCTGGAAAACACTGCAGTCATCCACCTCCCATCCTGAGACGATCCCTGAGCCTTGGGAGGAGGGATGTGATATGGCTGTCCTGTTGAAGGCTGGACATTCCTTATTTTTATTAGTTTTGAGTCTCTTGTTAACCACCTTAGACTATTAGTTCTTAGTCTACAGAAGAGGGACTGTTCTCTGATGGGGATTGAAGGATGTACCAATCTACGGGTATAAGGATAAATCGTTGGAAGTCACTTTGACACTCTGGCTGATTAGTGGAGTAATGGTTGTAGGATCTGCTCCAGGACCTAGGACCTGTTTCGTCACAGGCCCTTAGTCCCAATAATGTTACCATAATGTTATGGTTTCTTGTAGGGGAGCGTAAGTCTGTCAAGAGGGTGGTCGGTTACTCCCATGGTGTCCTTGCCACGGTTGTGCCAGGGGGCGTGTTTTGCTAGGCCAGTGGTCATTGTAGCTCCCAGGTTCCACAGCTAGGTAAGATTAATGACTGTTCTTCTCTGGCGGCCTGCACAGCACCTCCCAGCATCTTCCTGCGCCATGAGAGCCAGCCAATAGGACTGAAATTCCTAGCTGAGCACCAGCTTGATTTCTGTTTCATGACGCAAGTTTGTAGCATCTTCAGCAATGGGTTTTACCCCTCGGTGATTTTTTTCTTTTATCTTGATTAGATCTTAAACTGTGGGCTCACATGACTAAATGTGGGGGTTACAAAAGATGGCAATAGTAAGGGCTTCCTGAATATACAGATAGCCAAAACTTGGTGCAGAATACAACATGTAGTGAGCTCGGGGAGTTTGGGTGGCACACACCTGCACTGCTGCCTTGGTTCTAAGCTCACAGCACACAGATTGGCGCTGCCGTGTTGTCACGCCATGCAACACCAGCGAATGCTGCCCGAGACACCTCAGCTCAGATCCGAGACAGTCGTATGTCATAAAATGCAGAGTTTTACTGGGCATATAGTTTTGTTTTTGCTTTTTGCTTTTAAAGAGGCATAATGGTTTAATTATGGAAGACAAAGACTTTAATATTTTCCTACTGCCATTCCTTAACATGTACCAAATTATATATCTTTGGAGTATACTGTGTTAGGAGGATTTTCAAAATTGCTGTGTAAGTTACTGACATGAGGTTAATTAAAAAAAACAAAAAACAAAAACCAATAGATGAACTTTCGCTTGGGATTAGGGCAGAATCTCCAACCATTTCTGAAATAGCCCTAAACATACTTCTGCCATTTTGTACTATATATTTGGGCATTTTCAGCACAGTCTATTATAAAATCAAAGTATAAATCAATTCTGGAACATGTTGAAGATGTTTATGTAGAAATTCCATGTATAAAGACAAGCATATGCATCTCAGTAGTACACAGACATACTTTCATCTTTGATAAATGGTAAGCTTATATGTTAACCAAGGAATTGTTTTAAAATGAATTTCTTTATGATTTATTAACATTATATGTTTAGTTTGTTTTTTAATTTATTTTTTCCTTTATTTTTATTTCATGTGCCTGCATGTATGTCTGTGCACCACATGTGTGCAATGCCTGTGGAAGCATCAGATCCCCTGGGGCTGGAGTTGCCAATGACTGTGAGCCGTCATGTGGGTGCCGGGAATTGAACCTGGGTCCTCTGCAAGAGCAGAAAGTGCTCTTAACTGCTGAGCCATCTCTCCAGCCCATTTATCAGTAAATGTTTGATTTGTATCACTATTTTATATCTCTTTGTGTCTGGTATTGTGTAAAAATTTCTGAAGCAAAACAGAGTGGCAGATAGGTAAAGTGTGAGAATTCCTGCCATAGGCAGTGAGTTAGGGAGGAGGGAGGAGGGAGGGGGTTTTACTTCCTCCTGGTCATGTTCTCTAAGGCTCAGGGGCTCAGGTGGCAGGTCTGTCGTGCAGAGGCTGCAAGGTTTCTAGACCAGGTATCCTTTTGTGGGAAAATCTTCTTTCTCCTATTCACTGACTAGTCAAGGTCTTCCTAGCCCTTCAGAGCCTGGCTCAGGCCAGCCCACTGCTGAGGCCCTGCTTTGTGGCAAGACTCATAAAGACCCTTCATCTCCAGCCTTCATAACTGGCAATCACCTGTCACTGTATTGATGACAGTGAGCAATCTCTAAGTCCATGTTCTAACCAAGACCTCCCAGAGAGCCCGGCCCAACCCAGGACCCAGCACACAGGGCACAGGGTGGGGGATCAGTAAACATCCCCTAAAGCAGTGGTTCTCAACCTTCCTAATGCTTCGATCCTTTAATACAGTTCCTCATGTTGTGATGATCCCTCAACCGTAAAATTATTCCCATTGTTACTTCATAAATGTAATTTTGTTATTGTTATGAATAGTAATGTAAATATCTCATATTCAGGATATCTGATACATGAGTTCTGTGGGGATTACAACCCACAGGTTGGGAGCCATTACCCCAAGTGACTGAATCACTGGGATATATCTCAGACCTGTGCATAGGACCAGGCAGTCAGATACAGGGCTTGGAACCTGCTGCATTGGGTGTGGCTTCATAAATTGTGTGTGTGTGTGTGTGGGGGGGGGATCCACCATTACAGAAGGGCTTCCAGACACACCACTGGAGGGAAGGACAGATTAATGGCCTCGGAGGATAGGAGCTGTGCTGGACACTGGAAAAAATTAGGTGTTGCTAGCAGAGGTATGGCTGACCGTGACTGGGACAGGCTGGGAAGGAAGGTTACACTTACCTTGGACTTGGCCTTGAACAATCCACTGAGGATGAGAAATGGAGTTGGACCAGTCCCTCAGACTGTGAGTGAAGGTAGGCCACACTTTTTCATTCAGTGAGAGGCAGACTGAAGCATAGAGACCCCAAGAAACTAGCTTAAGGCCACAGCAAATCAGAGGGGATCCTGGACTGAGAAATCATCTTAAATGTCAGGTATGGAGCCAAGTGATTCCCTTAGGCCAGTGAAGCAGTTCATTTCCAAGTGGGATCTCCAGTAACCAGGAAACAAAGGTTCTAAGAGGTAAAAACGCACTAGAGAGAGTAGGGCTGGGCCCTGTCTTCCAGCATGCTTGACAGTCCAGAACTCCAGCTCTACTTCCCACCTGGAGGAGAGGCAGGGCCGGGCGAGCCTCTGCCTAGAGGTGGAGAGTGAGCTAGCCGATGGCTTCAGAGAGGTTCCACCGCTACTCACTAAGCCCTTCCACGGACCTGAGTGGGAAGTCCTTCATTCCTTCCCTGTTGGGTTTACATGAAGTTCAAGTAGATAGCCTGGAAGGTCCTTGCAGAGTCTGGCTTTGTGTGTGTCATGCTGGATTGCAGAGGTGCTGGTGGGTGGCTCAGCCCTGAAACCACAAGTGTTTTCCTTTTGGCCCGTCCGTAATCGGGTGTGGGTAGTTTCCATGCTGGGGTGGGTGCAGCCCGAGACACTTAGTATAAGGAAGCAGAGGGTGATGGTTGTGTCGGGGCGGGGACTGACCAGCCTCTCCAGCCTGGCCACCTCGGCTGGCTCCGCCCCACATGTGATTCTGATTAGGGGCCTGTGTAAAAGTTACCTAAACACCACTCTAATTACTCTGTTTAGGAACATTCACATGTGTGGGAGGGTGCCTGGCACTGGCTTCCCACATGTGCTGGGGGTCTGCAGGAGGCACCGTGTTTGCACGAGCGTGACAGGCACTGGCCGTGGGGAGCCTGTAGGACAAGTCAGGGAGTCCTTCTCTGGGTTCTAGGGTTCTGGCAAGCCCCTGGTTGCTCTGAGTACTCCTTCTTGCTAGCAGGGGAGTGCGTCTTCGAGCTTGTTACCTTGTGCAGAAGCGAATGTTCTTGTCCTCTCGTCCTCACCTTTCAGATGGGCTCATCTGTGTCAGCCTGTCTGTCTTGCAGGCTTGCTAGCAAGGCGAGTGGGCTGGAGCTCTCCAGAGGATGAGAGTGTACTGTGAGGACCAGTGTATCCTACAGCTACCAGTGCTGCGCACCGAGCACACACTGGATGCAGAATAAGGGTGGTGGGCTGCTTCGGTTATATCGCAAGGGATACACTTGCCTGTCACTCTCGGAAGAGAGTCAGTGTCTGGGAAGGGGGCAGCAGTGACCCTGCCAGCTGAACTGCAGCTCTAGGGAGATGAACTGTCTGACCTGGTCTGTAGTCATTGGAGAGCACCTCCCGCTTTTCTCATCCTGTACACCTGCAAGTCCTACGTCTCTTTATGTCTAACGCCAGCCCCGCACCCGAGAGCCTGCCAGCCGTCCAGCCACCTCCTCTTTTAACCTTCCAGCCCATACATCAGTGTTCATACGTGCTTGACACACACTGTCTTCACTCACCTACCCAGCCGTTCTTCCGCAGGCCTTTTTTTTTTTTTTCCGGAGCTGGGGACCGAACCCAGGGCCTTGCGCTTCCTAGGCAAGCGCTCTACCACTGAGCTAAATCCCCAACCCCGCAGGCCTTTTTTAAGTTTGAGATTTTATGTACTTTATTCCGTGTATAAGATTGTTTTGTTTGCATGAGTATCTGTGCACCACGTGCATGCTTGCCCTGTGCTCTGGGCAGCTGTGAGCCTATGGGTGCTAGAGATCAAACCGAGTCCTCCACAAGAGCAAGTGCTCTCAGCCGCTGAACCATCTCTCCAGCTCCTGATCCACAGGCTCCCTCAGCGTGTTACAGACGCAGCTCTGGTTCCACCTCAGAGCACACGTTCATGGGCAGGAGCTGCCGCTGTGTTGCTGTTCTGCACTGATATCGCCCCTGGATCCCCACCAGCTCAGTCACCCTCACATCATAAGCATGGTGTTTCGGATATGGGGTACACGTCGGTTCTTGAACTTAATCTCAGAGACCCTTACCTTCAGTACTCTCATGCAGAAGCATAAGGTGGAACCCCAGTTCTCAGTCATTCTGCCAACCCACCATATCCCACAGTCAACGAGTGCCACTGTGTATGTTTGATGACCCTTTTCTGGCAAGGAGGTGCTGTTATCAGACAGTTTTCAACATGGACTTTGTGTTCTGGCGGAGACAGAATAAACAAGTAAATAAATGACCGTTAGTGTAGTAAATGCCTCAGTGTGCTGGATATGGGCCAGGCTGCCTCAGGGGAAATCCAGGCCAGGCATGAGCAGAGGCAGGGTGCCTAGACTGTGAGCTGGGGTCTAGGCTGCAGTGCACCTCAGTGGCAAGTAGTATAGGTGGCCAGAGGGACAGCTGGGGCGACTTCCTGGGGAAGGGAAGCCAGCACTTGCCTCAGAGAATGGACCAGGAAGAAAGTCGGGTCATAGTACTGGGGTCCTGCTAAAATATACATCCTGCCTTTTGTCCCTTGCTATACTCTGATGGCTGGGCACTGGGTGGTGGCCCTACTTCCAACCTGCTGGACAATGCCTGTGCTGAGCCCCACCCCCAGCACCGCATCAGAAACAGTCGTGTTGCACAAGATATGCAATTTGCTGGACCGTGACTCTGAGGTCTGCGAGTTTAATTAAAACAGGAGTCATACCTATAGGATGTTTGATGATAGCATTCTAGAATATTCCACATAAGAAGTGATCCCTGTGGCAGTTCTGTGGGTAAGGATTGCTCCTCATCTGTCTGCAGACCACCTCCCTACTGCACCACACTGCCTCCAACCTTTGCTTGCCACCTAAAGGCACAGGAAGAACTTCCACGGGGGTGGGTGGATTCCAACATTGAAAAGCACTGGCCCAGTGCCTGAACCCTGTATTTGTCAACTCGTGGTCCTGAGTGGCAAAGCTGGGACTTGACTCTTAGACTCCCTGAGTCCCCAGACTTTTCCCCTTTTCCCTGTCTGCGCTTCAGAATTCTTGGGGAGCTACAGAGGAAGGGATTTTGGAAAGAACGCCCAAGGCCATTATCATCCCATCTTCCCTGTGCCCTGTATGAGAAAACAGGGAACAACCCCCTTTTTAAGAAAGATGCTCCCACAGCACCCCCGGCCTTCTGCAGTGGGGGCAGCCGGGTACTGCTGCGTTCGGTGTACTGCCATTTCACAGGTACTGCCAGGTAGGTAGCCTTTTGTCGAAGGGCTCCGTGCTGGCACTATGTGAGCAGACCGGCCCTGCCTTCCTGTTAATTATGAAGTCTTAAGAGTGTTCCCAACTATCCCCTGGATTCCTGCTCATGAAACTGCACAGGTCAGAGGCCACACATGTTTTGCTTTTCTTATTTGAGGTATTATGTGTTCAAGGTAGATTTATGCTATAACCTTTGTTTATTGACTTGTACTTTCCCCTGTGAACCTGATGGAACATGACAGACGATATTTACAAGGCACGTGTTTCCGATTAAATCATGTGAGACATTAAAGCCCGATAAATGAAAGCCCCTTTGAAAGGCCAAGTTCAGAGAAGGAGGCAGACCCTGGCGGGGCCTTGAAGGTGGAATCGTCCCTTCAGCTGGCTGCAGAAAGTGCTGTAGATGGCTGGCAGGCTCTGTGCCTGGATGGTGCCATTTGTCAGTTCCCCCGGCCCAGTGACTACAGCTGCTTAAAAACTCAGAAGAGCCCTTCTCCTGCTCACCTGCCTAGGATGGCAGGAGGGACAAGATCCTCCCTGAGTACCTACTGTGTGCTGGGCTCTGTCAGTCTAGCGGGACAGCCCAGAAACTCTGGAGCCGTTGCCATCCAGGACGTGGGATAAGAGTGGAAGGAGTCGAATGTGACCACAGTGTGCCAGATGCTTTCACAGTGACCCCAGGCGAGTTCCTTAACCTCGCCTGTGAGGTGGGGGCAGTGACAGTGTCTCTTCACGTGTGCCATGTGGTACCCTGGCTCCTGCACTGTTCATTATTAAGAATATACTTGCTGCAGACACTAAAGACAGGCAGTTGTAGCTGCCATCCAGGCCTTTTGATCACAGAGCTTTTCTCAGTGCTTCCTAGGCAGTTCTGCTGGGTGATACAGGGCAGTCAGTGGCTACCAAGAGGGGCTCAGACTCCCCTTGAGTGGCGGTGGAGCATCTTGGTAGGCAGGGTTGCCTACTGGAGTCTTTCCATGGAGGTCAACTAAGGGATTTGAGCAAATCTGCAAAGTGGAAACAGCTTGGAATTGAGGACACACTCCCGCCTTCCCTTGCTTCCCTCTGCCTGTCTCCCTGTCTGTCACTGTGCCTTCAGGAGAAGTCTGCCCTCATGAGGGCACTGACCACAGGGTTGCTACGGGCCTTATAGGCCATAGGCCTCACCTTGGCTTCTCCTGGACAGCTGGTTGCAGAGGCCTACGAGCTCCTGGAGTGGTTTCATACCTAAAAGTTCCCGTTTAGGATTTTGGAAGCTTGGGGGCTGCTCTGTGGGAGCAGAGGGTGATGGAGAAGGTCAGGAGTTGTCCCACTTCAGCCTCCCAGAGGAAGACCTTGCTTTGGAAACTGTGGGACAGCCTTCATCTTCTCTCACATTCCATTTTCCTGGAACTTGGGCATTCGGTCTCTGAACAACCCCACACAGATTGAGTGAGGTGTCTGTGAGGTGGTAGGCAGTGGCAGCCTGTGTGGGTTCCCTCATATAGGCTCTGCCACTTGTTACTGGGTTCCCTGGGCAGGTGGCACCTCTCCCTCTGGGTTTGTGTCCTGCTGTGGTAAACAGCTGCTATGGCAGTAAGATGCAGTTGGATTGAAGACTGACACCGACGCTGACACCACATTGGGGTCTGCTTCTCTGCCCAGGGAACAGCCCCATGTAGCATGGCACCTCCTTCCTGTCTCCACACACCCAGGGCCCCTGTGGGCAAATTCTGGGTGCTGTGGGAGTTTGAATTCCAAGTGGTCACCTCCCTTCTACAGCCCCCCTTACTTTATCTGCAACATTGGGGAAGAGGCCCTCTTGCTTGCCATGAGTTGTCATGCAAGGAAGCCCCGGGAAACTGCAGACGTCAGGGTGCCACTGATAGGCCATGAAGGCACTGATAGGGAGGTCACAGCAGGTACAGCATGCACTTCATCCTCACTGAAGCAGTGCTGGGGTGGAATGGGTCTGCACCTGCACTGCTTACAGGGAGAAACTTGGCTCTCTTAGGGGTTCAGTGCCTCTGGGTTCCACAGAGCTTGGGCCTCACCCTATTCTGCAGCCCATCCTTGGAGAGACCTTGACTCCTGGATATGGAATGATCCGTGAAGGCTCTTCAAATTCCTTCTAACATAAAGTCAGTTCTCCTCCTCCTCCAACACCATTGTGATCTTCATATACCGGGGTGTGGCTGTGTAGAAGGGGAAGGGTCACTTTTGGTGACCGAGTAAACAAGTCTTGATGCTACATCCTGAAGTGGAAACTTCAGGGCTCTTTGGAGAGTCAGTTATGTGGGAAGGTGTTTTGCTGGGGCAGACACGTGAAGGAGTGTTTTCCTGAAGTGGACACAGGTGAAAGACGAAGGCAGACTTGGGAAAGAATGTTTAACTGAAGGAGGCACAGGAGAGAGGACGTTTGGCTATGGGAAGCATGTGAAAGGACATGTGATGAAAGATTGTTTGCTAACAACGCGCATGTATCAGTCCGCCTTACCCTGTATAGTTGAGCTGCTTTGTTGGGACTTCATGGACTTGGGTTGATTGGAGGCCCACACTGAGGTAAAAACCCATGCTGAGGCAAGACCCATACTAAAGCAAGACACATGGAGGACACGTGATGTTTGGAGGCTATAAATAGGACTCGAGAGATTGACGGAGAAAGAACTTATCTTGCTGGTACAGCTAGCTGTGCAATGCTTGTGGGTCTCGCAACTTAACTGATTTTCACTTCCCTGAGAAAGGCACAACCAAGAACTTCTCCTGGTGTCCCTCTGGGTCCCTCCTGCTGACTCAAGCCAAGGGTGAGGCCTGGCTGTTTCTGCTAGGTCAGGTCACCGTTATTGCTAACTGAGCTGGTTTACTGATGTATCCGTGAAGTGTTTGCGAACGGACTGAGCTGCCACTGCTGACCTGTGAGCTGAACTGCTGATGTCCAGACAACACAGAGGGGAGTTGCTCCAAAGAACCTTGCTAAACAGGTCCACTTCCCCCTCTGTATCCTTTCTTTCCCACTATCTCTGGTGGGTGGTGGGCTACAAGGGGGGTTAAAGCCTTGAAGAACCATCGTTAAAGATAAAGTTTGAAAAATTAAAGTTACAACATCTCTTGGTCAAGTTACTTTTCTTTTCTATGCCTCGGTGTCTGAAGCCATGAAATGAGATTGATAACACCTGCCCTGCTCCTGCTACACAGTTGCTGTAGGGGCTAAAAGCAGTGTCGGCAGAGAGAAGGCAAGAACTAGCTGTAAGTACTATTTATTGGACAAGGTTCTGTGGTGAGCATGGCGGGCCTGGGGCATTGCAGTGCCCTTCAGGGAGCAGACAATTCCCCCAGTGAGGAGAGGGTTTGTGAAGGCCGTGTGCTGTCCTCAGTGCACATTGTACCAAGGACCAAGGGGGACAAACTCATTTCTGTAGACGGTAAGGCTGATGCTCGGGACAAGCTAAACAAATCCCCCTTATTGAAGAATGTTGCTTGGGGCTGGGCCTGATTAAAATTGGAAAATGTAAGCAGCTTAACTGTGCGGTTTTGGTCATGGATGGATCAGGAGCTCTGCCTTGCTCTGTAGCTCCCTGGCTTTGGTCATGGAGTCTGAGGCCACAGAGGGTCAGGGACAGTAATAGGCCCATTCAGCACCCTGTTTTAGTTGGGAGGTGGCAGGGCTGGAAGGCCCCTCTGGCCAAGTAAAATTCAGAGCTCCTCGCTCAGAGCTCCGGGGGCTTTTGAGCTGGGAAGTAGTGTTGGGGGTTTTACAAGAACGTGTTCTGTGGATCATCTTTTTCTCACGGTCTCCAGGTTCTGCCCCAGTTTGCTCAGAGAAAGGGCTTTTGGGCATTGCTGATGCCTGGTACTCTGGGAGGTATTTTCAGTCTCCTCAATGCTATCTCTTTCTCTCTCAAGTAGGGTGCATCCTGTGCTTGGACTAGTGCAGAATATACAGAACAGAACTGGGTACAGGCGGTTGATTGGCACAATGTTTCCTGTACACTCCACAGGATGGGCACTGATGTTTACATCCAACCGGCAGGGGTGCAGAGGGCAGTGTCTGTGGGGGCTCAGGCAGGTCACTCATCCAGGGTCCATCTGACTGATGCCCAGAATATCTTCTCTGCAGCAGGAGCTCCCACTCCACTTGGTGACAAGCTTTGGTGACTTCTAGTGCCTCCATTCCCTCATGGCATCGGATGAATGGCAACACCACATTGGGCAAGTCTCCTCTGGGCATTTATGCCATTCAAAAGACTTGCAGATACCAAGGCTGTGTGGCTCAGGACAGTAGAAGGAGATAATGTGGCCCTCAGCTAGGAGTTAGATCAGCCATGGCTCTCTCCTGGTCTTACCCATCAGCCAAGACTGCTATACTCTTGCTAAAACCCAGATATGTTCCTGACCTTGGCCCGGAGGTAGATTTATTCCCATTTTCCACATGAGGACAGAGCCTCGGTGTCCCCTGGCTAGGTGGCCAGTGGGAGACAAAGTGCTTCTTGGAGTACGTGCCACAAGTCCCGTCTCTGGTCAGCCCTTGTCTGGATGGGAGGGAGGGACTTGTGAGGCAACCACTCATAGGCAGATACAGGGAGGCAGGGCACTCCTAGGTTTCCTGATTGCTTTCCATAAACAGTTGACTGTGTGGCTGGCATAGACAGTGGGCAGGGCAGACTTCGGAGGACGCTGGGCTCTCTGATGGCAGTGATAGCACACGGGGACACCAGTTTAAAGTCAGCTATGTTTGCTGTAGTGTCTTTCCCATCTGATGGTTCACAGCCAGGGCTCTGCAGCAGAACTGTAGAGCTTGAGCTCTCTCTCTGCCTCTGCTATCCTAGACACTTGGATCTGTTTCAATTCATACATCCCTATAGTGGGGCAGTTATACGGTTTAGAACAGACTCACCCCAGCATCAGCTCTCAGTGAGGTTGATAAGGAGGAACTGAGGGGAGCAGGTTCTGGGAGACTCTGACCCCAGAGTCCTCTAGGAGGGAGAAAAGACAGTCTCAGATAGGAATTTTGATCTCTCCCAAGTGAGCGACCACTTCATACCACCCACATGGCCATGGGTGCACCCATGGGAGGTGAGGAGAGCTGATGGGTGTGGGAAGAGCTGGGTCATGCTGCTCTCACACTGTTGGATGTAAAATGTGCCATTCCTCAAAGGGGCAAACACAGTTATCTTTGGAGCCAGCAGCTACAGCCCTTGGTCCATACCCAGGTGTGTGTCTACACAAACTTGCTCACAAGTACTGATAGTTATGCCCACCATAGCCACTTCATGGAGACAGCCAGAATGTCCCTTGGCTGACCCACGTATAAACAGAAGTGACCGGGTGGAATGTCCGCTCAACCATAAAGGTCCCACTGTGTGAAAGATACCAGACAAATATGGGTGCATAGTGTGTAACTCCATCTGCATGGGATGGTTTGAATGGACATGCATACAGGGGCTAGGAGGAGGGCAGGTGGGGTGACTGCCAGGGGGAAGGTTTCTTTAGGGTGCTGGGCAGATGGTGGTGATGGGTGTCACCCTGACTATAGGGAAACCACTAGAGTGCACCTTCAAGGCGAAGTCTTGAGATGCGCATTACAACTCAATTACAAACAAGGGCACTGGGTATGTAGCACAGGCCCGAAATCCCAGGACGCAGGAGGCTGAAGCAGAAGAGCCACTCATTGCAGGCCAGCCTGGGCTACATAATGAGACCTATCACCAGGAAAGCAAAAGCCTCTGCCAAAGCTGTCCCCACCCCTTCCTGCACCCAGGGACTGCTGTCTTCTGTCTCCAGGTCTGCTCCAGAGTGGAGCTAGACTTATGATCTTGCCTGCTTTTCTTTTCTATCTTTTTAGATGGAGTCTTGCTGTATAGCCCAGGCTGGCCTATAGGAACTTGTGATCCTCCTGCCTCAGCCTCTGTAGTGCTGGCTATATAACCCTACTCACCAGCTAGCTTCCTTCTTAATGTGCTATGGGCTAAGAAGCACCAGGCAAGAGGGTCTAATGGGAAGAACATGGAGCTTGAAAACAGGTGCAAGTGAGAAACCAGGGCCTGGGGCTAGCAGGCGTGAGGGGAGAAGGTATGGGGTGGAAGGGGACACGGGAGTGGGGAAGGGAGGGACGGATGGAGTAGGAGGAAACGAGAGCAGGAAGGAGTGGAGAGGGATGAAGGCAAGGAGGGAATAGGAGGTGAGGGGTGTTGGAAAGTAGGGGTGTAGGGCTGAGACCCGGAAAGCCTTGTGCCCTAATAGTGATCCAGTTGGTTGGAGTATTGCCAAACCATGGCCCCATGGCCCTGGTTGAGCATGGCATTGCGTGTCTTACGGTTTTACTGCTGTGAAGAGACAGTATGGCCATGGCAGCTCTTATAAAGGACAGCATTTAGTTGGGGCTGGCTTACAGTTTCAGGGATTCAGTCCATTATTATCATGGCAGGAAACATGGTGGCCCTCAGGCAGATGTGGTGCTGGAGGGGTGGCTGAGAGTTCTACATCGAATCAGCAGACAGCAGGAAGAGAGAGAGAGTGAGCCACTCAGCCTGGTTTGAGCCCACTGAGCCCCACGCCTGATGATGCACTTCCTCCAACAAGGGCTATTGTACACCCAATAATGCTGTTCCCTATAAGTCTGTGGGGCATGGATACATTGGTGAATTTGAGATCACAGAGCTGGGAAGATTGTTGTGAGCCTCACAGGAAGGTTGAACAAGTGTGAAGTTATAAGCCCTAGATTTGATGTTCAACTCAAAGACCTAGAGAAATAGCAGAACAATCTGTGCCCATCACGGCAGTCACTTTCATTGTGCTGACAACTTCGGCTGGCATCATGGACCATGAAGAGGCAAGACGAAAACATACAGGAGGGAAAATCCTGGGACTCCTTTTTTAAATGTAAAGCATAAATAAAAAGCCTCTGTGGACTGTGGGAAAATAAAGTCTGTGGAGGCCATTTTCATTCAGACCACCACACTGGGCTTTGTCCTCCTCATTACAGCAGCTGAGCTCAGAGTCCTAGCTTTCAATCTAGAAGGGTAGGGTTTGAATCCCAACTCTTCTGGCTAGTGACCTCTCCTCACTGGTCAGCCTCCTTGTGGTAGTTCTCTTCCCGTGTGGCTCGCCGTAGAGCAGGCATTCTCTGGGATGACTTGCTTCCTTCTGCCTAGCCCCCATTCGAAGACGGAACCTGAGGAGGTGACTGGGTTTGATGAAGTCACAAGGACAGGTCACAGGGATTAGTATCTCTAGGAGAGACACCAGACAGCCTACTCTCTGTGTCCCTGTTTCACAAACTCAGGGCAAAAAGGCAGCAGCTACAATCTAGGGAAAGGCCTGTAGCAGAAACCTTCCGTGCTGTACCTGGATCTTCAACTTCTCCACACCCAGATCCAGCTAAGCCTCTTTGTGTGGTGTTTTCTGACCCAGAGTGTTCTAGGCAAGTTAAGTGCTCACTCCAACAGTGGAGGCAGCTTGGCCAGCAAAGCACATAGCATGAAGCCGGCACGGCTGCGGCTACCCCTCTCTCTCTCTCTCTCTCTCTCTCTCTCTCTCTCTCTCTCTCTCTCCCTCTCTCTCTCTCTCTCTCTCTCTCTCTCTCTCTCTCTCTCTCTCTGTGTGTGTCTGTGTGTCTGTGTGTCTGTGTCTGTGTTCATCCATCTGTCCGTCCATGTCTCCGTGTCTCCATGGCTGTGATTGTCATGTTTGGAGGCAGGAGCATGGGCCAATCACTTTTTTCTCTAAATTCATGTCCTCTGAAACCAGGGCTACAGTGCTGCCCACAGAGGCTGTGGCTAGTCTCAGATGGAGAATCCAGCCTAAGGGGCTTTTAACCCATAAGTTAGCATGTCTAGGAACCTTGAGATTTTTCTGGGGTTGGCAGAGAGCAGCATGTGGGACAGAGTATGGGAAACTTGCTAAGGACACTGGACAGACATAATGGATTGGGGTGCCCCAGTCGGGATGCTCTCCCCCCAGTCGGGACGCTCTCCATGTGACCTTCTAAGAAGGAGCAGTTTGGGCTGCGGGCCCTGGTGCCTCCATCTGGGTAGCAGCCGTTAAGCTGCATTTCCAGGCTGGCCCTGAGTTCAGATGTGGGCAGTGGGCTGGCCCAGTAGTACTGGGAGGACAAGACTGACATCTGTGGCTGGAGTGGTGGCTAACTTTGCCTCTGAAAACCTTGGGTTACAGAGAAGGGCTCCTTGGCTCCTGCCCAGGCAGCACCCAGGATTTTCCAGACGGGAAAATCCCAGTCTGGAACACTTGATTCATCTTCTGGACAGGAGGACGCTGCTGTGGTGTTGTCCACGGCTGAGGTCGTGGGCCCCTCAGACAGCTCACCAACACCAGTGCGTGGGAGAGCATGCTTGGGAGAGTGCATGGGGTTTGCCGCGTGTCCTGTTTGTTTGCTGTCTGGTTTGGCCAGTATGTGGGCAGGGCAGTGAGTCCTTGGAATGTTGTGTTGGCCTGGACAGCACAGTGGCTTTGCTGGGGCGGAGAAGGGCAGACGTCAGAAATGCCTATAAAGCCTCAAGCCAGGAGGCTTCCAGACGTCAGAGGTTTGGTCACTAGAATAACTCAGTCCTGGCCCCTCCCTAAGGCCTGCACTTAACGGAGGGTGTGGGCCATAGGGATTAGAGCTACAGCTGAGCCCAATTCATCGATGTAAGCCAGTTCTTAACCTCTCTGCTCCTCTGTTCTCTTCTCTGTGAACTGTAACAGCAGTTGGAAGTGTCCGAGGGTGTTGCTGGGATGAACTAAGAAGGAATGTGTGCGCCTGTGTGTGCCACAGGGCCCAGTAGAGTCATTCGGTGCTCAGTGCACCTTTACTGGACAGGTGTGTGGTGTGGATGACAGCCAGGCCTGCCAGAAGGCCGCTGCTGCTGCTTCCCCGACTTCGGCTGTCCAGGGCAGCCCTCCTGGCATGTCCTCTGCTGAAGGTGGTAGAGTAGGTCGTGAGCCTGCCCCGGGAATATTCACAGACTTGGCTCAGGATTCAGGAACAGACAGTAGCTCCCTAGAGGAAGGCCTGCTAGGCTCACACTGGACTGCTGTGAAGCAGGATGGGGAGTCGTGTGAGAGTCAGGGATTCTGGGGAGACTTAGAGAGGCCCCTGAGTGCTGCAGAGGAACACCCAGAGGATCCTGGGTGGGGTGACGTGCCCACACTGGCATTGCTGGCTCCCCTGCATCCCACTTAGCAGGCATCCCTCATTGTCCTCAGGGTTCTGCTCCGACTTCTTCCTGCTGCTTGGGTGACGTGCAAAGGTCCTGCCTCCTCTCACTCCCTTACTTGTCTGGAGAGAGGGTGACCTCTCTAAACTCAGCCTGCAAGTGGAGACAGCTCCTGAGAGTGCTGAGCATTGTGAGGTTAAGTGGAGGGGCATCCACAGCAGAGCCATGGATGGGACCAGGGTGCTCTGGTCTGGCTTTATGGCTATTTCCAGAGGCTGTCTCCAGAGGCGAAGAGAGGGAACCCGGCTGCAGGTTACTGAAGGTAGTGTGGCCTTGGACCACAGTGGGGGCGGGGATTCCAGGGGTGAAGCCAGCATGCACATAGGCACTGAGTTGGGAAACAGGCAGCTACTGTGAGGAGCAGAGCTCTGTCTGGCAGCACCTAAAGGTGCCAGGGAGAGAGAATAGATGGGAGAGCTCAAGTACCCAGGTCAGATACAACAAGGAAGTTTGGGGACACACTTTGTAAGATTGGTGTCCACACTCTAGTGCCTCTGAGGAACCAGAAGGACATTGATCAGCATCCAGGAGTGGGACAGCAGCAGGTTCTGTGCTCCCACAAGGGTAACTTGCTACCTGAAACCATCCCAGAAATCCTCGAGTCTCCTGCCATTATGCAGGAGGCAGTAGTTCTCCCATAGACGCATTAAAACTTGGGTTTCAAGTGGGGAATAGCAGTGTGTAATTCATTTCTCCTGGTGCTTGATCTGAGATCCCAAGGGAGAGAACAGGAAGGAATTAGTGAGTTCTATATTACAACTTAATTGCTTGAAGGAAAAATATTATTCTTTATTGTTAGCCATTAGTAGCTTCCAGTTTTGTTAAGCTCCAGGCTGCACAGAGCTCAGCATTAGCCTCTTGGAGCTGGCCGGCTCCTGAGGGACAGGAAACCCTCAGAACTGTCCCACCTCATCAACAGGTCCTGAGAATTCTGTCTCAGGCATCTGTACCTGGGTGCAGCATCCCTCTGGTGGATTCTGCCCCAGTGGTCCCTGGAAAGGCCTCTGCCCTGGAGCTAGGCAGCCAGATCCTCTCTCGAGGTGGAAGATGCTGGTTCATGTTTTCTAGTGGGGGTGGGGTTTTCCTTCTAGGGTACTCACTAGTGCTAGCTGAATACCCTGGTACTTAGCCACACATTTCCCCAGGCTACGGCTTCTCTTTGTTTCCGCTCTAGACTTAAGTTCTTGTGTTCCAGAGTGCTGTTGGAGGGCTAGCCCTGCTCTGCTGTGCCCTGCTGTGCCCTGCCGCCTTCCTTGGATAAACAGGCCCTGGGCTTCCCAGGGTATAGGGTGTAGGGTAGAAACTCAATGCAAGTCCTTTCCTCTGTTGACCGTCCTTCACTGCCCGGTCCACACCCAGGTCCCTGTCTCAGGGAAGGCCCAGCTGGACCTATGAAGAAGGCTTGGCGATTAGTGCAGTGCAGTGGCTGGTGTGTGCATCTTGGTCTGCCTGGAATGCTGGGACAGTAACACTGAGTAACCTGTGTGTGGTAACTCCTGTCACCCAAAGTCCAGGGTCTGAGGCCTAGGTGATGCAGCCAGAAGCGGAGCTAGCCTGTCTGAATCCCCTGTCTGCCTGGGCTTTGTTCATGGGGGTGTGTGCCCTTAATAGAGCACAGTTAAGGGCTAGTCCCACTGGAGCCCGTGTGGCTGGGCCAGCAGGGCTCTACTGAGCTGGGGACCAGGTGGGACCAGCGGCTTACAGAAGGCAGTGTGGTGCTCTGAGCCTGAATGGACGTTGCTGTGGTCACTGACTGTCCTTTGTTGTCATTCGTGTAACTCTCTCTGCCCCATCTTGGCAACACTTACCATGGGAGCACTAGATGTACCTGTCTCCCTCACATCCCCATGCCGTTCCCTGCCTAGAGTGCCCACTCTCCTTCATTTGGCTAACTCCTGGGGCCCATTTGATGGCCACCAGAATGCCCTGGCCCTCAGGCTGGCCAGAGCCCTCTTTCAGTGTCTCAGGCTCTGAAGTGTCTACATGCTAGTCACCTGAGGTAATTTCCTAAGCTCCATCTCCTTCACAGGGCAATGGCCTGTGATACTCCTTCCTGCATGGAACCCCAAGGCCCAGGCCCCAGGCTCTCAAGGACGGCTGGCTAGGGGGGTGTAGCTGATTGTGCCTCCTCATGTTTCAACCTGCCGTGCTTCTTCTTCTTCTTTTTTTTTTTTTGGTTCTTTTTTTTCGGAGCTGGGGACCGAACCCAGGGCCTTGCGCTTCCTAGGTAAGCAGGTAAGCGCTCTACCACTGAGCTAAATCCCCAGCCCCCCTGCCGTGCTTCTTAAGCTGCTCTGTGCCCTTGCTGCCGAACAGACGAACAGACGAACAGACGACGATCTGCAGGCTAGGTAGCATACAATAAGTATGTTTTTCAGAAGAAACTAAAGCTCGAGGAGATGCCCAGTCTGCTGAGACCATGTCCCCAGCCTGCAGCCAGCTGCCTTCCTCCTGTGGAGCTCATCTACTGAAGGGATGGAAAGTTGTGTCTGAGGTGGGGGTGAGAGGCTGCCGTGGTTCTGACTGGGACATAGGCCCAGGATAGGGTTCAGGGGCTGGAGGACCATGCTACGTCTGGTTTAGCCAGCTGGTCTGGCCTCACAGACTTCTGGGAACCATCCCAGTGGCTGACTAGAGTCTGCCACACGAATCCATGAGTCTTAGAGGCTGGGGGTGGGGGTGGGGGTGGGGAAGCCTGTGGGTCCAAGAAGTTTGGGATACTTTTTGGTACAGTGAGGTACCATTGGACCAGTCTGGCAGTTTGAGACTAGGTTGGCCATAGTGGTAGCTTCCAAGACTAAATGCCTTTGAAAGATGACACTAGTCTGCCTGGTGAGACCTGGGGCTGTGACAAACCATTACTCTTCTTTGCTTCGGTTTTCACACCTGGGTCGGTGGATAATGGGGGCTGTGGAGGATCTGACGGGAGGTGAGGTTGTAAAGGTTTGCCTAGAACATTCTGGGTACCACAGTGTCCTGTCAGCATAGAGCTAACCTCCGCTCGTTTATCTCCTAGGGCTCTGTTAGTTTATCTCCTAGAGCCAAGGAAAGCACTGTGCATACACTCTGTAAAGTACTAGGTACCCATGACAGGCACAGCTTCTTTCAGAAGAGGGAGGCAGGTATTGAGGGATAGAGCCTGGCTCTAAGCATCTCTCTCGGGGCAGAAGAGGTCTGTAGACCCCAAGGCCAAGCTGACATCCAGGTCAGTCCATCCAGTCAGGGCACCTGATCAGCGAGGTCGATGTGTGAGACACGGTGTGTTCTCAGGTTGCAGATCTCCCTGGAGGCCCAGGTCCAGCGGGCCTTAGCATGCTTATCAGATGGTGGCAGCACACCAGGCAGCTCCAGAGCCTGGAAATGCCCACCTTGAGCTGGACGATTCCTGTCCTCCAACTTGTCCTCTCAGAATGACTTCGATCAAGCCAAGGACAGTGATGACACCATCAGGCAGGCTGTTAGAGTGCTAGTGTTTACATCACAAAGATGATTGTCATCGTGAGATTTTAAGTCCTTTTGATATAGTCTCCATAATGCTGAATGGTCCTCTTGCTGGCCTGAGTAGTGCATTCTCCGCGCAGTGGGAAGCCAAGGAAGATTTTGAGCAGAGGAATGACTGAGGATCCAGGTTGGCTGCTCTGGCAACATGTTCGAGCCTCATTCTCTGATGCGGTCAAAGTCTGTCTCCTGCCACTTCGAATAGAGCTCTTTCAGATCCTTTGTTGGGGGGAAAGAGAGATTAGATAAGAAGGAAAACCAAGTTTATGTTAAGAAAAAAATCAGGCAGTTGGGGGTGTCAGGCATTTAATGGGAAGGACGGAGAGTGGGGGTGCACACAGGCCAAGGCTTGCTGCCATTGCTCCCAGCTCAGGGGTGGGTAGCACCCTTCCCCCCAACTCTGCCACATGACTTTTCTTGGGGAATCTATTTCTGCTCGCCTTAGGGAAGGCAATGACAGAAAATGAAAGGGTTCCACAGAAGTCTAGCTTAGTGAGCCGTCCACTGGATCCTTACAGGAGTATGAATGGCTCAGAGGCAGCCTAATCACGGAGAAGTCCATCCCAGCGTGTGCATGGCTCATGAGAGCTGCACCCGAGGAGCTCCCTGCTCTACTTACAGGCAGCACCACTCAAGAGTCCGCCTTCCCACCGCAGTTTACCACTTACGTAGCCTGATGTCTGAGGAGTTTCTTGCTAGTGAGCCTCCCGTCCCCTCCAGGAGGGGGACATTTCAGCCCAGATATGATAGCTGTACCACTGCGTATGGGACGCCTTGGGGGTGCTGCTGGGGTGCCCCCAGAGTACTCCAATACAGGTAATTTCTGCACCTTGGGAGGTGCAGACCTGTGGGAGTGGGGTTGAGAACAGGACCTTGGGATGAGGTGGTGACAGCAGAGGGTTAGAGCTGACTAAGAAGGGACCATTTAGAGAATTCAGACATTCAGTAAGCAGGGTTCTGGGAGGGCTGTGTAGAAATCGAGAGCCAATTTTTAGCAAATCTGGTGCTCAGACAGTATTTGATTTGGTGCTAGCCAAGGAGCCAATGGACATTCTGGAAACTGAAAGGGACGGGGAGCAGAAAGCCAAAGGAAGGGGGTAGGTTGGGATGGAAGGGAGCTGGGTATGGGTGTGTGCAGAACAAGTCTGTAGTCACATGGTGAGAGATACTGGGCCTGAGCAACAGACAGCCCTGTACCTTCTGGGTGCAGCTGGCTTGAAGTGGGAGGTAGGCGCTGGTCTGTGAGGAGGTACAGGGCCCTAGCCCGATGGGAATGCACATTGGGGCAGCTGTGAGTGACAGGAAGTGAGAGCATGCAGGGATTCTCTCCTTAGAGCAGTCTCAGGTATGAGGCGGCCACAGCAGCGAGAAGACAAGACCTTAGCAGAGCATTCATGAGAACAGCATGGATGATGAGGGTGCTGGGGTGCAGCCAAGGTCAGAGTGCTGTGACTGGTCTCCAAGCACAGGAGCTCCCTGTGGACCCCTACCATAGCCTGGCTGTCAGCTGTGAGCTCCTGAGGCCTGAGCTGACTTTTCTCTGGGTTCCTTGGCATCCAGTGCTGGCTGCAAGGGGTGAAGAACAGGTTGGCAGTGCCCAGCAGGCTTAGTCAGGCAGGCTAGCCTCACCCAGGGTCCGGCCACTTTTCGCCACAAGGAAATATCATCAGGACCAGGCAGGGAGGGGTACCCGATGTCACCATGCTGCAGAAGGGTGACTGAGGGCCCCTGATGTGACTTCAAGCATTCTTACCTGAGACATGGCAGGGTCTACTCCAGAACCAGCTCTCTGGTGAGCTCCATATCCCTGTGACCCCCAAATCCTGAGAGAAACATGGTACCTGAACACAGCAAACATCTCTAGCTTCAACTCCTGTGACTGGAAACAAGCATGATAGAACATTTAAGAGATGCTGTGCCAGGGACAGTCAGGGACAGCCAGGTCTTCTGTGAGGCTAAGAGAATGGGTAGAAGTGGTGCATTTGAATTACTGAGTAAGGTGGTGGAAGGGGTCCCGCCCAGAGGGGACAGACATTGGGAACAGCGTATGTACTTTGCACAGCTGTTGAAGGAAGACTGCCACTTTTTCTTTTTTCTTTTTTCTTTTTTTTTTCTGGGGCTGGGGACCGAACCCAGGACCTTGCGCTTCCTAGGTAAGCGCTCTACCACTGAGCCAAATCCCCAACCCCGAAGACTGCCACTTTAACCACGTCCTATCTCTTTTAGGTGTTGTGTCCTCATGACTGCCTCTTAACACGGATGCAGTTTTTCCCCCTTCTGGGCAGGGCCCTTTCCTGAGACTGTCAAGCTGGTAAAGGAGCAGGTTTGTTACACACCCAGGCTCCAAGGCTCAATCCTTTGTGCTCCCCAGGGCCCACAGTGCCTCTCACCTACTTCCCAGCATCCCATGCAGGGCCTGTGACTGCTGGGAGAGTCAAGCAGCAGAATGCCCGTGGGCAGCCACTTTCTTGTCAGGAAAGCTCCTATGTATCTCTCAAAACCCAGGTCAGACCTTCCCACTTTGCATTCTTGGGTGTCTCAGTTCTTCTTTCCCAACATAGAATCCAGCCCAGTCTAGAGCTCACAGCCCTCTTACCTCCCGAATGCTGGCTTTTGTCTTACGCATAATGTCACACCATACTTTCTTACCATGCCGTCAGTCACCCTGATCAGGTTCAGACATTGTTACTCTACCCTCTGTGTTCTCTGTCCCCTGGATTGCCTCCCCCAAAGCTGAGATTCCCAAGAAAAGGGAGTGGTTCACCTATGCCTCCTGTGACCAGCGTGGTCCACAGACCAGTGAGGCCCCTTTGCTGAGAGGTGTTTCTTCCTCTCCTACCTGCTTGTTTCTTTAAAACAAAGTAAGCCACCAGTCTACTCCCTGGGAGAGGCGTAGCTGCTGGGGCTGGTGGGAGGTGAAACTAAGAGAAAGGGGGCACTATTTGGTCTGGCAGAACAGGCTTACATGGGCCTACACTTCCTTCTTTTTACCCATGTGTACTTAGCTGTAGGGCCCCACATGAGCTGAAGGACTTGCATGGGACAGTAGGAGCTAAGCATGGTCAGTCTGGTGTGACAGTGACCTGGGGACATGTGACTAAAACAGATGCCAAGGCCATTCGAAACAGGTGTTTCTATACAAGTTGTGTTGGAAAGACTCCATGACTGGGATCAGCAGAGAATAGCTCTTGGGCCAGCAGTAGCTCTGATGACACTTGGCTTCATGTGGAATGGAAGATAAATGGGGGGTGGCAAGATAGGGGTCCCAATAATGGTCACTGATGGACAGGGCATGGCTGGGTCCTGTTGGAGCCTGGACATGGTGGATGAGGCTTGCATGGAGGTGAGAGGGTGACTTGTCAGGCAGGAGGCCATAGCAGCCTTCTCAGGAAGGACTCACCGGAAGAGCAGGGAGCACATAGGCTCTGTGGGACCTCACCATGGGTAATTTTGGCTTGGGTGGGATAGCCACTGATCAGATTGTAAGTCAGGTGTGGTATCGCAGAGAGTGCAGCAGATCAAAGCCAGGGCGATTGGGCGCTGATTAGACCCTGTGAGGAGGCCAGACTCATCACCGAGGAATGCACACAGGCCGGCCCACTGACGGGGATAATAACAGATCATGCTGGCCGCAGACACCGCGGCGCTCAGGACGCAGTCCTCTGCGGCAGGGCAGCCACAAGGAATGGCATGTCTGCAGGCTGCCATTGGGAGTGGGGCTCAAGGGTGGGTGGCAGTATGCAGGGTCGGCTGCATGGCCAGTGCCGTTGGTGGTCCCTGCTGGCCTCTCTGCAGCCTGTGAGTGGGCACTGCTCTGCCAGCTGCACCTTGGCCAGGGTTGGCCTGGTAGCACCCCATCCCTTGTCACTTGTATGTGCCTACCTGCCACTGCCTTCCTCTTCAGTGCTCCTGGCATGTTCTCTCCCAGGACTCTGCTCATCTCCAGGAAGTCTCCTATGAACGCCCAGGCCCTGTTTCTCGTCTGGGTCCCATGGGCCCATCATCCCCACTGTGTTCAGAGACAGTGGACCTCTCCATCGGGGCACAGAGCAGATGTCCACCTGGGTCCACAGATTTGGGCAGAGCCATGTCCCTGGAGCCACTATGTCAATGAAGAACACAGATCAGCTCAGATTGGCTTCCTGCTCTGGGAGAAACCCAAGGACATTTGTGCGGAGAAGCCACCCAGGCCAGGGAAGACTGGCGACTCCCCATCCTGCTTGTACGCAGGCTTCATGCAGATGCTTTGTGTAGAGGAAGAAGGAAGTGGTGCCAGGTGGGTAAGCCTGGACTTTGGACTTAATCCCGCGGCACCAAAGGTTCTAAATCTGGGGGAGCATCAGAGAATGGACTAGGTTTGAGGGCGCCCTGAAGGTTTCTGGTTGGCAATGGAGGAGCCACAGCTCCGCTGTGGTGTGACTTGTACCAGTTATGTCTTGCAGTATGATGTGAGGTTCCTCCACAGTGGTCCCCATCTGGGTCCCGATGGTTGCCTCTGATCTGCCTTTTCAGCTCAGAGGTTAGGGGAGAGCGGGATGTCCCCTGGGGCCTGCGGCTCTCCACAGGTTGGGCTAGCCTGAAATCAAGCCAAACCTTTGGTTCACATTCACTGCAAAGCCGTATGCCTCAATGTGTTGGCCCTTCGCTGGGTCTGGGATGCTGTGCAGCTCAGCTCCCTTGGACAAGGCAAATGAGCTAGGCTGTGAGGTCTGGGAGTGACTGCCATGGCCCTGGAACGTTCTGTGTACAGGTGGTTGCCACTGCCATAGGACCCTCACTTTAGGTCTGACCCCCCTTCCCCAGTCCTGCAACCCTCAGCCCTTCTTGTCTTCTCATGCTGCCTCCTTACTGTCACAGTCTTGCACTGGAGGGGGACAGCCACAGTGATAGGTTCTAAGAAACCCTTTCAGGTACTTATTTCAGCCCCTCTCCTGCAAAGGGCTTTTAAGGAACCGTAAGCACATCAGGGAAAAGCTCAGGAGACAGAAGCTGGGCATACTTCCCAGGGAGTGGAGAGAGGTGTAGACACGCCCCGTGCTGGCCAGGACCTCCTGGAGTTGAGAGGGAAGGAGCACAAAAGTCCTCACCCTTGCAGCTGCAGTGTGGACACTTCGGCATCCTGGTCGCCAACCCTCCTCCAGATTCATGAATGACCAGTGCGGGGAAAGGATTCCGCTATAAGCCCCAGCAGAATAACAAAGTTTAGGAAACACATCTTCATAAACTTGGCCACAACGCAGCCGGCTGGTGGGTTACAGACCTGCATGGGAGTGTGCAAAACTCCTGTTCTAGTCTAGATCCTGCCTGTGCCCAGAAGCCTCCGCAGCATCCTCAGCAACTGGCCACCCTCTGTGAGCTGGAGAGGCTTTGGGAACTGGTACCAGCCTCCTCCCAGGTCACTTCTCGGACTGTAAAATGCCCTCCCTGTCCTTTGCCTGGTTCCTGCTGGGGCTGGAGACCGGAACTGAGGGTGGTTGTCTATAGATTGGAGCCGGCTGACTTGTAGGCATAACCCTCTTTCTCCATAGGAGAACTGCAGTAGGCATTCCCCTCATCCATTCTGGAGAGAAGGATACGGAGGACTCATCTGAGGTTGTACAGTAAAGCAGGGCTGGGACTGAACCAGCATCCTTTGATGCTATAGTCTCTGTTGTGGAGATGCCTGACAGAGGATATCCTTGGGTACCTCGTGAGTATGAATCAGCAGTCATGGGCAAGCACCCAGGAAGCGTTAGGCTGCACACTTGCTAAGGTTCTCTTCCCTTCTGCCTCAGTGCCTTTGCATTTAACCTGGAATGTTCTCCCCTCCCCTGGCTCCAGCAGCCTCTGTTCACTTAATATGCACACGTTCAGGTTTCCTGTGTATTCCCTTCTCGCCTCTGATGGTTTTCAGCTTGTGTGGAGGATTCTCTGGTTACTCACTGTGATGGGTCGCATAGGAAATGAGACCACAGCTTGTGTATCGAACACTTGTTTCTCAGCTGGAAGCACTGTTTTGGGAGGCTAGGGAGCCTTTAAGAAGTAGGGGGCTAACTGGAAATAGGTCACTGGGAGGGGGTCCTTTATGGTTACAGAGCCCAGGTCCTCAGTCTATCTTTTCTGTGTCTTCCTAACCAACTGTGATGTGTATAGCTGCTGACAAATGCTCCTGTCACCATGAACTGCAGGACTTGGCTATTCCCAGCTGTGATGGACTGAAACTGTGAGCCAAGATGAATCTTTTCCATCTGCAACTGTTTCTGTCAAGCATTGTGATCACAGCAATGCAAGAGTGACCATTAATATTCTCTGACTCCTGAGGGTGCTAAGCCTATTGGGCCCATCTTGAAAGGGTCAGCCCTTTCCCAGCCTCAGTCTCTCCATCTGTAAAATGGCAGGATTGTGCAGGGATCTTTTCTCTCCAGCTGTGGCAGCTCAGCCAGCTCTAGTTATGCCTCTGAGAGAGAGTCCGTTCAGTGACAGTGTTCTGCCCCTTCCCTCCTTGCCTGGCTTCTGGGTCTGCCCTTAGGAACCAGATCAGAGGGCAAGGGTACGTCCCAACGAGTGAGGCCAGTTACCCTGTGCCTGTGGGGACGGTTACTTACATCAGTTCTAGGACCTTTCTCATCTCTAGTGAGCAGCATCCCCTGTGAGAACTTGTCCAGTAAGGTGTCCCGCAGGGCAGTCAAGGATGTGCAGTTTGTTTGGGTCTTGTATTGGAAAAGAGGTGGCCAGCATAACCATCCCTCCGCTGACTCTGAGCTCCTTTCATGGGGTAGAGGGACAGGTCTTAGTTCTGTTTCTTAACACCATTTGGCCCAGGACTGGTTCTACTGGTACCGGCCAGCTGGCGGAAGAATGAATACGAGTTGGGGTGCTGAAGGGCTGTAGAAGAGACAGGAGCTCCCCACCTTCACACCAGGAGGTGTCCACACCGACCTGGGGTGTCCTGCTGCCCCAGTTTATTTCATGCAGCACAGCGATTTCAAATGCCCTTTCTTCTCAGAGGGTTAGGGGATCCTGTGAAAGATTAAGAACACTTGGAAACAGCTCCCAAGTAACTGAGTTAGTGTGTCTGAACTCAACACGAGGTGGGAACAAAGACTGACAGAGACATGTAGGTGCCAGAAGCTCCATGAAGGAGACAGGAAGGTCTGTCCCTGCAGGACTTGGAGCTTCCAGGGGAGGTAAGAAGTTCTCTGTTCTTTTAGTGTTTGTGTGTATATACGTGTGTGTGTGTGTGTGTGTGTGTGTGTGTGTGCGCGCGCGCGCGCAGGTGTATGTGCAGGTGTGTGCATGTGCCTGTAGAGGCCAGAGAACAACTTGTTGCTGTTCACCACCACTACCCTTTGCCTCCTCTTCCTCTTCCTCTTCCTCTTCCTCCTCCTCCTCCTCCCCCTCCTCTGAAACTGTTTCTCAGTGGACTAGAGTTCATCATGCCCACTGATCTGACTGACTCCACTTCTCCAAGGCTGGGGTTATAGGCATACATGCCACCTTGCCTAGCACTCCCCCCCCCCGCCCCCATCTCTCAGAGCTGCCTTGTAATTTCAGCTTAGAAGCTCTGTGGAGCTAAGCCTGGGAGCCAAATCCTGTACACAACCTTCTGCCCAGGTGTCAGTGTGGTCAACCCCAGACTTGGCAAGCACAACATGCTATGTCCTTGGTACAGATTATCTGGCCAGTGTCGGCCATAGGTAGATGTGGTGGAGGGCAGTAGATGTGTGTGCCACCTTTGAGAAGCAAAAGAAACACTCTTGTCACAGTGAATCAGTCTCCTCAAGTGTGTCTTATCCAGCTTCCTCGGAGAGCAGGGGGTTTATGACTCCTCCTTGCTGCTGAACTGTTACAGGGAGTCAGTCTTCAGGGACATTGAATATCATTGGCACATCCATCCATATCCGTGCAGCATGTCCTACAAGCGTCCCATGCTGGCCTTAAGGTAGGATTTGTGTGTTTACTGTGTGACTTTCCGAGTCTTGTCTGGTACCAACTGGGTAGTATTTCTGCGACTCCATATTGTTTGCAGTTCACAGGGCGCTTTTCCTTTCTGTATCCTGAAGGCAAAGAGGTTTCATTACCTCTGTGTTGGAGAGGAAGTCAGGGGCTTAGCTTCTTGTCCAAGGTGACACAGCTCCATCTAAGCAGAGGTCTGGCTGTCCCATATTGTCCCGGCACTCCAGTCTGGCATTGGTGTCAGGGACTGCCAGGTTGGGTGCTCCTGCAGCTTCCACTGCTTGCTAAAGTCCCTGTCTTTGTGGAGAGAATGGTAGATTTTTTTCAGTCTCTCTGTTCTTTTTTTCTTTTTTTAAAGATTTATTTTATATATTTATATATGTGAGCACATTGTAGCTGTCTTTAGACACACCAGAAGAGGGCATCAGATCCCATTACAGATGGTTGTGAGCCACCATGTGGTTGCTGGGAATTGAACTCAGGACCTCTGGGAGAGTAGTCAGTGCTCTCAACCGCTGAGCCATCTCTCCAGCCCCAGTCTTTCTGTTCTTATCTGTGACATTGACACAATGGTCTTTGCTTACAAGGACATGGCTGTTTGGTAAATTTTTTTTTATTAGCAGCAGAGACACGTTAGACAACCTCTGGATGAGGTGGAAGCCTACTCCTCTCCCTCGCTCCCTCCCTCTCTCCCTCCCTTTGGTAAGCTTGCCTCATACCAAACTATGGGCTGGACACTGAGAACCCAGGGACCTAATGTGTTCCTGCTCTTGGGGAGTTCAGAGACAGGGGTGGTTAAAGAAATGAATACTTTCTATCCCCATGTTCTGTAAGTACATGAGGGCCCCTCCTCAGATAGGGCTGCTTCTGGCAGGAGTGAGGGTAGGAGATCCTCATCACTAAGGGTCCTCTCTGGGAAAAGATGGGAGAGCCGTGGAATGTGTGGGCTGGCATCCTCTGCGAGCCACACGTCCAGCAGCTCAGACCTCGCTGCAGCCTGCTCTGCAGCAGAGGTGTGCTCAGACCGCTGAGGCAGCCAGTCAGTGAACGGTGGCCTTCCCAGGTGCACGTCTAAGGGCCGGACTCCGTCTCTCCTTCTGAAGCCCTGGATCTTTCTGAGATGCAATACCTCTCATCGCTCGGGATGCCCACACAGGAGAGGCGGGCCATCTGTGGTTCGGGGTGCAGGGAGTCTGGGTTGTGGGGTCTTCAGGAGTTGTTCTCCGCACCCCCCTCCCCCCGCAGCCGCCTGAGGCTCCTGCGTAAGCAGCAGATGCTGCAGTTCCAACGTTTAGCCTCACATCTGCTTTCTCTCCTCCTTTCATCTGAAACCCAACCAGATCGTCTCAGTAAACAAACAGTAAATTCAACAATACGGCCTTTTTGAAATGCCTTGTAGTTATTTTAAGGCTATTTGGAGATTTATTCTAAAATAAATAATTGTGGGCCCTGCTTCCAGAGTCATCCAGCTGCTGGGGGGCACCTGTGACTCCTGCGTCCTGTCCATTCTAGCGAACCCTGGGCCTCACACCGGCGTCCTGCTGGCCCTTTGGGGGAGGGGAGGGGAGGGGGGGCGATCACTCCTCCTACATCCAAACTCCTGCTGCGTCCGCGTCTGCGTCTCAACAGTGATGACTGCAGTGGCAGGAAAACTCGTGCCCTGAGGGAAAGCCAGACTGCGAGGCAGAGTGGTCTAGTTTTCCTTCTGTTGCGGTGATAAAATGCTGTGACCGGAAGCAACCTGGGAGAGGAAAGGGTGTTTGGCATACACTTCCATGTCACAGGCCATTGCTGAGGGAAGCCAGGGCAGGGACTCAAGCAGGAGCTTGAGGCAGAAGCCATGGACTAACACTGTGTGCGGGCTCACGCTTAGGTAGCTTTCTGCACAGCCAGAGGTCATCTGCCCAGGGACTGGTGCTGCACCCAGTGAGCTGTGCCCTCCTTCACCAATACACAGTCAAGACAATCCCTCACAGACGTGCTCCCGGGTCTGTGATCTGGACAGCTCCCACACTGAGACTCTGTTCCCAGGTAACTCTGAGTCGTGTCACGTTGCTAGCTAAAGCCAGCGTAGATGCTACATCCCTTTAACTCTACCCACAAACACGTCACTTTAAACTGCCGCCTTTCAACGCCTTATCCCCACCTTAGCTTAACGTAATGCAAAAATCTTTAAAAGTCCCGCAGTCTTTAGGACTTTCGACTTTTTCGGGTCTGAGGGTGATCTGGCTTGTGACATTGGTCACCCCGTTGATCACCAGGATTGACTTGGCTGGCCTAGCGGGCCTCTTCCTATGTGTCCTTCCTGAAGCTGCCCCCTCTGTAGAAGGACAGCCGTCCCTGAGTAGAAGACTGTCAAGAGTATGCAAGCGTCTGCGGTCCCTGGGAGAACCTCCAAAGGAAAGCTCTCAAGAATTTCAACATTTTTAAAGTCCGAAGTTTCGAAGGGCGTGGTGCTGCTCACCTTTCTTGCCAGCACTCAGGAGGCAGAGGCCAGCAAATCTCTCAGAGTAAGAGGCCAGCCTCCATAGTGAATTCCAGGCCAGCTACAGCTACATGGTGAGATCCAAGCTCAAGAAACAAAACCCCCAAAGTCTCCTAACTGTGGGCTCCTATGAAATAAGAAATAAGTTATATACTCACTCATTCTAAAAGGGAAGAATTGGGCGTAAGATCAATCAGATTAAAGAAAAACAGACTCCAGGTGTAGATCTACATTCTTACCTTGGCTTAGCATCTGGGACTCATGATCTTCTGGGCTCCAAAAGGCTTGGACAGTCACACTTTCTCAGCTCTCGTGTTCAAAACACACAGCTTGTCTGGGGCATAAGCTCCGTGCGTGGCCCCATTTTTGGCAAATGTCCCACAGTCTCAGCGTCTCCAATATCCTGAGTTCGCTGCTACAATGGAGGCTGTATCTTTACCAATGGCCTTTCCTGGCGTTTCTTCAGGGATTCTGATCCTACTACAGAGTGCCAAGCCTCCTCTTCTCTCCCTGACCCTGTCAACCCTGTGGTTTTTATGTCTTCAAAATGCCATTGGAGTGACTCTTACACACTGCCAGCTTGAGATGTAGGCTCCTCCCCACCTGCCATGACAGTCTCTGTGTGCTGACCACTTCCCTGCTCCAGTGAAGCACAGACTTTACATCACAGATGCTAATCTCTTACT
Organism: Rattus norvegicus; assembly: GCF_021556685.1. Taxonomy (NCBI): domain Eukaryota; kingdom Metazoa; phylum Chordata; class Mammalia; order Rodentia; family Muridae; genus Rattus; species Rattus norvegicus. The sequence goes on from NC_141538.1 coordinate 128,159,414, forward strand.
AGCCACACCTAATTATTTATCCCTAGCTGATCAGCACACACAGATTCTTAGTCTAAAGTATCACACATGTGGTGCCTGCCCCAGTTCTGACAGGAGTCCTTGCTGCTTCTCTCAACATTCTTCCAAGCTTCCATAAGAGTTCTCTTCACTAGGGAAAGATGGCCCAGTGGTTAAGAACACTGACAGCTCCTCCAGAGGTCACGAGTTCAATTCCCAGAAACCACATGGAGGCTCGTAACCACTCATGGGATCTTCTGGTATCTGAAGACAGTGTCAGTATACTCACATATATAAAATAAATAAACATCTTTAAAAAAAAAAGTGGCCCACTAAGCTTTGCCTACAGCGCTCAATGGCTTTCCCAACCCAAAGTTCTAATATTTCATAAAAATTTTACCTCTAAGGCGTAAAAGCCAGAAAGTCATGATACAGCCTACTTGACTGCACCACTTTCCACTGTACTTTCCCTGTGTTGCTGTGAGAAAACTCTGTGAGCAGAAAAGCCTTAGGAGAGAAAAGGATTTATTTGGCTTAAACTTCTAGGTCATACTCCGTCACTGAGAGAAGTCAGGGCAGGAGCTCATGAACTGACTTGACGTGGAACTCAATGGAGTAACACTGCAGTGCTGGCTTGCTTGTGGCCTCATAGTTGGCTTTCTTACCCTATGGCCATGGGATAGTGCCAGCCACACTGAGCTGGGCCTCTCTGCATCAATTAACAGTCAAGACAGAGCCGCCCCCCACCCAGGCTTGCACATAGGCCTGTGCGATTTGGATAATTCAGCTGGGGCCCCCTTCTCAGGTAAGTCTGGCCTTGTTGATTTGACAGTTAAAAACTAAGTAGGACAGTTGAGTTTCCTGGCCCCAGAAGGTTGGGAAAGGAACAACAGGGCTTGCTTTAGATTTGTTCCCAGGAGTAGGGCCACAGACCCACCCCACTGACAGAAACAATCAGAAATAATCAGAAAGTTGGTTCCAAAGAGGCCAGATGGAGTCTTTAACTGGGAAGGGTTTCTGCAGACCAACCCGTCCACAGTTTTCTCTCTGTTCTCCCTCTATAGTTGCCCTAGACCAAGGGGCCTCCTTCCCTCTTGTTCTGCTTCTGACTGACCTATACCCACTCATTGAGATCTCCCCAGAGCTCCATGGCCCTGGAACCCGGAATTTCTAAGTCTCAGGAGAACTCTAACTCCTAAAGTCTAAGCTGGTAGTCCTACCCTCATTACAAGCGATAGATTCTCCTCACAAACATGGACTAGAAAATACCCAAAGGGCTGAGGCCTGGCTTCCTACCCAAAGCAGGCAAGCTTTTGAAGCTTTCTGGGCCTTGGCTTCCCTATGTGGTGGGATGGACAGCAATGGCCTATTTCCAGGTGGTACTTCCTAGATTCTGAGAACTGAGAGTTGCTGCTTCTGTCTGAAGAGCCCTGGCCAACTGTCCACTGACAGGACCCTCTAGGAGTCCTGTGCTGTGCTGTGGGAATGCCTGTGTTTCTCTGCCTCTGTGCACTGGCAGAACTGGGCTCCTGACCTTAGTCTGTCCACTCCGTGTATTTCCCAAGGAGCTAGGGCCAGGGAACAGTGGAGGAATCCCACACTATGGGGATGCTTTCTGAGTGCCAGGCCCTTCAGAGATGTTTATTTCCCCCACAACTCTGGCAAGAGGAGACCATTGTTCCCATTTCATGCATGAGGAGCCTAAGGCTAGCTTGGAAGGGACACGGGAGGCAAGCACCAGAGGCCAGCTCCTCCCTTGAGGAGGAGGAAGACTGAGAACCTCGAGACGGGCAGTTCTTAGCACGGAGGGTTGTGGGGGGTGGGAGTGGGTGCAGGGATGGCGTGAGAGCAATCGAGAGACGAGGGTGCTCCTGGCGGGTGCCTAGGCCTGGATCCAAACAGAGTGAGACCCAGGCCTTGGGAGACGTCTGGTCTGGGTCTTTCTATTTATTTGCACATCACCAGATGTAAACTAATTTGTTTAGCAAGAAAAAACACATTTTTATTGCCTTTAAACTGGGCTGTTTCCCTCTGGCTGTCCACCCTGCACTGGTAGACGGGCCAGGAAGCAGAACTTTTGGGAACATTCTGAGGTGAGGTTGCGGCTGCAGTGTCTTATGTGGGGGTGTTTGTCCACAGCGGTTCACTAGCAGTCTCTACTCTGCCGTAGCAGCTGATGCATCCCTAGCGAGCTGCAGGCTGTGCTGTGTCCTCGTGTTCTCTTTTGGAGGCTCATGCCTGGACTCCCTAGAGGAAGCCTGTTTGGTTTCTCCCGTTCTGCTTGTTTTGACAAGTGGCGGTGTCCATTGTTAACCATCCCACCATACCTCATAGACAAACCACAGTCTTAGTCAGACTGTCAGCCCCTTGTGTAGAGCTTGTTTCTGTCCGGGCTCCTGTCTGGTGCAGCAGAAAGGGAAAGGTGCCTTAACAACAGGAGGAAAGGGCACTCGGGATTCATGGTACTTCCTGTGTTTGCCTGCTGCTGGGTTAGGTCCTTGCTATGGGTCATGTCACTTAACCTTTAGGACTCTGCAGAGCAGGGATCACCATTCTTGCTTTGCAGACAGTGCTCACAGAGGCCAAGAGTGGAGTGAGTATGAAGGCTCCTTGGTACAGAGCCCACCCCTCTCCTGAAGCAAGTTCTCCAGAGCAAGTGCCTGCCACTTGGAGGGGTTCTTAAAGCTCTGGGTGGAGAAGGTAGAGCGAGGAAGATGCCTTGCCTGGGCCCTAGAGGGTGCTAGAGGGTGTGCTGTGAGCTAAGAAGGGGGGGGGTTGGGGGAGACGGGATTTGCTTCTTGGGGGTTGCCCCAAGCCTGGTTGACTGTAAGGCAGTTCTGTGACTAGAAGGGCAGTTCTGTGACTGAAAGGGACCAGATTCCCGCTTGATCAGCCCGATTATCCCTAAGGGACTGGTCTATGACCAGGACGGTGCTCACGGAGGCCTTTCTCAGTGAGTGCCCTGGGAAGTGCAGGGTGAGTGGGTCACAGTGGGGCTGGTGCAGGCTTTCTAGGGACGCTGTTGAGTGTCTTGGTATGAGGTTCCCAGCTGGGGTGCAGTTCTGGGGTGTGGGGAAGGGGGTTGAAAGAGGAAGGGTAGGCTCAGAGAGGTGGGGAGCTTCGAAGGGAAGGGAGCTGTGGCCAGCAGTGCTCAGCCTACACAGAGGAGACCCAGCTAGCCCAGAGACGTTCTTCCTCCCAGGCCTGGGCAGCTACCTACTTGCCAGAGGGTAACCAGGAGTCTGGCCCCACCCAAGGGTCTTTTCCTATCCCTGTCCCTCAAGTAGAACCACAAAGCTTGCATGTCGGGCTTGTGGTGTGGTGTGTCCCAGATTGCTTCTTCCTGTAGGCTTGATGTAAACCTCAGACCCCAAACCAGAGCAAATGGTGCTAATTTGCTGAATCCCAAACTGAACCCAAGGATTAATTTTTTGTACCTGAACCAAGTCTATGATTTCTTACTGAAAATAAAAGAGAGAAGTTTCTATTTAATTTAGAGTCTCACTGCCTTTTCTTTTCCTCTGTCTGCTATTGCCCAGAGCTGCTTGGACAGGCTCCTGTTGGCTGTTGGCTCTGGGTGATTCTACAGGCTGCATGGAGGTGCCGGTGGGGGTAGGGAGAGGGGGGAGTGGAGATACAGACCCCTTTGAGAGCTTTTAGGGGCAGGTTTGGGGGGTAAAGGTGGTAGACAGTGCCAGCCCAACAGAAGTAGCCAGAGGACTGGATGGAGCCTTTCTGTTCTCTGCCTGTGTAGTAAGCTCTCTGGAGATGCGAAGCTGGCCTGTTGCCTGGAGTGAGGGGATCGAGGAACAATGCTCTGGAGGTCTGTGCGTGAGGTCAGCCACACAAGCTGATCTGAGTGATACTGCATGCCGGCATGGCTTCTTTTTTCATTATCCTCTTAGGCTTCCCCATAGACCAAAGGCAAGTTAGGATGTCCCTGTTAGCTGTGAGGCAACCTGAACCAGGTACAAACCCAAGCTTCTGATACAGGGAGGCAGGGAAGGGATGGGTGGGATACAGGCGCCTGTGTCTGCTCATCCTGTGTCTCTGTGTGCCACAGGCAGGTCACTAAACTCTGAGCCTCCTCTTAGGCATGGGAAGGGTGGCTTAGTGATTAAGGGTGCGCTCATCGTGTTCCTCCAGAGGACCCAGGTTTTGTTCCCAGCACCCACATCAGGCAAACAACAGCTGTAATTCCTGGTCTAGGGACTTCCAAGGCCTCCTGCCATCTGCAGGCACTAGCATGCGTGTAGAGCACATAACCCCCCCACACCCACACACATGCGCGCACGTGCATGCATGCAAATAAAAACAAATGAACTTAAAAAAATAGAACTAAGATCCTGAGGTACGAATCCTAGCTAGGTTAGGGCCACCAGCATGGGGTAACATATAGAAGGCGCCCAGAGAGCAGTGGTTGTGTGAATGCAGGAATGAGTGATTTAAAGAGTCAGGTTCAGGGAAGAGGCTGTTTGGGGAATTCCAGGTTACTGAAGTTATATAGACCCCACCTCTGACCCTCGTCCAGCAGAAGTGGGGGTGTCCGAAAACCAGCTGTTACTAGGTGACAGACTTTGTGCCTCAGTCTGACCTTCAGGCTGTGTGAGCTCCTGGCCTGACGCTATGGAGTAGTACTGAGTTAGCAGTACTAGGTCATCAGTACTGGGTCTGTAGTACCAAGTTAGTACTACTACATACTGACCCTATTACCGTGGCCACGGTGAGGAGGGGTCTCAAAGTCTTTCTGTCTCAACTCCTTCCCCGAACCTGGCTCCTGGAAGCTTGGCTTGCCACATTCTGCTGGGATGCCCTCATTCTGGTGTGATGACGTCAAGCCTCAGTCTTCCTTCTGTAAAATAGAGCTGTCAGGTCCCTTCTGGTTATGAGCTGGCATCCTTTAATGGAGACAGCATTAACTCAACCTCAGAGTGCTGTGCTGAAGCCCTAGGGTTTTGCTTATCTGCCTCCACCAGCCACTTGAGCATTTCCTTGCACATTTCTGGGAAGAGTGGCTCTCAACCTTCCTAATGACGCAACCTTTTAATACAGTCCCTCATGCTGTGCTGACTCCCAACCATAAAGTTGTTTCATTGCTGCTTCATAACTGTAAGTTTGCTGTTATGAATTGTTATGTAAATAGTTTATATATGCAGGATATCTGATATTCAACCCCCACGAAGGGATTAGATTGAGAACTGTTGTCTTGGAGGTCATGGGCCTCTGTCCTGGACCTGGTCTGGGTATGCCATGGTATCCTTCTCAGTGTTTCACAGGGCCATGGGGCTCTGGGTCGGACAGTGACCAAATCTGCATGCCTTGGGAGCATAGTTACCTGGTTTCTGTCCCCAGAGGCCGAACCTAAGGCACCAGGAACTGAAGTGACTCAGGCTTATGGTGGTTGCCAAGGCATCTCACCTCCCAAGGCTGCAGGCTTTGCTCACCCACTTGCTGGGTCCTCCTGCACTGAGCCTCTACATAGAGCTAGGCAGGCCCTCAGAATTGTTTTTTTTCCCCGGCAGTTTCCAGGGGTGTGGAGGTGTTGGCTGTGACCCACACTTCAGGAAGTGCCGACCCAATTCACCTTGACCCAGGTACTTTGTAGTTTCTCTTCACTCCATCCCTGCTGAGTGGCTGACCACAAAGGCTTCTGTGTATTCTTCAGATTGTCACTGTCCTGCTTGTCAGAGGGGTATGTAGGGTGGAAAGGGGTTCCTTTCTTTCTCTTGAAAAAATTAGGCCTGTGTCGTTGAATTTCATCCTTCTAAAAATTAGGTCTGCCAGTGCAGTAAACTCTGATGTTTGCCACTCTGTCCCGACCCCTGAGCCAACTGAGAGGAAACCCAGTGTGGGGGGACAGTGTAGGCTTCTAGTAAGTGGGGGTGTCCATAGGGAGGGGCCTTGGAAGGCTCCCTGGAGGTATGCCTGAGAGGCAGAGTCAGGGATTGAAGCCAGGTCCCCACCTCTCTCTTGGGCTGCTTGGCTCACTCTCTCCCTGAAACATAGTGAGAAGAATGGGCCGATTTTCCTGATATGGGCCATTTTCTTGGAGGTGGCCCTGATGCCACTCAGGTTGTTTCAGAGGCATAGCACCCCAGCTCCATTGAAAGGCTGTCTAAGCCACGTCAGCGATGTGCAGTGGCCGTGGGCAGGGTTAGAGCCGTAGGGTGACGTGGTCCCAAGTGGAGTGTGTGATTAGGGAGGCAGAACTCTCGGGATCCAGACAGAACGAGGCTTCCACGTCGATGGCGCCACTCGGCCTTTATAGCAGGCAGTGGCAGGGAACACACAGCACTTGCCAGCTCGGGTGATAAGACTCTGGTGCTGGAGTGGCATGCTGGGCCATGTGCCTTAGCTGTGAGTGGGGTGGAGAGAGGAGACCAGAGCTGCTGCAGATCCACACCCCCATGCTGCCCTGGGCACAGCGACCCATACTGGGTCCAAGCTGCAGGGCTGCCTTGAGGGTCTGCAAGTTAAAGACTTTCAGGTGACCCTAACACACCTACTGGACCAGGAGGGTGGGATTTGACTCGTCAGAGAGGCCTTGCTGCCTATCCAGATCACAGATGTGCAGCTGAGCAAATGGTGTGGCTACCAGGCCCACAGCTAAGTAAATAGTCCAAGGAGAAGGGGGCGTTCTGGGTTTGGGAGGAGCAGGGTGACTTTTCTGCAAGAGGAATAGAAAGGAACCAGGGAAAGCTTCCTGGAAAGGTGACTTTCTTGCTGGGCCTTGAGAGGGGTACGGGAATGTGAGAGGCAGGGAGGTAGAACTCCATCTAGCTGAGTGGGGTCAGATGGGTGTTATGGTCCCATCCTGTGTGAGGAGGATGATGGGGCTTGGGCAGGTGGGGTGTGGACAGGTGGAGCATCTTGACCCCAGGTGATGGAGGACAGCTGTTCTAACTGCTCCAGCTGTTTCCCAAGACCTTTCCTGGGGAAGTGAAGGTGGTGCCTTGCACTTCTTCTGTCCCATTTAGCAGCTGGAACAGTGAGGATGCCTGGTAGGTGCATTAGGGTGGCCTTCCTGCCCCTGCCTCCAACCCCTCCCATGTTCCTCTCTACTTTCCTCAAATTCATGGCCTCTTTTTCATTATCATCACACACACACACACACACACACACACACACACACACACACACACACACACACACACACGTATAGAAACCTGCTGAGTCTGGTTTAGTGTTACTTGTGGGTGTGTGTGATTTCAGGGCTGACCACTTGGCATTTGATAACCAATCATGGGCCTCATCCCTGGGAAAGACGAATGAATTCCCCGTCCTTTGGCAGTCATGATTTGCCTGCAGTCCTTTGTCTGAGGGTGGGGCCCCATGGGATTCCCCCTTCCATGTTACCATGTCGATTGGACTGTCATTGCTCCAGCCTTGTTTAGGCTGCTACAGTGGCGAGGTGTAATGGGTGTTGCTTCGCGCTCATTTGAAGGAGACAGAAACTCACAACAGGCTTCCCCATCCTCTGGCCCTTACAGCCTCTCCACCCTTTCTTCTTCTATGTTCTCTGAGCCTCAGGTGCCAGAGTTGGGCTGCAGATGTATCTGCTGGGGGGCATCCACGATCAGTTGATCTCTGTCTTTTGCCCAGTCGTGATTCCCTCTCATTTTCTCTCTGCTGCAGAGAGACGCTTCTTTGACAAGGGGTGAGAGCTACAGTTATCTGTGGGTGTAAATATCTAGACTGTTGTTTGGAAATAGATTGTTCTAGTAAAGAGGCAGCAATGGGTTCTCTTTTAGATTCCATGTCTTCACTAGCCCCGGATAGTTGGTTAGGATTCCAGTAGCAGGCATGACTTTCCTCCTGATGTGCAGGCCGTAAGTCCACTTAGACGGCTGCTGGCTACCACCTAGTGCCACTACTGCAACTTCAGGGGTGCTGATGGTTCTTGTGGTTCATAGGCATCACAGCCAGGTAGGACTATTCATTGCTTCCTTCCCTTGGCGACTTGCACAGCACCGTCTGGTGTTCTGACAGCTAGTCAGGGAGGAGGCTGAGCATTCATTCTTCTTGCTGGTGCGAAGGACCTCTTTTTCAGAGGCGTCACTGGGTCTATCCTCCTTCTGTGAGGTACTCAGGTCCCTTTCCAGATATGGTTTCATATGACCCAGCCAGCCCAGCTGGACTGTGCAGAATGGGTTTTGCGCCTGGACATTTTTCTTCTGCTGGTAAAAGTATTTTGAGAGCTCATCACCATGTTGACACCATGTTGTCCTTTCTAGCCTTCTACTTGTTAGAAAGATCTACAGCTGTAAAGAAAAGCTCTACTCTCCTGGGGTTTTGTAGTTTTAAACAAGTTCTCACCTAGCAGCTGTCTATCAATCCAGCAGTGACTAACTCAGAATGAGATGCATTCTCCCACAAATTCCCCCACAGAGGGCAACACCAGTTTCCCCTGCTTGTGCACATGCGTGCTTTAAAGAGAGCTTGAGTCGTTCGTAGATCTCGCTGGCTGGGTGATGTGTTGGGAGAGAGCAAAGATGATCACAGCACCTTGGAAACGACACAGAGGGAAAAGAGAATGCAAATGTGACTAGACCAAGACAGGTTAGTCTTCTGGGAGTCCCACAGAGGCAGGAGCTTGCTAGGAGGGCTCAGAGACCAGCGTAGAGCGTGGTGTCGAGCACAGATCCAGGGATGGACCTGGTTGGGGCATCGGGGGAATGCAGAAAAGACAAACATGTGCACATGAACAGGAAGGCTGAGGTTGGGTGGACTGGGCTTTCTGATGGAGAAGCTACAGCACCCTGCCTATCGTATTTAATATGTACAATTGAATAGGGGTGAATAGGGGTGTGGGGTTGCTGTATGCAGCTGAAGGAGGTGGGGTTACTATATCCATACAGACAGGGAGGCATGGTTGTTATGCTCACCTCATTAGGAGGAGCCTTCGTAGGGGAGCAGTCTTCAGGCCTTCAGCATCGGGGGAGAAAACTATGGTGGACAGTTTTACATACACTATCAACACCCGCTTCCCCACACAAGGAAGCCTTTGCCATTCCTCTGAACCTCACCTCATGGAGAAAGCTTTGCCACTCCCACGTTGCTGAGGCATCGGAGTGGATGGTGTGGCTGCAGCCATGGCGACAGCTCAGGATTCATTCATTCTCCCTTGCTCCCCACGGTGGAGAATTTGGACACCACCATGGGCCTTGACATTTTTTCCTACTAGATTTAATTTAGCTGATGTCCTAGGATGAGCCAAAAAGTCTCTTCCTTTTAGAAAATTAAGATACAGGACCATACAATCTTTTATTATCTACTGTGTGTTGACATCTAGGTGTCAGGAAGTGATGAGGGAGACTCCCCCCCACCTCCTGCTCCCCAGGCTTTGAGTGACCAACAGCCCTCCTGTTAGGACAGCATGGATGTCTGAGATGATTACATAAAGAGGTTACAGGGCTTAAAAGGGGGACATCAGATCTGGGTTTGGGGAGTTTTCCTGGGGGAGATGGACAGTCCAGAGGTCACTGTCTCATCTGCAAACCTTGTGCAGCACAAGCCATTGTCTGACTGGGTGCTGTGGCCCCTCATTGAAGAGGTGAGTTCAGACTGGGGATCATCAGGTTCCTGCTGGCTGAACCTTTAAAAAAGAGAGAGATTTATTGTTTTGTGTGTATGTTCGTCTGTATCCGTGCCCACATTCGTTTATGTGCACCACATGTGTGCACTGAACCCTTTGGTCAGAACTGGTTTATCTCTGAATCTGAAGGTCTGGTCCAGAAATGGGATTCCTGTCTGTGCTGTGGCTGCTTGGCCACTTCTGTCTTAGGGCTGAGTCACTCGGTTAACAAATCAGACCAGTAATCTCCACATGTTGTCATGGAGCCTGTACAACATCAAGTGTCTGCCACAAATCAGACCAAATACTGTCAGCTGGCCCCATTGGGCCATGAGCTGCCTGGTCATTGAGTCTTTGGTGGACAGACAGCTTCCTTCCAGAATCCGTGCATATGAAGACTGCTCTGCTCACATAACATATGGCCCACGTGGGGCTAGGCCGGGCCTAGTTGCTGGCTGCTGCCTGGGATGTATCCAGCTTGCTTTCTGACAGCCTTAGCCCTCACACACTGCCTGGCACAGAGGTATCTGTGAAATGAGGGACTAAGAAGGAACTGGTCCATCCTGGAGATACGGGTAGAGGGGACAGACTATCACCCAGTCTTATGAGGTAGAAAAGATTCCCCCATACCCCCATCCACCTGCCTGTGACTGAGCCCCTGCTGGGGTCCTGGTCCTGTACTGTGAGATGGGATCATAGAGGGGGCTCAGGTAGCAGAGGGGCCACAAGGCTCTGTTTATATCGCCCCTTCTTGAGGGTGCCCTGTCTGTGCAGGATGCCTGGGCACACCTCCCCATGGCCATGCTTTCAGGACAGAGACAAGTTAAGAACTCTGGCAGACATAGAGGAGGTCTGGATGAAGAGCCCCAGCAGACTGAGGGAGATAGACCAATTTAGCTAAAGGGGACATCCAGGCACAGTGCAGGGGCTTCCTAGTCTGTTGTGTGGCCTTCAGCAGTAGACCTCCCTTGTGGATATGCCTCAGTGTTTCTGAGGCATATCCATATGGTATGAACATTAGAAAGGTCAGGTGGTCCTGGGTATCCACACCACCATGTGGGAGAAAATGGGCTATAACCTTCACAAACCACAGTAAGAAAGTGTCCCATCGGCCAGTTAATGGGAACATTTTCTTGTTTGAGGTTCCCTCTTTCCAATGCCTCTAGGTTCTATCAGGTTGACATAAAACTGGCTTGTGCCAGCACATGGACAAGGATAAAAGTGTTAGCCTGTTGCAACAGGACGGTTTTCCGTGCGTACCCTTGTGGTCCTGCCCTCGCTAGTTCCAGCTCCAACGGGACACCGGGATCAGTGCTGATTTATCTCAGTGACTCCACACTGCCCCCAAAGTACTCTTTGGCCCAGGCGGGTCGCTGCCACACCGGTTTCATACAGAGGCCGCCCATCTCGTGGCTCTCTTACTGCGGACTCTGTTCACATTTCTAGCATCTACCCCCTGTTCCCCATGGAGGCTACCCTCTTGTAACCCTCTGCCGCTGCTCTGTTTACATTCCCAACAGCCCCCCGCTAATAGTTATGGCATAAACTCCCAACAACCCGTTAAAATCAAGACTCAACGAACTGCAGCCCAACAATGAGATGTATCTGTTAAATCCTCAATCCACACTACATCCACACAATGAGCTCACAACCAATTGATAAGGATATAAACCACCCACCTAGAAAAGATAAATTTGCCTACAGAAATCCATCCCAGCTACCTTGGCAATTCAAGACCACCCGGATCTAGGGCATCTTTCTTGGTCTCCATCTTGATTTCTTTTTCCTTCTCCTTCTCTCCTGCCTTACAAAAACTTTGTCCCTGCCTTACTTTTTTACTGTCCAATCATGACCTAACTGGTGCCAGCCCCCACCTGCATAGTGACATCAACCTACATTAGCCCCACAGCTTATACCTCCTAGATATGCAACAGCTGGAGAAGCCCAGGGCCATCTTGGCTGAAGGTTGGACCTCAGCTTTCATGAGCACCTGGTGAGAAGGACAGAAGGAAAGGCTACAGGTTGGGGCATTGGGAGGGAACAGCATCTAATCACTGGCCCTGAAGCTCCCTGCATGGCTGGAAGACCCACAGATAGGGGGTTTGGAAGGTGCTGCTGAGGTCATGAGGTAATACAGAGCCGTTTCCTTGACCTAGGGCCTCCCTAGGTTTAGGCCCTTTTTGCTGAGTTTCAGAAGATTTGGGGGAAATATTCCAGGCTGGACCCTTAGGGAGGACCAGAGAGGTGGGAAGATGAGGTTGCAGAGGAGACAGGCTGGACCCTGAGGGGACATGAACTATGCCCAGCACCTAGGATCTCTGTCAGGCAGGGGACTTGGGGATGTAAGTCAGGTGGCTGTCACTGATGCGGAAACACAGCTTTCATCTCAAACAGGAGAATAGGTTATCCTGGAGCCAAACATGAGTGACCATGACCCTAAAACACAGATCCAAGTCTCCCTAAATTCTGTGTTCCAATGTGTTAACTGAGTGGTAACAGAACAAAGTCATGACCAAGGCCCCTTTAAAATACATTGGTTAAGGCCAAGTGGGGGAAGCCCTCCCACAGGCTTCTGACGTGGCCCCTTAGCCTTGTGGTTGGTGGAAGCTAGTGGTCTGTTTATTCATTCCAAAAGGTTTTATGTGTTAGTCACAGGGACATTAGGTCAGACACAGAGATGGGCAAGAAGTGTCTCTTAAAGGGGCTGAAGATAGCTCAAGGTAGATTGTAACTAGACTAGAATTGCAGCATCCCAGTGTCTCCACAGTCACTGACGTGATTATCAGCCTTGCAAAAGGTCCAGTGTAAAGTTGGACCACTTTTGTTCAGACTGCCCTGTCCCTGTATGAGCAAGTGGCCACCCCGTCCAGCGGACTCAGTGTTATCCTGTCTGGTGTCTGAGGCCTCAGACCTGACTTCAGACACTGAGTCTGTATAAGAAGCATTCTCTCGTGCTGGTTGGGGAAAGAGCAGGTGAGCTGTGGACACTGGGCAGAGCTGCTGTCAAGAGTGGTGTGTGCCGAGCGGGTGCTCCGTGAGGCTGCTCCTGGAGGGGCAGTCCCAGAGTAGAATGGAGCCAACTTTCTAGGGGGTCAGAGCTTAGCGTTCACACTCCCTGGCTGTGTAACCCCAAGCACACCATGACTGTTTTCTATGAAGTAAGTAACCGAGAAGTCGTTCTTGGGGATGCTGGAAGGATTAACTGGCAATCCCCTCCTCTCCCTGAGTCTGTTCCACCAGGCTCCTGTCCTGAGCATGCCACCATGAAGGTCTCTCATCCTACATGACCCTTCCCTAGCAGAGGCCCAGGTGCTCATGCCCCTCTTTGACACACTAACTTGGTTTGTGTTCAGGACATGCGGTTTCCCCCTCCATGGTAGCGCCTATTCCCTCCACTCTTCAGCCTCTTTTCCACGGGGTCACGGGCCGCAAGGCTGCCATCCCTGTCTACAGGGATCTTGGTCACACGTTCATCTTTACATATGGTTTGCTTAATTCCCCAGTCTGTTTCTCCTCCTTTGGCCTCACCTCTGAACTACAGACTTCTCTGACTTTTAGTTGCAAGTCTAGCAAATATCTCAAGCCTAACTCATTCCGAATCAAGCCAGCAGCCCCGTCTCTCTCTGTCCTGCTCTTTCCCCCATGGCAATGTCTCTCTGTCTTTGTTCTATGCCTTACATCTGACTCACCCTGAAATCTGAAATCTTGTTGGCTCTACTTTGACAATAAGGACAGGGTACTAATTTTTTTCTTTTCTTTTCTTTTCTTTTTTTTCCTGTCACTGTCCTGGCCAGGCCAGCATCATGCTCACTTGGGTAAATTCCCTGTAATCCCCTGTTTAGTTTTCCTGCCTCCATCTTGGCTTCTCTGGGGCTGAGTCTTAGTCACACACACTCTTTCGGTGTAAGCCACAGTCCTTGCAGTGGTGACAGCAACCTTGTCTTCTGTTGTGCACTCTGACCTCATCCGGCAGCATCCGCCCTGTCCTCCAGACTTGCCCTCAGACAGTGCTTGGCTGGTTAATCAAGTGATTGGCGGGTGTCTTAGTTACTTTTCTGTTGCTGTGGCAAAACACCGTGACCAAAGCAACACAAAAGAAAGCACTTTATTTGGGGATTCACAGTACGAGAGATTAGAAACCACGACCATCATGGCAGGGAACATGGCAGCAGGCAGGAGACAACCACGAGGCTGAGAGAGCCAACTGGTAGTGGCGTGGAGTTTTGAGACCACAAAGCCTACCCCTTGGTGACACATTTCCTTCAAAAAGTCCACCATCTTAAACCTTCTCACAGTTTTACCAACTGCTGACCTAGTCAATGAGTCTATGGGGGCCATTCTTGAGTTACTGCAGGATGGCAGGCCCATACCAAGATGTCTGCTTGCTGCGTCTCTGCATCCTCGCAGTGCCTTGGCCTCTCAGGGGGGGGGGGGTTGTGCTCAGACTGTGTCCCTGTCAGCAATTGCTGATCCCTGCCTGCTTGGGGGCTCAGCTGTGGGCTAGGCCTTAGAAACTGACAAGGCAGACCCAAGACCAAGAGTTCCTTACTCAGTGGTCGAGACAGACCAAGGAGACTAGTGAGGAACCAGGGGTCACTCAGACTGAGTTGGCTCTGCCATGGCCTTGCCTTGGTTAGTACCGATGGTCACAGAGGCTGGAGGAGAGATACAAGGCCATTTGGGAGGCAGGAGAAGCAAAGTATAGGTTTGCACCACAAAAAGAATCTTCAAGTTTAAACTCTGGCCGTGCTGTTTGCCAGCTGTCACTGTGACCCTGACTGAAAGGCTACTTAGCTTTTCTGTGCCTTAATGTCCTCATCTATAAAATGGAGATGTTGCAGGGTTTGCATGAGAGGACTTGGGGGTAGTAGAAACTTTAAGAAGTAAGAATTACATGAGCATGTGGTACAGCTCAGTAAACCATGGTCTCTGTCATGATTGGTGACTTGCTGAATTGGGGAATGGACCAAAGGAGTGTCTGGAACAGTGCTCTAACTACTTGGAGGTGGGACGGGCCAATTTCAGGTGGGAGTGGGAGGACCAGCTCACCCAGTGGATCTGGGCATCCTTAGAGCATCTGGTGGGACCACTGAAGCTCTCTGCCTCCCACCTCCCTTCCTATGCATCTTGCCCCCCCCCCCCAGGCAGGAGAGGGATGCAGCAGTGGCCATCGGTGCCGTCATCATTGTGATAACAGCAATGATAATGACTCCACTTGTGCCGAGATTCACATACAGAGCGTCCTCATGTCCATTATCTCACAGGAACACATAGTTCCAATAGTGGCGGAGGGCACATTTCTCCTGGGCCCTCGGAGGCTGCTCTTTGGGAAGTCTGTTTCAAATAACTGGGCCTCTCATTTTTACACTGCTTTGTGCTTTGCAGAGCATCTTCACGTTCTTACTCTTTTGGCCCTCACACGCCTTTCGTGGCCCATGGTCCGAGGAAGGACTTTGTATCTGACAAGATGTGACCTGGAGGACTTGGGGGTTCCAGCCATTTCCAGGTTCAAGAGTCTTCATTTCCAGTTAGTGTTCATGAGGGCAGGCCTTCCGCTGAGCAGCAATGCAGCCACTTGGTGACACATCTTCAGGGACAAGGAAGCTCAGTGTCCGTGAGGAACAGGCTGCCGTCCCAATGCAAGGCTTCTTATTGGTGCTCATGCTGGGCCTAGCTCTTTGTTTAAAGGCACCCAGCCTGTCTGGGCACTCAGCACTGTCCTCCTCAGTGTGTATCCCTGTCTGCCTGGCCTCGTGTGCTGCTAGTGTCCCCGTGAGATCCCAGCCTGCCTGTAGCACCTTCCTAAGTACCAGCCAGACAGTCACTGTGTCCCCAGACCTCCTTGAGGTGCTTCCTGCCATGTGGACCCTGTATGGGGTGGTCTGGGGAGAGAAGCTATCTGGAGGTATTTCACTGTTGGGAGATTGTTTCCATGGACAGCTAATTGGGCAGGTAGGAGACTTCTGTTTCAGGATGAAACCCCAATATCAGAACAGGTGAATGAGCCTTTGAGATGGCTGCCAGTTACAAATCACACTCATCTTGTGATGTCCCTGCTTATAGAAGAGGCATCTGCAGGGTTACTCAGCCAAGATGGCGGTAAAGGGTCCAGGCCTGCACAGCTCCATGACCATTCATTCATTCATTCACTCATTCACTCACTCATTCACTCACTCACTCATTCACTCACTCATTCACTCACTCATTCACTCATTCATTCACTCATTCATTCACTCACTCATTCATTCACTCACTCATTCACTCACTCACTCACTCACTCATTCATTCGTTCACTCATTCTGCTAACTGTACTCATCATGCCTGCTCTGTGTAGAGCTTAGTGCTCTTCCTGTGCAGGTGTGATGCTGTAGTTGAAGTGGAGGTCATCTTGAGTCCAGCCACCGTTGCCAAGGAGCACCGTGGACACAGGAGAGCTGTCTAGCTGGAACAGGCATGATGGGTCAGAGGAGGGTGGGGTCAGACCCACCTAAGAGGACTCAAGCTCTAGAGGAGACTGACACGGCCTCTGGCATAGCCTTTCTTTTCCAAGAAGTCCCTTCTGTCTCCTTCTTGGATCTGGAGCCCATGGCAGCCACTGGGAATTCTTTGCTAGAAGCTAGCTTTTCATATTGTCCTTCTTAAAGACCACTTGGGGCCATAACCTGTGTTGACCTTCCTATATTATACATTTCTTATTTTACTAACTTTGTGAAATAGTTACATCCCGCATCCAGTACCATGTTTGCACATGGCAGACAAACCCCAAGAGCCTCTGCGCCCTCCTCAGGTGGCTTCACACTGTGTGGTAATAAGGGGTGGTGAAGGCTAAGAGGGAGAAGGGCAGACAGCAAATGTCCTGGCTCTGAGGTGGGCACTGAAGGATGAGGAAGAATTTATGGAGCGTGGGTAACTGACAGGGAACAGCAGGTCCAGCAGTACACAGTCTGGGAGTGCCAAGGAGAAATGGTCAGTTTAGGGCCTGAGTGAGCATGGGGCTGGAGGGTGGTCAAGGCTTCTCGGGCCTTTGGATCCCAGTGAGGAGTTGTGGGTGTGACAGGCCCCTGGCATAGCATGGTTAAGGAGAACCAAAGAGACCAGCGAAGCAGCTGGGAACTCAGGCTGGGTAGATCCTCCTGGAGGAGAGAGTAGGTTTGTAGGAAGCGTAAGGAATGGGGACGGGGCAAAGATGCACAGGCTACCTAACAAACCGACCCCCCTCGGAAGAACCCCAGGGGGCCCAAAAGTTTCAATGTGTCCCACCAGTTTATGGGCCAGGGATTTGGGGCCAGGCTCCTCAGGCAATCCTTTGGCTGTGAGGTTCAGCTCTCAGGTGTTCTGGTTGAGGGTACAGGACAGATTGGTCCATCATATGTTGGCACATAGTGGTGGCAGGAAGGCTACCCATTAGGCTCTTCCTGCTGTGCATGTTGTACTGTGTGATATCCAGCAGGGAGGTCAGGTTTCTAGGAGGCTAAGAAGGGGGGTGAGCCCCATAACATCAGACTTGTGGCCAGGGAATATCTGCTCATGGTGGTTTTTTGCTGCTGCTTGTTTGTTTGTTTGTTTGTTTTCCAGCCACAGCCTTCAGAGGAAGAATACCACACAGATGGCTTTTTTACCCCACCCCTTGACTTTTCTTGGAGACATTTGTGCCCCTCCAAGGCCAGGAGTAGTATAGGGCATGTTACAGGGACTGGAGCCTAGCTATGTGAGGAAGACACTTAACTCATTGCACAGTTTGGGATATCTAATCTGTCAACACTGACGTCAACTATGCTCCACCCACACACACCTGGGACACTGTCTGCTTGGTGGACCAGGGTCCTACAGGGTCCAAGCACATTTGCGGGTGCCTAGGTGTGTCATTGGTAATCCAGCTACCAGCACACAGCACAGGTTCTGTTTAGCCAAGGGCAGTGTGGCTGTGTGCTCTAAGCCCAGCCTAGGCCTAGTGCTATCTGTAATAAACCTGAAAAGGAGCCAGAGCTCAACAGGCAGAGACGGTATGGTCTGTTGCTGATAGCTGCTTTGTTACGGTGTGGGGACTGGCCACACCATTGTCTTTGCCCATGGTACCTCATGCCACCTCTCAGACCACAGCCATCGTTAGGGCCTGTCCAGTGACACAGTGCTGTCCAGAGCACCAGTGGAGTTGGTTATACTTGCCCCTGTGGAATTCTGCCTGTGTGCCGTTCCCCTGGTCCCTCCACACAGAGCCGGGCCTTTGGCACCATGTGCTTGGGTGTCAGTCAGCTGAGCTGGATTGCCCTGTTCGCCCCCGCCCCCCTCAGCAGCCAGCCTGTACCTGAGCTGGGCCAGCACTGGCTCTGGAGTTCTGACCCCAGCCCTTATCAGACTCACACCACATGCCGTCACTTCACCGTCTCCCGCTCGCCCCTCCGACCCCGTTCTTCACCGAGGATGGTTTAATTGTTGCAAATGGAATCCGTGTTCTACAGAAGTCCAATAAATCTGCAGTCTGTCTTCCCGGTAATCCATCACAGATTGCAAATCGCACGAGGAGAAGTCTATAAGATAGGTTCTTCACGTCTAGCATGTTGGGTTATTTTCATGTCTTGTGGTTTGCATTTGGCCACTGTCATTTTAGAGGAATTTCCTGCCATCTGCGTTCAATTGAATTTTCTCACAGATTTGTGCTTGCTTGTAAATACTCAGAGCCTGCAGAAAAGGGAGCTTTGTTCTTGGTGACATTTCAAAAAGCTGTTCATGAAGCCTCACCGGCCGACCTGCAGTGGTCATGAGAGCGGGCGAGAGTTGCCCCTGGGCCTTGGGATGAGATGTGCTCCCCTGCAGGGCAGCCAGCCAGGTCAGCTCTCTACCCCTCCTGCACCCAACTGCTTCCTTCAGGGTTGCGGCCAGTTGTGTTGGGTGTACTCATTCCTTGGCTCTGTGCCCTTCCTCTGTAGGAAGACAGTTGGGGTGAGACAGTTCTGGACCCTAGTGTCCAGATCCAGGCTGTTCTAGTTCAACCCCTGGTGATGGGAGACAGTCCAGGTCTGTGTGGCTATAGAGAAGTCACGTTGTTTCTCAGTGCCTCAGGGTCTTTCAGGGGCCTTAGTTACTTATACAGCTCGAGTGGCCTGCAGCGTGCAGCTGGGCCTCCCTAGCTGGTAGGTCTTCCTTGTAGCTGAAGTTGATCTCCTGCCTGCTGTGTGCCCGGTCTTCCACTTGGGCATAGGAAATAAGAGGACGCAGAAGAGAGAGTGGGTCTTGTCTGTGAGGGCCAGTGATTGCTGGGAAGATCACGGCCATCCCATGGCAGGATGGGGGGGAACCTCTCCCTCTGTTCTCATATCGCCAGTGACGAGCCTGTCACCAGGTGCCGCTGAGTGCTGCATGTGATCCTAATTTATTTGCCCTTCCACTCACTTTCACAGACAGGTGTTCTCTTATCTGCCATTGAATGGATGAGGAAGCTGATATTGGGAGATGTTACCAGGCCACCTGAGGCTGCCTGCCTACCCATGGGAGACACTGGGGCACTAGGGAACAAAGGGACTTGTCTAAGGTCACACAGAGCTGGGCCTTCTCTCATCACCAGGGGTTGAACTAGTAAATGAGAGGAGTTAAGTCTCTAAGGGAGACATTTTCTCCTGAGGGATCTAAGGTGTGGGGATGGCTGTCCAGAGTGATGACTGTCACTCTTGAGTGCACAGGCTTTGGGGACAGACTCTTGCCCCTCTCCCCATGAAAAGAGGAAGTAAAGACTGAGTGACAAATGAGGAAGGGAACTTGTGGGAGACTGATCTTAGAGTTTAGGTGGCCTTCTTGCTCTCAGTTTTCTCAGCAGAAGAATGAGGACAAGTCCCTAACCACATGGCCTCCAGGTATGAGTGTCCTGTGGGCCTGTGCACAGGAGCCCTCACCTGCTGGAGGGCAGAGTTCCTCAGTCACCTGCTCCTGTATCATCAGCATCACCCCTGCCTCCAGAGAAGCAGGCTTGTTTTTATCATAGTAAAAGTCCCTCCCTTCCCCCAAGCCTTGCTGTCCTGCCATCCCCTTCTAAGCAGACTGTCTTGGAAGAATCAGTCGGTGCTTTTCTTCCATTCCCCAGTCCCCCTTCTTCTGAGCCACTCTTGGCTTTCAAGTCCTCAGCTATGCCTCCACTGCTCCCCCAGAGACAGCGAAAGCTACCACGTCACCATGGCCACTGCATTAGTGTCTGATCTTTACTGCCTTTGAGTGTGCTTACTTCCTCCTCATGGATGCAGCTTTGTGGTGTTTCATCGACACCATATTCTCTAGCCCCCTTCTGGGTTCTGCCTCACCTCGGTAGCTGTTGGTGCTCTCCTGATCCTGAGTGGCTCAAGATTATTTAGGGCTCCCTTGTGCCTTCCAGAGAAAGGGGGCGGGGGATAGCATTCTCAGATTTAATGGGTTCTGAACAGAGCTGAGCATGTCCTAGCCGCAGCTTGGCCCTCTCCTCAGCTCACTCCTGGGTGGAGACTTTTTTGGCCACTGCTCTGTCTCCAGTGCCTAAAGCCGTGCTGGGCATGAGAAGCACAATGAATGGATGCATAGGTGAGTAGGGACCTTGGCGACCGTGAAGTGCTGAGCTTACTGTGGCAGGAGAGCAACAGTGTTCCCTCTCTGAGGTTCTTGATCTCATAGTCAAGCCAGATGGAGTTTAACCTACCCCTCACTGAGCCATCTGTGTCTGCCCCCTAGCACGGCAGAGGACTTTGGGTAGGAGCCCTTTAGTGGAAATGAAGACTGGTGGTCCCAACACCCCTATGTCTGAGGACCTGACCCAGGCAAGGACCTCTAACATGGGATCCCTCTATCCTCTTAGCCCCCTGCCGGCAGCCAAGAGGGTTGGGCCAGGGTGAGCCAGAGGATGAGCTAACACATAGGTTGGTCGTTGGAGAATGGCACTGGAACACCAGCCTCTGCGCACCATCGGTGACCTGGTCACAGCTGGCTAGAGGCCACACCTCCTTGTCATCGAGGATGTCTGTCTCACCCTGATGGTCTCACCAGTTACTGCAGCATCTCCCTGGGTAGAACATCTGCAGGCACACCTGTGCTGGTGGAAGCGGAGGCAGCCACAAAGGAAGCTGTCAGTCAGGGGGGGCGGGGGAAGGGAGGGAGAGGAAGGAGGAGTGGAGATAGAGAAGGATGACAGGTGTCAACAGAAGGAGGCCGTGAAAGTCTTCTAACTTTCTCCTGTGGAACGACACCAAAAGACACAGTGGAGATGGACCCCAGGGAGACGGGGCTAGGGGTCTTCAAGCTGCCATCTTGTTCCTTTGCCAGCACCTCTGCTGGGGGTGTCACAGGAAGAATGGGCGGAGGAGTGAGTCTGTGGGGGACTAGGAATAGCATACTCCCTCTGCAGGAGGAGGGAGAGCCAAAACCTCGAGGTCTGAATCTTTACACTCATTTGTCCTCATTCAGAGGTCAAGTGTATCTGCCTTCTCTCAGTCAAGCATCCGCTGTACTCCCCTCCCAGGGCACTTCTCTCCTTCATCTTTGCTCCCCACCTGCCGCCGCTGGCGGAGAGATGCTCTGGTCCTCCATGACCTGCAGTCTAGCCTCTAGCCTGGCTTACCTCTCTGGCCCCAGGACATTGCCACAGCAGGTGTGCCAGCCATGGAGGGAGAGACCTGGTGAGCTGCCATAGGCTGCCCTTCCTCTTCCCCACTGTCCATGGTCCTCTAGGGGGTGGGAGTGGGAGCTGCTGTTTTGTGCCTACTGGCAGCTCAGTGTTATTGCTTAGTAGCCTGTATGTACTGTGTGTCCAGAAAGTGGTTTGGGGTGGTCCTTTTGGTAGCTTTAAGTGGTCTTTGTGTCATTTCTGGACACAAAGTCCCTCTTTGTCACTTTGGAGCCCAGTTTTAAGGGGGGTAACCTAGGAGGCTTGTGTCGGAATCAAGAAACCCCGGGACACATGTATCACTGGAGACTTACTTCTTGCTCACTGATTGATCCGTCTTTGTCTGGCTGGGCCCTGAGGACTCAAATGAGTCTGACCTTGTCAGGGGGATTTGTGGTCACAGGGCCTGGGGACTGAGACACATACTCCATCCAGCCTAGGTTAAGGTTTGGGCCTTTTAGAGCAGGCCTTGCCAGTGTCCTCTCTGTTGTCATTGCTGCTCTCATCCTAGTGGTTGAGGATACGTTTTCAGGCAAGGAGAAGGGGACTTGACCCCAGCCTACTTCAGACTCAAGCCCACTTGTCCCCAGTCCTGGGCACACAGCACCCAGCTCTCATCTGCCATCCCCAGCACAGAGCTGGCACGGATAAGGCCAGGCACTTGGCAGCCTCACTGTTTGCAGGGCTAGGATGGACTCACAGAAACCAAGATCACTGTGCCCTTGCTTCGTTTGCCCCGAGTCCTCCCCAGGCCTTAGTACTCAGGTGGAGCCCAGGGCCTACTGTCCCCAATTGTTGACTGACTTTGAACAGATTGGGTGATAGCACCCAGCCCACTGGTCCACAGGAGCCAGCCTGTCCCAGGCCCACCCCGAGACAGTTCAGGGATTTGGAACTTGAGATCCACTGGGCCTGCAGAGTCCTCCTATTTCATTTAAGGAAGGGAACTAGCAATTGTTCTTGGAAATTATGTGGTTAATTTTGTGTTTCTGCTTAGGCAGGGGTGGGAGCGGGGACCTTATTAGTATCAGTTTGGGTAAAAAATACTGAGGCGTTCACGGCCAACTGCTTAATAGTTTTCATTGAATTAATTTTAAAATGAGAACCTTGTTTTCCTTATTTAATAGTAGAAAACGACTTCCACATTCTGCCCAATAACAAGCTCAGTTATGGGCTCTCCACAAACAATACACACATTAAAGGCATTGCGCTGCCCTTGTGTGGAATGAAGAATTTTGTGCAAACTACTTATTATAAGCACACGATGCTCTTAACTCTTTTTTTGTTTTAATTTTTTATTTTTTACTGTCGTGGTGACAGATCCAGCCCAGAGCCGAGCTGTTAAATGACACAGACGCTGGCCTTTTCAGTCTATGAGGGGAAAAAAAATGGAGTAACATTTTAGAAACACCACAGGGTTAGAAGGAGATTGTTAGTTCATTCGTCCCAACATCCAGTGCTTGCTGCCTAGGAGAGAGTGGCTACAGGGACTTCATGGCGGCTTGGTAGCCAAGCTCATGCTAGCCCATGGAGCATAAGCCTTGGAGGGAGGGAATGGCAGCAAGGGACCTGGCTCTGGGGTCAGGGCACAGCTTGCTCCACCCCTCTGTTAGTCCACCTGTCCCTTCCTCTGCTGGGTCAATCAGGAAAATAATTTTTATCCTAGTGTTGATGGGACGTTATACTGATTGGTTGTCTCAGGGCCCTGTTGGGTGGGTGGTGCCATTCTGTGTCCATTCATCTCTTCTGGGTGTGTGGGCCTTTATGTATGTATGGTTTATTTTAAAGATTTATTTTATGTGTGTGAGCGTTTTGTCCGCATGTATGTATGCCATGTGCGAGCCTCATGCTCACAGAGGTCAGAAGAGGGTATCAGATCCCCGGGACTGCAGTTACGGATAGCTGGGAGCCGGCATGTGGGTGCTGCTCTCTGGCAGAGCAACCAGTCTTAAATCACTGAGCCACGTCCACAGCCTTTTTATTTGTGTCTCTAATAGAGAATGCATAGAGTTTGAGCACCATTATCAGCTTGTGTCCTGGTTTTCTTTGGTTCATTAATGTGCCCGATTGTCTGTCTCTGTGTCTCCACCCCGCCCTTCCCATCGAAACGTAATGAACTACCTCAAACCATGACGTCAGACATTAACAGCTCGCACCTGACTGCCAGCTCTCCTGTATCCAGTCTCCTTGCCTCTATTTGGAGGTGATCGTTTTACTAAATTCTGTTCCCATTTCTCTGTTTAGATTATGCTTCTTGCGGAGATAAATCACACATTCGAGGGTGTGCAGACCAGTGTGTCCTCTGATGAATATTGAAACCACATGGACTATTACAGTGGCCCCGGTGAGCCCCATTCATGCTGCCCTACTTTAGAGAAACACGGGCCTGAGTGGATTCGTCCTAGAACTACAGATTCGTTTTTTTAGTTTTCTAAAGTGGTGGTACCGTTTTGTCTCCCAGTCGCAGAAGGATGGAGTGAGGAAGCGTTCGAGCAAGGGGCACTCACAGTGTCACTGCACGTAGCAGGTGACTCTGAGCATTCATGTTCACCACAGTGGGACAGCCCTTTGGCTGTCCTCTACTCTGGCTGATGGATTCTTACTTGGGTTGTGGTCCCTGTCTCTCTGTGCTGTCATGTGGTACTGCTGTGTGTCTCTAGGGCACTTAGGCTTGAGGTTTGAGGATCCTTTTATACTGTTGTCAGTTCTTGAGGACTGCGGGAGTCTTCTGCTTCATGGGTGTGTTCCCTAGGTAAAGACTTAGAAACCGTCTCTATGGGGGAGGGGGGCATTGCAAGGTCTTCTGGTTTCTGTAGTCTGCCAGCCCTTCTTTTATAACCTGCTGCTGGTGGTGGCTGAAGAGTTGACTCTTCCTAAGGGGCCTGAGCACCCTAGCTTCTGCCTAGAGTGATGGACAGTGTGCCGAAGGTTCTCTTGCCCTCAAAGTTCTCTTACTTGTGGTACTATCAGGCGTATCTATTTTAATCAGCACTTAAATTACCAGGCGGTTTCCCTCAGTAAACAAGCAAGCATCCTTGAGAACCTAGCTGTGCTGATGTCCGGGAGATGGCACGTAAGCCCATGGAAGTCCCTTGTAGAATGCTGTGCCCAAGACATAAGAAGTCACCAACCATAGACAGGGACAATGAGCAAAATAGATGTGGTCAGAGGGGAGAATGTTCTGGGGATAAAATAGAACAGGTTAAAAAAAGAAAAAAAAAAGGCCACACACAGTGCACTTTCACCCGTGTTTCTCAGTGCTCCAAGCTTCCAGAGTGGCTAAGTTTGGCAGGATCTCCCACATCCTTGCTGTACAAGTGCTAGCCAGAAGGCCCACCCAACAGCCTGTGCACGTGCTAGCCTCCCTGCAATGCTCGCCTGGCGTCCACTTCGCCCCATTCATTAATGCTTTGATTGAAAATGACTTAGAAGGAGCCAAGTAGACTCAAGGTAAATCCCAGTTCAATTACCCCTTTGTTGAGGTTACTTAGTTTCTCTGAGCCCTGATTTCTCCTCTGAGAGCCGTGGAGATGACAGCAGTACTCTGTAGGGTCACCTCGAAGCGGCTTAACATGGTACTGTAGCATGAATGGTGCGGTCCTTCCACTCCAGCCTGGGACTTGGAGCTCTGACTTGTATGCATCTGGATATTAGTTCACTGTCTTGTAGGACCCTGTTGTCTGGTGGGTGGAGACAGAAAGGTGGACAAATATGGTATGTGTCACTTGGTCACAATGCAGTAGGAAGAGAGCAGGGATGGGAGACGGGTAGTACTTACGGGTTCCTGGCAGGTAGCATGCCTGGGGACACCTTGGTGTTTGTGTGATGTGTAAGCCACGGGCACAGAAAGAAACCACTGTGGCCGGGACTTTTGTTGCTCAGTCAATCGCTGGCATTTACGGAGCTCTTACTTGAGTGCAGCCTATTCTATGCCCCGAGAACAGCTCTGCGATGAACTGTGTGTTACCTGGACTCCGTGTTCCTGTGGGAGAGACAAACCATGGACCAACAAGTAAGCCAGGCAGTTTCTGTTAGCCCTCAGGTGACTTTACGCAGGTCTGACGTGTCGTTCCTCTGCTGTTTATACTTGCTATTGCGAACTGCCCGTGTCACTTAGAGCAGGAGCCTTGTGTCTTCCGTGGCCCGAGTGTGACTCTAAGGCCTGGAGTCATCATGTGCCTCCCTCTCCTCTTCCTCACCTGTTTGACTACTTGTTCTTAGTGCTTCCCTGCTGGAAGGATGTTTGAGGAGAGCAGGGATTTCTGTCTGTTCAATCTAGTGTCGTCTCCCAGACATCGATGGCAGCTTCTGGCATGTAACAAAAGCTTAAGAATGCTGATTTACTAATTTCTTCAGCAAGATTGTGCCTGCTTGTGTGATAAGTGGTGATGAGAAGCAAGCGTCGGGCAGGATAGTTGGGTGTGGTGACACACACTTGTAATTCTAACTCTGAGGCCAAAAGATTGAGTGTGCTTGAGGTTAGCCTGCCCGGCCCAGTGAGCTTAAGTTCAGTCTGGCTTACATGGTGAGAACTTGTCTGGAAACAGACACAAAGCACAGAGCAGATGAGAGGATGGTGATGGTGAGGGGACGATTCTTCCTGGGTCATCATGGGCTCTGTGGGCAGTGGCATCTGGGCAGAGGCTGAGAGAGAGAGAGAGTGTGTGTGTGTGTGTGTGTGTGTGTGTGTGTGTGTGTGTGTGTGTACTCTATGGGAGGGAGCCATGAATGGGGTAGCAATAGAGGGAAAAGGAGGTAGGTAAGCTAACAGTTATCCTCTTGGCGAATGTAAAGCTAGCACATACAACCAGGAAATGGGAGCATAGAGAGACATTTATCAGAGAGAGCAGGCTGGCGGTTTCCAAAGCAGCCTCTTTCTGCAGGAAGGGAACGTGGGGTTTCAGTCATAGTATCTACTATGCACATTTATACCCGAGAGCACTTTAGGGGCAGGTGTGTTTCTGAGCATGCTCAATGTAATGACATAGGTCAAGAAGGAAAGAGTTACACATTACCTAGCTTACAGTAATGTCACATGTGCTTAAAAGGGGAAGATGGCTGGGAGGAATGCTTCTGGGCATCTTCAATTCAGTATCAGAACATGCTACATTTTCTCAAAGTTGCCTAAAAAAAATGAGTCAGAATGGCTAGGTGCCCCTGGCTGCTGGCTCACAAGTTCCTCTGAAGTCTTAGCTGAAAGAAAAATAAGAAATTAAAAAGGATAGCCCAGGGCATGTGGTAATGCTGGAGTTTACCTCCGTGCGCCTGCTGCCCTCAGCGGCTAGCAGGATCTGGTAAAGGCACCTTTCTCTGTTTGTCAGTTAGCCCTAAGGAGGATCCCGGGTGTCTCCCCTGGACTTTGTCCTTTCTTTTCAACACTAGCTAGCTTGGGATTGTGCAGAAATTCCTGGCTAGCATCTGGACCCCAAGGCTGGGCTCCCAGATCATTGAGTTAGAAGCAGCTGAGCCTTCCTTCCCAAACCTCTTGGTCCTCATATGTGATGTGGCAACGGACAGATCTGAGGTCCTACTAGCTCATGTGTGTGTGTGTGTGTGTGTGTGTGTGTGTGTGTGTGTGTGTGTGTGTGTGTGTGTGTGTGCGATGTCTCATTCATCTGGCCACTGAGGGTGGACAGACCCTGGAGCTCACCATGTGTCATCTCCTTCTTCCCAGTGGTTGTCATGGACTCAAGGAGCCTGAGGCCTTGACATAATTAACTTGTCAGCTCCATACACCTATGTGTGACAGAGTCTGAACCAGTACCCTGTCCCAGCTGGTACCCCTGCAGCCTTAACTTAAGGTAGAGCTCCAGGGTTACGAGGGCATTTGGGACAAGGCCCTACCCTAGTTCTAATGGGCTGTTTCCTGTTATTCTGAAGGCTTGCCCCTAAGACTTGCTGGGGTAAGGTTGAAACTTCACAGAACTGGGAAGAAGAAACCCGAGTGTAAATCAGGTTTATGGCCGGGATAATGAAGTCTCGGTTCCTCGGCCTTCTTGATTCCTTCCATATGAAGCCCTCTGCTTTTGGTCACAGTAGAACATAGTGGTTTCATGTGTCTGGTCCCCAGAGACTGCAAGGCAGGACATTCAGATGTGTCTGTGAGCGCTGATTGGCAGCACTGTGGCTGTTAAATGATAACATTCTTTACACCTTCTCTGCCTGCTAGGGATGGGGCCTGTGCCCAACACAGGTAACAGAGCGTTTCCAGGGTGGGGTAAGTCACAGGTGTGCCAAAATGATGGTGGCAAGACCTGCAGACCAGGCAGGCTGGTAGACAGTCAGGGAGGGTTTCCGGGGGGAGCTGACCCAAGAGGGACAAGGAACTCAGAGGAGGGGAAGCTGCAGAATGGTGTGCCAGGCAGAGGAACAGGCATATGAGCACTGAGAGGGGATAGTGCTCGGCTCATGAGAGGTTGGAGAGGCAAGTCCAATATGGAGGAAGGAGGGCGTTCCTTTGTGGCGTGCTTTTGACCTTCCTGGGTGAGGTGTTAATTACACAGGATGGGGAAAGGGTGGATGGGAATTTATCAGTTCCCACAGTAGATTTGCCTCGACAAGGGCCTGGGCAAGTGACAGGAGAGGCAGTGATGGTGACAGACACCCGTATGCTGTGCTCCATCCGGTGGTCCTCAGTGGTACTGGAGAGGTGATCTGTGCAGCCATCCGTGCTACCTACCCTCCATCCAAGCACGGCAGCTTAGCTCTGGGCAGCTGTGCTGCTGGTGTTTGTAATTATGGTGGCAATAGGATCATGCTGATGACTGCCTTCGGCCGGTTGAGCCAGGGGCCACCAGTCCTGTAATGGGGAACAAAAGCAGGCCACCGTACTGCTTGGGGGATCTTGAGGTGAGTACAGGGTCTCTGGCTCACTGGCTCTGACTAGCTGTCTTTATCTCCCTGTGCCCGGCAGTGCCTGATGGTTGGGATAGCAGTGACGAGACACCCTGACAGGGATTCACCCAGGAAAGATGGCATGGGAGGCGCAGGTCCTGGGATGGAGCTGCTTCCAGTGATAGCCCAGGCCATGTGCCTCACACTATATGGGCCCTCCTCAGGGCAGGAGTTGAGGGAGGGGTTGGCGACAGTTCCTCATCCAGAGCTTACACTGGTCACTCCCTCGCACCTTCTGAGACCCAGCTCTTCCTTCCCAGAAGCTCAAGAAGAGCACTGTGTCAAAAAGATGTGCCAAGGATGCTGTTAGCCCTCTGCTACCAAGGCCCCGCCTCTCTGGGGCTTCATAATCACCTCAGCCCTCATCTTCAAGGGTCACTATGACAACGCCATCCCCAAGGGGCCAGAAGACCCTGTCCACAAATGTCTGAAAAGACAGTGTCCAACCTTGTCTTCTCAATGAGGAGCCCAAGAACTAGAGAAGGATCACCCAGTTGGACACCCTGGTCCTCCCTATACCTCCAACTCCCCTGCTGTCTGAACATTGCAGGACCTCAGGGCTCTCCCAGCGGGCACTGAGATTCTGCATTGAGAAAACCATCCGTTCACTGAGGCAGCTCATGCACAGGAGCCGTTGTCTACAGGGTAGAAGGAAGAGAGGCTGGGCCAGGAACGGGGAGAGCACACTCCAGGGCAGCAGTGGAGGCCACCTCCGGGGCCAGGTGTGGGCACTGAAAAGAGAAGGAGCCAGCCTCTGCTGAGAAAAATAGCATTGGCTACTTGGGGAGGGACAGCTAGCTTTTCCCAGGACTACTTTTTAACATGGTGGGTGGGTGGGGCCTGGGAAGGGCCACTCACAGCTAGGACTGGACCCCTGAGTAGGCAAGTGGCTTTGCCTCATTCCTCAGCTGCCTGGGCTGAGGGTCGGGAGTTGACATGAGACAGTCTGAACTGCCCATGACAAGTCCTTGGATTGTCCCAGCACTGGGTTGTGGGAGCTGAGGGCCTTTGGATCTAAGCTTCTCCCTATGTGGAGAGGGAACAGGAATGTTTGCTTCTGAATTGCTACAAAGAAAGCTGTTACAAAATGGTGCACACTGTGTAAGGAAGGATTAGCAGGGCCTGAGCTGGGGGTACTTTTGACTTGGCTGGAGGAGAGGTGGAGATGCCGTCAGTATGCTACAATGTGGGAAGAGCAACATACCTACCCTCGTATGTTGCTAACAGAAAACCTACACTACAGCCTCCTGTTGAATCCATCGTGGCTCACTACTGTCCTGGAAAGCCACAAGCACCGTGAGGGGCAGGCAGCCAAGGACAGAGCAAGCACTGGGAGGCAGGCAGGCAGCCTAGATGTGACTCCTGACCTGGCCTTCCCATGTGGCTCCAAGTGTGCCTTTTGAGAGTCCTTCACCCCTGCCTGTCCCTCCATCTGTCCAACGGCCTGTGTCACTTGGTACTCACATAGCAAGGGCGACCCTCTGGAGCCAGGCTGCTGCTGGCTGCAGAGGCCCAGCTGGGCTGCTGATTGTTCTGAAGAGCTGAGGGCTCTTTCAAGAGAAACTGCAGTCAATTAGTGGAGAGTGGAATTTGAAAGGCCCAAATCCCTTTTTACCCCAAACTTCAAATCTGGTTTTCGTCAGTGGCTTTGAAAACAAACACCAAAAGAACCCCTTTTTTTTTCAAAAATTATTTTTTCCTTCTCCTCTTTTCCCATCCCTCCCTTGTATTCTCTTGTTTCCCGGCCTTTTATCTCTTTGAACAGTCAGCTTTGGTACCCTGGCCTGGCTCTACAATGATGGCTGAGCAGGTGGGTATATGACTGTGACAGACCCCACCCTCCCGGTACATGCCTGAGCCTTGCCTCCTCTGGAACGGTGGCTGGTGGGGAAGCCATGCGGACACTCTCTGCTTCACTTCTCTGTGCCTTGGGCTCGCCCAGAATGTGTGTTGGAGCAGATGCCCTGCCATAGGAAAGAGAAGGGAAGCGGATGGCAGGGTGCCCTGGAGAACAAAGAGGGCCTTAGGGCCATCCACGCCTATGTCACCCATTGTTGCTGTGAATGTCCCCTGAACATCTGCTCTGAGCCAGACCTGGTTCTGAGGGTCCCAAGGCAAACTGTCTTAACATCAGCCCCAAGCAGCCCGGAGTCTGTAGGGAGAGGGCAATAGCTGTAGGGTGAACCATGTGCTATAGGAACAGAGAAGGTACCGGCCATTTGTAGTAGTCAGAAGAAGCTGTGACAGGTGGCCATTGGATCGGCTTCTGATGGGTGAGAAAGAGTTTGCTAAGGAAAGGGGTGGAGAAGGGCATTTTGGCAGAGTGAATGAGAAAGCTAAGGTCAGAGGCTAGCCCAAGCCAGGTTATGGTGTAAGGTGGTCAGAGGCTAGCCCAAGATGTATGTTCTTCACATCTTACCACAGCATGTATAACATATGGTATCTTGATATCCCATGAGCTCCTGGAGCAGGCACTGTGTCCTCTGGACAACTCTGAGGTGGAGGGTTCATGCTCCATGTCACAAATGAGCAGACAGGCTCACAAAGGTAAAAACCTTTCCTAAGAGTCACAAGTGTTCAGCTGGGGAGGGTAGGCATTTGGGCTGGGGCGGAGAGCCAAGTAACTGGCTACCTAGAGGCTGCCAGCAGACAAACTAGCATCTAGGGACCCCTCTAAGGACAAAGGGGTAGAGCTCGTGTGTAGAGGTGTCAGTGGATACTCAGCAGAAATGTCAGGCTTGGGATTTGAACCTAGGACAAAGCGACAGCATTCACAAGCACATCCTCTCGCCTTCTCAGTGAAGCCCTGCTGAGCTCACCCCTCTGCCCTGCCTTTGCCTCCTCTCCTCATGCCGTTAGTCAGCTGAGCTCAGTCTCTGGGAGCTGCCTGAGCACAGGCAGGACCATGCATGTGATGCGGGTGTATGCGTAGGTATGAGAGGGACAGCAGGGTAGCGTCAGCCTGGTTTCAAATCCTGGTTCTACCTTGACAACGGTGTTACTTAATTCTCTTCTTTACACAATGGCACAGTGACAGGACACCTTCTGGGGGCGTGCGGAGGGGTAAGGAGACTGTTTAAGTCAAATGCTCAGTGTTTTTTATACAGAGCACATGCTTGGTGAATGGCTGTGTCACTGTAGGATTCCAGACACTCACGTGCTAGCAAGTTTAGATCTAGACTCTGTCCAGAAGAAAGCTGGGGACCCCAGAAAGCCTGCCACCCACCCCTGGGTCTGTAATGACAAGCAGAGACCTAAGCTGTGTGTGGTGCCCTTGAAGCTAGTTCTCAGGGAAGCGTTGTCATGTGTTTGAAGCCATCCTGAGCCGCAGAGTAAAATGCAAAGGAGGGAAATGGGAAGGAGAGAAAGAAAGAAACGAACCAAGCAGCCTGAGACCCAGGGAGGGGCAGGATAGGAGCATCCATCAAACCGATGTAGAGGACCAGCCTCCCAGGCTTAGAGGTCCTTTAGCACTACCAAAGCGCTGACATCACTGCTCTGTCCTACCCCATACTTGGACATCCTCATTCTTACTGGGTCATCTTCAGGAAGCCTGAGGGCTGATACTTGGCCCCAATCTCAATTCTGACCTCTTGCTTCTCAAGGCACCTGAATTCTCACTGCTTTGGGACATCGGTTAGCTGTGTCCCTTCTCTAAGCACTCATAACATTACATTGATATCAGTAATCTTCCAGATGATTAAAATGTGCTGAGTCCTGAACATCTCATAGATAGTAGTTTAAATCTGACATCAGGACTTCCTAAATTTTTGGTTTCTTCCCCGGGTTTGCAGAAACATCAGCTGAGGTTTGGTAAAGTATCAGGCTTGAGATTTGAACCCAGAGCCAAAGGTAGCTAAGTCACAATCTTTTGCTATGTATATAGTCTCTTGCCTCCTCCATGGTCTGGCTGTGAGGCCAGTGGGGTTCTGGGGAGAGTACTGTGTACTGTGAGCCCCCCTCCCCCGGGGGGGACCTCTGAAGTCCATGTTACTAGATCCCTGGGGTCTATAAATATTCACTGAGTAAACCTGCATTTGCGTTGGCCCCATATAGAAGGCTGGAAAAATTCCCACCCTGTCTCCAAGGTAAGACAGGAAAGAAAATATTATCGTCACCCTCTAGTGGAACCAGCTCCAGGCCTCTGTCCCACTGAATCACCTGAGTCGGGTCGCACCACAGCCACAGAGAGGATCAGGGTTTCCAACCAAAACAACGTGTGCATCTGCCTGGAATTTAGTGATTGATTTATGGGGTGCCTCCTGCCAGCACCAAGGAGATGGACAGGCCTTCTCCAAGCATGGTTGAGCACAGCCTCCCAGGGAAGAGGCAAGCCCTTGGGGACCAAGGCACAAATGAATATGAGAGCTGGCAGCCTGGTATGATGCAGTCAGACTCACAACTACGAGAGGTCATACCAGGCTTTCAAGGGCTTGGCGCTCCATGGTCTCTCTGAACACCCTCCCCTGCCTTCCCAGGGCTCCATCAGCCCTAGCGACTAGTGACTTTCAGCGTCTCTGTGTCCTCTGGTGCAGTTTAATCTCCAGATTAATCTTGTGGGGCAGGTGATGAGACCCCATGTTATAGCTGAGGAAACCAGGGTTCAAAGAAACTGGGGATCTGGCCACACAGTGGCAGATCCTGCCTTTCAACCTTAGCCTTGTCCACCTCTGCAGAGCTGGAAGGTCTTAGGAGCCCTGCCTGCCTCTGCCCTGGCGTGGATACAGCCAGGCCTGCCGAGGGCATGGAAGTTTGGAATGACTGGTGTCCCAGCAGCACGTGTTCTCATTCAGCTTGCCTTTCCGTCTGCTCACGTCTCTCCCTCCTGGGCTCACTCCTTGATCCTTGTCCACCATTTTGTCTACCATCCCTCCTCTGGGTTTGGTCCTAGGATTCCCTGCCCTGTGCCGTTGCTCCACCCTGTCGCAGTGGCTCTGCTAGGGCTGGGTGACAGGCAGGTCAGGGAGAGAAAGAGGATGTATCAGTTCCTATCTAGCTGGTCAGGTCTGCACCCTTGACTCCGCAGTGGCTCTGGTTAACCCTGTCTGTGGAGGGGGACATGGCTGTCTGACCATGGAGGAAGCCAGTCCCTTTGGATAGCGATGATCTGTTTTGCTCAGACTCTCCCTCCTGTAGCCGCTCCATTATACAACTCCAGTATCCATACCTCATGCGGAGTGCAAACGTTTCAGACTTCTTAGGCTTGGAAACTCCTACATAGGCAAAACCACGTGAGCATCTCTAGTCATATATCAGAAATGGCCAGGGATTAAAAATGGTTGATTGACAGTCAAGAAATGCTGGATTTCACTGCGTGGGGGAGGGGCTGGGGGTGGGTGGGTTCTGGTGTCCATGCATGTGTCTGTGCATGTGTTCATTAAGAAGATGACATTGGAGTCCCTAGCATTACAGGTGGTTGTGGGGCTGCTGGTGTAGGTGCTGGGAATGAAATCTGGGCCCTTTGGAAGAGCAGGACCCACTCTTTTTTTTTTTTTTGGTTCTTTTTTTCGGAGCTGGGGACCGAACCCAGGGCCTTGCGCTTCCTAGGCAAGTGCTCTACCACTGAGCTAAATCCCCAACCCCCAGCAGGACCCACTCTTAACTACTGAGCCATCTCTCCAACTCCAAGGCTTATGATTTGAGGATTACAGATGCTCAACCTATAGTTGCTGCCAAGACAGCCAACTGGAGGGCTCCGCGGCCCCTTTGCCTTTATGATCCAGCACCACCAACCAGTTAAACCGTGGTTATTACCCGTCAAAATGAAAAGGGAACTCCCTCATTCCAGAGAGAGGCCATCTCTGCTTCCACCCTGCACACACTGTCCCTAGCACAGTCCCCAGATACAGATCTATCTTCTCGCCCAGTGGACAGATCCTGCCTGCCTCCCTCCTTCCTTCCCTACCACTCTGGCTGCTGGCTCCCAGAGTTCAGTGCTCAACATTAGATATTCTAGCCCTGGAAAAACCACCAGCTTCTTCTGTGTTCCTGTCCCCTGCACATGTGGGTCTGTTCTGTGAATCTCTCTTCTTCCTGCCTGGTTGACTCTTGACTGTCAGTCACTGACAGTGAGTCTCTTGGTAACTGGAGTGCTTACGTGGGGATAGTGCTATTCCTTCCAAAGACGGGCGTCACTCTGCATCTGCTGTTGGGTGTGCTGTACCCAGTGACACCAGCCAAGGCCTATGGGAACTTCATACATCACTTACATGCCATCTGACTCATTCATGAGCTTAGCCTAAATCCAGTCTGGTCCAGGTAAGAGTGGACAGCAAGTGAGCCTCCCCGAGACCAGAGAAGCAGCTCTCTGCTCTCAGCCCGTTCTCTTGATTCATGTGGATCCTCCTCCAGAAACACACTTGTGCTCCCCTCCCCCAGGACATAACATGGTTTCATTTGCATAGCCCCCACTCTGCTTGAAGCTTCTCCCCTGGGACCCTCCCTTGCCCTTGCTTGTGGACTTAGGGGTCTTGCTCCCAGGGCCCCTATCAGTTCAGTAGAGATCAGCTGGGTCTCAGTGGCCACCAGTGAGGGCCAGCAGAGAGTAGCTTGTAGCATGCTGGGGCAGTGGGTAAGCCTGTGAGGGAGACCAGCCTGTCAGGGAAATCATGCTGCTTTGCTCTCGGGCCATTCATCCCTTCTCTCCTCATTTAATGGACGCTCCCTGGGACCTGCTATGCCGAGGGGCCAGGATCAGAAGGGAAGCTGACCCACCCCATGGAGCCAATATGGGGATGCTGGGCACACCCAAATGCTGCCTACTGGAAAGGAGAACTAGAAATGCATCACAGGTGGATGGCTGTGAGAGGGGAAAGATGCCAGGATACTGAGTGGGCTCCCAGAAGGCCCTGCACTTAGCTACTGAGTGGCTGAGTGAGGAAGCACGTGGGGAACTGGAGACAGGTGGGTGTGCTGAGGTCAAAAGCCTGGCCATAGAATCAGCCTATTTCGGTTGGTTTTCTGTTGCTATGACAGCATACCCAAGGCGGAGTAACTTAAAATTAAAAGTGTACTTTGGCTCAAGCTCCTGGTGGACAGAAAATCCAAGACCAGGCGTCCACCCTGGGGAGATTCTTGGGCTGTTTCAGCTCAGGGCAGGAGGTGGAAGGTGAGCGGACATGTGCAGAGGTGGGGGAGGGGGCTGGCAGGTAGCTCAGGGTGGACCACTTTCTCAGTGTGTGCAGGCTCTGGGTTAGATTCCCAGCATCACCTAAAACACTAGAACCCAGCATTCCCAGAGTTGGGGGCCAAAGGATCAGGAGTTCAATGTCATTCTCAGTTGCATCGTGAGGTTGAGGTCAGTTCAGGCTGTAGGAGAACCTGCCTCAAATAAAGGAATCGAGGAAGAGATGGGGGCAGCCTGAGCTCCTGACAGTTGACCCATTTCCTGGAGAAAGACAAGGCTATTCTGGGCACCTCCCGCCTCCTCTCCCTCCACCCCCAACACTGCCAAGCTGAGAAATTAAGGTTTTTAACACATGTTCCTTTGGGGGAAACACACGCCAGTCCTTAAGTTTGCTGTTTATCTTGGGACTGCCCACCGTGGCTGGCCCCTCGAGGGTAGCGTCCGGTGTAGTGGTCATGGTGAGTACTCATACTTTCCCATTGCCCTTCCAGTCACAGAGGACGTTCTCACTGGGACAGCGACGTTTCCTGTTGGCCTTCTGTAAATACCTTCTGTCACATTAGGTTCTCTTCTTTCCAGGCTGGCTGTTTCCTTTAAAAATTGAGTGGATTTTGAATTCTTTATTTCCTTTTAAGCTTTAATTAATTAATTAATTAATTAATAACATTTTATGAGTGCCTGTATACTCATAAACATGTACACGGTGTGCCAGAAGAGGACATCAGATCTCATTATAGATGGTTGTGAGCCACCATGTGGTTGCTGGGAACTCAGGTCCTCTGGAAGAGTAGCCAATGCTCTTAACCGCTGAGCCATCTCCAGCCCAGATTTTGAATTTTTATCATGTCTTGTCTGTGATTATAAAAAAAAATGTTTTTTCCTGAATTGACGAATGTCATAAACAGTGTTCAGCAAAGTTGTAATGTCAAGTCAACTTTGTATTTTTCAGCTATATCTAGTCGCACTGTAATGCCTTTCCCCAGCTACATACTCCAAGATTAGATTTGTTAGTATCTTTGTTTTGAGACAGGGTCTCACTGTGTAGCCCTGGCTGGCCTGGACTCTCTACGTAGACCAGGCTGGCCTCGAACTCAGGGATCTGCCTCCTAAGTGGTGAGATTAAAAGTGCGAGCAGCCGCACTTAGCTAGTTTGTTAATTTCTCATTTAAAGTTTATTTGCCTGTGTTTGTGAATGAAATTAGCTGTGACTTCCTCCTACTGTCATTGCTGAGCTTTTAACACCAGGGCTCTCCTCATACTAGGCAGTGAATCGGGGAGACGCCTCCTTTGTCTCGTCTCTGGAACGCGGCATGAGAGTGAAATTTCTTTGACTATTAGGCAGTAATTAGGCAGAAAAGCCGCCTGGGCCTAGAGTTTTCTTTGTGGGAACATTTTTCAAAAAGATTTATTTATTAATTATGTACAGTATTCTGCCTGCATATGCCTGCAGGTCAGAAGAGGGTACAAGATCTTATTACAGATGGTCGTGAGCTACCATGTGGTTGCTGGGATTTGAACTCAGGACCTCTGGAAGAGCAGTCGGTGCTCTTAACCACTGAGCCACCTCTCCAGCCCGTGGAAACATTTTAAACATTAATCTAATCTGTCCCTGCCTATGGGCTTGTTCACGTTTCCTAGTTTTCTTTTCTTTGATTTTGATAACTGAAGCTTTCTTAGAGATTGGTCCATTTGGTAACTCAAAATCACTGGCCCGCTCCGGTCTCTGGACAGCGCCTTGTCTGTGGCCCGCTTCTGTTGTCATTCCCATGGGGGTCAGTTGCTCCTCCTCTCTCCTTACTGTGAAGATCTTGGTGAGTTGCTTGTCGTTCACTCACCTTGTCAGGACTTTGCTTGGAGATTAGTTCACTGATCTCTCTCCCTTGTGCAGCGTGCAGGACGGGTTTGCTACGGACTTCTGCCCGTGTCTCTGATTTCTCTGTACCTTATTTTGGTTTCCTCAATACCGGTGGAGTTCCGATTTCTCCTTACGTTGGTGGCTCTGTTCATTTCAGTTCTGGGACGTTAATGGAGCTTTGCTCCTGAGGACCCTTCTTGCATATGCGCAGAGGCAACGCTAGTGATTCCCGTCTTTTCCACATCAAGTTCTGTCCCTTTCCCAGACTGTCTCAGCTACATAGAACCTTATCGTTATTCCTAATGTGCTAAGGACACCAAATCAGACTGTATACCGCGGTCGTCTGCAGCATCCTCCCATTCCTCCCGCTGGTCTAAATGCAAGCTGCCCTGACAGCAGGGACACTACTGTTCTGGGACTCTTGTCCTTGGCAAGTGGTCTCAGGAGCCAGAATGAGAGCTAAGCGGTGAGGCAAGGCAGCAGGCTCCTCTCCCCTACATCATGGGGGCCTTGAAACGTTCGTCTCCACCACTGTAGGGCTGGGCTGGGAACTTGCATTTCGAGTACTTGCTTGTCTTGCTTCCTGGGGTAGGTGGGAGGGGAGGCTGCTTGGTGGCCTCACCCAGAGCCCAGGCCCATGGAGGTGGCCTGCAGCTGACTGTGGTGGCTCAGCTAAGAGTATCAGAGAAGATGGCACAGGACACAGGATCCACAGACAGCCGTGTACAATGTGAAGGTTTCTTCCCATCTGTTTCCTCATGGATGAGCTCCTCCTAGACCTCCTTGTCATCTTGCTTTCTCAGGCCTGGCTTCGGTTGTTCCACGAACAGTGGTGACACCGGGGACCAGATCACTCTCTGAGCCTCAAAACTTCCCTCTCTTCTGAGTTTCTGGATGCCTGGCTCCACTTCTGCCTTGGCCACTTCTCCCCAACACCACCCCTGAACATCACGTGCCCACGTTCCCTTCCTAGTGGTCCCATCACCGTCACCGCATTCAGACATCTGCTGTGGATACAGAGGTGTGTTTTCAGCCTTGATCTGGCCCTTCAGCCACCAGGATTTCTCCACTGTGAATGGCAGTGGCTTTTCTATCCTTTTGACTTCCAAGGATCTCACTCATACGTTTCTGTATTCTTTCTACCCCATCCTCCCAAGTGCTAGGACCACAGGCGTACGGCACCATGGCCCCTACACAGTGGCTGCTTCACTCGATTTTGGCACGTTGGCATGGGCACCAGGGTGATTCTGTCACAACTTCTTCTGTTGGTTGACAGTTGGAGATTTTGTCCTGTGTGTGGGAACATGCTTGCTGTTGAAGGTGCAATGTGTGAGCCAGCTCCCTAGAACAAAGAACCTTTCACCCTCAGAGTTCAGAGGTCAGCAGTGCTGAGCTTGGCAAACCTCATATGGAGACCCAGCAATATGATTCTTCTTTTGAAAAAACTTTTTATGTTTGCGGGTGCTTTTCTAAGTCTGTGTATCACTTCTGTGCCCAGTGCCCAAGGCCAGAAGAGGCCATCAGATCCCTTAGGACAGGAGTTACCAATCGTTGTGAAGAGCTAGGTGGGACTCGGGTCCTCTGGAAGAGCAGCCAGTGTCTTAGACCTCCGAGTTGTTTCTCCTGCCCCATTGTTGCTTTTGTTAAATTCATCCAAACTCTGCATTTCATCTAATGTGAAGGTAAAGCAAGGTCTGTACAAAGCCTTCAGTGCCCTGTGTCTCAGTCTCTCTATGTCTCTCTGTCTCTCTGACTGCCTGTCTCTGTCACACACACACACACACACACACACACACACACACACACACACACACTCCCTTATATTCCCACCGTCTCCTCCATGCCGTCTGGCTTACTCCACTCCAGTCACGTTGACTTCTAGCTGATCTAGGAACATTGGTTTGACCTCCACTGCCTCAGGGCCTTTGCACTGGCTGGTTACGTCTGCTCACCTGTCCCCACCTGCGCCTAGACATCACACCACCAATTTTCCTCCTGCTTCAGATGATTACCTAAATGGGCCTCTACTGTGAGGCCCTCCCTGATACCTGTGTAAAAGTGTGCCTCCCCTTCAGTCGCCGCCTCCTTATTTCTTTCCTGTTTGTGCTTCCTATTTATCATTCTGTGTGTGTGTGTGTGTGTGTGTGTGTGTGTGTGTGTGTGTGTGCATGCATGCATGATACTGAAGACCATGCATGAGGCAAGCGCTTCACTAATGAGTTCTATCTCCAACCTGCAATTTACCTATTTTACGTTCTGTCCCCCCAGAACATGAACCCCGCGAGAGCAGAAATGATTACCTATTTCATTCACAGCTACATTTCCAGCCCCGGGAGCAAGCCCTGGCCCGTAGCAGGTGCTCAGGAAAGAATGTGCTGAACAGATGATGAATGGACAGTGCTGTGCCGAGCCTCGGCACGTACATACGATGTGTATGATCATCATTATTACTCTGCACGATGCCCGGGGAGAGGCTGGAGACCCCGCCGCAGGATCTGGGAGAACACGACACACATGGGGGCAATTGGTTAACTATTTGGGGGGGGGAATCATAAAGTTAAATCCTCACCAGCATCATCTCACAAAATCCATTCCAGATGGATTAAGGAGTGAAGTGTGAAAAATGAAGACACACAAAAAATTAGGAGAGATTATAGCAGAATACTTAGCTGACATCTAGTTGGAAGAGGGATAGGCTTACGTAATGGCTGACGAAGGGGTTGTAACTAAAAGACTGTTGAAGTGCTTCGGGTTGTAAACATTTTTATATGTGAAACTTGGTCTTTGGCTAGGTGTGGCGTCCCATGCCTATAATCTCAGCATTGAGAAGCTGAGGCAGAAGGATTGAAAGCTTGAGGCTAGTTGGGATACACAGTGAGACCTCATCTCAAAAATGAATGAATGAATGAGTTAATAAATAGATGGGTATTTGCTTCTAGACCAAAGGTGATAGGGTTTATAAACAAACCTATAAACTAAAAAGATCCCCAGACTAAAAAACCAGGGAGAGGCAGGTGATGGAAGAAAACGCAGTCAGACAGAAGGCTCAGGTATTTGTCCCCAGTCCTAATATCCAGTTGTAACATCCAGGAAGAGGAAGTTGTGCCGCCCTTTGTCACCAGCGGGCTCACAGCCTCTGCTGGGCTACAGCAGGGATGCTCTCGCCATGGCAACTTGACAGCGATGTTCCAGGAGCCTGGCAAACATCCATCCACTTTGGTCCAGGAATCCCTCTCCTTGGAAGTAGTCCTGGGAGGCGTTTGGAGCTGTGGACAGTGATTTATGTGCAGGGGTGCTCATCCGGGTGTTAGTTAATGAGAGCCAAACATGGAAAGTGTCCGAAGTGCTTGACAGTGGGAGAGCCAAGTGAGCATTGCTGACGTGACCAGACGTACTATTCAGGGGACGGCTTTAGGAGACTCCCCAGGAGTAAAGGGAAAGGTTCAGAATCTGATGGGTCTGTTGTCTATAACAAATACTGACAAATGTGACCCGGTATTAAGACCCAAAGTGTTTGCGCACATGGATGTGCACACACAATCATGTACACGGTCGTAATGAAAATGGATATATCATAGTTTTCATCAGTTTGTGAGATGAAGTTTTTTTAAAAGGGTTTCTCTAAGTTCACTAGAGAGAGGCCCGTGCTGCGGTCAGTTGTATGTGTCTTGGGGAAAGGAAAGCCTGACTTGCATGTATGGAGTGGTCTCATACATGTGTGCAGGAATGTTCTGGAAGGTTCTCAGCTTTGAAGAATTCCCTGGGTTAGCAACTATTTATAGCCCAGAGGCCCCAGCTTTCACGGATCCTGTGTTCGAACGTACAGCCCAACAGTGAGCAAATGTCTTAACAGTGTGTGCTGGGAAGATTGATAGCAGACAGGGCCCCTCACTGGACGTGTGATCCCAGGGACAGGAGACAGCCCAGTGTGCCCAGTTCACTGTCTTGCACAGAGTAGGCTGGAAAGAAAGAGGGCTTGCAGTGTTTAAGCTGTGGGAGGAGGCTGGTGTGGTTGAAGCAGGAAGGAGTGAACAAGGTACCCATTGATGTGCCCCACCCTATCTTTGGATCCAGGCCTGTTCACACTGAAGCTGGTCTCATGCTTCACGCATTCCTCGGGCATGCACGCATGCACCCTGTCAACAGGTAGTAAGCTAGGCAGCAAGGCTGAAAGGCTGAATAAAGGACTCTGAGGAGTTAACAGTCCAGGAGCAGGCCAGTAGAGCCATCAATGGTGCATGGTCCAACTCCTCTCTTGGCTTATTCATGGGACTGTGAACTGCAGATGTCTGGTGGGGGTGGTCGGGGCCATCGGATCTGAGCTCTGTAGGACATGCTGGAGTGAATTTCCCAAGCAGAGAGATCGTTGAGGCCAGCATGAAACAGGAGGCATGGCAGGGTATGATCAAGAATAGCACACACCTTTACATGTATGTGTGCATGATGGTACGGAGTCAAGTTCTAGAGGGTCTGAGGCGTGTCACATGCAAGGTAGGGTTGGTGTCAGGCTAACTGCTATGGCATCCCAGAGCAGCCAAGATTTTCTGGGGCAGGACCTGGAAATGTGTCTCAAGAGTTGCCTAAGAGGTCGTGATACCTGTGCAAGGTGGGAGTCGTGGAGAAGTAAAATGGGCAGAGCCAGGAGTCTGTCCTCAGAGCCTGCCCCAGTGGCTGCTCCTTCTGTTTCTGGGAGCTGGGGATTTTTGTCCTAATATTTGAGCCTTGGTCATTAAGTCCACCCTGTCTCCGTCCTGTATTTTGTATCGTGCTTTGAGGGTAGCACTCAGCACACAGTGGACCGAACTGGCTTTGATCTGCCGGATGATAATAAGTGTGGGAGCCTTGACGGTAACAGGTGCTGTGGTGGCCGGTGGGTGGAGTGCACAGTCCACTTGATCCGGGCCCCGTGAGTTCATCTGCTGACCACGGTTCCTGGTCTGTTTCCTAGAGCTGATAGTTATGTCAGTGCATGGGGACTGGTGCTTTTAGTTCTGTCTTCAGAGTCACTACAGGGTGGGCATTGAGTTGGGGGGACTGAATCAGTGATGTGCTCTGTACATTAAGAGCTTTCATTCTGGCGTCTTCAGCCTGGCTGGTTAATTTGAGGAGGGCCCCCGGGGACGAGGCAGACAAAATGCTATCTTTGTCTTGGGCAGAGACCCAGGTCAGGGGCTGGCAGGAGCAAAAACACAGGGAATGGCCATGGGAGTGGTGCCTTGGAAACTGCACCTTCAAGCTAAAGGCTTACTCATGGGTCTCTTAGGGTCCAGCCCCAGGCGGGGACCTTGCTGCTTCTGGCTCTCTAGCTCTCAAGTCACCTAAGGTTCCCCTTTTACTACACTCTCTTAGAGGACTTTGGAGTGAGTTGACCAGGTGACACGGCCTGGAACAGCACATCTTGAAGTCCCCATCTATAAAATGGGCACAATTCTGCCTCCATATATACCACATACAAGTTGTGTCAAGCTCACAGACACATCATTAGTGTTCAGTCTATGTCCCGCTCCTTCCCTGGTCCACCTCTGCTGGAGGGGAAGTTGGCAGAGTGTCCCCAGAGGGTCCCCAGCCAGGCCCCATTGGCCTTAAATTCTGCTATCTCCTCGAGATAATAAATAGGAACAAAACTCAAATCCATTATTAGCTTCTTCTAGACTGCATGATTTATGGCTTCAAAGTGTCTCTAGTTAATCTGTCGAAAGGGATTTTAAATTTCATCCGTCTTCCCTGCTGGCAGCCCCTTCTACCTTGAATTCGGCTGTTTGACATGTCTAGTACCGCAGTCCCATTTTAAAAACATTTACAGTGGGTCGGTGGAAAAAAAGCCAGAGCTGAACGGCAAGCATGAGGCTCAATTTGGCACATCTGCTTTGAATTCCACGCATCTCCACAAGTGCAAATAACTTGAAAGTTCGCCCTGGGAAGAGGTCTGCTGTGCCCACGAGGGCTGCCTTAGGTGACTTTAAAGGAGAGAGGGATAATTACTGAAAATGAATTGTCACTGAAATAGAAACCTCCCGACCGGCCTGCTGACCATCTGCTGCTCACATGTGCAGGCCGCCCGCACCTCCCCCTCCCTACTCTGGGACGCTCTGCTCTCTGGCTTTTAAATCGTTGCTTCCCAGCACTCAGGTGATGCTCTGGTCAAGACTGATGGGAACTGAGATAGAGCTGACCGTTCCAGTCTATGGCCTTGGGAACCAGAATCTGGGTAAAGGTGGAGATTGCCTAAGGTTTGGTCCTGTGATAGATGGGAAAGGCTCTGACAGTAGGCCCTAGGGACACAGGGTTG
Organism: Rattus norvegicus; assembly: GCF_021556685.1. Taxonomy (NCBI): domain Eukaryota; kingdom Metazoa; phylum Chordata; class Mammalia; order Rodentia; family Muridae; genus Rattus; species Rattus norvegicus. The sequence goes on from NC_141538.1 coordinate 128,202,766, forward strand.
GGGCTGGAGACAAGCAAGCACACGTGAGAACGCACTGACACAGGATAAGGTATGCATGTAGGTTAGAGGACAACTCGTAGGAGTCATTTCTTTCCACCACGTGGAAAGCTCTAGGTATTGAACTCAGGTTGTCAGGTTTCGTGCCTTTACCCACTGAGCCATCTTGCCCGACGTGGCATGCTTTTAAGTAAGGAGATGTGCTCTCAGGATGGTAGTGTGGGATGAGACAGTTAGAAGATTTTCCAGGGTGGTTGAGGAAGGCCTCCCTGGCGAGCTCAGAGCCCCCTGGGAGCATCAGACTCAGCGTATGGAGGCCACAGGAGAGGCTTTGTAGCAGAGCCCAGCTGGAAGAGCGGTATCCATGCCTGAGGCTGCTGGCTGTGCAGGATAGGCGTGGAGAGAGCTCCCGGGCAGGGCTGTGGTGGCAGCCCCTTGGGAAGTTAGGGTTGTCTGCTGTTTATTTGACTTGTCTCTAACTGGATTAACATCCTCACTAGCCGGAGCAGTGGGAACTTCAGTACTTGGCCGGGCTCTAGTCATACCAATGAGAGGTGTGGGCATGGCACTGAGGAGGCTGGACTTTGGCTCTGTGTCCTGTGCGTCTCCTGCCATCCCCAGAACAGCCCTACTCCAGCCTCCGACCCTGCCAAGAGGCAGAGACAGTGCAATCATTGTCACAAGCCTTTCAAGACACCAGTCAATGGTTACTGGCACCCCCTCAGCCCTTCCACGGTCACCTGGCTCTGGCATCTGGGGGTGACCCAGACCTCTCTGAGGGAAGGCAGTTCTCTGACTGCAGGCCGCTATGAGCTTTCCTGAGATACCACCGTGGCACCCCACGACCTGTGCTGGTCTCAGGGACTGAACATGGATACTGTTTGCGCACTCCTCTGAGTGAGAATTTTAAATTAAAAGCAAGATTTTTAGTTTATATTCAGCCCAGTTGATCAGCTTGTTGTGTCTGTGTCTGTGTCTGTCTGTCCGCACGCGACTACCCATGACCGTGTGTTCTCTTGTGATAGCAGGCCTTAGAGAGTTTCTTCAGTTGCTCCCCACCTGATTCTTTTAGACGGGTTCTTAGCCCCTGAGCCCTACTAATCCTCTCATCCCCGACTCCCCCAGTGTTAGGGTTACAGGTGCGTACTGCCGAGCCTGGTTTTAAATGGCTCTGGGGTCCAAACACTTGTACAGCAAGTGCTGAACTCACGGAGCCACTTTCTCAGAGCCCAATTCAGCAACTTTTTAAGTGCTTCCTGTTGGTTTTGTTTTGTTTTCTGTTCTAAGAAAACTTTGCCCGTCCCAAGTGTGAAAGCACGGGAGTCAGACCGTCTGAGGATTCAAATCAGTTTCTCTTCCGAGCGTCTCCTGTGCTCCTTCAGAGCGTTCTGAGAACCATGAGGATTAAATAAAGTTATCGTGTAGCCATAGACCCACCTCGGGGTACACAGTAGGTGCTCACTACAAAGTCTCAGGGCTAGGAGTCGGGGATGCTGTCTAGGGTGGGGAGACCGGACCACATATGTGCAGACACTGCTTATTGAATGACTCTCTGAGTAGATGAGGAATGAGAAAATGATGAATAAATGGTTTGCTTATGAGGATGTGGTCTGCTTAGGGTCAGTCAGGAGAGGGACTCTTTGACTCCATCATGAGAGGCCGAAATGTAAGCTTATTGATGTAGCCTCCCAGGTCCCGCCCACACTGGCAGCCCCTCCTCAACTTCTGTGCTTCCTGGACCCCATCTGAAATACTTAAGAGACCCCAGTATCTCTGTGATAGCCAGAGAGAGGCTGGCCTTGCCCTTGGGGGCTGTTCTTCTTGCTTATCTTTTGGCAAACAGCCTTTCCGGAGTTAGCTTGAGTCATCTCTTGGAGGGATTTGTCTCTGGCCCCCTCCCGCTCATAAGCAAGAAAAGGCAGTCAGTGAAGCCGTAGCTTACCAGCCGGGCCCGGGACTGCCAACAGCTGTAGTTGGGGATTTGTCTCCTCTCAGAATGGACCCCCTTGTGATGGGGCACTCTGCAGCCCTTTAGTGAACGTTGGTCATGAGCCTTTGGATAAGCTGGGCCTGCCATTGTTCTTGATTTCCCTGAAGACTAAGTATAAAGTACCTAATGACTAAGTTCACAGCACCTTCACACTTGCCTCAGTGCATTTCTTCATATGCACAGGCTCCTTTTCAGGAAGGTGACTGCTCAGGTGTTGGTTATTTTAAATTGTGTTGTTTGTCCTTTAATTCTTTTTTTTTTTTTTTTTGGTTCTTTTTTTCGGAGCTGGGGACCGAACCCAGGGCCTTGCACTTCCTAAGTAAGCGCTCTACCACTGAGCTAAATCCCCAACCCCCTTTAATTCTTTAATTGCAAGAGTTCCTTGTCTGTCCTTGATCTGATTGATTGGATTGTGTATTGGGAATTTCTCTCATTTTCTGCCATGTCTTTTTATTTTAGAGAGAAATGGAGGGTTTACATTTTGATTCAGTCAAATGCTTCCTGATCTTTGTGTTCTAAGAAAACCTGGGCTGTCTCAAGGTGTATTCTTTTCTCTGTTACGGTTTCAGTTTTAAGGTTGGGTCAGTTATACATTGGGAGCTAAGCTCTGTATGTGGTGTGAGGTAGAGTCAGCTTCGTCTTTCCCAAAAGCCTGTCAAGTTCTCTAGCATGGTTCGCTGAAGACACTCTCCTCATTGGTGTGCCTTGGCCCCTTATGGAAAACTCCATCAAAAGGGTAGGGGATACACCTCAGTCAATAAAATTACTGAAGTGCTGTAGACCTGAGTTTGATCCCCAAACCATGCATAAGCCACATACAGCCACCTGCACCTGTAAGCCCAGCACTGGGTGTGGTGTGAAGTTAGAAACAGACAGATCCCTGGAGCCCACTGGCCCGACAGCCTAGCGAGCCAGTGAGTTCTAGGTGGCTAAAAGCACTTGCTGCTCTTCCAGAGGACCCAGGTTTGAATCCTAGTACCCCCTGGTGGCTCTCAACTGTCTGGGACTCCAGTTCCCAGGGATCTGATGCCCTCATCCGACCTCCACAGGCACCTGCAGTAAGCAGATATGTATGCAGGTAAAGCACCCATAAGCATAAAAGTAAATCAGTAAAACTTTAAACATATTTAAGATAACCATTGGAGAGCAGTTGAGGCAGATGCCTGTCTCAGAATTTGTCCTTCATGAGTATGTATGTACACACGTGTACTCACGCACCTTCATACACACTTGCACACATCTTCATGAAGGCATTCATACCACATACATGCCCAGAAAGCAAGGGCAGGAGCAATTCGTGTTGAGCACATTCCCACAGGTTTATTTGTAGACTTCCTGGGCTTCACTTTAACTTTTGTGAAAGGCCTTACACCACATTGTCTTAATCCCTGCGGTTTTATAGAACATCTTGAAGCCAGATAGTGCATGTCCTATCAGTGTCAATGTTATTTTGGTCATCTAGGTCCCTCGTGTTTTCATAGATACATCTGAATCAACCTGTTTATTATTACCAAAAAGTTGGTCACTATCAACATTTCTAGGGCAGTTGGATAGATCTGCCATCTTTCTTAAGCTTTGCTTTTAATCATGTGTATGTGCACACGCGTGTAGGTGCCCTCAGGGATAAAGGTGTCAGAGGGCCTGGAGGATATTCTGCTGGGAATCAGACTTTGGATCATATTTTTTCCCTGATGTAGAAAGTATTTCTTTTAAATTCATTTTTTTTTATCATTTCCCCTCTAGCAGAAAGCTGCAGTTGCATTGTACACGTTGACGTTATATCTGGGGAGATGGCTGAGCTAACGTACTCTGTTTTTTGATTGATTGGGGAGTATGTTAGAGCTTCCATGTAAACTGCCATGTCATCTAAGGTGGACGACTTCTCCCCACCTCTTTGTACCTTTTTCTTTCCTTGCTCAATTGTCTCAGCCGCAGCCAGGAACAGAATATTAAGTAGACAGGACATGCATTGTTCCTAGTGCAGAACAAAGCATCTTGTCTTCATGTTGAGCTTCCAGCTAGCTACGGTTTGTCATTGCCATGCTTTGTGGATTGAGGACATTCTTCTGTGTCTGTGGTACACGGAGAATGTCCATCATGGATGGGTCCTGGTCCCTGCATCTCCTGAGCTGGTCATGTGGCTCTCCTTACTCTTCTGGCTTCATCAGTTATCTGTTTTGATGTAGAATCTTGTCTTTTTGAGTTGATTTATATTTTCCTATATTATTGAATCTATTTTTTAGCATTTCTAAAGAGTAGTCAGCAGAATACATACATATATGTGCATATGTATATGTGTGTATGCTATTCATATGAAATTGTAAAGAAAAAATGTTAATAGTTGACTGTAAATCATAAACAGTCCACGGATGGATGAAGTAATTAAACTAAGAGGCAGTGAAAGTATCTGCATCATGCCATGCACTGATGCTAGAATGAAGGTTAGGGAGTTTCTTGAGAGATTAGAAGAATCCCTTCGAAGAGGGTGGGTTGGCAATGCAGAAGGCAGCATAAAATGCTGACTGGAAACAATGTGGTGCATTACTGCTGTGAAGCTGCTGTAATATGGCAGCACAAACTTGATAACTTTATCCCTGGAGATGGTCAGCAGCACACGTTATTCTCGAATGGCTCTGAGGCCAGGAATCCAAAGTCAAGACATCCAAAGTCGGGGGTCCTGGCCCCTCCAGGCTCCAGGAGAGAACCTGTTGCTTGCCTCTTTCTTCTGGTGCCTTCAGCCTCCTAGTCCCACTGCCTTTCTCCTTTCTATGTGTCTGTCTCCTTAATGGGATGTAAGGCCCGTTGAGATAATCTGGGATGGTCTTACCTTAAAATTCCTTAGTTTAAGGGCTGGAGAGATGGCCCAGCTGCTAAGAGCACAGGTTGCTTTTGCAGAGGACCCAAGTCCAGTTACCAGCCCCTATGTCAGGCTGCTTGACATTGCCTGTAACCCCAGTGCCAGAGGAGTTACACCCTCCTTGGGGCTTCATGGGCACCTGCTGTAAGGTGAAAACACACACACACACACACACACACACACACACACACACACACACACACACACAGTTAAAAAATAAAATCCTTAATTTAATTATAACTACAAAGAGATTTTCTCAGACCCTGAGATGTGGTATGAGGTCTATTCAAGGAACCAACTTCCTCCCTCCCTCTTTCCTCCCTCCCTCCAGCCTAGCACACAGTAGAGCTTTAAGACTTTCTGTATGACACATGGGCATTTGATTACTAAATCAGGTGCCATAAAGCCCAATAGCAAACACTAAGAAGACTGAAGTTAGGGATCCAGGATCTTTGATTTTGACCAGCATAGTGTTTTTTTTTTTTTTTTCCAATACTGCTTGAACACGAAGTGAAAACGTATTAACTGAAACGAAACCATCTCCGGCAACATAAATTGTTGTCAGCTTTTATAAATGGTTAAAATAAACAAGTTTGGTCTAACTGTTTATTTGAAAAATTTGGGAATGAAGCCACTTGGCAACGTAATTTGTAGCTAATTGGCTTTTGATGAATTGGTCATTTGACACATTGAGTTTTGGCCAGCTGGCTCTTTGGGGAGTCAACGTTCAGCCTGGGGCTTGGTGCCTGGGGCTGGTATGAAGCCCATGGGGGCGCCAGACAGGCTGTATGCTGGGCCTAAGATCTTCGACCAGGAAAGAGCCCAGAAGGCCTACCAATTCCTCAGACCTGGCTGGGGCCTGCTTCCTGCTAGGTGATAGGAGGTTTTGGGGACTCAACTAGTACCAATGCTTCATTGATTTTAGTGTCTGAGCTGAGTGCCTTGAGGTGACTATTGTCTCATTTAACCACTGCCTGAACAGCAAGTGTGATCTTTGCTTTACGGATAAAAGGAGCTCAGGAAGGGTAGCTTACCTGGCTAAGAACCGGGTAAGTACCACCCACATTCCAGGCCAGGTTGTCTGTCTCTCTCTTGCTCTTAACCACAGGGCCCAAATGAACCTGTCATCGTCGTCCTCCTTGCCCTTAGCCGGCTCTGATCTGCCAGTTCCTTCATAGACATAGACTTCATAGACTTCATTTCCTAGGGGCTCTATTCAGAGGCACCTGCTACTGATTCTCCACCTGAAGAAACTGAGGCAGGATTGGATGTGAGACTCAGCCAAGTTCCAGCATCCCAGCTGAACAGGAGGGAGGCTGTTTCTGCTGCTTCCCACAGCCCTTAGCCTCCAGCCAGGGCTGGGGGGCTACTGCTGCTTGGTTTCTCTGGCAGTGGGACTAACCCCCAGGCCCCGCCTTCTGCCCCCAGCCCTCCTTGTTTATATCCCCGTTAATGGGCCCTTGCAGGCCAGCCCAGCTGCCGTGGGAGAGCCAGTGAGCCACCTGGAGCTGTGTCTGCTGCAGAATGTTTACGGCGCATGGAGCCAAAACGAAACAACATCCATCTTGCTGACTGGTCACAAACACTGCGCCCATTCATGGCCAGGCGGTGGATGGCCCTTCGCTTGGCAGTGAGCTGACAGAGATCAGCAGCTTTGCGGGACAGCAAGAGAGTGAGGAGAGGGCAGGTGGGCTCGGGTGAAATCACGCCCAAGTCCAGGCACACCTCTTGCCTATTTTCCGTTCACCCGTTCCTCTCACCAGATGTGTCGTAAGATGGTGCGCTCAGAGTTGTCTGAAGAGAGTTCTCAGTCCCTGAGGTGGCTTTAGACATATAGGTCAGCCCCAGCCACAGACCTCAGGAAGGTCCGAATGAAGTCATCTGTCCACGTGAGGTGTCGCAGCATGTGACAGCTATCTGGCAGCCTATGAGAGTTTGGCCTCCTATAGACTCTATATGCTAGAGGACCAGTTCACATGGTTACCGTAAAGAATTTCCATCCTGGTATGAACCAATTATAGCGCTCGCTGCCTCCTGTTTAAGGGTCCTGTGACTTACACAGGCCTCTGAGGACAGCAGGAATGTCAGACACACCCTTGTGTTGGTGCAGAGTTCAGCAACAGGTGTGCAAAGCTATCTTTGGCCCAGATCAGGGAAAGGTTTTAGGGCAGGCACCCAAGCCAGAACAGGGAATACCCCTTTCCCCCCATTTGTAGTGAGGGTCCCTAGTGTTAGATCTAGGAACAGGAGGAGGAAGCAGGGCAAGGCCCTTCAAACCCCTCCTTTGGGTCACAAAGCCTTTTGGTGTTTTCACCATGCTGGGATCAGAAGATACCAACACTGGGCAGCACCTGCAGTCTCCGTGATCTACAGAAAAGTAAATGAAGGCCCAGAGCTTGGGAGTTCACAGGCTGGAAAGGCTTGCTTTGCTCAGCGTTTCCCTGCACTCAGCCTTACTCGTGACAGGGGGCAGAGTTATGGAAACAGAGCAGAGAACCCTCACCTTTCCCGCAGAGGCAAAGAAAGGCAAAGATTTTTCCTCCCCTCAGCAGCCACTTGCTTTCTTGCAGCCTGTGGAGCAAGGTCAGGGTCTTATTCACAGCCTGTGCACGGGAGCTCAGCTTCCAGGGCTCTATGTTTGAGCCCACTTCTGCTCACAGTGAGAATGTGCTCTGCTCGGGAGTGCTCTGCTTCCCTCTTGTCTCCTGGGGTTTCCCTGAGTCTCAGTCAGTAGAGCAAAGGAGCTGCCGTGTGCCCTGAGCATCCTAGGCCAGAAACAGGGATGAGTGCATGTGTGTCTTTCCACAATGCCAGGATTTACTGAGTAGCAATGAACCCAGAAGGTGCAGCGGTTTTGATAGCTGTCTGCCAGGTAATCTATCCATATATCTGTAGCTGTATTTGTGTGCACATCTATGTCTGTATATGTGTGAGTTACAGAATGAGTACACATTAAAGAGACTGCAGCAGGCGTCCAGAGGGTTCAGAGACAGGCTGACAGAAGAAATGCATGTATTGACGAGCAGCCCAAGCCAGCTGCAGGGATGGAGGTGCCCCTGCGGAGATCCCACCACCAGAGAGTCAGGGCTGAGAGTGCAGATATGGTCAGCTGTAGAGACAAGGGTGGAACAGGATCCAAAGTGGGGTCAACAGGCCCAAGTTCAGATGGGCAAGGCAGTGAATCCAGTGGGCCATGTCAGCATCAGGAGAACAAACTGAGCTGAAGACCCAAGGATAGGTAGGAGTCCTCCTGTCCATCCGTCCCTGACACACAGTTGTGTCAGGTGACGGGTTGGCAGGGTTGTGCCATCACCATGATGGGTACTTTATGGAGTCCAGATGAGGGAGTATATATATATACCGCTTGGTCTGGCACATCCAGTAGGTTCTTGGGTCTGGCTTCACTGGTATGATTTTAATATGCCCACGTGTGCTCAAGGTCTCAGTGCGCCCCATTTATGTGGCCGCACCTTTTCTACTCTCAGAAATAAGTCATTTGTCAGTCTGTACTGCATGGATAGTGCCCAACAGAGGGTAGTGTTTGTGGGTCTCCCCAGGCATCATCAAACACCCTCAAAATGAAGTCAAAAGCTACTTACAAAATGGAGCCTCTCAGGATAAGGGCCAGCTGCAGACACTGTTTTATACAATGTAGAATGACTTAACAGCAGCGATCAGGGCTTCCGTGGACCCTACCCTGTCACCTGAAAGGCTTCTGAGCTGTCTTTCCTAACCTCCTCTAGTCTCCCAGGCTCCATTTCCCTTGAGACTTAGCCCAGTGATCACTCAACATTGCTCTTTTCAGCACTCATTCCTTTACTCAGTGGTTCTCCCCAAAGATATGTGGTACCCTTATCTGCCAGCCAGCTACCCAGTGCAAGGGGAACTCGGAGAAGAAGGGCACACTCAGTGGGGGAAGAACAAGAGGAATCAGAACAGAGCTATGACCAAGTCAGACACCATGTAACTGTGCCATGTGGTGGGAATTACAGGGGATGGGCTTCTGCACCGAGGCCACACTGAAGGTCAGTGTTCCTTGGTTGGCTCGGAAGTCATGTCCTAGGCAGTGGGAGGATCAGGGGTTAGACATGGCCACATCTGGGCTGGATTTTTGTTATTTAGAGAGAGAGATTGCCCTGACTGTGGTAGAGAGATGGGTCACATTTAAGAAGCAGAGGAACCTAGTCCAGGTGGAAGATAGTGGCTTAAAAGCAAGGCAGCTAGTAAAGATGAAGGGAAGGAGGGGTGGGAGGAGAGAAGAGCTGTGAGAGGGCATTGGCTGGAGTCAGGGTGTGCATCGAAGGCATCTCCAGGCCTCAGCCAGTGTCCACTGCCTGCCAAGGTGCCAAGGGATAACCTGGCATGCCTCGGCACAGACTGGACTGCCAGTATCTCTTGCCGGGCAGCAGCATGTGTGGAACCCTGTGCCCTCCTTCTCGTAGGTGTCTTCAAGTTCAAGACCTGGGCGTAGAATCCAGGAACAGACCTTACAACTCAGGGAGATTAGACCCAGTCTTGTTCTCAGAGCACCTCTGTGGGGTGGAGTGAGATACACTTGAACCAAATCTTAACCCTGCCATGCTTGCTCTTGTGACCTTGGGAAGACCTGGCTTTGCTCCTCCGACGAATGAAGAGTAGGCCTCAGGGAGAGGTGGCCTGCAGGGCATCTTTCTCCTAACAGGATCCTTTTTGTGTCACACACCCCCCCCCCTTTCACTCCTGACGTGGACTCTATAACGTTCCCTTCCCGAGCTGCTGATTAGGAAAACCCCATGTAGTGTTGTAATTGCAATGTGAAGAAGAGACAAAAGGAGGGTGGCCCGTGAGCCCGGGTTCCCTTGTGTGACGCTCAGGCGTCACTGGCTGGGGGAGGTGATTGGCTGCTCACACCTGTGTGCATTGTCACGCAGCTTGATGGCCGCAGATGTACAGAGTCACGGGCAGAGTGGCCGGGGTGACGTGATTCTCTGAATTGGTGAACAACCCTTGGGCAGCTTCCAAACAAAACACAGTACAGTCTTTCCCTAATGTACATGGTAGTTCCAGGCCTGGAAATTTTAATCTATGTTACAACCATGAAAACAGCGCTTTGTTTTCTGTGTGAAATGGACCTATGTTCTGCCTTCCACAGCCGGGTCGCCTGTTTACAGATATTTTGAATCTCTGGCATGATATTAAACACCTAGATTAGGATTGACCCACCTTTGGCAGTAAGTTGGGCCTACCCCACTAAATGACAGTCTATGACCATCAGAAATCCCCCCAACCCCGTGATTTCCATTGTCCCTTGGAGTGGCTCTCTCCCAACCCTGTCATAGTGATGCCTGGGCTCAGGGTGTAGCCCGGAGGACTTGAGGAGAGAGCAAGAGAGCACCCGCTGCCACCACCACCAATCACGGGGCTTCCTGGAGGGAGGGCCCTCAGAACTGGGTGGGTTCAGATCTGGGGTGGAGCTAGGGGGATTTTTCAGATGCCAAAACTGTGCCTTGCCCTGCAGGCTTTCCTGGCCTTTGGACCAATCTGTGGAACAAGTAAACTTTTCCACAGGGTTCAGACTTCTGAGACTCTCTGAAGGCCATGGAACCCTTCCTGTGTCTTCCTACGAGGCCACCTCTTTGCATGGTGGTGTTCCCCAGGGGCTGGGGATGCCCTCCCTCACTGGATGGTGGTAGGGGCACTTCTCTCCTCCGGCAAAGGTGTTGTAAGTGGAAAGCACAGTGTGTTCACTGTCCCTAACATGACGTGGTGGAAGAGGGGTGACTCACCGCTACTAGTCGTCATCAAGACAGTGTCTTTAAAAATAAAGTCACAATTCAAGCATGGTTTCTGCCAAATGTGGATTGCTTTCCCTCCTCCCTGCCATCCTAATTTCAGATTCTGCCAGGGACTGAGGTGCCTTCATAGTTACCGATCCTTCTCAGATAGGAGGCACGGGGACCACCGTCCTCATCCCTACTTCAGAGTTGTCTGTCTGGAGCTGGGTACCCTGAACCTCCCCTGCTGCCGGCCCATCTTCCTTCCTGGGTTTTACAATATTTTCCAGCAGTTGGAAGAAACATTACAGTAGCTGAGAGAAGAACAAATGGGTAAGGAGTTAACTAATGAACTTGTTTCAAAGGAAATGGAATTGTGAGGTCGTAAATACATACCTGTGTCAACGCTTGTGGCTCTGGACTGGCTGTCCGTTCAAGTTTTATAGAACCCAACAGCCATTTCCTCTAGTTTCTTACCACCCCATTCCTGTCTGTGCTTTCTGAGCTTGGATAAGAACAAGTGACGTTTGGTGCCGGTTACTGTATGTGACTTGGGCCAGGCAGGACTCCTGGGGAGCTCCAGGGCATCCTAGAAATTGAGGGTGAGAAAGGAGAGCTTGGAGCCTGGTATCGTGGGCTCTCAGGCCCATCTTAATGAAGGTACTGAGCTCTGTGAACCTGAGGCATCACGGGGTGAGAGAAACAGTTGATACGTTCCCAGATGCATAGGGAGCTCAGCTTTCAGTCTTGGAACCGTGGAGACTGAGAGTGTTAAGCCTTATCAGGATTTATTCACTGGGCTACCCTTCCCCACCCCTAGGAGGTTCTCAGATTCACTGAGGACATGTTTTCTTCCCTTGGGTCCCTGACACTCCAGAACCTCCATTGCCACCGAGAGGCACTTAACATCTTTTCTGCCTGAACTGGTCAGGGCCCCTATAACAGGGACTGAGGGGTTCCCTGAGGAAGAAGAGTCTTGGCCCTCGGAAGCCTGGCAGTGTGTCTACCGCAGTAGCCAAATGTTTCAAGCTCCTTTTAGACTGTGCTCTGGTATTCTTGTCTATTGGTTGCTTGTGGAGGCCTAGAGGAGCAGGGGAAGTTTGCACACCAAGAAGCCTGGTGGACAGCCATTGAGAAGCCAGGTGGCAGGAATCTAATTCAATCCCATTTTTGATGTAGCCTCGAGGATTGGTTATTCATTTCAAAAACAGTATGCAGTGTGCAGTGTTTTAATATATACAATACAGATTATAACCTAGAATTTATACCTGTAAAATTTACCTATGTCTGTGGACAGTTTATGAGATGACGAGGATGGCTAACACTGTGACTCTCAACCTATAGGTCATGACCAACTGGGATCAAACAATCCTTTTACAGGGGTCGCATGTCAGACATCCTGCATAGTAGCTAGTTACACTACAGTTTATAACAGTAGCAAATTTATAGTTATGAAATAATGAAGTAATTTTATGGTTGGGATCACCATGATATGGGGGACTGTATTAAAGGGTTGCCGCACTAGGAAGGTTGAGAACCACTGGCCTGTAGTCACATTGCCTGTTTCCTCTGTCCTAAAGGAGAGTAGAGAAAGATAGAAACCCTCAGTCCTAAAGCCAGATCTCCTCCGAAACCTTTCCTAGGCAGAGCCAGGCTGAACCCCGTGGCCCGTCATATCTGCCATTCCCTGCTTAGGATTCATGGCTTCCTGCTGGGCCACACTGTCATCACCACCCACAAAGTCCTGCAGGACAGCCCCAGCCTCTTCTGTGGCCTCACCACAACCTTCTCCCTGTTCCTCGAAGGGCTTTTCTTCCTGAGCCTTTCTGCACCCTTTCTCTGGAGAGCACGCTGGCCTTGAGGCCCTTACTATTCCCTCTGCCTAGAATGCTTGTCCCAGGTGGCATGTGGCTTCTGCCTTCCTTCCCTCCTCAGTCAGCCCCTCCCTGACTCTGACTGGCCTGCTTCTCCTTACTCTCTAGCTTCTTGGCTAGTTTGTGGAGAGTATGTCAATGTATGGTCATAGCCTTAGTATCTACCTGATATCACAGGGTTAATTTGTTTCTTTTCCTTTGACATTATCTTCTCTCCTACCAGAATGCAAGCACCACAAGAGTAGAGATCTTTACTTTTTGTTCAGCACATCCATGGGCCCCGGGGCAGAGGGAAGCTTAATTTCTGGTGTCTTATCCTGGCACCCAGTAAGTTATTCAGTGAGTGTGTGTTAAAAAAACACATCAATCATTAGCATTTGATATAGCAACTCATTTTCCATTTTTTTATTTGTGGGAGCTTTTTTGGTTTATTGGGAAAAAAAATAAAACGTGTTTTTCAAAATTGCCAAACCATACATTGACATACTCTCCACAAAGAAAGTTACTTGGGTTAAGAAAAAACACAATTAAAAACAGTGAAAATCAACACAAAATTCAAATCCTTCTTAACTAGCTGCTGTTCAAATAAGATCTGCAGATATTTTCAGGTTTTATAATATTGAAGACTTGTTACCCTTTATTTATCGCATTAAGTTTTGCTCTAAATTGCCATTACTTACACTAACCACTCTTTATTTATTTTTTTCCATCTTTATTAACTTGAGAATTTCTTATTTACATTTTGATTGTTATTCCCTTTCCTAGTTTCCAGGCCAACATCCCCCTAACCCCCCCTCCCCTTCTCTATGGTGTTCCCCTCCCCATTCTACCCCCATTACCGCCTTCCCCCCAACAATCCCATTCACTGGGGGTTCAGTCTTAGCAGGACCAAGGGCTTCCCCTTCCACTGGTGCTCTTACTAGGCTATTCATTGCTACCTATGAGGTTGGAGTCCAGGGTCAGTCCATGTATAGTCTTTGGGTAGTGGCTTAGTCCCTGGATGCTCTGGTTGGTTGACATTGTTGTTCATATGGGGTCTCAAGCCCCTTTCCTTTTCCGTTTTTTAAACAATCAAGACTTTAATTTTTTTAAATACATAGAATTTCAAATCCTGCTCTTTTCTGGTGTCTGCTTTGGTGGCACTGTGGCTTGAGCTTGGAGCCTCGGGTGTTCTGAGCATGTGCTCTACTACTGACCTATCTCCCCATCGGTCTTTTCATTGGGCGTAATTCTTAAAGTGCTTTCTCTTGTGATGAAGATTTTTTTTTTATAAATCCAGAAAAAATATGAAATGGTGCCTTGTGGTAAGGCGGACTCCCCTACGTTGTGTCTGTGATTAGCAGCTGTTTGATCCTGTGTCCAGCACCTCCAAGTAGGTGAGGAGGGTCCCCCCTCCCCCCGCCTCGTCTCACGTCTGGCAGAGGATGTGGGAACCGACTCCCTCATGAGCTGTGAGATGGTCTCAGTTCCTACTTTGTGGTTAACAGGCCATTTGGTAAGTAACCCACATGAGTTGAGGAGAGAAACTACCAGAATATTATTCACAGACTGCATTCTTCAGCAGCCGAAACTTTCGAATCGTGGTGGCTGCATCGTGGTGGCGTCTTACCATGTCATGTCTAATGCCTATCAGATTTCTGTCTGTGTTCCATGGTTGACTTAACCATTCTGTTGGTAGATGCACAAAAAGCCCCCTGTCCTTTTCTGTTACCGGTGGACTCTGAAGTGTAAGGTAGCAGATTTTTATTTCAGAGTGGAGAGGAAGGGAGGGAGGTGAGCGTGGGCGTGCTTGTGACGCTGTGTGCGGGTAGAGGCCACAGAGTCTCCGGAGTATATTCTCTCCTGCCGTGATGTTAGGGATCAAATGCAGGTTGTCAGGCTTACACAGCAAACACTTGGCCCACCAAGCATCTCACAAGCCGACTCATATTTCTAAATGGGAACACCGAGAGTCATCTGCGGAGAAGACAGAGGTGTTGCCGATGGCATGAATTGATAAGAGTCTTTTTGGCGGGCAGTTTGGACGGTGAGTGAGACCGTGCTTAAAAAGAGAGCTGTGCTTCTCTTTGGACTTGGTAATCCCATATCCAGAAGATTATCCTAAGGCTATAAATATGGATAAATGTAAGGTAGGTGATCATAAACTGACTGGTTTGGTTTTCTCTTTTCTGAACAGTTTGAAGTACGACTCTAAGGAATAATGTTTGTGCAGCCAGGAAATAAGACGCTGCACGATTGGCACAATTATTTGTTGGAAAAGTGTTTTCACATCTGGACTAAAACAAATTTGGCCTGTATCGGACTAAAGCTTCTGCCTTGGTCTGTTTTCTGTTTGTACCATTCATTACCTGAGAATGGGTTACTTATCCTGAGGGGAATCTGCGGACTCATGGTTTGGAGGCCGGGAGCTGATACTGAAGTGTCAGCCTCTGGCAGATGTCTTCTTACTGCTTCACATCAGGGTAGATGGCAGGGCATAGCTGGAAGCTCACTAGAGGGCAAGAGAGAGGAAGAGGGAGGCAGACTCCCGGCAGGACAAACCTACTCCCCAGGTAAAGGCGTCATCTGTTCATGAAATACAGTATGAAGATTAAGTGAAATAAAATCAGCTAGAAACATCAGCCCATAGTGCCGCACAACAGGAATTAAATTCCAACATGGTGGGGTTTGGTGGATCAAGTACATGTAATGCTTAAAGTCAATGAAAAGCTGCCAAGACAGCCAGGACTCCATATACAGGAGAGAAAAACAGTACACTGAGGTGACTGGGACTCTGGATGTCATAATTTCCTTTCAGGCATTTATCATTTGCCGAACTCCAGGGAGCTTTTTTGCAGCCTTACTGTGCATGTAGATTCGATTGGAGTTTATTGGAGGATAAGGCTGAGTTCCCAGGAAGACAGATAGACTGGAGTCTTACTCTGTCATTTCACGTTGCTTTTCCTGCCCACTCATATTTACTGGTGCTGAAGTGGTACAGGCAGCGGATGAGAATGTGGGGAGAGTCGGGCAGTCGGAGGATGAGAAGCGAGGTGAACTTTCAGTGGCTTCAAGGAAGACAGATATTGAAGTTCAGAGTCAAGAAGGAAGAGCCTGACATCCCATGCCTTCCAGTGGAGCCCCCTAAGGATGGCATCCTATGAGAAAAGGATACAAACACAGCCACAGAAATCCAGGGGTATGGGATTTAGGACCAGGAGTGGGGAAACCCCACACAGATTCAGAAGTGGTCCAGATGCTCCTGTTATTAGACACAGGAACATTGGATAGAATAATAGAATTAAAGTAAGGGGGGTGAATATGAATGAGATGTGATGTGTTGGTGGGCCGGATGGAGTTGAGAGTCCTGTGCTCTTGTCCTGCCAAAGAAGTAGGAAAAAAAATAAACCTATTAGACAGTAATATGTCAGGGTAACTTAAAGGTAGAGGAAGTTGTGTATGATAAGCTAACAGGCAGAAAACAGAACAATAAAAATCACTTATATGAACAAAGTTGAGGATGAAGAGGAAAAGTATAGATAGGCCAAATAAATTAATAGTAAGTTTACAGATTTAATTCTGAGCATATGGTAATTATATTAAATGTAAGTGGTATAAATGGACTAAATATTCACATTAGAAAGGTTACCAGAAAATGATTTTGTAGAATGCTGTATTAACAAGGTCTTTTTCATCGTGACGGGTGTTAAACACTGTGAGATGTTATCTATCCACGAGTGCCGAATGTTGTTCGGCTGTTCTGCTTGAAGTGCCTGGTTTACTGATACTGGCCTCACATGGACTCTCCCTGAGACACGATGGCTTCTCCTTAAACAAGATGACTTCATCTAGTTCCAGATCTACCCACTGCATGCAGGAGAGCAGCGGACACTCCCTCCTGGTCAGAAAGTAGAAGCTCTAGCTTCTGACCTAAATCAACTTGTGTTATATGTCTGTGCTAACCCCTGGCCGAGAGGACCAGATCCTGCTGATTGACATGGGTGTAAGGAGAACAGCAAGGGCAGGCTGGGTATAAGCCATGCCATGGAGAAGAGAAAGTATGTGTTCTACACAAGGCCACGGGACTCCTAAATAACAAAGCCAAGATGGAAACGCAGCCAGAATGGCCAAGGAATCTGCCTGACTCTCCTATCTCATTTTTAAGCTTATTAAATAGGAGCCATCTTCTTTCCTATCTCTATTAGCAAGGGGGAAGGGCCGAATTGGCTACTGGGGGTCCTGGACTGGGTGTGTTCTCTTCCTCCAGGTTCACAGGTTGAAGTATTAAACCCCCAGTGTGGGTCCCTTTGCGGTAAGGAAGTCAGTGAGGTTAGATGGGTCCTAAGTGCAGGGTCCTGAGCAGTGGAACTACTGTGTTCATAAGACAACACCAGAGTGCTCCCTGCTTTCTTTCTGTGTGTGAGCATGTACCAAGGTCAGACCATGCGAGCCCATGTGAGATAGTAGTGTCTGGAAGCTCAAAATAAACAAACAAACAAACAAACAAACAAACAAACAAACCAACCAGCCTTCACTGGAACCCACACTGCCTAGGACCCCAATCTAAGCCTTCTGGTCTCTAAACTTGAGAGGAAATAAACTCCAGTTGTTCAACCACTCTGACTATGGGGCTTGTAACAGCCACAGAAGACTCACACTGGGAGAGTGACGAGTACCTCTCCCCTAAGGCACCGATAGGGAGCAGCTCTCCGGGGATGATGGAGTTCTCCTTGTATGATCACAGTATTTATAGTGGTGAGACCATAGACATGTCCCATACTCTGCTTCTGGAAAACACGAGTTAGCATATATCACGGACAGAGCCAAGGACACAGGACATGACATGTGACAGGCGTGTCACCTTCTTTGCTATTCATCATTAGAAATGATTGGAAAAAGACAGAACAAGAATATGTTAGTTATCTTATCATCCGACTGTTATAAGTAAAAGCTGTATGCAAATACACGGGGAAGGACTACCAAGCTCGCTCTCTCTCTCTATCTCCCTCCCCCCACTCCTCTCTCTCTGTCCACTGTGGCTCTCTGGCGAGTGGCTATTGACTACTTATTAATATTTGCGATTAGTATGTAGCAATGTGAGGAGAGAACTGGCCCCCATGTGTGTCTGGATCCCAGCATGTTCATAGCCACACCATGACAATCTTGGACTGTCCATGGTTTCTCTGACCCGGGACAGAGGTGTGGGTTTGCTCTTGGGGTGCCATCTTGAGGTGAGCTGGCTCAGGTTTTATTGGCTCGAGTGCCTGTAAATCTAGCTTAGCTTTAAAGGGGGGATTTATGGGGTTCTTATGGTCTGGGATAAGAGACAGTGGGCAGCTTTGAGCTTGGTGAGAGCTCAGCATCAGGAACTGCTGCTGTGGAGGCCTTGTCCAGGTTACAGGCCCCCTGGTAGCCGTGAATACCACAACACTCCAGCAAGTAAATGGCCTCGGCTTCCCATCTTGCTAGGATATGTGGATGCAGAAGACACCTGGCTATGCGCCTCTTACTACCTCTCCTCTAGTAGCCCTGGCTGCACCTCAGGGTTTGGTGTTTCCAATGCTAGGAGAAGAGGGAACAGAAGTAACCTGGTGAGGCAGGAACGGCCAGAGAAGTTCTTTGTACTCTGTCTCTTCTGTGTCCCCTTAGGTGAGCTATGGACTGGGCCTGGGAATAGGAGGCATGGAGCCCTCTGTGCCCTGGTTCTCTGTGATACCCTGCTGCCAGTGCCTGGCACATGAAGTTCAGTTCCCATGTTCCCACTGCCCGGAGGGGAAGTTGCAGCTTAGCATAGGCTATGCGCATGCTGCTGAGGAGGGGCTGCTGGCAGGGCATCCCTGGCCCAAGGCTGCCCATCTGTGGTCACTGGCACTCCCTGCCCAGGAGAGTGGGCTCTATCTCTATGCCTGTGAAGAGACCAAAACATTGGGCCCCCTTTCAGAATGCCAGCTGCACCGGAAACCATACCGGGGCTCTGCATGCTCTGTGTCCTTTAATGTGCACAGCCACCCCTGCCGCTGAGATCCTGAAGCCCATTTTGCATATGAAGAAACTGAGGCTTGGAGAGGGAAGATCACCCACTCTGGAGTCAAACATCCAGAAAGGCAATGGTGAACTTGGATGCTATCCTAGGTATGTGTGCTGGAAGTTGTTTCGTTCTCCTGAATTACACCAGGCACGAGTGTGAACTTGGTCCAGTTCACAGACACTCTCTCTCAGCATTCCAGCCACCTGCCGTGAGCCTAACTATGGGCTCTGAAGAGGGAGTATCCTCGTATCCTCAGGAGGGGAGAGGGAGGCAGAGATGTCTAGAGGACCTACCTGCTGGGTGAGGTGGATAAGCCCTTCTCAGCTGGACCTCTATTTTCTGTGAGGAGAAAGTTGGTCCAGTTCACATCTGGAGCTAGGTCTGCTAACAAGAAACTAAGATCTTTGTCCTGGGGCTGTTAGGGGCCTTTTGGGAGGGGAGGTGGAGCTTTAACTGTTCCCACAAGCCAGTGTGGCAGTTCAGTGGGGGTGGAGGGTGGGGAGTGGGTGGCAGTGATCCAACTCTGGTGATAGGGATGAGATGTGACGTATGGGCCTGGGCTATGCACAGGACACCCAAGTAGCAGTTACTACCAGGGCCGCTATGAGCTGAGTGGTGGGGAAGCTCCTAGAGACTGAAACAGGGAATGTTCTAGAGGAGAGGAACTTGCAGAGGCCTCTAGATTGGTAAGGATGTGCCTCAGGGAAACATTGAGAGTAGGCTCACCCAGGCAGATGGGCGAGCCCAGGTTATGAGGCCCTAGAGCCAGGCTGGCATCCCATCCATTTGTATGCCCACCGGGCTGACCTTGTCCTGAGTGGTTGGTTTTTCATTGTCAGTGCCAACTATAAATGTCTCCCCGCTTTGTAGATGTAGGACAGTATAACAGTTCCGGACTCTGAATCTCTGGCTCCTTCAGTGATCATCAGACTGATAACCATGGTTGTCTTCAAATACCTGTCCAAAGTATCTTAAAGGAAGAAAGACTTATTTCAGCTTTTGTTCATGACCGAGAAGATGTGCAGGCATCATGGCAGCAGAGTTTGGGCCAAAAGCCAGGCCTCAATGCAGCCCTCAAAAGCCTGCCAGCCATACCTCCTGTCCCAAATGTTTCCCAACCTCCTAAAACTGAACCCAAGTGTTCAAATACAGTGACCTCCTGTCCCAAATGTTTCCCAACCTCCTAAAACTGAACCCAAGTGTTCAAATACAGTGACCTGTGATGGACATTTCACATTCAAACAACCACATCCCAACAGCCTGGGACCTGATTTCTAATAAAGTCCTGTTGGACGCACAACCCAACCTGCTCCTGTGTTGCTTTCGGTCCCTCTGTGGCAGTGAGTAGCTGTGAGTCCTCAGTCAACCCCTGGTTGTCTGCTGGTTTGCCTTTTGCAGAAATACTTCGCTGACGAGGGGGACTGGGCAACTTACAAGCCACTCTGAGCCTGCCTAGCCAGCTCCTGGGGGTTGTAATGAAACCCACAGTTGAGGACTACGAAGGTTTTATAAACTGTGAAGTGCTGTGGCCTGTCCCTGGCCTGGTACCTGGTTCGTTGGCTTTCCTGGTCCCCATAGGTGGCCGCAGACAGCTGCAGGAGGTGCACTGGATACTAAATGGTAGCAAGTTTCAGCACCAAACCACCTTCCTGTGGGTGTCACCTAGGGTGCGGTTCTACCTTATATTCAAGGCATTATAGGAACGTGCCAAGCTTCTGTGCGTATAATGTGAGCCACTTGCTTCAGGCTGGCTCACTGGGACTTTGTTCGGGTGGCTGAGCCCTAGGTTTGGTGAATCCTTAGCCTGGGGGTTTGTCCTTCAGAGTCTGACTTTGGATCCTGTAGGGCCAGCCTGCCAGGGGATGGACTGCTTCTCCAACAGCCCTGCCTGAGCCCCAGGAAGCACAGACTAAGTAACAGCACCCTTCTTAACTCTTTGAGTACTCGGTATAAGCTAAGTCCCCGCCATATGCACTTGGTTATCTCCCTCATTACCACCACCTTATGAGGTAGGTGACTCTTGTCACCCCATTATACAGACATGAAAACTGAGGCCGGACCAGGAAACGAGACCAGTTTCTTGCTTGGTTTCAGAAGTGCCAGTCCAGGTTCTGCTATGAATATGCTATGTAGCGACACAAGGTCTTTTCCCCTTAGAGCCTGTTTTCTTCATATACTACAGAATACATGACTTTCCAAGATTTCTCACCATTTGTCAAGGGCCTTCATGTGCTTGGAGAAAGCCAGGGTGTGGGGTCCATTTTTTACTTCCATGGCTCTGAGAGAGATACACGGCATCTATGTACCCCACCTTATCAGAGCAGCAGGGCAGCAGATGTATGCCTTTCATCCTTCCCTCTCCAGAGAAGATCCATCCTTCCTGGAGATGAGTATGAGCAGAAGGCCTGCTCTGGGTCATATGGTGCCCCTGGGGATGGAGAAAAAGACTCGGCTTCACGGGACCTATATTTGCCCCAGCACACCTGCTGCGTGTGGCGGGCAGGAGTGGCTGTGTCTCTGGGTTTGATGGCCAGCCTCCAGGAAGTGGGAGATGTGGGGCTGCTTGGCATAGACGAGAGCTCCATCTGTACCAGCAGTTGCTATGTGACCTTGGGTGACTAATTGTCAGCCTGGTGCTCAGCTCTGCCAAGTTCAGAGGTCGGGCTTTCCCGCAGGCTTGTGGCCGCAGCCAGTGCCAACTTTGACCTCAGAGCCTCTCCCCTCCTTTCCAACATCAGTTGTTTGTTTGTTGCAAGGAAACTCTTGCTGTCTCCAGCAGAGAAGCTGCTAAAAGGCCCAAGCATTGATCTACTTAGTTCCCTCAGGCTGTCTTTCCTGTGGGACCTTGGCAAAGCAGTTAACCCTACTCTGTCTGCTTTCACTGGAGTCCTGGTTGGGACTTGTTTGGGGGTATGGAGATGCAGGACAGCACTCAAGTCTCAAAGTCCAAGAGGTCTGGGTTTGGATTGTGTCCCTGAGCCTGGGCAGAGGCCCTCCATCTCGGCAGCCCATCTGGAAAAATCTATCATGAGCCTGCCCTCAAGTGGGTACCAGGAAGCCTGAGGAGGAAGGGCTGAATGAGTGCAAGGCCTGTCATCACTGCTTCCCTAGGTCAATCACCACTGCTCCCTGGTCAGTCATTTGTGCTCCCTGGGTTAGTCACTGGTGCTCCCCAGGCCCATCACCACTGCTCCCTGGTCAGTCACTGGTGCTCTGCAGCCTATCACCACTGCTCCCTAGGTCAGTCACTGGTGCTCCCCAGGCCTGTCACCACTGCTCCCTGGTCAGTCATTTGTGCTCCCTGGGTTAGTCACTGGTGCTCCCCAGGCCCATCACCACTGCTTGCTGGTCAGTCATTTGTGCTCCCTGGGTCAGTCACTGGTGCTCCCCAGGCCTGTCACCACTGCACCCTGGTCAGTCAGTAGTGCTCCCTGGGTTAGTTAGTGATGCTCCCTGGGTCAGTCAGTGGTGCTCTGCAGCCTATCACCACTGCTTCCTGGGTCAGTCAGTGGTGCTCCCTGGGTCAGTCAGTGGTGCTCCCTGGGTCAGTCAGTGGTGCTCCCTGGGGCAGTCAGTGGTGCTCCCTGGGGCAGTCACTGGTGCTCCCTGGATCTACCTTCCTTCTTTGCACTCTGCTTTGTGCTTGCAGGAGGAGGTACATGACCCAGAGCGCTCAAGAGGTCCTAGAGGGAAGCTTAGAACCACCCTTACCTCCAGGATCCGGGAGAGGTCCTGGCAGAACAACCCCCTGTGATGCTCTCTGCTCCAAATGCCATTAATGGTCATAAAATTATCCACAGTTTTTTGGAGGCTGGTCCCATGGTTTGCCTCAATGGGACAATAAAACTGCATGCAGAAATGATCTGGAAAAGGCGAGGACGGCCAAGCAGAGCCGGAGTTAAATGAGCTGCAGCCTGCTCTCATTAACTCGGGCCATTCCCATTTGTTACCAGGGATTTCTTTTTAATTAAAAAGCAACCAAGTTATTAAAGCATAACCCTAAAAAGGCTGGGCAGCTGCCGAAGCCAGCAGAGCCAGCGGTCCGCGCAGCGGGACAGGTCAGGGCCGCCAGGGAAATGGCATGAAACACATGTTATTTTGAGCCCTCACCCAATCCAGGGCCTTGAAATCTGCACACTATAAAGTGGGTTCAGGGCCAGGAGACGGTACTGTCTGTCATCGGCACAGAGATAGCCTGTGCTAAAGAGACAGTGTCAGCTGAGCTAGGACTGAGGATGTAGCCTTAAAAAAAGGCCACTTCTTATAGTACAGGGGCCCAGCACAGATTTCCAGCTGTGTAATGTGCATGAGCCTCAGTTTCCCCGTGTATCAAATAGAAACAAGCAGGCAGTGGGGAACCCATGGCTTGTTCCTAGCGTGCCACATGTGACCTCGTTGCTGTCATTGTCCTTAGCGTAGGGATTTCCCATCCTCTTGCTCAGAATTGACAGTACTTGGACTACTTGGGCTTAGTAACATTTTATTCCATCTCCAAGGCATTTTAAGGTTTCAAAGTGCTGTACAACCTAGGAATTCTCACCATTCCTGGGGCTCCTATGGATGCTGGCACTGTGGGTCCCATGGTACCCAGAGGAGCACAGGGTCAGGCACACATCGAGATTTGCCTACGTTGCAGAATGGGTTCTGGGAAGTGAGGAAGCTCATGTTGTGATTCCCCAGGTCACAAAGCATTACCCATAAAGGTCCTAGAACAGAGAGCCTAAAGGATACCTTCCCTGACAATGAGCAAATGTGCTGAGGGAAGACAGGAGAGGCTTACAGCAAGCATGTCTGGCAATTTTATTCACTTTATGGGATTTTTAGAGTCACCCATGAACACAGCCTCATCTGAGGCATTCACAGAAGCAGGCAGGGGTGTGGAGTATAGGGAAGTTGGGCCATCAGGAACCACAGGGCACAGAGATAGATAACCAGACTGTCTATGGTCTGATTTGGGAAGCAGGATAGAGGGCCCCAGTTGGGTCCAGTTGGCAGCAGATGCAGTTGGACTGTTACCTCCCCTCTTGGTACATGTACCCAAAACATTTCCAGTTCCAGAACCCACTGGTGAAACATTGTTCATCCAACCACTGAGGCAGACCCAGGGCTGTCCCCAACCCACAAGTCCAGCACATCAGAACCCAAACCCCTGCCTAGCGTCTTGTCTGTATGTGGTCAGTTCCCACCGTGAGGTGGTATTTGTGAGCTTCCAGAAATCATCTAGTTGGCTCACCAGTGTTCGAGCTCCTAGAACAGTTGTGTTGAATTCACAGACACCCATTGTCTGCTAATAGTCATTAGAGCATTGGTGTACCTGTGCGTGCACGCCTGAGAACTGAGGAGTTCTGCCAAGTGGTTTGGGGAATTAAATATGGTGTCCTGGAGCTTCAAATGTGGGTTGCTCAGATGGCTACAGGGGCTCGATCCTCTCCTTGCACTCCCTACTAGCTTGTCAACTCACCTGTCTCCTCTTTCCTGTTGTTTCACCCTAGTGAACGGGAGTTATGGGCACAGCTCAGAGAAGAGCCTGCTGGACCTGGACCTGGCCGAGGGTCCCAGCCCCTCCTGCCACCAGGGTCTGTTTCTTCCTGCAGGGACCCCGCCACCCCGGGGTCACCCCCCTGTCTGTGAGAGACTGCTTCATTTCCCCCACCCTAACAGGTATGTGCCCATTTCTGTCCACCACACCTAGTCTGCTTGGCTAAGGGGACACACAGAGAAACTGAGACACAAGAGGGCCAGGGTCTTGTCGGAGTCTGCTACGCAGAGGTGCCTAGTGTAGGCTCTCCTTGTTTGACCAGGGGCTTCTAAGGGACATAGATGGCTCAAGTGAAATGCATGTCCCTGTTTCACAAGCTGAGGTGGCTTCTCTCAGAGCATCGGGAACTTCCTCAGAGGAAGGCAGCTGTGGGCAGACTAGGAAAGGAAATCCAGACAGAATTCACAGTTCTTAGTGTGGAAACTTTTGCTAGGACCCTGCTCTCTGCACTTGCATGTCTCCGTGGAAGCACACCACTCACCGCTCACCGCTCACCGCTCACCCTGGGGGTGGCATGCCTGGAGCCTGCTTCACAGGCGAGAGGCTCTGGGTACTAGCCCAGATACTAGTTATATCCCACTGCTTCACCAGCCACGCTGTGCCTACCCCAGCCATGTGCTGGGCTGCTGCTGGGGTCCTTGGGGATGGGGGCAAGGAATAGCTAGAACAGTGGGAGACATTATTAGATAGGAAGACACTGAGAATTTCAGCTCCCCGTGGCCTTTTCTGATATCACCTCTTTTTTGAAAGAGTATTTTGAAAGGCTTCTGTTTTGAAAGAATGCAGTCGTTTGGTCAGACTGTCATAATAAATGTCATAGACTGGGTGGCTTAAATAAAAGAAATTTATTTATCATAATTCTGGCAGGGCAGAAAGCCCAAGATCAAGGGGTTGACAGGTTTGCTTTCTCCTGGCCTGTCTCCTCAAGGAACTGTGAGGCAGTCAGATGACCACCCCTTTAACTGTGTGATATACTCTTATCTTATAAGGGAATCAGACATATTGGGGCCCTCAGAACCCCATTTAGTTTTAATTTCATCCTTAAAGGCCCTGTCGCCAAACACAGGCTTCCAACACATGAATTGGGAGAGGGCAGTCCAATCTCTAACAGGAGTAAGTGTCTTTTAGTCTTCAAACTGCCTACTAGTTAATGACAGTCACGTGTGACTATTGTCTGGATACTGAGACTCAGGCAGGACACTTTGTTGGGGGAAGGCAGGGGTAGTATAGGGGGTGCACGCTGTGCTGTGCCAGCCCAAGATGTGATTGCACTGAATAGAGAGTCTTCAGCCCAGGTTATAGGCTTTAGGCCACAGAAGCATAGACCCCCACCCCAGGTGTGAGGCCCCCTTAGCCCCCCACCACATCTCTACTGCAATAGCTGGTTCCTCAAGTTAAGCATCTTTGCAAAGAGTCCAGGACAAATGTCAAAGGAGGTTTACATCTTTGACTTAGAACGTTGATGCCCTAAAGTAATGACATGGTTCTCAGAAAGTCATTTGGCAGATGGAATGCTGGCTTCCCAGTAATGGCATTGTGAGAGTATGGGGTTCTGACTCATGCAGACCCATCTGCACTGGGTCCATCACTGTGGCTTTGAGATATGAACCTGGGTAGAACAGGTATTCCTTAAAGATCTGGTCCTGTACCAAGTAGAACATCGTGGCCGTTATTCCACTGTTAAGAAAGGAGGAGTCAGGGGTTGGGGATTTAGCTCAGTGGTAGGCGCTTGCCTAGCAAGTGCAAGGCCCTGGGTTCGGTCCCCAGCTCCGAAAAAAAGAAAAAAGAAAAAAGAAAAAAGAAAAAAAAAAAGAAAAGAAAGAAGGAGTCAGCTCTTGGGGGGTGGGGCACCTGGTGCATCTGGCTCTTAGCCACTGCGTGTGCACTTAGGGCCCTGGACTCACAATTTCTAGAGAGAATTGTAGAGCTCAGCCCCAAGGCAACCAGAACCATTTGTCAGGCCTCCCAGGGCAGGGAGCAAAAAGCCAGGCCCTGCCACGCCCATGAGACCTCAGGCTGGGACCTCTTACCCTCCCCACTGAGGCTGTTCAAATAGCTGTCACTTGTCCTAACTCAGCCCCTACTGAGCCACGCTCCTTTGCTGATGTCAGTTCACTGACCTGGAGACATTGGCAAAAGCTCCAAGCTGATGCCTCCCACTGCCCTCCCTGCCAGCCTGCCTCTGCCCGCGTGGTGCTCCGTTAAAGCAGCTATGGTTTCCTTTCCTTAAATTTACAAAGCTGCCACTTTCACACAGACTTTCAGTAGAACCTGCTGCTGGCTGGAGTCAGCCCTGTCCCTGCCTCTGGGGATTGACGTACATTTGCTCCTCAGCAGAGATGCTGGGAGGGAAAAGAGCTCAGTGGGCAGTTGCTTAGTGTCTAAGAGCAGACGTTTCTCTTGTGCGTCCATTCAAGGAGAGTGCAGTCAGCTCTGCACAGGAGATGGAAACTTGGTTCCTGGTCCAGGCCTGACACTGACTCTGCTCTGATACAGGGTCAGAGGCCAAGCTCTGAGTGCCTCTGGCTCCGACTGACCTTCCTGCACCTCCCCTCCCCTCCATTCTCTTCACCCATTGTCTATAGCTGAGGGGACAGGGGCTAGGTCTCCAGGCCATCTTGGAGAGCTCAGCTCTGGCTGAGAGAGCCATGGGGCGGTGGTCTTACAGAAGCAGGAATAAGGGTTCCACACTTAGTCAGCCCTCTTCCCCAGGCTGACCCTTAACCCCAGCCATTTCCCTCTTCTGCATACAGAATGTGGCTCTGGTCTCCTGGATGAGGAAGCAGAGTCAGACAGGGCATGCTCATCAGTCAGGCTCTGAGCATATAACCAGACCTCCAGGCCCTGTAGCTACTGGCAAGGTATTTCTGCCAGCATCACCCTCCATGTCTCTTGCATTTTCAGTCTTCTGGTGACAGGTTAGCCCTGGTATTTCTGCCTCCATCTTACCTTGTCACTGTCCACACTGGTGGACAGATCCATGCAGGGATTCCCGTTTCCTGTGAAGATGGTTGAAGGGTGCTTGTCTGTGGCCAGCCCACCCTGCCATCCTTCCACTTTCACTGTTGATGTGGATAGGGACCCCAAACTTGCCCAGAATGAAGTGATTTGCCCCAGTTTGCCCAGCTAGGACAGAACTGACCCCCAACCTCAGGCCTGGTCTCCCAGTTCCCAGATGGTTCTCCCGAGAACTGCAGCTTCACACACATCTGAGCTCAGAAATCTGGACCATCCCGCCAAGAATCCTGTCCCCTTGCTGTGACGGTGCCTCGGGCTCCCACCCAGTCACACCAACTGTGGGAAGACAAGCCGGATAGGGCCAGATGTCACTAAATGAGGGAATGAGTGTAGAGAGTCAGATTTTAAGGGGCGTATAGGAAGAATTTAAACCCCACTGGACCTGAAGAGGCCTGTAGCCTTTTGCCCACAGAACCCACTTGAAGGCCAGTGGGGAGGGTCAAGGCTGGCTCCAGGGAAGCCAGAGAGGCAAGCAAGATGGTGACAGAAGCAGCAGTCAGGGGGTCTGGCAGAGGATGGTGCCCTCCCGGGCTCCCTGGTTAGCCTCCCGCCTCCTCTCCCTCCTGCATCCCTCCAGGCCACACCCTTCTTGCTTCTGCTTCATTTCTCTCCCCCACCCTTGGCACAACCAGTTCTGTGTTCCCTGTGTTCTGGCTTCTGTCCTCCTCTTCTCCCCAGACCCCTCCCTATCTCTGCCTCTACTTCCCAGGAGGGCAGGGAGCCTGACCTCTCCAGCAGAGAGCACCTGCCTGCCTCTCACAGTCACTCTGTCCACTTTCTTCCAGGTCACCCAGGCCTCAGGCTACGTATGCGAATGGCAGCCTCCCAGCAGCTCAGCACATCAAGCAAGAAGCCCTACCCGACTACCAGGCCATGGTCAGCGCCCACACACCCCTGCCCACCCACTGCCGAGCCCCATTGTCCATGGGTCTGCACTCAGACCTGGACTTCCCAGGCCGAGGCCTCACCAACCCCGCACCTTCCTGCTACCTTGTGGGCAATGAACCCATCTCAAGCCTGGGTCCCCAACCCGAGGCCCACCTCCCTGAGGGCAGCCTGAAACGCTGCTGCCTCCTGGGCCTACCCCCCACCTCTTCAGCCTCCTCCTCACCCTGTGCCTCCTCAGATATCAATCCTGTCATCCACTCCTCCCAGACAGCTCTGGTTAGCTGTGTAAACGGACTCCGAAGCCCACCTCTGCCGGGAGACCTGGGGGGTCCTCCCAAGCGATCACGGCATGGGCCTGGGCCTGGGCCTGTATCCAGTGACGGCCAGGAGGGCAGCTTGCAGCTTGAAGCATGCCGGAAGTCAGGCTTCCTGAAGCAGGAGCCCATGGACGAGTTTTCAGAGCTCTTTGCTCCTCATCAGCAGGGTTTGCCACCTCCCTACCCCTTGCCTCAGTTGCCTACTGGCCCCAGCCTTGGAGGCCTAGGGCTAGGCCTGGCGGGCAGGATGGCGGCCGGTCGGCAGGCATGCCGCTGGGTGGACTGCTGTGCAGCCTATGAGCAGCAGGAGGAGCTGGTGCGGCACATCGAGAAGAGCCACATCGACCAGCGCAAGGGCGAAGACTTCACCTGCTTCTGGGCCGGTTGTGTGCGGCGTTACAAGCCCTTCAATGCCCGCTACAAGCTGCTCATCCACATGAGGGTACACTCGGGCGAGAAGCCCAACAAGTGCATGGTGAGTCCCGGGCTGCCAGGCCCTCTCGGTCTCCCACAGAGAGGACCACCCACTGCCTAACCTTGGGAGCAAGTCAGAGAGCTCCCAAAGTCCAGGGCTGTGGGTGTGACCAGTGTATGCGCCCGCCATGCATGTTTCTGTCACTGGAACCTTGGCAGGACTACCTCATCCTTGCTAGGTGCCCTGTCCCCCACATTGAAGCCTTAGATGGATGGTAAATGTAATTTAGCATGCCATGCAGCCTGATGCTGTGTGCTCTCTGAACCTAAAGGAAGCCTGGCGAGACTGGTCTTTTCCATGTCACCTTAGTGGCAGATAAGTAGAGAGTGTGCCCTCCAGCACTGGCCTTGACCCAGTGTACTTCCAAGAGAGGCTCCTAGACCTTCTGAGCTTCCCGGTGTTGGCTTCTGTAAACAGGTGCTGGGTCCCTAGGGCAGGCTTGGAGCTGAGGTCAGGACTTAGCATAAGGCCCTGCACAGCACCAGCAGGGTCTGGCTGAGGTTGAGACAGAGGTTTTGGGGAAAAGAAGGAGAGAAAGAATCATGTGTGAGAGGTGCAGGTACCCTGACCTCGGGCCCTTCTGGCTGGCTACATCCATGTTGCTGTAGTAGAAAGTCCTATCAGAGGCTAGAAGAGGGCTCTTAGTCCCTGTCTCCACCCTCCCGTTCAGAAGCAGAAGCCTGGGAATGAAGGACCGGGGCTTGAGGGTGCTATACAGCACAAACAATGCAGACCATTTGGACTACACATGTCTCCCTCCGTAGCTACCAGGCATAGGCTGAGTGTGCTCTCCCGTCTTAAAGATAAGAAATCTGTCAGTTCATAAGACAGGCTACTGGTGGGCAACCTTGAGGAGAGGAGGAGGGAGAGGCTGGGGCTCAGGAGCTATTGTGCTGTACAAAGGTGTGGCGGGGGAAGGGGACCGAGCTGCTGGAGAATTTAACTTGATGTCTTTGGGCTGAGAGTATACAGGCAGGAGGGCTGATGGCTGAGTTAGTCCCTGAAGATGTGGGGTCTTAAGACACACGGCCTAATGAAAGATGTGCTTCTCTAAGATGGGGAAGATCAACAAGTCAATAGGCCAGGGCTGCAGGAGGCAGCCTGTCTTCCCTCAAGGCACAGAGACTCAGTTGTCACTCATCTTCCTATGGGGAAGCCATGGTTTCTGTAATGGACCTAGGGAGTAACCTGAAGTGGCCAACAGCCTTCTTGTGCTAGGGCCTTGCGTGCAGACTCCCAGTATCTAGGAATGGCCAGTGAGATGACCTGGGCCTTCCTTGAGCCCAGTTGGGGCCTTGGTTGCTCAAAGCATCCTCAGGATCTCCCTGGTCAAGGTTCTCACTTGATTCCAGCCTCTGCATGGCACTGGGGGCCTAGATTTAGTTCTGTCACAGTCCTTGCCCTGAACAACCACACCCTTAGGGATGTGTCCTCAGGCCATCAGGGACCAAGCTGTGACATCCCTGCATGGAGTTTGAAGAGGAATAGGAAGGGAGTCCAGAGAGCTTCATGGGGTTGGTGTTTGATGCCTTTGGGGGATACATTTAGTCTTTATCAAGACACTGTGAAACTCAGGGCTTTCCTATATGGAGAATCAAAGGTCCTCCGATAAGTCTGGCCAGCTTCCCACACTCTTGGCACAGTAGTGACTTCACAGCTCCATGTGGTCCTCACCACATCTCTGTAGATAGGAACTGTTCACCCCCATTTTACACATGAGAAATCAGAGAGTCAGAGAGGTTGCACAATTGACTCTAGGTCACACAGATAATATTAGAAGCAACAAGATAAGAGAGGCTAAGAATCAGAGTGGTAGTAGTGATAATAAAAGTAAGTTGTCCAGAGTTGTACCACCAGTAACCACTGAAGTGGGACTGAACCCACATCCCTGTCCACTGCAGTGCCCTTGTTAATTTAGACGCTTCTCTGGGGCCTGCAGGCTGATGCTGTCAGGTGAGACTATGTGCAGTGGGAGCCTCTGTGGAGCCCCACCCCAGGCTGCTCCCGATGGTGGAGTAGGTAACCAGGGCAGTGGGCCAACCCCGGCCCACACCCAGGTGAATTAAACAGCTCCCATCCCTGTAAAATTATTAATTTCTCATGACAGGCCTGTGCTACTATGTCTGTACAAGACAAAGGAATCTTGGACCTGAGGCCTCTGGAGGACAGGAAATAGATGAGACATTTTGATTGAGGAGTAAATGGCCCACTAAAATAGCAGTTAATCCTTTTAGTATCTTCCCAGCAGCATTTCCACAGCTTTCATGAGGTAAGCTTCCCTTACCCTGTCTAACTGCAACACCCCCATGCTGGCAGCTGGTTTAAATTTAGCCTGTGGAGCCTCTGCCCGATCGATCGGATACCAGGCAGTCTGGGTGTGGAGAGAGGAGCCAGCTCCCCACCATTGCCCCTTAGTCCTAAACCCGGCTGGCCTCCAGGTAACCCCGCCCTCCCTTGGCCCTGTCCTGCCCTGTTCAGTAGCGGGCAGCCTGAGGAAGCTTCTAGATCTCCCTACAATATCCTGTTGTCTCGGTCTTATTAAATCCGGGGCTTCATCTGCGTTACCATAACAAGCCTATGTCCAACCCAAATACTCACAAGGCGCCTCAAAGACGTGGACTTTGAAAAGATTAGTCCCCTGCTTTCTTAGGTTGGTTCCACCAGACAGTCAGAATCCTCGTTGTCTGAGCTGCAGAAGCCAGCAGCCAGCCATGGGGCAGAGAGGGGAACAATGGCTTCTCAGGATAGCCCTTCCCTGCCGTGGGCTCTGTAAAACAACAGTGGTGCCCAGAAAGGCCCTTTCTATGATGAAGAATTTTAACAGCACCGTGATGCCTCATGGGGGCGGGGGGAGCACGAGCAGAGCCGCCATTTGCCAGCTCTGTAACTGAGGCAGGTGACTTACCCTCTCTGAACCGTAGAACGCTCATTTATAAAATGAGGCGATAATCCTGTTGTTAGCAGGATGCAGGAACTCCTCCCCATCACAACCTTCTTGGTGTTGCTCTGAGCCAACACAGGTCTGTCCGGTGCTGGTAAGCAGCTGAAATCAAAGCAGGGAAACTGTTCCCTGCCCTGCCCAGCCCAGGTCAGCCGCAGTCTTCTACCTTTTACACCAACCCTGCTTGCCCCTTGTACATTTGAATGGTGGCCTTGACATAGCTAAGCATTAGAGCCAGAGTGAACCAAGGAAGGCAAAACTTAGCCCCAAGGGTTTCTGGAAGGACACACACACACACACACACACACACACACACACACACATGAGAATTACATTTATGCCCACTCCTAGTCTTCCTAGTCTCCTGGCTTCAGCTGTGCCCCTCCCCCACGACTGATCTCTGGTGCTTGGGGAGGGAGGGTAAAGGGGGGCGGGCATTCTGAGAGTCTTGTTCTTTTGCATGAGCTTGGTGTGAGCATCAGCTTAGGACAAAGCTGGGCAGACTACAAGGCCCAGAGGGGCAGGCCAGCCTCTAAGGGTCACAGTACATGGGAGGTCAAGGGGGAAAGGGGAACTGGTACCCTCAGAGACTGGCTACAGTCACCTAGCCTAGGTGTACCCCACCCTTTACCGTGCATAGCCTCCTTCAGCAGTGCTTGTCCAGTCTTGGCAGGCGGAGTGCCTGGGTATATGCTCTGCTCCTGGCTTTTGAGCCTAATTTTGAGGCTAACGCCACCACACTATCACAGCCTCATCCCAGGGATGCCCTGGGCCCCTGAAATGTCTAGACGGGCAGGTCTGTTGGTCCTTCCCCTTATGTACAGACAGAATATAGGGGAGCCAGAGCCAGAGAGGGTCACCAGGAGCCTAGGATTGCACAGCAAATGCATCAGGGTAAAACATAAGCAAATACTGGGGGAAGCTTAGGCTGAGAAAGTAACCCCCAGACAAGGAGAGACCCGCTCCCTGACAGACTCGCTTAGTGAACCAGACTTTATGCTGGAAGCCATTTGAGGTGACTTGGAGATTCTGCCACTGGGAGAAGCATGCTATCACATGCTTGTAAGTAATAAGTCTTGCCAAATTCTGCTAGGTGATGGGGATGCGAGGGAGCCAGGAGCTAAGGATGGAGAGCCAAGATCAGCGGGTCTCAACCTTCCTTATGCTGTGACAGCTCCTCATGTTGTAGTGACCACCCCAACCATGAAATTATTCTCGCTGCTACTTCATAACTGCAATTTTGCTGCTGATATGAATTATAATATAAATATCTGTGTTTTCCAA
This sequence comes from Rattus norvegicus, assembly GCF_021556685.1. Classification (NCBI taxonomy): domain Eukaryota; kingdom Metazoa; phylum Chordata; class Mammalia; order Rodentia; family Muridae; genus Rattus; species Rattus norvegicus. The sequence goes on from NC_141538.1 coordinate 128,235,706, forward strand.
TGGTTGAGGTGACCCCTCTGAAAGGGTTGTCTGACTCCCAAAGGGGTAGCTGACCCAGAAGTATAGCCAAGCTGATCAAGATGGTAGGACTCTATAGATATCCTTGGGTATTGCCGAGGAGGTGATCAGTGGGCAAAAGTATTTACTCCATGCAGACCTGAGCTCAGTGCCCCAGCAACATCAAAGCCCAACAGGGCCACACACATCTGTAAGCCCAGCGCTGGGGACCAGCACATTCTGTGGATGCAGATCTCAGAAGCGTCCTGGCCAGACAGTCTAGCTAAAATGGTGAACCTCCAGGTTTAGTGGAGAGGCAAGGTATTCTGATGTCAACTCCTGGCCTCCACATGCAACCACATAGGTACATGTACACACATATACACACACACCTTCCCACACACACCTCCATACACACTCACATACATACACCTGCACACACACATATACACACACACACACCTGCACACATACATACCTGCACATACACATACACACATCCCACACACTCATGCACACCACACACACCTGCATACACACACCACATATACACACACTCACACACATATACCTGTGTGCACACAACACACATCACACACACATACACCTTTGTGCACACCCACACACACCACTCCTATCCTTGGAGCATCCAGGGCACAGGGATCTCGTCCCACTGTGCAGATGGGAAGGGTATTCTAGGACATAGGGATCAGCGTCCCCATTGTACAGTTGGGGAGGGCAGTGGGAACAGCAATGTGCCAGCAGATTCACGCTCATGCTGGGACACCAGGAGTAGGATTTGAACCTAGGCCTCAGCCTGACTCTGGACATGTCCTCCCACAGCTCTGGATGGGGAATTAAGTACATATCCAAACTCGAATCTTACTCTGTAAGCTTTCAGGGGCTCTTGTCTGGGTCCTGGGGTCACAGAGAGGGATCAGCTAGGTTCAGGAGCGCTGAGCCAGATAGGGAGGCAGGTCACTAAGTCACCAAGAGAGACAGTTAGCTGTGACTTGGTGGGTTCTCTGTTCTCTGTGAAGGGACAGAAAGTTACCTGAGAGCAAGCCTCTGGCATGGTGGTTGGAGTTCCTAGCCAGGTTTGAGGGCTGCGTAGTGGTGTGTGCTTTAACACCTCTGCCTGGGGGACTCCACAGCTAGAAGCCCAGAGGAGCCACACTCCACTCAGGTCACCAAGTCACACCCTGCTATGGAAATGGGGCCTGAGTATCACCTCATTCCAAGGTTGGGAGATGCCTGAGTACGGAGATGGTTTTGATCAAAGACAGCTTTCCAGTTGGCATCCAGAGTGCCCATAGCACTAACCTCTCCTGGGGTCAGTCAGTCCCTTGTCCACCTCACTAGGAGGCAAGGGAGTCAAGGCCAGAGCAGGCACCAGGGCCTGAGCCACCTAGGGAGTTCCAGCAGTCTTGTATTGCTTGCCTCCTTCTGGTCCCTCAAGACCTTCCTGGGCTCCCACTTCTTAAAGCCTCTAGGCCTTGGCTTCTGGTTTCTGGGTTGGCAATGTCTTTCTCAGCTTGGCTGACTCCTGCTTTTCCCTTACGTCCCTACTCAGTGCTTCCTGCCCAGCTCCTTCCCTGAGCCTGCTGTTCTCCCAGGAGCTTCCTGGTGTGGCCAGTTGTCTCAGAGACTGTATTACTTTACCCATTGCTGTGACAAAATGCCTGACAAAAATAATCTTAGGGGTGAGTTTCCAGTTTGAAAAGGTATACGGTAAAAATAAGGTACTCAGTAGTAATCTTAGGGATGAGTTTCCAGTTTGAGATGGTATACAGTTGTTCACGAAGGAGTGATAATGTGATGGCAGCTGTTATACTGTGTTGAAGTCAGGAAAGAAGAGATAAAAATGCCAGTACCCACTTTGCTCCTACCTTTTTAATTCAGTCTGAGGCCGCAGCCCATGTCATGGTGCTGCACACATCCAAGGTGGGTCTTCTTCAACATCACTAGGGTTGTGTTTCCATGGTGATTCTAAATCCATCAGGTTGGCATGAAGATTAACCCTCAGAAAGACTTGGTGGCAGAGGAGCAAAGTCATGGGCCTCTTTGTCCCAGGGCTGGGCCACATTGTCCAAATAGTTCCCTCTGAAGTCATGGCCCTGAAGAGACTCTAATGCTGTCCTATCTGCCCCCTTAGCTGGCACTCAGAGTTTTTGTACCTGGATGTTGCCATCAGCATGTGACTGGTGCAAGCCTGGCCCGCGGCCTAGATTGTCTTACCTGAGAAGGGGGGTGACTGGGATGTCGTGTGGCTTGGGACAACAGCCCATAAGAAACTGTGACAGATGATTCTGAATGTTTTGGACAATTTTCCTTTTGAATTGTGTGTGTGTGTGTGTGTGTGTGTGTGTGTGTGTGTGTGTGTGTGTGTGTGTTGGGGTGGGGGTCCCCAAAGGAACAGGAAAGTTTGTTGTACAGAGGATTCTACTGTGGGCTGGCTTTGTTAGGCCTCTGCCTGCAGTGCCATGTACTGGCTCCTCCCTGCCTGAACCTTTGCCTGCCTGGCATCCCTGCTCAGGCCCCTCCCAACACATTTTAATTCAGAGCTGCCCACAACACTAGTAAAAGCTGGATGGGCGCGGTAGCCCTCCTGTGTAATCTCAGTACTCGGGAGATGGAGACAGATGGTCCCAGGGCAAACAGGCCAGCTAGACTAGCAGACTCAGCAGGGTCACTTAGTGAAAGACCCTGACTTAGTAAATATGGTGGGGTGCGATGGAGAAAGACACTGACTTTATCCCCTGGCACCTCTATACACATAACACATGGACGGACACACGCACGCACGCACGCACACACACACACACACACACACACACACACACACACACACACCCTGAGCCTGAGCCTGAGCCAGGGGCTGGTGAGCAAGGCTGGGCAGTAGCCAATACCTATGTTAAACCCAGGTTCAGATCTGTATGCTGCCCTTTGGCCAACTGTGAGACCTGACAAGTCACACAGTCCCCTGAGCCTGGATGAAGGGAGGCATGTCGCGAGGGTGAAATGGTTGGGTATGTGGAGTGGGTACTGTGTCCTGCTTCTATCAGAAGCTGGAGTACAGGAGCCCTAGTGCTCCCCATCTCAGCTGCAGGCTCAAGGGACTCTGGAACACCAGCCAAGCTCTGTGAGCTCAGCACTGCTCTGTGGAATATGAAAAACATTAAGGATTTAAAAAAAGCACAACCTTCTGAATCGAATTTAAAATAACAAAAGGAAAACAGCCTTTGAATTTAATGTAAACGGAATTGAAATGATTCCCTTGTTGGAATGAGAATCAGATAAAATCAACAAGGACTCTGAGAAAGTGTCCAGACTGCCTTTTCCAAGGGATGTCTGTCATGGGGATGGCAAGCGCCACAGTGAAACATTAACTGGTCCTGTCTCGGGTGTGTGGCTCATGTCTGGTCAGAGCTGGCACTGCCCTGGCAGGGACGCTGTGGGACAGACTTCACCAGGGCACTGTCCTGCCAAGTGGGAGCTGGGGCACCGGGTTCCCCCGATGGAAGGGAGAAAGAATGGTTCCCTCTGAAGAGACTCCTGGACTGCTCTCTATACCTCCTTCCCTTCCTAACCTCTCAGCACAGCTTTACTGATGTCCTGGGCCAAGTTTAACCAGAGCCATACAGGGGATGGGATGGGATGCAAGATGGGATGGCAGCAGATACAGAAAAGAGGACAAAGCCTTCCCTGGGAGTCATGAGAGCTGGGCTCTCTCTCACTGGTTAGTAAGAACTTCTCCTGTGCAGACCAAGAGGAAAGGCATTGCGTGGAAAGAGATGGTAATCTTCACTGTTGGTAGGTGTGTGGTCGTGCTGCCTTGGGTCTTGATAAATGCATAATGTCTAGGGACAGAGTGGAGATTGTAATTGAGCCTCAGTAATCCTCAGAGTCCATAAGCAACTTGACTCTACCCTGGGGGCAGTGGCAAGTCCCTGAAGGGTCCTAAGTCGGAGAGTGGCATGAGCTGACATGAAGAGGCCTTTGAAGGGGAATGGTCCTAAGCCAGAGCGGTTTGTCTCCAGATCCTTCAGAGCAGCATGGCTGGGACTGTGCCCCAGAAGCAGAGCTTGGATGTTGGCCAGTACTGGGCATCCTCTGGCTGGGCCCAGTTGGCTCGACATCTGCACACAATTGGGCACTAGAGCCCAGTCCCCACTAGAAACGATGCCCAGGACACTTAACAGTGGGAAACGGAGAGACGTTTCCCATCACGTGGCTAGGTAAAGTTTGCACAACTTTTCTTTGTTTTCCACTGGCCCCCACAGTAAATCTTCCTCCGCTGCCAGGATGGGCCATGGAGGCCTGTGAGTGATTAGGATGCGACTCCATCTCCTTGCCCTGCTTTCTTACCCCATGGGTAGTGGTGGGTTGCACCGATGGATGGGTCGGCGGCTATGTGGTCTTGCAAGGGTCTGGGAAGTGAGCTATGGGGGGGGGGAGTCAGCCTCCTTCTGCCCTCTCTAACCATGCCAGGCTCCCATGGCGGACCTGCTTTGTTACAGACATAAGCTCCAGGGAGCAGGGGGCTTGGTCAGGCTGGCCTTCGCATCTCTTAGGATGGGACGTTTGGACCAGAGGGCTCTACAGAACTGTGCATCTGGGTAAGACCTGATGGGTCTGTGGACATGAACAAGGCTAGCTGAGTGATATTTGGTGGAAGTGCCTACCAACCCTCACTCTATAGGATCCCTAAGGCACTGGGGCCTGGAAGTGGCATTCGCACCTTCCCTGGGAGGGTTCTTGATGGGCAGTATCTGCTTGGGAAATGAGCAGGGCATGGTTAGATTCCAAACACTGCAATCATGAGGTTACAGCCATGGCCAGGTTTCAGTTCTCCATGTCCTTCCCCAGCTCTCTACCCTGTGATCCTCCCCTGACCTGTAATCTACTGTCACACCAGAACTGATCCACCCAGCTACACACCACAGCATCTGTTGAACCACGTGGTTCGGGGATCCATTTGGTCTGCAACATTTCAGACTGCATTGCCAGGAAACATGGTTAGAACTCAAGGAGTCTTTTATGGCCCCTGTGCTTTCTTACGTTCTACACTCCCAACTTCATCTGCTCCCAACCATCCTCCCCTCCAGCATCCAGACTGAGGGAAGGGATTCCCAGGCCACAGCTCTCACTACCTGGCTTTGTTCCTTTGCTATTTGCAGTTTTGTAAACCGAGGTTCATAGACAGGATCCGGCTCACTGCAGGTCAAGGATCCATTGGTCAGCATGTCCCAACATGCCTCCTAGACAGGGATGTCTACTGGTGCTTGGCATGTGCCGAGCCCCAGGCTGAGGGCTCACATGCCTCACTGCCCAATCCTGAAGGTCACTGCCCATCTTACATGCACTGAGGAAGAAGCTTCCAGGATTTGGCGTCTCACTGTGTGTTCCTTTCAGCCACCACGTCACCCCAGTAGAGGATCTGAAGGTCCAGGTCATCTAAAGGTGACCTGCTAAGTTCAAGGCAGGAGTGGCTAGCATGTGTGCAACAGAATCGCTTTTGTTCCAGCGATCTGGTACTCAAGACACCGCTTGGCTGCCTCCAGGGAGACCTGCTCAGCAGTGGGTTCAGGCCTCACCCTCCTGTACACTGGAGCAGTGTGGTGACTGATGCCCATGGATGTCAGGCCCAGAGGAAGCTGGATGGGTACAAAGACTCACACAAGCACACATGCAAGTGAGCTGTGCTTCCGCTGTGGGTCTAGGAGCTACCTAACTGTTGGGGCCTCGGTGTCTCTGTGTGTGACAAGGGATTTGATTAGATGAAGTTTATAGCTATTCTGCTCCTGACTCCTCCTCCTTGAGGCAGCACAGAGCAGGGGCATGGGGCCCATTCTCTCCACATCCACAGGCAAACTTATGTGACTGGAACTAGCAGCTCTCCCCATTTGGAGCCTCATTTTTCCTCATTTGTAAAGCGGAAGACCCGGACTCCGGCATTTCTAGATGTTCTGGAACTCTTCAGAGGCCCCTAGTTACATCCTCATTGTCCTGGCATGGCTGGAGGAAGGAGTGAACCAGAAAGGGAGGAGCAGGCAGAGTCCTCCCGGACACTGACCCTATTTCTCTTCCAGCCACGCGGGCCTCCTGGCTGCTTCTCAGACATGTTGGGCTCATTAGAACCACATGCTCTCTGTATAGCTGTTCCCTCTGCCCAAATGCCCTACCCCAGTCTGACCTCTATGCATTCAAACCCCGGCTCCTACGTTACCTCCTCCAGGAGGCCTTCCCTGACCTGTAGCCCACTCTCCGGCATCTGTATCAGTTCCCACCGTGCAGCCAGAGCTCCATGATGTCTGGACTTGAGATTTGTTTCCTGCTGTCTTCAGTGTTGTCACCAGTCCCCAGCTCATAGTACATGACCCACAGGTCACAACGAACGTCACCAAATTAAGGAGAGAGTGGTCCAGAGGTGTTGAGGGCAGGTGTTGGGAAGGGTCCAGGAAGGGTATCAGAAAGCTTTTAAGTAAACACCCTACTGTGTGTGTAAGGGACTCAACGGTGCCAGGTGAGCCTGAGTTGGGCCATCCAGGAAGCCCAGCATCAGGAACACGGTAGATGCCGAGTACTTCCCGGCCTGGTTCTTCCCTCACACCATCTGCCGCACTAGTCCAGAATTCTTGGAGCATCAGATCCCAAGACCCCATCCCCTGTACCAACCTGGAAACTCATCCTGCTTCCCTGGAGGGTGCTACAGCTTACAGAGAAATTTGCAGTGAGATTCCCTACCCAGTAGATGTCCTGTGCTCAGTCACCATTGCATTGGTCACTGAGCCGCAGAGCTTAGCTTCATGGCCAAGGCCACAGATGGAGCAAGGGTACAAATTGTCATTAATTCACAACAAGAAGATCTGTGCAGACTTAGACTGTAGCAGAGGACATAGTGAGGCTCCCTAGAGCTGCGAAAAGTGGGAAGGAGCCAGCTGCTCACTAGTCCAGAATTTTCTTCAGAGAGTGCTGCCTTCTGAGAGCAGAAGCTTGCTGCCTGTGTTTCTGTGGCGAATCCTTTGACCTTGGCAGCAGTCCACTTTACAGATGAGGAAACTGAGGCTGGGGTGCAGCCCCTGGCCTTCCACTGCTCCGGTTACCTGTGTCCAGAGGTTCTCTGCAGAGTGTGAGATGGAGTTCCCTTTCCCTTGTATTCCCCCTGGAGACCTAAGAGGCAGCCATTCCTTGAGGACAGTCACCTGGGACCACTGGTAGCTTCGGAGCTGATCTCATCACTTAACCTGCACCCAAGAGGTTTGGTTAAAATAAGAATTGGCACCATAAGCCCCAGGCTTCCTCCTTCAGGAGAGTGGCCACCTCACCAGAAAGGGAGGGGACCAGAGGTAGGGATAAGGGATCTGGGGGTAGGGGTGTCCTTGGACTTTGGCCTGAGAAAGGGCGAGAATCTAGGCTGTGTACAGGGGCAGACAGACTGTAGGGAACCCCATCTCTATGGGCAGGAGTTGGCATGCCCTAGGATCTAGGTAAGCCCTAGGCCAGAGGTTCTTCATCTGTGGGTTGAAACCCCTTTTGGGGGGATCACACATCAGTTATCCTGCATTTCAGATATTTATAATTCTCAGCACTAGCAAAATTACAGTTATAATAGCAATGAAATAATTTTGTGGTTGAGGGGCCACTACAACATGAGGAACTGTACTAAAGGGCCACAGCATTAGGAAGGTTGAGAACCACTGCCCCAGACACTTATAGTGGTGTTGGCTGGGCTGCCATCTTGTTCCTGGCTCAGTTTACCCCTTAGCACTGTAGAAATGATAAATGTCTGCCTGGGGTTGTTCACCTACCCTCCAGAAGATTCATCCCGAGATGATTGTTCCCCTTCCAGCATGTCTGTTGCCATGGCAATCGTCAGGCTACTTAGATAGAGAAGCAGGAAGTGGGTACCAGTGGCAAGGCCCAGGGTTTCTGCCACATGTCTCCTGGGGTCTTTTGATGCTTGTGTGAGGTGAAGAGCTGTTTCCCCAGCCAGCTCTGCCCTCACCACTGCCTCTCAGTGAAGTAGGCCCTGCTGAGTACTGAGGAAGACAGGTGTGGTCCCCAGAGCAGGGGCTCCCAGCTCCAATCGGTAGGAACAGTGAGCTGCTGGCTGCCCGCAGTCAACACCTCTGTAGGAAGCCTGAGCTTACTCCTGGAAAGCACCAGCCCTTTAATTGTCTCCACATTGAGAACCAGGAGTGTCTGTCCTGCTGAGTAGCTGGTGAAATCAACCAGGGACCCACCCCCCACCACAGCCCACAGGGGCGGTGGTTCAGCCTTCTGAGAGCTGTCGGAGGTGGTTACTAGGATCCAAATTAAATGCACCTGGCAGGGGCCCTCACTTCCTCTGGTAAATTCATGATAGAGGAGAGAGAAGCATTGGGTGCAGCCTTGGGCCTCAGGTGAGCTGGGCAGGTGGGACTTGAAAGTTTGCATTGCCTATTGGTGAAATGGGAAAAGTGAACTGGACCTGGGTGTTCAAAAAAAAAAAAAGTTGTGATTTTTGACAGCGTTGGCAGTGGCTTAAAGACAAACATCTCAGTATCTGACTGACTTACGTTCAATTTGTGTCTCCCCAAAAACCAAGCCAGCAAATGTTGGGCGTGTGGGAGTCCCAACCTCACTGACCTTCCATATCCCCCACCCACTATGGCAGAAGGAGGCAGGGAACACCACAGAGTCCCCTGTGGTGGTCTAGCCTGTTCTGCTCTAGATGATTCTCTTTCTTACCAGTGAGTTTTTCTTGTCTTTGTAGCTTTTGCAAGAGAGAATCTACATGCTTTTCTCTCTGATTAGAGCATGTATGTGAACAATCTAAGCTTGTTTAGTTTTAGGTTGTACCCTAGGTTTTTGTTGATGGGGGTGTTTGTTTGGCTTGATTTTTTTTTTAAAGATTTATTTATTCACTTATTATATATAAGTACACTGTAGCGGTCTTCAGATACACCAGAAGAGGGCATCGGATCTCTTTACAGATGGTTATGAGCCACCGTGTGGTTGCTGGGAATTGAACTCAGGACCTCTGGAAGAGCAGTCAGTGCTCTTAACCGCTGAGCCATCTCTCCAGCCCTTGGCTTGATTTTTGAAGGTTTCCTGTAGCCAAAGCAGAGAGGGCACCTCGTAGATTTGCAGGATTCCTTTTGTGTAGGAAAGGAGACCATCAGCTTATGTGTTAGCGCTGGTTTCCCCCCCCCCCCCAATACTGACCTACTGTGAGGGCTTGTGGGAGCCACGGGAGCGGTGGCTGCAGCGAGGCTTAGCAGACAGAGCTCTTGATTAGCATCATGCTGATGCTGTTCCTAAGAAGTCACTCAGCCTCGCATTCATAAATAACTCTGCTTGGGTGTGATCTGTGAGGAGAGGAAGCTCAAGACCCAGTCCCTGTTAGCAGGGCTTCTGCAGCAAACAGCCTCTCTGCAGACTCCAAGGCTCAGTCTGTTACTTGGGGCTGATTAAGCCACTTTTCAAGGAGTGCGGAGCCTGGTGCACTCTGTGGGTCTTAAGTAAGAGGAGACATTATGATTGACCCGGCTGAGGTAGGCCATCAGAGAGCACCAAAGAACAGGTGAGAGGCATCCAGGAAGAGACAAGTACACAGTCCAAGTCTGAGAGAGAGCCCCTTAAGTCTGGCCTGGCAAAGGAGGGGAGCCCCTACTGCCTGGGAAGAACCATTCTGGCTGTATGAGGCCCATGCATCCACGGGTGTTCTTGGCAGCCCTTACATTGAGAGGCACAGAGTCTGTAGGCCCTGAGCCTGTGAACAGGAAACCTACATTAGCTTCTCCAGAGCCAGTCACCCCAGGCCCGTAGGGCGGGAGTCTGTGATGCTGTGGTCTCGGTACTCTAGGTGTCACCCTGGCAGGTGTTGCGTTTGCCCGGGTCCTCAGATCCAGGCTCCTGGAGGAGGCCTAGCTGGTCTCCCTCGCATACACTCACCACTCTGAGCAACAGTCTGGAGTAATTGGTGTGGGGCACACTTGTCATTCAAGGATACACGGGGATCTGAGAGGGAGCAGGGAGAGGCAGGGACCAGGAGGAGCTGAGGGAATGCCTGAGTTCCTTGAGCAGGTGGATGGATGCCCGAGCAGTGACCAGGCGGCTTGGGTGGAAGAAGGTGGGCACCAGATGGAACCCTTGGCCAGCCCAGTGCTGGCCCAGGCTGTGTGTAGTCCTGTGTGTATGTGCAAATGTGTGCAGTGGACCACCTGCCCTCAGCCACAAGCATCCACACGGACGGGCAGAGGTATGTGGGACTTTGCTCAGAGAGGAGGTGCTGCAGTGTGTCAGCAGCTGAGAGCTGGAAGACAGACCGTGATGCTCATGTAGCTGGGTAAGGATGGAGCCAAGGCCAGAGAGGCCCATGAGTGGGGAGGTGTCCTGACTATAGAATTCTCAGGCCTCTGTGCTCAGGACTCTCAGTATATGGACGTGGCAGAAACTGCCAGAGCATGGGTCTTCTACCTAATCAGCTGGGAACAGTTCTCTTTTATGGATGAGGAAATTGGAGGCATAGAGAAGTCAAGTCACCGAAGAACACGCAGCTGGTACTAAAGCGCAGACCCAACCTCTTAAGAAAGTGTGTGAATCTGGGAGGGGCTGGGTGAGGTAAATGGAATGGAGCTGGTTTAGGGCAAGAGGCTTTACTAGAAGGTCACTCAGGAGGCTGACTCTAGACACGGAGGAAGACTGGACTGGAGAATAGATCCTTGCTGAGATTAGCAAGGTGAGATGAAGGCTCGAAGTGGAGCTCCAGAAGTTAGCAAGGGGCGCTGAGGGGCTTCTGCAGGTGTGGAGGTGTCTGAGGTGGGATGCTGGGCACATCAGGCTCTCCTGTGAGAATGTCATGGAGTCCCAAGTGCAGGGTGACATTGTGATGCTCATGCTCTTTGGGGCTGGGTGGTACAGTATGTTGTTCTTGCTCACTGGGCCCCCCAAAAATTCTGGCCTGCTCTCACCGACTGACTGTACTTTCCCTGTGTTTCCAGAAACAGCAGATCCTGGGCCAGGATGCCGAGGCCCCTGTGCAGTCCCTAGCGCCAAGCACTGTCCTGTGCATAGCTCTGTATATATTCATTGACCCATCTGTCATTCAGATTCGTCTGACAGTTGCTCTGTGTCTTACCTTGTGCTAAATGTTAGCCTCTTAGCAAGGAAGCCTCTTCACACAGGAAGGTATGCTTCTGACATGAATTGGTGTGACCTGAGAAGCGTAGGACAGGAAGACAGACTTGACAAGCTCACACTGTAGGATCTGAAGATAGTAGGACTTGAGAGCTGTTCTGTTCAGTCTCCAAGCCCTAGCTCATGTTCATTTTTAGAAAGGATTTATTTATTTTATTTATGTGAGTACACTTTTGCTGTCTTCAGACACACCAGAAGAAGACATCGAATCCCATTACAGATGGTTGTGAGCCACCATGTGGTTGCTGGGAATTGAACTCAGGACCTCTGGAAGAGCAGTCAGTGCTCTAACCACTGAGCCATCTCTCCAGTCCCCATGTTAATTTTTTTTATCATATCATGTTTGATAGATTCAAAAGAATGCATGCAGGTATGTGTCAGCAACAAAGCATAGCACAATGACCGTCTGTGAGGTCCTGAAACCACACCCCATCTTCTGTTTAGCGTTCTCTGCTTTAAAAAAAAAAAAAGCAAAAGACAGTTTCTCCACACAGTCATGTCCTTAAACAATGAATTGTTTAGTGCTGCTTCATCTAAAGCAATATGGCGTCTGTGGGCTGTACACGTTTGTCACTTAATACTATCTTTAAGACTACATGCATTACCGCAGCCCTAGAGCTTATGTTGTGGAATTCAGTGTTGGGTTTCTATTAGTATAGCCTAGGCTCTATGAAGGTCCCTGTTCACTCATGTAGCTGTTTTGCCCCAGGGGAGGTTCCTTGGAATGCGTGCTTTGAAATGAAATTGCTCATTTCGGAATGGAAGAGAGAACCAAATCGGTTGTAGAGGTGGTTTTGAGGGGTTTGCACACCCACCTGCACGATGTGGCAGCCCTTTGCCTCTGTGGCCCAGCAGGCATGCGTGAGGCAGCACCTCTGTCTTCATTTACATGTCCACATGCAGGCACGGTGGGTGGTGCATGTGTGGGGGTGCTCAATGGTCTTTGACTAGAGCAGTGTTGAATCTAAGGTTGGAGTGGGAAGAACCGCCATCTTGACGAAGTCTTATACATGAACATGGGATGTTTCTCCCTTTCCTCTTCTTCGATGGCTTCTATTTGTCATTTTCCTCCCATAGATCATACGCCCAGAAATGCTCCTTAACTTAAGACGGTGTCACAGGCTGATAAACTTGTGTTCAGGTTGAGAAGCTGTAAACTGAATCTTACTAATTTGAGCACTTTCTCTAGACTCTTGCCCAACCGCTTCATTTTTAAGGAGCGTTGCTGTGTTTTGAATTGATGTCCCGAATTCATTTGTTCATTCCAAGTATCTAGGAACATATAACTTTTGTACATTAACCTTGTGTCTTGTTGATTGCTGTGATTTGCTCCCACCAGCAGTGTTTCCACACACATGCCCTGTCTCCTGTGAATGGCCTCACTTCTTCCATAGCCTGTGAACATCTTTCCTTCTCTTGTCTCGTCATGTTATCTAAGTCTTCAGTACAGTGTTAAGAAGGCGTGTCAAGAGCCTCAATTGGGGCAGTTCTTTTTATTCCTTATCTTTCTTATGAGCATCGAATGTCATCAACTCTTTGACTAGTCTAGTGCACATGCAGGTTATTTACAAATGTAGTATGTGTACTCCTTAACTTTCAAATGCGGAAGTTAAATTGCAGACTTTGCTGTTAACCCTAAGAGCCACAGGGTTATAATATGCTGTCCCTTCTACAGTCACCATAAGTGATGTCACCACGAGTGATGTCTGCTGTGTTTGCATTTCTCACACGTGACTCCTCTGTTCTGATATCAGAATTTTAGCTGCTCTTGTGAGTTAAGGAGTATATCTTTTTATATTACTGGAAGCATTTATGGAAGACTGGAATGACACTGTCTGGACATTTGGTAAAGCTTACCTATAAAACTGTCTGCATTTGATGTTATCTTTGTGATATTTTAAACTACTGCTCCAATTGCGTTAATTGGCATGGAGCCATTCAGGCCTCTATTTCTTTTGAAGTCATTTCCCGCCTTCAGGAATTTGTTCATTTTTATGTATGTTTTCAAGTTCATGGCCATGAATCAGCCACTTTTGTTCTTTTGTTTTTGTTTTGTGGTACTGGGTAACTGAACTAGGGGCTTTGCACGTGCTGGACAAGTCGTCTCCCATTGAGCTATAACCCCAGCCCTTTCTTACTTTTCTATTTTGAAACAAGTTCTCCCTAGGTTGCCCAAGCTGGCTCAACTTAGCATCCACCTGACTCAGCCTCCTGAGTAGCTGGGATGAAAGGCATTGCCAGACCTCAATCAGTGTCCTCTCCTTCTTCTAATTGTGTGTGTGTGTGTGTGTGTGTGTGAGTCCCATATGTGTATCTGTGGACCCTGTGCTTACTTGGCTTGTGGCCAGACAGAGGCACTGAATCCCCTGGAGCTGGAGTCCCAGATGGTTGTGAGCCACTGTTTGGGTGCTGGAATCAAATTCTGGTCCTCCATCGAGTGCTCTTAGGCACTGAGAGACCTCTCCAGCTCTGGCTGTCGCTGTTGAAAACCCTGCTGGATCTGTAATGATGCTGGCCTCCTTGCTAGCATCCTTCACGTTGTGTGCCTTCTCCCTGTTTTTCTTACTCCCTTCCCAGAGCTTTGTCTCCTTCCTGGTCAAATGAATTCCTGACTTGTTTGCCTCTGTCATATCTGTTTAGACTACATCAGCGTCTGCATTTATCTTCATTTTCTCCTTCCTTTCCATGTCTAGGGTGAGTCTCCTAGCACATCAGGTAGTTCCTGGCTTCCTAGTGATAGTCCTGCACAGTGACCTTCCCCTCTAATACCTGTCCCTGTACCACGGAAGCCCTGGTGCAGCTCTGGCTTCATTGCTCAATTCCAAATGAACATTACTGTACTCGTTCTGATGCTTTGGCTGGTTCAGGAAGTCTCTCATTTTCCAAACATAGGGACATTTCCCCCCTTTTATTGCCTTCTAATTAAATTCCACTGTAATTGAAGAGCATTATTTACACGGTCTGACCCTTAGGCCTAATATATGGCAGGTTTTTGTAAATGTTCCTGTGCGCTTGAGGGAAATTGTGCACACTTGGTTTTCATTCTGTAGAAAGTCTTCTTGTGTTGTTCAAATCGGCAAATTTATTCACTTCTTTTTGCTTAACATGTTAGAAATGGAAAGAACACATTCTCTTCCTCCGCGGGGGTGACCTGCGTTCCCACCTGTAAAGTTGGGTTCATTGCAGCTACTCAGTCTCTAGAAACGTAAAGCTTTTTACCATGAGAGAACAGATCTAGCCCTAGTAAGTTTTTCGCATAAGCTCTACTGTGTCAGACACTCGTGTGGCTGCACAGCCTTGTGGATGGTTTGTGCTGGGGACCCTTTAGCTTTACACTCTCTTCGTTCTTGGCTTTTATGTACAATCCGTGGAAGTGGCAGGTGGAAATTATTTCATTCTGTTGTTCTTTAGTCTGTTCTCTTTCAATTAGCATGTAGGCTTCTCAGTTCTGTGGTTACCAATGCATTAGGACGTGTTTCTCTTTTTATTGTTGCTTAAGGCCAGGCAGGAAATCAGCATTCCTCTGCCTCAGACTCCCAAACTCTGAGATTACAGGACTGTATCACCACAGCTGGGTCTGTGTTTCTGATTTTTTTTTAAGATTTATTTTTTTAATATTTATTTATTTTATGTATATGAGTACACTGTAGCTGTCTTCAGACACACCAGTAGAGGACATCGGACACCATTACAGATTGTTATAAGCCACCATGTGATTGCTGGGAATTGATCTCAGGACCTATAAAAGGGTAGTCAGTGCTCTTCTTTTTTTTTTTTTTTTTTTTTTTGGTTTTTTTTTTTTCGGAGCTGGGGACCGACAGTCAGTGCTCTTAACCACTGAGCCATCTCTCCAGCTCCCACTGAGCCATCTCTCAAGACTTACTGGTTTTATATGAGTACCCTGCCACTCTCTTCTGGCACACCAGAAGAATGCATCAGATCCTGTTACAGATGGTTGTGAGCCACCATGTGGTTGCTGGGAATTGAACTCAGGGCCCCTGGAAGAGCAGTCAGTGCTCCTAACCACTGAGCCATCTCTCCAGCTGTTTCTGATATCTTACATTTTGCCTTCTACTTCTGCTGTTTCTGTCCCCTTCCCCCATTTTTTCCTGAGTTTAGTTGCTCTATCTTTCTGGATTAAGAGCAATTTTTCCTTACTATTCCCCCATCCTCCTGCCTGCTGTCCCAGTAGTTATGTGCTCAAGTTCTTTGGTTAGTGATTAGCTTCAAACTTTGTCAGACATTCTTGATCTGAAAGAGCAGTGAGTGAGCACCCTGCCCCCGTCTCTAGCTGCACACCAGCCTCAGGGCACTGCTGACCACACTGTCCCTACAAGTGCCGGGACTGCAGGGCTCTGACCCTGCCTGGCCTTTGGACCTGCCACACGTTTGGAGTGCCATTGTTTCATGGCAGAGGTGTTGAGCTCTGGCCAGCGAGTGTAGATTCAACTGCACACCCTACTCAGCTCACATCTTCCTTCAGGAATCATTGTCCAGCATCCTGGACAGATCTTTTTCTCAGTTCTCTCACAGTATTATTCCCTTACAGCGGGCTTCTGTCTTGGCGATGAACGTGGTCTCGAGGTCATGCTGTGCAACCTTGGTGTTTTCTGGCTTTTGCTCTTACGTGCTTCAACCCAGTTCTCTTTGTGATCGTAGCTCCGGGAGATACTCCCAGCCTTTCTTCCGTGTTCTCTTCTCTCCTGAAGCTTTGACTAGAGGTGCACCCTCTCAGCCTGGTGTCTAGCCCTCTGGTTGGAATTCTGCAACATGCCTTCAGCTCCTCCTCCTGAGTCAGTGCCGCCTAAGCCAGTTTGCCTAATTTAAGTCACAAAGACATTTTTAATTAACAGTTTTAATGCTGAAACTTTCTACTTGGTCCTTTTCCAATACTGTTGGTTGGTTGGTTTTGCTAGCCTCGGTATATGGTCATGTATACTTTGATGTGTGGTGGCGGGGAGTGCATGAATTCATGCCTACAGATGTCAGATGCTGAATGATGTGTCAGTCACTTTCCACCCCACCCCCTTTCTGAGACAGGTTCTCTCAGGGAACCTGGAACTCACTGATTGGCCAGACTGGCTGGTCAGCAAACCTCAGAAGTCCTCTTGTCCCTGCCTCCCCAATACTGGGATTGCAGTATGACCACCGTACGCACTTTTTTCTGTGCGGATGCCAAGGATAGATATCAGGCCCTCATGCTTCTGTGGCAAGCACTGCACAAATGGAGCCGTCTCCTCAGATTCTCCCTCATGTTTGTGGTTCCGTCCTTTAAACAGTTCCACATACTGAAATCCATGCTAGGGGGACGTCAGACCTTAAGGCTCACTTCCCACCCGGGATTCTCCCATCTGCCTGCCTTCTTGTGTTTATAATCTTTAGCCGTGAGATGATATAGCTTGCCTCTGTCTTGTAGAGGGGCGCAGTGGTTCTCCCTTATCCACACGGTGTTGGTTCCAGGACCTCCCACAGATAACCAAGTCTGCAGATGCTCAAGCTCCTTATGTGGAATGCGGCAGCGTTTGCTTGTAATGCGTGCACGGCCTTCATGTGCACGGCCTTCAGCTACTCTAAATCCTCTCTAGACCCTCCTTACATCTCGTTTACACTGCACCATAACTGCTGCCCCGCTTCGCTGTCTGCATGGAGAATAACGACCAGAAAAAGACTGAACACGTTTGGTACAGATGGGGCTTGGGGGTTTGGGGGGCACTTTTTATCCTTGGATGGTTGACCGTACACATGCAGCATTTGAGGGTAGCAGAGGACAGCCATAGTGTTAAACACCGAGAACCTGGTAGTAGGCCACTTTGGAGCCTGGCTGTGTCTCCCACGCAGGCCAGGCCGAGGTGAAGGTGGAGCAGAGCCCCAGACCACCTGCGACCTGCCGCCAACTCCTGTCATCAGGCAGTTCACAGCCAGGCTTTAAGTTGCAGCTTTCTGGTTGGTTTCTTCCCAGTCTCTCAGAACTTCCTGTAACCAGAATAGTAAAACAGAATCCACAGTTCTGCATGGTCTGGTGTGTTGCGGCTGAGTGGCTCAAAACCCATACCCCAGGCCCTGGGGTAAAGTGGTCTGCAGTATACAGCAGCTACCCCAGACGCTGTAGAATGGATCCCAGAAGTTAGGATGACGCAGAGCATGAAGAACTGCCATTCAAAGAGCGATTGCACGAGCTGCTTTTGTGAGGTGCCGGGTGTTTCCCATGCATTATCACCCCAAGGCCTCCCGTAGACCCAGGCCTGTCAACACCTGCATTTCACCACAAGAACCCCAGGGTCCCAGCGTTGAGGCCCACCTTCGTCACAGTATCGTGGTGCGTTGCTGTTGGAAGAGGAGGAGGAGTTGCTGCAGTATCATTGTGCCAGGGAGCAAGGCTGCACCCTCGTTGAGGGGCAGTGTGGTGCAGTATGGAGTGCTGCTGTGACTCAGACAGACAAGGGATGAGGCTCTCTCAGATCCTCGCAGAGTGACCCTGAGTCAGTACAGCTTGTGGCGCAAGTGAGAAGCTTGGGGTTCAGGGGTGTTTTCCCACATGTAGGAGTCCCTATGAAGGTGTGACCCCCCTGTTGTTTCATTTATGTGACTGCCCTTCTCCGGTGTGTCCCCCTGTCCTTTTGTGTCCCATCTTTGTTCAGACCCCTTGGCACCTGCTTCCTGTCACCTCTGAGGCTGACTCTGACCTTTCTCCCTGGTTCTCTCACCCACCAGGGCCTATGGCCCAGCAAATGTTCATCATGTCACCACTTTGGTCAGCAACACAGCCTGTGTCGTCTTTGTGGCATGGGGTCATCCAGCCTCTGCCTGCTCACCTGTGACTGCCTTCCTACACCACTGACCACTCGCATGCTAGCATGTTGCTTGGATCGTCTTTCCCTCATGGGCAGGTATGGTTAGTAACAATGGTCTCAGTAACTCTGTCTGCTTCCAGCTCTCATTTTTGTGTGACAGGGAAAGGGTCTTGAAATTAGGCTGCTCTGGGTTCAAACCCTGGCCTCACCACTTGCTGACTGAGTGGACCGTTGGCATGACTTGGGTGAGCTTTACTACTGCAGTAGGAAGAAGTGGACCAGCCTCCTAGGGGTGTGGGGGTAAGTGCATGGAGAGGGGATGCCCTCCAGCCTCCCTGCCCCCTCCACTGGCTGGCATCTTCCCCCCAACCCAAACAAGCTGGCTCTCCAGGCTTAAGCTGCACTGGCGTCACATCGTATGAGGCCACTCTGTGGGGACTGCTGAGCGCTCTGACTCCTTCAGCCTCAGCCAAGCCCGGCATGTTCTGAGACTTCCCCGAGTGTGCCCCTCGCCAGGACCGTTACTGTGGTGTTTGCCTGATGAGGAGGCAGCTGCCAGCCCACTGTTTACCTTGGGCGCAGGGGCTCCTCTCTGGCAATGTTTCCAGCCACAGAGCGAGGGCAGATTTATGGACTGGGTTACACAGAAATTATTTAAGGCCCTGGTCGGCCAACAATAATGTAAAGACACACAGTGCCTGTTTGGAGACAGATTGCGGTGTCGGTGCCCACACTGCGGTCTGATTTACAGCATAGGCTGACGATCCAATTAGCAGGCACAGCAGGCTTTGAGCTGAGACCAACGCCTTCCAGGATTATGTAGACTTTCCGGGTCCCAGCTATGATGAAATTATAGCTGGAGGCTTGTAAAATCATGCACGGCTTATAAATACAGCATAGTCTTGACTGCCCTGCCTCTCAGCTTACCTGCAAGACCCAGGAACCCCCTTAGGCCTGGCTGGTTGTTCAGAAATCCTGGAAGATTATTGCAGATAGATCTGGCTCCGTCTGGCTTACTGTGTGTCCTTATGTAAGTGCCTACCCTCTCTGAGCCTGATTTTTTCACCTATGACTTGACTAATAGGGTCGAGTGAAACTTAGGAAGAGTGACAGAAACTCTGCCTTAGGAAACCAAAGAGACCAGGTGAAGATGGTAGAGAAGTCTGCAGAGTCCCCAGCATGCATCGCTACGCCACAGTGGAGTGTATGTTCAAGATCCTAAAGAAAACAGACATCCCATGGCCTCCTCTCTGGTTCTCTGCCTAGGAGCATGATGGAGAAACTTGGCACCATCAGGATAGGGGTACTGAAGACTAAAATACTGCCCACATTCTTCAGGTATCAGGGCCCGGGGTTGTGCGCAGTCTGTGGGGGTCCTCAAACCCCTCTTGTTAGTCTAGGACTCATCGGCCACCTTCATCTACTTCTGAGGAGCCCACGAAGCAGATATGGTCTGGGTCTTCCTAAAGCAGCCACTGCATGCATGACCACCCCCGTGCCTGGAACACGCTGGACACAGGGTGTCTGCAGATACGTGCTGAAGGCCTGGTAGAGCGGTTGTGCTGTTGTGTCCTAAGGGGAGCCAAGTGTAGATCTCACCAGCAGCCTGCGTGTCACATATGCCCCATCCCCCACCCCTACTCCACCCAGCATCCCTCTCACTGAAACACAAGGACCGAGACCCAGTGATCTTGGGAGGGAAACTTACGTCCACTGAATGTATGTATGGATTTTCCTGGTCAAAACTGCCTGCAGAAGACTCATTCATTCCTTTGTAAGCTGGGAGTGAGTTCATACCTGCACCCCTCAACCTAGGAAAGCCTGGATAGGTAGCTACGACCCCAGGGACAAGTCAGCACCACCAAGCTAGGCACAGCTGGGTTTTCTTTGCCCGGCTTTGTCGTGTGCTGCAAACCCCCATCTCCTCTGTAGATTCTTCTCAGGTCTGAGTTATGGAGGTGGTCATTGCCAACAACCAAGTCCTGCGATTCAGTACCTGTGGAACTGTGTGCAGGCTGAACTGCTTGGACTATTTTTAGGAGAGTCCAGAAGGAAGCTCTGCTTGGGCAGTCAGGGAGGTCTTCCCAGAGGAGAAAGCCCTTGTTCTGGACCTTGAAGAATGAGGGGTTATTGGCCAGAGGGGGAGCAGGAAGTCTTTTCTAGGGGAGAGACCATTGGGACCAAAGGGGTGGGCATGTGTGTGTGCATGCCAGTGAATTGCATATACAATATGTAGGGTCCGGATTATGTGGGTGTGTATGAGAGTGTGTAAATGAACGTGTCAGTGCATGTGTGTACAGTCATGTCAGAAACGTGTGGGATGGGGTGGATGGCTGAAGAGAATGAGACAGGTGGGTCTGGGAAAGAGCAGAGCCAAAAGCATGGATCTCCACTCCAATCTACGCTACAGGTGTCACACTTTGACCCCGAGGACAGAGGACGCTAGGCTCTGCTGAGAGTGGACACAGGAGCCTCCTCATCTTCATCCCTAGCTGTAATGGCCAGGCTGGAGCAAGGAAAGGCCAGCAGGGAGCAAGTGCTCAAAAGGACAGTCCCGGGGACCAGGGGATTAACTAGCAGCTGAGAGATGAGTTAGAGCCCTTCTGACTCAGGGTGAAAAAAACTCAGGCCAGCTCTAGGGCTGAACAAATGCCAGGGAAGGATTGTGGCCTGAGGACTTTTAGACTGACAGTCTCTTTCCATGTGTGGCAGGCCAGCAGTTCCCAGTGTCCACCCATTTTGTGTCAGGTTAGCCTCTGAGAAGGACTGGACACAGCTAATAAAGGCATGGGCTCAGCCCTCAAGAGAGTAAGAACCCCAAAAGATGGGATCTATACAAAATGTTGGAGGCTAGCAAAACCGCCTACATTTTCAGTTATTGTTTCTGAGAATTCCCAGGGTTCTATGGAACATTCTAGGCCCTTCTAGTTCTGGCCTGATTCTTAGCTTCTGCTAGTTCTTACCCCTATCTATCATTTGGGGATTCATATCTTTCCTCATTTCAGTTTCTAGGACAAAGCAGGCAGGCCTCGGACTGCTATGTGCTGTCCAGAGGTCTTGACTTTCAGGCTGGAGGGCACTGTGTGAAGCCCCGGAACTGAAGGGAACCTGGACACATGCAGTGGGTTAATAAGCGCTGGCTATATATATTCTCAGACAGAAGAGTAAAGAAACACAGTCTGGTGGTGCCCCGCCCTATGCACATACCCAGAAGAACACATCAATTGAGTAGGGCAAATGACTCAACACATGGGGGAAGATGGGCATCTGTTCATTCATTCATTCACTCATTCATTCATTCATTCATTCATTCACTCACTCATT
The DNA here is from genome assembly GCF_021556685.1 of Rattus norvegicus. Lineage (NCBI taxonomy): Eukaryota > Metazoa > Chordata > Mammalia > Rodentia > Muridae > Rattus > Rattus norvegicus. The sequence continues at coordinate 128,257,002 of NC_141538.1, forward strand.
CATTCATTCACACACCCTTTGTGATCACCCTTTGAGTCAAGCTCCTGTGGGCTCTATGACACAAGTGGAGTGTTCTTGATCTTGACAGCGTAGTAGGAAAGCCAGACAGAAGGGACCAACAAGGCGTGTGGGCAAGTGACTTGACCTTTGGGAAACAAGTTGTAATTTGTTAGATGTGGACACAGTATGATTCAGGAGTATTATTGTCTTCAATACTCTGGAAATCTCCTAATGCCAGAGTAAGGGTGGGATTAGAAAGGTCAGAAGGGTCCAGGTTGAGTTCATAGATGCGGAAGACCTAGTGTTTAGTGTGGAAATCATGATGCATTACAAGTAGAGACCTCTCCAAGCTAAGATCACGTTGACTGTCCCCTGCCCCTCCCCAGGGTAAGATCACTGTGACTGCCTCCCCTGTGTAACCAGCGCACGAGCTGTAGCTTTGCTCAGTCGTTTTCGTGTTCATTACACATTGGACAGTGAGCTCTCTAAGCCCAGCAAACAGTCCCTGCTGCAGGCCCTGACACTGCCAGTCCCACCAGCTCATCCCTCATCCTCCAGGGCCAGGTTCCTCAGCTCCTGCTTTGATTTGGGGCTCTCCTAATGACATTTGATTGGCAGAAACTAGAGTCAGCGTCAGCTCAGACCGAGGCTATTTATGTGTTCTCTTTGTTCTGTTAACAATGACTTCAGAGGGGCATATGGAATGGATAAGGGGCTACGTAGAAGACAGAGCTTTTCAAGACACTAGAAGCAATTAGACAGAAACTAGCTATTTTAATGTGCTTCATTTATAAAAAGACATATTTACCTAATCTGTCAGGTTTTGCAGGAATTAAATTGGAAAAGATATTCTGAAAAGTAACTGGAGTAAAAAGGTATTTCATGGTAGCTGCTTCATGGGACTGTTTCAAGGCCCACCTGATGGGCCAGATCCACACTTCCCCATCCACCCTGCACTTCATGCTGGCGCCTAGAACCTCAGAGGCATCTAAACATTTTCTCGTCTTCTCTCTTGCCTGTCCCAGTGCTGAGCATCAGTCCTGCCTCTCTCTCTGGATTCGGCTTCCTGTCCAAGTTGCACAGAGGCATTAACAATGCTCTTTGCCTCAGTTTCTCAATCTGTGAAGTGGAGATCATGAAAAGCACACCTAGCACTGGAGTGATCTGATTCTAGGGCCTGGATGATACAGCATCCATGCTGTCTGGGACCTTCAAACCAACAGAGGCCAAGTAGTTACACTTTGCTCCCAGACCTAGCCCATAAGAACTCCGTGGGGATGGGCGGGAAGGTGAAAAGTTTAGGAGAGCTATCCTGGTGCTGTTCATGTCTCACATTCAGCCCTAGCCAAGCATGAGGCTGCTTGCAGAAGGTCTTGGTAGCAGTGTCCATGAGAGAAGGCTGTGTGTGGTCTATGCTTAACTTCTTCCAAACCTAGAGGGAAACATCTTTCTGTGTGCTGGTTTCCCTCTGATCACTCTTGGCATGTTCCACAGAGACTTTTTCCAGGCCTCTCCAGAGAACAATGGACAAGATCCCAGCTTAAGAGGATAGTCTGGGCTGTGTCACATGCTCACACACACATAGCAGCGAGCCGGTTCATAGGTGTCCCCTACTTTGTGTTGAGAAAGGCTTAACGTCCTGCAGCCACTGCAGCCTTTCTAATGCTCTACCCATGACAGCCTCCTCATGGCCGAAACGTAGCCTGGTTAGAGATTATAGGAGCAGAGCAAGCCCAGAGACCCCTCAGCAAGGTCCTTGCTCTAAGAAGGGAGAGGAGAAGGACTTGGTCACCAGAGTAGAGGTAGCCAGTCCTTCGATATGAATATTGATGTAAATCTTTCTAGAACATTCTGGCCTCAGGATCCCTGAGCCTAGAAAAGCAGGTAGGGTCACCCAAGTCTGCTCAGAGAGAGTTTAAGGCATGCAGACAGTGGCTAGGCCACTCCCTGCTTTTGTGGCTGTTTTAATGCTGTACCAAGAAAGCATCATCTCCATGTCTCTGAGGCTGTGATGGAACCTGGGAAGGCAGTGTGTTCTTTCAGGGTGGCATCCCCAGGTCCAGAGGACATACTCAGGTTGGTGGGCTGTTTGCTGCCTCTCTAATATGACCCCAACCCTTCCCTACCCACACCCATCCCCTAGTGTCCCTGACACCCCCAAGCTCAAACCCAGACCTTTATTGATACTAACAAATTACTTGGCCCTGTGGTGGCAGATTTGCATTGAATCTAGGCTCTTCCTCATAGTTTCAGTGGCAAGCCACTTCTCCTCTCTGAAGGCCAATCTCTTTTTGTCAGCTAACATGTATAAGTAGCCAGGTACTCTGTAACCCAGTGCCTACTCCTCCACATTGTCCAGCAGGGCTATGGTGGGATCTTCTGGACACCTTGAAGAAAGAACTTGGGTCCAAGTCTTGCCCAACTCATAGTTCCTCATTTGACCCAGATGGCTGACAGCGTCTCCATGCCTCAGTTTCCACATCAGTCAGCAGGGGTTCTTACCCCCTCACCTTGTTTTGGGAAACTCACAAAGCATAGGGCCCGAATGGACAGGTGCTCTTGGAGAGCAGACACTGGACTTCCGGCTACAGTCTGGCTTTTGCTATACCTGGAGGCAGCCCTGACGGGGGCACTGGAGCCAGCTGAGACCCTACCACTAGCCCCTTCAACCCCACCCAGCCCACTCAGGCACCTTCTAGCACATTCCGGCCTCAGGACCTTTGCAGTGAGTGTTCCCCTAACAAGAGTTCTAGAACTCTGGAGCCTACCATGGGGTGCCTCTTCTCAGATTGGCCTCTTCTTCATAGAGGCCTTCCCCTAGCCACCTCCCAGACAGAGATCACTTTAGTTTGTCACATCACTAGGCTAACTGTTTTCTTGATCATATTACCCTGCCTGACCTTGTCTGCTCACTGGAGTGGAGTCTGTGTGGCCTCATAGTGTGGGACCTGCAGAAGGCAGAGGCCACATGGATGCTGTTCCCCATGCTGTCCATCAGGGAAATGTCCTGTACCTTAAGACGCTTAACAAGGGGTTGGGGATTTAGCTCAGTGGTAGAGCACTTGCCTGGGAAGCGCAAGGCCCTGGGTTCGGTCCCCAGCTCCGGAAAAAAAAAAGAACAACAACAAAAAAAAGACGCTTAACAAGTCTATAGTTAATGTGTGTGGGCACATGACTGTCTGTCTGAATGGGAAAGGCTGTCTCAGACAGGGCACAGCATCCAAAAGCTGTGTGAACTGAAGCTGGGTGGGTCCCTGGAGCAGGCAGACTCCTGTCTCCTGGGAAATCTGAGAGAAGTAACCCAGGCCAGACAGGAGACTGCGCTATCTAAGCCTACCTGGTTCAGCCCAGGTGCACGGTGGAGCTATCCCGCTGTTCCACACAGGCCATCCAGAGCTGTGGGATGGGTCATGGGGTTTGAAGAGAGGCCAGGAAGGCTGGCAGTCCCATAGCTAGCTAGGGATGGGTTACAGCTGAGACCACCATAGGCCAAGGTTGTTCTGTTTTTAAAAGCCAGGTAAAAGAAACCTGTGTGGGTAGCCTCTCCCTGCCCAACTCCCATCCAAGGTTGGATGATAAAAATAGAAATAGGAAGGCTCACAAGAGGCAGCTTCCTGTGTGGCTGTGGCTGTGTAGAAGGGCCTGACCGAGCAGGGTCGGGGTGGGAGGCTCTTAAACCATGGGAATGTTTGCTTTGCTTTCCCCAAGAACTGGCTGTGGCCACGTAAATCACCCGGAGGAGATTTAGAGGGTCCCAAATGCATCTGTTGGTTTTTATAAAGAAAGAAAAAGACAACAATCTCTGTGGGCTGCATAAAGTATTTTAATCATTAATGAACAAGAAAGAGCAAACCCCTGGAGCAGGCAGGAATTCAAGGGGAGACTGGTGAGGGCTCCCATCCCCCTGCCACCTGGGCCCCCGCTGTGCAGAACTGGTCCAGGCATAGAAGCAGCAGGCATGGGGGAGGGGCTGTGGGAGGATTTGAAGAGACCTGACGGGTTCTCCGACTGTGGCCATATCATCCTTCCTTAGTATCTGCTGCTGAGCTTGTGTGAGGTTCGAGAATAGTATGTATACTGAAAATGTATGAGGTACGTAGTAGAGTCCAGGGGTGTGGGGTTCCGGGCTCAGTGACAGTGTGTATGCATCTCTATATGTATGTTAGTTAAGCTTTCAGCTACTTAAAACGTGTCATCTGTCTACGTGATTATATGTCTACAAATTGTGTGTCTACACAACTATGGGTTACATAATCTGAATAAGTGTGGAGCATTCGAAGTGTGTTGGGTGGGTGTAGTTACAGAATATATGTTTGGGGTTATGTGGTTGGAGGCTCTTAGATGTAAAAATGTGGGAATGTAAGTGTGGGTTTTAGTGTGGGGTTGGAGAGTTTGTTTAGTTAGGCGTGTGCATATTGGGGATATGGTAGGAACAGGTACCTCGTATTCATAAGAACCATTACCCATCTACACCCAAGGTACTCACATCCCAGACACCATGCCCAGACACTCCTTACCCAGTGATGTCCCTCCACCCTGTATATGTCTATATTGCAGTATATACTGTAATATATATATATACATATATATATATATATATATATATATAATGTAGTATATATGTGGAGGACTGCCACATACTACAGGATGAATGCGTGTGTTTCGTGGTTGGGGGTAAGTTTCAGGAGGTTGCTATGGTTGTGTCATATTCCGATTTTAGGGAATGTCACAGGGATGTATAGTATGAGTATGTACCTATTAGATATGCCTATGTGGTTGGGCAGGTGTGTGTTGGAAGTTGGGGAGGACATTTTCAGTGTGTGCATGTGCAGTGAGTGGGGAAAATGAGCCGGGCTGACTCGGCCTGTGACAGGGTAATAGGATGGTTAGCTTTGCCTTGAACAAAGTTAGGTCTTCATCATGTGCATGTGTGTTAGGTCTAAGGGGTTGGCGCCTGTGTGCTGGGTGTGCCCTGTGTGTATTTGAAGTATGCACCATGCATGTGTATTGGTATAAGGAATTGTTGGGTGTGTATTATGAGTGTATATAAGAGTCGGTGTGTATCGGGTATGCCTTGTGCGTCTTTGGAGTACAAAAGGTTGGTGTGTGTTCTTTGTATGTTGGTTGTAGAGGTTGGTGTGTGCATGCTGAGGTGCTTACTGTATATGGGAAGATATTGTGTGTACGAAGCATTCATTGTCCATCTGTTGGGTGTAGGAGGTTGGTCCCTTGTACGCTCAGTGTACATTGTTTGGTTGATCATATGTTGAGTTGTGTGTGTATGTGTGTGTGTGTGTGTGTGTGTGTGTGGGTGTGTGTGTGTGTGTGTGTCTGGCCTAGGTGGGTTCTCATGTAGTCCCACTCTATCCTAGCTGGCGTGTAGGAATAGTTCTTGGAGGCATGAGTAGACCAAGAGAATAGAGAGCTCAGATGTCAAAGTCTAGGTGTGGTTACTACAGAAGCCTGAGGAGAGAGTGGGCATCCAGGAAGTCAGGCCTAACATAGGAAAAACCGAGAACTGGTCCTTCCATCTCCAGGAAGCCCACCCTTGGAGGGACATAACCAAAAGCAGTCTGTGAAGCAAGTTCTCATCATCGGGTTCTGTTCATGTAGCTGTGCTCTGGGATGCATCCGTAATGACTGACCTGCTATCTTCCCAGCAGCCTAGGGAGGGTCAGGACCAAGACAGCCCTTCCGCTGACAAGAGGGCATGAATCTAGGACTTAAGGTCCACTGAATGCAGTGGGGTCTGGGGCACCCTCAGCTTGCTTCTTCAGCAAGATGCTTCCACCTGGGCATAGGTTGGGAGTGTGGATAGGCCACCACAGGTCCCAAGATGATGGTTCCTTACTTTCCCAGGGGCTCAGGAACTACAAGAAGCAAGTGATTCCCGTTCTTTATATAAATAGCACAGTCCTGAGAAACTTCTCAGGGAATAGAAGAGGACTCCCAGTCAGGGGGAGGAGACCATCATCTGGCCATTTCTGCCATACCAGATGGAGTGCTGAGCACACTGTCAGACTGAGTGAGAACTTGACAAGCTATCAGCAGGACACTCCACTGAGAAGAGCTTACGTCCCAGCTTGCCCTCAGCTTGGATGAGGTTATTCACCTCCCTGCTTCTCAGGTTCCCACTGGTGTTGTTGAAAAGATTATGAATAATTAGGATTGTTAAGTGTAGTGTTATAAAAATGAGATCTCCCAGGAGTCCATGGTACACTGTGCCAATCCTTTTTCATAGCAGTATTATAGTCCCTTATGCGAGTTGGGGTAAAATGTACCCAGTTAACTATTAGACTAGTCTTCTGCTATTCATATTTTATAACCAGAACATCTATTAACTATCTTCTTGCATAAATGATCCGCAGGCCCACAGTGGAGAGGTCAGAGGACAATTCGAACTGGTCCCTATGAGTCTATGTTCCTCCATTCGCAGTTAGAACTCGGGGGTCAAAGTTCCTCTGGCTGCTGCAAAGCCAGTCCCAGGATGCTCATGCCTGAGCCCCTCTGATGTCATCAGCCTAGAGTATCACTGTCCACGATTTGCTGTGATGCATCCTGAGCCACAGCCTTTCCTCCCTGTGAGAAAATATTCCTTTTTGTACCCATTAGAGCAGGCTTGCCAGTAAGGAATCTAACTCCCTTTGGGATAAAATCAAATCCAGATCCCTCAGGATTGGCAGAGGTAAAAGGAAACCCAACCACCCCACCCCACCCCCACCTCACCCCAACCCCCACTCTGGGCTCAATCTAATGGCTCTAACACCTACAGGGAGAGCCACACCTCTTTACATGGTCATCTGCTGCTTGAGGTCCATGTCAACCCCAAGAGGCTCTCCTTCCCAGAAATAGTTTTGGCAGACTGGGTTATGTTTGTCCCTCATGCCCCAGGATCCACTCTGCCCCTTAGTAGATAGCTAAAATGAGCAGGTTACAGCTTTGTGGCTGCCTGTCTGCAGTGTGGGGACAATGACAGCAGTGACCTATGGAGCTGTGGAAGGAAGATGCTTCTGCCTGGAAAGGCTTCAGTGTGGCCCCACATGTGGTAAGAATTATACCTGTGGGGTTGGGGATTTAGCTCAGTGGTAGAGCGCTTGCCTAGCAAACGCAAGGCCCTGGGTTTGGTCCCCAGCTCCAAAAAAAAAAAAAGAAAAAAAAAAAGAATTATACCTGTGGCTTTTGTTTGGCTCAAAAGCAGTCACCTTTGCAGTCACAGATCAGGGAAGGGACTCACCTGAGCCACAGTAACAATCTCACAGCTGAATGATAAAGAGACAAAAACAGTGGGCTTTTTAATGGACAAAGGCTCGAGTGACATTTCTCTGAGCAGTTGTAGAGAAAAAGATGTTTGACTCATTAACCAGGAGTCTGGACATAGCAATGAGAAGGGACTTGACACTGCTTAATGGCAGTGACCAAAACCATGGTTTTCGTACAAGGGTTACAGAGTTGTGGAGACACCAGAACCATCCCTGGCTTTAGAAAACTATCCACAGTTCTTCAAGCTAACATAAGGTTGGTGCCTGGGTGGACTTCCATTCTGTGTGGAGATACTGAAGGGAGGATGAACGTCCACACCAAAACCCGTACGTGAACATTCCAGGTCTCACTAACCATAGCCAAAATCCAAAGAACAGCCCAGGTGTCCACCAGTAGATGGACAGATGGACTCCACACAACAGAATACTTCCTTGGTATTACTCGTGTGCTAACTTATTACATTTGTGTGTGACGTCATGGCAGGGCATGAATGCCACAGAGTATGTGGGAATGTCAGAGAACAACTTTTGGTAGCTGGTCCTCTCCTCCATTTAAACAAGGGTTCCAGGAATGAACGCAAGTTGCGTGGCTTGCACAGCAAGCAAGTTTACCCACTGACCCATCTTACAGGCCTCCAAAGAAGATTGTCAAGCCCTAAAAATGACTGAAGTGCTATATACACTCCAACATAACACAGAGGAGTCTTAGAAACACGAAACTAAGCAAAGGAAGCCAGGCATAAAACCTACATGCTATGTGATTCACTTACATGTCAACAAAGAAAGGAAAGGACCAATCTGCCGGAATAGAGAGTCTGGCTGCAGTTTCTGGGGACTCAGGAGAGGGAGAAATGAGGACTGAGTGACAGCCAGTGGCCCAGGGTTTCTTTGAGTGAAAATGTTCTACAAACCATTGTGGTGATGGCTTCCCAGGCGTGAATATGCTGACACCCACTGAATTATATGCTTTAAGTGGTGGGTTTTATGGTTGTGTGTGTTCCCTTTCTGCAGAGCTGTTGAAAAGCATTACTGAAGCCTCTGGATGACCACAGGGACACACACCCAGCATATCTGGCCTCCAGCTTGACCTCTGTGGTTCAGCTTCACAGGGCAGGGGCCCAGGCAGCTCAGCAGCTTCTGAGTTGATGCAAGGGCTGCCCCTCAAGCCCAGGCCCAGGGCTGTGGCCACAGTGCAAGGCAGAGGAGTATCAGGGTAGCAGAAGCTTCGCTTCTGAAAGGTCGTTTGTGACAGTTTTATGTGGGGTCAAGGTGTGCTGGATAGAGAGCACAGCCCTCCCTCTGCCCCTCACAGGAGAGACTGGCCCAATGAGCTGAGCTCTTCCTGGGGGTGTTGAGCCCTATTTCTGATGAGAAATGGCCGCCACGTGCCCTGGTGGGCTCTGACAACTGGCGTGAGGAGAGTCGCATACAGTACTCAGTCCTAGCATACATCTGCGTCATCAGGTTTGTGTTCCGTGACTCAGTCCTCCCAGCAGCCATGAACAATTAGCAAATGTGCCCTAAGTCGTGGCCTCACCATTCTGCAGGTCCCTGCTCAAAGCTCTGCTGGTGGGGAAGTTCTTGGGGTGCTTAGTGTGCTGTGGGAGCTTTTGCCAAGTCAGACTGGATAGTGGGAGGGGAGCAGGCTCACAGACGGTGACTGACTACGGTGTCCTGCCTCAGAAGAACCAATGCTGTAAAGGAGTAGAATCCAAGGCCAGTGTGCCATCTAGCACTGTGACCATGACAGGAGGGAAAGCCCTGACAGCATCCATGACTGCCTCTACTACCTGTCACCTTATCCAGCTGGATGCTGTTGTTGGAGGAGGGAGAACCTGGGACCAGCAGTCTGAGCCCAGGGCTGGAAGGTTGGAGATGAGGTCAAGCCACCATAACCAATCTAACACTCGGTCTGGAGCCTCTTTGTTGTTTGTATCTGCAGCACCCCCACCCCCACTCCACACCTCAGACCGTCTGTGATTAGAGCCTTCTCCTTCCCCAGCAATGGGATATGGGACAAGGAGGCTGACTCTGATGGAGTGGTTTCCTTGCCATCTGCAGACCGTCAGGAACATCTACAGGATACCTGGTCCGTTGCCTGGTCACGACCAGGATTGCACCGTGTCTGACCTCTTCCTGAAGCAGTAGAAATAAGCACAGAGTCTGTGCTGAGTCTGAGGCAGTGATGGAGGGAGGAACATGGCCAGGAAGCCTAGGGAAATCAAGGGGTGGGGGCTTCTGAAAGGGATGGTGATGCGCTGGAGTGGCCAGGTGACGGGCATTCTGAGAGGATGGTACTGGGAGGAAGCACATGAGTACCGGCTGCGTGGAGCAGACCACCCTTTACTGCTCCTGACACTCTGATCTTGTTTTAGTCCTTACACTAAATCTATTGCAGAGAGGGTCATGTGACCTCTACTGCAGGATAGGGCACAGGTGACATGCTCAAATCCTGAGCCAGCAAGAGTCAGAGGTAGGACTTGAACTTATCTCCTGATCCATGGTCCAGGCCCTACCCAGGTGCCTCAGGGTGATACAGTGTTTGAGGCTGTGGTGATGGGTGTTGAGGGTGCCTTTGCCCCTTCCCAGGGCTCTGCACCTCACTGTACTTCTGGGGCTATGGTATAGCCATCGCCCTCCTCGTCTGTCACCACCGTTTAATTAAACCTGTCACTCTGTCTCCCTGATATCTCTGTCATCACTGGCCAGCATGTGTGACACAAGATCTCAGTGAGCTCATCCTTGTGAGTAGGCATCCGTGACCTTCATTCAGTTCATCCAGGGAGTAACCTACAAGTCCCCAATATACGCAGCACCATGGGCTTGATTCCAAGTCATTTGCCCACCACTTCCCTACTCGTCAGCTCCTCCCAGACGTCACCACACTGTCCGCATGTCTTTATGAGGAAAACTTAGTGGAAGACCCTGTGGCCCTGTCACGTAGAGTGAGTGTCCCATCCAGACACGACTCAGATATCCCTGCTGACACGAGGAGAGTAGGCACGTCCTGTAACCCAAGGTTACCTGCTGAACTGAGAGACAGGCCTAGAATTACAAACTCAGACAATCCACAAAGGACCGCACCGACCACTAACTTTTTACAATAGAGCGTAGTGTGACATGGGACACAGTGACGATAATGTTTGAAGAAAGTAGAGTATAGCAAGGAAAGGGCTCCTGATGGCACACTCTCACTTGACCCCTGTGACCATTGTGGAGGGTTTCCAGGCCTTTGTCTATCACATGACAAATGCACTAAAGGGAGCCACGCTGGACTTGCTTTCCCACAGATAGTGTATCTTAGACATCTAACCACGCACAGTTAGCTGGGGGTGGGGGATGAATGAGTGAATGGATGGGTTAATGGATGCCACCTGGCCCTACTATATGCCACCAGCCAGCCAGACCTGGGAATCACCTAGATTATCTTTCCCATGTCGCCAGGCACCCAGTTCCCTCCAGATACCTGCACCTCACAGCCTTGGAGCTCAAGTTCTATGTCTGTGCTGAGGACTGTGGGTAGTAGTACGTCAGCAGTGTCTGGCACTGTCTCTTCACGAAGCACTGAGCTGCCTCGTCTTTACCACTCTCACGGCGGAGCAGGCGTGCTGACGCCCAGAGTTAGATGGCTCGAACCAGTCACAGCCTTGGAGGGGCACCAGAATCTGCTGAAGCCCGAGTTAGACAGGAGGGCATCGGAATTAGAATCCAGACACAAGTGACTCAGAGATCAATACTTTGTCCAGCAGGATGAACATGTGGGAGCATATTCTGCCTAGGACCACAGGGGTGCATACACTGCCAGATCTAGGGGACAGAGGAAGCCTTGGTAAGCCTTTGGGCTGCTAGGGTGTCCCCACCTGTCACATGAAGACCTTTGAGGTCCAGCTAAACCTGACAGGTTTCCTGGGCTGAGGTAGACTGAGGAGGCTCAGGACTTTATCCCTAAAGGTACCTGCTGTGGCATCCCAATTGCTGCCAACCCTGACACTTGAGGCTATCCCAGGAAACAGTGCTGTGAAAGTGAAGTTAGGCTGTCCCTGTAGGCCAAGAAGCTGGACCAACAAGCCTGCAGGGCGAGCGGCAGGCTATGCTTCTATTCTAAGCCCAAGATGGGTTTTGAACAGTGACAACAGCATCTGGCAGTCTCCGAATCCCTGACCATGGGGTAGATGATGGGCATGAAAGGTGATGACTAGAACAGAATTCAGTAGAATTCAGAATAGCAGCAGGGAAGCCCGAAGGAGAGTGGGCGGGGCATATGGAGGACAGAAGGCCACCCAGTTTGGATCCTGGACTATAGCTCCCTCCTGGATCAGGCCAAAGACTCCACTTTCTATCTCTGGCCCTGTTGTCAGTCTCAGGGTCCTGCCTGGGCCCAAGGGCTAAGCAGCAGTTTCTTTCCTTTGAATTCTGGGTACCCAGGTCACAGCCACTTGAGCGCTCAGTGCAGTGGCATCTTCCCCTTTTTATCCTCCTCAGTGTTTGAAGCCAAAGCTAAATGTTTTAATTTCACATTATTCCTGACATAATGCTAATCAGTTCCAGCCGTCCCCTGAGTCAGGGTAGTGAGGCTCCACACAGCCAGGCATCTGGGCAGCTGGCTTCCCAGAAAGTGCCTCATTTCCCCCGAGCTCAGGAGCATGGTACAGCGAGCGCTTCCCCTCAGGGACTGGCTTATCACATAGACATAGTTCTTTGGTTTTCATAGCTGATACTTCAGTGTGGTGATGGCTGTCTGTTTCTCTCTGGCTTGAGAGAGGGAGCACACACGGGTTGTGGAAAGCCTAGGCCTTGGTGGAGCCCCAGACTGGGCAGACTACACTGCTGGAGATTCGTGGTTTTTACGAGTACTCAATATGGCCGTGACCACATTTTCTGGTGACTTAGTAACTCCTCTTACTCTAGCCATTTCTTTACTGTGGTCAATGTTTCCTCAATCCCTGTAACACTTTGTTTTTGGTTCAGTACATAGTAAGAGCCCTGGTGTTGGATGTCCTTGGAAGCCTCATCTAAGAAAATCAGTACTGTGGCCCTTCCATCTAGGGGAGTTTGGAGATCAGCCAAGCAGGACTGCTTTACTTCATAGTTAAGGCTGCTGAACATGACTGAGGGGTGCCATTGGTACCAGCGATGGTCTTCCTTTTTGTCTGTGTTTCTCCATGTTACTTACATCAGAGTGCATTCTGAAGCCCACGGCTGGGTTATGAGGAGAATGCGTTTAACTTTTAATTTTGCCCCAGCACAAGTATCTGTGCCAGGGAGGCCATCCCCAGAAGCCCACAGAGCAGCACCTAGCAGTCTCCAGCATTCTCTCAGTTCTGGGACATGCAAGCTTGTGTAGAAACAAAGGACCCTCTGTCTCAAACACTGTCACCTGCTAAGCCATGCTGCCCCATTTCTGGTCAAAGTCCACTTGTCCCCTGTCCATCTGATCAAGTCTGCACTGGTTCCAGAAAGTCTGTCTTCCCAATTCCCAACTATAGGGGACAGACTTCCTTGAAACACACAGACACTACCAAAAGGGTAGTCAGGGTAGATAAAGTATTATAAACTCCCCTGGGGTTTGGCCTCCCCACTTGGGAGATCCCTTCTTTGTCCTGGCCAGAGCACTGTTTGTGAGAAGGGAGTTTGGGAGGACTTTGCTCTTTCTCCCTCAAGCTCACCCCTGGATCTAACTTGGGAGACCATCACTGGGCAAGCTGCCTCTCCACTCTACCCTGGAATCTGGCTCTAGAAGAGAAAAGGTCTTCCTTGGGTCACGCTTGCTCCTTGTTTTTATTTAGTCCTTAACGGGTATTCACATACACCAGGAACCATCCCAGGCACTCTTGCGGGTTAATGGCAGAAGTGTCATTTGAATATTAACTACATGACTCATACGTACAGTCTGCAGAGTTCTTTCCACTTGGTCTTGAGCTTGATCCGAAACCAAGAGCTTGCCCCATCCACTCTCCTTTCTGCCGCGTCATCTCCACCATGTCACCTTTAAGTACTTACAGTTCTCTCTGCTCCACACACACCCACTTTACAGATGAGAACTGAGTGAGACCTAGTGGGGAAAGACACTTCCCTGGGGATCTGTCCTAGTGACTGATTTTGTATGGCTGGTTAACAGGATGTCACTATGGACACTGGAGAATAGGCCATAAGCAGAACCACTGACAGCAGATCCCTCTTGACCTGGAGCCATAGAACAGGGGCCTTGACTGGCATGTGGGCCTCCCTGCCTCATCCAGCTTACTGGCTCCTGGAGGAGCTGTGAGATGTGGACCTCCATAGCTGGATACCCTCTCCACCTACCTCCTAGAACCATAGCCTGAGCACACTGAGGCCCAGCCCTAGGTCATTCCCTTGCCATTCGATGCTTCTACTTACCCATCTCAAGGACAGAAACCCACTCTTGCCTCTCCCAGGGTTGCTCTGATGCTGATGGGACCAAGGAAGAGGAGTGCTCAGCACACTGGGGCCCTGGCCACCAGGATGGTTCTCCTCAGCTCATTTCCTCTGTAGGCGGACGTCTGTGGCTGAATGTGCAGGCAATTGCTGCTGCTTTCTCTGTGTCCTTCACTAGATCAAGGGTGCATACAGGGCGCAGGCCCTGGACCCAGGCTATCACAGTTCCTTCAGGCCACCTCTACTGGGCACCCTCCATGAGCCTGAGCACTGGCTCCCATCTGTGTTGCAAGTGTGATGCGAGGCTCCAGGGCCTCAAGCAAGGCACCAAGAAAGTGTGATCCTTGAGAAGGAAGAGTCCACGTCAGCACCAGTGGGAGGAGTTTCAAGGCAGACCAGCAGGAAGGACGCTTAGCAAAGGCCTCAGTATGAGCCACGCCTAAAAGAATCAGAAGGGCTAAAGAGTAAATCAAGGCCATTGTGAGAAGGGGCAGCATGGGTGTAGGCTGAGGGCAATGAGGTATGGACCAAGCTAGAAGAGGGTGGGAGATGGGCACGGGAGGCCAGGAGGAAACCCACTGTCTCGGGGTTTTCACGGGCTCTCTGCCCAATCCAAAGTCAGCCTTACATAGCTACCCTCTGGAAGTTAGGAGTCAGGGTACCCTAGCCTTTTCTTCCTGAAGCTTCTGCACTACACCTTAAAGATACCTGGGTCTAAAGAAAGGGTATACCTGGGAGTACAAGAGTATGTATAGCCTTGGGTGTCTGGGTGCTGGTGTGTCCTTGGGGAAGCCTTTTGTCTCTAGGTGGCATGCCTTTCTTCCAGAGCACATGGACTGGCTACTCTCATTCCACACACGTCAGTGTCTGCGTGTATGGTGTTGCATACAGGCAGTGTGTCAGTGAGTGTCTCTAGAGATGGTAGAATTGGCGTGTTTGTGACGGTTATGGTAGTATCTTCAGCTTGTGTATCTTTGGGTGTGTGTACAAGTTGTGTGTTGTCCTGAATGAGTTGTAGGGTGTCTGTGTGGTGGGAGCGTGTGGAGTATGTGTGCAGGGCTTGTGTATGAGAGCATATCTAGGTCTTGGTGTGTATATATGAGTGTGCTGGTGTCCTAGGTTTGTCTTTGACATACTGCTAGGTTGAGAGGGAAAGAGTCAATTTTGGGGTACATATGTATGTGTGGCTGTGATTCTGGGTCTCTTATCTGGTGGCCTGGTATGCACGTGTCAGATAAAAAGCTATTCCCCTGCCTCCCCTCTCTTGGGGCCTGGCCCCTAGCCAAGCCTCTCTGTATACCCCTGAAAGACAGGCCATCTCGGTCCTTGCTGGCTGACAAACACGTCTCTAGGCCTCCCTCAACTACTAGGAGTAGAAACCCATTTTACTTGTGGAGAAGGCTTTGGGCCCAAGGTGAGCCTGACCCAGAGTGGTCATTGTGGTCCTGGTAGGGAAAGGTTCAGGTACCACATCCTCGGAACCCTCTTCCCAGGACAGGCATGACTCCTCTGTCCCCTCCTCCCTTGCCTTGCTCTGTCCCTGCCACTGCCATAGTCTGCCAGCTTCTCTGGGTGGTTTCAAGGGCTCCTGGAACTTGTGTTAGCCAGAGGAGATTGTCAGACTGGACAGCCTGGGATGAGTCTTCCCCCAGACACAAAGCTCAGCCCAGGGGCGGGGTTGGGGTCCGCCTTAATGAGTTCCAAGACTCTCACCTGCTCTGGGCCTCGGTCTCTACCTTTAATAGAGTCAGGTACTCTGCCTACCCAATGGCCTTGGGGAGACAGTGCTTATGAGTTTGGTCTGCTAACAGGTATGTGACAAATGTGACAGTTGCTACAGGGCAGAGTCACCTATTGCAGGGACAGATGCACCTACTGCATACAACTGCCTACTTATTCTTTGTACCCAAAATTGAACTATGCCCTCCTCCAGAGGCCTCATAGTCTAGAGGCAGAGTCCAGACTAGTGTTCTTCAGCCCCACATCCCCAAGTCTTCTACGCTTGTCTCTTCCCTTGCTGACTTGACCACCGCCCCCCACCCCCCAGAGGACTGGCAAAGCCCGGGGCTCTGGAGAACCCTGTGAAACCCACAAAGGGATCATAGACTGGTACACTTGCCCGGGGCCAGCCAGCCTGAGCCTCTCCCAGGGTGAGGGGTTGAGGAGTGGCCCTCAATTCCCGGATGGCTAGCCTTTAAAGCTGGCCAAACACAGCATTGTTTGACATCTTGGAAAAGAATCTGGCACCGCACATTTCTCCCATCTAAATCATTGTAAAGTAACTTAAAAGTTTGTACAAAAATGAGAAGTTGATCTCTGAATGGCCTGCCAGGCTATTGTAACCCAATATATTTTACCCTTAAACCAGAAATGTGTTTGTTTAGAAGCAAGTCACTGGCAAATGCCAAATCTGGAGGCATTTCCTCCCCTGCCCTGCCGCATGCCCCACCCCCCCAAACCCCTTCTTTATTCTCTGCATCCAGCTTCTTCATTAGGGCATGAGAAACTGGGCCTTCCTTCCTCTTGGGCCATGTGAGCTGCAGGGAGGAAACTTGACATTCATTAGGCACCAACTGTGTGCCAGGTCCTACTCTCAGTATATCAGTGTATCACTTCTCAGAGCTGTTTGTGATGGTCCCATTTAGAAGCAAAAAATGGGGACAGGGATGGGATATGATTTGCCCAAAATCATGGTCCTTGTTCTATGTGAATTTATACATGGCGTCATCCTACACCTTATGTGTGAAACAGAGCCCTTGATTCTTCTCCAGGGGCCAGAGGGAAAGACATCATCACCAGAGCCAACTGTGTCCACCACCCAGAAGGTTCTCCTGCGGGGTCTCAGCCTTACCCATGAGCAAAAAGCTCAGAAGGCAACTTGCTGAGAACCTAACCAGTCCTACAGATTTTAAGCCTACCCCAGGGCCTGAGAGGTCCTGGGCTTTGACTAACCCCCCTCCCCACCCAGAACTGGAAGGGTCTTTGGGCTGGGCCTGGAGGGGAAGATGCTCCCCCTCCCTGGCTCCAGCAATGGCCCCTCTCTGTCTTTCATCTCCTGCCCTCCGTACTGTGAGCTGCACGCAGCAGTAATGGATTGCAGTGGACTTTTTTCAATTAGGCTGATTTTCCCCTGCCTGTTACTATAAAACTCCAGATGGTCTGGGGCTTCACGGTTCCCGGGGTATTTTCCCCCATTATTTTAATCTTCTTTCGTAACGCGCCCCACATGTGGGAACAGGGCCTTTCAAGGCTCGGCACTCTGCGGATCAGCCCTGTGCTCTCCTTTCCACTAGGCTTCCTGGGTTTCCCTTTCTGTAGGGCAGCATCACAGAGAGCAGTCCCAGCCTAGATTTGCTGAGAAAGGGAACCCATGTTGGGCCCAGTTTGAAATCACAGGAATAACAGCCTGGTTTAGGTGGTCTCACATACCCCGAGGCACTGGGCTAAGAGTTTAGGGGTGTGCAGCCATGTCAGTCAGACTCCGGGCCAGTTTTGATTGGCTATGTGAGTGTGGTGACATCACCCTTCTGTCATCTGCAGGGTGAGGCTGGGAAGTCAACTAGCCAGTGGTAGGTGAGATGTGTGAGGGGCATTGCCTTTCCACGCCACTCTCTCTCAGGATGTATTTCAGTGTTGATAGCCACCTATCTTGACATGTTTTGAGACTGTTAGACACCCTACAGAGTTTTCCCCCAATAGTGACCCTGTCTATCCCCATGTGTGAGCCTTTGCTTCAGGCTAGATGAACCGGGAGTATATCTGGTTAGTTGAAACAGCGTGTCTAAATTTACCCACGGAACTGTCTGAAGGCCACTGGTGGCATGGAGACCAAGGCCCACAGGATGCTACATGCATGCTTTGGTTCGCAAACAGCACCCTCCCCATGTGCCCAGGAGATCGCTGGGCTCTGGACAGGTAAAATGAACTCACCTAAGAGCATTCCCTCAGGGTGCATAGAGGATGGACTGGAACCACACTGTACAAGATGCTGGGGCAGAGAGGTGTGCCAGCTGATGACTCTGCCAAGTATCGCCAGGGCCAGATCATACCGGCACGAATGCAGGGTCAAACTGTATAATATAATAAAGTACGAGAGAGCTGACCCCAGTTGTAGCAAGGAGGGGTAAGGACAGACCTTATCTAGATGCTAAGTGCTTGTTCTAGATGCCACATGGGAGCGAACTGGGAAGAGGCAGGCAGCTCTGTGGTACCCAGGGGGGTCAGCTGCAATGGGTAGAGCATGAAGAGGTGTTGGAGAGATGGCTCCTCCATGGGCTGCTGGCAGATTAGATGCTGAGATTAAGGAGAAGGAAACAGGTCTCCTAGCTTAGCACCTGGGTAGAAGGCCGTCTCATCAGCAGAAGCCATGCTGGAGCACCCCAGGGGAGCCTGGTGTCATCATCTGCTGACCCATGGCAGTAACAGTACAAGAGTGTTCTGTAAAGTTGTTCAGGATCAGAAATACCAGAGCTCACTTGCTCCATGTATGTGATCAGAGGCAGCCCCAGCTCCAGTGTCTGCTTTCCCTCTGCGTTCCTGATGCTGGCACCCCAGCGCCCCTGCAGCTCGCACTGCCAGGGCTTGTGCCTGCCCTCCCTGAGATGAATCTTTTGGCACCTCATTTGTTGAAACCTAGGCATCAGGGCTCAGCCTCAGGAAGGCTTTGGTAATCCCCAGCCCTGCAACTGGAAGGACCACACATTCAGCCTTTAGAGCTCTCAGCTGCCTATGTGGGACAGTAAGGCATTTTGTGCCTTTGTTGTTGAAAGGTAGAGTATGGTGAGGGGGTTAGCTAGGTGTGGGCTACAGGGGTGAGGAGTAAGAAAAGGAAAGGGTAGGGGTAAGTGGGAGGACACAGACAGACACATACATGCACACATATATGCACATATGCACGAACAGCTCTATTAGAGATGCAGTAGGCCAGAGATGACCTCAGCCCAACCTCCACTTAACCTGCTCTGGGACCTTAAGTACCATCGACAGGAACAAGATCAGAGCTTGTCATGTGCTATTTCACTTAGGACTAACATCCAGTAAGTTTAGTGCCATTCCCCTAGTTTACAGATAAACTGAGACCCACAGAAGAACTTGCCTGGGATCAGGAAGTGAGCAGCCAACAGTTGCCCAGATAGTCTGTGGCAGAAGCCATGTCTATAATCAGTGTGCTCTGTGCCGCCGAGCCTCAGCCCCTCCCTCATCTGACTAGGCAGAGTCATACATACCTAGAAGGCCATGGGGACAGCATGCTGGGGCAGCACCAGGCCCCTTGAAGCCAGGCACAGGTGTTGATACGATGGTCACTCCCAGCCTCTGCTCTATCTCTGGCCTCATCTGTGCAGTTGTTAGAGATAATTGGGCTTGCAAGGGTGAGCAGGTCTGGATGCTGGTTCTGATGGAAACACGGGTCTGCCAGGATCCGTATGGCACCTTTAACTCAGACCTGTACTAATAAGGCAGCATCCCTTCCCCACCCACTGCTTCCTCTAAGTGTCCTTGGAATGACAGGCTGCTCCCAGAACACAAAAGCTTCCACTGCAGATGCAGTGGGGTTAGAAAGGCTCCCCCTAGGAGGTGATGTCTAAGGGACAGAAGCAAGTATTTGTTAAGGGGAAAAGGAAGGAAAGGCCTTTGAGGCCTCTCGATCATATTAAGAAAAGGCCTTCCGGATGGAGACTCCTGGCAAGTTCTGAGTCATCTCTCCACAGCTGATGTGTGGGCTGTATGGGGTGGGAGAGACATTCGGGGCCGTCCTGGAAGACATTAACATAGATCCTGGATTTCTGGAAAATGTATACATTAAATTGTTCGAGTGGGAAGGGAAGACTTCCCAGGAGAGGTGCAGTCTGAACAAAGGCAGGGATGGGGAAACAGGTGTTCTGAATCCCAGACAGGATCCACAGAGTCCTGGCAGGGAAGGGGTAAACCAATCCCCAGAGTCTGACAGACTCTCACATAATCAGAGAAACCAGTCAGTAAGCAACTGAGTGCCAAAGTGGATACTGAGAAAGTGGATGCTGTTTCTGCCCAGGGGCCTTCATCACATAGGCGTGAACTTGGTGAGCGGGGAGACACTGGCCACTCGCTATTCCATATCCAGAATTTCCTTTTGTTCTGATAAAACAACAGGCCCACAACTAGAAACCCAGGTTGATCCCAGCAGCGGCATGTACAGTGACCCACTTGGCATCTAAGGGGCCATTGTCTCTGACACTTGTCCTCGCAGCTATACAGGAAGTTCTGCCGTGGCCTCTGCTCTTGACGGACCTCAGTGGCCCTCTGTAACTGCAGCGACTCCTTCTCTCTGCCTCTTCTCCAAGTCTTACTTGCTTCTAGCAGCCAAAGGTGGCTTCTTCATGCATACTTGGCACTGTCCCCATTTCCCCCTGCTCCCTCTGATTCTCATAATTCATATATGACCCTGTCCCCCTAATTCCCAGAGGGTGTGTTTGGCCCTGCCCACACACACCCCTAATTTCCAGAGTATACATCTGATCAGCCCTGCCATGATCTCCACTTTCCCTGGTGTGAATTATAAACTTGTCTGCCTGTCATCTGAGCTGCAGGGCAGCCTGACTCTGATTCCCTACATGAACCTCCCCCAGCATTCCCTAGGGCATAACTTACATAAGTGCAGAGGGGCTCTACAATAGACCTATGCCCTTTGCATGTGCTGGAGCCTCAGTCTATCCTTTGTGTCCCACTGTCCTGTCAGCCCATCGTAGAGTGGGCTATGCCACCATGGTAATGGGTTCCCAGGAGCATCGGTGGGGTGACTGAAGACATGGGTGCTGGTATGACCAGGTGCTATGTCTTCCACACCCCTTCCCATCTCTCCATGCTTGGGACGGTCCTTACTCACTCCGAGACATCTCATGTCTGATTCCCAGGCTGGCTGAAGGGACCAGTCTGTGCTGCCATGGCCTACAGCTCTCTTGCTCTGACTGTTTGGCTCTGAAGCTTTCTGATGACATGTGTATCTCCTATGTGTCCTTGTCCTTCTAGAGGGCAGTACCCATGTCTGAGTTCCCTTGACAACCTGGTTAAGCCAGCCTAGGCTGGAGCTGCTCCATCCAAATGAATGTTCCCAATCATTTGGGATTACCAGACATACAGAGCCTCCTTAGATTAAGTGCCTACCCCTAAAGGGACAAGAACACAAGCCGCAGGATCTTAACTCTGCCCCTAAACCTTTCCAGACACGCCCTGAACTTACTAACAGGTACTGCACCTTTAAAGTCGGCAAAGACATTAAAGACTAAATGGCAGTTCAGGGGAGAGGGAGAGAACAGAACCTTCAGCACCTTCCCTTGAGGGGGGAGTCTAGAGCGGGGACATAAAGGGTTGTTTTGGAGCCCTAGCCCTTGGGAAACATGAACATTTTTGTCCCCAGCGGGTTGCTGTAGCACAGGGAAACCTAGTGCAGAGGGCTGGAGTCACATAGATTCTATCCTGGGTTGGGTGCTCACAGCTGGACTTGCAGGAGAAAGCCATCCCTCCATCCCTTTGTCCTCAGCAGTCACTGGAAGTCAGCAAGCATAGTCACCTACCTAGGCTTTGACCTCACATTTGGCCTGTAGCTTGTCTTTGCTGTGTCGTGTGACTGTGGTTGGGCAGGTCACTTCACTCTACCAATGTTTCTGAGACAAGGACATTGATGTCACATGCTTCAGCGGTTTGTTACTAAACACGCATGCTACCTGGAGCAGCAGGTTCCAGCCACTGTGGCCTCTACCCCACCCTGAAATACACCTAGCTGGAAGGCCAGCTGCATGGGCAGATAGTAGGTGACACCACACCAAAGGCTGGAGTCTGCTGCTTCACTCACTCACCCAGCCAGCCAGCCTCTGAGTTGGACTTTGAAGGCTGAGCCGGGGGTAGGTGGATGATCAGGAGAGACGACCTTCCTTGTTGAAGGACAGGCACGAACGAAAGCTGAAAACTGCCTTCTGCTAGAGGAGGCCAGGCAGAGAGGCAGGCAGGTGGGAGAATGCCACAGGAACAGAACGCTAGGTGGCAGGCAGGTCTGTGAGGAGGGAGCCACTGGGTTCTGTTGGTATGCGGGGGCTCCAGGGTAGCTGTGTGGAGACCAGGGCAGGAGGTAGGGAGGATGTGCATAAGTCAGAGGGTATGGAAGAGAGGTCCAAGCTCAGTGGAGGCTGCGGGGACACACAGTTGAGGCCATGGAGAATGGACAGGGTGGGCAGAGGCCCATACTCTTCTTCCTGTCTTCGCTGTGACTCATTTCTTCACACACACACTGCTAGGAACCTAACAGCCGTACTGTGTTGGGTGGCTACTACAGGTCCAGTACCTGGCAAGCAACCTGCTGGAAGGTGGGCATAGGACAGCAGCTAAATGACATGTGACCCAGTGACCCTTCAGTGTCCATATGTGACTGTCTTACAACAACTATTAAGGATGGTGCCCTATGTCATTCACTGCCATCTTTGTATCGTCCCTGATGGATAGCCATAGCCTCACCTTAGGAGAGGAGCAGATACATTGAAGGCTCAGGGCACCCCAAAGCTGCTCAGGAATAAAGCCCTTCCAGTCCAGGCTGGGCTCCCACATTCTGGGGTTCTATGCTCGGACATGGTCTGCCTTGCAGTCGCTAACTTGGGATGCACAACTGGCACATGTGTAGTTGTTACCCCCACGGTCAAAAGCAGCAAGGTCATCTTGTCCCGCCCTAGCAGACTCTAAGCCTGGCCACTCTCTCAGGGCATTGTTCCCAGAGGCTTAGGGAGGGCAGCGGGTAGTTTGGCCTGGGCCAGGTATGCATAGGGGTGCTGTTTCTAGGTGGGTGGGCCCTCAGGGCTGAGGGCACCCCTCATCAGCCTCTCCTGCAGTTCGAAGGCTGCAGTAAAGCCTTTTCCCGTCTGGAGAACCTGAAGATCCACCTGAGGAGCCACACAGGCGAGAAACCATACCTGTGCCAGCACCCAGGCTGCCAGAAGGCCTTCAGCAACTCCAGTGACCGTGCCAAGCACCAACGCACCCACCTCGACACGGTAGGTAGGCCTGAATGTGGAGGCCGGGGTGGAACAGGGCTACACACAGACCCCAGCCTCCAGGCTGAGTCTCTGCCTAGAGCTGCAGGCTCTGTCACACAGGGCAGGTAACTCTGGGCAGGAGTGGGAGGGGTGTGTTCTTTGTATTGTAGTATGATTAGTAGACTTCCTTTCCACTAAGTAGATTTTTTTTCCCATCGTCTTCCAGTGGTAGCAGACACAAACAACTTGGGTATTGCCACATGTCCTCAGTGAGGATGTAGGATGGTCAGACGAACTTAACAAGGGCCTCCAGATGAGATTACCCTACTTGGCCCACAGGTATCAGCGCAGGCCCCAGGGTCTTATGGGAAAGTGGATGCTCTCACTCCCACATACTTTCTTTGGCAGGCCAGCTCTATCTGCATCCTGAGCAGGCCACTTCCTGCTCTTCCCACTCCTCACTTGGGGACAATACATAGGCTCTCTAAGGCTATCTTTCTCCCCTAAGGAGCTGTAGTTGATGATGTGCAGGATCCAGCATCTTGCCACAGCAGTGCTATGTCTCTTGCCACCTTCCTGCCCTGCTTATATTCCAGAGACCCACAGCTCTGTCCCAGGTCCCTCCACACGTCCCCTGCGCAAATAAGGGCACCAGCAGTTAACACAGCACTTTCAGGATGCCCCTATACTGCTACCAAGGTCCCTGACCCATGTGACACAGGAGGGAAGTGGGCTTGGGGGTCCTATGCGTGCCCACGATTGCATGGCTGACCCTGGCAGGGGTGACAGACTCCGTCTGCATGCCGGTCTCACAGGGAATGTGTCGTGTATCTTGGGAGGATCCCAACCCTGTGTGCAGGACAAGGCTGGAGTCTGCTGGAAGAACCCATGTTTGGACTTCAGAGCAATTCTCTGCTGTGCTGCCTATGTTGGTGGAGCTGGGATGGGGCTAGGCTCCATTTGATAGATAAACCTATCCCATCCAACACACAGACGAAGGAATGGGGGCCCGAGAGGCTAACTGACCTCTTTGTGCAACTCGGAAGCCATAAAACAGTAAAGGTCAAACCTGAGAAGACACGCAGCCCTCCAGTCCCAGCCCTGTACCTTACAGCTAGGAACCAAGATTCAGAAAAGTCAGCGGAAAGATCACAAGGGAACTTTGGAGCCAGGCCAGACCCTGGACTGGGCCCCTTCTCTCTTCCAGCCCTAAAGTGTCACACACCTGCCCCAGTTCAGGCGAAGCTGAGACCCAAGCCAGATCATTTCTGTGTCAGTGACAGGCAGGGGGCAGAGCCAGATGCACCGGTGTCTGACTCCAAGCCCAGGGCTCTTTACTGAAAAAGCTTGAATGGCTGTATCTAAGCCGAAGGGGCAGATTGGCAAGTAGTCCTTGTCTCCAACGCCAACTCAACTTCCCTCCTCTTAGAGACCTCACTGTCAGTGGCTGGGACTGGAAGTGAGCTGTGTTCTTCCAAGCCTCTCTCTTTGGTCACCTCAGCCTTGGGGTCCTTGGCACTTGCTCTTGAGAGATGCAGCTCATATGGCAACACCCCCAGATTTGCCTTGAAGCCACAAGGCATCCAACATGGCGCATCCCCATGGCCTGTCTAGTTTCTGGTTCCTTCCTCACCCCTGCCCGTACTGTATTTCCCAGCCCGTTTGATGAGTGAGCATAGCCCCTGAGGCCTAGGCCAGGTCAGGTTCGCACAAGCCCACTGGGTTACCCCCAGGCCACTCACACCCTGCTCTCTGCCTAGACAGCATGGGCAGCTCCTTGTTGCTAGGCTATGTCCTAGCCCTTACCCCTCAAGTCAGCAGCAGGTCAGGCTCATACACAGGACCTCTCATAGAGACCCAGCCTCAGTCCCAGCTATCCCTGGCATCAGAGAGTACAGGACCCATGGCAGGAAGGCAGTTCTGTGAGCAGACCAGAGAAGGCGGGCTGCGGCTCTGATTTTGGCTCTGCCACCTGTCACAAAGCTCGGATGAGAACCCCCCATTACCTCCTGTACCCCAGTTTTCTCAGTGGTAAGAGGTCTGCCTCTTGAGAATAGAGGGTATAGCTGAGTTGACTGATTAGAGGCCTGCATTGCAAACCAAGCAGCCCTTTCTTTCCCAGTCTGTTACATCAGCCAAATCCTCCCACACCAGTGTGGGCTTGACCCTGGCAGCCACTGTTCCAGTGTGGGCCTCAGTTTCCCCATCAACAGGATGCGACCTCTATTCGATTGAACTTTTCGGAGGTTCTGAGAGAAGGAAGTCCCCTAACATAGAAGGGCACACACCTGCTGGCTTTGACATCTTCTGTAGAACTGGGGCATTTCTCATGAGTGGGTGTGGGACTCAGAGGGTACCATGAGTGGCTGGTGCTTGGCAGTGCTATGCCTAGGAAGCCTTCAGAGACAGAACTGTCTCCCATGTCCAGCTCATAGAGCTCTGTACAGATAAGGAAAAGTAGCCTTGTCGACAGGAATAACACAAGCCCAGTCCTGGGGCTTGTATGGGGATTCCGGGCCTAGGGTTTGACTGGTAGCTTGGGATAGCCACAGGGTTTCCTGAGGGCTCAAGGGAGCTGCTGGGCCTGAGGAATGTTCAATACACGTCAAGCCCTGGAAAAACAAACACAAAGATGGGCCTTGCTGCCCTGTTTCCAAGCGAGTGTGCCTGCCACACAGGGCTGTTTGTTTCCTTTTTGACCAAAGCGTATGGATTGTATCAGCGTTCTCAAGGGACAAGGCCTGGGGCCAGACAGCTCAGGGGCAGGGCAGGGCTCATGGGAGAGCATCCTGGGGCCCCTTAGAGAGAACGCATGTGTGTGAGAGTGTGTGAGTGAGTGAGTGAGTGAGTGAGTGTGTGTGTGTGTGTGTGTGTGTGTGTGTGTGTGTGTGTGAGAGAGAGAGAGAGAGAGAGAGAGAGAGAGAGAGTGTGTGTGTGAGGATGGAGGTTGGGTCTCATGTGAGGGGCTGTGTGAGTGTGTGGGACTCGCATGTTGAAGCAGGTGGTGGGCAGTCCCAGTCAGGCCTCCCTCTCCCTCCCCTGCCTTCCTCTTGGCTTAGTCAGCTTCTCACCACTGTCTCTCTCTTTTTGTTGTTCTCCATTCTTTAACCTGGCAATCTTCGTGGCAGCTCCAAGGTATGGTTACAGTCATCTCTTTCTGTTTCTCCCCACCTGAACAGTGGGCACCTCTCTGAGCTTCCCTGTCTCTGATAGGGGCAGAATTGCCTTGAGGCTTATAGGTAGCTCCCCTTGGTGTCTCTGACTGGACATGACAATCCCTGGGGCTTCTCTAAGAGGTACCATTTCCTAAACACACAGGCCCATGCTACACACACACACACACACACACACACACACACACACACACACACAACTTCCATCCTCTGCAGTTCCAGGAGGCAGTCCTGAGGGCTATGAAACACTCAGCGTGCTTCAAATAAAAAGCCCTGTGAACTTCATGCCTCAGTAGCATCTGAGAGCCCCAAGTACTGAAAACCCCTGAGCTGTGAGATGTATGTAGGGCCGTGAGTTGCCCTTCACTGGTCTTCTGGAACCTGGGCAGGATTAGATGGGTTCCTCACTGGTAGCACAGAGGGACAGCATGGCCTGCGGGAATCTCAGGTCAATCCAGAAGACAGGATCTAAGCAAAGGTAAAGAGGAGGTGACATGGGTTGGGTGGGGTAGGAGGACCATTGTGGGATACGAATGGGGACAATAGGAGGGGACCCCAGTCAGTGCCAGGAACCGACCCAGATCCTATCAGGGGTCCATGGAGGGTTGCACAGAGGCAGGACCATGGCTGCACTGTGGCAAGAGCTCTGGGACTTTGCATGGAAGGAGACTAGGATCTTGGGGGCAGGGGAGAACCTGGGGCAGGAGTCTAAACAGAAGCCAAGGGCTGGCTTGGAGTCTCCTGCTGGCCTTCCAGGGCAGTGGGATGGTCATAGGAAACCAGTCTGGCCCATGCCCATGCAGACAGCATGGCCTTAGGGCCCCCCAGCTTATGCTCCTTGAGGTCAACTCCCCCACCCCTAGTTATTGGAAGGGAGACCTTGCTTGCTGTGGCCCATAGTACCACTTGGACCTGCCTAACAGCAGCCATTTAGGCTGGCCCTGGGACATGCCATCTTCCTCTCTTCATTCTCCTGCCCAGGACAACCTCTTGTGTACCCCTGTCCACGTACTGCTTCTGTGAAGCTAAGCTATGACAGCATTCTTGTCACAGCCAGTGTGAGCTAGAAAGACCCATAGGGTTCAGTCAGTCCCCCTTTGCACACAGGAAACAACTGGCCCATACGCTCGACATGGTGGCAGAATGGGGACAGCTCACCTCTCCTCCCCCAGACTAGGTTATCTGTAGCCTTCAGACTGCAGCCTGCCCCTTACCTACTCACCCTTCCCATGGCAGGTCACCTTCAACAGTGGCCTCTTACCTTTCCCTCATTTCCCTCTGATGTTACAGAAGCCATATGCTTGTCAGATCCCTGGCTGCTCCAAGCGCTACACGGACCCCAGCTCCCTCCGCAAGCACGTGAAGGCCCACTCAGCCAAAGAGCAACAGGTGCGTAAGAAGGTAGGTGGCCACAAGCCCAGTCCCATCTCTGCAGAAACCTCTAATCCCAGCCACTTGTCCAGCATCAGACCAAGTACCCCATGTCAGTGTGTCTCTACACACATGTAAATGCCCACTGCCCTTCCATCTGCCCATGTCTGCCTCCCGCCCAGTATACCCTGCCCCTATCACCCCAAGTTGATAGACATTTGCCCACTAACAGACTGGCATCCTTAGCCATGGCACTGATACCCAGCTGTGGGCTAGGCATCGCAGGTCTAAAACAAAAGACATGGTACCCATTTCCAGCGATGTGAGGCAGATCAGAGGAGGCTCCTTGCCTCATATTAATGACAGCAGGGAGGTCATCTCTGGCACAGATAAAGGGCCTTGGCCCATCTGCATGAGAACAGAAAGGTCCCAGGAAAAAGGACCAGGAACCATGAAGAGTTAGGGGTGTGACCTCTGGTTCCATCTGCTGAGTCTGTCATGGCTCGCTTGGTGGCCCTTATGCCTCTGAGTCTCCTGTTCCTCAGTTGCTGGCTGGGCCATGGGTGCTGGTAAAGGCTGAGTGACAGGACACAAACATACAGGGGGTGGGCATTGAGTCAGGTAAGAAGTGTGTGCCCAGGGCACAGATTCACAAACATACAAGGGGTGGGTATTGAGTCAGGTAAGAAGTGTGTGCCTGGAATGACCACAGCACATGCAGAGCCAGTGTACTCTGTACATAGATGGGCAGTCCCACATGCTGGAAGCCATGCCTAAGATTTGAGCTGTGTCCTGAGGACATTCAATGACATCTTGAGAGCTCTCTGCACTGGGAGCAAGGGAAAGAGTGGAAATGCCCCAGGATAAAATGATGGAGACCTGGGCAGGGGCTGGGGGGGCATTAGGACCCCAGGGGACACATTGATGGAAGAGAGGATGTTTTGCATGAGAAAGCCAGCGATAAGGTGCTGGGGCCTCCAGGTCATTAAGCCAGGAACAGACCAGTACCTCAGAGCAGCAGCAAAGCAAAGCATCCTGACCTGTGGCTCTCAGTCTCTGAGGGCCATGGGAGTAGGGTTTCCTTAGATATCAGAGGATGTGAGAGTGAAGGGACAGGCAGGAGCCCCCTGGGACCACCAACAAGGTGGAAAGACACAAGACGGGCAAGCCCATTCGCTTGCTTACTCGATGCGAGCAGTGAGCTCAGACACTGCAGTAAATAAAACAGCAAAACCATATACAGACTGGGGGAGCAGATGGCTTCCGTCCCATGAATGGGCAGATGGAGACGGTACTGCATACACACCAACCCCATGATGGAGATGGATAGGACGGCAGGGTCATGGGTCTCCGTCCTAGAGGCACTGGGGGACCCATCTGATAGAGCAGAGGAGAGTGGAGTCAGTGCATGCAGCTTACTGGTGCGAATGTCACCACATCCTTAATTCTGAGACCTGGGCTGGGGGCTGGGGAGCATCAAGATCCCAGGGGACACATCAATGGATGACAAGCTGCTAACCCAGTGGCTCATCTCAGTGTATGTGCCGTAGCTGTCATCCTGCAAGTGATCCCTTGCTTATGTCCATTTCAGATACGTGGGAACTGAGTCTCAAAGCGTTAATGATGTATCCCAGTCATGCAGCCCAGGACAGACAGCTGGAGTGCTAGATCCTGACACTGCCCTCGGCATAGGGGCCTCAAGGCAGCAAGGGATGGTTCAGGCTTCCGTAGGCTGGAACTAGGTGCCAAGGAGGCTGCTGTCCCCAGCACACTGGTGCCTAAGGCCCAGAATCCTGCCCTGGTTTTCCCAAGCCCGTGCTTGGCTCACATTGAACCCCCAGGGACCAGGGCTACAGATCTGCAAACTTCCCAACAATAAGCATCCATTAGAGCCATCGGGGGTGATGGATCTTTCTGGGTAAGGCGACCCTTGTATTATGACAAGCCCTTGGCAGCCCTGCTGCATTTTGGAGAGAATTAGAAATGCTTTTCTTCCTTAATTCCCCTCTCCTGCTGTTCCTAATCCAATCGACATTGCGGTCTGCAAGAACATGCCTTGGCCCTCTTTTGCCAGAAACTTCATTTACATGGAAAACAGCTGCTGGGTCAGGCTCTGAGAGCCCGGTGCGAGACTGGCATGCCTTCTCCACCTGGGAAGGTGGCAAGCCCCTCGGGCCTGAATCTCAGCTGCCCAAGAACACGGGCAAAGCTCTGGGCTCCTCAGCACCTGTTTTGACCTGGTACAGTGAGCATTTGCACAGAGCCTTGGCTCTTGACTGCTAAGCTTTGGGATTCCCCTAGAAAAGGTTCATCTCCCATGCAGATGCCTGTCCCTTTGTCACCCCATGTCTTGAGAGCCCCACCCTGTCTGTTTTATCTCTACCTGGAGAAGTATGTTTGCTCCAAGGTGTCCTTAACCAGATCATTCCAGCCAAGCTTCACTGCTAGCCAGACAGCTCTGGTCCACACAGCAATCCACTGGGCCACTACTGTGACCTGGAGGGAGTCATGCAGCTGGAGCCTAGCCAACCCTACCCACAGTGCTTCACAAATCACCTTCTTGGCATCACATTACTGCCAGCCATGGCTGCAATAGTACAGTCAGTCACTGCTCCAGAATACAGGACCCAGAGCAGTTATTTATCCACTGACATACGGGAAATAAGAGGTGGCATGGAGCTGGGGACCAGCCCTGGACTCTTTCCATTGTCCCTCATAGTGACAGGGAGGATGGATGGAGAGAGGGGAGAAGGGATGGTTGCTAAGCAACACCACTCCTACCACCACAGGCTACCCTGATGGGAGCTGCAAACGCCCATTAGTTGCACTTGACCATCCCTCTCAGGTCACACCTCTAAAGCTGATCCCTCAGGTACCATGAGGAGACCCTTCCCAAGGGACATAGGACCCCAACTCGAGCCTGAGAGGCTCCCCTCCCTTCTAACCTGACTCAGTGGGCTAAAGGTATGCCCACCTTTCTGACATGGCTTCTCCTAGGAACAGCCTTTAGTAAAATCCTTGCACATCAAATCCCGTGCTGGCGTCTCCTTGGAATTCCTTACGGTGTCCACTAGCCCGCTTTCCTGATGAGGAAACAAATACAGCAAAGAAGTTCCTGCCTTTCCCACCTTGTCCCCCTGAAGCAAGGGTGACTGTGGGCAGGTGGCCTGACACTCACACTTCCTCACTCTTGCTCCCCAGCTGCACACAGGTGCCGATCCAGAGGCTGCCGTTCTGTCAGAGTGTCTGGCACTGCAGCAGCTCCAAGCATCCACACCTTTGCCAGCCAGCAGAGGGAAGGGCAGCCAAACCCTGAGCCAGGAGCTACTCCCAGGTATGTTCACATGACACAGGGCCAGAGCACAGCCAGGGGGGTCTTTCTCAGCCAAGCATCCCTCAGGAGGACCCCGGCATACTGTCGGCCCAAGGGATTATGGGTAAGACTTGTTGCAGAGTGCGTTGTCTCCTGGACTCCACTGCTTCTGCCCCCGCACTTTCAGAATGTCCTCTCACAACTCTTCTAAGTAGGTAGATGCCCATGAGTAACTCACCGTTGCCATAAGATGTCACCCACTCCCCCTTAGTCTGATGGAGACTTCCTGGATGCACTCTGAGCACCTATCTGTCCTCACTGCAGTAAGCCCCTCCCCCATCTTCCTTCACCATCATGACTCTTTTTAAAACGATTTATTTACTATATATAAGCACACTGTAGCTGTCTTCAGACACACCAGAAGAGGGCATCAGATCCCATTACAGATGGTTGTGAGCCACCGTATGGTTGCTGGGATTTGAACTCAGGACTTCTGGAAGAACAGTCAGTGCTCTTAACCACTGAGCCATCTCTCCAGCCCTACCATGATAGCTCTTACCCTGCTCTCAGAACCTTCCATCTTGTCCCCTCCTCCTAGAATTCTTCCTTGGGACTGTCAATTTACCTTCTGTCTCCCCACCAGCCTGTGGCTGGGAACTCCTCTGGAGAAAGCCCGAGTCTGTCTCATCCCAGAGTCAGCAGTACCCAGCTTGGGACACATGCAGAACCAGGCTTGGGGACCTGTGGCCCTGTCTGAAATACTGTGAAGAGAGTCTAGCCCTCTGAGTGTGAGCCAGTTCTTCCTTGTGGTGTGTCTACCTACATCTATTCACAGCGAGGCACTCCAAGAAGCACTGTCTTGCTCAGTGTCCAGCATGACTCCTTCAGAAGAGAAAGCTGAGGCTTTGAGAAGGGCGGGCCACTTAGCCGAAAGCACAGCCATTCACCGCTGAGCTCTGTGGGCCAGCATAGGGCTCTCTGGGCCTGACCCTGCAAGGCCCACTTGGGCAGCACTCGTAGCCAGTGGTCCAGCAAGAACAGCAGCTGCTGGCTGCAGGGCACACTCAGGCCATGGCAGGCATCCTGGCCTCGTGGCTTGGGAACGCTGCCCAGCTGCGGGCACATGGCCTTTAGATTCAGCGGGAGGTTCTTGGACTGTGCCTTCCACCCCTGAGGAAACCACAGCCGCAGAGCAGAGAGCTCAGTTGCCCTATGGGATTTCTTGAATTACTCCAACCATTTAGAGCATTTTTTATTTTCTAATTATATTCTTTCCCCCAACACTCAAGTAGTATTGGACTTTAGAACATGTTTGCACCCTAACCAGACAGCCTTGGAAGAGCAGGTTTTCACCCATTTGCAGGCCTACTGTGTGAGGACACCCCAAGGCGAGGGATGCACACAGCCCAGCTAGGTACCCCAAGTCCCAAAAGTGCAGGACTGGACGGGTCAGGAAGGGGCTTATTCTCCATCACTGGGACCCCAAGTGAGGACTCCAGAGAGGGGCACACTGATAGGGGCACAGCTGCCTGGAAACCTGGATCCTGCAGCCCCCATGTCCACCTTGAGAGAACTCACCGGGCAAGGACTAACCCATCTAGATCAGAAGCAGCAGGTCAGCTCAGGAGCCTCTTTGTCCTCACAGAGTTCTCTCTCTTAACCCATGGCATCTCATCCAGTTCCCAGCTACAATGGAAGGCCTCTGGCCAATATCATGCCTGCCTGCTGCCTAGTGTGGATTAGATAAGTCTTCTTCAGTGTCCTTCCCATGCCTGCTGTGAGGACAAAGCTGAAAATGCACCCCAGCGGCTATTCGGGGCTCTGTCTGCTTCCCACAGCTCGCTTCGCTGGTGGGTGGGGGTTGGGGGTGTGGTAGGGGGTTAGGGGGTTGCTTGCTTGAGCCCAACCTGTGTCCCTGAGGCCTTGCTCTTCATCGAATGTCCCCTACAAGCTCTGTTGAGGCCACCTCACACAGTTCTTCATACCTGCTATGCTTGCACTGTACTGGCCTCAGCTCTCCAACCCATGGAGAAGCGGGAAGGATAGCCTGCCAGTCGCTCCCTGGGGCTGGGCTGCATACAGACGCCTGAGGCAAAGTTGAGAACAGATGTTAGGGCCAGAGGTTAAGTGCTCATGGCTGATGATTGATGTTGCTGCTTTACAACCCAAAGAGGTGTGGTCTGAGGAGGCTACAGGCCCAGTCCCCACTTCCATGGCCCTTACGGTCCAGTGATTCTTCCGTCCCGTCCACTATCCATGTACACGCTCCATCACCGCCGTGCGTCTGTCTGGGGCTGTGAAGACGAAGGCGTCAGCCAGGACAGCAACAAAGGCAGGGGACAGATCCTAGGAGGATCGCAAGAGTCCAAAACTGAGGGGATGAGGGAGAGATGATGTAGGCTTGTCACTGCGTGCTCTGGGAGGGGACACTTACCTAGCAGGCGTGTCTTCAGCCCCCACAGGGTGCCATGACAAGTGGTGAGGATGTGAGAAGTGGGTGTCAGCGGCGGAGGGACCTATCAGCATTCCAGACTTCCCAGCTGTCAGGGCCTCAAAATTGATTCAAGATGGCAGGCGAGGGGTTGAGGAAAGCACAAAGCAGTGCAGGCTGAGCAGCACTGCACCAAGCTGCTCCCAAGACCTTCCCTCCAGGTACCACCTGACCAAGGCAGGGGGCCAAGTAGCCAGGACAGGCAGCGGTGGGTGGGCAGCCCTGCTGAGCCTGACAGTAGGGTTCTCAAGGCAGGGAGACAGCGCTGGGGAGGACAGCCACAGGGTGCTCCGTTGCTGCCCGGAGCCTGGGTGTCATGATCAGCTGGCTACAATGCCTGCAGCGGAGTCAAAATCTTCCTTGGACACTTTAGACCCAGCTCAGCTGAAGCCTCTACCTCATGTAGGCAACCTCTCCATTCGGAGCGTGATACTCAGGGAGTCTGAGTGTCTAAACTGTCAGATTAGGTGTGTGGAGAAACCTGGCACACAAGTATCATAGTTACCGACCATGATGACCTAATAATGGGACTTTTCCTAGTGCTACCTAGCCACAGCCACCTGTACCACAGATGCCGGTCATCTGGTCTTCAAGGCAGAGTGCTGCAATCTGATAGTGACAGCTTAAAGGTGTGGGGGCCACGTTATCATAGCTTCTTGGTGCTTGCTCAGACCTGTGGCCCAGCCCCATTCAATGCCCTGGTAATAGCCTCCCGTAGGTCTGGTCAGAATGCCCGGTCTAGGATGAGATAGCCTTAGAATGCTAAACAGCTGAGCTCACCCTGAAAGAAACCTGGGTGTTCCCAGGCTAGACTTTAAGTGGTCTTAAAAAGTTTTGGGGCTGGGGATTTAGCTCAGTGGTAGAGCGCTTACCTAGGAAGCGCAAGGCCCTGGGTTCGGTCCCCAGCTCTGAAAAAAAGAACATCCATTTCAAGAACATTAATAATTTCATTCAAATAAGCATACTAGGTTAGAAAGTGAAACTGGTCCCCTTATTTTTCAGGTAAAGTAGGGAGTATCTGAAACCTACCCTTGAACTGACGGTGTGACTCAGTGACAGAAGTCTTGCCTGGCATGCGTGGGGACCTAGATATTATCCCCAGCACCACAAGATAAAGCACAGGCCTTATGCCCGGAGAAGGGGTCATCCTCTCCTGACAGGGGCTCCTTAGTAATGCTGCCCTCTGTGGTCCCCAGACCCTCAGCTGGAACTCTGGACCAACATGTGACTGACCTGGAACTGTTGGTCTGTTAGCCCAGCAGTGTGACTCCCATCCTTGAGTGGGACTCTCATGTAGGCTACATGGCCTGCATAACTATGTAGGCCTTCTAGGATCCTTGAGAGTCAGCCCAGCAGGTCAGCCATTACTCTGCCACTGGTCACGGTGGAGTCCCAGGCTCTGCCTGCTTGTATCTGCAGAGGTGTAGTTTAGTTTATGCAGAGGAAGCCCCTCGGTCAAGTTCTACCAAGCCCTGAGCTTCTCTCTCCATTTTAGAGTCCTTCTGCTTCTGGGGATACGGAGTCATGCCCTGCTTTTCCACAGCAGCCCCATGGATATTTGAAGCCACTCACTCCAAACAAGTCTCCCATACTGTGCCTCTGACAGTCCCCACCATCTTCTCTGTCATTAGAGTGGCCTCAACTCTTGTCAGCCACAGTCTGAACCAGAGCGATGCCATCACCGCTCCTGGTGGAGTGTCCTGCTTATCGTTCTCTCCACAAGCAGACAGTCACAGCTCCTGAGATGTTCTTACCCTAGTGAGTGGCCAAAGCCCAGTAACGTGTGTTTGGTTCCTTGCAGGTGTGTATCCTGGCTCCGTCACCCCACAAAATGGACTTGCTTCAGGCATCCTGTCCCCTTCCCATGACGTCCCTTCCAGGCACCACCCCCTGGAGGTCACCACTGGTTCCCACCACCACCTGTCCCCTCTGCCCACAGCTGAGAGCACCAGGGATGGGTATGTATGGCAAGCCAGTCCTCAGTGGGCATACCTGAGCAGTTGTGTGGGAGGTGGACAGGGCAGGTGCCTCACACCTGAGCAGTTGTGTGGGAGGTGGACAGGGCAGGTGAGCCTCACACCTGAGCAGTTGTGTGGGAGGTGGACAGGGCAGGTGCCTCACACCTGAGCAGTTGTGTGGGAGGTGGACAGGGCAGGTGCCTCACACCTGAGCAGTTGTGTGGGAGGTGGACAGGGCAGGTGAGCCTCACACCTGAGCAGTTGTGTGGGAGGTGGACAGGGCAGGTGCCTCACACCTGAGCAGTTGTGTGGGAGGTGGACAGGGCAGGTGCCTCACACCTGAGCAGTTGTGTGGGAGGTGGACAGGGCAGGTGAGCCTCACACCTGAGCAGTTGTGTGGGAGGTGGACAGGGCAGGTGCCTCACACCTGAGCAGTTGTGTGGGAGGTGGACAGGGCAGGTGCCTCACACCTGAGCACTTGTGTGGGAGGTAGACAGGGCAGGTGCCTCACACTTGAGCACTTGTGTGGGAGGTGGACAGGGCAGGTGAGCTGCACACAATCTGTTGTGACTGATGATAGCAGCCTACATTTATGTGTCACTGTCTAGGGTCTGTGTTCTGTGCCACCTTCTGTGTAAGGTGTTGGTGCCTCGCAGGGACACCCCTACCACCAGAAGCAGATATATTGGTACCCAGTCTGCTAGCTACCCACATCCTCCCTTCAGAAACTTCTGAGAAAATTCTGCTGTAACCAGGCTCTCAGGAGTACACCCCTCCCTGGCTCTTTGGACATTTGATACCAGATTTTCCATAGAGAAGCCAAGCTGGATCCTGTTGGAACCCTCAGAGCCTTCCACAGTGTGCTTCTTTCCCTACTGGTTTGATATGGGAACATGCTGCCATCCTCCTACATGATCAGAGGAAGTCCCAGTCCCCAAACCCCACCCACTTTGTTTATCACCAATAGTGACTTGCTTGAATTTGTTGCTCAAGGTCTGGCTCCAGCAACTTCCTCCTCCCTTGCCCTCCCTCCCCAAGGCTGCATAGCCTTGACCACTGTACACCTAGGATCAGTCTGGCTTTGGTACATCTGTGACTTGCTGCTCCTCCCTGGGTCTTCTTACCGTTCATTCATCTGTTCTTTCTGACCCCTGTGAGCAGGTCCCCGTGCTAGGCTACCTCTGGCTTTGTGTGAAGGGACACTGGGCAGGCTGCACAGTTCAGCCATAGAGAGAGGAGCAGAAAGGGCTTTGGAGGCCCAGAAAGGAAGCCCATGAGCCAGATGGGCTGCCTACAGGGGGTAGTGCTAAGCCAGCCTCCAGGGGCAGTTGGGCAGGTATGGGAAAGAGTGACAGAGACGAAGGTAGGCATGGTGAGAGCTGGGACACACTGGGCGAGAAACTATGATGTGGAAAGAGTCCTGAGCTGGAGAGAGACCACCAGGACCAGACATAAGGCCAGTGATAGAGGTATCCTAAATGTTAGGCCAGGCCAACGGCATGGTGAGGGGCAGTGAAGGGCTTGGAATAAGAGATGGCAGCCTGAGCTAAGGCTGGGTAGTTGGAGACAGAAACCACATAGCAATCATGGCACAGACTTGATCCTGGCTAGGTGAGGGGAACCCAGTGTCTTGGGCTCTCCCCGAACCTCTGTCTCTTCCTCCATCAAAGGCATTAAAAGGTTCTTCTCCAGAAAGGTGGTGAGGACCACCCACCTGTGCCTGGAGTTGCTTGTGTCACCTGGTACAGGTCCCCTCCCTCGTCTTCCCTTTCTGTCCCCATCTCAGGCCACCTGCTTAGCCAGTGGCTAGCCTCAACTAAGACATTCAAGCAGAGGCCCTCGCAGGGCATGTGCTGGTGGCTTGGCCTCATTCATCACCCGCCTGCCGCCGGCATAAGTACCTATCAGGAATGCCTAAAGTGAGAGGAGAGGCAGAGTGATGACAAGACAGGACCCGAGCCCACCCGCCCACCCCTGGCCTGCAGAGTGGCGAGCGCTGTCCCCAGCCGCCAGGCGCCCGGGTTCCGGGTGTCTGCTGGAGAGGAGGGCCCCACGGCTGACACAGCCTGGGGCTCGCCTGAATGGGTTTCTTTTTCAGCCCCAGAGGAGAGATGGGCGGGAAAGCCTTCAGCTTCTTCTGCTTGCCAAAACCAACAGGGACTGGCCACTTGGGGCTCCCCAGCGGTTTGCTGGGACGTTTAAATAGCTTGACAGAATTATCTGATTCACTCAAAAATATGCTAAGAGGGCCTGACTTCATGACCAAATGTATTTACCCTGGCTCAGAGGAGACACCAAATTTGGTGGGTTTCTTTCCCAGCCTTGCGCGAGGAAGGCATGGAGCCCTGGGGTACCAGCCAGGTCCAAGGTAACTTACACAGGCTTCCACTGAAGTTCAAGCATGTGTCTCTGGAGTTCCTTGCCTGGCTCCAGAGTGGTACCTGGCTCCAGGTGACTTTCTTGCCGTTGAAGTGGTGCGGGTCAGCCCACGTCAGCTGCGTGTGGTTGCGTTCTGTTCCATTTCACTGGCTGTGAAGGTGGCACAGGAGAATTTATGGAGGGTCTGGACAGAGAAAATAAACCTCGAAGGTGCACGTGCTTCCCCCAGATCCATGCCTGCTTCTGCACTGTACTTCATCCGTGGGGTTTGGGGCTGAGTGGTTTAGAAAGTTACCTTGTGGTATGCCTCAGGGCATGTTGGCCTGAAAATCAACACTCAGAGCAGGAGGATGGTGAGTTTAAGGGCAGCCTGGGCTAAACAGTAAGGCCCTGTCTGAAAAAGAACTTGTATATGGATGTTGGCCACTGTTTGCCACATGCCAGGGCCCTTTGTTGGTTCTGGTTATGCAGAAGAGCACGGCCAGCCTTCTCTGCAAGGCACAGCTGGGTTTTGGATAAGAAGGGGGACAAGCCAGACACCCCACAGTTCTGAAGGAAAGAGCTTCTTATCTGACCGCGCCTTGGCCTAAAGTCCAATAGGAGAATGTGGCCCGGCCTTCACAGTTGGTAACGCACAGAGGGAGACCCTGTCCCCCATGGTATGGAAACATTCACAGTTAGGAAGGTTAAATCCAGAGATTCAGTTAGGACTTGGCTCTTGAATTGCAGAGTCAGACAGTGACATCTCAAGTGGGTGGAGGATGGCAGTGTATTAGTGAGACTGCAGGAACAGGCTGCCAGGGCTGAAGGAAGCAGAAGATACCGCCAGTGTGTCCCTAAGATCTGCCACTCAGTCCTACTTCCTTCAGAGTAGGCACTAATCTGCCCTGTGGATCTAACTTCTAGTAGGAGGATGAGAAGAGTGTGCCCTGCTTGACAAGGTGGCCTAGAACCATGGTCCTGAATTTACTCTTCGCTTTACTGTAGACCAGTGGTTCTCAACTTCCTAGTGCTGCGACCTTTTAATACAGTTCATGTTATGGTGACCCCCATCACAAACTTATCTTGTTGCTACCTCATAACAGTAAATTTGCTTCTGTTCTGAATTATAATGTAAATATCTGAGAAGCAACCCCTTGGAGTCATGACCCACAGGTTGAGAAGCATTGATATAGGTGATCCAGGAAATGCCACAAGTCAAACTGAAGCCTGGTGGACTTGGCTACTGCTCTCACTCCCTCTGCAGTGCTACAAGCCTGAGTGTGGTTCAGAGTCCCTGAGCCCAAAATCCTTCCGTCCCTGGATGTAGAACTCAGAGTTTGGGATGGAAACCTGAGTTGGAAGCCTGGCTTATAGGATCTGCAGTAAAGTCAGGCAGCACTCCTTCAGCATGGCTGCACCCACGGCACCCCTGCATCTGTCTTAAGCCCGGCAGT
This sequence comes from Rattus norvegicus, assembly GCF_021556685.1. NCBI lineage: Eukaryota > Metazoa > Chordata > Mammalia > Rodentia > Muridae > Rattus > Rattus norvegicus. The sequence continues at coordinate 128,295,774 of NC_141538.1, forward strand.
TTTAGCACGAGTGCTTCTGAAGAGCACAGGCTTGGGCTGAGGTCCTTTAAGTTACGTTGACTGTAACCCTTCCATCGGAGACACTATGCAATAGGAGACACATGGCAGGAAGAGAGGAAAAGAAAGGCTCTCTGAAATACACCGCATGGTGGAGTAAGACGCCAGCCCGCATGTCAGGGACACCGCCCGGCTACTTGTCCTTCCCTTGCAGCATTTATCAATGAGGACATGGGCACATCATGCTGGGTCATTTGCTTACACGGTTTTGATGATACTCGCATCAAAACTTGTGAGGCCAGTGCCTTGTGACCATGTGTACAGAAAGCCTTGTGCAGCCTCTCTGAACCTCGGTTTCCTGATCTAAAAAAGGGACCTAGTGAATTAGGCTTCAAGTGGTCTGTTCCACCATCATCTAGAATGCCAGGATGGCTCACAGCTGGAGGGCTGGTCACAATCAAGGGTGGATGGTGCTTAACCCATGATGGTGACGGTTGCAGCATGTCCAGTAAACACAGCACCCTGCAGGAAAACCGAGGCTCCCAACATCCAAGGTCTGTGTCTGGTGGAACTTGCCAGAAGTTTAAACTCTGGTCTGTGGATTTCCAAGACCTGAATACCGACTATAACTAAACTATAACTATAGCAGGAGGACCACAGACATGCCAGTGGCATTGTAAATTATAGCAGGTGTGAGGTGCCTCTGTCCTGGCTGCCCTGAAGTCATATGGTACTCTCTTCTCTCTAGCCTGGGGCCTGGTCTCCTTTCACCCATGGTCAGCCCACTGAAGGGGCTTGGTCCCCCACCATTGCCACCAGCCTCCCAGAGTCAGTCTCCAGGGGCACAGTCATTCTCCACGATCCCCAGCAAGCCTACCTACCCACCCTTCCAGAGCCCACCACCACCTCTGCCCAGCCCCCAAGGTAAGCTGCATTCAACCACTTGTGACCCAGAGGACTGAGCAGGGGCCTGGGGGAGGCAGGTGTGTACTCCTAACAACAGGTTGGGTTCCAAGGACCACACTGGGCTGCTTTAATGACAGGTGGGAGAGGCCTGATGGTTGGAGGAAGACTGGATGAGTGTGGTGGATTTGGGAGGTGGAAGGCCAACCATCCCTCTTGTAGGTCTCCAGTGTGGGCCGCAGACTTTAGCAGACTACCTTTCCTGTGCTCTCTCCTCATTCACACCTTCAATGCCTGGACCAGACCACAAGGAGTGAGCCCCGGATGACCCGGGTGCTTCTGTCTATCACCACCATCCCTGCCTCCTCTTGCAGGCTACCAAGGCAGTTTCCATTCCATCCAGAACTGCTTCCCCTATGCTGACTGTTACCGGACCACTGAGCCAGCAGCCTCCAGGGATGGACTGGTGGGTGATGCCCATGGTTTCAACCCCTTGCGACCCAGCACCTACTCCAGCCTCAGCACACCTTTATCTGCCCCAGGTAAGCTGTCCAAAGCCTCCCTTCCTTGAACACTATAAAGGCTAGCCCTGTTTGGACTTTGTCCACTGTCTCATGTCTGTCTAACAGCCCCAAGTTGAGATAGAAGCAGAAGCTTGGAGAAGGCCAGACTCCCTGAGCTAGGGTAAACCCTTGGTAGAATGACTGCATTCCTGCCATAGCTCAGCCCAGCTGTATCTAAATGCTGTAAGTCCCTAGATTCTCTGAATTAGACTGGAACTTACGGTCCTAATGGAGTTTCATACTGGGTGTTAATCAGGCACCTGCTGAGCTCTGGCTCAGCGCAGCCTTGGACCCTGAAGATACAGCTGATCCCTGCTTCACAGAAGAGAAGCAGGAAGGGGCGGGCCTAGAGCATGCCTGCTCCCTGCAGGACCAGAGATCTGACAGTGCAGGGGATAGGAAACCTGATGCTCTAACCCTGCTGGGTGCAGATGTGGACAAGGAGGGCTGCATGTTGCCCAGAGCTGGAGTCAGGCTCTATCCAGCAGGCAGAGCAGAACTCAGAACAGCATATTATTGGTAGGTAGTTCCTCCTTCTGAATTACCTAAGCCAACCCCCACCCAATCAGCTCCAGGGTCCAGATCTAGTGAAGATCCTAAGGCTCAGGCCAAGGAGAAGGTGAAGCCCTGGACAGGGCTCTTGAGTAGCCTGTGAGCAGCCCAGTAGGGGACAGAGGACACTGGACATGGGGCCAGACAGGGAGGCCACCAGTAAACACAGACCTGTAGCTCCATCATCACTGGGGTCTTGGCTGCGTGTGCACCGTCCCACACAGGCTCTGTGTCTCTGTTCTCCCTTCCCGTTTTGTGGAGCACAGCTGCATGCATGTAGGGCTGGCCCTGGTGGTTCCGGGCACTTGGAGTACCACCCATGGCACATGCGCGTATTCTTAGGTTGTACTGATGGTCACATACCTCTCTCACAGTTACCTACCCTGAGACTCACATCTAACTCCACAGAAACACACGCACATGTGTGCCTGAGCATGTGGAACTGCTTCAGGTTGCTGTGCTTGTATGTACATAGACTTGTGTTTGAGAACAGTGAACACATCTGTGGGTAGATTTGGGCCACATATATACATAAGAGGGCCTGCACCCTCTGTGATTAGGGACCCATTCTGTGCCTATACTGCTATTTTTCATCATCGTGTGCTCCCTGCCTTGACCCAGGGGAGATTTATTAACTTAGCAGTCTGACATTAGTATAGAGAGGTCTGTCCCCAGCACCTATTCCAACTGTACTCGACTGCCTCACTGTTAGCCACCTCCCATAAAAATGTTAATAGTCCTAGGATGAACAAATATGTGGGCCAAAAGGCTTCAGGAAAGTTCACCCCATACCCATTTCATAGATGTGGGAGACTGAGGCCCACTTGTCAAAGCCACATAAAATCTTGACAGCATCTCAGGGTCAGGACATTGGATAGGATGATCTTTTCAGGTCTCTCTGCCTCAAGACAAGAGCCCCTGAGCAGTGACCTCATTCTGGAAACAGCATGTCCTCCAGAAAGGCCATAGAGCCAAATGGGCTTGCATTTAAGTGCCAGTCCCCTACTTACTAGCAGTGTGACCTTAGACATTTGCCCCTCTTTGAGCTACCCTTTCACTATGAAGACAGTGAGTCCCGTGTCACAGAACTGCTGTAAAGTTAACTTAATTGGGATTAATGACCACTTATTAAGTTTCAATAATGCTTGCTCTCCTCTTGAGGCATCTTGAGTCTTGGGGGGACCTGGAAGAATAGGGGAGCTGAGTTCCTTCTACCATTCCATGGTCAAAGACTGGGGAAGGATGTGCCAAGCCAGCCTGCCTGTCTTCCCAGCTCCCCTGGGCTCTTTGGAGTGCAAGACCCCGTGTGTCCTCTCCACCCAGGTCACCAGCACCCCTATCTGTGGGCCCCCTGAAAGGAACATAAGAGGAGAGATCCCGAGGATCACAAGGCCCAGCCTCTGGCACCTACCAACTCTGATCCCCTGCTCTCCCCACAGGCTATGAGGCCCTGGCAGAAACTCCATGTCCCACCTTGCAACCACAGCCATCTGAAGACCTGGTGTCCAGTGGTCCCGAGGACTGTGGCTTCTTCCCCAATGGGGCCTTTGACCACTGCCTGAGTCACATCCCCTCCATCTACACAGACACCTGAAGGAGCCCCACTCTACCTGCCTGCCCAGCTCCTGATACTACTTTGCCTACTTGCCATCAGCCCTGGTGCTTCCTTACAAGGGGCAGAGAGGCCACACCACAGGGGCACTTCCCTACCTGGAGGGCTGTCTTGTCTTGGAGCTGCCTGCCCGGAACTGTGGTCCTCTGACAGTCCCTTGACTGTATCTTCCTCTCTCTCCCTAAGGTTCTCAAATCACAGACCTCGTGTATATACAATGTACAGGACCTCTTTCCCGTCTCCCTGCAAGTTTTATATTTTTGGTTTTACAAGAAAAACATTAAAAACTGGAAACTAGACTCGAAGGTTTGGTTCTTCTTTGGGATTCAGTGTAAAGGCTAGGGGTCCAGAAGATCTCAGGGGAGTACAACGAGGAGTCCGATGTCTGGGCATAGCTGTGGGGATGGAAACCCTCTTCTCAATCCTTTCAGTGGTCCTTACAGACCCCAGGCCGTCCCAAGGCAACAAGCTAGGCAGAGGTAGTCCCAGGGCAGAGGAACAGAGAATCTGAGAGGTACTCAGAGACAGACATACGGACAGATACATACATATGTAAATACACACACACACATACACACACACACACACACACACACACACACACACACACAGGGAGATGTTGTCATGGAGCACAGCATTCTCACCTTCTGCCCTCAGCCAGCTTTGGCTCTACTGTCTTGACTGTATGCAAGTCAGGGACACCATGGGACCCAACAGGCACCCCACAGACCATCTGGGTGCAGACAGCACTGAGACCAGGAGAACCCACACCCACACACGGCCCCAGCCTGTAAAGGAGGCCAGTCCTGAGAGTACCATGGCCTGCCTGAATCTCCTGTCTCTGGTGTCCACCTCAGACAACAGACCCCCATCTAGTCTGCAGAGTTGCCTAGAAGTGAACTTCACGCCAGTGTGTCAGTGTCACCAAGGAAAAGACGAAGGCAAGCGGCAAGCACCCCACTTGGTAGGAGACTAGGGGGGCTAAGTTCCCTACTCACCTGCTTAGCACCGGCCCTCTCTGACTTCAGAAATGCTCTCAGGAGGGTCTTTTCCTCACTAAGCAACAGCCACCAAGATACAGTCACACCTCAGTCTGCATGGCCGACTTTAATAGGGAAAGTGAGCGGGCAAGAACTTCCTTCTTCAGAAGGGAAACCGAGGCTCCTTGGTCACCCAGCCATGCCAGACTGCATACTTTGGCCTTCTCTGTCATCTACAGACACCTCAATCACCCAATTATGCGAGCCCTCCCCAAAGCTGAGAAGACATCACTGTTCTCTATTCCGCTGTTCTGGGGGTCCAGGGCCCTATGGTACCATAGCCAATGAGGCACCAGCATGGGTCTCAGGGTCATGCCTGGGCCCCACCATAGTCTTGCGGTATTCAGCAGCTTTCATCCATCCCACACTCCTGGATTGGTGGCAGCTCTTGGTTGTCTCTCAAGCATGAGGTGGACTTACGGCTGCCATCTCCTATGACTCTTTCAATCACAGTTGTCTTTGTGTAAGAGAGATACAGTACAATCCATACAGTACAGACTGAGGAACGGAGATGGTGAAGTAACCCGCCCATGTGCTGCAGCCACCTGGTGCTCTCACACTCACTGTACCATTGGGCCCTTGAACTCAGGGTTCCCTGCCTCCCATATCTGCCTCGGCCCTGGCCTCCTGGTGTACAGGCCCAGTCTAGGCCTCAGTGAGGAAAAGCCAACCTAAGTCACACAGCACAAAGGGCCCCTGACTCCCACCCAGGGTGCCCTACCCACTCCTCCCCTCCCTTACTTTTTATGGAACTAATTAGGCTGTGGCAAATTTCCTTCAGCAGGGATACTCAGGAGTCAATACTGCATGTCATTGTAGGCTCTTAATCCACTCCAGATAAGCAGAATTAAGCTGTACAATGAGGACATATTTCTATTAATAATGAAAAGGGCTGAGCCTCGAGCACACAGGGAACACACAGGGTGCTGGCAGTTGGATTCCATTTAGTTTCAGAGAGGAGAGAGGGAGGAGACAAAGGCCATTAGAAGCAGACCAGAGAAGACAGGCAAGCTATGGAGGTTCCAGGCAAAACTCCACAGGGCACCCAGGGCTTGGGGCTGCTATGGTTGTTGGGATTCCAGCTCCCTATCCCACTCCTTCCAGGACCCTCAGGGGCTCAGCATGAGCACAGCACAGGAGGGCCTCCATATCTCCAACCCGTCTTTGATCCCTTCCCCAGCCAAGCAAGGCTTTCTGGCCACTCCTCGGCTCCGTCCTTCAGACCAGAAAGCCCGGGAGATTTCCCTTTGCCACTCCTAGGGATATCGTGACCCTAAATGGTGGGGAGACAGGACTGTCATTGTCAGCCAAGGGAGGCTGGAGGCTAGGTGTGGTAGGCTGGTGCTTTTCATTGGGCCTAGAAAGTCATGAGCAGTCAGGCCACAGACAGCTTAGAGACCCCGTACCAATGGAGGTGAGTCTGTCCAATGAGAGGACAGCCCAGACCTGACCTTGTAGGTGACCAGCTGAAATTACCCCCACCTCTACTATGACCTGGACTCCCTAGGGCCCTGTTCCCTCCTCTTACCCTTCCCCTCTTCCACACTCCATCTCCCTCCGGACCCCTCTGTCTCCTGCTGCCCTGCTGCCCTAGGCCTCCCTCCTCCCTTCTCACTACCTTGAGTCCACCCCCTCCAGTTCACCCTATTGTCTCATTCCTTTCCTCCATTTTTTAATTTGACTTGCCACAACCAGCATCTAAAATCATCTTTCTGTGACTAGGGCACACTCAGGACAGTTGGAGGAAGAGAAACTGCCCTTTGGGGCAGAGTTTCACCCACTGACCCTCAGCTAGACCAGCATCTCTGGAATGTTGTGCATTCTGACCCTCTACCCCTGTGGCCAGGCTCAGAGAACCCTAAGACTGACACCTGTCCCCACCCCAAGGGTTCTTGATGGTTTTTGGGAGTCCGTGAGCTACCTCAGGACCCACACCATCAGTCAGAGGGCCCTACCCCTTCCCACTGCACCACAAGAAATCCAAGCAGAAGGCAGTTTTTGAGACACCTCTTTCCACTTCCCCTGTCCAGAGGAACCGTCATGGAGATTAGGAAATGAAGTAAGAGCTTCTTACGCCTCAGCAGCTCCCTCTGCTGGACAGGGCAGGGTAGGGTTTGACCAGGTAAAGTTCTACTAGAAGACAAACCCCAAGGGGGAGCCCTGATCCGCCCTCCTCCTTCTCAGGCCTGGGGTCCACAGGACCTCCACAACAGTTGTTGCATACCTGCTCAAACCCATCAGTGAAACTGGAGAGAGAGTCAGAGACAGACAGACAGACAGGCAGGCAGGCAGACAGACAGACACAGACAGACAGAGAAACAGAACACAATGACTGGCCCCTACAGAATCTCACACACAGTAGGACCACAAAGAATATCAATCAGCCTGTGGTGGCACATGCCTTTAATCCCAGCACTTGAGAGGCAGAGACATGTGGATATCTGTGAGTTCGAAGCCATTCTGTTTTACAGAGCTTGTTCCAAGTCAAGGCTATGCAGAAACCCTGTCTGGGGGTGGAGGGTTGGAGGAGAGGAAAAGAGACATGGGTTATATAAAGGTGGGCCTGGTCAGCCGGGGAGAAGCCACCCTATCACACATATTAGAACTCTAAAATAGGGATGGAGAGATGGCTCAGCGGTTAAGAGCACTGACTGCTCTTCCAGAGGTCCTGAGTTCAATTCCCAGCAACCACATGGTGGCTCACAACCATCTGTAATGGGATCTGATGCCCTCCTCTGGTGTGTCTGAAGAAAGCAACAGTGTACTCATATAAAGAAAATAATGAAATCTTAAAAAAAAAAAAAACTCACACCCACTGACCCCATTGGTATAGGCAGCTCTAGTCCATTTGGTATGCTAAATGTTATGACCTACTTTGCAGAGAAAAAGACTGAGACAGAAGGCAGTCACTGTCTGAGGCCATTTGGGTGGTGTTAGCATTCAATGCAAGTCCACAGCAGCCCTCCTGCCTCACCCTATCCTGTCAGTCCACATGACAGCTCAGGATTTGAGCCCCGGGACCCGCCTGAGGACTTCTGGCGTGTGCCTCTCTCGCCTGTCCAGAGGGGACCATTAGGCTTTTACAAGCCCCGATTTATATACTCGCCTGAGCCATGGGCCCTGCCAGGCATTTATAGGTTTCTAAGTGGTCCTGTCTCTGGGGGAAATGCAAACAGAACAGGAACTGGGAGGGAGCTGCCAGTCCTCATCAGCCAAAGTCTTCCATTCATTCCCAGAGGCCCTGGGCCTGGGGCGACTGGATCTCGCTTATGACTGTGCATGGAGTTAGACTCTCAGCCATGGGGGCTGTTTTAGGGGAACAGCAAAACAGCAGACAACTCCGGGTTGAAGATGCCTAGCTAGACTAGCTGAGGCCTTGTTGGGAGAGGGACTGGACTAAGTTTACCCTTACTCAGTGACCATCCTGTCATTGATCACATTGGTTCCATACAGCCTTGTATACAATTGGCCTTTAATAAATGTCTTTGAATTAACCTGCGAATGACCGAGTCCATATAGAACAAGAGTCAGAACAGGGAGAGGCCTGTTAGCCTCTTCCTAGAAGGCAAGCCTTTGAATACAGGAGCCTAGGGTCCCTGGCTTCAACCCCCAAGCTCTACAAGGAACCACAGAGAGGGAGAAGGCAATACTGGAAGACCCTCGAACAGACTGGGACCCCAGACCGTGGGGCTGGGGCAATCTCAGATTTTCAGAGAGCAAAGTCCTCTGAAATAAATGGGTAGCAGTGCTGACCCAGGACTGCAAGTCAGGGTCAGGGCCAAGTCAGCCTTCAGGGCCTGGGAGGCAGCTGGGCTGGCCCACATCCCCCTACATCCCTGGCAGCCCCACCTTTCCTGCTCAGCTTGGCAGCAGTGCCCTCAGTCACCTGAGCCAGGTGGGTAGCAGAGGAGGCAGAAGAGGAGTCCTGAGGACCTTGTGTCACTTTGTCCCCCAGAGACCCGTTTACCCATATTAACAACAATCCACCGAACCTCCATGGCTCTCCATTACAAGTGCAAGGGAGTTCCCACAGCTGTGGCAGCCCCACCCCTGAGTAGCCACCACCGGGCCATGTCCAAATCTCCCTAAAGGCCCTGGTCCAAGGAAATGGGGAACACTACCACAGACGGCTCCATCAACAGTGCCCACACAATGCAGGCCAGGCATGAGGGAAAGGGTCCTAGATACTCCTCATCTTCGGTAAGAACTGAGGACAAGGATGGAGTGAACCACCCTGACTGCATATGGCTGAGCTAGGGCATTGAACATCTGTCTCCCTAGCTGCAATGCCCCGGAAGCCCCTTGGCCAGCTTCCGAACCCCTGCCTTGTGTGTTGTAGGCCCCAGATAGGGAGTCAGCCCCAGGCCACAACCCGCCTCCTCCACTCACCTGTGCAGAACTACCTTACACTCGGCACCTCTGCTCCCATCCGAAGACAGAACCACACCCCTGGCCCTCACTCCAGGCTGCAAGAGCACCTGCTAGCAAAGCTGGTCAATCAGGAGAGCCACTGTATAAATGGGAGGGGCAGTGCCCAGGCAAGCCAGGGTCCTCCCGGTTTACCCCTGTCATCATCCGCAGTTGCCTCTGTCAACTACTCTCCCCCAGCAGCCTGAGCCCCAAAAGAGGAGTGGGGTGTCTCCTACCAGAAAGGCTAGGAATTGGAGGGCAGCCTCAGGTGAGGTCCTGTGTCCAGTGAAGAACAGACTCTCAAATGCACAGGGCCTGAACCCTCCTTCATTAAGCAAGACACAGCCACCTCCCCTGAGCCTGATTTCAAGATGCATCTGTGGCTGAGGAAGAACATAGGGCTGACTCTGTCCTACTTTAAAAAAATATTATACACACACACACACACACACACACACATTCTATTTATATATACTGTATGCAAATGCTTTATCACCATGTATGCCTGCATGCCTGAAGAGGACATCAGATCCCATTACAGATGGTGTGAGCCACCATGTGGTTGCTGGGAATTGAACTCAGGACGTCTGGAAGAGCAGCCAGTGCTCTTAACCACTGAGCCATCTCTCCAGCCCTCTACTTTTAATACTAGAGAAACTGAGGTCCTGGGAACTTAAAAGATAATGAAGACCTATGTGCTGACAGCAGGATCCCACAGTCTCCTAGTCCTGGCCTAGTCAAGCACTGACAGAGATCCTGGTGACTGACTCTGGGAAGCTGGGACAATGTCCCCTCCCTTGGTGGACAGATTTGATGCCATCACGTTGAGGCCTGTATGTCGTAGTTGAGTTACTTGATAAAGGTAACTATCAGTCTTTCTTCTCACCCTAAGCACTCTCCCTGTGACCGTAAAACAAGCTCCACGCACAGTGGACAGTCAAGACGGGAACGCTCCAGCCCACCTGAGGAAGCACGGACGTCTGGTGCTAGGTCTGTCTGGTCTTGAGACTCCCGGGGCAGTGCTCACATTAGCTGTGTGGACTTGAGCCGTGGCCTCCCTGGTCAGCACCCCCCAATCTGTCTGCCCTGGGACCTCTGTTCACAAACTCCAGCTGTGCTGTCCGGGCTTCAGCTCGTTCCATTAGGGTGAGCTGGGAGGGACTGAGAAACCAGGTATAACAGCCTTGAGTAGAGCAGAGGAGATGCAAATGTCATCTAGTGATTCAGTGACCAGTGGCTTCCTTACGTCCGACTCGGTCTACAGGGCGAGAGCTGTCCCGGCCATAAACCAGGCCCCTGGCAGGGAGTTCTGGTGCTCAGCACCAGCCATGTCCCCAACACGACCTCTCTTCCCCATAGCTTACAAATCTCTGTCTTCTCTCCTAATTTCTTCCTGTGTACTTGGTGTGCTCTCGAAATAGATTCTCCTCCATGGAGCCCTCTTAACGAGCACTGGCCATGGGCCCAGACATGGGTACTCCTTTTAGCATTTCCCCACAGAGGTCAGTAAGGGGGGGCGGGCAGAAATGCTTGCCAGTCACAGACAGCTGGGATGTGCCAGCTCCCAGGCCCAGGACGCCCACAGGCAAAGCCACCACTTCCAGTTCAAGGCTCTTCTCTAGTGACACTGCCATCTATAGTCAAGAGCCCACCTTGACCTCCCCAACCTTCAGACCTCGCTCCTAACAACGGGACTCTCTAGAGCCTCTTTTGCAAGCAAAGCACTTGAAAAGCCCTTCGAAACCCCAGGTTGGGGAGAAAGTAGGAGCCGGTGAATCTAGGCTCAGACACCAGGCCAGGTCTCCTGGGTTCTGAGCTCCCTGGTCCTTCTTCGGGGACAAGCTCTCCCACTTAACAAACCAAAAATGAAAGAACATCCTCAGCTTGCAGAACAGCATAGCTAATGTGCTCCCTGCTACCTATTGGTGAGCATAGATGTGCTTTCCTTCGCCTAAATCAAAACTAAGACGAGTGTGCCCCTCTTTACATTTTATTCTACAGTGTCCAAAAGGCTCTAACCAGAGAAACTAGGCAAGGACATAAGTTAACACACATAATTTTTTTGTCGTTTTTCAAAAGGTAAAACTATGTTATAGGGGCTGGAGAGGTGTCTCAGCGGTTAAGAGCACTGATTACTCTTCTCGAGGTCCTGAGTTCAAATCCCAGTAATCACATGGTGGCTCACAACCATCTGTAATGGGATCAGATGCCCTCTTCTGGTGTGTCCGAAGACAGCTACAGTGTATTCACATACATTAAGTAAATATTTTTTAAAAAGGTAACACTATGATCTATTCTTAAATGTAGAAAATCTTATGGAGCATACACACACACACACACACGTGTGTACAAATACAGGCACACACATACACCTATCAGAGCTAACAAATTGACTGATCAAAGTTGCAGGTTCCAAGAACACACAGTATAATTGTATTTACACTAGAGACAAGCTATCCAAAACTGAACTTAAGGAAAAACTTCATGTAAAATGGCATTGAAAAACACACCACTGGGTGTGGCGGTTTTGCCTTTTATCCCAGCACATGGTTGGCAGAGTCAGGTGGATCTCTGGAAGTTTGAGACTAGTTTGGTCTGCTGTTCTAAGACAGTCAGGGCTACACGGTGAGACCTTGCTTCTGACATAACCCACAAAGTGGAGTAGTTTCGGATTGCATTCTGAAGACTGCAATCATTGCTAAGTAATTGGAAAGACAGCCCACATTCATGTTCACGTTCACTGGCCAGAAGACCAATTCTTAGCACATCGATATTCCTCTGTTTGACCTACAGTCAGAACAGTGCCTCTCCAAACCACAGCTGGATTCTTTGCAGAATTGTCCATCTGAGCACGAAATCCATATGCAAATTATCAGGCCATAGCATACCCAAGCAGTCTAGAAAGAGCAGTCATAGGGCTCAGGGTTCCCGCATCTGTTTCCAGACATGCCACAAAGTTGGAGTAACCAAAGAGACGTTAAGGGAGCACGGGGAAAGTCCACTAGAGTGGACGGCTCAAAGGCAAAAGCCTCCACATCCATGGCTAGTTGGTTTTTGACAAGTGCCAAACAATTAACTGGTAAAAGAAATGTCTATGTGTAGACAGGGATGGCTGCATAGCCTTGCACAAAAGAGTGGAGTTAGACCTTGATCTTCGACTATACACAAAAGAATTATCTCAAAACAGAACAAAAACCAAATAAAAGCATTAAGATCATAGAGCTCTTGGGTAAATGATATTAGAGGAGACTCTGGTGTCCATTGCAATGATTAAACCTTAAATCTCACAGCAAGAGCCCTGCCACCGACAGTGACAAACTGGACAACTCTAAAATGACAACTGTTTTGTGTGTCAATGGACACCATCAAGAAAGCGAAGAGACCACCCATGGAACAGGAGAAAATATTTTCAAATTGCTTATCTTTAGGAAATTATGCCCAGAATATATCTCAGGAACTTTTAAATCTGTTTTAAGCAGGTAAATGATTTGAATTCTCGTTGCTCTGAAGAACATTCACAGATGGACGGTGGCCCTGCCTCATTAGCCACCAGGGAAATGCACACACACATTCGAGGGGACGTTGCCGTCCACTCACCAGCGTGGCCACCACAGATGTACTGACAAACAATGGAGAGCCAGAACTTCAGGTGCCACTTGTGGGAGTGTGACATAGCACGGTTGCTATGGAAACGTCCTAGCAGCTCCTTAAAAAGACGTAGTTACAGAGTTTCTACATGACCTAGCCATTTTACTCTGAGGTGGAGTAAAAACACCAGGGAAACTAGAACATATGTTTACAGAAAATCTTGTGCACAGATGTTCATGGTGGCGCTGTTCATAACAGGCGTCAAGTGGAGTCGAGTTAAGCATCAGCCGTGAAAGGATAAACAGATGTGGTACATCCGCACGCTGGAATATTATTCAGCAGTTAAAAAGAAGCGCAGCACAGGCACATGGAGAAGCTGGAAGACACCAGGCTGAGTGGGCAAGCAAGAAAGGCCACACGCTACATGACTGTGCTGCTGTGGTGTGCCAGGCTATCAAAGCCACAGGGACAGAAAGCAGGTCTGGAGAACAGTGGTGTGAAGGGATGTGCCCTTTGGGGACGTGACGGTGTTCTAAAGTTCTGTGATGAGGACGACGAACTCTAAATATTGGAACCACTGAACTGGACACAGTGAAATGGGAATTACATATCGATAAAAACCTCGATTTAAAACAAAAAAGTCTGTGCTGAATTTGTTCCTGACAAATTCTCTCGCAGTAGTGGGGGAGCCATGCAATCTAGTTAACAGCCTGCCTGGCTGCAGCCCCAAGTGACTAATTTGTTATTTTTTCCTCTTGTACTGCCTTTCTCTTGGTTGGTCACCTTGGAGACAGAAAATGAACAGGTTAGACACCAATTAGAGGAAAAGAAGGCTTCTCTAGTGGAAAAGAACGGCCAGAAGGGGGCACGTCCCTGCACAGGATGAGGCCTAACTTTTTCCACAAGCCAAATCACTCTAGAGTCTCCGCTCTAGAGAGACCCTGAGAAAACACCATGGAAGGCACAGGGCTGCTAGGAGGAGAACTGAGGGCTTCTGCCAGCCACCAGTAGTGCCCTTGGGGCCCCACACAAGCTAGGCCAATGTTCTACCACTGACTCCCTCCACCCTTTATTTTTACTTTCTGAGTCAGGGTCTCATTAAGCTGTCCACACAAGACTGGGATTTGTTATCGTCAAGACTTGACCTCTTGAATAACTGGGATTATAGGCCTGTGTCACCAGGCCCAGGGCCCTGAGTTTCTTGTTCCTTCTCAGGGGAACGACCTGTGCAAAATGGTGGGAGAGAATGAGACCATGCTTGTAGTAGGTAGTCTGCAGGACTCAGGAGGATGTCCTCTGAGCAGTCAGACAGGGTATGGCAGAACCTCAAGGGGACCTGCCCCTCCCTCCAGGGCTGGTGAAAGAGTTTAGATGGCCTCACTGGGCTCTTATATGTCAGCCACATCTCCCAGCCTGACTCCACTTCTGTAGCAGGCTCCCTAAGTAAGAATCCCATGAGATAATCCATTGTCACAGGCCTAATGGATCACTGGGAACAAACAAGGGTTGCATAAATCTTATCTTCTCTAATGATGATGACATTTCCTTGGCTTCCCCAGGCGGCCAGACGGTCTAACGTGACTGAAGTGCAGCTGAAATGGCAGAGAGAAGCTGGCTGTAAGGAAAGAGCTATGAGGACTGAGGAGGCATCCCAGGCTGTGGAAGGGCCCTGCTGGGGATGGGCCCCAGAGGAGCCAGCACTCAGGCACCCAGCATTGGAAAAACAATCAGGGAGAGGTGAAATAAACACAGGGGTTGGTGGAAAGCCAGTGAAATAGCTCCCAGTCTCCCTGGTACCCCCAAACAGCAAAGAGCCAGCCCCTCCCCCCACACTCACCTTCCTTTCTCCCAAGGGCATCAGGCAGGGGTATCTTGATCCAGAAATGCAAAGCAACTGGGCATCCCCCTTGGGCAGAAGGATGGACAACCTTTCTTGGAGCAACTGACTGCCTCTAGAAATGGGCATTTTAAGTCTACCCTAAAAATCTGGCTTCCCCACTTTACAGCAAGCCCCCAAGTTGTACTTCAGGGCCTGTGGGATAGAGGGCTGAGCTGGAGGAGGAGAGTTGATCTGTGGATGACAGCAACAGGAGGAAGTGTGATGTATGGCTGTGAAAGGATTATCAATGGGGACAGAGGACAATGAGCCTGAGGAAGGGAGCTGTTAGTTAACCAGTCAGGCTGCAGAGTCGCCCACTGTCCCTTTAGCGCCTCACCTGGGCTTTTTAGTGCCTCACTTCAGGTAGGTGTCACCTGCCAGGGATCAGCACATGCCAGTGACAAGGAAAATCTGGAGGAAACAAAATCTGCAAGGCAGACAGAAGGCAAAGCAAACAAATGCCAGGACACACCACCTGTGAGACAAATCCTTGAGGGTCGCTTTGAAAGCAGGTGTCTTCAGAGGGGGCAGAGGAGACAGGAATGGGAAGTAGGAAGAAATAAATGATACTGTTTGGATATCAATATAGGAAGTTCTGAAAACAATGGAAACTAACCAAAGCACTCCTAAAAGAGAAAAGTTTAAAAAAACAATTCCTGAATGTGGAGACAAGTCTACAGATGGACAACGTACGGTTGTCCTCGTAAGGCGAAGGATAAGATGACCCGCACTGACACACTGAGCTAAAAAGGGATCCTAAAAGAGAGAAGAGGGCAGGGAGGAGGGGAGAAGAAAGTCCATGCAGAGCTGTGAAATTTGAATCTGATTTCAGAGCAGCACTGAAAGGTATAGGCCCACAGCAAACAACTTATGAATTCTGAACAAACCAGTGTTCAAATGCAAATCCCATCCTAATTCAAACTAACTGCTTATCAAAGGTGAGTACAAAACAAAGATATAGTCTCAGGCAAGTAGGGAAGAAAAGTGATCTCGATGCACCTCTTTTCAGAAAGTGACGTGAGGTAGTAAATGGGGAGTCTCAGCAAACATTCTCCCAAGCAAGGACTCCAGGGCAGGGATGGGCAGGGAGAGATTGCTGCAGAAAGAGCTGTATGTACTCCAGGGCCCGTGGGACAGAGGGCTGAACTAGGGGAACTGTCAATCCGTGGATGACAGTAACAGGAGGAAGTGTGATGTAGGGCTGTGAAATGGGATTGGAAAGAATTATCGATGGGGACAGAGGACCATGAGCCTGAGAAAGGAAATTGTTAGTAACTGGGAAACTGGTCAAAGGGTGAGAATAAAATCAGAATATGTTACTGAGTTGGTTAAATATTTACTAATTCGAGGTAACATATATCTGGAATATGGATTCAACGGAAATGTGTGTTAAAGCTTCCAGGGTGTGTGTGTGTGTTGTGTGTGTGTGTGTATGTGTGTGTGTGTGTGTTGTGTGTGTGTATGTGTGTGTGTGGTGTGTATATGTGTGTGTGGTGTGTATGTGGTATATGTATGTGTGTGTCATGTGTGTGTGTGTGGTGTGTGGTGTGTGGTGTGTGGTGTGTGTGTGGTGTGTGTGTGTGTGGTATGTGTGTGGTATATGTGTGTGTGTGGTGTTTGTGGTGTGTGTGGTATGTGTGTGTGTGTGGTGTGTGTGTGTGTGTGGTATGTGTGTGTGTGGTGTGTGTGTGTCTGGTGTGTGTGTGTCATGTGTGTGTGTGTGGTATGTGTGTCTGTGTGTGTGTGTGTCTGTGTGTGTGTGTGTGTTAGAGATCCTCCTGGATGCCCATAGAACGATCTCCAGGGAATGGCCGAGGATCAACACACTGCTAGGCAATCTGGGATGGTGAATGCAGCTACTCTGGAAGAGGAAATGATAGTTGGGGCTGATGAGATCATTTGGGGGGGGGGGTGGTGCTGGTTACCGTAGAAGTACAAGTTTTTGAAACATTATTTGTATTACTGTGAGAAAAAGAGAAATCCATGTTACACGCATGTAATTAATCACTCTGAGAAAGAAAGGCATAGAATAGGACTCAGCAAAGCTAAGTGTCCTACTGTGGACAAGCTGGGACAGGAACTGAGTCAAGCCATGCTCAGTGACTCCCAGCGACAGTAAGGATGCTCTCAGGAACCTTGTGAGGATGCACTGTTCGCACACTCAGACTCCAGAGCGAGCCGGCTCCACCCTCCAGTGCTGGAAAGAGTTTAAAACCGTTCAATCCTGTTCACTTCTGTGGAGTTAGCAGAGTGCGGGAGAGACAGATGACCGTGATTTGTGTGTGTTTGATCCTAGGGCTTTTACTTTCAAAGAGAGGAAAAAATATGGGACCAGAGGAAATTCTTCTCACTGACCGTGAATTCTCAGGCCACAGAGCAGTGGAGATAATTTCCACAATGCTCCACCTCACCCTACACACATTTCCCAGCAGCCTTTGATGCTTCAGTGAAGAGGTCCCCGAGTGCCACCCCACTCCCCACACTTGCTCTGTAGCCTCAGCTCCCACACCTCCCTCCAATCTGCGTTCCTCAGAACAGGTTGGGAGGGATATTTTGGGGGTGTGTATTTTAGAGGTAGCAGGGTTCCGGCTAGTACACACACACACACACACACACACACACACAAAGCTGGCAGGAGGAGTTATCTCTGTTAAGAGATATAAAGTTCACAAGCCTGACAAAAGACTTGGGGCCTGTCCCTTCTCCCTCACTGGATTTTGCTCAGGGGAGCCGCCGGTGTTGTGTTTTATAAAAAGAAAAAGAAGCCAGGGATATGTTTGGTGGAGGCACGGTGTGGTGCAGGAGAAGGGGGTGCCTCTGCGGGCCCATCCTGAGGCATCCTTTCCTGAGGGACCAGCCACAAGCCGGTATAGTATAGTTTAGTAGAGTTTATTTAGAGCATGAGGAGGGGAGTTTGGAGGGTAGGGCAGAGAGAGGGGGGGGGAGAGGAAGAAGAGGAGGAGGAAGAGGAGAAGGAAGAGGAGGAAGAGGAAGAGGAGGAGGAGGAGGAGAGGCTGACTATGAGCATGTGAAGAGAGAGGGGGAGGGGAATGGGGAGAGAAGAGACAGAGAGGGAAGAAAGGAAGAGGAAGAACAAGAGAGCGGAGGGGGCAAGTGGCCCCTTCTATAGTGAGTCAGGCACACCTGACTGTTGCCAGGTCACTGTGGGGCGGAGCCTAGAAAAAAAATGCCAACAACCAGGTCACCATTCTGATCACGCTGTCATCCACTATTCGTGAGCATCTTTCCCTCTAGTCAGACCAAGGGGCTCTCAAAGGCCTAATCCAGTATGAGCTCTAGCACCTCAGCTAGGACAACGGGTGGTTGACTCTTGAATAAGAGAAAAGAGTGGTGAGCATTCGCATCCCCCATGTGACCTGCCACCTCACAGCACCTTATCTAACATGGTGGCCACATGCCCCTTGACTCAGGGCCTCTCCTGGTAACTGCTCTTAATACAAATTTCTGACCGGTCTAAAACCTTCTGGTGCTTAAAGTCTCTGCCCCGGGCTCACTGCCTTCCCCCAGAGGGCAGAGGGCCATGCATCTTCCCTGGCCTTTATCCAAAGTGGTTTCTGTCTGAGTACTGGCAGCAAGTAAGGAGAAACAGTCAACCTACCCCAGGCCCAGCACTCAGCTTCTCCTGAGATGAGGTTCAGGACTGTAAACCTGAAAGCACTGGTTCTGTTTCCTCTCTATGTGGTCAGGCTCCTCCCAAAACTCCTAGGAGGAGCGAAGGGTGAGCCAGGGTGAAACAACAGCAAAGTCCAGAGCACCCAGGGCCAGGCACCCTTACAGTCAGGAGCCCCGAGGCGGTGGGCGGGCAGTGGGGAGTGAACAAACACAACTGCAGGAAGGAGAAGTGGCCGGGCACTAGGGGCTTCTCCCAGGCTATCTGCCTCCTGTCAAGGTCAGGCGAGGTCCTGCTCCACGGCAGACTGGAAGCTGGAACAAGAGGGCTGCTCTCAGGCGAGCCTTGGGTTGGGTCCTAGCGGCCCCTTGTGGCCATTCCTCTCGCTCTCTCCACAGGCCTGCACCTGCTGGTGGGAAGAAACCTAGCTCATGTGAAGGACTCAGGGCTGGGCTGTGTAGCGAACTTGGCCAGAGGGCTGCAGCCCCTGAGCCCATCGAGTGGCTTGAGACAAGCCTCTGAGCAGGGCCAAACCAATAGTCAGAGAAGCTTGGGCAGAAGGACCTCAAAGTAGGCAGCCCACCCTCCACAAACTCATTATTCACGGGGAACTGGAACATGGATCCTGACAGGGGTCATACCTACCTAGGTTGTGGGTACAGAGCTGAGAGAGGGCCACTGTGTGCTGAGGAAGGGGCTTCCAGAGCCAACGGAGCCTGACCTCAGGGGAGTTCATCCCTTCACTGACCCCCGCCACCCCCAGGGGATCCACTCTCCCTTCACTGTCTCCACTCTTCTCCCTCCCCAGAGCCCACTTGGATGCCTGATGCTCACCAGGCAGGTTGAGAGCTGGAGTTCACATCCTAGCCTCAGTAAATCCCCATGCAGCCCCTCTCCTTACTTGAAACTTCTCCATCTAGTCCACACTAAGGATGCCATTTCCAGGACCCTCCGGAGTCTGCTTTGCTTAAGCTCTCAGCCACCAAGACCCATCCTGCCCAGCCAGATAGCTGCACATGAGCTTCCTCTCCTTGTCTCCAAGATTCCTCATCTGAGAGACCTGTGACAGCTGGCCACACACACACACACACACACACACACACACACACACACACACACCACACAGATGCAGATACACATACACAGATGCAGATACACATACACACAAACATACATATGCATACACATTCAGATACACATATACACACATACACATAAACACACACATGCAGATACACACACTTATAAACACATATATACATACACATGAAGACACACATACACATAAACGCACATACATGTCCAGATACACGTACACATATATACATGGACACACACAGACACAGCAACATATACACACACAGGCATACACTGTAGACTTCTTTACCACCTATTACTATTTGGCCACTTCTAGCTCAAAATATATATATATTTTTAGCCAGGGTCTCACTAATAAGCTCTGGCTGTTCTGGAACTCTCTAGACCAGGCAAGTCTCAAACTCACAGAAATCTGCTTACCTCTGCCTCCTGGGCTGAAATTAAAACCATGCCCCGGAGGGCCTGACCTCCAGCTCAGTTTTTAGAAGATGGAGTCACACTTACTCATGGTTCCTTCCTGCCCCACAGAAAAACTCTAACCTGTCCTTATTCCTAAATCCAGTGGGCACTGCACAGTCCCATCTCAGCGGCTTGACACCTATTTCCTGGAAGCACTGCCCCACTCCTGCTTGGCTACATCCTTCCCAGGCTGCACCTGTCTGAAGACAGCCCTCTCCTGTCCTGTGCTGGCAGGGGCATCCTTCTCAGTGTGGTTTGCCCTCCTGGGCTTAACTCCAGGATTCAGCCCCATCCTGCCCTGCCAGATAGCTGCCCATCCTCCAACTCCACATCTAAGACTTTTTCCCTGTGTTCTTGTCTCTCGAGTCAGGGACCAGGCCTTGTCATAGTTCTCGGCTGAAACTCCCTCAAGAATGAACCTGGACATTCCCTGAGTGACACAGGGGCACCAGAGCCACACAACAAATGGCACATTTATGACCTTCCTGGCTGTCCTTCATCCTGGGTTGACAGAGTCTCCTGAAGATGGAATAGAAGATATTCTGGGTCCCCCTGATTAGCAACAGGGAGGGGAGTCTGCCCAGCTCTAACCCCTCAAGATCTCTCCACACACCAACTCCAAACCATGCCAAGCCACCCTCAACACCAGGAGATACTGTACCTCCTGCCCAGGGCTTCTGACAGTGCTAAAAGGCTTCTTTGTGGGTGCAGTAGGAAGGGGTGTGGGGGTGCAGATGCATGTACCGGTATGTGTACCTGTGGTACATACAATGAGGAGGGGAGAGGAGGCCATCGCATGCCCTATTCTACAACTTTCTCCTTATCCCTCGGAGAAAGGGTCTCTCTCTGATTCTACAGCTAAGCCACAACCATGGACTTTGCAGCAACCTTGCATTTCCACTCTTCCCCCTTAACCTGGGGGGCTACAGGCATGGTGGCCAGGCTCAGCTTTTAACACTGGATCTGGGAACTCTAACTCAGGCACGGTTGTGCACCAAGTACCCTTGTGTGCAGTCATTTCTCCAGCCCCACTTAAGAGCCTACTTTCTCAGTGTTCAACACCAAGCATCATTTCCCTTGAGAAGACTTTCCTTTGCCTGGGATGTGTAGCTCACCCTGTGAATCCAGGCCCTGCTTTCTTCCTTTAGAACCTTGGATATGAAAGCCTGTCACCCACCTCAGAGCCTTCACACCTGACACTTTTTTATCCAGGACCCATTTATGTCTCATCTATCCCTATTTTGATTCCAGTCCACCCCTTGCCTCTGCTAGCTGGCTAGAAGCCCCAACTCGAAGATCCCAGACTTCTTCTATCCCAGGCTGCTCTGCTGGATGAGCCGGCCTGCGCTCACACCTGCCTCCTAGAGGAGTTGACAGCTATGCCTTCCTTCGCTTGCTCCACCAGGGGGATTTGCATGTATCCAGCCTGCATGGCATATAATCACCTGATGATTAGCCATGTCTTACACATGGAAGCGAGGCTCTGTGTCCCAGGCCGAGTATCCAGTCTGTGCTGGGAAGGGCTTTCCCAGACCAGAGTTCCACAAGAACGAACAGCCGTTCCAAATGTGGTTTAAATGGAAACCAGCCTTGGAGCTGCTCCCCGCCCCCAACCAGTTCTGGATGGAGGCTGTGTATCCTCTTTCCTGCTGTTTATTCTTTTGAACAAATTGTGAGTTTTACAAGACATTCAAAGTCTGTGGTGGCAAACACATGTTCCCATGGTGAGTGTCTCTTGGCTCACTGAAGTGAGGGCTGTGAGTGTAATAGGCGGCCACACAGCCCCTCCCCCTCGGGCTCTGCTCTCCCATGTGAGGCTCACATCTTGCTGCACCAAAAGCCACCTCAGGAAGAAGCTGTCTTCACCTCAGTGTCCCTTTCACATCCCTGGACCCCACACTCACAGTTCTGCAGAAGGCTCACAGCATCTGAGGGAGGGTGTGGTGTTTCTACTTAGGAGAGAAGGGAGCAGGTGTACGGGAAGAAGTGACCAGCCCAAGACCATAGGCTGCTGGGAGCTGGAGCTCGGGTCTCCTAGCTCCAAAGCTGGGGTCTCTGAAATCATCAGAGCTTTTGAAGTCAAGGCAGCAGTCCCTTCTGCTTGGGTCCCTGTCCTAAATAAGCCTGGGTCTCCTGAGCCCTGGGATTTCACTCATCTTCCAGGCTTCAGTTTCCCCTCTGAAGAACAAGATGGTGGACCCTGAACTCCATAGTCCCCATGTTCACAAGGAAAGCACACACTCCCTTCACCATGCATCCCAAATTGTTAAGCCACCCCCACTCTGAAGGGATGAGTCTCCTTAGAGGCTCTTCTCCTGTTTCACAGGTACCTTAGACATACTCTAGGAAGATTGGGTGGTTTTAGACCAAGCAAACGTCCCAGTCAGAACTGAGTTTCAAACTAAAGAAACAAGAGCCTCACCACATGCAGTAAAGCCTCAAATACACACAGCTCCTGTGTTCTGAGGGATAAATGTGGGGAGAATGTTTGCCTTGTATCAACCCTGTGTGGCGGCGGGATCACCTCAGCATCCTCCAATGTGCTAGGCTTTTTTGCCTCTACCTTCCCTGGTCCCCTTAGCAGAGCATTCCCATAGATGCCCTAAAACCTCATCACTCGCTGGGTATCCCTGCAAGTTACCCTGCGGGTAACCCTGTCTCCCAGAGCTCCAGCCATATCTGCACAGCCCTGTTCTGAGACCAGTCCTGAAGGTTTGGGGGCTCACTAGTCCTGATCCTAGATGCTGCAGTGTCAGGTGGGGTAGAACGAGTGTCTGAAACAACAACTCTGAGCTGACACTGGGATGACAAGAACAGCAAAAAGGAAGAAAGGGGAGGAGGACAGAAATAAGGAAGGGAGAGAGAGAGGAACAGAGGGAGGGAGAGAGGGAGCAGAGGAAGAGACATACCAGGAACAAGCAGGCAGGGAGGGAAGGGGCGGAAAGGGCCTCAGAGGAGGGGAAGAAGAGGGAGGGTGGGATGACAGGGATAGAATCCCACCCCACCCCCCAGCTAAGCCTGTGGGAGTGCTGGTGAGAGAGTATAAGAGCCCTGGGGTGCTCAACAGGAAGTTTATACAGGAATTGAATTGCCACCCACACAGCGTGTGAGCAGCATCCTCTTCCAAGGAAATATTGGCTCCAAAGACCACAGCCTAAAACATCATTTAAAAGACCCTTTAGGAATAGGAGCAGATGTGATGAAACCTAAAAGAGCAAACAGTCGCATGAGGCTCCCAGATTCAGGACCCTGGACACCAGGGATCAGGAAATGTGAGCAGATGGGCCCCCAGGGAGGTCGCTGTCTAGGTCCAGGCACTATCGGACGCTTCATAAAGACAGACAGGTGCTTACCACACACTGAAAACAAAGAGAAGTGCGGGCCATATTTGGACCAATGATGAATGATTGTCATGCGCTATCCTGGAAATCCAGAAGGTCCGGAGCTCCAGGGAGCAGGCTGGAGGTAGGGGTTATATGGAGAGCAAGTGGAGCCATTGGAGGTTTGGAGATTTGATCCATTTGCAAAGGCCACCCTGACTGTATAGAGAATGAGGTCAGTGGAGGTAAGGGCAAGAGTGCTCTGTCTTGCCACGCTGGTTTGGGAGTCTGCTGATCCTACCTTTGCATCTGACACACATACAAAGCCATTGGCCACAATGTACTGTTACCCAAAGGCTGATCATGGCCTCACTCTCTGGCTTTCACTAGGAGCCAAGAGGCCAACTTTGGGATGTCTCCTCTCAGACAGATCCATTGTTGCATCTGCACCAAGTGCTACTAAGAGGCCCAGTGAGTGCCAAGAGACCTCTCTGCACCTTAGGTGATGCACACACCAAGCCTGGTACAGCCCTGGGGACTGATAAAGCAGATAGTTTCCAGTGAGCTCACACCTGGCTGGGTTAGATCCAGGCTACCGTGCCAGCTACCCTGTCCAAGAGTTTTATACATGATCAGATCAGTGGAATGTCTGGGAAGACAGGTTAAAGTGGTACCTGGGACATTTCCCTCAGAATGGGGGCACAGATCTATGAGCCCAGCCAGGCTCTTCTGCATTGAAAACTCTTCACCTGGCCACATGGACATGCCACAGATTAACAAGTGCCCAGAGAACCCGCATGGCCTTGTGACTCAGATGGCTGGCTGGCTAAGCTCTTGTTGCCTACCCACCCCACTGCAATCCATTTTCCTAAGCCCCAGGGACAGGTCCAGGACCTCCTTGGACCCCTTGTTTCTTATGAGGCTCAGTACAGAAGAGCCCTGGCTAGACAGTGGAGTGTGACAAAAAATGGTATCTCTTCCTCCAGCTCTCTTCCTTCAGGATCCTCTTGCCCCGGAAGTTGATGCTGCCTCATGGTGGTCTCTGTAGAACTGGTCTTCCAGGGGCCCTGACACTGTGCTCTTCCTGTGAGTTTCCAACTCCCTGCTTTGTCTTTTTATGAATCCTTTCGCTGACCTCCCTGCGAGCAGCTTAATTTGACTGTACACCATGGTTCCTGCTGGGACTCTGCATGATGTATACAGAAGGCCAAAGTGGCTTCGAAGTGCAAGGCCCCAATATGCAAGGCTTTGTGAGCCCCTCCCACTGAGCCTTGATTGCTTGTGTGATGAACACCCACTTCAATATTATGTTGGACTCTGCCATGGCAGACTGGAGAGAGATTGTCCTGCTGGCTTTGAAGAAAGAGCAGCTATAATGAACCCATCAGGCAAGAACTAGACAGTAGCCTGTAAGAGCTGGGATGACTCCCAGCTGGCTGCCAGCAAGAAATTGAACTTTAGACTGCAAGGACTAGCTTGTAGCTCCCACAGTCCTGGAAGAGGATGATCATCCCCACTGAAACAGCCCCTTAACCAGCACCTTGATTTTGGCTAAGACCAGAGCAATGGACGCAGGCAGACTTTCACCAGTTCCTGATACAAATAAAAGAGATCGAGATAATAAACTAGTGTTGGTTCAAGTCTCTCTGCTGGTAGTCATTTGTTGAGCCGCAATAGCGGCTAATACTCTGGGCTTTATCTACTTAAGTCACAGCAGCCACACTGCAAACTGCTGAGTCCACATGAGCTCCATCGTCCAAGACTGAGACCAAACAGACACAGGCCAACTCTGCAGCTGCTTCACCCGGACTCCCCTGGAACCTGCTCCTGCTGCTTTCCGGTTTCTTTCTAGGAAATACTTTTGGCAAGTTGACAGAGGAAAAACTACTAGAAGACTGATTCACCGTGACTATATATGCTGCTACACCAGACCTTGCCAGAAGACTGGCACCCTCCTCAGGGTCTGCCCGGAAAGACAATGAATTGGTGAGCTTCTTCCGTGAGCAGAGCTTCACCTGATGGTCCACTTCAGTGGGAGGAGAGCCATTCAGGGTCGGGAGCCTCTGGGTGCCTGGGAACTTGGAAAACATGAGATTGGGAAGCTGGTGGCAAACAGGTACGTACACATCTGGATAGAACTCTCCATGGGGACACAGTTCGAGAAGAAAGATCCTCACATTTAAGTCCCCTGGCAGAGGAAACTGTTGGAGCTAACTGGGGAAATAAGAACAGCCACTCTGTTAGACACCAGTGAACCCCTCTCAGCAATTCCTCCAAGCATTTGATGGGCTTTTGAGTAACCATGACAACAAACGACTCTCCACAGGTCGCTGTAACCAAATGATGCCCATGGATAACTTAAGGCCTTTTGTTCCTAGGTGGCCTAGATTTCCACGGAGTTCTCATGACCCCTTTGTTTTGTTTTATTTTCATTTTTGGAGACAGGGTTTTACTGTGCAGCCCTGGGACTCAGTGTGGAGCTGGCCTTGAACTCACAGAGATCTACCTGCCTTGTGCTTTCCCAAATGCTGGTACTAAAGGTGCGTTCCAGCACACCTGGTTCTCATGACCTCTTTGTGCATAAAGGGAGATGAAGAAACAGGCGGTGAGGAGAATAATGGAAGGAGAAAGATCCACTCTAGTGCCCTTTCTTATAAATTATACTACATTAGGGCCCACTGTTAGGGCCTCATATCCCCTTAACTTCTTTAGACCCCACTTCTGAGTATATCCACTGGAGATTGGAGCTCTGGCATGCAATCTTGGGGGGCACAAGCATTCGGTCTGAATTTACAAGACTGATGACACCGATTTGCTCTTACCAGAGCTGATTCAGTTACTGCTTGCTGTGAATCCTCCTGTACCCACCACACAGGCCCAATGCTGCCAGTGGCTCTCAGGAAGCCACAGCGACAGCCGGTTGATTACATCATGAGTTTTCCCTCACAAGAGGGCAGCAATAGTCCTCCCAGACTCTGGATAGAGATTCTTCTTCCAGTGTGGCCATCTGGAGCCCTACAGGATACCTTGTCTATCACCACACTGTATGGTCTTCAGCCCAGGAACTCAATTAATAGTGAGCAAAGTACAATGGTGGGGTTGCCTCTGGCAACAAGCCAGGAAGGGCAAAGGCATGACCTGCTGAAAATGTCTCCAATACTAGCTGGGAGACAGCGCCCTATGAGGTGGGGAACCTGCCTGTAAGAAAGGCATGTGCTCAAAACAAAGTCAAATATTGTGTGGCTATTTTCTTGCCATCCCAACCACTACTTTACCTAATGTATAGCCCCATGGCTATCTGCAGCCACACCGTTAGGCGGCCATTACCACAGCCTAGCCTTTCTCTAAGGATTGACTATGGGCTCAAGTTTCCCAACTGTGGCATGGCAGGATTCGCTGGAACTCTGCCCAGACTCCTGGCGCTGTGTTTGGATCTCTCCTGCATTTTGTCTTTTTATTTCTATCTGAACATTCTTCAGACAGCCTCTCTTGGATTTTCAGAGTCTGCTTGGACAAGGCCCAGGCAGTTGCAGAATTTCTCCTGCCCACAAGTGACTCTTCAAGCAGGTTTCTGTCAGGCAGGGCTTCCCTGGCTCAGGCAGATGCCATGACCTCTTTGACTTCTTGCCTTTCATCATCAACTCCCTTACCTGCCTCCATCCCAGTCATATCTTTAAGATATCACTTGAACATGAAACCTCACCTTGAGCTGTGCCCTTAAGGACCAACCTAAGACAATAACCTTGGGCTCAATAGGTTTGTCCTCAAAGGCTTGCATGGAAGAACAACTGTAGTTCTACTAAATTAGGAATGGAGGCTATGTTCTGACTGTGTTGAAGGGAGTCTGCTTTCCTGATGGACAAGAAATAGACACTGGAGTTAGCTGAATCATCCTGGTTACCAGGGAGCTGTGGGGCTCTGCTAAGCACCAGGGGAAGAACTCTTCAGGAAGCTGGGAGGTCAAGGAGAGCTGCTCTCATGTCAGATAATAGTAAGAACCGTGGGTCAGTGAGAACCATGGTGAGCAGCAGGGTACACCTGGCAAGAGGGATCCAGTCATCTGTGACTACAGAACTACCCCACCTGAAGGGCTTGGGGACTTCGAGAAGAAATGATGGTTACTGACCTATTCTTGTTTGTCAGCTACAGACATGGTGACTACAGACAGCCAATATGCCTGCTCCATAATGGCTTTTCCCCAGCCCAGCATCTGACTCCATTCTAGACTAAGGCTCTGAGCAGCGTTGTGATTGAAATGACATCACCCTAAGACAGCACCATGTGCATGGGCTTTGTGGCCTGCTCCTCAACACTTGGAGATGCCTGGATGCTCTAAGACATGCAGTTAGAGAGGCTGAGCTGGCAAAAGCTACACAGGCTACAGTCCTGGCTGGTCCTTTGTGCTAGATGTTGAGTCATCTGATTTCCTTTCTGTTGTTTCAATGAAATGATGAACAGAAGCGACCTGGGGAGGAGAGGGTTTGTTTGGCTTACATTTCCAGGTCAGAACCCATCACTGAGGGAAGTCAGGGTGAGAACTCAAGCAAGAACTGAAACAGAAACTACAGAAGACACTCCTCACTAGTTCATTCACAGTCTCGTGGTCATTTAGCTTTCTCAGACCCACCAGTGCCACCCACAGTGGGCTGGGCCCTCTTCATCAACTAGCAATCAAGAAAATGCCCCACAGATATGCCCAAAGGCCCGCACGATTGAGACAATTCTTAACTGAGATCCCCCTTTCCATGTGACTCTACATGGTCTTGAGTTGACAGCTGAAGCTGACTGTCTTAGTTTGGGTTACTATTGCTATGATCTCAAGCGTGGCTGTAACCTGAAGGCAGGAGCTGCTGTGGAGGCCATGGAGGGTGCTACTTACTGTCTCGCTCGTTCATCATGGCTTTGTAAGCCTGCTTTCTTACAGAGTCTAGGACAACCAACTAGGGATAGCACCGCCCACAGTGGGCTGGGCCCTCCCCATCAAACACTAATTAAGAAAATGCCCTATATACAACTAAATCTTTTTTTAAAAAATTATTTATTTATTATATAAGTACATGGTGGCTGTCTTCAGACATACCAGAAGAGGGCATCAGGTCTCATTACAGATGGTTGTGAGCCACCGTGTGGTTGCTGGGATTTGAACTCAGGACCTCTGGAAGAGCAGTCAGTGCTCTTAACTGCTGAGCCATCTCTCCAGTTCCAACTAAATCTTTTTTTTTTTTTTTTTTGGTTCTTTTTTTCGGAGCTGGGGACCGAACCCAGGGCCTTGCGCTTCCTAGGTAAGCGCTCTACCACTGAGCTAAATCCCCAGCCCCCCAACTAAATCTTAAAAAGGCATTTTTCTCAAGTGAAGTACCCTCCTCTCAAATTACACTAGCTGGTATCAAATTGACACAAAAGTAGACAGGATGCTAAGACAAGGAATAAGGGTATGGATCTGAATGAGCTGCTCAAAGAACGTCAGTTAGAAGCGGGGTCTAGAACCCATGTGATGCCCACACATGGAGGAAGTCAGACCAGGCAACAAGGCAGAAATTAATGAGGACCGTGCAGGCTGAAGGCCTTGAGCTAATGCTGCGATCCTCAATATTGTTCCTTATGTTGTAGTGACCCCCAAACATAAAACTATTTTCGTTGCTATTTCATAACTGTAATTTTGCTACTGTTATGAATCATAATGTAAACATCTGAGTTTTCTAATGGTCTTAGGCGACCCCTTGTGAAAGAGTCATTTGACACCCCCGTTGGGGTTGCCATCCACAGGTTGAGAACCACTGGCCTGGGAGAATGTGTACAAATGGGGTTAGAAGGCCAAAGGAAGAGAGGAAACAGAAAGATGTTGTTGGTGACCCCAAAGTGTGAGTTAAATGACACTCTTACCTGCCAGGAGCCCAAGAGGAGGCATCTTGGGGAGAGACAGTCAAGGTACACCTGGCAGCAAGAAAAGCGAGGCAGACTCCCTAGAAGAGAGTCCATGCAGTGGGGAGGCAGCAGGGAGGGCACCTAGGGAGGCCCGAGTACAGCAGAGGCCAAGCTTCAAGGATGACCTGCCGTGGTCAGCTGGACCGCTGTGAAAGGCTTCACGGGCCAGCATAGAGAAGAGGAGAGAGTTAGGTGGGGATAGCTCAGCCCTAAGTAATAGGAAGCTGGTGTGGGTGAGAAACATCCATCTTGTCTTGAGAGCCCAGCACAAGGCCTGACACACTGTAGACGCCCAATAAATGTACTGAGGTTGTAGACGGAGCTTAGGCCCTGTCTGATGTTGCAGATGGTGGCTGACATCACTCCATGACTGATGTGAATATGCCATGGTAGTAAAAAAAATTCATTCCAATTTAGAAAAAAAATGTCTAAGAGCCAGATGTAGAAAAACACTGACTTAATTAGTGGCTGACAACTAGAGTGGCAAGTTTCAAAGCCAGGTACACTTCACTCCTCAGAATGAGGTGCGTGTGAGGATCTCTCTTTTCCTTGAGGGTAGCTGTTGCAGGAAGTGCTGGGCACAGGGGGGAGACAACTCAGTGCTTGCTGGGTAAGCAGACTGTAACCTGGAAATGACCGTCTGCGAGTGTGGGAGCTCAGCCAGTCAGTCAGGTCCACAGCAAGTGCCCCATGGATGGATCTACTGCCAAGACGAAGTAAAGAGAAAAACAGAAAGGAGGGAATGAGTGACTGGAGGGATGGAGAAGGAAGAAGAGAGGGAGACAGGGAGAAGGAGAGAGGGGGAGGGGGAAGATCTTGGAGGGAGAGAGGAAGGGAAGAAAAAGGGGAGAAGAGAGAAGAAGAGGAGGGGAAGGAGAGAGAGAGAGAGAGAGAGAGAGAGAGAGAGAGAGAGAGAGAGAGAGAGAGACCGCACCAGCAAACAGACTTTCTGATTCTCATTTTTAAAAGAAAAAGATGAAGAAAAAACACCACCCAGCAGCTAATTGTCCGCAGGCCGGTGCCTGTGCTAGCTCAAATGCAAAAGCTGACATGATAAACTGTTAGCATCTTGCGATCTGCTGTTAATAAAATGTAGCACAAAGGCACAGAGGGGTTTTACATCTGCTAGCAGGATGTCGCACAGCTTGGGGAACCTCTGCAGGCCACCTACCCCATGGTTGGCTCCAAAGCACAGCAGTGGAATCCAGTGAGGCTGTGTGGAGGGAGGGTGCAAAGTTCCAAGAAGGAGAGTTGGGACTGGGGACTCTGGCTTGCCAAGATTCCCTCTGGAGATCAGACCTGGCTGGCTACCCATCACTGGCCATGGTTGCTGGGGGCAAAGAGGTCAGCACAGTAGCCTTCCCAGGGGAAACTTCTAAGACATTATCAGTAAAAGCAAATGATTAGAAACTAGTAGGAGTCTGGCTCTCCACGCTGAGTAATTTCTATTCAATAAAACACCACACAGAATATGTGTGAATGAAGAAACCTCATGAAGTTCCCCAAGCTCAGAGACAGATGGAAACAGGAGAAAACGACTCTGCAGAAACGACTCTTGATCACCGATAACTTCTACCAATAACCCACTACTTTCTTTGGCGATGCAAGCTGGCCATAAGTGCAAGATGAATTAAGTGTGACCGGGTCATGAATAGAAATCAGATCTTCTTAGATCGCCTTACACTGTCTCGAATATCTGAAGAGTTCAGTTGCAGCCGTACTTTTGAGCTATGAATAGCAGGCCACAGCTAAGTCTTGTTACTTGGTATTAGTCCAGAAGTCCGTGTAGGTTGGTCTTTGTTTTGACAGGTGTATGAAACGTCACTGGTTTCCTCCATAACCTCTTGGGTGATTTTTTCCACGAGTGCTGTTGTGAGAGGGACTTTGTCACCATCCTCACCAACTGACAGAGGCCCATGACACAGAAACACAGTGGCATACAAAATTGGTGTCAACCATCCACTGCTGTGCATGGTCAAGAATCAGATCCCAGCTGGGCGTGGGGGCACATACCTGCAATCCTGGAACTTTGGAGCAGGACATAGGAGGGGCAGGAGTCCAGGGTCTTCTGTGGTTAGTGAGTTTGAGGTCAACCTGGGCTACATAAGATTCTGTCTCCAAAATGGGAGAAAAAAAGAGTGTGGGAGATATGAATATTAATCTATCTGCCTGGAACTGAACAGCCCCAAACAGGCCCTCAGAAATATACCTGGTTGGTTTTCCACAAAGGTGCAAAATATCATGGAAGAAACTAGAGACACCAGGCATCCCCGTGTCTCAAACTGGACATTGTCCCTCCACTAAATGAGCTCCAGTATGAAATGAGCAAACTGGGTGAGCACAGCAGTTGTGGCGTGGTATTGCCCCATTGCTCTCCACAATACTGTGGGCCGGAAGGTGGCCAGAGGTGCGTAAGATCTCTGTACTCTCTCTCTCACAACTGCCATGACCCCGCAGGAATCTTTAAAGTTTCCAGAAAAAGCTTGTGTGTGTTCAAATCATGCCTGGGATGAGACAGGAGGGAGGTCTGGGAGAGGAGCGAGGGCAAGAGTAACAGAGGTGGGAGAGAATCCCATTCCTAACACACACGTTTACTACCAACTGTCTTAGCTGTTACCTAAATTTATAATTAACCATTTTTAAAGCAGCCTGGAGAGGGCCGGCAAGATGGCTTACTGGACAAAACGATTTGCCACGCAAACTTGAAGGCCTGATTGAGACTCTCTGAGCCACCATGGTACAAGGCGGAGAAGAGCCTCCCAAGAGAGGTTCATGGCACATGCGCATGCCCACGGACCAGCATCAGACTCACACTATAACAACAACAATAACAACAACAACCCAGAGAACATGAGCAAATGGCCATGGGGAAAGCATTCTAGTAAAAAGCAAAAGCGTTTGCCGTAGCAGAATGCTGTTGCTTGTCTGTAATCCTAGCTCTGAGGAGCTGAAGCAGGAGGATCCGAGTTTGAACTAAAACTGATCTGCATAAATTCAATGCTGTCTCACAGACAGACAGACAGACAAGGACAAAAAAGGTTACATCCGAACTAAAGCCACTAATATTGAAAAAATTTTTCATCCCCTTTAACCTATTAATATTTGCTGTTTTAAAAAGTCGTGTTTGTTTGTACACTGATTTTCAAAATGAAATGAGTTTGGAAGTTGTTCTTCTTAAGGGCTATCTGTTTATTTTCATTCCTGGCTCCGTGTGTGCCTGCTGAGTTGATGTGTGCCACGTGGATGAGGGTGTTTACCGAGGGAGGCCATAGGGTGCTGGATGCCTTGGGTTTGGGGTTCCAGGACGCTGTGAGCCAACCGCTATGAGTACGGGGAACGAGATGGGTGTTCTGCAAGAGCGGCAGGCACTCTTGATTCTAAGTCATCCTCCCAACCTGAGTTTGGACGTTTTTTTAAAAAACTTATTTCGGTGTAACACCTAATTGTTGGTTGTAGTCAGCCATTGACGCCTGGCTCTGGGTTGCAGCCGAGCGGCAAGGCCCCCTGGAGCTGGAGTGCGCTACCACATCTCCCTAAGATTTTCAATGATCCTTCTGAGAAGCAGTGGGCACAGTTCGGTTGAGAACTTGGGTTTGAATTCAGGTGGAACTGAAAGTTAATCCACTCGGCTACCCACAGGCACCATGACTAGGGCTCCAGTTTATCATCTGTAACATGAGGCAGTAGAGGGACTTCCTGGAGGATTCATGGAGAATTCAGACTTTCTGGAAAGCTCTCAGCAGAGCACAGGGGATGGGAACTGGAAGTAAGTGACTGTGAGGGCGGTGCTTTGCAGACACTAGGCTCTCACTATGTCTTAAAGAGGAGGCGGCCTTCATGTGACCACTGGCCCAAATACCATGGACTTGGGGCACATGTTTCTCATAAGAGCTCCTGAATCCTCCAGTGTTACCAGGGGCAAAGAGAAGCATGGAAACACTACATGATGTCCCCAAGAGCACACAGACAGGAAGAGTCAGAGGGTAAGAGTGGGCTCTTCCAAAGCTCTGGCCTTGGCCAAGGAGAAGTCAACCATGGTGCATTCTGGGCCTCTATATAGTTCCCTGTAATGGAAGTCTAATCTCTAGCCCATCAAAATTGTACTTCATAGTAGAGGAAACTGCATCCTGCCTGGGACTGCAGGAAGACAATCCCACCCCTCCCCCAGGCACAGGCAGGCATATTTTGTCTCCAAAGAGGTTGCAGGGCATCACTTATCCTATTCTCTTTTTTTTTTTTTTTTCAGAGCTGGGGACCGAACCCAGGGCCTTGTGCTTCCTAGGTAAGCGCTCTACCACTGAGCTAAATCCCCAGCCCCCACTTATCCTATTCTCAAGAAACTACGAGACCACCACAGTGGACGGCTTCTCTTCAGTGAAATAGAGGTGAAGACGTTGAAGTGGCGGCTTTGGAAGCCACTTGCTGCCTTCACTCCATCTTTGTCACACAAACACGGACAGCCAGGCAACAGGCAACGCTGAGACATTCTGGCCAGTAGGTGGGCGTGCATTTGGAACCCCATGGGCCTTTCTGGTTGGCATTGCTTCCCCACAATGTTTACTGCCCTCTGTGTTGTAGAGTAGATCTCGGTGGACCAAGATCCTCTGAGGCAGATGACCTCAGGCTGCTCTGCTGGGCAGTAGCACAGTGCAAGCATGAGTTCTGTGTCCCAACGTTCTCAGACAGCAGGTAATCCAAAAGGAACCTGTAAACTCTACAGCTGGCACTGGGAGCGGGGTGTCAGACCTCCTCATCCTGAACCGTGCTTCTGCTTGGGGCTCTGCCCCTTACAAACTGTGACCTTTGTAAACGGCTCTCTTCACTTCTTTCCACAGTAGAATTGACACCATGTAGTGGGGCTGCAGGGAGGGCAGGAGTGCAATTTTTGGCTCAGTGTGAGGTTTCAACGGACTCTCTTTCCTCTGGCTTGAGAGGCAGTAGCAGAGCAAAAAATGTATCCCAGTGGATGAGGCAATGGATGATTAAAGCAGGGTGACTCAGCCTCCAGTGGCCCTGCAGCCCACAGGACCCTCTGAAATTCACTCATTCACAACTGCTGGACTAACCAATGTGAAGTCCAGAGGTGACCGCACAGCCTAGTGAGGACAAGTCACTGGTCCTCCAGAGCCTCCTAACACAACAGGATTGGGGGTTCAGGACCCCGGCACAGGCCTTCTTTGAGAATAACAAGAGGATGATTGGATGACTCGCATGCGCAGAAGCTCAGAAAATACGTAATACCAATGGAACACACGGAGGGTGGTATTTGAAGACAAAGAAAAATGGATTGCTGAGAGGCTAGTGATCACATAGATCGATCACATAGCGCAGAGATCACATAGCACAGTATAGGGGATCGTCGGTCCTTTGTTTTGTTGTTTTTTTCCCTCCAGAAAATTCTCACATCTCTGAGGGCCGCTTCAGCAATTGCGCCCAGGATCCCCCAGCCGCTCGAGATACACCAGTGGAGCAGCTGTGTGCTGCACCGCCCAGGCACAGACCGTCGCTAAGCAATAAGCCCCGCCTCCAGTTACGACCCGCTCGCCCTCTCGTGTCAGCATCCTGCCACTGCATTAGAGGAGGCTATCGGACCGTGTATTTATTCTTGTACATTGGAGTTAAACCTTAGTGGCAGGCCCGCCACTGGACCCAGATCTCCTTCCATTACCCCTGCTTAAGTCTGGCACGTTCTGCCCATTCCAGCACCGGTGTTGGACAGCAAGGAGGGGAAAGCAAGACAGGCGGGCAGCACATTCTTATTCAAAGAGTGGTCCGGAGCCAGGCTAGCTTGTGAGGAAGGCAGCAACATGGACTATCCAGCCTTTGGGACCTTTGGAGCCTTGGGGGCCTTTGCTGCTGTTGGGCCAGTAGGGTATTCAGGAATGTGGGTTGTGCTGCCCTGAGGGCTTCGGAGAAAGCCATTACTGTGGTAGGCCTTACCGAATAACAAAGGACAGCTTCAGACTGACGACCTGAGGACACCCAGGAGAAAGGCAAGTCTCCTACCTCAGGTCAGTGAGGTGGTAACATGCAACAGCAGGCTGCCTACCTCACTTGGTATCCCAAAACTAAAAAGATGTTGAGCCACTTCTGGATTGTAGGGTGACAGACTCAGATAAATGAGAAACCCTCCCAACTTCCCAGACCCTTAAGGGCAGGAACCCGTACAAAAGGAACATTTCTCAGAAAACTAATGTCCTTCCCCACAGCCCAAGCAAACACTCTCTCTGCATTAGTCTGGATGTGGGATCAGGTACAGTTCAGGCACTTGCTGTTGTGCACATTTGTGCTGAGCAGACCCAGAAACAGCTTTTACTGCCTAGAGCAGCCTCGCTGGAAAATTCTTCAAAATGTGGAGTCTAAACAATTAATAAAAAAAAAAAAAAGCCATGTCACTAACTCGGTTCCTTTTGCTCTATTGATGGGCCAAGAGTCCTATAAAGACGGGGTATATGAGGTTAAGTGGAGAAGGCAGGTCTCCTCCCATAGTCCCAGGTTCATGAATCGCTGTGTCCCAGGAGAGTTGGGCCAGCATTGGGGAACCACAGGCCAGCCTAGTGCAGACTCAGAGCAGCTCTGGGTTAGCTGAAGTCAGTGCTGACCTGCAGACTCCAGACTGCTGTTTACAGTGTGTCTGCTTTTGCCCCAGAGAGCACTTTGTAAGGCAATGACTGAATCCCTCTCATAATGGTGCCTGCTCTATTGCCTTTGAAGCGGAGAGGTCCTGGCTCCGCATCTTCACCATCACACTTGAGACAGGGAATCACTTCTTAATGACCGTGACACACCTGTCTGAAGACCTAAATAATGCTTGGACTCTTGTAGATTCTTGGATGCAGTCAAGACAGCATGGGTACCAGCCCCGTCCTCATCCAAGGGTCCTTCACTCCAACTCTTTCTTCCTGTCCCCCATGCGGGGTACTTAACTATTCTTTACCTCACTTTTGCATTCCAATTCGACCAGGCTTTCTTTGACTAGCCCCCCCCATCTCTGTGCCCCCTAGCGATACTAGTGCCATTGGACTATCTGTCCCCTCCAGTAGATGCCACGACTCTCATAGGCAGTGCTGGACATTGCTAGGTCCAATTTTAGTTTAGCTTTCTTTTCATTTTTCTTCTTTCTTCAGAACTGGAGAGTAAGCCTGAGGCCTCACACTGGGTCTTATTTCAGGCTGCCACAGGGTTGCATTATAAATGAAGGAACGAGTGTCAAAAGAGGAGAGCAGCTTGGGACCCTTAAATAGCAGGATAGGATCAAGTTCTGTTTTTAAAAACCATGTTCCTCTGCAGAGACCATAAAAGGAGCTAGAGCTGGGAAAATACAGTTGACATTTCAAAACAGTCATTTCCTTAAACTCTCTCCCTTCTTAAAATCATGACGGTAGAAGGGAAGCTGAGGATGGAGGACCCTAAGCTTGAGGCTAGCCTAGGGCACTAACTGAGATTATACATCAGAGCCCACCCCGAAAATCTTGACAGTAACAACGTATGTGACCCGCCTCAGATCGTCTCCCAGGGGTGAAAGGAAGAAAGGTAGAGCAGGGAGACGCGCTTCAGCAATAGGAAACCTGAACCCAGGTATCCCAGGCTCCCCAGACGGGCTCTACCCAGGAGCCTTCTGTGAGGATTAAACAGAAAAGCCTTCACGAGGATTTCCAATGCTCACTTTATTTAATACTCGGCTGTCCTCGGAGAACAAACTGCCATGTTATGCTCTAAGAACTGCTTCAGTGCCCACCATAAAAACATTGAATACTAAAATCTACATTTTTAAATGAGAAAGGACGCCCATCATTGCTGGAGCTTCACGGGGAGGTGAAGCCATCAGGATGCTCACTTGCTGGAAGAGGTCGAGCGAGGGGTGGTGGCTGAGCAAAGTGGATGCTGCAGAGCCTGCTGTCAACATCCCAGTCCCTGGCACCCGCCCTGCATAGTCTGGAAGCCTTGATCAAACATCAAGCCTGGTACCCAAGCCTGGGGATCAGGCAAAGTGGGCAGAAGGCTGAACTGGATGGTGCCTTCTGTCCCGAGTGAGGCTTGAGGAAATCAGGGGTTCACCTCTAGAAGTGAATTTCATACATGACTCAGGATGGTTAAATTCATTCCTAAACTTGTGTTTCACCAGCCCCCACTCTTCAAAGGCCCTGCCCATCCCAGAGACTCTCCCCCTTCGTACACCACTTCAACACCCACACAGGATCCAGAGAACCTTGGAAACCACCTCTCCCCTTATAACTTGAAGTCGGAATTAGCTGCCTTCTTAAATCTGTCAGTATCCTTCCTCCCTATATAACACGAACATGGTGGGAAAAAAAACCCACCCATCCCCACCCAGTGGCCTTCAAGGTGGCCGTCAGCTTAGTTGGACTCCTCCTGGGTAGACTGCTGGCTGGGCTCACTGGGGGCGTCTGCGCCCTGCTCATCTGTAAAGGACAAAGAAAGCAGCTGGATTTAGAAAGAGGATGAATCGCCTGCTCTCAGGTACAGATTTCTACAAGGCCTTTTCTTGTGCCCAGGACCTCTGTGGAGAGTGACTCTGCTTTCTTTTGCCGGGCAAAAGACTGGCTTCTAACCCTGGTCACATGGAACAGACTTGAGGCTCCCTATCCAGCCTGGCTCTTCATAGCAATGAACTTCCATTTGCCCTTCTGTCACAAGGTGATCAGTGAACAGTAAGCAGCAGCTAATTTCACGTATGCCCTCCTGGCTTCTGTCTCTGGTTTATCTTCAGAAGAGTCTCAAGAGCCAGAGACTACCATTTGCCTGCTTTGGTAGCTGCTGGACCCGAAGCACCACAGTGAATGTGCTTGTCCAAGATAGCATAGCTAGTCTAGCCAAGACAGCATAACTAGTCTAGGCAAGAACAAAGCTCACAGGCCGCAGCCAGCAAGCTTCAAGTCATGCTGCACCAGCTGCAAAGCGAATGAGTCACTGGCCTCAGTCTCCTCTCAGTAAAACTGGAGAGCACTAGACTCACCCAGTTCAATAGACTGTTTTGATATTATTTAAAGAGCTATTTGGATTTTCCAAATCAGGGGAGGTTCAGAAGACAGAAAAGAGTAAATCCTTAGAAACTTAGAAGACAGCCTGCAGAGATGGGTCAGTGGTCAAGGACATTTGCTCCTCCTGCAGCGAACCCGGGTTCAGTCTCCAGCATCTATGTTGTACCGCTCCTAACTGCCAGGAACTCCAGTTCCAGGGCACCTGATGCCCTCTTCTGGCCTTTACAGGCATCTGCACATATGCGTATGCACATACATGTGTATACACACATACACATAAATTAAAAAAAACTAAACTAAACTTAAAGGGAAACCTTAAAGCCATAAGGGACCTCAAAAGAAAACCCAAGATAAGAATTGGTGGTGTGACAGTGACAGGGCTTAGCAAGCTTGGAGCTGTCCCCTGACCTTCATGTGCCCCTGCAATCACACATACATAAAAAATAAATAGATCTTAAAAACTGAATTTCAAAAAAAGAAGAGAGAAGTCCCAAGGCTGGCGAGCTAGCTCAGCAGCTGAAGTGCTTGCCTTCCAGCATGAGAGCCTGAGTCTGCTCCCTGAGAGGGATCGCGGTGTGTGTCTACAATCTCAGGGCTAGGAATGTGGGGACAGGGGGATTCCCCAGCTCCCTGTTAGCCACGCCAGCCTAACTGGTGAGCACCGGGTCAATGTCCTGTCTCAAAGGAGATGGACCATGTTCCTAAAGGTAGCACCTAGGGCTATCCTCTGACTTCACACACATGCATGCTCACCTTCCCACACACAGACATGCATATACATATGCACAAAAAGAAAATATCCATGTTTTTAAAAATTAGAAAGAAGTCACAGAGTGTACATAAATCTCAAAGGACCGCTGACCCTGTGAGGGGGAAGCCTGAGGCTCCCTATTCAGGTGTCTCAATTAGCAGTGGCAGAGTTGCCAGGCAGACTCTCTAGCTCCTGTCCAAGGGACTTGGAGGATGACGACAGTGGGGTCTCCGGCATGGCTCCTCCTGTGGCTGTAGGCTCCTTCCTGACCAGAAGTCCTGGGCCTCTCATTTACTGAGCACTCTATGAACGTGAGCATACTCCCCCACTCCTTGCCCTCAGTAATCCTGTTCTAACCGCCATGGATTCACACTTATAGACTACGGGGAGGGCTGAGGAATGAGCTCAGCCCACAGCCCCTCTCTCCACCCCCCACTTCAGGTGACCTCTCCCCTACAGTCCTCCCCATCACCCAGAATATCCCTGTCTTACTGGTTTTCTCCTTGTCTGTATCATACAGGATGGTCAGCGAGAAAGACGGTGGAGATGGTGGCGGTGGTGGCGGTGGCAGGAAGTGGAGAGCAGAGAGGTAGCCTGGTGGGAGGAAGTGGGGCTGCTGTGGCTGGGGTGGGGGAGGTGGTAGTGGAGGGGGAGGGGGTGAGCAGTAGGTTGGCTGCAGGTCTCTGGCTGGTTCTGACACCTGTGTGGACACACAGAAGGAGGGGCAGAGAGGGAGACAGTGAGCTGAACTCAGTCACATCTTTTATTTATCAGGGGGTCCCTGGGGTGGTAGATACCCTTCTTGTGCAGGGCACTTGGGACAGGGCGTTCAGCAGACACGGGCTGCATGAACGCAGGCAAGCAGGAATGCAGGCATATCTTAGCTGAGCCTGGGGGCTTTCCCTAGGGGATTTGGGAGAGCAGAATTCTCCAGGGTGCAGAGCTGGGAAGAAGGCAGATTGCTTTCTCTCTGGGCTTTGTCCAACTCTCTTGGGCAAAGGGGACTAGAGGAAGCACACACAATAGCAGTAAATAGGCAGGGACAGGGATGGTGAGGGCAGGGGCACGTGAGTGAAAATAGTCTCCTGGCTCTTAGTTTTAATCCAGACGTGGTGACCGTGGAAGAGGGAATTGTCAGCATTTGAATTCCAAGCTGTCGACCAAGTCTCTCCTTAGAACAAAGCTCCTGCCTAGGCCAGGCTGGCACTGACGGGAGCAGCCACATCTTTCAGGCTGGGCAGGAAATGGTGCCATGGGAGCTGAGAGCTAGATTTGGTGTACGTCTGAGACACACTTGGGATAGTAGACAACGCCTGGGCTTGAAGCCGGGCATCTCTGAATCCATACCAATCAGCCAAGTGTGCTGAATCCCAGGCCTCATTCACGAGCCCTGTGGCGTCGGTGCTCAGTAGAATGAAGGCCGCTCTGACAGCTGCATTGCATGGATCAAGCCTACAGTCTTCCCTGGGTTCCAAGTCTGGGGAGCAGACATCACAGCCCAGGCCCAGTGGTGCAGACCTCTGTGTACTCCGAGAGATACTCTCTATGACCACCGGTCCTCTGGGACTGAGGGCCAGCGGAAGTGATAAGGGCAGCTGGGATAAGGGCGAGCTTAGACCGGAGTCAGACTCCAACTTACCAAGCTATTTCCATGATAGGGGCCGCAGGAGACGTGCCGAAAGCCTCTTTGTTGAGGGACCCCCAGAGCAGAGGATGAATCCTGGCCTTCCGAAAGTGGGAAGGGCTGGTAGGGTGGCACAGGGATGCAGGCAGGGCACTGCTTGAACGGCTCTCTCTCAGGGTACCCAGCTCCTACCACATGATCAGACTTGAATCTCAGAGGATGCCCTAAGAAGATAAACAGAGAGGGAAGTGTTAAGAACACAAAGCCGAGGGGTAAAGCATTGCACTGCTGTCTCCCAGGCAACAGCAAGATTGACATAACCGACCAAAGAAGCCTCGAGAGGTACACTGGGCTTCATTATACTCTTACGCATGCACAGATAATGTATTCTGGCTGCATTCACCCAGTGCCCTCGCATCTCCTCTCCTTGTCGTTGATCCTTTCTGCCCTTTGTCCCCTTTCTACCTTAATGCCTCTCTGTGTATGTGTGTGAACCAGTAAGGTTAGCTAAGGTTACTTTCAGGAACAAGGGTGGTCACACCACCGAATAAAGAGTCTACCCCTTGCTCTATTAATTAACTATTAATTGCCTGCAGATCCTTGGGGGGGGGGTCCCATGCAAGTAGTAGGCTGCTGTGAGCTGGTGGGTAGGACGAACAAGCTATGCTCGACACGCTCTGCCCCTTCTCCTGGCTCTGATGTTCTTCCCTCTCCCCTCCATGATGTCCCCTGGGAGCTGGTAGAGGGTGATAAGGGACGGACGTCCCACCTAGGGCTGGGCATTTAACAGCTGCTCTGCCGCCCTTTAACCACTTAAAAGTCTAGCAGTAGCTGCCATATAACACTAACAGCAGCACTAGCACACTGGTGAGAGTCCCAGTCCCCACACAGTGACACTCTACCACACTACTGAGGTTCTCAGTCCACTCCTTGGCTTGGCATTGTGTCGGGGAGGGACAATGTGAGCCCTTGGCTTCGGCAGCAGTCACACTGTTCCATGGGGCTGGTCTGACAGGAAAGGACATCTAAGCCGCCTTGTGGAGGTTCTCGCCCACCACTGGACTCTGCTTCAATTTCAGTTCCTGGCAGTGCCGGTGTGAACGGCACAGCCCAGGCAGTTTCCACTGTGGTCACAGAGACACCATCTCCCCTCTTCATTTCTAGCCCCACTGTCCTTGAACACTCACTCAGCCATGCTGTTTTGCTCTTTCAGCCACCTAAGGACCTCTCCAGACCAGATGGCAGCTGGCTCATCGATTAAGAAACCTCTCTTGGGGTTGGGGATTTAGCTCAGTGGTAGAGCGCTTGCCTAGCAAGAGCAAGGCCCTGGGTTCGGTCCTCAGCTCCGAAAAAAAAAGAAAGAAAGAAAAAAAAAAGAACCCTCTCTCACTGATGCTTTGAAGAACATTATTTCTCCCCACAAGGACAGGATCCCAGAGGGCAAGGAAGGTGTGTTAGTCAGTTACTTGACACTGGGACAAATACCCTGGCAGTTTAAAGAGGGGATGACTCGTTTTTGGCTCACAGTTCAGGGCTCTTAGCCCCATCGCCTGTGAGTCTTGGTGAGGCAGAACATCCTGGTGCTAGCTATGGTGAAGCAGAACAGTTCATTTTCACCAGGAAGCGCCAAGAGAACGATCTGCTAACAAGCTTTCTCTTTCTCACCTTTCATCCTATCCAAAACCCTAGGCTGAAATGGTGGCACCCACATTCAGGACCCACCTCTCCTACTTAAGTAAATAAACTCTCTCTGGAAAACACCTACCAAAATGCATCCAGAGTTGTGCTTTCTGGGGGGTTTCTCACCAACCCATAGGACAATCGAGAACAGCACCATCAGGGCCAGCAAGATGGCTGGGCAGGTAAAGGCACCTGCCACCAGCCTGACAGCCCGAGCTCCATCCCAGGGAAAGAACCAGTTTCTCAAAGTTGCCCTCTGACCTCTCTTTCACACATGCGGGGATTAGCCACAAGTGACTCCTTCTCCCCACCTCCTTATGAACACCCGAGTTCAGCACATTTTAAAATTCTATTTGTTGAGAGATGGAATACAGATGTGCTCTCACAGGATTACAGGTTTAGGTCTGCCTTCCTCATCAGACAGATAGTTCCTTGGGGAAAAGATTTTTTTTTACAAAATCCCAGAAACATTAGGAATGATTAGCATTAATTTCTGAAAGTCTGCCCCTCAAGGAAGAAACATGTCCAAAGGAAGGAGAGTTTAAAAAAAAACTAAAACAAACAAACAAACAAACAAACAAACAAAAAACCACATCTTCATCCCAAAGAGACGCTTTCCAAGAGCCTCAAAATTTACACTACTTGAAAACGGCATACTTCACGGGCTAGAGAGGTGGCTCAGCGGTTAAGAGCGCTGGGTGCTCTTCCAGAGGACCCAGGCGCAATTCCTAGCACCCACATGGCAGCTCACACGAATCTGTAATTCTAGTTCCAGGAGATAAGACACCCTCACACAGATATGCGTGTAGGCAAAACACTAATACATTACAATAAATAAATTATAAAATATAAATACTTTTTTTTTAAATTCCACAAGAAATCGTACTTTAATCAGGTACGCAACACGGCATAAAGAAACAATATTATTTATGCACAAAGCGAGGAGTGAGAAAAACCGTAACATCTGGCCAAGTAGCTGAAAGTTTTATTCCCAACCACATCCGGTAAAACAGAAAAAGTGAGTACAGGTGCGTTAGGCCATACACTGCAGTTAAGATAAACTAGACTCCGCTAAATGAGAGAAGGGTGCGCAGGCACAGTCTCAGGCGAACAGCCACCCAGAAAGCAAGTTCTAAAAGACTCTCTAGTAAGAGAAAATGGCAGGCAGGGAGTGGGAGGAGGGTTGTCACGCAGGCGCAAGACCGCTAGACATGGGAGGGGGAGGGGAAGGGAAGCCGTGCGAGGCGTGCTAGAGGGTCCACAAAAAGGCGCCACTGCCAAAGCTGCCCAGCTGCCATCTTTTTTCTTTGCAAAAGTACAAAGGCAGAAAATTGCATCTCAACATAAACCCCCCTGCACCGCTCACTCTTTCCCACCAGCCTTTTCCCATTGCAGTCAGAAGCCGCCCACCCAAATCCTTGTCTGGGAACGTGTTCTCAAAGCGGGGGTTACCTGGGAAAGGCGCCTTTCCCACCCCAGCACCAGTCTGGGACTCCAGCTTAGAGCCGGGAGGCTGCAGGCCTGATGCAGGCCAGAGGAACCGTCGGCTGCACGAGGCTGGGCTTACCGTAGTCGGCGAACGGCAGTCGGGGCACGGGCCGCACTGGCAGGTGCTGATCCGGGCAGCAAAGCTCAGGCCTGGGTGCCTGTGGCCTGAGCTGGGGCAGCCACGCGGGAGGACGGTCGTGCAGTCCCCCGGAGCCCCCCGATCCAGGCTGGAAGGTGCTGGGGCCTGGACGGCCACTTGGGACCAGTTGGAAGGCGCTCGGGCCTGGGCTCCGGGCCTGCGGGGAC
Source organism: Rattus norvegicus (assembly GCF_021556685.1). Lineage (NCBI taxonomy): Eukaryota > Metazoa > Chordata > Mammalia > Rodentia > Muridae > Rattus > Rattus norvegicus. Next base: position 128,339,602 of record NC_141538.1, read on the forward strand.
CTCTCTAGGAAGCAGGTGGCCGCGGGGCCTGGCCCAGCACCTCCCAGAGCCGCCCTAGGCAGTGGGCAAATGCTGGAGCTCGAGGCAGTGGCCGTCGCGGCTGCCGGAGCCGGAGCCCTAGGAGGCAGCTGGGGACCCTGCGTGCCCACGGTCGCCCCCTGCTCCTCCGTAGCTTGGTTCTTGAGCACCTTCTGGGCAGCCATGATCTTCTGGCGCTCGGTGATCAGGTAGCACTTATCACAGATGCAATGCTTCCAGCGGCATTTACCCGCATGGCCCTTGACTGGTACCAGATAGCCGTGGTTCCGGCACCTTGAGCACTTGGGGGTACGAAGCATCTTGCCGTTCAGCTCTGCAAGCTCTGCTTCCAAACACAACCACCACTTCCCGAAGCTGCAGAGCGAGTGAAGCAGGAATGAGCTGTGCCCCCATAAATCCCTGGTGCAAGGGACATTGGATACACTTGTAACAAAACAGCTCACTGAGTGTCCCGAGAACTGCAACAGGGCTCTTGCATTTTTCCCACTTTCCAGGTGTGTGTGCTAAATTTACAGTGTTTCTGTGTGTTGGGCCATGGGGTGCGGAGTAAACTCAAAAAAGAATACTTATTGCATGTATGTCATATGAGTTATTTGAAAGTTTTTGGCACTTGAATTTTCAAGCTTTCTGTTCCTACCAAATTGTAATTGGAAAATAGGTTTTTGTTTTGTTTTGTTTTTTTGAAAAATGGCGGACGTGTACTCAACGGTCCAGAGGTTTAAAACTCCTGAGGATCAGAGCTGTTAGTAAACCCATACTATTGGAAAATTCCAGAGAACACAATGTTTCTCCTCCCTGAAGCAGCTGCTTCTGCTTTCATTTCTCTCCTCTGTAGAGAAAAAAAGCAGTCATGCTTCCAGAATATTCTTAGGAGCTTAGTGCCGTGTTGGTTACTTACAGGCATTGCAGAAACCCTGAGTTTTTGAGTTCTGTTTGTGTCAGCACTCTGGTCTGAAAATTTCATGCTTAATAATGTTATAAAGTAAAAGAAACATGATATTCCGGAACTATTTTGAATATTTGGGTTTGGGGTGTGTGTGTCTGTGTGTGTACGCATGCGTGCGTGCACGCGTGCGTGCGAGCGTGTTTATTGTTTCACATAGTCTTTTAATCATCTTTAGGAAGCCAAACAAAACTTACAAGAATTCCTTAGCCACTGTAATACAACACTGATGGAGGGTGCGTACTTCTCTCAGGAACGGGAGCCATAGAAGTAAAACATTTTCAAGAACCTTCCCGAGATATCTGCTCATCCAGTGTGGGGCACGCAGCCCAGCGTGTACAGATCTAGCTTGGGGGAGCTTGTTCCAGGACGGTGTTCATACCCAGAATCTACTGATATTACAAGGAGCCGCGATTTGCTTGTTTTGTGACAAACCATGAGTTCAAGTCTGTTTACTCTTAGAGGAAGGGAACACCCAACTTTGCTGAGTAGTCCTACCCAAAAGAAAAAAAATTACACACACACACACACACACACACACACATACACACACTACGCACGCACTCACACACGCATGCACGCACATGCAGACGTGCACATACACACATAAGCAAACACAATTTCCATTTTAAAAAAAATCTAATAACCCACACACAACCTGTCATTTAAATACACACACACACACACACACACACACACACACACACACACATCTGGGTTAAGGACATGTGCCTCTATCCTGGCTTTTGTTCTCTCTCTCTCTCTCTCTCTCTCTCTCTCTCTCTCTCTCTCTCTCTCTCTCCTCTCTTTTCAAAAGAAATATCTATGGTGTCTTTCAAAGGGTTTCAAAAGGTAAAGACAGGCAGTGCTTTAAATAGTAAGCAGGCCATCTCAGAGGTCAGAGCAGCCCGACTATGTTAAGATCAGAACGAAAAGACTATAAAAGTGGTTATACCTCCCTACACAGTGCAGATTCCCTGGAGCTCCCTAAAGCCACAAGTCTTACTCCACGGATAACTGTAGTATCTGTCCCAGCTGAGTCCCCGCAGTGGCCCGCAGTGGCCGTCCTGACTCTGACTGCTGCAGTTTTGAACCTCAGCAGAAATCTCTGTGGGACTCGACACCCATCTGCCACTTCCCTCTGGAGAACCCACTGCTGTGACTTTATGGGGGCAAAAAAGCCCAGGTTTCCAGCAGAAGTCCCTCAGCCATGGGAGGCTGAGAACTCCCTTAGACAACTTGGCAGGCTCTGGCAGGCGCTGGGACGTCGACTTACTGCGGGTCTGCACACTTCCAGTTCGCCGCCATTATGGCGCCCTTGGCATCGCCCTTTTTCCGGAAGGTAGAAAGCCCCGCAGCAGCAAGATCACTGCCTTTTACGACCAGCACTTCAAAGATCAGTCTGATCTTTGAGAGGAGCTAGCCTAGAGACTGCTCACTGGTGTAGAAACTCAGACGCCTCAGAAAAGGGTGATTTTAGTTCATGTGAGGGCTGTGGCTGAGCCAGTCAATCTCTCATCCCTGATCCAGGTTGGGGAAGTCCTGGGACTAAGTCGCCTGAGCCTCCTGACTGGAGAGTTTGGGCTGTTTTAATTCTCCTGAATTTAGTTAATTCTGTAAAGCAACCCAAATCTTAGAAAGGCTGGCACAGAGGCTTTGTGCTAGAAATGGAACCCAGGCCTTGAGCATGTTAGGCAAGTTATCCAACTATAATCCCACCTTTTATTTTCTCTTCCTTCCTTCCTTCCTTCCTTCCTTCCTTCCTTCCTTCCTTCCTTCCTTCCTTCCTTGCCTCCCTCCTTCCTTCTCTCTGGGTAGAATCTAGTGAAGTTACTCAGGCTGCCCTGGAGACCCCTCAGTAGCCCAGCTGGGGGTCCTGAACCCCAGGTCCAGTGACTTAAGCTCCCCCGTAGCTACAATTACAGCCAGATCCGGTTACAAATATTAATGACGGATATTAAATTATTCATAAATTTATTTTTATAAAAGTCGGTGGCACTCTTGAGGGGTGTCATCTGAAGTGGGTTGGGACACAATGATACCTAAGTTGAAAAGCTTACGGCAGGATCCGCTTTATTTTTGTTGTGTTTTGCTCTTGCTTTTCGAGACAGGGTTTCCCTATGTAGCCCTGGCTGTTCTGGAACTTGCTCTGTACAGCAGGGTAGCCTCAAACTCACAGAGATCCGCCTGCCTCAGACTCTGGTACTGGGACTAAAGGCGTGCACCACCATGCAGGTCAGGGTCAGTTCTCTCTAAGGAGATATTTGTGCTAGCTAGCTAACGTCTGTGTAGTTTCACTGACGGTTTGAAATCTTTCTAGTGAGGCCAGGGTACAGAGTCTGCCTTGATTTTCCCCAAATCTCTGATTGCAATTCTCTGTGGCACGGAGTCTGTGTCCGTGTTCCCACCCCTTCTCGTCATCCTTGGTCCCGATGCACCGCACCTCTTCCCCTCACCCGGGGATAAGAAGTTGTTACCATTCCGGGCTCATTAGACTCTTGAGAGTTGAGTGGGGGTGGGGGGTTCGTAAAACTTTGCTTGTTTAAAAAAGATTTCCTCATCTCTGAAAGTGAGCAAGAGCGTGTTCATTGGATTGTCAATTTGAGGAATTTTACAGGTGACTGGCACCATTTAAAGAGTCTAGGTTTTAGACCGGAAGTGGTGGCACATGACTTTAATCCCAGCACTGGGATCTCTGAATTCGAGGAGGCAGGCCTGATCTACAGAGTTCCATGAGAGCCAGGGCTGCACAGAGAAACCCTGTCTCAAAAATTAAAAAATAAAATAAAACAAAACAAAACCCAAACCAAACCAAAACCAAACAAACAAAACAACCCCCCCCCGAAAAACAACAAACAAACCCCAAAACACCCTGAAACAAACAGAAAAAACTAGTTTAGGTTTGTCTCTGCTAGGCTCTAACACCTACGTTCATCCCACACTTTTAAAACAGTGTGATATGAACTCTGTGTGATAGAGCCCCTTAAAGAGTAGGCACTCTTTCTCCAGTACCAACCGCCCAATTCAAACTGTCTAATTTTTTCACTGACCATGTTATTTGAAAACTATCCCTAAAAATCATAGTCTCAGAAGCTCTGGTGCAAGCACTAGGTAGGGCACTCGGAGGTAGGATACCTGTGACCATGCATCCTTCATAAGGTGTGGACACTAGTTGGGTCTCATTCTCACACACCAGACAAAAACATCTTGGGGTACATGAACGCTGGTGGCAGGAGTGAGCTGACAGCTTTCTGTCCCCAGGTTCAGCATCTGGGGGAATCCAGATAAGAAGCTGCCTTCCAAACCAGCAAACTACAGCAAGTTACAGCCTTCAGAGCTCCATGTGACACTGGGCCCAGAATGCCAGGTGGAGTGTCCTTTGAGGAAGGTGACATTATCTACAGTACTGGCTCAACGACGGAAGGGTGGCAGGACTAAGCCAGTTCCAAGCAGGGCAGGATCCATTGACCGTCAGCTGCTGGAGGCAGCTTGAGCAAGAGGAGTGTTTGGACAACCCAGCGGGTGTTAATGGCTTTAGACAGAGCGGGAAGCACTGCTTTATTTAGACTTGCTGTGGTCATCACGAAGACAGAGTAAAAGTTGTTTACAGAGCCACACATGAGCAAAACACGCTGATGAGACATGGCTTTCATGCTGATGCCCAGAAGGGCTGTACAGACATTGTTTAGCTGCTCCTGGAAAAAGGTAAGAACAGACTTGAGAAACAACACGAAGAAGCTGGTCCTCAACATGGCCGCTCATGCTGCATGAGACAGGAAACAGATTTGATTCAAACATATGCAGTGCCCAGGGCTACTTTTTAATTTTTAAAAAATGTGTGTGTGTATGTCTTTGTGTTTAAACGTGTGTGTGCACACACACTCGTGCACGCATGCGTGTGTGCGTGTGTAAGTCATAGACACTGAATATCTTCCTTAATCACTAACCACCTTATTTTTTGAGACTGAGTCAATGAGCCTGGAGCTAAGTAATTCGGCCTGTTACAGAATATTTGATCACATTGTGAACCCTGAGATTGTGTTATTTACTGAAAAAAAAAACCAAACTTTCTCCTTGTGAAGTGGTTCAGTACACACCTTTCATCTCTCTGGCTGGAATATAGAGATACCCTTAGTACACACCTTTAATCCCAAATGATGAAGGCCAAGTTAGTTTGTAAAAGGAAGCACCCATGACTGAAAGTGATATCTAATTGAGTGGCAGACAAAGTGACGAATCAGAGAAAGATTTGATTGAATAGGATATGCCCAATTCTCACAAAAAGGAGAGAAGAAAGAGAAGCTACTTAAGAAAGAATAGTGCAGAGAGAGAAAAAAGGTAGGAGGTGGTTTTACTGGGAGAGTTTCGCAGAGACAGGCTAAAGAGTGAACAAGCTAGACGCAGGTGAAGACAGAATGAGCCAGAGAATGAGAAGGAGCCGGAAGACTAGAACAGACTGCCAGAGTTAGTACGAGGCCAAGCAGAGCAATTCAGGAGAGAGAGAGAGAGAGAGAGAGAGAGAGAGAGAGAGAGAGAGAGAGAGAGATCAGAATGAATCAGTCAGCTTGGAGAGGATTTGAAGATGGAATGGCTGAGTTGAACCAGGCAGTCAGAACTCGGGAAAAAACTAGAAAGGGTGAGTTTATTTAGCAGCAAGTCTCAGAGGCCTAGACAAGATTGATCAGAGGCTAAAAGCTCCCAGGTCTAGGCGTAGGTTAGGCTGAGGCAGCAAGCCTCAGAGATGACAATTACCCCATGTGAGTTACTTTTACATCTTCCTCTGTCTCCTGAGCCCTGGTGTCACAGGCGTGTGCCCTTGGTTTTTTTCACATTGGGGCTGAGCATCCAAACTGAGGTCTCTGCACTTACACAGCAACCGCTTCACAAATGAACCACCTTCCCGTCCCACCCCAGCAAGACTGTCTTGATGGAGAAGGTCGGATCCATTCCTTTCTGGAGATGCTTTGGGGTCGATTTCTTTTGCTTTAGTCATTCCCAAAGCTTGTTTCCTTCTATAAGAGCCGTGATAAAGTAATCTATGTGAGCTCGGCAGTGTCACGCTGCGACTTCATGGAACATGTAAATGACTAGCCCTCACTCGTGGTTTGCCAGAAAGTGACAGGAAGGTTTTCTGTATAAAATAATTCCTGTCCACCAGAAGAAATTGAGAAGAAATTGTTTCTATTTGTCAAACTATAGAAATTTGAAGAATTCTTATTCCTGTTAAAAACAATATTTTTTTCTTAAAGTTCCCTACCTCAAAGATTGGGATATTTTGAAAGGGTTTTTCAAGAGAGAAAGTGCTTGTTATAATAATAAACCAAAATATTTAATGGAAAGTTGCTAGCTATTCTGACAAAAAAAATAAGATTTTAAGAGTCTTTTGAATATCATAGTCTAAGTAGAGGTTTTCAAAAATTCTGGGGGAAATTCTAGGTGCAATGGGTGCATGTCTAGTACATGTGAGGCCCTAGGCTCAGTTCCCAGCACCAGAAAGAAAAGGACATATTATATATACTTTATCTATAATATATATATATATGCCATTGAGTTGGTTGTCATGGCAGATGCAAGACGGTTGCTGCAAGTTTGTGGCCAGCTTGGTCTACATAAGTCGGCCTGGTCTACATAAGTCAGCCTGGTCTACATAGGCCAGCCTAGGCTACATGGGCAAGCCTAGGCTACATAACACATTCCATGCTACCCAGACCCTGACTCAAACCCCACCACACACACACACACACACACACACACACACACACACACACACACACACACACAGAGTCTGGAGCATAAACTGCATTACTCCACAGCTCAACAACACCACAGACTGCAAGGCTAGACCCTGCATTATCAAATTTGAATTGAGCATGAGGTAAGGGTGGACAGTCAGGCCTGAAGCAACGCTTATTCAGATTCTGCACCTGACCACCCAAGCTCTCTTCGTGTCCTCATTAATAATTTAAGGAGAATCCTACTCAAAGCTTTTGGAGTTAACACATTTTAGTCTTGTTAAATACAAAATGCCTCTGTGTTCACTTCACAGCTGGGAGGGCAAAATATACCCATGGCGATAGGAATTTGCATAGTGCTTTGAAAACATTAATAGACAACTGCATATCTTTTAAATCAGTAGTCACATGATGAGATGCAGAAACCCTGGGGTTACAGAATAAACAAGTCGAAGTCACTTATCCCCTTCCAGCCTCCGTCTGTGTAGGTAAATTTAACAGTGCTTTATTTATTTCTTCTTGGAAATTCAGGCAAACTGAAAGCTCTGTGTTTTTAGGTCGAGAGCTAACTGCGTCTCAGGCTGCTGCCTTTTAAAAGAAATAAATAAAGCACGTTTCTTTAAAAGACATTTGGCGTGATGTAAGAGAGAGAAACTGGATGTCAAAAAAGGATGGGTCCTTGGGAACAAGGTGGGGCCACTCTCCTGCCTATACTTGACAATATTTTTTTTTCTACTGATGGTTTTGTCTATTTTTGAAAAATGTAACTAGCATATATTCATTGTACAAAGCGATAGGTTTTATTATAATATCTGCATACATGTATGTAATTTATTTAGCTCATATTCAGTCTAAATACTATCTCATCCCACCCACCCCATCCCTTTCCTCCTTCCAGATATTCCTTTGTACATATAGTTTTAACTATAAAATTTGTTTTTTGAGATATTGTTTTCCTCCTCCTCTTTCTTCCCTCCACGCCCTTTTATATACCCTATAGCCTTGCTCTCTTTCCAATTCATAGCGCCTTTTTCTTTGTTGTTATTTGTTTGGGTGCTTGTAGTGTGTCTCTGTGTGTGTGTCTGTGTGTGTGTGTGTGTGTGCGTGTGTGTGTATGTGTGCCTGTCTGTGTGTGCAGTCTCTGTGGATCACCAGTTGCTGTACTCTTTCCTGGGAAGGACCATTTTTCCCGCTTTTGTCTGAGTGTGTGGGTGTGTATGTGTGTGTGTGTGTGTGTGTCTGTGTGTGTGTCTATGTGTGATTCTGGGTGTAATTGTGTATGTATATGCCTGTGTGTGTGTGTGTGTGTGTGTGTGTGTGCAGTCTCTGTGTCTGTGTCTGTGTCTCCGTGGATCACTAGTTGCTGTGCTCTTTCCAGCGGAGGACCATTTCTCCTGCTCTTGTCTGTATGTGTGTCGGTGTCTGTATGTCTAACTGTGTGTGTGTGTGTGTGTGTGTGTGTGTATGTGTATGTGTGCCTGTCTGTGTGTGCAGTCTGTGTGTGTGTAACTGTGTGTATCTGTGTGTCTGTCTGTCTGTGTGTAACTGTGTGTGTGTGCCTGTCTGTGTGTGCAGTCTGTATGTGTGTGTCTGTGTGTGTATGTGTAACTGTGTGTATCTAACTGTGTGTCTGTCTGTCTGTGTGTAACTGTGTGTAACTCTGTGTGTGTGTGTGTGTGTGTGTGTGTGTGTGTGTGTGTGTGTGTGCCTGTCTGTGTGTGCAGTCTCTGTGGATCACCAGTTGCTGTGCTCTTTCTGAGGGAGGACCATTTCTCCTGCTCTCAGCATTCCTTAGTTGCCTGTAGTTCTCTGTCTAAGCCTTGTGAATATCATATTTTTAATACGTATATTTTAAATCTAGACCCTGCTTGTGAGAGAGATATTATATTTGTCTGAGTCTGGCTTATTTTGCTTAGTGATGTCCTCTATCCAGGTCCATGGTGTGACAGTGGAGAGGGGTCTGTGCTGGCTGTTTTATGTCGACTTAACACAAGCTAGAGTCATTGTGGAGAGAGCATCTCAACTGAGAAAATGCCCCAACCAAACTGGCCTATGGGCAAGCCTGGGGTACATTTTCTTGACTAATGATTGATGTGGGAGGGCCCATCCCTGGGCAGGTGGCCTTGGGTGCCATAAAAAAGCAGACCGAGCAAGCCATGAGGAGCAGGCCAGTAAGCAGCTTCCTCTGTGGTCTCTGCCTCAGGTTCCTGGCTTCCCTCAGTGAAGGGTTTGTAATATGTGAGTAAAATAAACCCCTGCCTGCCAGTTTTGTCTTGTTTGTTGTTGGCTTGGGTCATGATGTTTTATCCTAGCAACAGAAACCCTGGCCAGGGCAGGAACTACATGAGCAAATGAAAGAAGGAAAAAGGGAGACCAGGGGGTAACAGAGAGATGAGAAAATAACATTCTTCACGCGTGGAGTTCAAATCTGTATGTGTGAGGCAGGTGTGAAAGTGCAGGGGACTTGAGGGCAGGGAAGGGAGCAGCAGGACAGGAAGGAGACGCTGGAGGATAAGGGGTGAATGTAAGCAAAGTCAATGATGCGCATGGACAGAAGTGGCTCACCAATTCCTGTGTATGCTGACTAACCAGATTTAACTAGAAAAGGGGCATAGTTCCTTTTGTGTGCACACACCCACACACATTCACACACACACATACACACATACATACACCCACATACACACATATGCATAATGCACATACCCTTGTACACACATACAACATACTCACACACATACACACAGCATGTATTCACACATATACAATATACATGCTCACACAATACATACACACACTCACACACACTTTACACACATACACACAAACACACACTCATACATAAACACACATACATGCTCAAACACATACACAGGCTCACACACATATACACACTCATAAACACAAGCACACACACACACATTGCATGTATGCACACACATATACACACATACATACATATATGCACACACATTCAGACATACTCACAAACACACACAACACACACTCGCATACGCGCACACACACACACACAGAGTTCACGTTTTCTTTACCCATGCATCTGTCATTAGACAGAGAGTCTGCTCCCATCACCTGACTGTTGAGGGCAGTGTTGCAATAATCAGATTGTAGATGCATCTGCTGAATGCTGCCTTAGATCCCAGATCTAAGTGTTTACCCAGGAGCATCGTGGCTTGATCTTCGGCAATTCTACATTCAGCTTTTTAAAGAAGCCTCCCATCCACTCGAAGGGACTGCAGTGTGCAGAGCTCCCCATCCTCACAGACTCTTTATCTATCTTTTAAAATACTTTTTACATTTAGTGTGTCTGTGTGTGTGTGTGCGCTCTCTCTCTCTCTCTCTCTCTCTCTCTCTCTCTCTCTCACACACACACACACACACACACACACACACACACACCAGGCACACATGCACATACCACAGTGCATGTGTGGGGTAGATGACACTTTGCAGTAGTTAGTTCTTTCTACCACATGGGCCAGACAGTCAGGCTTTGTGGCAAATGCCTTTTCCCTCTGAGGCATCTCGGCAGCCCTGGTTTGGTTTCTCCGTGCTAGCCACTCTGACCAGATAGTGGGATTCTAATGTCTTTTTGATTTGCATTTTTCTGATAGGCGAGGATGCTGACCATTTTTCCCCATATTTATTGGCTGTCTGTATTCTTTTGAAAACTGGCCATTTGCCTGTTTACTGAGTGAATTATTTGGTGGTGATGGGGTTAGTCCTTCACATTCTCTATCTCCTGCTTAGAATGTTTTGGTTTAGAAAGTCTGTGTCACCAGCAGAGATGGTTACAAAGTGACAAGTCCAGTTGTTGAGACACCACGCCTTTGGCTAATTAACCCCAAATTAATGGGGTGGCTTGGTCACCGTACCTGACTCCCAACCTCAGATCTGGCAGGGTCCCTAGTCTCCTAATGCTGTCTCTCACTGGTTAGTCTGGTTGCTCTTGGTACTGTTTAATTCAAATTCACTGTAAAGAGCCTTGCTTTCCGTAGTACATAGGGGCATCATTTATAATCATTAAATGTTACACACACTGGAACGTCTCCTTCCTGGTTGCTGTCTGCCTGCAGCCTCCTCCCCTGGAAACTAACTCAGATGCGGCTCCCCTCCCATCTCCAGTCTCTTGCCACTGAGCAATGAAGCTCTCTTAAAGTTCTCATTGAGGAGGTGGAGGGAAGGGCTTACATCTCTAGAAGATGCTTTAAGATCCCACCTCAGCACTGTCCCTCAGTCTCCTCGGCCAGGTAACTGGATCCTCCTTGCCTACCCCAGTTCTCAGCTTCTCCCGTTCCCCTTTCCTTTCCTGATTTTTTTTTTTAAAAATCAACCTCTTCAGGAAGGACTCTGGCTGTCTTCTCTTTATGTCTAGCAACTATTACACATTCAGAAAAGGCTGTGAAACGCATGAACAAATCCTGCCTCCCTCTCTTTTTTTTTTTCCCCAGAGCTGAGGACCGACTGCCTCCCTCTCTTACCAGTGTCTCCCCTCCCTAGTTGGCATAAACTATTTCAGCAACTTTGCTGGAACATCAGCAAGTGTTCATCGAAGCAGAAAGCCTGTACTATTCAGGAACGGACAAGCAGAATTCGGGATGAAATTTGTTTTTATTTTTAGTTCATCTCTCACCCCTAATAACTTAATAATAGTTAATAACTGTGTGTTTACAGTTACCAGGGACTCTGAAGTCCTTCACGTGTATCTGTACACATTATCCTCACGAACTCTTTCAAAGTGGATGTTATCATCCCACTCACCCAAACAAAAACTGAAGTCCAGAGATGCTAAGAACTTCCCAAGGATTCAGTCACGACTCAAAACTGGAAACTCTTGCTCAAGGTCTTCACTTTTTTTTAAACTATTTTTATACATGTATGTATATGCACTACGTGTCTCATTATATAATAAGACTTATATACTTCAGGACTGGTGCTAGTTCAGTGGGTAAAGTATTTGCTGTGTTAAGCTCCAGGTTCTGTGAGGGACCCTAACTCAAAAAACTAAGATTAACCAATGGCTTCCACAGACACATACACACACACACATACATGCACACACACATGCATACACACCACACACACACAGAGACACACCATACATGCACACACACATGCATACACACCACACACAGAGAGAGACATACCATACATACACACACACATACACACCACACACACAGACACACCACACACTCACTCATGAATATACACCCCACACACAGAGAGACAGACCACATATACACAGACACCACACACACACACACACCACCTACATACCATACACACACATATAGATACCATATACACACACACCATACATACACACACAGAGACATACTACACACACAGACACCACACACACACCACCTACACACCATACACACACATACACTCACACATGAATACACACCCCATACACAGAGAGACACATCACATATACACAGACACACCACCTACACACCACCTACACACCACACACACACCCCCCCACACACACACACACTCACACATGAATACACACCCCATACACAGAGAGACACATCTCATCACATATACAGAGACACCACCTACACAGACACACCACCTACACACCAAACACACACACACACACACACACACACACACACACCCCACTGCATTATGATTATGATTGGGTCAAAGCGGTGAGAGTGGTGGACTGGTACTGTGCCAGGTAAGCACCCAGGAGGTAACACCTTGTTGCTACATTCAGTCAGATTTATTGAGTGCTCACTCTGAGCTCAGAACACAGCACCTAAGGAAGAGGACAGCATCCGTGTCTTTTTAAGGCACACATTCTAGCTGGCAATCCACACATTAAAATAATTTCAATGGGATGAGGGTCAGGGAGCAACCCAGGATTGCAGAGCCCACATGTAACTCTAACGTCACTTGAGCAACCAGGAAGACCTCCCAAGGGGCTGGTTTCTCAGCCCATGCCTCTAAGGTGGCAGAAATAGCCAGGGGAAGCAGGATAGGTATGTCCTGTGTATTTGAAGCCCACCAGCGCCTGGGGGACTGGTGATGTGAGGCTAAGATAAGCAGCAGGCGGGTTGGGGATTTAGCTCAGCGGTAGAGCGCTTGCCTAGCGAGCGCAAGGCCCTGGGTTCGGTCCCCAGCTCTGGAAAAATAAAAAATTAAAAAAAATAAAGAAGGATAAGCAGCAGGCTGTGGAGGGACTAAGGGACCCCACTATCTAAGACTAAGAGGAGGAAGGATATGGAGGAGCCAGCCAAACTATAACCTTGGCTATTCTTCCAGCAAACAATATAATCAGAACCTGTATGGTCTAAATATAGGTCTAAATGGCGGAGTGGGGTTTTGTTGTGATTATTACACATGGGACTAGCCACAGCCCCAGTCCAATCCAACCCAACTTCCCTGCAAACTCGGGAGTCACCTGACCGCTGCCTGAGTTTTGAAGTAATGAGCCGTCATCATGGTGGTGATGGAAGGTGAAGGGTGAGGGAGCATGATGCAGAAGGGTGGGGGCGAGGGGCCGGGGGAGAGGTTATGGGCTAGGGAAAGGGCTGGGGGAGCAGTGGGGGAGATGGATGGGGGTGGCAGGGGTGGGAGGAAGGGTTGGGGAGAGGGCGGGTCATGCATGTAAAGGTGAGAACAAGGCATCCAGTGGAGCTCTTGGAAAGCACTCCTTCCTAGTCGAGGGGCATGATTAGCTGAGCAAGGCCTAACAACACTGATTTCTGTTTTGCTTTTATTTGCTAATTTGATGAATAAGAATTTGTACACATGCACATGGCGTGTACTGCTGAGTGCATGCATTTTAATATTTTTTAAGTACTGGGGATAGAACCTAGTACTTCATGTCTTCTAAACTGTGGCCTTCTTTTTCCTTCCTTCCCCCCCCCCTTCCTCTCTCTCTCTCTCTCTCTCTCTCTCTCTCTCTCTCTCTCTCTCTCTCTTCTTTGTGTGTCTTCAATAACTTCTCAACTCTTTGTTGTTGTTCTTCTTGAGAAAGGGTTTCTCTCTAGCTAGGGTTCCAGACTGCCTTGGAACTCACTCTAGACCAGGCTGGCCTTGAACTCAGAGATCCACCTGCCTCTGCCTCCCCAGTGCTGACATTAAAAGCTTGCACCACTGCGCCAGGCTCAACCTTATTATTACCTAAGTCTCTCATTGAACAAGGCTCTCCCAGCTCACTAGTCGGCTGCACTGACTGGCAGGAATGCCCCAGGGATTGATTTAATACCTCCTGCCTCAGTGCCAGGGTCCTAGGCATGCACTGCACCCAGCTTTATAACACAGGTGCTGAGGACCCAGATCCAGGTCCTCCAGCTTGGGCCGAAGTCAGTTTATCAGTTAAGCCGACTCCTCAATGCTACTTTTCATTCTGAAAACAGGTCTTACTAAACACCCAGAAACTTGTAATCCTGCTGTTTTAGCTTCTCAACTAGCTGGAGTTACAGGCCTATACTGTGAGGCCCAGATCAGCCAGCATTTTGACAGGACTATCAAATTTCTATAAACTTCAAGCATTTTTTCTGAAATAAACAAACAAAAAACAAAACAAAACAAAACAAAACCCACAAACCATGTCCGTGTGAATATATTGCGTTTAACGTGACAGGCGCGACATAGCAGGTGACTGTCCTCTAGTAAAAGCAGAGTCAAAAGAGCAGACGAGCCAAAGCGATCAAATGCAGCCTTCCTGGCTGGAGAGATGGCTCAGACTGTAAAGGCTGCCACAGAAGCCGAAGGGCCCACGACCCATGCAAAAAGCAGACAGACTGGCAGATGTCTGTGACCTCAGTGCACTGGGGACAGGGAGAGACCCCTGCAGCCCATTGACCAACCACGTCTGGCCTAGTCAATGAGCTTCAAGTTCACTGAGAAACCTTGTCTCAAAAAGTAAAGGTTTAGTGTGAGGAAGGAGAGACATGCAAAGTCATCGTCTGACTCCTGCACGCATTCACGCACACCAAGAACAACACACATACAGCATGCACACAAGCAAAGGGGGAAAGCAATCGGTCTTCCTATTTCCACGTGTTCCTCCATTGGCCTCTTAGAATTAAACCATCACCACTGCCGCCGCCGCCGCCGCCGCCACCGCCACCACCACCACCACCACCACCACCACCACCACCACCACCACCACCAAAACCCTCCTCCAAATTCTGCTTCTGTGAGAACTACAGGTGTCAAGAATTTACTTTCCAGAGGTCTACAGAGATGGCTCAGCGGTTAAGAGCACATGCTGCTTTCCCCGGGGACCCATGTGGTCAGGCACCAGGGCGTACAGCGACATCTTCTGGCCTCCAAGAACCCCCAAAACAGATGCACACATACCCATAATTTAAGAATAAAATAAATCTTGGGATTAAAAGAACTTATCTCTCAGACAATTTGCGTTTGATCCCCGAAACCCGTGTAAAGGTGGAAGGAGAGAACTGTTCCACAGTCATCTTCTGTCCTCCACAAGGGAGCTGAGGCACACACGCCCCCACCCTTCACGCCCATTCTCACGCTTGCACGAGCATGCACTCACACGAAGAAAATAATAATGCAACTTTTAAAAGTTCTAAAGAGTTTATCTCTCGGGGATCTGTTTCATTTTATGCACAGAGTTAACTCTATATTGTTAGAGAAAAATGAATAGGAAGAGATACTAAAGACGATGCCACAAGATGAGAACCTGATCATTAGCTGTGTGGCCCGGGCTAGCTTACTTAACTTCTCTGAGCCTCAGTCATACAGTAATACTTGCATAATGTGTGCAAATGCTACGCTGTTCCACATTTATCCCACCAGTGGCATTAATATTAATGAGCGCTTATAACTTCGCGTGCGTGACTTCATGCACATCACATACTTTATCTGTGCAGGAAGCACTTCTGTTTCGTCCATTTGACAAATGAACACCGAAGCAAATCAAGACAGTGCTTCCCAAGGTTCCCAGTGATAGGAGCCGTGTGGATAACCCTAAGTCTGTTCGAAGCACAGCTCTTTGTCGCTACCAGTCAGCTATGTCACTTGAACTCTGAGCTGAGGCCTTTGAGTCTTACAGGGCAGACAACCTCTCTCACCTCCAGTCACAAGGCTGCAACAGGCTTCTAGGTACTGTTGGGATTCTACCAAGTTGCCATTCTGGGTCTCTAGCCCCTCTGTGGCCCTTGAGCTCTGCCTGCATGGCTAGTTTAAAGTGAGATGTGCCGAAAGTATAAAATGCATACCAGATTTCAAAGATACTGCACAGGGGGGAAAGAGGAATGCAAATGGCTCCAAAATTTTGCATAGGACACATATTGAAATGGTTAAGTCACCTTTTACTGTAGCTCTCGCTGTTTTAATGTGGCTGCCAGAGAATCTGAAATTACATGTGTATCTTCTGCTAAACAGCTCTGTTCCGGCATGTCTGTTCAGCCCTCTGCCCACCAAGGACGAGGTTTCCACAGCGGCTCAGATCCAAGTCGCTCCAGCACCTTCGTGTAGAGCAGAGCACGCCCTGCCGCACTGCTGGATGGTTCACCCTGGTGTGGAGCTCGGTCTTGCCCCAGTTAGGTCTTAATTTCCTTTGTCTGTGTGCATATATGTGCACACGCATCTAGAGGCCAGAGACCGACACTGCACGCCTATCCTGTCGCTCCCCACTGCACTGTTTTGAGTCATGGTCTCTCAGTGAACCCATTCACTACACTGTCTGGACGGCAAACTCCAAGAGTCCCTCTGGCCCTGCTTTGGCACTGAGATTGCAAACTCATGGGTGTTGGGATTCGAACTCAGGGCCTTGTGCTTATGTGGTACGTACTTTACTGACTGTGCCACCCCTCCCCCATCCCCCAGGACCTTCAGTTAGGATCACTACACTGTCACATGCCCTAGAACTAGAAATATTTACCTATTAGAAGATGCCAACTAGGAGAAGCTAATAAAACCCATTTGCATCTTGAAAACTCACCCGTAATGATGTTATTTTTACAAGAATATTTTCATAGTTATCTTGTTAAGTATAGAGACCAGTAAGATACCGGGTGAACTGAGAATGATGGAAGGGTTTCATTCATTATATAAAAGATTATAGCATGCCTGCGGTACAGGTTCCCTCAGATTGGCCCAGGAGCCCCAGCAGAAGGCATGAGGTCAGTAAGTCCATGCTGTTTGATAAATGGAGTCTCGGGGACATTTAACACTGTTAAGAACTCTGGAGGGGCTGGGGATTTAGCTCAGTGGGGCTGGGGATTTAGCTCAGTGGTAGAGCACTTACCTAGGAAGCGCAAGGCCCTGGGTTCGGTCCCCAGCTCCGAAAAAAAGAACCAAAAAAAAAAAAAAAAAAAAGAACTCTGGAAATTTAATTTTGAAAACACGTGATTAATGTCCTCTTTCTCCCAGAGCCTACTGTAGGTAAACAATGACTCCTGCTGGGCACACTGGAGCTTCCGTCACAGACGGCTTCTTCCACAGAAAGGCAGGGAGACAGTTTTCTTCAGAGCGTGTAGCAATTATGACCTCCCTCACCACTTTCTTTAAACATGCCCTAAGTCAGTCTAGGGGTGTGGAGTTGTTACTTTTTCCCTCTTTAACTCGCTGGTTAAATGGGGAATATTTATTTTAAGAGACAGTTTAAGGATTGCTGTAATTCTCAGTCTGTCAGAGATTTTACAAATAAATCTAAGGAGAATAGTTAGCGTTGTTTCCAATCCGGTCAAGCAAATGGGGGAAGAAATACACAGTTCATCAGAGTAATTAGTTGATTGGGGTTGAATAATGCAAAGAATAAACATTTGAGCCCCCTGGTACCTCAGGGACCCCCCCCCCCCAGAGTGAGAAAGTTTATAAATTAAATGCCCAGGACAGAGAATGGCCCAGATAGACTTAACATCATGGAAGGTATGTGGGACACATCCGGTAAGTGAAAGACCAGCCTGTGTCTAGGTCTGCCTGCCTTTCACCAGAGGCTTACTAAAGCCAGACACGGATACGTTGTGTGAGGAGGAGGGTGGATGTGGAGAAAGGGGTAAGAAGATTATAGTGGTGGTAACAGTGCCCCCTACTGCCCCGCAGCCACTTTCCTTCCCTGACTGGAAGCCCCAGAGACGCTTAGGAAGGCCCTGAAGCTCATTACAAATTCAGAGACGAATATGATGTGTTTCCACAGAGAACAAAATCCAGGTTCAAAAAAGTTAGACAATCTATTCCAATGCCAAAAGACGAACAACCCGGGGTCCATCCCTTCGGATGGGTTTCTTCAGCCTCAAGCTCTCCCAGCTGAGCTATTCTGATAGCTGCATCAGGGCAACACCAGCTGAAGAGAGCACCAGCCTGGAAGGTTCTATTGTGGGAAGAGAGGACGCACCACGGTCTGCCCTCTCCTGTTTCCAGGAAGCAGTCATAAGGATCATCACTGGTCCACTTGTCTTATGTTTTGACACATCCTGGGGGCATTATCAAAGAAGTTCACGTCTCCTGTTATGAATTCCTCAGTTCCTGTCCCAAATCATCAGTCAGTAGGGCTTTAGCTAACCGGATCATCCAGTCCAGTGAGAGGGAAGAGCTGGGTCTTCTCTCACAGGCTTCCTCTGGAAGGAAGGCCAGAAAGGGGCCGCGGAGGTAGCCAAGCTGCTGCTCACACACAGAGTGCTTGCTAATGCGCGCCACGCCAAGCTCCCTACTTGAAGCTCATTCTCTCACAGGTCTGCACACATTCCCTCCTGTGACAGCCCTAAAAGGCAGTTATTGTGAACACAAATTACAGGTCTAAAGAAGAAAAAGTAAACCCAGAAAGAAGCTAAATAACATGTCTAAGGCCACACAGGTAGGAGAAAAAAGTGGGGCTCAGAATTTATTTCTGTCTAAAACTGTGTGACTTTTTCTGCTGTATCATAGTGTCTGGCTGTGACATCCTGAATCGATACATAGCTGATCTTCTTCCTGGCTCCTGTACAGGGTCCCTAAGGCCCCTTTTTAAAAAAAGATTTGCTTGGGCTGGAGAGATGGCTCAGTGGTTAAGAGCACTGACTGCTCTTCCAGAGGTCCTGAGTTCAAATCCCAGCAACCACATGGTGGCTCACAACCATCTGTAATGAGATCTGATGCCCTCTTCTAGTGTGTCTGAAGACAGCTACAGTGTACTCATATATAATAAATAAATCTTAATAAAAAAAGATTTGAAACAACAATGCCAACCAACCAGAGCTTCCAGGGACTAAACCACTACCGGAAGACTATACATGGACTGACCCAGGCCTCCAACTGCATATGTAGCAGAGACTAGCCTTGTTGGGGCACCAGTGGAAGTGGAAGCCCTTGGTCCTGCCAAGGTTGGACCCCCAGTGCAGGGGAATATGGGGGGCAGTAAGGGGGAATGTATTGGGCGAACACCTGTATGTGGGAGGGGGAGGGGAAGGAGGAGGGGGAGGGACAGGAAACTGGGAAGGGGAATAACATTTGAAATGTAATTAAAAACATATATCT
The DNA here is from genome assembly GCF_021556685.1 of Rattus norvegicus. NCBI lineage: Eukaryota > Metazoa > Chordata > Mammalia > Rodentia > Muridae > Rattus > Rattus norvegicus. The sequence goes on from NC_141538.1 coordinate 128,358,790, forward strand.
AATAAAAATTTTTAAAAAAAGATTTGCTTTATTTCTAGTCACATGCAAGGTCATGGAGTCCTCATTGCCCACTAAACTGGGCTTGGAATCACCAGGAAACACATGTATGGGTGTTTGCATTTCCCAGCAGGTTTAACTGAGGGTCTCCTACATGTAGGTGTCAGAAACCAAACATCTTCAAGAACCTTCCTGAGGCATCTGTGTGTCCAGACCTAGTTTGGTGTGGCTTGCACCTCAAGGATAGTGTTTACACCCAGAATCTACTGATATTACAAGAAGCCACAATTTGCTTGTCGTGAGACAAAGAACAGGTTTAAGTCCATTCGATCTCAGAGAAGGGAGGGAGCATCCAACATGCAGAATAATCCCACCCAAAGACAGAAAACAGCAACATGTGAGCACACAAAAGTCTCCATTAAAAAAAAATCCAGTAACACATCCCAGCATTGGTGGTCACACCTTTAATCCCAGCACTCATGAGGCAGAGGCAGGCGGATCTCTGAGTTCACTACCAGTGTGGTCTACAGAGAGAGTTCCCAACAGCCAGGGCTACCCAGGGAAACCTTGTCTCACAAAACAAAAACAAACAAACAAAAAATGAAAACAAACCTGAGGGGGTAACAGAGAGAGAGAGAGAGAGAGAGAGACAGAGACAGAGACAGAGACAGAGACAGAGACAGAGACACACTTACACACAGACACACACAGACACAGACACACACACACACAGAAAGAGATACACACACAGACACAGAGAGAGAGACACACACAGAGACAGAGACAGAGACACGAGAGAGGAGAGAGAGAGAGACAGAGACAGAGACACACTTACACACAGACACACACACACAGAAAGAGATACACACACACAGACACAGAGAGAGAGACACACACAGAGACAGAGACACGAGAGAGGAGAGAGAGAGAGAGAGAGAGAGAGAGAGAGAGAGAGAGAGAGAGAGAGTCAGCTATGTTAGTCTCATTTCTGTTACTGGTAAAAATCCCCCCCACTCACCAGTTAGCTCACTCTCTCCACTCATGTACAGTTCAGGCTCAGCCCCAGGAATGGTGCTTCCCACATTAATTAATGCAATCAAGTGTTGATGTCTTCCCTGCCCCCAGCACAGCTGTAGCCATCTTGTTCCATGCTCCCCAGCTATTTCATAGTTGCCGTAATATGCCTGCCAGTCACTGACACAGAAAAATAGCTTGACTCAGAGCAGGGTCATGCTGACCACATCTCCCATTATGTTCTGAGTGTTCTGCATGAGGTTTGTTAATCTTAAGACATTCCACAAAGATTTATGTAGGACCCATCAAATCAAAGGTCAATATGAACTGTTATTGAACTAAACTGGCTTGAGTCAGAGCCAGACACCAGGCAGCACTTCCTACACCTGTGTATGAGCTCATTGTGGGTTTTGTGGTTTTTTTTTTTCCTTTATAAGCCTGCCCTGAGAAACGCTTATTGTCATAGCTCAGATAATTCTGAGGTGCATCCCTGACCCGATCAGCACTGGAATGTGCTTTCAGTAAACCACCCACCATTGTCTGACTGAGATCAGCGTTCATATGGTTTGTGGAGCGACCGACCCCAGCATCAGGACAACCTGATCTACAAAGTCCCTCACAGAAGTTCTCTTCCCAAGTGAGTCTAGACCGTTGACAACTGAATCTAAGCATCCTATGGGCTGGAGAGATGGCTCAGTGATCAAGAGCACGGGCTGCTCTTCCAGAAGACCTGTAACTCCAGTTTCAGAGGATTGCTGCCCTCTTCTGGCCTTAGTGGGTACTGCATGCACAGTGGTGCAGAGACACACTGTCAGAATACCCATACACAGAAATCAAAGCAAAATCTCAAATGATCATAACCACCAGCCTTCATCTCTCTCTACTTCCTGACTATAGATGCAATGTGACCAGCCTCTTCATGCTCCGCTGCCAGGCCTCCTGCCATGCTGGGTTGCATCCTTCTTAAACTGTAGGTCCAACAACAACAGCTCCTTTGTCCTTTAAGTTGTTTCTGTCAGGAATTCTGTCCACAAAATGAGGAAAATAACTAATACGCCGGTGCGGGAACGAAGTGCCCAGCACGCTTACATCTCAGACATACACAGAAGATGGCTCGGCAAGTAGATGCATTTGCTGCCAAGAACTGACGATCTGAGTTTGATCCCTGAAATCTACAGGACAGGAGAGAAACCACTCCTGAGCACCATGGCCCGTGTACCCAGGCACCTCTCTTGGAAGTTTGATAAGGGACCCACCAAGGAGAGTATTAAAATCTCAGAACTGCCCTCCAGAAATTCTCAGCCAGAGGTTTGGGGTATGACCTGGGATTTCTTATTTAATGTTTAGCTTTTGAGAGAGAGGGTCTCGCTGTGTAGTCCTGGCAGACCTGGAACTTGCTATGTAGACCAAGCTGGCCTCAAACTCAGAAATCCGATTGCCTCTGCCTCCTGAGTGCTGGGACTAAAGGTGGGTGCCGCCACAGGTGGATGTGACCTGGGATTTTTAACAAACATTCCAGGCAAACCTGAAACAGATCAGTGTGTTCACCAACGATAGAAAAAAAAAAAATCAAAGTCCTGAAGAAGACATTAAATTCTCCCAAATTTGAAGTTCTAGTTTGCATCCCGTTGAATCTCATTGAATGTCTCACTGATAATCAGCAGACCATGCACATACATTTCCCTCAACCTTGTGTTACTTTTCCTTCTTCCTTACATGACTAACACCCTTACCTTCGGGGCCACCCGCGTCACTGTCACTCTTTGGAAGGGAGTTGACATCATTAAATAGAACAGGTTACCCACCCTTGTTTGTGTAGAACACTATTCAAATTGCTGTGTTACTCTATCACTAACTTTAGAGGGGAGAAAAACCCTTCTCATTTAGGGCTGGGGACACAGCTCAGCTGTAGAGAGTTTATCCAGCGCTGCTGAGGCCCTGGGTTCCAACCTCTAGGCTCCTTGTCAGGAAGTAAACAGAATGTGCCTGGTTCCTTCCTTGCACAGGTCCTGGCACACGGTGAGGGAAGGAACGAATTGCCTATGGTCTCACTCTGCCCTGGAGTCCCAAGCTCTTGTGAGCCTGAGAACTTGGGGGGAGAGAAGGGCTTTCTACTAAAGTGTGCTCCAAAACCATGCCAGGGACACCAGACAGTGATAAATACCCAGTGGGTGACAATAGCTAGCGCTCCCACCCGTCCCAACTGAGGGAGCATCTCCATGTGTCCTAGACCCTCCCCACACATGAGAGTGTCCTTAGAATGCTGAAAACACAGAACTGGGCCACCAGGGCCTTGTTCTCAGCTCTCTCTGACCCTTCTGTTGATAGAACTCTGTTGCTATAGAGACAACCATTCCTCTAGGGAGAAGAGTCGAATGAAGCCTGCAAAAAGGCCTCTGGGGAACAGTGCATGGAGTCTCTTCACCCGGTCACTCACTTCCTCCTCTACATACTGGCCTATTTCTGTGTCTACTCGTGTCTGTATTTCTTGGTTTATTTTGTTAGCATCTTTATGGAGGATTAGGCAGTCAGCTGGACGAAAGCCTCTTTGGGCCCAACTAACATTGGCCAAGGAAGGACAAGAGGGGTGGGAGGGGTTCCAGCCATCACCAGGAGTCGTGAAGAGACAAAGGCTGACCTGGCAGGTAGGGGGCAGTCCTAAGGGAAAATGCCAAACGCTGCTGGCCACTTATGCTTTGGTTTTGCAGGGTCTCACTCCACCCACCCTCTGGCTGTCTGGGCTCAGGGCTTCCTTCTCAGGACACCGTGTTCACTAACAGAGTTGCAGAACCAGGGGAGTGGCAGGGATGGGCCTGGGTAAGATGGTTGATTGGGACTGACTGCAGGTTGGACAGTGTGCTGCTAGACTTCATTTGGCCTTTATGGGGTCTTCAAGCCATGCCTTGCATCAACAAGGGCAGAACTGGCCTAGGTGGAGCTGTGTCTGTCTGTGCCCAGCCTCTTTGCCCTGTATCTTGTCACTTCTGGCTGGCAGACATGTGGTAGGGCCCTCGCCATCTGGAATGGCACCCCAACAGCCCTGCAGTGACCCATGGACTCAGTAGGTGTGTATGCGTTTCAACCTGCCCTTTGCTCAAGTGCCCAGATTTCCGATGAAGCAGAAACGGGAATGGCTGTGTGGGCTCCTGCTACCACACAGCTCTGGTTTTTTCATTAAGTGGTAGATTGTCTGCCAGTGCCTCAAATATTAAAATACTCGGTGTCTTAGCTACATGTACTCTTTAAGAGGGAGTATGGGGGACACAGGAATGGGGTAGAAATCGTGTATGTATTGTATTCACATATGAAGTTCTCCAGAAATGTAAAAATAACGAAATAAACACTTGCTCCTTTTTGGCTGTCTAAGAGAATTGCAAATGTTTCATTTTGGGGTCCCGAGTCATACTTGGCACAGTGGCTTTAACCTACTAGCTTAAAAGGGAGGGGAATGAATCTTTATGTCCATAAACGGCAGGGGCGGGGCACCTTGGGAGGAAAGCAGCCTTGAGAAAGTTAGCCTTTTCCTCTCTTACCCAAGGGGCATTGCAGAGCCTACAAACGAGGTGTGGAGGTGAGTGCAGTCGCACGGGACAGGAACAGCATGAAGATCCGGTCCAGGGTCCACTCGGAAGTTGCACCTGTCCAGTGGATGAAGGACTCATCTAGTGTTTCTTGTTCCTGTCTGTCTAGGTAAAACTTATGAACAGCTCGAGTGTCCTTTGTACTGACAGATAGGCTAGCGGGCTTCCCTTGCTGCTCTCGGAGGCATGAGGGGCTCTGCAGTTTCTCATCTCGCTTTGTTCCAGATCTTCCTGATGTTGCTGATTAGAACTCAGCGCTCTCCAGGAAGCACAAAAATTGGATCAATCTGTCAAGCAAAAAAGGAGATGAAGGGCGCTCTCTGGGAATGAATATATGTAAAGCCTCCTCTGCTCTCCAAAGACTCCTTTTGTGGAACTCAGCTTTCAACAGTCCGACATCCAAAGAAGGCAGACATACCACCCTGACAACTTAAATAAAAATTTCAACATTTTTTTTGTTAAATATTAAAGAATGGTTTGGATGCCTTGGGAAAGAAAGTATTACTTTTCATGTAGTTAAGTACTATTAATTTGGTAGGTGTTTCAGAGATCTGGTGGTTGAGATAAGATGTGTGGTGATTGGGAGTTACTTGCAGATCTTTATAACCTTCACGGCTCTGGTTGAGAAAATGGTGAAATCAACAAGTTTATAAATTAGAGATATTTGGAAGTGTGAATAAGAGATAAACTCCAACCTGATATTTTATAGTATTTGCTGCATTGTTACATGGCTGCCATGAAAGTTTGTATTACAATACAAATTTTGAATGTGTTATTGTTTTAACTTTTGCAGTAGTAAACTTCATGGTTAAAAGAAGTTAACCAGTGTGGGCAAGGGCTGCAGCTCATCTGGCAACCTGTAAGCCAGCATACACAAGGTCGCCATGCTGAACCTCCACCTAGAAAAGTATCTCGATTTGACTGTGCTGTTTGGACAACAAAAAACCTGGGAAGACAGGGCAGCGCCTGTGGGTGACCGGGAATGCTAACTGGGAGTTACTGCTTCTGTGTATGGTAAGGAGGCTCATGGTCTGTTGGGAAGGCACAGCAGTACTCTCTCCTGTGTGTTCTCTCTTCTCTTCTCTTCTCTCCTTTCTCCTCCCCTCCCCTCCCCTCCTCCTCTTCCTCTTCTTCCTCCTCCCCCTCCTCCTTTTTCTTCTCTCTCTCTCTCTCTCTCTCTCTCTCTCTCTCTCTCTCTCTCTCTGGCTTTTTGGGGTTGGTTTTTGTTGTTTTGAGACATGGTTTATCTGTGTAACTCTGGATGTCCTGGAACTAACTAACTCTGTAGACCAGGCTGGACTTGAACTCATAGAGACATACCTCTGCCTCCCAAATGCTGGGATTAAAGGTGTGGGCCACCATTGCCTGACCTTCTGGGGTGCTCTTTAGGGAGCTGGTGTGCAAGTTTGTTCAGAAGTTCTCAATAATAAATTTAATGAAGATTAATCACACACCATGAGCTTCGCAAAAATACAACATACATTCTGCCAGAGTTGTCTGATGAAGTATTTGCATGGTTTCTTTGGTCAATAATTATTATTAAAGGACTTCTGTACGGGTAATATAATTTCAGAGATAGCTACAAAATCTTTGAATTGTAAGACTTGTATTGGTCTGTGGGGTTTCATGGCTGTTCTTTGGGTAACAAGGGTCATCGTCATTGTGAGCATTGTGTGTGTGGAGGCTTACCATCAAAGGCAAGTTCCATGGTGTGGTTCTGGCTATCCTAAATGTGACCAACAAGGTGGCTTACTGGATTGGGGTAGGGGTTTTCAGACTCAGTCTATGAAGTTCTAGTTAGTTGGTTTTAGTTGGTGATTTGCAAATGTCTGTTGAAGTAATGTCCCAGAGAGCTGACAGTGAAGAGAACAAGTCATTTAAAAACAGCATGAGCTCAGATTATTAAGAATCGTTCCTCAGGAATGATTTAGGCTTCCATTCAATGTTTTACCTTGTCTGTGTGGCAGACTAAATATGCCATGTTGAGGTTTGGTCTGCCTCCTGAGCACTGGGATTAAAGGCGCCACTGCCCACCTGTGATGCTTGGTTTTAATTGGCAATGTTACGCAGTCTAGAATCACCTGAGAAGAGATTCCCACGGATGGACTGCCACACTGAACGTAACTATCAGAATGTCTTAAAATGTCAATCACATGGGGTCCTGGGATATATGTATATATATGTATATATGTGTATATATATATTCATATATATGAATGAAGGTAAGCTGAACCTAGAGACAAACCCTTTCTCACCTAAATTTTTGCCAGGGTATTTATCACAACATGAATGAAAATAAGGCACCAGGCTTAAATTTATTTTCTATTTGAATACAATGTGTAACTTCTGTTTTCTTGTACCAGTTGAAAGATGTTCTAACTTTGGAAAACCTGAGCAACTGCTTATAGGCGGTCAAACTGGTGAGCATGTTCTTAAGTTTGAATGCTGCCAGGGCTACAGAGTGAATTGCAGGCCAGCCTGGGTTCTCAATAAGATCCTGCCTCAAAATAAAAAGGCAAAGGGCTAGGAAGGTGGTTTAGAAGTAAGGTGTCTGTCTAGTATGTATAAAGTCCTAGTTTCTATCCCCAGCGCACGTGTGCGCGCGCGCACACACACACACACACACACACACACACACACACTCACACACTCTACACAAAATAATCAAACTGTAAACTAGTATAATATTTATTTCCATGTCTGGTTGGTACCTGAGGACTAACTTGAAGGGACTATATAAACACAGTGCTTTTAGTGCATGTATTTGTGTGTGTCTGTGCATGTTTGTGCACACATATGCATGTGTTCATGCATATTTATGTGTACACATGTGTGCATGTGCGAGCATGCATGTGTTTGTGTGTGTACACATATGTGTATGCCTCTGTGTCTATATATGTGTATGCATTTACATGTGTGTACAGTTTCAACAAGAGACTTTATTCTGTCACATTCTTTTTCTCCTGTGGTTCCTACAGGGGAAGCTGGCTTAGGCTATTTATCTTCCCCCCAGGTGGTGATTAAAGTCTTTTCCTCAAGTATACAAAATTAATTTCACGATGGAAAGCTGTAATCTCGTCCCCTGATCTGTCCTTTGAGAAGTGCATCAAGGGAGGAGGTAAAACCTCAAAAACAAAGGCCATATTTATATTCTAGTGCCACATGGTGCAGACTGAGAGGGATCAAAGTATTCGTGTTGCAAGAATCTTTCTTACTGCAGAAGAGGCTCCTCGGAAAGCGCCTCTTTGGAGCTCTCTTCAAAGCCAAGAATGATCACTGCAGCCAGAAGATCAGAGTTTGCATGCTACCATTTAGACTACGGCATGCTTGTTTTGGGTGGTCTAAAAGATCCATTCCATTTTACATTATGGACACAATTGTAAAAGAGATATTCACACTGTAACAGCATTTAGTAGATTCTCGTTTATTCACACTGTAACACCATTACACCATTACCATAGTAGATTCTCGTTTCCCCTGAATCCTGTGATATGGGTAACGGGGGTGGATACGAGGGAGGTCATGACGATGCGAATAGAGGTTTGTGTGTATGCACGTGTCTGCTTTGGTGGGAATATTTTAAGAACTCTTTTTTTTTTTTTTGGTTCTTTTTTTCGGAGCTGGGGACCGAACCCAGGGCCTTGCGCTTCCTAGGCAAGCGCTCTACCACTGAGCTAAATCCCCAACCCCTTAAGAACTCTTATGACCTTAAATTTCTAGGAACATTTTGGTAATTCTGCCCATGCCCTACCACTGACGAACATCTAGAAGCCAAGCACTGGCTAGGTTGAAGGGTTTTGTGAGGTACATAATACATGGCTTTGCTCTTATAGGGTTTTTAGTCTATGGAAAATGCGCTACAATTCTGCAATGCACTGCAAAGACAGACAGTGGTATACAATTTTAGACCCTGGCTCAGCAGTTAAGGGCACTGACTGCTCTTCCAGAGGTCCTGAGTTCAATTCCCAGCAACCACGAGGTGGTTTAGAACCATCTGTAATGTGATCTGATGCTCTCTGCTGATGTGTCTGAAGACAGCCACAGTGTACGCATACATATAAAGTGGAAAACAGGCACACAACCATCAGAGAGGACAGCAGGGCAGAGGTCACAGCTCATATACCTGCCCTAAAGGGAGAGAAAGCAGCCCAAGGGTCCAGAGGAACCAGGGCAGCTGACTGTGGCTGGAGCTGAGAGGATGATGGGAAATGTTCCCAGGAGGAGTCACCCAGGCGTTGGTGTTCATAGCTAGGACTGTGACGTCGCTGGATATTCTTAGAATGGCCAGAGAAATACCCATAGGGCCATAAACACAGAATGACCTTCAAGTTGCTAAGAGGGGAGAGCCAAGCATGGTGACATGCCCGTGAGCCCAGCACTCAAGAGGCCTAGGAAGGGAGACAGAGCATTTAAGGATGCCCCGGGTACACAGTGTATTTCAGACCAGCCTGTGCTGCAGCGTGAAACCCTAACCAAAGGTAAAACAAAGCAATGAAAGACTGCTGTCAGGAGAACACAGTGGAATATATGTCATTTAAAAGATGTCATTTACTGTTACTGCAGTCTAGGTGGCAGGTGACACTGAAGGGGGATGACAGCAGGGATGTTAAGATGATGTGAGAAGGGAAAAGGCAGAACCAAGCTGCCTGTCCATCAAGCCACCTGTCCATCACCAGGCCATCTGTCCGTCAGGCCACCTGTCTATCATTAAGCCTCCTGTTTATCAGGCCACCTATCCATCATCAGGCCTCCTGTCCATCATCAGGCCTCCTGTCCATCATCAGGCCTCCTGTCCATCATCAGGCCTCCTGTCCATCATCAGGCCACCTTCCTATCATCAGGCCACCTATCCATCATCAGGCCTCCTGTCCATCATCAGGCCTCCTGTCCATCATCAGGCCACCTTCCTATCATCAGGCCACCTATCCATCATCAGGCCACTTGTCCGTCATCAAACTGCCTGTCCATCAGGCTGCCTGTCAATCATGCTGCCTGTCCATCAGGCTGCCTGTTCATCAGCATATGAACAAGGCGTGATGCAGACATGCAGCACAACAGTTATAAAAAGGAACCATGTACTGACTCTAACATAAGTGAGCCTCAGAAAAATCATATAGAAAAGAGAAGCCAGATGCTAAAGGTCAAATGGATCACTTTTTTTTTTCATATCTGGCAACTTGACACTGGATGCTCTACCACGGAGTCACATCCAAGCCCTCTCCTACTTTCTCTTTTGAGACACTGTCACTAAATTGCACAGTCGGGTCTGGAACTTATGATCTTCCTGACCTAGCCTCCCAAGTAACTTGGATTATAGGCCCGCATCACCAGGCCCAGCTATACATTAACTATTTCATGTGATTAGAAGGGATTACGCGGTATGGCCTTGTGGAGGAAGTATGTCACTGGAGGTGAGCTTTTGAGTTTCAAAAGCTCAAGCCAGGCCCACTGTCACTCTCTTCCTATGGCCTGTGGATCTGAATGTAAAAACCTCAACTACTATGTCTGCCTGAGTGGTACTATGCTCCTCACCATGATGACAATGGACTAACCCTCGGAACTGTAAGCCAGCACCAATTAAATGTTTTCCTTTTTAAGAGTTGCCTTGGTCATGGTGTCTCCTCACAGAAACAGAACAGTGACTAAGATAAAACTAGAAGATTGTCGTGAAGGGCATTGTGAATAAATACAGTGTCACTTCCTTGTACACTCTTAAATGACCAGCTTAAAAACATCACAGATGGGGCTGGAGAGAGGGCTCACTGACTGCTCTTCCAGGGGTCCTGAGTTCAATTCCCAGCAACCACATGGTGGCTCACAATCATCTGCAATGGGATCCGATGCCCTCTTCTGGTGCGTCTGAAGATAGTGACAGTGTTCTCATATACATAAAATAAATAAAAATTTTTTAAAAATATCACAAGACATACTCACAGTAGTCCTAAAGGAGCAGTTACTTATATACCCACCAACTAACAGGCTTGAACAGTCATAAACCTAAAACAGTCAGCTAAAGAAACAAAAGCATTATTGTTTAAATATAATGAAACACTGCACATGCTACCTCATGGGTGAACATTCAAATCACTATGCAGGGCTCAGTGGATATTGTGTGGTTCCATTTATGGGGGAAAAAAATTTCCTGATCAGAGAAAGCCACACAAATTGTCGAAGAAGCAGGAATGGTGAGCAGCAGAGGGAGGAAGGGAGGGAGGGAGAAAGGGAGGGGAGGAGGGAGAAAGGGAGGGAAGGAGGGAAGAAGGGAGGGAGGGAGGGACATTGGGTAGCAGCGAGTAGGTACAGGGTTTCTCAGGGTGGGAGAATGAATGTGTTCTGGAATGGATGATGCAAACTGTTGTGGGTGCACTAAAGTCTTCTGCGCCTACCTCTGTCTTCCTCAATCAAGTTAAGACCACAGCTGCACAAAGTAAACTGCTGACTATGACAGAGAACGCTAAACACCATACAAATCAGTTTTAAAATCCACTGTGTGGTGCTGGGTAAAAATTGCCTCTGAGGAAGGAGTGATATCATATTCCCTACTATGCAGAGATCATCAACTTTGGAGAATCACTCCACAGTGTGAATTTAGGCAACCGCTAATCTTGCACTTCATTGTGAAGAAGGGACGAGGGCCGGGAGGATTTACAACAAAGCAGGTACGTAGATAGCATACAATAAAAACCGAGTTAGCCAAAGTATTAGGAATTGGAGGTTCTGTTTAATCGGCTACGAAGTAGCCAGAAGTTCTCTTCATTTATTATTACAATTACCGATTAATTTGCATCACTTCCTTTTTGATAACGGACGTACTCGATACGGTTACTAACTCAGAGACTAGAAAGCACCAGGGCTACTGTCAGTTAACGAAAGCCGATGCTAGCTCACAGACCTGTAGCCATGGAGATGGAACACTCTTTCAGCAATATGTGGGCTGTCCCTAGATGTGAGTGACATAAGACACTGAGTGTGTTCATGTGTTTGACACCAAGGCTGGTTTGCCACTGCTCTCTTCACTGAAGTGAAGACAGAAAGTCTGGTTCACACTAAGATGGCTATCGAGAATCCACTAAGGTCGTTTAAATGAGAAACGTCTCCCATAGGCTCAAGCATTCAAACACTTGATCCCCAGTTAGTGGCCCTGACTGGGGAGGTTATGAACCTTCAGGAGGTGCAGCCTTTCTGGAGGAAGTCACTGGGAGGTGAGATTCGACAGTTTATATGTAGCCTCACCCCACTGTGCTACCCTGTCTGTTTTGTGTTTGTAGTTAAAGATGTGATCTCTCAGCTTCTTGTTCCGGCTGCCTGCTGCTGTGTCTCCCCTGCCATGATGGACTCTCCCCCTGGAGGCAAAAAATAAAATAAATCCCTTCTTTCACAGGTTGCTTTTGGCCGTGGTGCTCTATCGCAGCTCAGAATACAACGGACACAGCGACTCCAGCACTGTAGCTGCTGTGCACACCACACGACACCTCGGCGTTCCGCTTTGCGTCTTGGTGCGCTCGTTCCAAAACTCAGCGTTCTGTCTGTGAGCTACCAGAGAGATCTGAAATGGAAGTCTGGGTCTGAGTAAATTGCATTATTTGTTGTTCTCTTTATCCTTGCAGGTTACTGAGGATTGAACCCAGAGCCTCTTGCAAGATAGGCATATATTTTAACACCGAGCTAGGTCCTCAGTCTTAGGCTTTTCCTTCTTTGTATGCATACCCATGTGTGTGCACGCAAGTACATATGTGTGCATGTACAGTTGAATTCCAGAGGTCAACCTTGGGTGCTGTATCTTAAGGTAGGATCTCTCACTTGGACCTGGGGCTCACTAGTCTGGCTGGCCAGTGAACCCCAGGGATCCCTCTGTCTCTGATGTCCTGTACCACCATACCCTGCTTTTTACACAGTGCTGGTGACAGAATCCAGGTCCTCATGCATACATGGAAAGCACACCAACCTATCTTCACAACTCCCTGGGGGTTGTTTTGAGACATGTTCTCACTCTACCACACGCTTGTCTGAAACTCACTGTGTAGCCCAGGTTGAGCTCAAACTCATAGCAATCCTCCTGCGGTTGTAGGCATGAGCTACCAAGCCCTACCCTGTTCCTATCTTCTTTTTTTTTTTTTTTTTGGTTCTTTTTTTCGGAGCTGGGGATCGAACCCAGGGTTCCTATCTTCTTAATTTTGGGGTGGTTGAACGCTGAACCTTGGCGGGCTGCTACACACAGGTGATTGTCAAACCTTGAGTCCAGCTGCTGTGGGTGGTTGTGTGACGAGAGGGTGGATGGAAGCTCGGCAGAGGGCCGGAGGTTTTTCCATCTCTGGCATCTTGTGACCGGGCTGCAATTCTTCCCAGGAAGGAAGCAACAGCTGCAAGAATGGTGTCTCCATCAGTGTCTCCTCTCCACTAAGAACATAAAACTCTCGGGCCATTAACACTAGGCCCCATTCACCTCGCTTACCCATGATGTATTATTTCCTTTTCAATCACTGCCTATGTTTGATAAGCACAGTCACTGATATTTACACAGAGACATCTCCCCTGCCATGAGAGACTCTCCCCCTGGAAACATCATTGTAATCGCTTCCTTAATACAGTTTAGCCATCCTGTGAGGTTGGTGTCCATCTAAATTAGGACTGGATTTTTTGTTTTTACTATGAGCAGTATAAAACCCATTGTTAGCAGATTAAACCACAAAGCTCTTTATTGTTGGAGATCTCTTCCTTAGGAGATCCGGAGATAAGGGGACGAGGAAGAGTTAGGTAGATAGATTGCTTCCAGAGGCCAAGGCACTTTGGTACTTCTGCGCTGTCATCTTTAGTGTGACAATGTCCTCTCGCATCCTTAAAATGGATGCTGTGCACTATCATGTCCCAATAACTGCATCAGAAGCCAGGGGACAAAGGCCCAGGAGCTTTCTATCAGTGTGTCCCTCTTACCTGAGAGAAAATGCCTCTTGGAAGTTTTTCCCTTCAGGCTCACTGGTCATGGTTCAGTCACATGACTTCCTGTAACATCGACATCACCAATAGGGATCACTGCCTGGCTCTCTGTGACACTCATCTGCTGACCTGATCAAAACTGGAATTCGGTCTATCCTCGTCCCTAACGAGGAGCAAGACAGACGTGGTCATCGGGCAGGCAGACTCAGCTGGGCATTTATTTGACAAGTGAGGGAACGGAGGCTCAGGAGATTAGCTATGGTCAAGTTGTAATGACAAGGCCAAGCCTCTCCTGATGAGTCTGCTTCGAGAGCCCTTCACAATGCCCTGACGTATTCGGGCTGGAACTTGCAAAAGACTGAGGGGTTGGAGATCACATCAAATGGAACTTATATTGAAAGTATCAGGAAGACCGGTCTCTAACAGCAGCTAGTAATATTGGAAGGTGTCAGAGCCACTAGCCTACGACAATGCTGGTCTGATTAAATTCGAGTATGACTAAAGGTTATCTTAGTTTTGTGCTTGAAAATGGAGATTAAAAAGAAAAAAAAACCCCACAAAAACAAAGGGACATCTTTAAAGAAAGCAAATGTTTATAATCCCGTTTTGGGTTTTTTTGTTGTTGTTGTTTTGTTTTGTTTTTTGTTTTTTGGTTGTTTTTTTTGTTTTTTTTTTTTTTGTTTTTTTTTTTTGCAAGCTTTTGTGGCCTTTTCATTATGTCCCTCATCTTTGCAGAAACGGCTAATTTCTTTTGAATGCCGTATACTGGAAAAATCTAAAGTGCTCATCAGATAAACCAACTTAAAAGAACCTCTACTGACTTCTCTTTACGAAATGCACCGAGTATCTGACTTGCTACTGATAAGGTCTCTTTAAGCAGCGTTATAATTAAGCCCACACAGACAGCGCTGTTTCTGAGAGTGCAGCTGGACTGAGGCGCATGCGCATTGGGTCTGGGGGCGAGGACTTCCGCTGCATCTCAATGACCATGTGTGGCCTATGTGCAGCCACCCATCCTGCTCTCTTGACACAGTTGTTGATGTCACAAGCCACTTGCCCATTCACCTCAGTGTGCCCCAGTGGATTAATTTATGAGACACCTTCACTGAGCTTTGGGTCTGGTCATTCTTCCTGTTTCTGATCAGGAAAAAAAAATGCTGAGAAAACCAAAGTGGTATCCTTCTCCCAGCATGGAACCCCACCTCAGACTGCTTGAGTCAGCCAAAGTGGGGGAGGAAAGCAACAGCATGTAGCATAGAGAAAGAGATGGGGACAAAGGAGGCTGGAAAGGGCTGAGCCCTCAGGCCAGGCTTCCAAACCTGGCCATGCTACTCCTGGTTTTCCTCAGTTTCCCCTTATACAAAACTGGGTATCACAGAACCTGCCCTGAATACAGATTATATTTTAAAATGATATTTAGTAAAATCTGAATGCATTGTGGATCTTAGAGTTATCATTACAAGCCTTTTAGTGAACAATAAACAGACTGTTGGCAGGAATGATTCTGCCTGCACTGTTATAGTTAGAGGGGTTTGTAGATATACAAGGATACATGTGCTTTAATTTTTAATGCCTCATAAAGCACATAACTTTGTGTGGGGCTGGTGGGCAGGGGTTAGCACAAAGGAGAATGAAAGGCAAGCAACCTGGGTTGTTGTACACAGAAGCCAAAGGTGGCAACCCCATCCCTCTGGCTTTCCTGCAAACAGATTCTTTTACAAATGTGGTTTTTGGTATGCAAATCACTGTATGCAGATCTCTGTGTGCAAAATACAGCATAGAAAAATGGCCTCCCTGCCAAAGAAGATAGGAGATGTTGGCTACCATGGAGTGAAATGGTAGCAAATCCCGGATGCCTTCCCCTACTGCTCTTTCTAACAATGTATGGGGTGAGCAGATTTTTGGCGTGCTAAACTGAACTATTTTGGCTTTAGGTTGTGTGTTCTTGTGATAAAAGTGTGCTTATTGAAGCCTGTAACTACTTTTTGAAGCCATAATAATGTGTCGTGGTATTTAATTTAGCATTTCACAACAGCATACCACCTCCAGCTAGCAAAACCGCTTGTTCTGAAATCACAGATGGCTTCACATCTGAGGGTAGGGCTGCTTGACTTGTGTGCTTCCTACTTTCTGCAAAGAATTGTGCTTACTCAGAGACTTCATTTTACATTTCAGAAAAAAAATGTTTCCTAATTAATGTAGTCCTTAGTAAGTGGAAGAAAGGCACGTCATATTAGAATATTCTTTCTTCCGGAGAACAGGCGAAGCTAGCACTGAATTCTCAAGGCAACATTTTATCACTGAGGCAGAATAATAACATGCCTCTTTCCTGGTGTTCCTTACCAATTCCAAAGCCTTTCCCCATTGGCTCCTTTCAGGAGAGGAGGTGAAATACAAATGTATTCCAAGGTCACTTGTGACAGGGCCTCTGGTCTCCCAGACTTGGATTAATTTTATCCACAATTATGCTCAAGAGACCAACCACTGTAGCCCCGGATCACATGCCTTTCCCTAGTCTTACCTTTCCCTTACACGCAAATATTTTTTGCTTATGTGGGGTGTTTCAAACTTGCCACCTTACCAAATGAGATGCTCATTAATTTTCCAAAAATGAAGTTTCATTTAAAAGCATTCTCGGGACAGTGCACACGTCTGAGAGCAAAGCTAACAAGTGTGAGACTGTCGCCCCCCCCCCACCCCTCTTGGTGGCTGGAGAAGAGGGAAAGGAAATCTTCCCGGGGACACTTGTTCACATAGTCATTCATGCATTCGCTGCTTTGTGCGTGCGCTCATTTATGCATTCATTCATGCGTGCATTCGTTAGCTTGACTTCCTGCTTACTATGCGTTGGTTATTGCCTTGGGCACAAGAACACAAAGGCAGAACTATCCCCAGCTATTGTTCAGTGCCTCCCAGAAGAGGCAAATGCACAGCTACGGTGGAAGTGTGCACCACACACCCAGGTGTGCACAGGTCGGGTTGTGCACTCTATCATACAGGCAACCATGGAGAGCTGCTCCGATGTTGACGAAGCTTTGGAAGCTGAACAGATGTGGTCCAGATGGGTGGGGAGGTGGGGGTGAGGCTGCCCTGAAGACAGAGGCTGGTGACCGTGAAAAAGAAGGTCTGGTGACGGTGACTTGAGCTGCCACGGCTGGAAAAGTCTTTCAGTTGAGAAATCTCTTAGAGCTAAAAATAGAGGGTGGGGGCATGGGGAAGAGTCTCAACTATTTGTGTGTCTGTCTCGTCCTTCAAGGTTTCTATTACATGACCCATGTTCAGTCACCTATGGCTTGACCAGATAGCTATCATAACCTGTGACCAGTCAACTTGTCTCCAGCTTCTTCCTGCACTAATCTCAAGGTTCTGAAGTGCCCACCCCCACCCATTTGAAACCACGCAGACAAAATCAACCTGTGGGTCTCGACCCCTTTGAGGTCACGTATCAGATATCCTGCATATCAGATATTTACATTATGATTTATAACCGTAGTAAAATTATGAAGTAGCAATGAGATAATTTACTGTTGGGGGTCCCAGAACATGAGGAGCTCTCTTAAAGGATTGCGGCATTAGCAAGGTTGAGAACCACTGGGCTAGAATGGTATCCTGCTCTGACATGGTCCCTCCTGACCACTGCCTCTGATCTGGAGGATCTTGGCAGTTGGCCAAGGTACCAGAGAACAGCCTGGAAAAAAGATGCTTCGTGTGTTTGGGGTCTCCCGGAAGTCCGTACACCCAGCCTGCCGCAAAGCCTTCAAACTGCATTCACAAATTCACGCTGTGCATAGCCACCTTCAAGAACATAGAGGAGAGGTGTGAAGGACAGTGGGACTTTGTAAATATTTGCAACTGGAGCCAGTTCAGTGGTACCTGGGGCTATGTTCTCCTGCCAGGCCCAGGTAGAAATGGCTTGCATTTGCACTACTCAGAACATAGCATAATGAGTCCACAGGATATGATTTGTATTACGAAATGTCATTCGGTAGGCCTTAATGAAATTATTCTAGATGCAAGCCAAAGTCTCCACACATGCTGTGGAATCATGCAGAAAGCCAGCCGTTGCAAAAGTGGCCATCGAAGCCAAGGTCGAGAAAACCATGTGGGTGTGACCATAAACATTAGATTAAGAAGTCTGGGGTATGGGCTCATGACTAGAATTTGTCTGAGGCCCAGGATCAGGAAACATTTTCCTTCTCGCATATTCCGAACAGAAGAGAGATCTAACACCAGGAATCTAGTGGGGCCTCTTGCTGCTCATCCCCACCCCCAAGAAGATAAACACTTGAAAGTCTGCCCAGATCTTGTAATCTTATTAATCTAACAAAGAGACTCAGTAGCTGCCTCAACCAGGGGGATTGGTGTTTACCATGTAATTTGCAACAAGCTGATAAACACACCCAGGCTGCAAGTAGGCAGGCACTTGGCAGAAAATGGTGGGAAAGGATTAAGACTAAAGTTTCTGGGTGTTTGCTCACCTCCCCTGCCTCTGGCCTCCCTACCTCTGCCATCTCCCAGTTCAAAGGTACCTTTGTACGTGGCTTCTTCTGCTCTTGCCCTCCAAGGATCTGCCCCATGCTCCTGGTTGAGAGAGAGGTAATCTTGCTGGGCAGCTCTGGCTTCTGTGTTGTGGTAGACCTTAGCTTTTCTTCTCCCTTTGGTCTGTAGGAACAATGAAGTTTTTCAAGAGGATTAAAGGCTGGTTCCACATAGACCAGGTTTCACACAACAGTGAACCTTTGGTGAATGCAGGAGAGAAAGAACTTGTGGGGTGAGTGGGAGTCAAGTAGGTGAGGTAGTGAGTTAAGGTAAGTCAGTCAGTCAGCACAGGGGTGCTGCCCCAGGCTTGGTCCAGGCATCCCTTCCTAAGGAGGCCAGCAGATCTGCAGCCAGCTCTGGGGTCAGCCCAGGTCTCATTCCTTTAAATCACAAGCCCGCCCCCCTTGACTTTGTCTCCCACCGAGACCAGCTCGTGTGAATGAGATTCAAGACAGAAAGTACCCAGTGTGCTCTGAGACACAGCACTAACACAGATACAGATATATCAAATGCTTCAATGAGTCAAGTCCTCACAGCAAACCTATAAATTAGAAACAGAGCCTTGGAGAATCTAAACAACATTCCTGAGGTCACACAGCTAAGAAGGGTCAAGTCTTGCTGTAGGGGCTTAAACAGAAGCCTGTTTGGTCCTTGCAGAGCGCTGGGTGCTGTGTAGGCATAAATTCTTTTGCAACTTACCACCCAGCAGGGGTAGTGGAAGAGAAAAGTTGTTAGGATATGGGGGAAGTGGATCCGTTCACCAACAGTTCTTTGGGGGTGAGCTTGATCTTCTTTCTCAGCAGTTCAGTCCTGTAGCAAACACCAAATGCAGCTCAGCAGCTGCAGACCAGTCCTCTCAGCAGACAGACACCAGGCATGAACCAGCAGCTGCAGACCAATCTTGAAACCGCAAAGCTCGCCAACTGGCCTGAGGTGAGGCCACAGAAGCGGCAAGCTCACAAGCAGGAGCCTCACAAGCAGTTCTTTGGCAATTTTCTCTCAATGGCTGCATTACCAGAGTTGAGTTCAACGCTGTGGAAGGCGAACCATGAATGTGTAGTGTTACCAAAAAAGAGCGAGGTGAAGCAAACCAGACCAACGCTCGGTGCTCATCTCCCACTGTCCCTGGGGTCATGTTTATGTCCACCGCAGTTCTTTCACATGCTTGCTATATCAAAACATCTTCTCACTTTTGTCTGCTTCATGAGAACATTCTTCCCTGTGTCTGCTCCAGCAGAACATCCTTTCACCTGTGCGCCCCAGCAAAACATCTTTCCAAAGAAACTAGAAGTTTCCACCTCACGCTGTGTGGAAGTCTTACCTCCTTCCAACGCTGTCATTTCTAGTGTCTGCTTCTATATCCCTACCTGTAACTTCTGCCCTTGTCACATACCTACTTGGGTTTGATTTTGGAGCCGTTGACCTTGCCCAAAATGTGCTCTCAAGCCCTCTCATTCTGCTTCTGCAGGCCCTCTCAAGAGTATGTGGCTCACATGGAAATGCACAAGATCCTAGTAGTTAGGTTGTTGTTGCTGGCGTTCAACACTGATCAAAAGATGCTTGGGGAGGAAAATGGTTTATTTTATCTTACAGCGTACAGCTCATCCAGGGAGGCTAAGGCAAACCTAGAGGCGAGAACGGAAGCAGAGACCATGCTGCTCACTGGCTTTGCTCAGCTGATTTACTCATACAACCCCGTCACCTGTTCAAGGGTCACATTGCCCACAGAGGGCTGGGCCCTCCCACATCAATCATTAATCAAGAAAATGCCCCCTAGACTGGCTCGTAGGCCAATCTGATGGAGGGAACTGCTCAAGTGAGGCGCCCTCTTCCCAGGTGACTTAGTGTCAATATTCAGTACATACAGGCTACCAAATATATGTTTATTTAAACATGAGAAGTTCCGTATATGCTAAGGGCTGTCTTTGTCGTAGTCCCAGGCTTAAGGTTTAGAGTACTGATTGTTCTTGCAGAGGGCTTGGGTTCGATTCCTAGCTCTGACATGGTGGCTCAGAGCCATCTGTAACTCCAGTCCAGGGGATTCATTGCCCGCTTGACCTTCCTGAGCAGCAGGTATGTACATAGTGCACATACATGCATGTAAGCATGTCGACAATCAGGCACATCCATGGACAGCTAAAAGGGACTACAGTCATACATCTTCACAGACAGCTCTCGAGGGACCCGGTGATGAGACATGTCATCTCTAGTGGCCCAAGAGGTGACAGCATCTCTCCTATGTCTGTTCCTTTGCACATGTGCCATGGCCCTGTCATGTCCCTTTACGCATGCTCCACAGGCCTAAGAAAAGCCTTGTTCTTCTCCCTGCCCCCCCCCTCCTCTCCTCCCTTCCCAATAAACCTCCCATGTGAGATCTGCTGCATTGTGTGATTTGTTTAGGACTCACCACTCAGTTCTAACAGAGCAAAACACTCATATCCATAAAAGAAATAAATATTTTAATTTTTTAAAAAAAAGATGGAGCTGATGATGAGTTGACTAAGGGATGGTTTGAATATGCTTGGCCCAGGAGGTGTGGCCATGTTGGAGTGGGTGTGGTCATGTTGGAGTGGGTGTGGCCTCGTTGGAGTGGGTGTGGCCTCGTTGGAGTAGGTGTGTTACTGTGGGCATGGGCTTTAACAGCCTTGTCCTAACTGCCTGGAAGCTAGTATTCTCCTGTTTGTCTTTGGAACAAGAAATGGAACTCTCAGCTCTTCCTACAGTGCGCCTGCCTGGATGCTGCCACGCTCCCACCTTGATGATAATGGACTGAACCTCTGAACCTGTAAGCCAGCCCCAATGAAATGTTGTCCTTAAAAGAGTTGCCTTGGTCATGGTGTCCGTTCACAGCGGTAAAACCCTAAGACAGGAGGTAAGCGTGCATCCACTAAGTCTGATGACCTAAGATCCCCAGAACCCATGGGGCAGAAGGAAAAACCCAACTTTCACAAGTTTTCCTGTGTTTTACACACACAGTAAGTAAGTGCAGAAACAAGTTAAAACAAAACCAGGTAGGTGTGGAGCTTACACATAGGAACATAGTATTCGCCAAACTAAAACATAAGATACAGGGAGAGGCCCTTCTCCCTGGCAAGGGCAGCATGCATTCCAAGAGTCTCATTTTTTTTGTGAGTATAGTGTAACCACACCTAAATTTCTGCCCCTTTTAAAGTCTTTCCCTTTTACTTTTCTTACCTCCTTTGAGAGTCTTGATTATGCTTCTGTGTTTACTGTTGGAAAAGTGTTTTTTACTCAGAATGAATTTTAGTCATGTGCACACATGCACATATGGGCACGCGCGTGCGCGCACACACACACACACACACGCACACGCACACACACACACATACATACACACGGCATGAGTAAACTCTTCCTGTCCCACCCACCTCTGAAATCTAAGTAGACAATTTAGGTGGTGACTCTCCAGGCAGGAGGGAGCCAGGTACACCTTTTGTCTTCTGCCTGGCCTGGACCCCACAGAGCTTTCTCAGCAAGGCATGATAATTACCCGTAATTGTGGCAGGCTCAGCTATGAGCCGAACTCATCCTTCTAAAGACACGGTGCCTCTGCGTGGGGCATGCTACCTCTCCTGCGGCCCATAGTTTCACAGGCAGGTACCTGGCAAACTCATTAAATTCAACTCCGAATGAAAATCACAACAGCCAAGGGCAATATTTTGGAAATAAACCTGATTGGAGTGAAAGTAACAGAGGACTTAAGGCCTCAGGAGTGATGTAAAAAGGAACGGAAAACGTCAGAACACCTCTTCCTAAATCAGTGACTGACTCCATCCCGGCAGCTTGGTCCTTTCCTGAAGCCAGCCTGCCGCGGCACATCCATCGCCCGCAAACATCACATCGGTCTCCTGCCACAGAAAGCGACTGACATTTCCTCCCGACTTGTGTCCTGTTGCCCCTCAGCCAACGCGCCTGCCAGGCTGCGTTAAGGGAGAGGTGACGCGGCTGACACAGATGGCGGTGATGTCTGCTGCCCAGGCTGTGGGAGGCGACGAGGAGCAGCCCCACTGTGAAGTCCACTCATCCTAGACATGGGTGCTCCCTCCACCTGGGCTCTCAGCAGACAGAGAAGCTGCCAGAGCTGGCCACCTATTGCAAATGTTTCTCCACGAGAGGAAGTAGGGTAAAGGCAGCTAAGAAGCTGAATCTGTGCTGTTTAGGGCACACTCAGGTCTACGCCCCATGAGTGCAGTTCTCTGAAAGCCTGTCTGGGATGCTCCTCATATAACAAGTCTTTTCAGGGTAGCCTAGTGTCTCAGCCACAAGAATACGTAACAGGAATTATGGTGGAGCCTAATTCTGTATCTACTGTACTCACTGTGCCGCTGTGCCCCTCAGCAGTAGTAGCAAGGGTGGTTTCCTGCCTGGCTAGGACTTCTGAGGGGTATGGGGTTCCCTGTTTGGTGCCATGGATCCAGGGACAGTTTTGGATTCCGATTCCAGGCCAGCCTTAAAGAAGGCTCTTCAGTTTCTCCAGGGTCTGTTCCCTGGTAGGCTGGGGTGACAGCTTCACCTTTCTTTAAGAAAAAAAATAGTAAAAAGATTTACTTCATGGGGCTGGAGAGATAGATCAGCAGCTAAGAGACTGGCTGCTCTTCCAGAGGACCTGGGGATTAATCCTAGTACCCACAGCTCACAGCTATCTGTAACTCCAGTGAGGATCCAACACCCTCACCCAGACATACATGAGGCAAAACACCAATGCACTTAAAATTAAAATGAAAAATTTTTAAAAAGACTGACTTCATTTTAAAATCATGTGTATGTATGTAGACACGTGCATATATATGAGTACAGGTAATGCTAATCCCAAAGATTCAAGGAGACAGACCGCTGACCCAAGTTGTCACAATCAAATTAATTAAAGCAAGCCATTAATTAAAGAAAGCTTTTATTTGTGTACGTGGGCTCTTCCCCCTATGGCGAAGTTGGGGAGATCAGCATTGGACACAAGAAAGACAAGGTTTTTATAGCTCAGGGTGAGCCAAATTTGGAGGTGGGGAACACACAGGGTTACAGGAACAGAACAAAAGCATACCAAGTTAGTCATAAGGACCTTCCAAAACAGACATGATTGCAAGGTGTCATAAAGTAGTCATGACAACAGGTAATCATAACAACCTTTGGCAACAGAGGTAGGGTTACGAGGTGATAACAGATTTTAAAAGCAAACACATGGCTGTCATTCCTGGAGCAGGAATTAAATTAAGGCAAAGCCCAATCCTTGAGAAACGAAGGATTAAATCAGACACAGGAACAAGCCTAGTTTGTCTTTACTATAAGATGGCTTTCAGCCTAAGAAGAAGGCAGGCTGGTTCATCAGTACCTGTAGAAGCCAGAGGCTTTGAGGCTTTGATCTCCTGGAGCTGGAGTGGCAGAAGGTGCTAGACCACCCACATGGGTACTGTGGACCGAACTCAGGTCCTCTGCAAGAGTGGTGTGCTGTGGAGCCATCTCTCCCGCACCTAAAATATTCTTAAATTACACTGTATGTATCATTTGTGTGTGTGAGCATGCTATGTAAGGGGAAAAGACCAGGGTTAGAAGGCAGGGTTACACAACTCCTCACTTGTGGGCGTTCCCATTCACATGAGCAAAGGTGACTTTTCCCCTGCAGGGCTCAAGGGCAGGAGGGCTTAGCACAGCCATTTTGGGAAGCCAACAGTGCTTAGCACCCCAGCAACTATGAGAATAGCTGGCGAGAGCTTAGGTCTGTAACATGCGGGAACGAAATCTACAGGAAAGTCGGAGCCTTTAGACAGCACAGGCTCTTCAGATATTATTATCACTCTATAAATAGCTCACGCCCACCGTGTATCAGGTGCCACATGGGAAATACTAGAGTTGGCTGGAGATTTTCTTAAAAGACACATAGCAGTACCATATGCCACTCATCTCGGATAATATTTATGTACATGCCGGAGAAGCGAAGATTAGCTGTGTCAATATGTATAGAAAAACCCCACAAAAGATTCTGTGGGGCATGTATTATCCACACTTACCACCAAAGTATTTGACTGTTTTTTTCCACGTCTTTAAGAGCCTTTCTACCTGTGAGTTGCAGTGAGTCATTAACTTGGCAATAATGAGAGGACTTCCCAGGCCTCGGGGATCTCCTATGGGGGCCATTCAGGTTCTCTGGGGCTAAAAGGAGGTTGACAACATGTTCTAACTATTGTTCACTGATGGGAATTGAATACGGTTCATTCCCTTTCCATAGTAGACCCAAAAGAATAAACGGGGCCTACAAATACGACCCCAAGTGCCAAGTTTATACATAAGCACATGCAAACAGCCAATCAGAACGTGCAGACAGATGGGTGCTAAGGGGCTGAAGTGTGTCTCCCATCGTGCTGTTGAAGCAGTTACTCCAATCTGAAGGTATTTGGAGATCAGGCCTCTGGAGGTAATTAGATGAAGTCACAAGGGTTGGAACTGCCTACTTTTATCTTTCTAAGAATTGGCCATTAGCCAGGCAAATGTCGGCACACAGCTGCCATCTAGCACTTCAGAGGCTGAGGCAGGAGAATTGGGAGTTCCAGCCTGTGCTCTAGAGTGAGAATCTGTCTCAAAACCCACAACCAAACAAACAACTAAAGAGAATCAGATAGTCTGTCCATTCCGTACCCCCAACCCATCCCCTCTCTCCTACACACCCTTCCCTGCTCCCTTCCAGGGAGAATATATTAAAGAGTCAGCCATCTACAAGACATCCCCCAACAGGTCCCTTAGCAGAGTCCAACCATGCTGGCCCTGGATGTCTAGCCTCCTGAGAAGCAAGGAGATACAGGTCCTCTTGTTCAGCTCTTCAGCCCTGGTGGTGTTTTGTCACTGCAGCCTGATGTGACTAATACAATAAGGGTCATATGTCACATGCTTTCATGTTAAACAATGACAAGATCAAACTCGGCAATAGCATTAAGCAGATACACCCGCATGACTGAATCCTGGCAGAAGGCAATTGTTAGGGGCTGAAAGACATAAAGCTATCCGGGAGAATCAGTCCCGAGCTAAAAATACGGGATCGTCCAATTATCTGTAGCCCAGATCAGGATTAAACAGACTAAGTGCCAGTGACATTGAAATCCTGTGACAATGCTGTTGAGGGCGGGCAGACGGGAGGAGGCGAGAGAACAACCGAGTATGGCGTGAATGGCCTCCTCTTTCCTACGCAGTTTCATTCTTAATTGCCAAGTGTCTGCCTGAGCCGGTTATTAGTGAAATTTATTTTTGTGATAAAAGCTCTCTGTTAAATCACAGTTTTAATAACAGTGATGCGAACTAGATTTTGCTGTCATAAAGACACTGAAGCACTTGTAACTTCTGAAAAGGAAAACAGAAGACAAAGAACGGCAGCCTGCTCCAAATGTTCATTCAACCAGGAAGCAGAAAAACAAGCGACTTCATAGGAGTGGAGAACTCAGAATGTCCTTGCTAGGCTATGCTCAGGGCTTACCTGGGCTCCAGGAACCTCAGGGTCTGGATTCAATTTGGCCTCTACACAGCTGTGTGTCCTGGGGCAGATTCCCTTGCCCTCTCTGAGATTTAACTCCCCAGTTGTTAGAGAGAGAGAGAGAGAGAGAGAGAGAGAGAGAGAGAGAGAGAGAGAGAGAGAGAAGTTAAATGTTTTCGGCTCTCCCAGGCCCTTGGAAGGTACAGCTTCACTCAGCAACAGGCAGCCCTGAAAGAGCAACTCTTCTCACAGCAGACAGCAAAGGCTTAGGAATGGAATTAAAGCACAGAGGTCATACGCCCAAGAAAGGGAGCCTCAGTTCACCGCCATTGCTACATTCTCTGTGCAGCGCCAGCCTATGCTGGCACATCATGTGGGTGGCCAGGCACCCCACCACCGAGCCTGGAGAGCCACAGATGGACCAGGATGAAAGAACTGAGGCTTTGAGGAAAGGATGCCTGGCAGAAGGGTAGCCTGAGGAAAGGGCACAGACAAAGGTCCCTCCAGACAGCACCACTTGGGTCCTAGGCTAAGTACTCTGCTCAGAATTCTGCTTCCAAGGACTGGAAAAACCCTAAGCCCAGAGTGCAGAGAAATGCCTCCGCCACACTATCTCACTGCAACAACGAGGTCACCCAAAGAAGCAGTGTAGAGGCTCAACCCCAGCAGTCCTGGGGACACTGGAGCATGGGTGGGTGGCCATAGCAGATGTAACTTCCCAGGAGTCTTGAACAGCGAAGAAGTGTTTCCTCACAGTCCCAGAGTAGGGGCCAGTTTTCCCCGAGGCCTCTCTCCTGGGCTTTGGCCATCTTGCTGGTTTTCATACTTCCTTCTGTGTCCCACGTCCTTCTCTTGTAAGAAACCAGTCTCCCTGGACTTTGGTGACAATGGTGCTTGCCGTGACAGAAAGCTCTGACAGGGAAGAACCAGCCTGCCTTCATCTTAAGACTTAAGGCCATCTTAGAGTAAAGGCAGACTGTTTATGATTAAACCTGTCCCCAAGGATTGGGCTATACTCCACCTGTAACCTTAACTACAAATGGTTCTACACTGCCTATTCCAGAAATAACAATCATATCTTTGTCTAAGAAGCTGTTTATAGCCAGCCATCCTGCAGCCCTACCTTTGTTTCAAAAGGTTGTACGACCACCTATGACTATCTTATTATGACTACCTGTCATTATGACTACCTTATTATGTCACCTTGCAACATGTCTTTGCTTCAGGAGCCCTGTGTAAGACTGATTTGCTATGTGTATGTTCTGCTCCTATGAACCCACTCTTTTTGTCCACCAAATCCCCTTTTTGGGAACCGCCAACCTCTGACCTCTGAGCTATAAAAGCCTTGTCTTCCTCACACCCAATGCTGACCTTTTGAACCCAACCTTAGGATGGAGGCAGCCTGGGTAGTCAAATAAGAAAGCTGACTTTAATTAATTTGGCCATAATGATTTGGGTCAATGGTCTTTCTTCTCTCACCTCTGGGATTAACAGTAACCAAGAGGAGGTAACGTCCTCTGATAAGTTTTGTAAAACTCGGTATGATGCAGTGGGAGGGGGTGCCTTAGCAGGACCTTGCTCCTCCAGGCACCCCCACCCCCGAGGTACCAGCCATTCTATGGGTCTAGTATAAAAAGAAGTTTGTTTGGGGGCATGGGAAGGGTGGTTGAGAAGAGAGTAGAGGCTGAGAAAAAGGGGATGACTGAGAGAGGAGAGAGAGGAAAAATAGGAGAAGAGGCCTGTATCCAAAACAGTTGGATAGAGGAGAAACAGAGAAGGAGGGAGCAGAAAGAGAGAGCGAGAGAGGTGGCCAAACAGTCCTTGTATAGCAAGCCAGGCTGTACCTTGGCTGTTGCTAGATAACTGCTGGGTGGAGCCTAGAAGAAATGCTAACACCCATGTGACCACAAGAGCAAATTACCCAGGAGTGGGAGGAAGTTTTGGGGATGATGGCATGCTCACTCTCTTGATAGTGGCTATCATCAAAGCACCAAAATGCATGCACACACACACACACACACACACACACACATACACACACACACAAACAGAGACACGTACACATACACACATACATACATACACACATACATACATGCACACGCATACACACATACATACATACAAACATACACATACACATGCGCATGCACATACACACATACATACACACAGTACACACACATGCACACACATACATACATACACATACACATGCGCATGCACATACACACAGTACACACACATGCACACACATACACACACATACATACATACATACACACACATACATACACACACATACACACACATACATACACACACATACACACACACATACACACACACACACACACACACACACACACACACACACACAAACACCCCTAGATTAGAAACCTGCTAACATGGTTAAGAAAGTTAGCATTGGTGGACACCGAGAAGCCAATAGTGAGATACCGCCATTCCTTCCCACACAGGTTCCTGAAGGGATCAAGGATTCTGAAGTTCAGAGTTCTTCCGAGAGCCCTTACCTGCCTCAGTCTTGCCTTTGTTTCTCAGGGTGGTTCCTGTGGAATGACAGTATGACATTCATCAAGAGACATTGCCAGCCAGTGTCAATTCTCTCTCTTACCTGCTGGGCCCTCAGCCTACGCATGGCCCACACACAGTGATCCTGAGATGAGGACTCTGGCAAGCACAGCCACCCAGCAATCACCAGCACAGAGACCTCCCCCGACTCCAGCACACCCATTTCACAGGGTCTCACCCAGGAGCCCACCCTCATCTGCTTTGGAGAGATGGCTTTGAGATCCCCAGGGGAAGGAGGGAGGCCTTTCCTCCGAGCAAATAGGTTTAACCATTTGAAGAACTCACTGAGTGCTTGTGTACACACACACACACACACACACACACACACACACACACACACACAGAACAGTACGACATTTAGCACGGCCTCTGCAGAGGCTGACTGGCAAATCTATGACGAATTCCGTAGGTAAGTAAAAAAGAAAGAAAAACATACCAGACTTATATTTTGAAAATAAACACAGTAGTACCTAAAGGACATTTAAAAAGGAAATTCAGAAATGCGATTGGAAAGAAAGGAAATCAGAGGATAAAAGCGGGGTGCACCCCTGAGGGGGCAAAGCATTCAGAATGGCCTTTGTCCCTTAGGGTTTTGTTTTTAACTTTTAGAACACAGCACAGAGTTCCTTTGATCTCAGAAGGGTTGCTTCCTTCTTGGAGACAACCCGTTCCACCAGCAGACAGGGGTGAGAAGCCCCCAGAGGCAGTAAGGCGGGACAGTGTACTCTGTAGCCCACAGGTGGGTGGAAGTCAGCACCGTTGGCATCACCATCACCATCTCTGTCCTCCTTGGTGTTCTCTCTTGGTTGCCTTCCTCCTGTCTGGACAAACAGGAGTCCCTGGTGCTCAGGCTCAGCTTGCTTTCCTGTCCACTTGCCCAAAGCTGAACTCTGTGGGGAGGGAAGCCTGTGAACTGGGGCAGCTGGGAGTTTAGGTAAGGAGGGAGAAGGGCCAGGATGCCGAGTAGACTTTGAAATGCATAACAAGTACATGTGAATAGGGACCAAGGAGTCTGGAGGCCAGCACGGGCTTTGATATGTAACAAGGGAAGTGGCAGGCAGGTTCCTGTGTGAGCTTTCATCTCTCTGCCAGCGCTCTCTCTATATAGTCTAGCTTGAGCTGAGCCAAGGTTGGTGTTTTTTGGGTTCCCATTTGGACCTGACACCAACCTCCCTCTGGAAGGGGCTCCCAGCACCCCCTTTCTCCCAGACCCACTTTATCCACATTGGGGTTTAGGGTTTGTTCTTTTCATTGGTATTTGGTTTTGATGCCAGGCTACACTTGAGCCTGCTAGGTATCCTAAGCTGACTTTGAACTTCTGATCCTCCTGCCTCTACCCCTTCAGTATTAGGATCACAGACTTCAGCCACCACACCTGCTCCATATTGGCGCTTTCTTTTTCTTCAGGAGAACATGCTGGCTCTTGTACCAGCGGATAGCTGACCTGTGGCTTATCTGTGACACCAGCCTAAAAAGAGTAAAAAGGAAAAAAAATCACTCTTGCAGCAATAGAGCTCACACGGTGAGAACCTCACACGGTGTCCTGGTGTCTGTGCATCTGAAAGCCTTATGCTACACTACGGAAGCCAATCCCGGAAGACTGCGTGTCGTATGATCTATTTCTGCGGTGTTCTGCTGACCTTGGATTTGTGATGTAGGTGAGGATAACTGGACTTCTGATCCTCGTCACCTGTAAAGGTGCTCAGTTATGTGGTTCTGTGGCTCAGACTCAGGACCTTGTGCATGCTGGACAAGCAACAGACTGTCTGTGTTACAGCCTTAACCCTGTGATAGTCTGAAAAGAGAGAAACTGAAGAACAGAGA
This sequence comes from Rattus norvegicus, assembly GCF_021556685.1. NCBI lineage: Eukaryota > Metazoa > Chordata > Mammalia > Rodentia > Muridae > Rattus > Rattus norvegicus. The sequence goes on from NC_141538.1 coordinate 128,388,745, forward strand.
GACCAGTGTGGTCAGAGCCAAAGTGGGTAAGGAACTGAGTTATAGAGTCTGAAGGATATAGGGGATGGTGAAAAACTATACATTTTCGGGTGGGAGTAATCCTGTTGAGCGTCTCGAACAGCACTGAATAGATTAGTTTCCTTGTGTGTGTTATACCTCAGCACAGCTGTTTAGAAATCACGTAGGGAATGACCCTGATCTCAGTCCCTTCCTTAATGGCTATGCTGTTAGGGTCCCTGCACACACCCTCCTGGCTGGTACCTGAGACATGCTGGCTTCCTCTACCCCCACTGGAGGGGTTCACACGTAGGTGAGTGTGCAGAGGCAAATGCACACTCAAACATAATCAGATGGAGCTGTAGACTCCAGAACCCTGAGGAGTAGCTAACCCTGACAGAAGGTAGAGAGGCAGGATGCCAGAGGTGACATTCCAGCTAAGTTGGCACAGGGTGAGGCATCTGCTCCTGAGAGGTCAGGGGAATGCTGGGTACCAGAGGCAAAAGCAGTATGGCTTTACAGAGGAATTAAGGGGCAGGAAGGGAGGGGCATGTGGTTTGCTCTTCTTACAGAAAAATATATGTGACAGCTGGTAAGCAAGGGTCCTCTTGGGTCTTGACAGCGCGTGAGACTTGGCTATGGACTCTCCTGAGGCAGTGAAGTTCCCTAAGAAGCAAGGTTTTTCATTTTAGAGGAATCTTGACGGCAGACACTGGTGCCCCAGGGGTTCAGACGCCAGGTTGGTTTATATTTTTGCATCCCAAGTGCACAGAGGCTGCCATCTTTTAATTTTACCTTAAACATCAACCACTATGTTCTGTCACCACCATTCAAAGTGGTAGAAGGTGGGTGGGGTGTTGATAGGTTTTAAAGCCCAGTGTTGAGAGGGAAATAATCTCACAGTGTGGAGCATACTTTAAAATTAGATCCATGAGCCCAGAACTCAGGGAGGCAGAGGCAGGTGAAGCTCTCTGACTTCAAGGCCACCCTGGTGTACATGGTGAGTTCCAGGCCAGCTAGGGATACATTGTAAGACCCTGTCTGAAAGAAAAAAAAGTTCAATGTAGCTTTACAAAAACCTTGCTCAAGGACTTTCCCAGGCTTGGCCCAGGTTCTCAGACCTGCAGGGGTGGGGAGGGGTGGGGAGGGTGGGGGGTGGGGGGTTGAGGGGTGGGGTGGGGTTAGACACGGTCTGAATCCCTCCTGAATTCCTCTGAAAGAAGTGCAGCAAGGAGCAGCTCAAACCCTGAGGGAGGGGAGCTGCCAGCAGCTGAAGCAGCTGGAGAAGGTTCTAGATCTCTGCTTCTTATAAGATGACCTCTAATGTGTGCTTATGTTCACACAGTGTGGCCAGTCTACATGAGATGTGTATATGCTGTCTGCACTGGGGTCTCACAGCCTTGCAGTATGCAAAGGGCCTTAAATTGTTAGGTCAGTATGCAAAGGGCCTTAAATTGTTAGGTGACCTTTAATCCCTTTGGTCCTGAGTGCTGAAATGGTAACACTTTGAAACTGTTGCTCAAAAAAAAAATGATGTTAATTTCACTGGACTCCTTTTACTATTTAAAAACCTAAAGCTAGACACCATGGCGTGTGCCTGTGGTTCCAGCTACTCAGATGGCTGAGCTGAGAGGATAATTTCAGACTAGGAGTTTGAGACTGTCTCAGAAAATAAAATAAAAACATGGCTGCTATTAATAGAACTGTGAGGCACATATGTCGCCTCACATTTATGTCTCCACAAGCTGGAGCGTGAGTAGAGGCAGAACAGAGGAGCAGTCAGGGACACGGTGAGTGCGGGGGTCCCAGTCCTGACTCGGCTAATGACAGATAAGGGCTGAAGGTCTTCGAGGCTTCAAAGAAGGGTAAGAGTGGATTTCTCTGCAGCCTTCTGGAAAAATCAGAGGCTATGGGGCTGTGCTCATTGTGAGAGGGATGAGGCAGGGGAGTAGGGGTCAGAGAAATAGTTGGGAATGCTACTGGCTTGCAGTGGTCCTTGGGATTTGGGGTCAGAGAGCCCCTCCAGAAATCTACTTCAAAAGCTCAGAGAGTGTCAGGGAGGGAAGTCTGGGATGCCCCAGGGATTGCTAGCACTGGCCCACACGGTTCCTAACTTTGAGTCCCCTGCTCTCCCTACCCAAGGCTCAGCTAGAAAGAGCTTCCCATAATGGCTGGCTGTTCCCCTTCCTGCCCAGTGCCCTAGTATCCTTTCTGTTTGAGGCACAGGACAGGACATAGTCTGAACTTGGGGCCTGGTGAGTGGTAGGCATGTCCCCTGTCACGAGCCACATTCCCAGTCAGTCCTGGTGCATAACTGAGACAGTACATTGGTAAGCACTGGAGGAACACACCGATGTGTGCTGTAACCTACATCTGACTAACCCACTGAGCTGATGCTGTGATGTTGGCAGGTTTTAGCCCCATCTTACAGGTGGGCAAACAGAATCTGGGAAGAGGGCAAGAGTAAGTCCAGAGAGACTCAGGCATTTCCCGGTGGGCGGAGGCTTGACATAGTCTCTCTACACTGCTGACAAAGGAAAGACAAACATCCTTTACAAATTTCTGTGAGGAGAGGCTTTGGGTCCTGGCCTCTATTTTCTGAGCTGCCACCTGCCCATGCCCACGACCATAACCTGGCAGGCCTGGAAATCCTCAGGTTTACCAAGCAGAGCAGGCCTGCAGCCAGCCAGCCCCTTGAGGCTCTGTCCACCTAGCAGAGGCCTGAGCCCTGGAGGTGACATTTGTCACTGTGGCCAGCAGGGGGCACTCCAGGACAGTCAACTTCTCAGGGCACAGGCACTGGCAACACCTAGGAACTGTGTCCTCCATACACACAACCCAGGGTCTCTATTTTCCTTCTCTTCTTAAGGACTAGACAGTCAGATTTTTTTGAACACATCAGGTTTGGACAAGCGTTTACAGACTCGTACCAACCTTGAACAGGCCTGGCACTTCAGAAGGAACTGTGAAAGTTCCTGGCCAAAAAAAAAAAAAAAAAAAAAAATGCAAGATACCTAGGTTGTCAACCCATTTATCAAGGAATGGGTCAGAGGCTCTTGGAGTTGAGGTGAGGAGGATGCTGATTCAAAGGGCTTCTCAGGGAGCCCCTTTAATCCTTCTCCAGGGTGAGATCTGCATGGGAGAGAATTCAGAATGTCAGAATCCTGCCTGCTGTCCTCCCCTCTAATAGTCCCAGTAAGACCTTGGCTCCCTAGACCCAGGAAAAGTCTGGATCCAAGGCTAAGGACGTGAGCTGTGTCCCATTCTAAAATCAGCTGTGAGGTGACTTAGAAACCCCCTCCCCAACCCCGAGTGCAGGGGAGAGTAGAGGGCCCTAGGGCCTGGAGGCAGGTCTGCTCTGGTTAATTCTGTCATTGAGCAGGAGAGGCCACTGTGCAGACACACAGTAGCCAAGTTCAGCTCTGATTAGATAACACACACAACACAGTGACTCCTGCACCTGCTTAGGAACGGTACTTGTGATGACCGTGTATGGAGTGTGTTGTGTAAACTACTGTAATTAATGGTGCTTGCACTCGACAGCTTGCCCACCCAGACAGAGGCATGGATGCCTTTCATCTCCTGCCTACCCAGGGCATGTGGTCTACGGATGCCAAGCATCAGGGCTGAGCACGTGCCTGAAGTAGACACCCTACCCTGCACACATCTGCACCTTGGTGACTAGGGGCAGCCATGCAAGCCAGTTACAGTTCATGACACTGGTTGCATCTGTAGGGAAGACTGATTGTTCTTCCTGTTGGCCTTTTTTTTTTTTTTTTTTTTTGGTTTTTTTTTTTTTTTTTTTTTTTTTTTCGGAGCTGGGGACCGAACCCAGGGCCTTGAGCTTCCTAGGTAAGCGCTCTACCACTGAGCTAAATCCCCAGCCCCCCTGTTGGCCTTAATATGAAGCCCACTACCCTGACTGCCAACAAACAGCAAAGCAGTGACCCTGGGTTCTCTCGACATGGTTCCATCTCTGGATCCAGCCATGACAGAGGGGAGCCCTCAACCTTTAAGTCCTGTGTGAGCCAATATACTCAGTCTTTTTCTTGAGCTGGTCTGCGTTAAGCTTGTCACTCACTACTGTGGAACCTTTAGAAGGCCTGAGCTTGGACAAGTATTAGGCAGATCTGAGAAGAATTTAGCATGTGTCCTCATCGGGACCCCTGACTGACTGGATCTGGGGAGAGAGAGAGAGGAGCATGGAGTATGGTGGTACTGAGCCACCAAGGTATGACATTCGCAGAGGCAGAGAGCAAGGCGCGCACGCGTGTGTGTGTATGTGTGTGTGCACACGCACTCTCTTGCACGTGTGGAAAGACACCAGTTTGTCTTTTGCAAACGACAGTTGCTATGCCACTGGGACATCAGGCCTGCTCCAGTGGGCTGCTATGTGCTTGGGGTTCAGAGAGTCCTTGGCCTGAGGTGGCAGGTGGTCAATAGAAGGATTACTCCTCAACCTTAAAATTGGAGACACAGCCAGGGAGAGGGGAGGAAGAGCCCAGGCAGGCCCAGCTGTGTGGAAGAGGATGAAAGCCTGGGGGTGGAAAACAAGGGGCTTGGACAGTTCCAGAGAATCCCAAAGGAGTCACTGTTAGTCACTTACTAGCCCAGCTGCCAGCAGCCTGTAACACTAGTAAAGGCCAGGACTGTGGCTCTCTCAGTCCTAGGGCACCCTCAGATGCCACCTGCCTGGGCTGGAAACGTGAGTGAAGGAGGCCTAGACAGGAGCTTGATCCAAGTCTAAAAAACAAAGAAGGAAAAAAAAAAAGCCCAGATTGGGCCATTAGGAGCCCAGCCTGGTGGGTTACTCAGAATGGGCTCCCTTGTCTGGCACCTCTGTGAGGCCTGTCTTCTCCAGTTTGGGGGCCGGCACCCTCCCCCACTCCTTTCTCTGCCTTATGCTGTCTCAAGTCACAGCCAGCCAGGCGCTGGCAGGGAAACAGGTGGCTCAATTTCATTCCCCTTTCTCAAGCCTTTAGTGTAGGTGCCCCCTTGGCACCTGGCCCCAGTCTGAGTCCTCGGCTCTCTCTCCATCTCTTCAGCAGTGTCTCTGTTCCTGGGGCTTCCAGATGCTCCCCCGACTGACCTCCACACTGTCTGCTCCTTCTTGGATCGCTGACCTTCAGACACACAGCCAGTGGCCCGCTGGACAAGGGCCAGGATGCCAGGCGCTCAAGCACACATTTGCAAAGGGGAAGCAGGTGTCTTTGCATGTACTCTCTCTTTGTGCCCTCTGCCTCGGGTGGGTGTGTGTGTGTCGGGGTGGGAGGGGAACACTGTGCTCTGACTCCCTGGTGGTTCTTGTGTTTTGTCTACAAGCTTAGGGACTCCTCAGATCCCTTTAAGGCTTTGCGCTCTCCTCAGCTGGCCTGCTTCATTTTAACTCAGTGCCTGCCATCCAGGCCTTCCCCGACTGCTTCTGGTTCACACCTCACAGTCCTCCTTTGTCTCCTGCCCCTGTCTGATACTGGCATCTCCCTCCGTTATAGCTCAGACCAGTTCCCCGGGAGGTAACATGGAAGGGTACAGCCTTGGGGAAGCCATGAAGCAGCGCCGCCCCAGAGAATAGGGTAGCATCTTTCTAACAAAGGCTGAGGAAACTTCTTTACCCCTTCTTCCTGGGAGGACAAAGCAAGAGCGACCCTCTGTGAGGCCCTTCAAATTCTGCTGGCGTCTTGATCTTGGACTTGCGAGCACTCAGGCAATGCATGTATTTTGTGTCTAAATTACAGTCTCCAGTGTCTTTGTAACCGCTTGAATAGATTCTGACAGCCTATCAAGCCCCACCGATAACACTCCACCCGTACAAGGGGAAAATATCTTCCTCCCAGCCACTCCCCAAACAGACCTGTCCCTGACTGAATCAAAAAGCCTGTAGCTTCCCTTCCCCAAAGTGGCTTCAGTTACTCCCTCCTCCCTCCCAAGCTTTGCCTGGGCATCAGACACTGCCTTGTCTGGGTGGGTTGAGTGTTCCGATGACAGCAGATGGACACCATAGGCAAGGAGAGGCAGACACCCAGAACTGGTTGCACTCTCTGGGGGCCAACATAGTGGGTGGCAATATGTCCTCCTGATTTTAATTTGCATGTCCCTAATGAAAAAACATCTTCCCAGGTGTTTGTTACCCACACACGCGCTTGGATAAATGACCTACTCAAATGTTTTTTCTCATTTTTTTTTTAAAGACAAGGTTTCTCTGTGGAGCCTTGACTGTCCTGGAACTCCCACTGTAGACCAGGCTGGTCTCGAACTCAGAGATCTGCCTGCCTCTGCCTCCCAAGTGCTGGGATTAAAGGTGTGAGCCACCATCGCCTGCCTGTGTGACACCATTGCCTGGCTCTTGTGCTCGATTCTAAATATGGAGTTTATCATCTGCTGAGCCGCAAGAGTTCTTTGTCTACGTTTCTTTTTGTTAAAGGTTTCTTATTTTTATCCCAACCCTCATTGAGATCAACAATCCACAGACCTCAAATCCCATCTTTTAAAATGCAGTGGCCTTTAATAGAGTCACAAAGTTATCGTCGGTTATCAAGATATCTACATGTGGATCATTGGGACAGATGAGCTTACAGATTTTCTTCACTCAGCTTTGAAATACTGAGATGTGTATGCACACGAGTACCACGGCCCACTGCAGTGGTCAGAGAACAAAATTGTAAAGGTGCCTCTCTCCTTCCTCTGAAGCTTGAACTTAGCTCGCTGGGAGGCAAGTGCCTCTACCCACAGAGCCATCTTGCCGTTTTGAGCTCAGAATTTAGCACAAGTGTTTTCATGTCGCTTTAAGGGATATGACTGTTTTCTGTTTTCAAGACTGGGACCAAGTTTCATTGACACACCCTTGAGTCTGCACAATCCCCAGCCCAACCCAGTCAGAGAGGGGCCCTTGCTGCCCCCGATGCTCTGCCTCCCTCCTCAGACTATGCCTGCCACTCTGACACACTTCCTCATTGGAGACGCTCTGTACTGTGAGCTTCAATGAGGTAGTGATTAAGGACTGTAGAAGAGTGTTTCTCAATTTAAACTTTTTTTTTTCCTGAATGGAGCAGGTGTCTGGAAGTCTCAGGAACGAAAGGATGACATCATTCTATATTTTCCTAGAATTAAACTCATCCACTTTCTGAATGAGGCTCTGTGCCAAAGTATTAACCATCTCTCCCCCATTAGGAGCCCGCAGTCTATGTTCCCAGGATGTCTTTGGTTTGCTGTAGATGCTGGTGAAGTCCTCTCTGAGCCCAGGGCAGGGCTATTGTTACCTGACTCCTGTTCAGGAAGCACTTCCTTCCCACTGGTCCGCGGCACTTACAGGAGGATGTGAAGGACGCCTGCTACAAGAAGATCGAAGGCAAACTAAGCCATGGCAGAATACCAATTGCTCTTTATTTAAACCCAGTGCTAAATGCTCAATCCTCACAAAAACTTCACGAGGAACAGACTGGGAAATCACATAGCAAGGTCCGATGACATTGCTGGGATTCTGAGTATCCGAAACCGTTTCTTGCAGGTGTCAACTCTTCCTTGTTTTGTTGGCCTAACGGATGTCCATCCAGCATTCTTTACACAGGAAAACCAAAGGCTCAGGGTGGCTAGGACAGGCTGAACACCAAGGAAAAAGCCAGTCCTGAGCATGACTAACCCCTGAGTGGTCCAGGCTCTTGTCAAGCCAAGAGCCAGGCAAAGGTTAGCTTTTCACTCTGAAGAGAGGCCAGTGAGCCCTCTACCAGGCACAAGTGTCTGTTGTTTCCACAACCACATCAACCCTGCAAGTCCAGAACCCATTTCCACTGTACTGTTAACCAACACCACCAGTGTGGTGTGTGCAGGGTTCTCTTGGAGTTCTCTGGGTGTTAGTTCTCCCAAGTCTCCCAGTGAGGATATGGAGGCTAGAAGGTAAGGGATACTTTATGCAAAGAAAGTGATGAATCCAGGGTTTGAACTGTTATGCTGTGCTGACAGCTCTGTCACTCCCCAGTGCTTGTGGACCCAGTGGAAGATAGAGGGTGCTCTGTGCCTTCTGGGGGGCGGGGGACAGGGAAGATCAGACAGAGGATATTGTGGTCTTAATCCACGGCAGCCTTACCACACAGCTCAATGCTAAAGCTTCCTGTAAGCCATGCTGTGGACTAATTCCAGCTTGTATGGGTCAGGGCCCTGATGAACAGCAACAAAAACAGACTTAATGAACTGAAGCAGAAGAGGGGTTTGTTGAAAGGAAAGCAGTGTGAGCCAAGGCTCGCCAGGCCAGTGAGGATCAGCCATGCTGTACCTTAGTCTGCATATGATTTCCTTGCCTGGCGCTCGGTATCTCAGCCACGAGTCCTACCTCCATGCTACTCTATCTGCAGAACACTGCTGTCATCACCATCGAAAATATTAATCAACGGTTAAGCCTCCTCGAGCCTCACCTTGCCCTGCCGTGTGCTAAATACTTTCTTGAATTAACTCATTTTATAGATGAAGAAACTGAGGCCGGGAAAAGCAAGACCAATAGCCAATAGGCAGAAGGGCCCGGAAACCTCTCACCCCAGGCTGGATCAGTCAGAGCCTGTACCCTAATCAGTGTAGTTCTGGGCTGAATCCATGCCCTTGATTTCGAGGTGTGATGGCTCCTGCCTGTAATCCCAGCACTCGGGAGGCAGAGGCAGGTGGGTCTCTATGAGTTCAAGGTCAGCCTGGTCTTCAGAGTGAGTTCCAGGTCAGCCAGGGTTACACAGTGAGACCTTGTCTCAAAAAAGAAGAAAAAGAAAAGATGGGGGAAGAAAGAAGAGAAGAGGAGAGGAGGAGGAAGAAGAAGAGGAGAGGAGGAAGAAGAGAAGGAAAAGGAGGGGGTGGGGAAGAGGAGGAGGAAGAAGAGGAGGGAGGACAGGAAGGGAGAGATCATCTACTCCATTTCCAAAGCAGGAGACTTGGCCTGGGAGTCTCACTGTCTGGAGCTGATGGGAGGGGATTCAGGTGCACAGCAAGCCCTGTCATGGCCCCTACCAAGCTTGAATGACTCCATTAAGGCACATACTGCTCTCAAAACCTTAAGGCCGCAAGTGAGGGTCTAAAGTGCACAAGACTGAGATCCTCGGCAACTAGGGATATTCCTAGGTTCCATGGGTAGTGGTGCCTCGTGGGGACGTTAAGCTGAAGTTCTCACTTGCCCTGTCCGCAGAGTCTGAAGAGCCAGCCACAGCCCAAGCTGGTGTCAGGCAGCCCTCACAGCCTGGACTGTGGCCTCCGCCAGCTGTCTTCCTGAGAGACTGCAGTGGAGGCTTCCCGGGACCCGCAGGCACATCTCAAGAAGAGCAGAGCGGCTGTCTTTGTTTTGCATTGGTCAATATCAGCACCAGAGAAGCAAAATCAGCCCAGAGGGCTGTTTAATTGCAATTGGGGAAAAAAAAATCATGCTTTTTCAAGGGAGAAAAGGAGAGTTCTCCATCCCTCCAGTTTCTAGGAGACACTGTATCTGCTGATTCGGTCTCATTCAAATCTAAACAAGCACATTCATCACTCCAAGAAGTGCCACTTAAGCGACTGCCTTGCCTCAAGTGTTCCCAAGCACAATTAGACATAGAGCGAGCTACTGACCCCCAGAGAGCAAGCACCAAGGGGAGATGCACCCCCTACGGCCCTGGAAAATGCTGCCTGGCTCCTCATGTCCCCCTGGGGCAGAAGGAAAGTCAATAGGAGCTGAAGACCAAGTCAGAAATCCTGGATCCTGGCTCCCTCTCTGTAAAACCAGCCCAGCTGGACGGCAGACAGCACGAAACTGCACTGTTCTTCTGCTGCTGCTACCATTCCTAAGTACTCGAGGCTTTATTTACCAGCCAAGATTCAGTCTGTGTCCTTCACTATTCAACAAACTCAGCACAAAATGTCCCCTTTTGCCTGCCATCTACAAGTCTCTCTGGTCCCTTTCAGGTCACACACTTGAGTTTTGAGAGCAGTGGTAACAGTTCACACACCTCCCTGTTGTGCTATTCTGCTGCCTTGGCTACTCTGTGAGCTCATCAGCCTGACCCCTAGCCCTGCTTTATGGAGGAAGCACGCACTGTTAGGTAATTGGCCTGAGGTCCCACAGCTGGCAAACAGAGGAGACTCAGACTCAGGCTGCCATATTTGGAACTCTTAACCCCTCCCTAGGACATTCATATGGACTGGGTCACAAAGCAGGGTATGGTAGTGCAGGCCTGTAAACTCAGCTAGGGAGGCTGGGGCAGGAAGATCATGAATCCAAGGGCTAACCGGGCCACAGAGTGAGCTTAAGTCAGCCTGGGATAAACTGAGTTCTTGGCCAGCCTGGGTGACCTAGTGGGATCCTGTGTCAGAATGAAAACTTTTTAAAGGGCTAAGAAAATGGCCCGGCATACGAAAGACCAGTACTGTAAAACAGAACTAAATGGATTCTGACAGAGACAGGGCCCACAGCTTAACAAGTAAATAAACAAGTGAGTGAGTACATGACAAGAAAACTAGAAAAACCCTAGAAACAACACAGCACTAATGATATTAACAATGGCTCTACTTATTAAGTGCTTACTGTATGCTATCACATTTTTTTTTTCCTTCAGTTTGTGGACACTAGAAAATTTGTTGCACAGAGCAGGGGGAGGGGGGAGGGACAGGGACAGTGAGGGAGGGAGAGGGAGAGAGAGAGAGGAGGGAGGGAGGGAGAGAGAGGGAGAGAGAGAAAGAGGAGGAAGGGAGGGAGGGAGAGAGAGAGAGAGAGAGAGAGAGAGAGAGAAATAGTGTCACAAAGCAATATTTACCTCAGTTGTGATGTGTGACAATAACTTTCTCTTGACCTAGTCTATCAGAGTGAAATACTAATGGTGACATACCAAGTCAATTTCAAGGCTTGTCAGTGGGTGCTGCAAGGTGAAAAATGTCACTTCCCGGAAGGCCATGCATTAAGAAGCTAACACCGATCCCACTCTCCGATCTCACCACTACTGGATTCATGCAAGAGCCCTATCAGGCAGGGGGGGTTGTTTGGTTGGTTGGTTAGGGTTTTAGAGACAAGGTTTTTCTCCATAGCTGTCCCAGAACTGACTTTGTCGAGCAGGCTGGCCTCGAACTCACAAAGATCCACCTGCCTCTGCCTCCCGGGTGCTGGGATGAAAGGCTTGAGCCACCACGCTCAGGATGAGGCAGGTTGTCCCTGTTTCTACTTTTGTGATGAGAAAACTGAGGCCCAGGGTGGGGGTGGGGTGGCTGAGTGACTTAGCAGTGCACCCTGGTGTATCCTTCAGCCTGTGCCATAGGACAACTGGGCACCTCGGGGTGCAAGCAGCAGACACGTGATTCTCACAGTCTGTGGGTGCGCTGGCCAGCTGGGACTAAAGACTTTCTCCATCAATAGCACCTCTGCTTCTCCACCCACTGTCTTCCAGCTTGCGGGAGTGCACTGCTGCCCTTTCAATGAAGGCTTTAGCTTGTCAGAAGAAAAGACCTCAGACCGCGCGTGTCACACAGACACGCACACATGCACAGCACTACCTGGTTCACGCCAACACTTCTTTCAGTACAGAGTCAAGGAAGAACTGCACTGAAGGTCATCTATATGCATGTCCTACGGCAAGGCTTTCGGTCCTTTGTCCTTGTGTCTACAGTGAGTCCAGTCTTTTGAAAAGTTAAAGGGAGGGAAGAGATGAGAGCCCAGGGGGTGGACGTGTAGGCAAATGGCCCAACATGTCTGGGCTGAAGTTTCTCCACCTTTAAAATGATGACACAGATGAATGCATTTCAGCAGACTGCTGAGTGACAAAATCAGGGCACAGCACGCTGTGCAGTGTGGCAGTGTTTGCGGTGTAGCTCGTATTTAATGTAGACGTGCGTGCTCATGTGCAGAGCACGACGAGGCTCTGGAGAATTGTTTGTTCACGTCTCCCTCACACTCACCTCTCTCTGTGCACCGCTGCTGTCCTGACTATGAGCCTGCAACAGGAGGGCGCATGACATAGCCTATTGGAGGAGGAAACGGGGCAGCCATTTTGCCAAACCCAAACTACCAGAGCCTGGTGCCCTTAGAGTGAGGCCAGGGGCCACCTCCACTTGCTGGCTTGTTGGCTCTTCCTGGAGCTTTGGCCTGTTTTATCTCCCAGATAAGGTAAACACTCCCTCCTCCATATCCTGGCCTCATGTCCTCTCTCCTCCTGAGCACTCTGAACATCTTATCATCCACATTCCACTTCCCTTCCCCGTTGTTCTCCCTTTAAAACGAGTTCATTTTCACTGACACCTCGTGGGGTTGGAATTTTCCATTCATCCATTTGCCACCGTATCCACCATTCATCATTCATTCACAAATATCCACTAAAGACCACTCTGTACCTCGACCTTTGAGGGCTGCCAGGGACCCAGAGATAAGTTGGGTGAAAGCCCTTAAAGCACCCCCCAGCCTAAACATTGACACAAAGTGCGACAGGAGCAGAGGAAGTCTTTGTCCTGGTCTAACCCCCGAGTCCACTAATAGGAAAACATTGTCACCTCATCACACAGATGGGGCACAGAGAAGCCACAGTGCCAGAGTGGGAGGCCCTAAGGAACCCGTTACAGGTGGGAAGTACATTCTGTAGCATGATCCCTCCTCCCTTGTCATGCCCACGGAAGACACTATGAACCAAACAGGTATCTTATCTCTCCCCATAAGCCTTTGAATCAATGTCAGTACAGCTGCCTCTTGGCCTTCAGACACCAAAATCTACAGATACTTAAGTCCCTTATGTGAACCGATGCAACATTTGCATATAACCTACACCCAACCTCCCTCATGCTTTAAATCATCTCTAGACAACTTATAACACGTAATGCAATGTAAATGCTATGTAAATTATTGTCACAAGGTATTGTTTAGGTAATCATGACAAGAAAAATATCTGTATATGTTTAATACAGATGCAATTTCTCCCCATTGGTTGATTGAATCCACAATGTAGGAAATATGGCCATGGGGTGGGGATGGGGATATGTATGCCAGACCTTGTTGGGGTGCTGAAGGTCATCTGGTGAGCCGTCTCCCTATTCCCCTACTCACTGCTGTTGGGCACTAAGGAGTCCATTCAGAGTTTAGTGTATGTAGCTCCAGCCTGTCTCCAGACACAACCAAACAGGCCAACTCTTGCCGACGGCAGGGAAGGGGAGAGCCCTCTGCTGGAGAGAACCATAGGGTTTGTGGCATGTGGTTTTTCCGGCAGGCTTCATAAATTGCCCAGAGGATTAGGAAGGATAAATAAGCCAGAAGATGCCAGGCCCACACAGGTTCAGCTTGGTCATATTTCATTTCTGATCAAACCGGTGTGGAGCACGAATGACAGGAGCAGGGTATAAACCTAAGTAAGCGTATGTGTCTGGTGTCTGTGCCGCGGCTTCCAGTGCCCCGTGCCTGCCTTGCCCCAACCCCAGAAACACTAATGAACTGGAAAACGACCTCACACTGCAATATGGCAAGAATCTTTCCGAAGGCATGGCTTGTTACTGTGGGGGAACGTACACAAGGGTATCCCAGGGCTCCGCCCCACAGCCTTACTGTGTGGACCAAATCAGAGTGCTAATCTCAGCCATAGAAACCTAACTTAGATAACAGATGTACTAATGGACGATGGACGTAGATGGGTAAGTATATGAGTGGGTGGGACGATGCAGGAATGTGTTCTATTTCTGGGACCAAGAACATCACAGATTTGAGCCAGATCAAATTCCATCTCCTTAATATCAACCCGAAAGGAAGCAATCCTGCTTTCTTGTGTAACCCATGACACATATGCATTAGAAAACTTCCTTAAAGCCTTTCACCAAACTGCTTAGATTTTCCAGCCTGCTTGGCCCTAGCCCTGCCCACTGCTTTCTCCTGTGTCCAGGCTGAAACCCTTGCTTTAGAACTCAAGGTTACCATGCAAGGCCTATCATGCTTTTAGTTGGGTAGAGCAGGGTACGGCGGTTGGGGCAGACTGGCTAGGAAATCAGAAGCTCTACTAGGCTGGGCCATGACAGCAGGCACTGTGGCAGTGTGGTAGTGTAATGTGGCAGGAGGGAGCACCTCAGAGGCCTGGCCAAGGAGTCCCATGAACAATCAAGCCATGGGACAGTATGAAGGTTTATTGGTGAGATGGGAAGGGGACCTGGAAAAGGGGTAGAGGCAGAGAAAGGAGAGGGCAGAGAAGGACAGAAAGAGAGAGGAAGGAAACAGAGAGGGGGTGGAGGGAGAGGTAACCAGGCATCATCTTATATGCCTGGCTCCTGTCTCGTACCTGGAGGGCGGAGACACAAACCGTTGTTAGGTAACTGTTGGGCGGAGCCTAGAGGAATTGCAAACAGGAGAAGTATATGTAGCCCGTGAAGCTCATCCACATAGCCAGAGTAATCAGGGTCATGATCCCTTAGCTCACCTGAGCCATGGGCACTGGGCACATGGGCACTTGCAAAGACAAGCTTCAATCAGAGTTGCAAGTGGCTGTGCTTGGCAACAGGGCGTCTGTCAGCTGCCCACAGCTGTGTAGGGTGCAGCTCTCCTCTCTCCTGCAGTACTTGACACACATTAAACTGCTTTTCATGAGCCCAGGCAGGAGGGTTCACAGGGAGTCGTGGCCTTTAGATTGGAGGTATCCAGTATCCTGTGAGGTGCAATCTTCACGCTGTGCAGGCAGTGGTGAGAGAGTTTCTGGGCCTCCACAGCCGCCTGGAACCAGACAGCCTAGACCTTGGTGGGGAGAGATGGCATCAGAGCCACAGAAGGAGGCTGGCAGGGGCCTTGAAGGAGCCAGGTGCCAGCCACCCATTGCTAGTTGTGATGTTGGTTTCCTGTTCTCTAAAGGAGCCATGATGCCCCCCCCACCTAGCGGTGTTGACCCTAGTATTAAACAAGCCGTGACAATCGGACCAAGGCTTGCACCAGCAGTGCGTACCCACAGTGAACTCTATAGCTAACAAAGGGCCTTTCCCAGCCAAGAATAGGATTTAATACAGACTCCTGTCACCTCCCTGGCCTGGGAAGTGCACCCCACGGTCCACCATGAGTCCGTGTTCATTGTTGCTTTCTCCCGACTTGGACTCCCCCTTGCAGAAGGACGGTGAGGAAAATGTGAGCTCCAGAGCCAGCACAGCTGGAGGGCAAGTTTATTGACAGGCAGGGAGGGATCCAGGATGCTGCAGAGGATAGACAGACGCTCTCGCTTGCCCTAGAATCAGGCAGGAAAATGCCATAGTCAGGTATGGGCTGCCCGCTTCTGAGGGTCTCACAGTGCCCTCACATCTGTGGTAAAGCAGGTTTGTCAAATACCTCCATTTTACCGAGTAAAGAGCTGAACTGTACTGTGGGTAAGGGGTACATACCAGACCCTAGGCTGGGAGCCAGCAGAGCCAGTGTCCAGGTTGTTCCTGCTGAGGTAGGGGTGGCTGGTGGGTCAGCAGGTAAACTGAGACATGAGTCTTCCACCGACAGGCGAATGTGTCAGTAAGAGATAGACAAGAGTGAATGAAGCTGGAGAGCTATGAGCAAAAAGAGAGACAGAAGCCTGAAGCCCAGTGCTTCTCCCTGATTTCCCCTGCTTGGCTTCACAGGCTTCTATGCAAGGCAAGGAAGACCTTCCCAAGTCTCTCCAGAGCCTCAGGACTCCTGGGTCCCAAGCAACAGTGGTGGGTGGGCATGTGAACAGTGGACAAGGCTGCCCCACTGTGATAGGGCTCCCTTTCTTCTGTCCCCAGTCTGGTCTTTCTGTCCCCAAAAGTGTGAGGGCAGAAGTCCAGGGCCACCCAGGAGGAAGGCTGTGCAGGAAGTCCTGCCTGGGTGGGTCCCTATTAGGGAGGCTCTGGGTCTCCAGGACTGTCACACTCACTCTTGCTAAAACAGGTAACCTGGCAAGGGGTTCTGTGGTAAGGGATGGGTATCCCTGGGGGTTCCTGGGTACCTCTTCCCCCCAGCACCATCATCAAAGCCCAGCCTCCTCCATTATTCACCAGGATAGCTTCCCATCACCCCCCCTCCCAGGCCCCCAGCCCTCACCCAGCCACTCCTTCACAGGCTCCTGTTGCCTCTGGAGCCTTGAAGATCAAACGATTCTCTCTCTAAGACTGTTTCATTTTTAAATAGACTCACTTCCTTCCTCGGCTCCCAGTCCATCAGCAGGGACAGGGTCTCTTCCACTATCGGGACCTGAAACCTTGGATCCTTCTGTCATCTCTGTCTGTCCATCAGATCTCCAGGTTTCAGTACCTTACTCCACCTCCCACCAGGCCTGAGACTCTCCTCCTTCTTATTCTCCACCCGCAACCTGCTTCTCGCTGAGCAAACTACAATGAACTTGTTCAAACCTTGGATAGGCACAAAACAAAAATACACAAAACTAAATAACCTCCTCCCCCAGCCCCCACCCCCACCAAAGGGGCACAGTGGCAAACTCCTGACATCCTTGCACTCTGGCGGCAGCGGTAGGAGGACAACCACAGGTTCAAAGCCAGCCTGGTCTATATAGCATGTTCCAAGGTAACTGGAGCTACGAATGACTGTAAAAGCAAAACCAAAGGAAAATGTTAGGCTCCCTGGGTGTAACACCTAAACCCCAGGCCCCTCCTGCCCTGACCCTAGCTGTCTCCTCCCTAGCTGTCCAACACCTCTTCACTAACCTGCCCCCTGGAGGAAGTTCCTGGAGCATATTCTCACCTCAGGCCTTCCCTAGAAATCTCACCTAATTACCAAACGCAATGCCCCCAACTCTCTTAAGCACTACTCCATGCCCTCAGTAAGGAAAGCCATGGTTCGTGTACCCTGCTGGGATTCAGTAGAGGCAGAGATATGTGTCTTGCCGGTCTTTCTCACTCACGGTCTTTGTCACTTTGGCACATTGCAGCCACCAGTATATTTATCAGATAAATAAAACAGGTCATTAAAAATACAGCTGCTGTAGAAATATCTACCACGTTGTAAGAAGTAGGAGAAACAGCAAAAATGGAAGAAAATGAGTCAGAACACAGTCTACCAAGAATATTTTGGAATAGTGGCTGCCAGTGTCTGGTTACAACTTATACAAGTCCACTATGCCATCCCAGGCACCTCCAAATATTATCGTATTTCTTTTAATATTTACTTGTCTTCTTAACTCTGTGCGTGTGCATATTATGTGAGTGAGGGTGCCTGTGGAGGCAGACTCCCTGGAACTGGAGCTGCAGGCAGTTATGACGCGGCCAGTGTGGGTGCTGGAAACCAGGTTCAGACCTTCTGCATGAGCAGCAAACGCTCCTAACCCCTGAGCCAGCTCCCCAGTGCTCGGCATCCCTTTCCGTAACATACAGCAGGTGTTGGACTTAATTTTTCAGACAAGGAGACCGAGGCCTGAGAAACAAAGTGTAAACAGTGATTTTAATAATGGGCTAGTGCTGGACTCGGCCTCTTTGCTGGGTCCTTTTCATTTACTTGTGTTATGATAATACCACGAAACCCATTTGTAAACAGCACTTTTAATGACTATGTAACGGTTGCCAAGATGATATGCTATTATTCCCCTAGCCAATCCCTTGCCGTTTAGAATTTGGGATATTTCCAGCTTATTACTATGAATAATTAATACTCTTAAACACAAAGCTTCCCCCCATATTCTGATTATTCCCTTCATCTACATTTCTAGAAAGGAATATCCCAGGGAGGTGGTTGTGTGAATTTTTCTTTTTAATGTCTCCTAGGGCTTGAAGCATAGCTCATTAATAGGAGGTTTGCCAAACGTACTCAGGCTTGAGAACACTGTCAGGTACCACAGAAAACCAAACAAACAAACAAAATCAAAAAGGAGAAAACCAAAGCCCTATTAATAACAAAACCGGATACAGCATCACACACCCGTAAAGCCTGTAATTTAAGCACTGGAAAATAGAGACAAGAGGATGAGGAGTTCAAGGCCATTCATGGTTACTTAGGTCCAGGTTAGCCTGGGCTATATATATGGTCCTTGTTTCAAAATAAACTAATCAAGAAAAATGAAAGTCTCCCGATGCCGGTCACCAACTCCATGCTGTGACTATGATGTTAACAAGTGTTGGAATGAAGGGGAGGGGACCCTGGGGACTTCTCAGGTTTTTTTTTTTCCTATGGTGTCTTTGTCCTGCTCGTGAGCTGGAATAACTAACTGGTGTTTCTCCTGGCAGGTGAGGCCCTTGTTCATTATTGAAGGCCCAGCCCTCCACTGGCTGCAACCAGGGCTTTTGGTCCACTTCATTAATAATGCAGGCAGACTCTGAGGACCTAAATATTTGATCAGAGGGTGTGAGAGGCTGTCCGTGAGCTGTGTTCCCTCTTAGCTACACTCAGGCTGCAAGCTTGAGGCCGACTACCATCAGACGTGGTCAGTTGTCTGTGGAAAGCAAATCACTATGGGGAACAGGTTAAAACAATAATGATACAGATTACAGCAGCCCCAGGCTGCACTCTTGATATTCCGCATCATCCAGCTGCAGCACATCCTGCCTTTGGAGCCCAAGGCCTGGCCCACTTGTTCTCAGCCACAGGAGTTCATTCATCCACTTGCCTTTATTAAGCCCTGTCTGAATACCGGCTCTATGCTGGGTATTTTGTAAAGATTGTGTCAGTGGCGCTTAGCACTGGGCACACGTGTTTTAAACCGTTAGCTCTTTGTGATAACCGTGCACTACTCATTTGTTCATATTATCGTCTCAGCTCCACGAGGGAGGAAGTCTAATCATTGTTCCCATTTCATGGGCAAACAGGCTCTCAGACTTATCGAGGAGTCTAGAGCTGGACTGCAGATCTTGGCCATTCATTCTGGACCTAGAACTGGGTGTGGGTACTATGTGCTGGTTCAGCTATGAGTTGCTGGGACTCTGTGCCTACCTATGTGACCACCAAGGTCTCAGCACCTGTTCCCTGTCTGGCTTCAGTCACAGGAGAGAGTAGGGGAGAAAGCCTCCTGGGGCTAAGTCATCTGCCTTGCCTTTTGCCTGAGAGGAAAAGACCATGTTTCTAGTGGAGGGGCCTCACCCTAAGCTGCTATCCAGCCCCTCACCTATCTAGGGTTCCAGGTTTCTAGGAGAGAAAATGAGCACAAGGAATGGGAGAGGCTGAGGGATGGTATAGGGCCAAGGCTCATGACAGAGGAGTCTCCATGACAGAGAACTATCTCACGGGGACATCAATATAGGGTTGGCATCTCAAAATGAGACCCTCAAGAACAGCCAATTCCCAGGCCCCCGTGAAGAATGAAGACCCTTGGGCTGTCAAGATGACTCAGCTCATAAGCACATTTGCTGTGCAAGACAGATGACTTCAGCTCAGTTCCTGAAACCCACACTTGTAAGACGACAGTTCTTGAAAGCGGTCTTCTCACCTCACAATTGCACTGTGATAGGCCCGTGTGACCAGGGATACACACAAACGCACACTAAAACTTTCTAAAAAGATCAGCTGGGAGCAGGGACCCAGACTCACCTGTCTGCCTGAGGGGCACCTCTCCTCACTCTGGGCACCGTGGCTTTCTGACTAAAGAGGGTACGGCCGCCACCCTCTCTGCTGTCTCTGTGACACCAAGAGCTGTGGTAAGTCCTAAAGACTCCTAATCATTGCCACTTCTGGAGGGAGCATACGCTGGGATAATAATGGAGAAGGCCACACAAAGATTTAGCCCAACGGTGCTCTTCACAGTGAGACAACAGACACACTGTATCCCCGTGATGGGGGCCTCGTATGCCTGCCTGAGCACATTCGTGCTGTTACTGGTTCCCCTCCTCCACAACCATTCATCGCCCAGTCAGTCATCCAACCCTCCCCACCCCAGACCTTTCAAAATGTCTGCCATCACAGTAGCATAGAAAGCACACCAAGTACTCTGCCACCAAGGCCCCTCTCTCTCAGAAGTATCCATTCCCCCTGTCACTTTTGTCCCCACCTCTCTTTGCCCCTAGTTGTCCCCAGATGGCCTTCCCTCCTGGCCTGTGGCTGAGGGGGCCTCACAATTCAGCTCCCTCTACCTTGAGTTTCTCAGTAGATTCTCTTAACTTCCTAAGTTACCACTGACGACCCATTCAAAACTCCAAACCCTGAGAGACAGGGCCTGTCTTGCTCCCTGCTAGACCACCAGTGTGGCACTCACGCCCAAAACTGTGAAAGGAAGGGAGGACAGGAGGGAAGGAGGGAGGGAGGTAAGGAGGAAGATAGGAAGTGATTAGACCTGCCAGCCCTGAGCAGAACCTTGCTCCTACAGTGCCCGGGCCTGTTTAGCAGAGGGCAGCTACCCTTTCATAGGTGAGCCTCTGCAGAAGACACTGGCAGCCCAGCCCAACCCCCTCCCCAGCCAGGTGAGGCTGCCCACCCTACTTGGCATTCCAGCTGGGATTCCTTCTCTCTCACACTTCCCATCACGCCAGAAGTGGGTTAGTGATAACATCCATATAAATTATTGAAGTGACTTTCTGGGAGGCCGAGATGAAACCCCAGGCTAATAGCCATGGTGGGGGATGGGGAGGCTGGTGCTCCAGCTCCTGCACCTGGGAGGTGTTCCCTCCCACTCCTCCTCACAGGCCTCAGCAGGGAGTGGAGGGAGGGAGATCTCTATGACTTAGATGAGGTGATATGGCTCAGGTCAGCTGCTCCTGACCCCGGCTTGAAGAACTCTCTAAGGGAGGCCATAGTTCTTGGTGAGCAGCAGGGGATCCCACCCCAGAAGGCTGCTAAGGTTAGGCAATAATCACTCCCCTAAAAATTGGGGCAGGGATCTGTAGAGGTAAAGTAGGGGAGGGTTAGGGGCACCCTGTGGAGAATGGAGGACCCCCAGGAGGGTATAACAGCCTGAAGAAACACTAGGAGCAAAGAAAAAAGCTGGGTGTTCTAGGGGCCAGGGCCTTGTGTGGTAGCAGAGTGGGTGAGGTGTTTCTAAGAGTCAGTGAGTTCCCAGCAGCTCTGGCCACCTCTCCTTTTGGCAATCTCTCATCTAGGATGAAGCCTGGCTCTGAGGCCACATGGGTCCTCTCTGGCCTCTGGAAAGGTGGGAACCTTGGCACACCCATCTGAGGCTCAGTGAGCACACAGTCCCTACCCAGTAAATGCTGCTGAAGGAATTTCCTTAGGCCTTTCTCTCATGCTTTCCTCAGAGCTTCCACCCCTCACAAGCAAGATTTCCTAACAAGTGTTTGAAATCCGAGTGGCTGGAGACAGTGTGTGCTCTGGTCTACACTATACACCTCCCTACCAGAACAGAGCCCTGTTTGCAAGATTATGTTCCTGCTCCCATAATCGCCAGCAGCTGCAACACTTGCTGGCACCAAGGCTCCTTTTGTGCAAGCATTTAAGTAGCAGAATAGCCACCAGCTGGGAGGGTGGGCAGGACCCAGTGACCTTGGGGAGGAACGAGGGTGTGAGGAGGGATTGTTAGCCCAGGGAATGGGCGGCTGAGACTTACTTTTCTTTCGAAAAGTGCCAAAGACAAGTGGGCACCTAATTGGGTGGGCTCTATTCATCCTTTAAATGTGAGATCTTTGGGAGACAATATGGAGCAAATGGCTTAAGCCGAGTAGGTGAAGGCCTGGCTTCTGTATAGCAGTTCCGTGGCCCTGGATGGGTGCCCTGGCCTTTCTGAGCCACTACCTCCAAATCTGGAGCTTTAAATCTGAAGCGTCTGTTAGCAGCAAGGCTTTGTATGCCTAACCACAGCCTCAGAGCCTCCATCTGGCCTCCAAACAGGAAGTGAACGTGGGTCCCACAGGGCCTTGCGGGAGAGAGCCCTAGCTTTGGGTGCTATGCAAGCTGAAGACAAAGGAGCCGGGTGTGAGGCTGAGACACACTATGTCTTAGGAAACGGCTTTTCCCTATGTCTTAATTGTCCTGCTGTCCGTGAAGATCAGAGGGGCTCTGCCCTTCCCCACCCCAGGGGACATAGGTGAAGTAGTTGTGGCTTACACTCAATGGAATGTAGGGTCTCCATGGGGCAGCCTGTGGGGCCGGGGTTGTTCCAGTGAAGAAATGAGGACTCAGGCTATCAGAACTGACCTGGCCACCTTCAGATACGTCACTGGAGGTTCTAGCCAAGGCTGCAGAGACTGGCGGTGGCCAAGCCTCCTGGACAGTTCATGAGACAAGGTAGCCTGGGAGAAGCTGAACCCCAGGACAAGCCCGTGGGTGGGACATTGGAGGAGATGTCACTGGAAGCAGGGTTGGGAGTCTGAGCAGACAGTGGCAGTGACAGCCTCTGTCCCCAGCTAAGGGCAGGTCTATATCACATCCCTGCTTTCTGTTTCCCCAGGATCCTGTGAGCAATCAGAAGGGTGGAATGTGGGAGTCTGTAGCTACAGAGAAAACTTGAGGGGAACCACCTGGCTTCCAAATGAAAGACCAAAAAAAGGGAGCAATGAGCCCACAAAACCTGCTCTGGGCCAGGCCCTGACATATCAACCTCTGTTACTCCTCATGCCACCTGCTGTGTGGAATGGTTATGATAGTTCATTTACAGAAGAGAAGCTGAAAACCAAAGAGCCTAGGGGGAAAGTATCATTAGTCTGTGGCTCAAAAACATTCAGAAGAAAGAGAAAGTGCATCTACTGAACACGCACAGACTCCCCCTTGCCGGTACCCCTCGACTGCTCCATAGAACAACTATTTACATTCTATTGCGTTGCCTGGGAAATCAAGAGAAAAAGCATCTTGGAGAGAAGGGTTTGCTTGAGCTTACAGTTCCACAGCACTGTCCATCCCTGAGGGGTGTCACAGTCAGGAGTTGATGCAGAGGCCATGGAGGAGTACTGCTTACTGGCTTGTACTGCTTACTGCTCCTGCCTTGCTCAGACTGTCTTCTTACACACCCCCCAGCACCACCAGCCCAGACATAGCACCACCTCCCTCCCCCATCAATCATCAATCAAGGGAATGTGGCACAGGCTTCCCCACAGGACAGTTGGTGGGAACATTTTTCTCAGTTGATGTTCCCTCTTCCCAAGTAACTCTAGTTTGTATCAAGCTGACATAGAACCAACCATTTTAGATGTGTGTCTAATTTATTTATTACTAATAAATAAGAAAACGAGGCATTCCATGCCTGGGAACATCTGGACAGGGAACAGAGATGGTTAGGGTAGTGCTTGGGGAATTGTGAGTAGTCCCCAGAGCGCCTGGAGCCATGGTCTGGAGCACGGTGGGAAATGAGAGGACAGGTAGCCCTGTTGGGGTCCTAAGGAAACAAGTAAGGGAGGGCCATGAGGCAGGCATACAGGATCCTGTGCACTGAAGAGACGATCAGGGCGGGGTGTGAACCAACACCAGCTGCTCAAGGACTCACACTCGAGCATTTAGCACACCTGGGCTTAGGTCCTGGCTCTCCATCCCTAGTGGGTAAAATTGGGGAGTTGTGTGCTAAACTAAAATCCAGCCTCCCAGGGGATCTGTTCTGCAAAGTGATTTTAACCCACATTACCTCACGGGGCTATGTGGATAGCACAAGGCTTTGCATTTAACCCACTGACCTAAGAGTCAAGATGTTCCTGTACCAGTTCCCCAGAGGCTGGTCATAGCCAGGAGTAAAGATCCAAGCCTTTCCCTCCACGGTGAGATAGCAGATAAGCTCTGTTAGGATAGCTGTATTCGGGGTTGGGGATTTAGCTCAGTGGTAGAGCGCTTGCCTAGCAAGTGCAAGGCCCTGGGTTCGGTCCCCAGCTCCGGAAAAAAAAGAAAAAAAAAAAAAAGAAAAAAAAAAAGGATAGCTGTATTCTGGTGTCCTCCTGCTAATTCTGCTTCCTCCCCACCTTTTCCCAGGCATGATCTTTAATACACGCATTCTACATGAAAGTCCACCTCAAGGTCTGCAGCAGACACCCCAACCTGTGACAGGGACCCCTGCTTCCAGCCACACAGCCATCCCAAGATGGTCCTTGTGAACAGATCCTCCCATGGCCAGTACTCTAGTTTCTCCCCCAAGGAGAACAAAGGCTCAACCCACTGGAAAGCAGCAGCCTGTGGGGTGAGAGCATGGATGGCCTTTGGCACTGCCCTACTTGGAAAGATGAGATGTCTGTCTCTCATTTATATAAGACGACACAGCTCGGGGGCTGGAGAGATGGCTCAGTGGTTAAGAGCACCGACTGCTCTTCCAGAGGTCCTGAGTTAAAATCCCAGCAACCACATGGTGGCTCACAACCATCTGTGATGGAATCCGATGCCCTCTTCTGGTGTGTCAGAAGACAGCTACAGTGGACTCATATACAAAATCAATAAATAAATCTTTAAAAAAAAAAGACGACAGAGCTCATTGGACTTAGGGATCATAAGTGAGAGACATTCTCATGAAGAAGACTGGAGTGATGGGGCCACAAGCCAAAGAAGCTGGTGACCACCCCAAACTGAAAGAGACAAAGAAGGCACCTCTACCCCAAGTCCCTGGAGGGAGCCAGACCCCACAGCCCCTCTATGGTGGTGTCTGGCCCAACATACAACAGTATGTTCCTGTTGTTTCAAGTTCGCCACTCGTGGAGGCTTACTTCAACAGCCACGGGAGCTCACACCATCTCCATTCCCACCGGGCTTCTTCAGAAGCTCACTTCTCAAGCCCCCAGACACTGTGCATGCCTGCCCGGGAGGGGGAGTTCAGAAGGGGCCCATTCCCTTGGGTTTTGACCTTGAATAAGAGGTGTTAGGAGGGCAGGGAGGATCAGGCCAAAGGGAAGAACAGGGCCTTGGGGGAAAGCACTACAGATATGACGAGAGCACAAGGTTCTAGAGGAGTCAAAGAAGATACAAGTGGACAAGGGTCAGACAGATCGGAGGCCACTGGGAAGGGGCAGATTGGAGACCATGGGGGGGTAGATCAGAGGCCACTGGGGGGCAGATCAGAGGCCTCTGGGAAGCAGATCGGAGGTCATGGCAGGGCAGATCAGAGTCCACTGGACACCAGAAAGAGGTTTGTCTTAGACTGGTGTTTTTGTTTTCTGTTTTTTTTTTTCTTCCCATTTTACTTTATGGCTGTTGCTGCTGTGCTATGGGGAGGGGGGTAGGTTTTGGGTTTGGTGGTAGTGGTGGGGGTTTTGCTTTCTATCACAGAGCTGTTTTAAATGTCCAGAAAATTCAAGAAGGTGGTATACATGATTTTCAACTTAAAATAGAACCATGCCTTGATAAACCCACAGTTATACTGACAACTTTGTTAAATTAAAAATGTATTGACTGCCCAGGACATCCTGGCACAACCCTTCCCACCTTCTACAGGCTCAGAATGCTCACATTAGCCAGCTTCTGGGCCAAATCCTCTACCACACAGCCCTGGTTTTAAGGCAGACTACTGAGTGGTTCTTGTAACTTAGGCAATACCATACTGCAGGTGAATGTCTATACAGACACAGGGGACCCAAGTGGGTTTTTTGTGGATGTGATGAGATGCCAAGAGCCCATCACAGTCACTGGGCTGGTTGTATACGTGGCTTTCTTTAGTGACCCAGCATTAACAATAGGTTGCACTCATGTCTCCAAAGGCAGGGTGCAGGACTTCCACTAAGTGCATCTCCCCACCCCCAATAAAGCTGAACCATAGTCAGCTAAACTGAACAGTTCAGGAGGCCTGGGTCTGCCTCTCACTCCCCAGCTTCCCTTTTGGCATCTGACCTTGGCTTGCGGACATTTGCTACAACTAATGAACCAGTGTTGACACATTATTGACTAAAGCCAATACTTCATTCAGACTGTGTTAGTTTGTAACCTAAGGTCCTTTCTCTGGCATTCAGTCAGGGATCTTACATTCCGTGGAGCCCTAGTGTTACCTTAGGCTGCTCTCCAGTCTTGACAACCTCCAGACTGGCCTCATCTTGGATCACTTTGACAGATAAGAGCCCGTGGCTGGTGTTTGTGGAATGTCCACTTGCTGGAAGGGTCACCTGCTTTTTCATGTGCAGTGTTAGGAAGGAGACCACAGAGGCAGAGACATTTTAGAATTTATTTTTTATTATTATTTGTTTGGTTTGGTTTAGTTTGGTTTGGAGACATGGTTTTTCTGTGTAGTCCTGCCTGTCCTGGAACTCACTCTGTAGACCAGCCTGGCCTTGAAATCCTGAGTACTCCTCCACCTCTTCTACCTCCAGAGTGCCAGGATCAAAGGTTGTGCCACCATGACTGGCTGCATGAGTCGTTCTTATGATAGCACTTACAGTGTTCAGTAGTTGCCACCTTTTTATGACAAAGGTGTCATGTCGCTGTGATTTGTCACTGATCTTGATCCAGTGGTTGGGATGTCATTTATTGAGCTTCTCTGAAGTCACAATGTGGAACCCTACCCACCCCACACTCTCTTCTGTCTTCTCTGACAAATTGCTTGTGTGGTGGGCACTTGAGGACAGAACACAACATGCCACCCACCTCTTCAAGCTGAAATTAGCCTGGTGCATCTTTTTTTCTAAAATCCAGTACCAATAAACAGGGGCAGACACCCTTGTGTTCTTTCTGATGGAAATATAGAACCATGTGTGTGTACGGGAGGCAACTTGGCACATCCATCAGATGCTAAAAGCCCTTTGACCCAGCAAATCACTGCTGTTGAAATGACCATTCCCAGGCATAGTGACATCCAGGCAAGGAAGTCTTTGGCAACCCTGTGGGAAGTCACCAAAAGTGTGAATCAACTGAACATTGTTCATTGGTAAGACAGCAGGGCAGAAAACAGTAGCAGAGTCGCATCACAAAGAACTAAGCAGTCACCCCACTCCTGAGACTAAATCTGAGGGATCCAAGTCAGCATGGCTCAGGGATTCTTGCTCATCTGTGGTTACTGCAGCACCATTCAGTGTCAATGTCATAGAATCTACCAAGGAGCCAATGGATGAGCAGATCAAGACATCCCACCCCTCACATTATTCATCCACAAAAAGGTAAAATTATGTCATTTACATGAATATGAATGGAGCTGGAGATCATAATAAATGAAACAAGCCTGACTCAGAAAGACACATACAAACAGACACAGGCAGATAGACACACACACACACACACACACACACACACACACACACACACACACACAGAGAGACAGACACACATACACACAGACAGCAGACAGGCACACACGAACACACACACACACACACACACACACACACACACACACACACACACAGTGTCTCTGTGTGGCCCCCAGGCTGTCCTGGAACTCTATAGACCAGGTTGGACTCCAACTCACAGAGATCTGTCTGCCTCTGCCTCCAGAGTTCTGGGATCAAAGGTGTATGCCTGCCACCATGACTCAAGCTTTATCTTGTTCATTAAAGGTGTCAAGTATAAGGTGGGTTATTTGGGGCATGGGGAAGGGCATAATGAGGGTAAGTGGGGGATGAGTGTGATCGAAGCCCACTGCAGATGGGTATGAGAAGGCCAGAACATACAGTATCTGTACAATGATATATGCTAATGAGACTGAGAGACAAGACCATAAACTATGTATGTGGACAGCCAAGCTTCTGACTGAGACACACACTC
Organism: Rattus norvegicus; assembly: GCF_021556685.1. Classification (NCBI taxonomy): domain Eukaryota; kingdom Metazoa; phylum Chordata; class Mammalia; order Rodentia; family Muridae; genus Rattus; species Rattus norvegicus. The sequence goes on from NC_141538.1 coordinate 128,416,163, forward strand.
AAATCCTCACGCATGCACAGAAAGCATGTGACAGGACCCTCAGTAATCATTACCTGTGGTGGCTCCAAGGTGGGAGCAGAGGAAGACAGCAATTTCTACTTTTCCCTTTAGAGCTTTTGACATTTTGCACAATAAGCAAGTATTGCTTTTGTGATGAAACGTTTTAAATATTCATGATGCCCTGAAGATCTGCATTTGAAGGAAGCAGCTGCTGGTGAGGTGTGAGCTGGGAAACCAAGGTGAACAGCAGACCAGGTAGGAGACCTCAGTGTCCTATAACAAACTGAGAGGCAGGGCAGGGCACTACTTAGGAGGCTGCATCGAAAGGACTGATGGGTTTTTGCTGGGAAGAAGCACATGACATTGCTCCATCATTTGTGCATGTGTGTGTGTGTGTGTGCGTGTGTGCATGTGTGTGCGTGTATGTGTGCATGTGTGCGTGTGTGTCCATATGTGTGTATGTGTGCACGTGTGTATGTGTGTGCATGTGTGCGTGCACACGTGTATGTGTGTATATGTGCATATGTGTGTGCATGTGTGTATATGTGTGTGTGTTCGCATGTATGTGCATGTATGAGTATGTGTGTGATGTCAAAGGAGCTGCTCACAACGCATGACAGGCAAGAAGGGACAATCTGATTGTGAAGCTCTTGGGCCAGCCAGATACAGAACTGTCACCATCCCTGACCCTAGGGATACAAGTCCCCTGGACCAACACAAAGAGACCAGTCACCAGCCCGATAGGGAGGGGCCTAGGCAGCCAATACCCAACCCCAGTGTTTCCCTGATTCCAGATGGAGGCTATCTCTTCCCATAGATCAATCCTAGCTAGAAGCCAGAGGACAGCTCATTCAGGGCAGCCTCCTGGGTGATAGGGTCTGGGGGACAGGGTGGATGGAGAGAGGAGACCTACACACACACACACAGAACATTTAAGTTAGTGTCCAGACTTCTGGCTCCTGATAGGCAGTTTCCTTTGTCAGAGGCGATCCCAGCTGACGAGCTGGTCTGTGTGAAGGCAGAGTTCTTGAAGGTTCAGAAGAGGCTGCTTGCTAACAGCCCTAAAACCTTCTGGGAGTGGCGTTGAACTGAGCTAGAGCTTGGAGGTGGTTCTCAGCCCCTCGATGCTGCTTGGGAGTTTGGATGACCCTTTCATAGGAGTCTCATATCAGATATCTACCTTCCGATTCACGACAGTAGCAAAATTACAGTAATGAAATAGCAGCGAAATAATTTTATGGTTGGGAGTCTCCACAACATAAGGAACTGTATTAAAAGGTCACAGCATTAGGAAGACTGAGAACTGCTGGCGTGGAGCCTTTGAAGAGCTCGCTTTCTGTGGGAAATCTGTGGGAGAGGCAGGGCAAGGCACTGAGCATCCTCAGCAGGATGGAGGCGCAGGACAATATGAACAGGCACGAGCAGAGACAGCCCGACCACACTGGCCACATCTCATGGGATTCTATACTGTCAGCTCCAAGGAGACTCGGGAATCTGAGGAAGAACAAAAAATAAGTTCCCATGCCAAGCCCCCCAACCCTGCCCCGAGTCTTAAATCCTAACGTCATTCTGTCCCCTTTACTAATCGAAGTGGAAACAGCCTTTGAGTTGGGAAGGGCCCACCTAGGGCTACACTGTGCCTGAGGTAAGCCTTGCTCCCCAAGCCTGCCCCGTGGGATCTTGGCTCCCCAGCACTGTGTACAGCAGCCTCCCCATGGACACGGATGATTTGCAGGGCTCAGAGCAAAACAAAAATCACAGGATTCCTGCTTAAGGATAACTAGAAGGCTGGCGGTGAGGATAGTGCCCAGAATTCAGGGCACCGATCACCTGACTTCAATCCCTGGAGCTACATGAGAGAACTGACAAAATCTAGTAAAAAAAAGTTATCCTCTGACCTGCACGAATGCACCATGGTGGGTGTGAGCATGCACGCACAGCTAAACAACTAACTACATTCAAGATTAGTTAGAGCTAGATGTGGTGGCGCATGTCTACAGTTGTAGCTCTCAGGAGGTAGAGGCAGGAGAATCAGGGGAGGGAGGAATGGAGGGAGGGAAGGAGGGAAGGAGAGAGAGAGAGAGAGAGAGAGAGAGAGAGAGAGAGAGAGAGAGAGAGAGAGAGCTCACCCGGTGGGTAAGAGCAGTTACTGTGCAAGCAGGATGATTGAGTTCAGAACCCAACTCCCACTTGAAATGCCCGGTGTGGCCAGCTGGAAAAACCTCAGGTTTCCAAGGTTCAGTGGAAACCCTGTACCAAGGGACTGAGACACAAAACCAGAATGAAAGATATCAAATGACTTCCTCTGGCCTCCGCATCTGCAGCATGGGAACACAGAGGCAAATAAACCACATGCCAAGAAGAAGAGGAAGGAACAGTTATAAACTTTAAACTTTCTTTAAAGAAACTATAGCCTGGGCTTGCAAGAGGATTCATCATCACAAATTAAAGGTGCGTGCCACCAAGCCTGACAACCTGAGTTAGGTTCCCTGGGATTCATATGGTAGAAAGACAAAAGTGACTACGAAAAGTTGTCCCCTGACTTCTGTGCACACACAAGTACGCTCACACGAATAAGAAATGCAGCCCATACCTACAATAGTTAGAGGCTGAGCCAAGCTTCCCATCAGCTGCATCCTAAGCACCTTATGCATCTAGGAGCCGAACCCATCCCTTCCACTCACATTCTCTTGGCTAGAATTCTCCCAAATGACTAAGGCAGCCTGCGGTCAACCTCATGCTTAAGAAACAAAGGTATGAAGCACTATGCCATGAGAAAACCAACAGCTTCTTCAATAGCCAAGGAAGAGAAGGGAGACCCCTCAGTGAATAAAGCAAGACTTTAAGGTCAGTTCCCTACCACCCATGTGAATTCCGGGTGAGTGTGGTGGCCCCTCTGTAACCCTGGTGTCTTGGAAGTGGGGACAGGGGATCCTCAGGGCAATTTGTAAAGTCAACTGGGATTGTTTCAGAAGGGAAAGGTTAGCTTCACATTTGGTAAGTAATGCAATTCCCTGTTTATAAAGAGAGGAGGAAACCTACAATTGCTTCTGTAGATGTTGAAAAATCATCTGAGAAAATTGAAAACACATACATGATAGTGCTGAAAGGAAACGGGAAGTGTGGACGGCCCCTTTCTCAGTGTAGTAATGGCCAGCTACAAAAGGCCTACAGCCAATGTCGTCTATACACTTCCATAACGGGGCGGGGATGTCCGTTCTCACCATTTCTATTTCGTACTGAAATGGAAATCCTAGCGCCACTAGAAGACAAGAAAAATGATATAAGTATAGTAGAAAATAAATTAAAATACTGAGATCTACAAATGGCATTGTTTCAGTAGAGAGCTCTGTAGAACCCACCAAGCATTCACTTGAATTAATGAGTAAATTCAGTTACAGGAAATGAGGTGAGTTTATAAAAGTCAATTGTGCTTTGCTGTGCTATAAAAGCAAAATTTAAAATGAAAAATTTTAAATGTCACACAGTTATCAGAAAACAGAATGCTAAAAATATATCTAAGAAGGTTCTGTGTATCTAAAAACTACAGACTACAGCTAACAGAAATTAACAATCTGTACAATTGTGACCATGTATGATGTGTTGGAACACGTACACTCAGGGCATCTGTGCTTTTCAAATAGCCCAGGGCTTTCATGCAACCCCAGCAGGGGCTGGGGAGATGGCTCAGTGGATAAGGGTGATTTCTGCCAGGTCTGAAGACCTGCACTTGATCCCTGGAACCCTCAAGGTGGAGGAAGAGAACTAATACCCCCAAGTTGACCATTGATGTCTGCATTCATGCCTTGTGCACATCCCTACACACACACACACACACACACACACACACACACACACACACACACATGCACACATACACTAATGTAAAATTAACAAGAAATTAATCCCAGAAGATTTTCTGAAGAAGTATACAAGAGGAAAGAGGATCAAGTTCAAGGTTAGCCTGGGCTACATGAGGAGACTGTACCAAAAACAAAAATAAAACCTCTATGATTTATGAGAACTTGAAAGTCTGTGGTAGCTAAAATAATCTTCAGCTGAAGAACTAGTTTGAGGAACTGGCCCCGACTGACTAGACAGCGTGGTTGGAAAGCAAACCCACTAGTGGCCAAATGAGTTTCAACCAAGACCCTTCATCAGGAGTGATCATTTTAGATAAATACATTGAGAAAATTAGCTCTCCATAAGAGGAAATATTAAATCTAGCCCTTATCTCTGTCCAAACACAAATGTCAAGTTGGTCATGAACCTAAATGAAAACCCATAACTGTAAAGTTTTTAGAAAAAAATCTGCTAAAACACTTTTCCTGGAGTAAAGGGTGTATAAATAATGTCTACCCCTCCGCCTAAGGTCCCAGTGACAAACCAAAGCATAATTCTACCAAAGTACAGTCTGGGGAACCAGTAAGCCTATTGGCCTCCTCACAGAGCATACGTGAGGGGTTTCTTACAGGGTTAGTGAGTGCTCCTTCCCCATAAAAGGACACTGGAACATTTCCACAGCACTATGAGGGCTGTTTCATACCCGCATAGATCGAACCTCCGCGACTTCTTCCTGGTGTGTATATTCGAGCCCCTCTCCCAGGTCAGTGCAACTAAGGCAGAGCTGTACTCACCCAGGTGGTAGGAAGTGTCTGGAAATTTGGGTGAGGGCCTTAAGACCCACTTCACCCTTCCATGCAGGGCTATAAACAGTCGCAAGCCCAGGTGGGGTGACCTTTTATAAAAAGGGGTGCAGCTGAACCCCCAAGGATAGTTGCACAAAACAGAATGTTTTGGGGGACTTTGAGGTAAGCAAGGATTTTTTTTTTTTTTTTTTTTGCACATGAAATAACCATAAGAGAGAAAAATGTCTCGGATCCACTAGTGATGGATTGGCTCCCCAGAGGCACACCAATTTGAACAGCTATTCACACACCAAACTACCTTCGCCAGCCAGACGTAAGGTTTGGTCTGAGAAATTGAAGGCACTGTAGAGTTTATTGAGTTCAGTCTCCCGCTCAGTGCAGAAATGGCCGGTGTAATCGTTTTCTTAGTTTTTCATCTGGTTTCCGCTTCAACTCCTAAATTCTTTCTGTCATCTCGTGAGCGCCTGTCCCCCGAAGATACAGCAAGCCGCGTGATGAAGCCCAGGCTGCTGATCAGAGAGAAGAGGTGGGCCATCCTTTTATTCCACCCGATGGTGTGGATGAGCACTTGTTTGAATTGCCGGAGAAACATAGAGTCTAGTATCAGAAGAGCAGAGTCTTGTTCTGTGGCTTCAGTGGGACCATGGCTGGTGCAGAATGATGAGGAATAAAACAAGTGTTTAAAATGGGCCATTGTAGACGTGCATTTACTACACTCCTTTATCTGTGTATGTGTGTGTGTGCGCACGAGTGAGTGAGTATGCGTGCATAAACGCTGGTGCGCATGTGCCGTGGTGTGTACATGTGTATGTGTATGTATACAGAGCATAACTACAGGAGTCAATCCTATCCGTGAGACGTGGTCTCCTTGTTTCTGCTGCACCGGCCGGGCTGGCAGCCATCTTTCAGGACGCTGCTCCTTTTCTGCCTCTCACCTTCTCAGGGGAGTGTTGGGATCGCAGTGGCTTTTACATAAGCCCTGGGGATTTGAACTCAGTCCTCACAGTAAGCACATATGCACGTGGAGCCATCTTCCCAGCTCTGACTTATACTTCCTAATAAACTTACATCTTAAAAGATTTCTTGCCTCTAGACTAGAAAAATACAACCTATCATTAAAGGTTCATTTCCAGGAAGCGAGGGGAGAGATCAAGATACACAGCATGCATATAAGAAGTTGCCAAAGAATAAGTCAAACTTTAAAAAAAAAAAAAGGTCTTACCCCCTCCCTTTTTAAAAGAAAAGTAGTCTCACGTGGTCCAGGTTGGCCAAGAGCTGGCTATGTAGCTCAGGATGACAATGAGTACTGGCCTTCCATCTCCGCCTCTAAGAGCTGGGATTACAGGAGAGCAATGGGATTATGGGAGAGCGATGGGATTACGGGAGAGCACCCTGAGCCCAGCAGGCATCCTCATTGCTTCCGGGAGAAGCTGCCTGAGCAGCGGAGTGAAGAGCGGCAATCACTTGTCACGTGACACAAGCACTTGATATCGCTGTTATTTTTATTGGCATTATGCAAGTGAGAATTACAGGTTTGTTCTCTTTTTCTTTAAAGACCTCATTGAGAAGACAAATAGGCAGGCTCCAGGCAGGTATGAAATACAAATCAGGAATGTGGTATCTAGGAATATAAGAATGCCTACAATTCTATTCTTTTCTTAAAAGCTCATCGGATTTAAAACGGGCCCCAGATTTGAGCAGACACTTGCCGAGGGAAGTGTGCAAATGCCCAAAGAATAATGAAGTGCATGGCACAGAGCTGTTAGCTATCCCCTAATCACAATAAAGCCAAGCATATCAGAACAGCTAGAAACAACAGGACTGGAAATACCAAATAGAGACTGGGAGTGCTGGCACATGCCTTTGATCTCAGCCCTCGTGTAGCTGGGGCAGGCGGATCTCTTGAGTTTGAGCCTGGTCTACATAGTGACTCCCAGAACAGCCAAAATACTACAGAGCAATGGTTCTTAACCTGGGGTTGGGCCATTTCACAGGGGTCTTAGGATATGTGAGGCGAGCTCTGCTCCTTCTATTTTATCAGCCCTGACACCCACCTACCCCTAGACTAGCAATCTCGTCCATGAGAGATGAAGAAGCAAATGCCTGTAAAGGGATTTGTACACGAATGCTGATAGCCATTTTCCTAGGTGGAATCAGCTGGAGTGTTTGCAGACAGAGATCCACTAGGGAACCTATGGACTGTGCCTGTGATGGAACTCTGCACCCATTACAAGAATAAGCTCTTCATACTGACCTGGGCAGAACTCTATTAGAAGAAGCAAAACACACGTACGAGGGGAAAACCCCTCAAGGCTGCTGCCCATGAGGTGGCTAAGTGAGGCTGGCTGGGGAGGGATGATGAACATGTTCTGTATGCTCAGGTGAACAGTGACAAGGACATGTAATTGCCTAACTTACCACACCAAACACTTAGAAATACATGCACTTAGCATACACATATTATTCCACAATAAATAAAAGGAATAGCTGGAACGGTGCTTAAATATGATGAATTCGGAATCAGGCAGTACACAGACGGCAATGAGTTTCATTGCAAATGAGTAGCTTAGTGGATTGTTTAATAATGGTATTGAGATGAGTGGGGAAAGGCAAACCAGGGAGCGGTGAGCTGGCTCAGTGGATGAAGGCGCTCGTTACCAGACAGTGCGAATCTGATGGCAAGCGTTCGATCCCTAAGTCTCATGTCAAGGTAGGAGAGAAGCAACTCCTCAAAACTGACCTTTCATCTTCACACACACACACACACACACACACACACACACACACACACACACACACGACATACATCTAAAAAGTACCCGAACCCCGCTTTTTGCACCAACATTAATTTTGGGTGACCAGGAATTTAAAAGTACTAAATGAACCCCTTGGGTGCCGAGGCAATTGTGGGTAATTAATTCTGTTGCCTTGAGTGTGGGACAGAAAGTGTACCCTTTCTCAGAAGAACTTAAGCCCAGCTGACCAGACAGCTGTGACCCTGAGCTCCATCTCAGCACCTGAGGGAATGTGGGAAAGGGAAGTCATCTCACACAGTTGTCCTCTGGTCTCCACACACATGCAGTGGTGTGTGCACATGCCCTTGCATCATACATACACATAATCATTTTTAAATGACACCACCCAGGAGCCATAAAGGCATAGACACACATTAAAGTTAACCACATGTCGTGTGAGCGACGGGGTGGGGTTGAATAAAGAAAAATGAACAGATGAGTGTGTAAAAAGTAAGCACTTTTTTTTTTCAAGATTAGTAACCCAAGAGAGGAGTGGGCACAGGACGTGGACAGATGGCTTGCAGAAAATACATGCAAATGGCTTGTAAACATACAAAAAGATGTCCGTGCTCAATTACAGAAAGAGAAAGGCCACCAAGAGCCCATTACAGTTCCCCTGATTAGATGGCTCGGATTTCAGGGCTTGGCCATCTCCCGTGCTGGGCAGACTGCTCTCTCCCGCCTTGTTGATGGGAATATAAATTGATGGACTCTCGGAAGACAATCCAGTCATATCTATCAAATATAAAATTGCCCTCACCCTGTGACCCAGGCATTCAGCTTCTAGGAATTAATCCAACAGATACATCCCAGATGTCCAGAAAGACAAATGACAGAGGTACCCCACGTAGACTTGTTCGAGGTGGCAGATAAAGGCCACGAAGAGGGGGCTAGTTAAATGAATGGCCCTGTCTAACCGTAATAGGATTCCTCGAGATTGCCAGATGTACAATGAAGTGTTTTAGGGGGATCCCTGAGAACTCACGCTCTGGAGCCAGATACCTGAATCCTTCCTGGGGTGACTGTATTGTTTGTGGTAGTTCAGTGACTTCCTTTCTTCCACTGTCATAGCTCCCAAATGGGATTGTCATGATAATAACAGTGACACCAACAGCAATAGTTACAGTAATAGTAATGCCAACCTCGAGACCTACGATTACCTTTTTTAAAGACAGGGTCTCTCTGCAGAGGCCCAGCTGCCCTAGAACTTGCTATGTAGCCCAGGCTGGCCTTGAACTCACAGAAATCTGTGTACCTCTGCCTCCTGAGTGCTTGGATTAAAGGCTTGCACCAACCCACTCCAGGCCTAGAGGATTTTGTTTGTTTGTTTATATGTATCTGGGTGTTTTGCCTGCACGTGTCTGTGTGTCGTGTCTGCGCTGTGCCTGAGGTGGCCAGAAGAGGACATGAGATTCCCTAGAATTAGAATCACAGACAGTTGTGGGCTTCCGTATGGGCTCTGGGAATTGAACCTGGGTCCGCTGGAAGCACAGCCAGAGGTCTTAACTCCTAAGCCATCTTTCCTGCAACAAAACCGAGGATTAGGGGCTGGGGATTTAGCTCAGTGGTAGAGCGCTTACCTAGGAAGCGCAAGGCCCTGGGTTCGGTCCCCAGCTCTGAAAAAAAAGAACCAAAAACAAACAAACAAACAAAAAAAAAAACGAGGATTAAATGAGCAAATACACTTGAAGCATTTAGCTCAGTACACTGAAGTTAGAACTGTCACCTCAGAAGATCTCCAAGATACATTAAGTACAACAAAACAACAACAACAACAACAAGACCTTGTTCCAGTTGCAAAAAGCCAGGGTATTGGAATGTCACACTATGGCCAGTAAATAGATTGACCACTTACGGAGTCGATAAAAACTAACAAAATGGGTTGGGGATTTGGCTCAGTGGTAGAGCACTTGCCTAGCAAGCGCAAGGCCCTGGGTTCAGTCCCCAGCTCTGAAAAAAAGAAAAGAAAAAAAAAAACTAACAAAAGAGGTCAGGTTATACGTGTGTGCTTACACATTTATACACTGTCCCTACAAGGTTGTTCAAGTAACTACAAATTATCTGGTCGTGGTGTATATTTGTGATTCCAGCACTGGGGAAGCTGAGGCAGGAGAATTATGAGTTCAAGACCAGCCTGGGTTACAAAAGGGTCCCAAAACAAACAAACAACAAACAACAATAACAAAAATTTCTACAAATGATATCTGAGACCTGATCAGGGATGGAAGCAACTTTTGTGCAGTTAAACATACTTTTTTTTGGAAAGTTTATGCACTAGCTATTCCAAAAATCTAAAAGCATATTTTGAAAAGAAGCTCTTAGTGATGATGGAGCCATTCTGTGTCCTTATTACCATGATAGCAACACAGATGTAATTTTTTATTCGTGTGTGTGTGTGTGTGTGTGTACTTGTATGCATGTGGACACATGGAAGTGAGGATGCATATGTGTACACATGCACATGGAGGTCAGAGGTCCCTGCCACCCTTGCCCAGCATTTGCATGGGTTTCAGAGCAGCCTTAGGACAAGGAGACCAGGGGGGAGGTGGCTGCACAAAGAAAAGGAGGTATCAGAGTGACTGCAGGGATGGAAGGGGGGCTGTGTGGGACACAGGAGGGAGGACCGAGTGAGGCATGGGGGTGTGGGAGGGAGGACTAAACACAGCAGGAGTGGTGACCTAGAACAGCGTGGGGTGTGTGAGGGAGGACCTGGCATGGGTAGGAATACAGGAAGGAGGACAGCAAGGAATGGAGGATGGATGCACTGATTTCTTTGTCAAGGCATGTGGTGACAGTGTACACTGTTGCCTGGCCCTGTCCAGCCACTCTCCTCACAGCCACTGAGGCAGATAGCATCACTGTAAATTTCCAAGAGAAGTTAAAATGACTTGCCCAGGTTGCACTTGGCAGGGTCTTTGAACTATGCCAGACTAGAGCTTGTGTCCTTCTCAGCACAGAAGACTCCTTTCCACTAATAAATTAGGTCCAGGGGAGTCAAGAAGGGCTACAGAGAGAGGGTGACACTTGGCCAAGTGCCTTGGACAGTTTGAATGGGCTTCTGTCCCACACAGCTCCGAGCAGTGTCGTTTATAACATGGGGCCTGTGTCTGCTGCTCCTGCAGTCACTCAGGGCACAGTCTGCACAGACACAGATAGCAATTCTGACTTCTTTGCTGTTGATAGAATCCTTTCCCAGGGGAGATAAGGTCCTGATGACAAACCATGGCACAATTCCACCAAAGGTCACTCTGGGAACCAATGAGTTTAGTAGAGTTCCTCACAGAACGCAGGTGAGGGGTTACTGCTCCCCAACCAGCTACACCTGGAAAGCCATACCCAGAAGGAGTGAGGGCTCCCCTGTGGCCACATAGACAAATCCCCTCTTTATTCTTCTCTGTCTTACATATATTCTAGCCCCTCCAGAATTGCCTCTTTGCAAGAAGAGGTGGGGGAAGGGGTTAGACCATCAGCCAGTACAGTTGGGATAGTCTTTCGTAAAGTGGGGGGCACAGCTGAATGCACCAAGATGGCAGTTTCTTGGCTCAGAGGACAGCCACTAACAGCACTCACAGAGAGATGGGAAGATGTGTGGGTGAAAGTCTTGATATGTAACACCATTCTAAAACACTGAAGTTGGTTTAACATGGCACTTACGGGCCAGCAAGGCAGTTCTGATCCCAGTGGGGTTTCCTCCTGCGCTGGAGTCAGCTGTAGAGAGAGCAGCCATCTTAGCTTACCTGGGACCGCATCAGTTATTGTTGAAAGGCCAGCGTCCCAGAAAAGCCTTCCATCTTCGGCAGGTGCAGAGCTGACTGCCTTGGCTGTCAGGGACAGCTGGGCCCCGCTCTACAGGGCTTTCAGCCTCCAGCAGCCTGGCCCAGGTCATTTCCAGCAGCTACACAGTGCCCCAGACTGCAAGCAGCTGCAAGCAAGGTCTCTGGAGCGGGGCCTTATTCTGCATGGCCAGCCCAGATGAACGGTAGAAACTGCCCCCTCCTGAGGGAAGCTACACTGTGAGGGACAGGCTGGGGTTGGGGCTGAAGTCAGTTTCATAAGTCATCTGTCACAGAAGGGAAGTCTTGACGGCTGCAACAGGCCCAGTGAGATCAGAATGAACGCTGGCTTGTAAATGTTTACTGTCTTAAACCGACTGCCTTTACCACACAGCAAAAGCTAATGGCGACAGTGCCCCCATCCTGTTATAGTACATTCTGGGAGTGACAGGAGGTTTCATGTAGCTGGAGCCTGCTGGGGAAGATCCTCTCTCTCTCTCTCTCTCTCTCTCTCTCTCTCTCTCTCTCTCTCTGTCTGTCTCTCTCTCTCTCTCTCTCTCTCTCTCTCTGTCTCTCTCTGTCTCTCTCTGTCTCTCTCTGTCTCTCTCTCTCTCTCTCTTTAGGCAGGCACTCACGGCCATACAGCTGGCCCACATAAACTACGGCTGGTGCCAGGCATTCCCTCTTGGGCTGAGGAAGCCTTAGGGGGAAGGAGGTACGGAGGTGCTTTTGAAGTCTCTTTATTTAAGAGCAAGTAGTATCAACTATCTGGTTGGGAAGAGGCAAATGGGAGCTGAAATTATAGGACATTGAAATTATTGACCTGCACTCCTTCAGGGCTGTTTATTTCTTGGATTTGAATGGTTGTTTTTTCCCCATCCAATGCTCCCTGAGGACTCCTCCTGTATCTGAGGTAGCAAATAGTTTTGCAGGTGTTTAATTAGGCTAGAAAATTAGACAAACAGAGGCCTTGACCAGGATCCTCCTGCTTCCCAGGAGGCTCCTCAGACCTGGAAAACAGGCTGGTTCCAGAGAAAAGGCCTCCTGCTCCACATCCTGGCCAATTAGGCCCTGTCATACCTGCCACTAACTAGTGTGGCCTTAGACTAGTTGCTCCCTCCCCAGACCTCAGTCTCCTGTCTATGCCTTCTAGCAGAGGTGGGATAGAATGGCATATTTGAATGACCCAGCATACCAGACAGGACACCTGCTTTTAGTAAACAACTTGTGGCAGGACCAAAAGTGACCTGTGCTGGGGACATCACTGCCCTCATGGTGGCTGATCTGGGAACAGTGGAGTGAGGCACCCACCCTTGGGAGTGGCTTTGCCTTCTCTTAGAAAGGGCAGAAGTTACAGTTTGCCCAGAAAGCCAAGGTGCTGGTTAACACTGCTTGCTCTCTTCCCCTTCTCTTGAATGGTGGCAGAGAACGGATGAGGAAACTGAGGGGAAGGAGAAGTAGACACTGTGGGGGGATGGGGTCAGGAAGGCATGTGGTTGTGTATATGTGTGCAGGAGCCAGGTTCTTCCCACCTATCTGCTTAGAATCTACTGCATCAGTTCTCAACCTGTGGGTCAGACTCCTCTGGCAAACCTCCATTTCCAAAAATATTTACGGTATGCTTTGTAACAGTAGCAAGATTATAATTATAAAGTAGCAACAAAAATAGTTTTACAATTGGGGCCACCACGCACGTCAAAGGGTTGCAGCATCAGGGAGGTTGAGGACCGCTGTTCGATGGCTATCACTGCGGGACCAGACATCCTTTCACTTTCTGCATCCTCAGGAGGGATGCAGCCAGTGGGAAGCTCAGAGGCTGGAGGAGGCTGGAAAAGCTGAGGGTGGGTGTGCGGCTGGTGTGTGTGTGGGTTGTTAGGTGAAGGTTGTAGAAGGCTAGTGCTAGTCTAGGGGAGGCTGTGGGGGAGGCTGTGGAGGCTGCGGAGGCTGCGGGGGAGGCTGGAAGAGGCTTCAGAGGTTGGAACAGGCTGCAAAGAACACTCTGTGCCTGTCACCTGTAATTCCTCCTTCCCTCCTGCCTACTGAGTTATCTGTGAACCCCCTGGTCAGGGTTGGGAGGAAACAAACCCAGCAAAGCAGAGTTCCTGCTTATCTGTATCAAGGCCCAGCCTCGGCTAGGTCAGGGATTTGGGAGCTTCACACATGGGTTACAAGGTGGCAGCCTATGTTCTGCTCAAGATGACGCTCTAGACAGCTCTCTGTAGACAGCACTTGGCTCTGTAATCCGCTGGAGACAGCTTTCCAGGCTGATTTCTCTCTGCGTTCTGCTCTGCTCTAGAGAGCTTTTCTTGCTATTCTATAAAGCTTTCTGCTCGAGATAGCTCTCTCAGTTAGTAAAAAAAAATTCTAAAGGTTCTCTGGATAGCTCATGGGTTTTCTGACCAGAGTCAGAAAAGCTGCTATGAAAAAAAATTATTGAACTTTCCAACCAAGTCAGAAATCCTGCTTTTAAAAAAAAAAAAAAATTCTAAAAGTAATTCTTGGGTTTCTCGATCAAAATCAGAAAACCGGAAAAAGTTCTAAAAGAGCTGTGTTGGTCCTCAAAGGTATTCTTGGGATTTCCGACCAAGGTCAGAAATCCTATTAGAAAAAAATTCTAAAAAAAGAACTGCTATCACTTTCTGCGAGCTCTTCTCATGCAGCCGGAACACACAGCTCGTTACATATATAGCAGTTCTTTATTTACTCCAGGTTCCCTCTTGACTTATTGCACAGACAATAAGATAGCTGGGTGGGACCCTGCCCTTAGAATTAGCATTTGACCATGACTGGACCTAAACTCCTCTGCACCAGGCTGATCTTGAACTCAGGAATCTGTCTGTCTTTGTATCTTTCTGACAAGCTGGCTCAGTGCGGCTGCCTCTGTTCCTTTAGATCATATTTTTGCAAGGATGAGAAGTTTATTTTCTTTTTTAAAAAAAGATTTATTTATTTATTTATTTATTTATTTATTTATTTATTTATTTAATGTATGTGAGTACACTGTCACTGTCTCCAGACACACCAGAAGAGGGCATCGGATCCCATTACAGATGGTTGTGAGCCACCATGTGGTTGCTGGGAATTGAACTCAGGACCTCTGGAAGAGCAGCCAGTGCTCTTAACTGCTAAGCCATCTCTCTGAGAAATTATTTATTTTCAAATTCATGCTTTTAGAATTCTTTCCCACAGCCTGAAGGGCTATCCTGAAGGTCCCAGCATTTACCATTTTGACACAGTCACACCTTCACTTCCTGGACTCATCTAGTCTTTAATGTTAACAGGGGGACATTCCTTGAAGGAATGTGAAAATAATGGGCATTATTATGCAAACAAACCTTATGCCCACAGCAGCAATTGCCACTTGTGGAGGCCCACGCCTGCTGGCCCCATTCCAGGGGCAGGAACCATGTCATTCCACCCTACCAAGGCCATGTCAGACTCTGCATTGCCTGCTAATCTCCAGCCCTGACATGAGGCGAATACTGTCCCTTAATCAACTTGCTATTTTGTAAAAGCTCCTTAAAAAACAAGCAAACAGGACTGGTGAGATGGCTCAGTGGTTAAGAGCACTGATTGCTCTTCCAGACGTCCTGAGTTCAAATCCCAGCAACCACATGGTGGCTCACAACCATCTGTAATTGGGTCTGATGCCCTCTTCTGGTGTGTCTGAAGACAGCTACAATGTACTCATATAAATAAAATAAATAAATCTTTTAAAAAAAAACAAGCAAATAAACAAAAAAACCCCAAGACTGCATTTTAAAAATAAACTTTCTTCTTTTAAATAGTTTGAAGTTTAAAGAGATATGACAATTCTTTTTAATATACTATTTTTATTAAGTCTTTGAGGATTTTATAGAATGTATTCCGATCATATTTATCTGCCCAACAGCTTCTCATTTGGACTTGCTTCTTGAATTTTATTCTAAAAGGATGCTTCATTATTTTTGCACAGGAGAACCCAGCGTGAGTCGCCTCGAGTAGACTTTAATCTTAAAAATGAGCACAAAACAAAGTGATGCTATTACATTTTTTACGTTGAAATAAAAAATTAACAGCTCAAAGCCCACAGTGATAAACCTGATCCACCAAAATGTATTCAGCACCACGTAGAGTAGGCCAGAATGTGGGGAGGGGAGCATGTGCATATATGTGTGTGTGTGTGTGTGTGTGTGTGTGTGTGTGTGTGTGTGCGCTCACATAAGTATATATGTATAGGCAAAGGGGAGTGGAAGGGGCTGAGGAGAAAGCTCGGTAGGTAAAATGCTTTCCATGCAAGCATGAAGACCTTGTTTCAGATCTTCAGCACCTATGTTAAAAAGCTGGGCACAGCCGTGCAGTGGGGGTGCATTCCTTGAATCTCAGCACTTAGGAAGCAGAAGCAACTGGATCTCTGTGAGTTCAAGGCCGGCCTGGTCTACAGAACTAGTTCTAAAACACCCAGGGTTACACAAAGAAACCCTGTTTCTAAACAAACAAACAAACAAACAAACAAATGAATGAACAAATGAACAAAGCTGGGCACAGAGCTAGGATTGGTGGCTCACACCTTTAAGCCCAGCCCTGGGAGGCACAGGCAGGCAGATCTCTATGAGTTTGAAGCCAGCCTAGTCTGTAGAGTGAGTCACAGGCCAGTCAAGGTACTCAGTGAAACCCTGTCTCAAACAATAACAAGCTACACGAATCTGCAGTGAGTGAACACCTGATTCAGCAAGACCCTGTCTCAGAAGATAAGGTGGAGGTTGATAGAGGAAGGCATCCTGTTTGCACATCTGGCCTCTATGTGCACATAGGTACATACATGTGAACACACGAACACACATGAACATACACTGATACAGGTACACATACACTATACACGACAGTAATAAACACAGCTACATATGTAAAAGAGAAGGCAGTACATGGACCCCTTCACAATTCAGGGTTTCATGCACTGCCCTGTGAGCTCTCTAAGAACGTGTCAACCCTGGCACAGCTGTAGTTTACTCAGTATCTGAGGACTCCCTGTGATTAGCCCATCACAGCCTCTGGGAGGTAAGATACTGAGTACTGTCCTTGTCTTCTGGTCAGAGGCAGAATTTAAGGCCGGTTGAAGAAGTGGTTCAAGGCCACAGGCAGAAGCCTTACCAAAGCAGAGGGCCCCAAAGTCTACGATTCTAACTGCTATGTCCTGCCACCGAGAAGAGAACAAAGGACGGACTGTTTTTAAAGAGAGTTAGGACTGTGGTGTGGCTTAGCACAGGGTGCTTGCCCAACATGCAAGAGGCTGGCCCTGGCTCCCTTCCCCCACACCAGACAATTTTATCTCCCCCAACCATGCTATGCTCTAAGTATTTGGATTATATGGAGACGCTAAAAACAAGAAAGACGAACCCCTTATGGACAGCCTCCTCCAATTACTGACATCGCCTGGGTGCGAGCACATTCAATTTCGAATTGAGGTAAACAAAGCCTTTCCCCCAAGAGTCCTTGGCAGTAATACATGGGTTGGTGTGCTAATAAATTCATTTTAAAATGAATATATCACCATGAGGGTAAGAGGCTCATCTGCAAACTTCCCCAATCTCCGGACGCCCCTGGTAGTTACCGGCACCACCCAGTGTGAAAGTCAGGCTGTAAGTGGTTCCTGACCTTCCTAATGCTGCGACCCCTTCATACAGTTCCTCATGTTGTTGTGACCCCCAGCCATAAAACTGTGTCGTTGCTACTTCATAACTGTAATTTTGCTACTTCTCCGAATGTAATCTAAGTATTTGATATGCAGAACATCTGAGGGGTCCTGACCCACAGGTTGAGAATGCCGCGTTGAAGTCAGTGTAGGGTTGCAGCTGCTTTCAACAAGGCTTCGAGCCACCCAAACCTACCTCACTGACAGGGCTGGGGCCTCCTGGGTGGGGCCGGAAACTGTGGGGGCTGCTGCAGATACAAGCCCTTGCATCGGACAGTCCCTGAGCCTGGGCATCTTTCCTAGGAGTTCGAAGCCCTACCTCACCCCACTTTTCCTTCTCACCCCTCTGGCCTCTGTTGATGTCCCCTCTCAGAGGATCATTAGCGTCCCCAGAGGATCAGATGCTGCTTCATCTTTATCCGAAGTTCTACAGTCTACATCAGTCAGTGTCTCTTGACGTCATCCATAGAGGGCCCAGAACCTGAAACCAGGGTGAACTACGTAAATGGTCGTGAAACAAGCAGGCAGCTGGCTCTGCATCCAGGCCGAGGGCCTGGCACTACCACAGGAGTTCTTCTAGCCTTTGCTTAGAGGCCCCTGCCATAGGGAACTCCATCTCCTGAGAGGTGACCATGTAGGATTTTTTTCTTTTAATGCACATACATGATTTTTTAAAAAGAAGTCTCTGTCCAAAACTAGATGAGCATTTATTTCACAGAAACTGAGAGGTTTGTGTCCCACCAGAGACCCGAAGCTGACAAAGACCCTCTCTTCCAGTACACACATTCCTTAGCAGTGGGTTGCTTTGACATCATATTCTGGGGTGCGGTGTCCCCATGTAGGAGCCAGGGAATATGAGGTCTGCTGGTGGTCCTTGGAGGGGTGATGCAGAGGGCTGCAGAAAAGCCCCTAGCAGCTGTGTGACTGTGAGCCTCACCTTTAATACCTGCAAAAGAGGGACAATGGGTTTTCATGGACTCCCAAAGCCAGGGAGCTCTCTGGATCAGATTCCCATCCTGGTGATCGCCTGAGAACCAGCTGAACTGTCCTGTTCTCAGGCCCCTCTGGCAGACCAGCAGCAGAGAAGCCACCTCATTTACCTAGCATGGGTAGAAACATGGTGGGCCAGGTCAGGGGCCCCCGGTGGTCTGACTACAAGCTGTCAGTGTGACAGATGGGACAAATTAAATACAGAAATGAAGTCACCTGGGGAACCGGGTTCCAGACCACAGTCCTTGGCTACTGTAGGGACCACAGGAATGAGCAATAGCTCTCATGGCTCTTGGAAGCCCAGGCCAGGATCCTCACATTTTCCTTCTGCCCCCTAAGTTCTACCCATCAGTCTTTGCTTGGTCACCTGAAATGATCTCTCAAACTGGCTCTAGACTCAGCAGCCTGTAGCCTGTTGCCTCAGAGAGACAATAGTTCCTGCTGGTGCTAGGAGTGATCTTAGCACTTGGGAGACTGAAGCAGAAAAATCAGGAGTTTAAGGTTATCCTCGGCTACATAGCAAATTTGAGGCGAGCCTAGGCTATCAGCAGTTCACCTCTCCCCCATCAAGAGTTCTTGGCAGTGAGGTATGTAGGCCAGGAGTCTGGGTTCAAGGCTCAGCCTGGGTAGGCTGCCTCCTACCCACTGCCACTCTCTGGTATCTAATAGGTCAGAAATGGATGACTTTCCTTGGGGACCCTATTAATGATCTCACACTTTAAACAGTAACCATCCATCAAACTCAGCACTGGATTCAGCCCCCTGACTCCCAGGCACACAAGTTTCCCAGTTTTCCAAAATCCCAGAGCTAGGCAAGGTGTCTGACATTCAGAACTTGAAATACAGAGGCAGGAGAATCCCTTTAAGTTCAAAGCTAATCATGAACTACAACCTTGAACTAGGTAGTAGAAACTATATAATCAGAGGGAAAAAATCCCCTTACAGGGTCCTGAACCTAGGGACTAGTACATTCAAAACAGACATTCTACACTGACCTAGATCCTCAGACTTACAAAGCTTCTTGTCTCCGATCCCTGCTGTGTGTGATGTCCTCCATGCCATCTGACCCACTTTTAACTTACTCACTTGTTTGTTATCTGGTTTCCCCTCTGGAAGCATTGCCCCATGAGGGGAATGTGTGTGTTATGGCTCCTTTCTTATCTTTGCCGGTGGCGCTCTGCCATGTGCAAGTGGCCTCAAGCATTAAACACAGAAAGAATACAAGGAAGACCCCACAGCAGCTGCAAAGGCCTGGGGAGGGAAAGATCATGCAAAGATCAGCTGGAGGCTGGGGGCCCAGTGTGGTTCTCAGGAGATGAGGGGTGGGGGGCGGAACAGAGCAAGGTCCAGGCTGAGAAATGTCTAGAATGCCAGACCAAGGTTTGGAGGACAATGGAGCCATGGCATGCTTTAAAAAGGAGCAGGAAGTGCTTTCTGGGCTTAGGAGACTCTCCTGAGTGGGAAGAACGATTTCAGGGGCCAGAGTATAACCAGAGTATATGGGCAAGCCAGGAGTCAGGGAGGCAGGGATGCAGGCATTCAGCTGCTGTAGGCATGACCCTGGGGCAGCATCAAGGTCGACTCAGCTTCTTCCTGAGAGACCCCAGACTGCTGGCAAAGCTTCACCTGAAAGGATTGCTCTGGGCACATTGAGACTGGACATCTAAGCCTGGCCCTGTCTTACCAAGACCCTGGGGGACAGGGACTTTCTAGTTTATAGCAGGCAATTGGAACCAGTGTGTGCTTGTCACTGTTAGCCACACAAGTGTCAAAATGCATTAATCTTTTTTTTTTTTTTTGGTTCTTTTTTTCGGAGCTGGGGACCGAACCCAGGGCCTTGCGCTTCCTAGGCAAGCGCTCTACCACTGAGCTAAATCTCCAACCCCAAAATGCATTAATCTTATGGAGAAGTTCCCAACACAAAAGCTGGGCCTGGGAGGTTCAGTCCCATGGAAGAGGCAGCTGGCACTACATAGACAATGAACATCTCTCTCTCTACTCTCTCTCTCTCTCTCTCTCTCTCTCTCTCTCTCTCTCTCTGTGTGTGTGTGTGTGTGTGTGTGTGTGTGTGTGTGTGTGTGTAGGCAAGAGGTCAATGTCCAGTGTCATTTTGGTAACTCTCTATCTTGATTTGAAACAATATCTCTCACTAAACCTGGAGCTCACCAGTTTGACCAGAATTACTACCCAGCAGGTTTCAGGGATCCTTCTGACTCCACTTCCCTGGTTCTAAGATTACAGCATGGCTGGTCACGTCTGTCTTTCAGGTGCACATTGGGAATTGAACTAAGGCTTTCATGATAAGGACTTTACTAACCAAGCCATTTTCTCAGCCTCAGAAATAGTTATGTTTTATAGGCAAGTAACAAGGTGATATTTTTATCCCCAATTTACAGGCCAAGCACAAGGAACCAGGCAGCAGAGCCATGGGAACCCAGGGTCAACACAAAGGAAGAAGCAGGTTGTCCTGCTGTCCTTCAGAGACCTGACAATTCCTATGTCATTTTGTAGTAAGGTCCTAACTGAGGGGCCAACTTGGCCCAGGCCCTTAATCACCTTCAGAAGCTGAACCTCCTCTTGGACAGAACCATGGGCTGCCACTTTACTCCTGAAGGTTAGGTAGCAGTGGGGTGACCATCAGCCCTGAAACACAGATGGAAAAGCCAACTAGCTTTGGTTCTCTGTGCAATTGAAGGATGGGGTCAAATCTCTTATGCGGTGACGTCCTTGGGCTTTTGTCACTGAGATCCAGCCGTACCCTTGTGGTTGAGATCAGCAGACTGCTGGGCAGATATCTGGATCAGAACTATTCACAGAAGCAAGAATTCCTGCAGTTCCCCAAGGCTGTCCTCAGCCTGCCCTTGAGGACTCTGCAAGCAAGCATCAGCACAGGTGTTCAGGCAGGAAGTGTGGGCGGGGCATCTCGTTTGTGCCGCTGCTGGAGCTTCCTGATTCCCAGCCTCACTGCCTGAGCTTCCATCTGTAAAGCTCTGTCCCTTTGAGCCTGTGTGTCTAAGGAGACATTCCCAGTCCGCAGGTGTTAAGGTGCCAGCTCTGCTCTTCCTGGCTCCCGCGGCTCTCAGGAACTGTAGCTCTGAATCCAGGCTCAGCCGCTCCACAGCTTTGTGGGTCTGAGCTCCGGTTCCCAGAGGCCTCAAACGTTCCGTTCCTCCGCAGGATGCGGCCAGCACAGGAGTCCGCTGGTTTTTTGTTTTTGTTTTTTTAAAAGACTTATTTATTTATTATATATAAGTACACTCTAGCCGTCTTCAGACACACCAGAAGAGGGCATGAGATCCCATTATAGATGGTTGTGAGCCACCATGTGGTTGCTGGGAATTGAACTCAGGACCTCTGGAAGAGCATTTTAACCGCTGAGCCATCTCTCCAGCTCCAGGAGTCTGTTGGCTGCAGACATTCAAGAGAAATGAGGTCAGATTTCATATGAAGGTCCAGATTGTCAACTTTTCTTCAAAAACTAGAAGATCTAATCTCACTGTTTCCCATTCCAGTCAGGCAACTCACCCTGAGGACTGGGCAGCCCCTGGCATATAATGGGCTCTCTACTGCAGTCATGCTAAGAGCCCCGGCCTCCTATTCCAGGGGCTTTGGTCATTGAAAGGGGCTGGGCCGACAGGTGGATGGATGGTTATGGTAACAAAACAATCATAGTATTGCCCACTCACTGTCCCCCTTTTCCCAATGATCATGAAGGGGTCTTGGTGCCTTGTAAACTTTGAGGTACCACAAAGGTTTAGAGAGTATTTAACAGGCGTCTGGCTCTGGTCTTCCTGTTGCCTCTTTTGTCCCATACTATGACTCTAAAAATGTTTTCCATCCTTACCTGGCCAAGGAAGCAGCTAATTCAAGTTCCAAAGAGTCTGACACAGCTCAGTAAGTGCTAGCCATTCACATACACGGTAGGTACTTTCTCCAGGTCATGAGGTAACCAGATGACACCAGCAAAGCTGGGAGAGATTGAGAGATTGGTGTAGGGTCACAATTAATGTGCAGAGATCAAACATGTGTCACCCTGGGGAAGCTTCAATAAGGGACTGGACTCCAGGAAGAGGTCCTGGTCACGGGAACAAGGGAATGTTGCCTGATTTTTTTTTCCCCTTGAGTCAGGGTTTTCTCTGTGTATCCCTGGCTGTCCTGGAACTCACGTTGTAGACCAGGCTGGCCTTGAACTCTGCCTCCCTAGTGCTGGGATTAAAGGTATACACCACTACTGCCCAGCCTTGTGTGTGTGTGTGTGTGTGTGTGTGTGTGTGTGTGTGTGTGTGTTTCTAATCCTGCTCCCTATAGTACACCTGTCACTCTTCAGGCTGCACGCTGTGTACTCTGCCCTGAGGGCCCACCCAGCAACCTTCTCAGTTCTGTGCTTAACAGATGAGGAAGCCAGGGTCTGGAGAGGCAGCCTAGCAGTACTCCTGAGTTTCAAGTCAGACCCGCTAGTTGGCTCTGAGATCCTGGCCAAACCTTCACTGTCGTGACTCACCAGTAGCGTCCACTGGACTGGGTGAGAGCCTTCCCTACACCATTGTACCAGTTCATGACAACAGCATGAACTCATTCTGCAGACCTGGAGACCAGGCTCAGCAAGGGACAGCAACTCTCCCCAGACCACACAGCTGGGGACCGGTTCACACTCAGCCCATGGATCCAAATGCCAGCTCTTGACATGAAAGCATTAAGTGAGCCTCACAGGGTGGTTGTAGGAATATAATTAGGTAATAAATAACAAAACAGCGGCAGATGCTTTCACGGTTACTCTACCAAGTGCTGGTCTAAGCATTTTGAACATATTAGCTCACTAAATCAACACTATCAGCGGGCACCGGTGTTACTGTTTTTGAACCCTGCTATGAACTGGGGAAACGAGGTACAGAGAAGTAAGGGGTCTTACCTGAAGTCTCAACAAGTGTGTGTGTGTGTGTGTGTGTGTGTGTGTGTGTGTGTGTGTGTGTGTGATAAAGTCAGAGCTTAATCCAAACTTTCTAGATCTCAAGTCCTTGCCTAACCTATGGCCACTGGGGCACAGAACAGACATGCTGGACCCTAAGCCCTACAGCTCTCCTCAGTGCCTCAGGAGTATTAGTCTGAGAGTAGATGAGCCATGAAGATACTGAGCATAGGAATTCCTCTCCCAAGTGGCTCCCCACAAAATCCTCCCAGCTTTAACCCAATGTCTGCTTGGGTCTACCTGGGTGCTCAGGCTGTGACCTCTGACCTCTGGAAAGAGCCAGCAGCATGGAAATGTCACAGGAGTTGAGCCATCTGCCTCCCTAGAAACAGGAAGCCGAGCTGGCCCAGGGCATGCTGGGAGTCCTGTCTACCTCCTGGTCTCCATCCCTGACAAAGCTTCCTTCTTAATTCCTGGAGCCTTGCAGGAGTCATAACCACATTGTGGTGATTTCTTCTTCTCCCTTGTGCTTAAGGCCCCCTCAGTTAGCAAGTCCCTGGTCCTGGCTGTGCCCCCATCATCTTTGCCTTAGATAAGAAGCCCTTCTCTTATTAACAGGAGCCCATAGGCTTCCCATACACTGTTCCTGACAGCGTGGACCTGGGGCTCACAGCACAGATCCTGGGCTCACAGCCATCCCTCTTTACAGCCATTGTCTTAAGGTATCTTCTTGGGGTCATTCTGACAAATGGGGATAATTGCACCCATTTAATGGATGAGGAAATAGAGGTTCAGAGAAATGAAGGAAATTGCCTAGTAACTCAGTCTTCCCAGGGTGGTTCTGATCCCTGGGTCCCCTACGATGGTTAACCCTCCCTGTCTTCTCCCCCTACCAGGTGAAAGGACAGGACCAAGCCAACCCAGGAGGGTGGGGTCTTTCTGTGGTGGGGAAGAAGAAGAGCTGTTGCTGAGGACAGATGGCCTTTGGGGACTGGGACACCACCTCTTCTACTTGCTCCAGATCTGAAAGCACCTTGGAAACCAGTGGCTGTTTCATCAGCACCGACATGCCTTAACAGGCTGCGGCTGTTGTCCCACAAAGGCCTCATCCCCAGAAGGGTTTTGCAGGACCTGAAGCTGCCAGACCTCTGACTTGAGAAAATGGAAGTCTTAGGCTATCGTGGACCCTGAGGGGGACACCAAGGGATTAAGAGATTATGAAAAGTTTAAGACTAGAAAATCTCCATGTGAGGGTTGATTAGCCTATGAACCATCAAGACAACCTAAAGCAGGCAAACTGGAGCTGACCTGAACTGACCTGACCCCAGCTGGTCTGGCTTTCCCCTGGGACCCAAAGAAACTCTCCCCCTGGGGTCTGGGTACCTTGACCTAGTCCCACCTTTGGTGTCACTTGATGTTGGACTCAGAGGAAATGTTCCTCTGCCCCGTGTGACCACGGGCTCGCCAGCCTTGTTTCGTCTTCCCAGGCCATCAGGAAAACAGCATTTCCCAGCCTAAACTCCCAAGGAGCTGAAGTGCTGTGGTTGGCTCCCACCAAAACTCACATCGAAGTCTGGTTGCCGAGGTAATTGTGTTGGTAAGCAAAACCTTTAAGGGGGATAATATTTCCCTGTAAGACTGGATTAGTTCCTACAGAGATGGATTAGTTCTCACAAAAGCTGGCTGTTATAAATTGGGTCAACTCTTTTGTCCCCTTCTTTCCCAGGCACCCACTACCTCTCTCACTTGCCCATCCATCGCTCGTAGTGATGCCATCCAGCACGCCATGACAACTTTACCGAGTCTTGAACTTCTCAGCTTCCAGGACTGTATGATAAATTAACCTACTTTCCTAGTAACTTACCTTGTATGAGTTGGTCTGCTATAGAAGCAGTTATCAACCTGTGGATCATGAACCATTTGGGGGTCAACTGACCCCTCCACGGGGGTCACCTAAGACCATCAGGAAATGCAGAGATATTTACATTATGATTTATAACAGTAGCAAAATTGCAGTTATGAAGTAGCAAAAATAGTTGTAGTGTTGGGGGTCTCCATGACATAAGGAACTGTATTAAAGGGTCACAGCATTAGGAAGGTTGAGAACTGCTGGGTTATAGAATCATAAAATGGACTAACACACCATGCAACTGGGTTCTTACAGAAGATGTGTATATAGAAGTGATGGTTGGTATTCCTAGGCCCAGCCTCCCCCACTACCCCTAGAATGACACTTCTTGCTCTTCTCCCTGCCTCCCACCATGCCCATGAATTGAAGATAAGGGTCTCATAAAACAGAAGGAATTTGCACTGAGCATCTTGGGAAGCTGAGGTAAGAGGATCAGAAGTTCAGCAGCATTCTCTGCTATACCGCTGGTTCAATGCCAGCTTAGACTACACAAGACCCTGAGCCTGTCCCCTGCACCACCACCAACCCCCCACCTCAGGAAAGGAAGGAGATTGGATATGTGAGTGCTGTGCTCAGGAGATTCATTGACCTGTACTGTATTGGTGCAAGCAAGAAATAAACCTTTATTACCACTGCATTGGGATTTCAGAGTCTGTTACCTTAGCAAATTTTCAAGCAACTAATAAACTGCGCTCTCTCTCTCTCTCTCTCTCTCTCTCTCTCTCTCTCTCTCTCTCTCTCTCA
Organism: Rattus norvegicus; assembly: GCF_021556685.1. Lineage (NCBI taxonomy): Eukaryota > Metazoa > Chordata > Mammalia > Rodentia > Muridae > Rattus > Rattus norvegicus. The sequence continues at coordinate 128,441,600 of NC_141538.1, forward strand.
GATCTTGCAGTTAGGAATGAAATTACAGTCTTCCAAAGGAGTTGCAGCACCTAGCACTGAATTAGGGATAAACGAGAATGTTTGGAGCTGGAGAGATGGCTCGTCAGTCGACAGCACTTGCTACTCTCTGAGAGGACCCAAGTTTAGTTCCTAGCACCCATGTTGGGTGACTGAAAACCACCTATAACTCCAGCTTCCAAAGAATCTGACATCTTCTGGTCTGCACGGGCACCTGAACGCACACTGCATCCACTTAGATACATTTAAAAGAGGAAGAGGAGGAGGAAGAAAAGGAAGCTTGCTGGCTAGATATAACGTGTACGCCTGCGATTCCCACCTAACTTAGGAGGATGGTAAATTTGAGTCAAGTATGAAGTAGGTAGTAAGATCCTGCCTTAAAAAGAAAAAGGAGGGTTGGGGATTTAGCTCAGTGGTAGAGCGCTTGCCTAGCAAGCGCAAGGCCCTGGGTTCAGTCCCCAGCTCCGGAAAAAAAATAAATAAATAAAAAGAAAAAGGAAACAGCTGCTGTTTAACATACGGACTATACTTCCCACCATTGGGCTCCTTTTTTTGTGGAAAAACCCTGACTCTTTTTTTTTAATTCATTTTTAAGACAGCATCTGTCTATTTACCCTAGCTGCCATGGACCGTGATCTGTAGACCAGGCTGGCCTTGGACTCGGAGATCCTCCTGTGTCTGGGACCACAGGCATTGTGCCCCCGTGCCTGGCTCTCTCTGGCTCTTCATTCGCACTTCCCTGATTTTTATTACGTGTAAGCTGCTTTTGCTCAGATTTACCTTCCGTTTCTATTTCATCGGAGGTGGCGATTGTTCGTCGTCTTTTGCTCTTTTTAAATCGAGTTGTTCTCTTGGTGACTTGTGAGACATCCTTACATGTTCTGGGTGGCGATGCTTTGTTCATTATTTATGCTGTGACACACTCTCCCAGTCTGTGGGTAGCACTGTCAGTAACTGGGGGAGGAGGGCTGTGTTGGAGGAAGCAGAGTCTAGGCATGGTGAGGAACACCTCAGCAGAAGCATCACCAGTGCGTTCCTTCAAAGGAACAGGAGAAAGTATTGCACCCATGAAGGAAGAAGAAGGTTGTGTAAGAAGGGAGCAGTTGGACAGCCACGTGCTCTTGGAAGTTTGATATAAGTGAAAAATTAATTCTGTAGAGGGCTGAAAGTTTTCCAGAATGGAAAACGAAAAGGGATGAAAAGTAGACAAACAAGAGCTAGCAGCACTGGGGTGGGGGTGGGAGTGAGTGGGGGATGGGGTAGAGGAGGGGTGGACAGGGGGTGGGAGGCAGGGCTTGGGGTGGGGAGCAAGGGTGGGGGTGGGAGAAGAGTGGTGGGGGGTGGGGGACAGGGAGTAGTGGTGGGGTGTGGTTGTGGAGTGAGGGATGGGAGTGGGGGGGCAGGAGGAGGTTTAGTAATTATCCCCAGGAAGAACAAAGTCTCTATAGAATTTGTTCTAGAAAAATACCTTCAAAGCAAAGCTGATATGTCTCCAGAACAAGAGGACCTACTATGTGCCCAACACTATGACTAGAAACAAACATGTTCCTAGACACACTGAGTGAGAAAGAACAGGGCTCTTTTGATAGATTGGGAAACAGAATGTTGTTGGTCTTTCTGACAAAAATTGAAGACGAAGGAGCAAGTCTTCATAATTCAGAGAGAAATTTCCAGTTTAAAATTCTGTACCCGGCAAATTGTCAATCAAATATGAAACACTTTTAGAAATGTGAAGCCCTTAAGATTTCACCTTAAGGACCCCAGTTCTAGCCTCTTTGCGGTTGCTAACAACACAGCACTGGGTACATTTTACTGCAGGGAGGTTCATTTTGACTCATGATTCTCATCCAAGGTCAAGGGCTGCTTCTGACGATGGCTTTCCCACGAGCAAAGTCCTCAGGCAAAATAGGGCATCGTGTGGCAAGTGTGTCCCTCTGGTCTTTCTCCTTCTCATAAAGGTTCCGGGATTCAAGCATGTGGGACCTCATCCTAGTTCTCTTCTGAACTGTGTCACTAGCTCCACTCGGATCAAGATGTAGACTCCTTGGTTCCTCCAGCGCCATGTCTGTCTGCACTCTGCCATGCTTCCTGACATGATGATAATGGACTGAACCTCTGAAACTCTAAGCCAGTCTCAATGAAATGGTTTCCTTTAGAAGAGTTACCTTGGCCATGGTGTCTCCTCACAGCAATGAAACCCTAAGACACATGGGAACTAGGAAATGAGGATCCCACCCAGGAGGGAAGTCAGAAAAGCTCCAGGTGACCTCAAAGCCTCATGGGACCTGAGAGCTCATCCCCGAAGACCAACCCAAGAAGAAATAGCTGGAGACTACAGGACTCATGCAGGACAGAGAGCTTCTAGGATACTCCCTGCATGTGGTTGTACTGAGATTTATACAAATGAGGGAGACTGGAGAGGGATAAGACATGAACACACAGAAACTGAGCAATAAATAAATACTAAATGCAGTGGCCATTCCTGGCTGTCAGCCTGACTACATCTGGAATGGACTACAATCCAGATTTGGAGGGCTAACCAGTGATCCAGATCTTGAGGTTGGAAGACACAAGTTTCTGACCTGGAGCTTGGCATGGAGATCTTGAGGCATAGTGGCCATGAAAGGCTTAGGCCCAGACAAGGTAGTGCACACCTTTAATCACAGGAGACTGAGGCAAGGGGATCTCTGAGTTCAAGGTCATCCTGGGACAAAGCAAGTTCCAGATCCAGGGGTGGTGGTACTCACCTTTAATCCCGGTCACACCTTCTGCTGGAGACCTACATAAGGACATTGGAAGAAGAAGACTCGCTCTTCTTCATCTGCTTGCATTTACTCGCCAGCACATCTGTTGGAACCCACTTCTGCAGAAGACCAGCTGGAACAACCAGCCTCACAGGACTGAGCAACTAACTACTGGATTCTTGGACTTCCCATCCACAGCTGCCCATTGTTGGGGTAGTTGGACTGCAGATTGTAAGTCATCACAATAAATTCCCTCAATACGGAGAGACATTCCATACGTTCTGTGACTCTAGAGAACACTGACACACACTAAAGGAAAAAAAATATCAATTATTAATTCCAAGTTAAACACAAAGCCGTGTTAGAAAAATATTCATCACACCACGCTGTGCATGTTTTTTTATTTTTTGTTATCATATAAAAAGCCTCCCGAAAAGCAACAACAAAAGCATCGGCTACAAACAAGGAATAGAAAGATGGGGTCGCAAGGAAACTTAAAAAGAAACGTTTAGCAAAGGAACATCAACAGAGGGAAGAGGTCATCTACAGAATCATGCACAGAATGGGAAATGTGCGTCTGATGAGGGGCTGACAGGGGAAACATAGGGATTGGGGCTGGAGAGGTGTCTCGGGGGGTGACAACATGTACTGACCACACTAGCAAAGAACCTGTGTTAGGCAGCTCCGAACTGCCTGCAACTCCAGTTCCAGGGGACCCAATGCCCTCTTCTGCCTTCCACGGGCATCTGCACTCTCATGCGCGCGCGCACACACACACACACACACACACAGACACACACACGCATGCACACACACACAGATACAATAACTCTTTATAGGAAATCCAGAAAGTCCTATAACTCGATAACAGCAACCACAAAACTGCTCCATCTTGATTTAAAATTGGGCAAAGGACTTGAATAGACATTTATCCAACACGACAAACAAATGGGCAATAAAGCATATGAAAATATGCTCATCATCCCTGATCATTAGCAACGCAAAATCAAACCGCAATTTAAAAGTAACCTCACATTCATTAGGATAGCTATTATAGTCTCCAAGCTCCACAAATCAAATAACAGACTCCGTAAACCAGCAACTTTTGGCTGGTATAGGGAGAATTGGGAAACCTTGTGCATCCTGGATGGAAATGTGAAATGGAGGTGTGGAAATGGCCCAGCGGCTCCTCAAAAGTTAAACCGACAGTCACAACACAGCCCAGCAAGTTCACGTCTGGACATATTCCAAACAACTGAAAGCAGGCATGTGTGCACGTGTGTGCATGTGTGTGCACGCAGCAGCACTGGCGATGGGTACAATAGAAACAGTGCAATTTTCACATGGTTAGAATACATATGGAATGTTATTATCCTTATAATGGATGGAATCCTGGAGCATGCCCTGGTCCAGAAGAACCTCGGAGACATAAGTGAAACACTCAGTGCCCAGAGGAACAATACTCTACTTCCTCGAGCAGTTGAGTTGACTGAGACAGGAAACATGGTGATGGTTGCCAGGGGTTGGGGTGGGAACGCAAGCTACTGTTTGATGGGTGTGGATGACGGTGATGGGTTTCACAACCATGCAGACACAGTCAATGCTATGGCTCTGGTTTCGTTTCTCTTGCTATGGTAAGACACTTTAAGCCAAAGCGACTCAGAGGAGAGGAGGGAGCTTACATTTCACATTACACTCGTCATGGTGGGAAGTCAAGGTGGGAACTCGAAGCCTTGGAACATAATCAAAAACAGAGAGAAATGAACTCAGCCAGGCTGCCTATTTCTTTGCCAGTGATGACTTCGGTAAAGGTTCCCGCTGCTAAGCCTGACAACCTGAGTTAGATTCCTGGGACCCACGTGGTGGAAAGAGAGAACCAACTCCTTGAGTTATCCTGTGACCTCCACATGCATGCCTTGGTACACATGGGCACACACGCTAAATAAATAAAACAACTGGAAGTATAAGCAACAGAATGAGTTGTGCTATTTAGTGATGTAGATATCCCACAAAGAATTCAGTCCCAAGTTAATAGCAGCTGCCTATGGGAGAGGGAAAAGGAAGTGGGGACCCAATGTCTTAAGATTTTCATTAACTGTGTGCCAACACGACTTTGACTAAGGGCTGGAGAGATGGCTCAACAGTTTTGAGTTCTGGCTTCTCTTTCCTGCAACCCCAGTTCCAGGGAATCCAACACTCTCCTCTGGCCTCCACAGGCACACATGCAGGTGAAACACCTGTGCACATTAAAATAAACTAAATTCACTGGACATGGGTATGGACATGGTGGTGCAAGCCTTTAATCCTAACACTCTGGAAACAGAGGCAGGCCAATCTCTGTGAATTTGAGGCTAGCCTGGTCTATAGAGCAAGTACCAGGATGGCCAGAGAGCTACACAGAGAAAACCTGTCTCGAAAATAATAATAAAAAAATCTAAAATTTAAAAATCTTTGTTGAAAAGGTAATGAATTAAACAGTAATCTGAATCAAAAGCAAACAAAAAATTGTGAGTGTGTCCCTCTAGAAGGTTCTGTGTCATAGGTCCTGGGTGTCAAGGACTTGGGACACTTCCAAAACACCTTGAAGAACACCTTCTATTATGGGCTCTGGTATTCTACTCCTTTTCCCAGAACAAATGGGGTGCCTCAAACATCCCTCAGAGAAGCACGCCGAGATGGAGGCTCTGTCTTTACTGTCACACACTCATTTCAATGTGTTCGGAGATGCAACCTGCATGGCAAACCTGTGATTTCATAGAGATTTTTGCTTAGGAGGAAGCCAGGTTTATTAAGTGGGAGGATTTGAGGAAAGCATAGTGGGTGCTTCATATATATGAGTTCCACATCCTCAGATTCAACCGACCTCAAACAGCAGAATACCATACAAAAACAGTGTATCTGCGGAACGTGTGCACACATCCCCCCTTGTTCCTAAACAACACAACAGAACAGCCATCGAGCATTCACCTGTGTTAGGCCTCTTAACGCTGCTGGCGACCTATCCGAGTGTCCAAGATGTTCTTGGGTTACATGCAAATATGCACCCATTTTATAGAAGGGATCTTAGCAGCTAGAAACTTGTCTTTTCTCCTTTTGAGGCAGAGTCTTTGTGTGTATCCTGGGCTGGCCCAGAACTCTGCTCTCTTGCTCAACTTCCCAAGGGCTGGGGCTGTACCACTTTGCCTGGCTATCTATTGGCTTTGGCTTTGGTACCCTAGGGAGAGTGTTCCTGGACCAACCCTCCCCAGATCCTGAGAGATGCCTGTAGGAGAAGGATAGTTGAAGAGACTCATAGAAATGGGAAATGTCATTTAAACGGGACCGATATGGTAGAAGACACAGGAAATGCTGACTTAATCCAGCCCCCAGAAAGAGAGGGAACTAGCTAGCCAGTATTGATAGGAGGCAAGGAAGAGGAGCGGTTTTCCCAGGTCTCTCCTGACAGCACTTGGCTGAGGAACAAGAGAAGGAGGCGGGGGTTTGTCCTCCGAGGTGCCTCTTGAACCACATTCTTCTCTCAGCTGCTGAGTGCCTTCCTCTCTACAAAAGGTCCTGCAGTCAATGGCAATTGTGTCAACGGTGACTGCTCAGAGTCCTTCTGGAGTGCTTAACTCTCCACGTGACAGAAGCAGTGACCAGCGGTAATGAGAACAACCACAGTGTGCTGTGTGTTGAGCCCCTCTGAGGAGCGCCAGCTATGCTAACCTGAGCTCGCACACCCTAGGAGATGATGGCGCAGCCAGCCTGCGAGGCATTCCCCAGAGTCTTCACATCCTAGGGGTCACACACCTGAGTTTCATCCCATATGACCTGTGCAGTCATCAGAGCATTGCAGGAATGACAGTGTGACCTCCACTATTAGGTCAGAAAAGACGCCGGGTATTTCCACGGAGTATCTGTTATCCGCTCACCTGCTGGTGGACGTTTAGGCTGATTCCCCCGTTTTCATTACAAAGCAGCAATAAACGTGGATGTGTGGGTATCTTTGCCATCGGCATAGAGTCCTTGTGCACCAGCATTATAAAGCGAGGCTGCAATATTTCAGTTGTTCACTCTTCAGTGAACCTCTGCACTGATTACCGATTTCCACTCCCACAGGAGTAAGAGTTCCCCTTTGCCGTATCTTCAGCAGCTTTGTTGGAATGTTTTTTCTTTTTTAAGTTTATTTTTATTTTATGTACATGAGTGTTCTGTCTGCATACACATCTGGGTGAGGGTGTCAGATCTTGGAGTTACAAATAGTTATGAGCTGCCATGTGGGTGCTGGGAATTGAACCCAGATCCTTTGAAAGAGCAGTCAGTGCTCTCAACCGCTGAGCCATCTCTCCAGCCCCCAGGATTTGCTTTCTTGATGATAGCCATTCTGACTACAGTGAGTGAGGGAGTCTCAAAGTCTTTTTAGTTTACATTTCCCTGATGGCTAAAAATGTTGAATACACCTTAAAATACTAATTGAATCTTTATACTTCTTCCTTTGAAAAGTACGTGTTCAGTTCAGTGGCCTGTTTGTTGATTGACAGTTTGAAAATATGATTGATGATACACACATGGAATTTTACTCAGCTGCACCGGAAAGTGATATTATGGGTTTGGGGAAACAGTTCAGCTGGTAAAGTGCTTGCCTTACAAACATGAGGCCCGAGTTTGATCTCCAGAACCCATAGATAAACAGCCAGGTCTAGTATTGTGTGCCTGTAATCCCATATGCCTGAATGAGCCGAAATGGGGCATTCCCTAGGGCACACTGGCCTGCCAGTCTAATTAGCAAGTCACTAGCCAGTAAAAGACCCGAGTCAAAGAAACAAAATGGATGGTGTCTGAGATATGTCTGTAAGAGTTCTAGACACACGTGTGCATAGAAATGTGCACACACACACACACACACACACACACACACAAGAAAAATGAAACATGATATCTACAGGAAAATGGATGAGGCTGGAGAGGCATTCAGGTGAACCAGAAAGACAAACACCTCCCACTCTCTCAGATGTGGATCTTAGTACAGAAGGAACCACCAAGACTCCCCAGTTCCCACCTTCCCCGAGGCCTGATAATGGGACTGAGTTTCCCAGGAGAGCAGAGCAGAAGCCATGTGCAGCTGCTTGGGAGAATCTGGGTTGTAGGAGGGGTTCCATCCTAACCTTTGAGGGTGTCACAGTGGGTATCATTGTGCTTGGGACAAAATCCAAACTCCTTGCTGTGGTCTACAAAACCATCCTGTGATTGGGCCTTGCGGACTCCCCAAAGCCTCCCCTGATGCGATAACTTCTCCCACCACTAGTTTGCCACGATGTGATGCATCCCCATCACTCTTCCCTCTGCCAAGAATAGCCTTGCTATTGACCATCATGTGGTCAGGTTCCTCGCTGTCAGTGAAATGTCACCTTCTCTGAAGTGATCGCCTCTCTAAATTACTTCCACGACCTCATATTGTTTATTTTTTCATCACAATTATGATCTGATAGAACTCTTTTTGCTTCTGAATTTCTCTCTTTTAATTAATATGCAAACGTTGGGAGATTAGGGAAGTACCTTAATTACGATGCCTTCAACCAACACACACAGCACATGCTGTATACGTTTTTGTTAAATTTTCTTCTGTTGATGGTCTGTCTTCCCCTCTGCTAGGGACCTCACTGTGGCCAGGACTTCCAGACCCAGCATGGGGCCTTAACGTGACCAAAGGATGAAGCACTTGTGATCTTCCAAGGTCTGCGGTGGCCATAGCCATTGTCATGGGCTACCCTTTGAGGGGAAGAGATTAGGCTGAGGAGGCTGCTGACCCAGCGGGGCATAGGAATCACAGTTCCCACTCTTTTTTCTTCTTTATTTCTTTTTCTTTTTTTCTTTTTGTTTTCTCAAGGGAGAGGGCCGATTTAACACTGTGCCATGGCACTCTCGGCGGGTCTGGTTTACAACCAGTGCCCAGGAATCTCATTTTGTGAAGAAGGTTGTGCTGCTGGGCCAGGCTCACCGGCAGGTGGCTGGAATCTAGTCTAAGGGGTTGCACTATCAAGGAGGGGCTTTCTTTGTGCAGAGGCTAGTGGGGCCCAGAGACACTAGATGTGCGGCCTCTGGCGGCAAGGATGACACATCTGGGCCTCCACAGTCCCAGCCCTTCTCCGCAGCAAGGATTACCTTGTCATGCCTTCAGGCCCTTGATCTGCTCCTCTGCTTGGCCAACAGAGAAGGATGAATATGGATAACAGTCTGTGCGTCAGGCCCCCACCTCTCTCAGGATCACACAGTGTATAATAATCACAGGTGCACATGGTCACAGAAAGCGACTAGTCTAATCTGAAGCTATGTCAGGTCTTGCCCGGCACCCCTAGCTTCTCCCTGGCAATGCTTGCAGCCTTCCCGCGCTCCGCGCGTTCACTGCACCGGCCTGAGCGTCTAGAACATCTTTCTCCGAGCCTGGGCTCTCCTCCATAGCCTGCTTCTCTCATCCGCTTGCTATCTCCGCGGGGAAACCGCGGGGGCGGGAGGGGAGGCAGAGCCTAGCCGGGCTCGTCCTTGTGTATTCGCTCCCAGCACCTGCGCGCACACAGAGCAGGGTCGTGGGGCTCGGACCGAGAGAGGAGGGGACAAGGACAGGCGGGGGAGGAGAAGAGGCGGCGGCGGGAGGAGCGTGGGGCGGAGGCGGCGGCGGGAGGGAGCGCGCGCGCCGGCGGCGGCCGCCCAGGGCCGGGGCCGCGCGCCCAGCCTGAGCCCGCCCCGCCGCCGAGCGTCACCGAACCTGCTTGAAATGCAGCCGGGGAGCCGGGGCGGGCGGCAGCGGTGGTGGTGGCGGCGGCGGCAGCGGCAGCCCCGGCGCCGCGGCAAGGACTTGGCGGGCTGAGGCGCGGCGGCGGCGCGGGGGTCTCGGGGCGCGGCGGCCGGAGCCCCGGGCCCGCCATGGGCCGCCCAGAGCGGGGCGCGCTCCGGCCGCTGGCGTTGTTGCTGTTGCTGCTGCTGCTGCTGCTACAGCTTCAGCATCTTTCCACAGCGGATCCGCTGCCTGGCGGCCAAGGTGCGTACGGCGCTTCCCCGGCCGGCTCGGAGCCGCCAACAAAGCGCGGCCGGGGGGAGGGGGTGCTGTACCGGGAGGCCCCAGGAGAGAGGCTTCGGGGGTTCCAGCTCCCTGGATTCGCCTTGGATCCCCGCTCACGGTTCTGGTTACCGAAGCTATGCCCCGACTCCAGGCACCCTTTTGGGGGATGGGCGCCGGGTCCCCCGGGCCCGTGAACTTTGCAGGGGATAGTCGTTCAGGGTCTGGGGTTTGGTTTAATTTGAGACGCGCGCTCCATCGCGGTGACGAGCGAAGCGGTTCAGCCTTTCCTGACAATGCGTTTCCGAGGACCCCTACGGGCCGAGGAGAGTGACAGGTTGCGAAGAGACTGAGCCCCTGTGCCCGGTGCGTTTGTCGCCAGTGTGCGGGGCTCCCCTCAGGCTAGGTCTCCGTGGACCTGACTTTCCTTGTGTGTGAGGGTGAGTGTGTCTGAAGGCGGGGTATAGCCACGGGCCGTTAAGCGGGTGTCGGGTCTCACTGTACCATCAGTCGGTCCTGCAGTGGAGGAACCCGTGGCATCCTGTCCTCTCCCAGAATTAAGGTGCCTGGAGCTCCGGAGCTCACCGGTATCTCCCCTTTTCCTATACCCGCTGGACTTCTCGGCCGCCAGGGCTGCACGGTGGGGGGCTCCTGTGCAGTCACCCAGCTCACAACCCGTCCCCCATCCCCCGCAGGGCCGGTCAAGGAATGTGAAGAGGACCAGTTTCGGTGTCGGAACGAGCGTTGTATCCCCTCGGTGTGGAGATGCGATGAAGACAACGACTGCTCGGACAACAGCGACGAGGACGACTGCCGTGAGTCGCCGCGGCGACCAGGGGAGGGGGAACCTTGGGGGGCGCCATGCTCCTCTGCGCACGTGGCTGCATCCGTCATGGGGCCACCTGCCCCGGACTGGCCGCCTTGTTCCGGGCTGGGTGGCTCTTAGCTGTCGGCCGGAGCCGGGTGGCAGGCGTGTCCTGTTTAGGGTGGAGCCCAGCCCGGCTTGCTGAGGCTACTAGCCCGAGACTATAGGCGGGGATGCGGCAGCCCCTGCACACCTCTAAGCTCTATGGATCCGGTCCCCACTCTGGACCCCACTGGGCGCGCGCACTTCAAAGTTCCACGCAGCTCGGGCCGCGAGGGGCTCTTTCCTTGCTCGGTTTTATGAATGAATGGGCTCCCCGGGGCCACTGATTGGCTACGTAAGGACCACCCCATAGGCCTGTGGCCGGAGCGGCCAATCGTGGGGCTGGCAGTGTGCTGTAAAGGGCTCTAGGCCCTGCCCTGGCCCGCCCCGGCCGCACCCCCGCGCGCATCCTCCGCGTGGTAGACTCAGGTTCTGGTCACAGCCGCTGCCTTTCTGTCGAGTCACCCTTCAGTGAGCGTTTTCCTCCTGCCAGCCCAGCCTGGGTGTGAGTCATGGGGCCAACAGCAAGGAGGGGCTCAGGAGGAAGAGTGTGTTTCCTGGAAGCCTCCGGAGTAACGGCAGAAAAGGCAAGCCAAATAGGAGCCCCAATGGCTTTGCTGTGCGTGGCCTTTATACACCCTGAGCAACTGATGGAAGTTCCCCCTTGCACAGGCGGGGTTATTCAGGTGGCTTTGGGGCCCTGCTGCAACAGACTTAGCAGGCTTTCTCTGCTGTGAAAGGAATGCATTTCCTGGTACCAAGAACCCACACTCTTCTAGCCACATCTACCTAGGAGACCTTTCAGTTGTCATTATGGAGGCCTGCTGTCTGCCTGCCGGATGTTGGGTGTACAGACCAGGCCAGTCCTGCAGTGTGGGAGCATGGTGTCAGAATGGGGGGAGGGTGTCAACACAGGCTCAGCTTTCAGGAACGGTAGTCTGAACAACACTCTGAAGCAGTCTGTTAAGTCCTTAAGGTTTCCTGGTTTAGCATTATTTGGGGTGGAGAACATGTGTAAAGCATGTATGGGAAGATAAGAGTAAAACTTGTGGGAGTCAACTCTCTCCTACTTTGTTGGTTCTCTGCCTCAAACTCAGCTTGAACTTAGGCATCTTCTACCAGAATTCGTAACCTACTTCTTATTCTATGTGGCTGTGGTTGGGTAAAATATTAGAGGGTATCTCATGCCTGGGAGTTGTAGAGTTGTTCTGGTTTTCTTAGAGGGGCGCACACAGGACAAGATGCAGAAATAGAAACATTGTATCTTATCTCCTTGGCTCTTTGAACACCAGTAAGTGTGGTTGTGATGTTTTCCTTGTTATTTTATAGGTAGAGAGAGGCTGAGAGATAGGGTGTTTTTACACACAGTATAGGCAGGATGGATGGCAGAACTTGGTCAAGATCTCTGCCTGCCTCTTAGCTCAGGCATGAGTTGATGTGGTAGGAGTGTGTTGTGGACAGGAGGGCCTGACGGGCAAGGGTGGTCGGCAATCTGAGGTGGGATTAGGAGAGCTCTGAGGCAGTCTGGCAGCTGCTTTGGTTTGAGATGGGTGAGGCTGGGTTCTAGGCAGTTAGTGGGCAGATGTCCGTGGTGTCAATGGTGTGGAGTAGAAAGTATAGTGGCTGTAGTAGCAGCACACATTAGTCACATGTGGCTTGACTCTACGAGCTTGCTTCTTCTGGTGCCCATCGGGATGCCTGTCTCTCCTTTCTCTATTAGCTCATAGGAAGTCTTCATGGGGCTGGCAAGAAGGGGCGGGAGGCATTTTGAAATTCTTCCCCACAGAGCTGGAGAAATAGCTCTGTACTTTAAATACTTAGTGTTCTTGCAGAGGACCAGAGTTCAGTTTCAAGCATCTACACTCACGGCCGGCATCTCGAAACTTCTTGTAACTCCAGCTCCAGATCTGATCTGACACCCTCCTGTGGCCTCTGTGGGCACACAGATACATACACTGAGGGTACACCATTCCAGGCCACTTGCCCAGACTCACTCCACCCCTGATACTTTACTCTGTTCTGTTCACAAGGGGTCTGGTTGTCAGCTTCTCTTTGTAAAACTGTTCAGTGTAGGTGGGCACAATGAATCCAAGCTTCTGATGCAGCCCAAGTATGAAGGGAAAGAGGGAGCTTTCCCATTGAGGAGGCTGAGACAGGCTTCCTATAGAAGGCTACTGCGGAGCTCGTCCCTGGAAGAGCCACTCGAGACGTGACATCTTAAAATAAGAGACACAGGTGGGCAGTGGTGATGTGTGCCTCTAATCCCATCATTTGGGAGGCAGAGGCAAGAGGATTTTTATGAGTTTGAGGCCATCCTGGTCTACATAGTGAGTTCTAGACTAGCTAATGCTAGGTAGTGTGACCCTGTCTCAACAAACCCAAATGAAAGGTGGCACGGACCCCATGCTGCAGAGGTCACCACCAGTGTTCAGAGAGGTACCCCGACTCTCAAGTCAGACAGTTTGTCCTTGGCTCTGAAACTCATACTGAGGTCTTCTAAGTCTTGATCTTTATCTTCAGGGGCTAGGGAAGGAACGTTTATGGGAGCTTCAGTTCCCAATGTGCCTTCAAAGCAGAGGAAGGGTCTGACGTCCTAGGTCTCCAGCCAGGGGAAGTTGGGTGGGACTTCTGTGGGCTCACGTAGGCCTGGGTTTCCTGTTGCTTCCTGGTGTCTGGAAGCAGAGGTGGGGATTCTGGTCTCTGGCCAGCCCTTTGCTCCTGGACCATTAAACACAGCATCTATTCACACTTGCCAAGCGTTCGGGACCTCCAGGCGGCCAGCCAGGCCACGTGTCTCTGCCGATGCTCCTCAGTCTATAAGATGGTGGAGCCTGAGAGGCTTGAGCTGTTTCCACCTTGTAGAGGCTCAGAGGGGTAAGGAACAGTGTGTTTAAGTAAAATTGCTTCAATGTGCATTCAGGCATGCTACCATGGAGCCTGCATGGGTTCTCTCCATTTCTCATCCTGAGACGTGTGAGGGTCCCCTCCCCTCCCCCAGACTGCCCTAGCTCCTGGAATGCTGGACTGCTTTGTGGGAGATTGGGTCAGGAAGCCCCCTTCCTATACTCACCTGCTTTTCCCTTGCCTTAGCTATCTGCCACCATCCATCTACCCTACTCAGTGACAGCCCAGCCTTCCAGGCTTCAGGCCCACTAGTTGGTCCTGGCTACAGGGATGCCAGAGCTTGCCTGGTGGTGGCCTTACGAATGATGACAGTTTGGCTACAGGTCCTGGCTTGTGATGTAGTGCACGATTGGCTGCAGTTAACCAAGACACCAGGCCCCACTTCATTGTCCCTTTGGATAGATGACATCATTGACAGAGAGCTGTTCTTCTCTGAACCTTGGTTTTCCTGGGTGACCAAGCTGTTCCACCACCCCAGCACCCTGAGGATGGAGCCAGGACTGTGACCTCTTTGTTGGCCTTCCATGTTTGGGCCCTGTGCCCACTGCCCTGCAGACTTTTCCTGCGTCTTCCTCTAAGCCTGGTCACCGCTGCAGCTCTGTCACCTGCCTCCTTCTTCTCACCTCCAGGCCTTTGTGTGTGCCGTTTGCTTTCCCAAGCACTGTTCTCTCCTATGCTCCCTGCTTTCCCAGTCTTTCTCAACCTGTGTGTGGGGGGTCACAGATAAGATATTCTGCATATCAGTTATTTACATTATGATTCATAACAGTAGCAAAATTACAGTTATGAAGCAGCAACAATGTAATTTTAAAATATCATTAATATATAATAAATAATAATATGAGGCACTCTGTTAAGGGTTGCAGCATTGAGAACCACCCTCTGAAACTTAGACAAGGAGGTCCTCCCTGAAGAAGGTTCCACTCTTTCCTCAGGCTGAGATAAGGGACTGGGAATACTGAAATCCTAACTCTGTGCAGCTCTGGATCAGATAACCCCAGCTGTCCCCCCCTGACTGAGTGGGCCTGGTGACAATAGTCCCTCCTTCCCAGAGATGTGGGGTTAACTGAGAGAATATGCTTGGTGAGTAGGAGATGGTTGATGGGTAGCAGTGGGTAGCGTGGTGGGTGAAACTCAGCTGAACATCTCTAAGACTGTTACTACAGCAGCCACCCAAACCCTACTCCAGGACAAGAGTTTCTGAAGGCTCCAGCAGGGGGTGTGGCTTCAGGCAGGGGGTGTGGCTCCAGCGGGGGTGTGGCTTCAGGCAGGGGTTGTGTGGGTATGTGTGTTGGGGGGCTTTAGGCAGGGGATGATGGTACAGCCACAGTGGAGGTGGCTCTAAGATGACCTAGAGGTGCAGAATGTATCAAGGGAGAGACTGGGGAAGAAATGAATCTAACAGATGTGGCGGGTCTCTGAAAGTAATCTGGGGCTGGGAAGGGCAGGTCCTAGTGGGCAGCCTCCTGCTTCTCTCCTACCTGTATCTGCTGTAGGTGGCACTGCAACAGGCCTCAAGCTTGCCTTGCCATCTGTGCCACTGGATTGTTCCAGCAGGCCTTGCGAGTGCTGAAGGCTCTCCCTTGGGCGTTCCAGGGCCCCTCCGGGGTCAGAGTCCCCTCAGTTTCTGAGGCTGCAGCTGGCCAGTGGCTGTGTGGCTTCTTCCTCCCTTGCTGTTGCTATTGCTGCTGCTGCTGCTGCTGACTGACTGACTGACTGACTGGCTGAAAGACAGCTTTCCTCCTTGGGGAATGAGGTAGCAGGTGAATCCGAGGGACCTCAGGGACAGAGGAAGAGCGGGACCTGGAGGGCTAGCGGAACAAGCACACCTTCAGGGTATAGTCAGGTGGCATTCTCTTGGCCCAGGGTGAATGGTCTGTCCCCAGGGACCTCTTGTTCCAGGAAGGTGGCTGGGTCTCTGAAGGTGTAGGTGCCACCTTTCCCAGGGTACCTTTCCTTACCCTGCTATCTATAGTCTCAGGTGCCTTCTCACCTAGGTCTGGGTTAGGCCCCAGGGACTCCAGAATAGTCCCCTTCCTCTGCAGATCTCCACTGACAGGCGCTGCCTACTGGCCTGTGGCTGTGTTGGGTTGCTTATTTTCTTCAGCTTTCTTACCTCTGTTTTCTTCTTATTCCCATTTTAAAGAGGAAACAGAGGCTTAGAGAGACATGGCATGGCTGGTGTGCTGCAGATGGCCTGGCTTCTGGACTGGAGCTCTGCCATAGAAAACCGACTGCCTTAGCTCCTCCTTCTTCTCCCTCTCCCCACTCCCCTCCCGCCCTCCCTCCCTCCCTCCTGCTCGCCCCTACTAGTCCCCCTTTTCATATTTATTCCTTTTGAGACATGGTCTCACTCTGTAGACCAGGCTGATCTTGAATTCACAGTAATCCTCCTGCCTCAGCCAACTGAGTGCTATGAGTACAAACACAAATCAGCTTCTCTCTCAGCTCTGTCCGCTCTCTTGGGGTCAAAGGACACAGTGCCCAGTCCTGTCTCCCTATGGCACACGTTTCCAGCCTGGGGAGTGGGACTGGAAGGGACCTTCCCTGGAGACCCCGTGGAGTCCTAACACAGGCCCCTCTCCTGGCCTCATGGGCTTTTGTTAGCTGTGCTACTGAGAAAGGAGGACGGGACAGTGGCCCCGGAAAGCAGTGTCAACTCGTTCTCCCAGCTTCACCTGCACTCTGCCTCCTGCCTTCCAGACCTCCGGGGCCATCAAGGCCCATTCTGAGAAGTAAGGTGTTCAGCTCCTGAGTGGGACTGGGGAAGAAGATCAGGCATCCCCACTCCCACTCTTGCACATGTGCCTGCCACACCCCAGAGCTTTGGACTCTGGTATTGGTGGGGACTGCATGCATATGCTGTCCTGGCTGGACATTGTCTGGCTTCTTAGGATGTCTGGCAAGCTTGGTAAAGTGACTTGTTCTGTGCCCATGGCTTCCTGAATGTGCTCTCTGCTGGGTCTTACTTATATAAAACCTCTAGGCAAGGCCTGTCGGTATGTGATTGCATGTCATAGAAGAAAAACACTGAGAACCACCTGACTGGTCAGGAGTAGGGCTTGCTTCTGTCTATGGGGTCTGCTGCAGCCGAAAGGAAGAGATCAGTTCACATACACCAGTCAGGACCTCATGTCAGACCCAGAGGCGTGCCACAGCCTCCCTTTCTCTGCCAGCCCTTGTCATAGAGTGTGCTGGCTCCCTCCTGAGCTAGCTCTGGGGTGTGCCCTTGGCCATCAGTCAAAAAGGACCCTTGGTTGCAGATGTTTTCATTACCAGGCCCTAAGCTTTTCCTCCTGCTACAAGCTGCTATGTCACCCAAGCTGGGGCTGGAAAGGCCCAGGAAGAGCTTAGAGGAGAAGAGAAAGGCTCCCATAGGGGAACTCTGCTCAGTACCAACTCTATGCTTCTCCCACCATTCTGGTCTGGCCTCTGTTCACTAGGGGCCAGTCCAGCACCTATAACTAGGAGAGTTGGGCACCTTGGGAGTATAGACTCTGGGATCCTGTCAGGCTTCTTGAATGTCCTGATGACTGAGTCGCCCAGCACCAGCACCCAGCTCCCATGATCCCTCACTGCCTTTACCTACAACCTTCTGGATTTATTAATTTATGTGTATGGCTCTTTTGCCTGTATATATGTATATACCACATGAGTGCCTAGGGCCTGCGGGGTAAGAAGAAGGTGTTACATCTCGGAATTGGAGTTATAAATGGTTGTGAGCCACCATGTGGGTGCTGGGAATCAAACCTGGGCCCTTTGCAAGAGTAATACATGCTCTTAACTGCTGAGCCATCTCTCTAGCCCCAAATGCTGTCTTCTAGAACATGTCAGGACAAGCAGGTGAAAGCCTTTCTGGGAAACTGCACCCACCAAAGCCATGGGAGTGGTCCTGTGGCCCTCGGTGGTACTCCAGACACTGGCCTGGCCATTGGCTTTACAAGGAACTTCTTCCCTGTTACTCTGTCAGTTCCCTGCCACTGGCTTGTCACACTCAGTGCTGCCCCACAGACATGGATCTGGAAGGTCCACAATGGAGTGAGTAGGCCCCACTGCCCTGAAGAGGCATTGCAGGGTAAGGGGCCTCACAGGACTTGCTTGGTTACTGGGAGTTCTGGAGCCATAACTTCAGTGGATCCTGTTTATTTGTTTTTATTTTTCCTTACAGAAATAACCTCTGATTACATGAAAGTAATTCTCTTAATCAAAAGCGAGGTCCTGTCACTTAGATCATTTTCTCATATCATATAGAGTGTCCCAGGCCAGTAACATAGGTGTACACTGTTTAAATGGACTGGATTATACCGCCCTATGAGGGTGGCCCAGTGTGGTGACGTGTTCTCCTGTGGCTAGAGATGTCTGTAACCCCAGCGGCTGGGAGGCTGAGGCAAGCGGATCTGGAATTTTAGGGCAGCCTAAATTCTTTGGTCTTCAGAGCTAGACTCTAACTAAAAAGAAAAAACAAAGCAAAACACATAAAACTGAGACAAACAACAAAATATGAGCAAACCTTAGGGATACCCCTGTATGCCCTCATGGCCCTGGTGTCCCAAAGGACCCTAAGCACAGGGCCATCTTGTCCTAGCCCCATGACACAAAGTAGCCATATCTGGGTCACACAGAGCAGAGATAAAGGACAACTGTGTTCTGGCCCAAGGACACTCATCCACCAAAAACCCACAATGCAAACTATTGCTTGCTTCATCTGTCTCATTGCATTAGTAGAACCCTCTTTCTCTGTGGTGATTACTCTGTTTCTGACCCAAACTGCCCGTATGATTTGGACAAGTGGCTTCCCCACCTGAACTTTATTTTTCCTTTCATTCATTGGTCCTGGTTTTATCTGTACTGCTGGGCCCTCTGAACATCAAACTCCTGCCTGGGTCTGAGCTCGGGGCCGGAGAGAGCCTGGGGGACGGGAGGTTGACTACCCTGAGCTAGATATTGGTCTGGACCTGAGAAGAGAGCAGTTGAGCATTTGGGGATCCAGAGCTCAGCCGCAAGGTGCAGTCTTCTTTGGCTGCCTTCCCTTCTGTGCGCTTAAGCTCCTCTTTGGGTTGGACCAGTACCATCATGGAGGGAAGAGAACAAACAAGCAAGGCTGGGCTGCCCCTCAAGCCATCCTGAAGCAGCCACAGCACGGAGGTGTGAAGACCAGTGGACGATACATTCCCAGCCCCTCCCTGAGCATGCGATTCCTGCATATGTCAGCCGCTGTCCTCCACCAAGGGCGCAGCAAGAGGGCAGCTGCTGAGAGAACAGCGGGAGCGATAGATGTAGGTCAGCGCCCGGAGGGAAGGAGGTGACCAGGCTGCAATAGTGCCTCAGCAGTCACTCCCATCCTGACTGCTGTGGGACCCAGGGCAGCTTCTAGATGGCCCCAGAGCTGGCTCACCCTCGGTTCACAGTGGGCCCAGGAGGACATCAGGGACAAGGAGGCTGAAGAAGCAGGAAGGTCCTACCAGGCCCAGGTTAAGCTGCTTAGCTGAATAGCTGGAGGCAGCATGGGCTTTCCTGATGGCCCGAATTCAAGGACATTCAAGCCAGCCCTCCTCCATGCCCACTTCCTAGACCTCGATCTACCATCTGCTGCCCATCAGCCTTAAAGTCCAGGTCTTGTATTGTCTGTTTTAGAGAGAGAAGGAACATGATGTTGGGTAAGGAGGGAGATAGGGAGGATCTGGGGTTGGGGGGCGGGGGAGAATATGATCAAAATATAGTGTATAAAAATTTTCAATTAAAAAAAGTCCCTTCTTTTGGCTGTGGCATACAGTGTATGTTGGGAAGCAGGTATAACCGGGAGGGAAATGACCATTCTGGACAAACCAAGGTGACACTCTTCCTCCTACCTATGCCAAGGTGGCCCAAATCAAGCAACCCCCCCCCACCTCTGCCTTCCAGGCTGTTGTGGCCAGTATTTATTTGTAACTAGAGAGTCACCAGCAATCTGTTTCCAGTCTGTCCCGTGCCTCTGCAGCCTGGGCCACAGCCTGCGATGTGCTGTCCGGCCCCTCCCTGAGGACTGAGGTAGTTACCCACAGCTGGGGCCAGGCTGCAGGTCCATCTCACCAGGTGGCCATTTGGCATGTCCATGAACCCCTGAGGGGGGTCTACTCTTGGAAGTTGGGTACCTCTAGGCCATACTCAGCACAAATTCTCTAGTATTCTGTTGTTTTCCCCTGAAATTCAGGGTGTTCATAGAAGCTGGAGTTTACCACAGTCAGGGCCTGAGTATGGAAGCGCCAAGGAGCTTCAGAAGGCTCACATCCAGAGACAGACTGGGGAGCTAGGAGAGCCAACCCTATGAACCCCAGGGGCTCTGCCCTAACCTGAGGGGACATGGTCTAAACTATACACAAAAAGTGGAAACCATGTAAACAGGTGTGTGTGTGTGTGTGTGTGTGTGTGTGTGTGTGCGCGTGCGCGTGCGTGCGTGCGTGCGTGCTAAGTGTACATGTGTGTGGTGTGGATATGGTGTGTGTATATATATGTGGGTTTTGGGGGCGGTGGTAAGTGTATATGTGTGTGGTGTGGATATGGTGTGTGTTTACGTGTGTGATATGGTGGTGTGGTACGTGTGTGTGTGTGTGTGTGTGTGTGTGTGTGTGTGTGTGTTCGTTCATGCAAAGGCCAGACATTAATATTGGTTTTGTCTTCCTCTGTTGCTCTTTGTCCCGTGAGACTGAAACTCACTTTGCAGGTAGGCTGGCTGACTAGCAAGCCTCTGGTCTGTCTGTGTGCGCCCCCAATGCTGGGCTTACAGGCTGCTCGCTGTGCTTCCATGGCCAGCTTTCCATGGGTTTTGGGCTTCATCCGGTCAAGTGCTCTTGCCTCCTGAGCCATCTCCTCCATCTCTCCTTGGATCTTTTTATGCCTGTTTACTTTTGCTTAGCTGCCTGGGGTGACTTGTGAGCTAGCCAGAGCAGACTTGGTATTGGCTGCCTGTGAAAAGCTGTTTGTCTCCTCTTGCTGCCAGCCTCACCTGTATACATCCCTGGTTGGGGCTGAACCAACTGGTATTAGTGCCATCGTGGTTTGCACTGTTAAGGAGCTCCAGCCTTGGCCCTGGGTAAGTCCCTTGAACACAAACCCCAGTCTGTCCCGTGTAGGGACTAAGTAATGCCTATCTCATGGAAAGCACCAGAAAGTACCAGAAACACTGTGGTCCCATGAGTATACACCATGGGTTGGAGGTCACACAGTGTGGTCTACAGTCATGAGTTTATGCTCAGCACTTTCTGCCTTTCCTTCTCTCTCGCTGGCCTGGGTCTTTCCTGCCCCTACAGTTCCGTGCTGAGTTCTCTCTCCAGAAACCCTGGCTTGAACCCTTGTTCCTGATAGAGAACTGAACTGTGTTGCAAGCTCCTCAACCCCAGGGTTCTCAGCCCTACCCTCAGACCCAGCAAGCTGCCCTTTGTTGTGACTTAACTGCAGGACTTTGGTAAAGCTATGGCCCTCCCTGGGGAGGGCTTCATAGACCAGTATTTGAGCCACTGGGGGCAGCAATTGAACTGCAGCCCCAGCTCCTTTCTAGGCCTGACTAGCAATCTCAACTTAGCTCATGGCCAGTTGGGAGCACAGATGTGAAAATCCTTCTCAGGGCTTCAACTCACCTTCAACACTGCAGCTGAGCAACTCTGGGCAAGTTGCCTGACCTCTGGGGCGTCCAGCCATCGAGAGTGGAGCCTGTTGCGAACTACCTCTGGGTGACAGTGGGATCCATTACAGAAGCAGAAGCAGCAGGAGCAAGCTTTGACATCCTTTAAACCTGTTTTCAACCTGTCGTGAGAGACTGCCTCCTGTACCACTGTTGAATGGGCTGGGAGGGGCCAGGGAGCCCCCAGAAAGATTCCTTAGTACCCCACATTCCCATGGCCCAGGCTGGAACTTACTGGCCCAGTTTAGAGTGAGTCCTTCCGGGAACCTTGTTAAAGAATGAGCGCAGAGCCTTGGGGACCTGCAGAGGGTGATGTGCAGAGGAGGTTATGTGTCTGGCTCTGCCTCTGGATGTGCCCAGGAAGGGAAGGACACTAGGCCCTTCAGAGAGGACACTGCCTGTGATGCAGACTGTGACAGGCAGGGCTGAAGGGCTGCCTCAGCTCCATCTTCTGTCCCCTGCCCGACTCCAGCATTTCATCTTTGGGAATGGGGAGGGCTTCAAGACAGCGGCCCAAATTGTTCTGTTCTGTGCACTGCTAAAGGCTGTATGCCTGGCCTCAGAGAGATGTCCTTATGAAAGTCTTAAGGCACCGCTTGAGCAAGCTTTGGCCCTTAGAGTGAAGCAGGCTCTGGCTAGCACACACAGGAATCTCTCAGCAGCCAGGGGTAGGGTCTAGCAGCTCGAGACAAGAAACTTGCTGACTGCCCACTACTCTCTGCCAAGGCAGTGTTTTCAGTCAGTCCTCCCTGCCTGCCTTCTGGGTCCAGCTGATTTAGGAGCCTCTGCTTACAGAGGCTGCTCCTACCTCTCTCAAGCCCACTCTGAACCCCCTCCTCTCTACCCTGCCATTGCCCCAGTGCAAGGAAGCACATCCCGCTTGAAGGTCTCCAGCTCTCTGACCTCTGTGGGGCTCACAGACTGCATATCCTCAGACGTCATTGGCAAGCCTGCCTCCTGTAACGTCACTGACTCCCCGAGAACATGTATGCTGTCCCGGGACAAAGGTGACATCCTACAGAAAGTTTAGCTTCCTTGGCAGCAGCGTCGAGGTCTGTGACAGCCATGATACAGTGCATGAGTGTGGGGCTCTGCTGGAAATCTCCACTCCCTGCATCCTTACCCAAAATTCTTCCCCTGCCTGCCACCCACCTGTCAGTCTGTGCCCCACCCCCTACCCACAACACACTCACCCTCCCAGACTCCATGGCAGTACACCCTTGAGTTGGGTCTTCTGCCTCCTGTCTAACCTCTGCTTTTCAGGGGCACTCTGAAAGGGGCAAGGGTGTCTTCCTTGTCTGCCTCAGAGATGGCAGTCTCCTCAGATGATGTTCAGAGCCAGTCGCAGCTTACCTTGCACCTGCCTCCTCCGAGGCCGGCCTCAGGTCTCCACTGTGCCCCAAACCCCTGGACTGTACTCTAGCCATTTCCAAGTGGAAAGCTTTTCCCTCTCCCCCATGCAGGCCAACCCCTCTTAACTGTAGACCCACCATTTCCAGGATGCTTCTCTGACACACTTCTCATCTTGCAGGTTTCTCTCCATTTCTGTCCCGGTCCCTCTGTGATGATCTAATAATAATCTGTGGTTCACAATGTATATGTGACACATGGGAGCAGGGGCTGGGGAATGCCTGTGGTGGAGGGGGGAATCAGGATAAGTGGAGGGTGTCCCTTGCATATGCCCAGTGCACTCTACCTCTTGCAGTATGTCTGTCCCCTTGGCACTTGTGGGGAAGCGTGAAGGAAACTCGAGCCCCGTGTTTTTCCCTCCAATGTTCCCTGAGTTTGGTTATGTGCGATGGGCCCTACCCCAGGGTCGCCGGCTCCAGTTTCTATGTGTTATCTCCTCGGAGCCTCAGCCTCTGCCACTATAAAGGGGTGGCAGACCCACGACCTTTCATGTCTATGTTGTGGAGGACCCATGACCTCCCTATATGTTGTGGTGGAGGACCCATGACCTTCCCCTATATGTTATGGCTGGGGTCAGACCAGAGCTTCCCCTCCTCCTGGACTCTCACAGGTGGGACCAGCAGGCAGCTTGCTTTTCCAATGAAAATTATGTTTGCCTATTTCTTGTCACTTGCCAAGTGCTACCCCACACAAGCGTGACTCATTCATTTTGGTCTGCTTAGAACTGTCTCAGGGTTAAAAATAAAAGTCACAGCTCAGAAAGCCCTCAGTCCCCTGAACACTGGGCCAGCCTTCCTGCACCCCCCACAAGTCCTGATGGCTGCTCCCTACTCCTGGAGCCCTACAGCAGGGGTTACCCTGGTACTTGAAGAGCCAGCTGGGCATGGTTCACTTGAAAACAAAAATGCTGGTCTCTACTCCATGTTTTGGAGAGTGCAGAGAGACTTAGAGCCTGGTGGAAAGTTAGACATGGCTGAGCGTCCTGGGTGCTGTGTAGAGGACCGGGACTCCTGGGCACTGATCCACCGTCTGCCTCTGGCACAGCATAGGATGGCTATTTGGTTTCCTCATCCTCACCCTGCTCACCTCTCAGAATTATGGGGAGATTGTAGCCCCGAAGGGTCCTCTTGTGATCTTCCCTACTGTGAAGGACACTTATCCATTGAGTTCTGCTGTGGCCTCGTGACTCCCAGGGGAAGGCAGCACTGAAACCCTAGACAATGTCAGAGACACTGGCCATCTGTTTCCTGTGAAGCTTCACAGTGGACAAAGCCTTTTCCATGTGTGGTCTTGAAGCTCATGGGTGGCGTGGTAAGAGATTACTATACCCATTATACAGGTGGGAACACTGAGCTCTCAATCTCAGCATCTCTTGATGGCTAGGGAGAAGGGAAGACTTGAGGGTGGCTATGGTCACGGCGGCGTCAGGGTGTTGCTGGGTAGCCTGTCCTCGTCCTTTCTAAGTGCCCACTCTGTCAATGTCCTCATCTGTAGGGACCATGGAGACAGATGGAAGAGGAGGGATGGAGAGGGGAAGGGAGCTCTGGAAGGCAGGGAGAGGGGAGGGGTCCACGCAGCACTGCTACTTCCTCTTTGGTTCTCACAGTTTGTCTGCACCGATTCCTGACAGATGGAGGAGGGGAGAGCTGGTGCCAAGAGGCTGTCACCACAGGCTTGCAGAGCTGGGGGAGGGTGCTTTGTGTCCATGGTTTGTGTAGGGAGGGGAAGCAGCTGGTGGTCTGGCTGCCTGGCCTCCTTAGAGCCCGTTCCCCAGGAACTTGGGGGTGGATTACGTGTAGGTGTTGTGGGGCTGGAGAGTGGGCAAGGGGTGAGCCTGACACCTGCCTCGACTGGCTGTGCTCTTGCCCTACCCACTAAGGACAGATGTGCTCTCCTCACTGGATGTTGGGGGTGGGCAGGGGCTCTGGGGACTGACACTGAGCTGTGGCCAAAGAAGGGCCTGGGACAGGAGGCCTCTGGATCGCAGAGTGCACAGGGTAGGGCTCAAGCAGGATGCCTCCTGGGCCAGCACTCATACCTAACTTTACCAAGCTGCCTTCATGCCCCTTGCTCACTCAAGAGTGGACAGTCCTGGCCTGGTGTTGATCTGGTTCCTTTGGTGTGTCTTGTTTCTTTAGGGTGGTTTCAACAAGCAGGGATGGCTCCCCCTCCAGTGGGCACAGAGAGTCCAGTGGACGCTTGCTGGACGGGTGGATGGGTGGGTGGGTAGGTGGATGGATTCTTTGCATGCATAGCTTCTGAGGCAGAGCCTCGCTCTTTCATAACGCAGTCCTCAGCTCTCAGAATGTTCTGTCTGTCTGCCCTGAGGCCTCAGGCGTCTCAGTCTTCCACAGGGCCACCAGGGCCTCTGGCTGGTCTTTCTGACTCACAGCATCTCTGTGAACACTGAGACTCCCTTGAGTCTGCCTAGTTTCTTAGTGACCCCTCACAGGGTTGGGTCCCCAGGGTGTTGGCTGAGGTCTCCACTAAGCCCTCGGCTTGTGTTGGGTCACGCTGTTCAGTTCATGTGCCTTGTCAGCACAACCTGCCTTTACCCCTTCACAGAGGAGGTAAGTGAGGTAGAGAGTGATGCATCAAGAGGGTGAGAGGCTGGACCTCCTGGAGCAGGGGTTGGGTGTACTTGGGGTGGTTGGGTGCCGCGTCCCAATGCTTTTCTGGAGGTGAACTCTGTGCTCTAGCTCACTACCAGCCAGGTCTCTAGAACCAAGTTCTAGCTGTGTAATTTCACATGAGGGACTGAGGACCTAGGGCCCAGGGCCCCTCCTGTCTCTGAAGCCAATGTGTGATCCCAACGCCCTTAAACTGACAGGCGATTTGCCTAGAGTAACCCAAGATGTATGTAGGGCTAAGGCCCTGGCCTCTTCCTTGAGACAGGCATCTCCTCATTAATATATTTTTAAAGATTTATTTATTTTATGTATGTGAGTACACTGTTGTTATCGTCAGACACACCAGAAGAGGGCATCAGATCCTACTACAGATGGTTGTGAGCCACCATGTGGTTGCTGGGATTTGAACTCAGGCCCTCTGGAAGAGCAGTCAATGCTCTTAACCGCTGAACCATCTCTCCAGCCCCCTCATTATTAATAATAACGAGTCATTAATGATAGATTATGTTGCGTCTGCCTCGCACCAGGCCTCTGCTGGGCAGCTGAGGGGAATGGATGAGGCTTCGGAGGCTTCGGGGCTGTGCTTGTTCCTGGGCTGTGGCCACTGCTCTCTCTTCTCCAGAGCCTGACTGACACTGGCTGAGTTCCCTGAATGTAGAGGCAGCTTAGTTAAGCCTCAGTGGCTGAAAAAACAGGCTCTGGGGCCATTCTGGTGGAGTGCCCACTAACTCTTCTTCCTTCCATGTCATTTACAAGTCATTCCACAGTCTAGCTAGGCCCAACCCGAGACAGCCCCAGGGCCTAACCTTTCCCCCACAAACTTTGGCTCTGTGGATTCTTCAAGGTGCTCTTTTCAGTGAATGCAATGGATGGCACCGGCGCCTCACTCCGCTGTACTGTGACCCACTCTACCACAGTCACACAGCATGAGAGTCGGGTAGGTGAGCTTTCCTCTTAGGGTCAGGGTATCCTGTCTGCACAGGGCCATAGTGGTCCCACCTCAGAGGACTGAGAACTGATGGTCACAGTGGACAGTGGCTACTTAATGGCCTTACTCTGCGAGACACCAAAAGGCAGGGAACCTCACCTACGATCACATGGCATAGGAAGGGATAGAGGATTTGGGGCTAGGGTCTGGCTCTCAAGGGCAGTGTGACAGCCCTATTGGAAATAGGTATTGGAGGCTTCTGGTATCCTGGACTGATCTCTCCCTCCATCCCTCCCCCTCCGTCTCTCCCTCCCCTTCCCTCTCTCCCCCCTCCCTCTCTCACTCCCCCTCCCTCTCTCACTCCCCCTCCCTCTCTCACTCCCCCTCCCTCTCTTACTCCCCCTCCCACTCTCCATCCCTCCCTCTCTCTTTGGCTTCAAGACCCCATTCCCCGCCCTAATCCTGTGTTAGAGACAGTCTTCATTTTGTCTATCAGTATCTCTGAGTCTGAGACCCCTGCCGAGCCTCTCACCTCCCACATGAGCAGGAGAGAGCAGGCAGAGGCTTGGGTATAGGATATGGGGAGTTTCCCCACTCAGGTTGAGATCTGTCACAACATTAACATTAATTAAGCCTTGTTATTCAGCCCTGCTCTTAGGCAGAGCTCCTGACAGCAGATTACTCATAAGTGAGGCGGTAAATTTACTACGTGTTTCCCAAATGCTCAGAAGCAAAGGCCACATTGGGAAAGGCTTGGAGGGCGAATGATGTTCAGTTCTCCCTCTCCTGTACCCTCCTCCATCTGTGTGTGTGTGTGTGTGTGTGTGTGTTTGCATGCGTGTGTGTGCACGTGCAAGTGTGTGTGTGGGTGGATGGGGGCAAGGGGTTGGCTCCCTGGAAGACTTAGGTCAGCTGACTGCTTCCAGCTGACTGCCGCACTAGAGTACAGAAGCGCGGGGCAGGGAGCTTGGCAGCCCCTCTGCCTGGTCCCTCAGCTCTGCCTCACTCCTGTCTTACAGCAGACTCCTCCTGTGGAAGCATGCAGGCTCTGTGCACAGTAGGACTTAGCAAAGACAGCTTTGGATCTTCCTGTAAGTCTGCAGTCCACCTCAGTGTTGGCAAACACATTCACCTTGCCCTGCAGTCTAAGGGACCTATCTTCCATTTCCCACCTCGAGCAGAAACAGAGCTCCCCAGGTGAAAATCCAAGAATGCTACAGTGTAATCTTTTCCCAGCTTGAGTTGTAGGGGCAGATGGCCCTTGCCCACTTCTTAGCAAGGTGAGGGGTAGGACCTTTGTTAGGTGCAGTGTACCCCCTCCTCCTAATCCTGTTGTCTTTCTTGGCCTATGACTAGGGCATGCCGGAGACATTTGGAACAAATCCAGGCCTTGGGTGCCTAGGATTTTTTTTTAATTAATTAGAGCATTAAATGGTAGCCCAGTGGGAGAATCCCACCATCTGGCTGTCACAGGAGAGGCAGGCAAATCTCTGCATATTTTCCTGCAGTGTGTGAGCATCATAGGAAGCCACCTGTGCGTGTGTGTGGGTATGCAGGCCGTGTGCTGCAGTGTGTACACAGTGTGGTTGGTGTGGTTCGGTGGGGGTGGGGCTGAGTGTTTCTCTGTGCATGCGTGCTCGTCTGCATGTGTGCTGTGCCTGAGGGCCTACATGTCCATTTCAACACACTCCCCTGTGTGTGGTCTAGGCCCAGGCCTGGCTCCAGGGCAACATGAGACAGGCTGGGCTAGGTGCCCAGCGGCCTCTTGAGCCTTCCTGGCAGAGGTGGTGATCACAGACTGTCTGTCAGAAGGCAAGATGGAGCTAGGTTTGGCAGGTATACACTGGCATTGGGACGGAGGCAGGAGTCCTTGTGCTGTGTTTGACAGATGGGGAAACCCAGGCCGATCTAAGCACAGAGCCAGGATGGAGGGACAGGACTGGAGCCCGGTCTCTGGACTCCCTGTGGTGGTTTTTTCTGTTCCACTAGGCTATTGCCCTGTCCAGCAATTTGTGCCTTGCGCATCTTTTATGCATGGTGGCTCGGAGAGGTTCCTGAAAGAGTAACCCTCTCTTATTTCACAGGACTGACCGGGATCAGGCTCTGAATTTCCTCTGCAGTTCCTATGTTCTCATTCCTTAGAGGGGGTACCCGGAGCCGCTACAGAGCACTGGACCCAGTAGGCCTACTGGCTCGTGTGTGATGCAGGCCCATTCTGTCCCTCTCTGAACCTCAGGAGAGTTTAAGAACTAAGTAATGACTGGACAGGTTGCTTGTTAGAAGAGTGCTTGCCTAGCATGCACGAGGCCCATGGTTCAGTCCCTAGCACTGCATATCAGGCATGGCAGTGGAGGCAGGAGGATCAGAAGTTCATGATTATCCTTGACTACACAGTGAGTTTAAGGTCAGCCTGAGGAACAAAGTTATCTGCTACCCTGTCTCCAAAATAAATAGACGATGATGATGATGATGATGATGATGATAGATACATAGATAGATGGATGATAGATAGATAATAGATAGATGGTTATATAGATGATAGCTAGATAAGTGTAGATAGATGGATGGATGATAGATGGTTGATAGATGGCAGATAGATAGTTGATAGATAGATAGATAGATAGATAGATAGTTGATAGATAATGTAGTTCAGTGGTAGAGCATGCATGAGGCTCTAGGTTCATTTCTCAGCACCAGATTAAGCGAGGAACTATATGTAATAGGCTCTGTATACCTTAAGGAGTAATGAGGTATCCATCGCTCCATGGTCAGGGCCAAGCCTCTCATTCCTCATCTAAGAGTAAATTATATATACCAGGCCAAGTAACCTGCATGAGGTCACATAGCTGTCAAGGGGCAGAGCCAGGATTTAAGTTCTGGGACCTGTGTAACCTGTTCCTGGCAGGAGGAAGACCACAGCAGGCAGTAGACTAGACTCTCCCAAACAGCTATGCCCACAGGAACTGGCTACTTGAAGGGGAGACCAAGGGGAATGAATTTGTTCTGTAGTGCAGGTAATGCTTGTGTGTTAGGTGGCTTCACCTCCGTGCAAGCCACAGAGGGTTACTGAGGAACAGGCTGGCTCCAGGCAGTTGGTATCTTTCCCTTGCATAAGGAGCGCCAAGGAAAAGTGGAGTAGTGAGGTGTGGGCCAGAGGCCTGTGAGCAGGGAAGCTGCCGGGCTTCTGGCCCTCCTCATTGCCTCTGCTCCCTTCCTCAGCCCATGTCTTGCTCAGCTCTATCTGTGCACCATGGTCGCCAACTCTGCGGGTGCTGCTTGCCCTCTGGCTGGCTTCAGATGAGTGAGTGGGTCGTCTCCCAGGGCCAGTGCTCCGAGATAAGGTCCCTCTGAAGTCTTCCCTTAACTTCACAGTTCACCAGTACCTGACCGGTGCCTGGCACACAGTGAGCACCTCCCCGGCTCCTGATTCTACGGCTTACAGCAGTAGGGACCCGAGACTCCCGTTAAGTAGGATGAAGCTGGTCCTCGTATAGGTTAAACCTAGTTCTTCCTCCCAGCCCCATGCTGTCAGAAATGTAACTGATTCAGATTCAGACTCAAAATGTAAACTGGCCATACAGCTAGGCTCTTCTCTGACTAGATCATAACCTGAAATAATCCGTTTATTGTAACCTACATTCTTCCCAAGTGAATCCCCCGCACCTGGCTCTGTCCCAGAATTCTTTCTGCCTCCCGGATGTCCCACCTTCTACTCTACTCTTTCCTATAGGCCATGGGTTTTTAATTGACAGGTGATGCGTCCATGCAGTACACAAGGTATTCTCCCTGCAGGTCCACCCAGACGCTACACACCCTAGCACCGAAGGTACCCAAGAAGGAAGGACGAGGGGAGGCCTAGCAGCCTCTGCACCCAGCCCTCCCTGAGCGAACCTGGGGATCCCCTACCCTAAGCACTTGCCAAGCAGACCAGTGGCTGCACGTGGGCTTGCCTCCCCCACCCCCATTTTGGCACAGCCGTCTCCCAGGTAACGGGGAATTCTCCCTCACTCCCATCATTAGGGTGCCAGGGCAAACAAACGGCCTAATCCAGATGAGCCTTGGGCCACAATCACGCTCTTCTGGGGTTTTCTTTTTATTTCTAGTAATTTTGAGAAGCTTGAAGTAATTGGTATTCCACACAGGTTAACCGCGGCACTGCCTCCTCGGTATTATGCCTTAATTTTCTTTATCGCATAGCAAGTTGGAATGAATCGCCTGCTCCTGCCTTTTTCCCACCGAAACCTATTACCAGCCTGTCTGCCGGTTAAAGTCATTTCGTGGCAGCTCTTGGCTCCTTGCCACTTCCCTGAGAATCTTTCTGACCAGAGCCAAAGAACAAGGAGGGTGAAGAATCCATTTGTACAAAGTGGGGGTCTCCCGTTGAGAACTTATTTCCCTCCCTGTTCAGGAGGGACAGCTTTCAGCCTCTTGCCTCACAGACTGGCCATATGTCAGTGGTGGGAACGGGATTCCTATGCCTGCGGTGGGGGGAGGGGCGGCCATGCCTGCTGCTTCTGGCACCTGTGTCAGATCCCATGACAAGAGTTTCTGGGGTTCTGCAGCTTGCCTGTTGGGAGTCCCTGATGGCCAAGTTGGAAAGCTTCTGTGACTAGTGCCCACGTTCTGGCCCAGTGGACCTGAGTGGTCTAACTTTGTGTTTCGAGACTCTACAATTTTTATCTTGGAATATGAAGAGCTGGATCTGTGGTTCTATGGCTCCTTTGTGATTCTGAGAGCGATAGAGAGAGATGGGGAGGGATAGAGATAGATAGATGGACAGATGGACGGACGGATGGATAGATGGTAGATAGCTGACTGATAGGTAGATAGATAGATAGATAGATACATACATACATACATACATACATATATACATACATACGTACTGTGCTCACACAGGGCCTCTCACTGAATGTCACTAAATAAAGAGCTCACTGTTTGGCTAGACTGACTGGCCTGTAAGCTCTAGGGTTCTACTTGTCCTCCATTCCTCTCCTAGAGTTATGCGTGGCTTTTTCTTTTTGAAATATGTGTGCCAGGGGCGCAGAATCAGGTCCCCTTGCTTACACAGCAGGCGCGTTACCAGCTGAGCTGCCTCTCCCCCATCTCTTCAGCTCTGTCCTGCTGGGTCTCATGAGAGGGGAGCTGCTTTACTAAGTTTACCTGAGAAATGTCGCCTCAGGTTAGCCACAGCTTCTCTGGCATCATGAAGTTGAGGATTGGGCCAGGCGGCCTCCAAGGCCCAAGCTCCAGGTTTGTCCTGCCTGCCTTTCATGCCCTACACGGCCTGGTCCCCATCTAGCACCTGTCCATCTGAGCCTTCAACCATTCCAGAAGGAAGGCAGCCCAGCTCTCCCTGAAGTCCCAGACGGAAAGCTTTGATGTTGAAGAGCCTTGGTGGAGTGATCCAGTTCACTACACGATTTCAGTATTTATATCTTCTCAAAGTTGCACTGCCCCAAAATGTCAGCCCTGTGTCCTAGGCAAGGAAACCGATGGCCTGAGACATGAACTCGTCTATCATTGTACAGCTTCCTGTGTCACCGTGGGCTGCACAGCTGTGACCAGAGTCTCACTAAACACAAGAGGTCTGGGTTAGCCAATGCATAGGACCTCAGTGAGAGAGAGGAGAGAGACACAGACACAGACACAGACACAGACACACACACACACACACACACACACACACACACACACGAGAGAGAGAGAGAGAGAGAGAGAGAGAGAGAGAGAGAGAGAGAGAGAGACTGGAGAGAGAGAGAGAGAGAGAGAGAGAGAGAGAGAGAGAGAGACTGACTGACTTCAGACTTCAGGCAGCCTTCCCTCCCCTGGCTTGGTATCCATGTCCTAAAGCTGGTCCAGAGAGGGGAAGTGAGTGATCTCTGCTACCTTTGCTCTTTTGGGGATGAGGGGACGGGGCAGAGTTTTACTATGTGTCCCTGGCTGGCCTTGAGACCCACCCACCTCTGACTCCTAAGCACTGTGATTAAAGATGTATGCCATCAGGCCCAGCCAACCACCCTTGCCTCTAACCAAGACCCTTCTGGATTATGGCCATTGCTTTGGGGTCCTTGTAACCTCAGGTTGGCCTGGACTGTATAGGAACGTCTGCCTTGATGTAGTCCTTTGAGCTCAGCTGACTTTCCCCCCCATCTCTGTGTCCCCCAAAACCTCCCCTTTGGCCCCCCCACCTCTGAGCTAAGCTTCTTGGTTGTTCCTGCCTTCAGGGCCCATTGCTCCGTCCCTTGGGCGTCTACCTGGACCCTGGGCTCAGCTGACCTTGCCACCCCAACAAACACCTGCCCTTCCTTCCGGAAGCTGGCGCTGACATGCTGGCCTACAGCTAGAGAGCTCCCCATCTGTCCCCTTCACGTTCACCTATTGGCACCTGCAGCAAGCCCTTCAATTGGGCTCATGGACAAACCGTGCCTTTTCTCTTCTGATGACTGGAGGAGGAGGAGACTGAACTACAGGAGGTAAAGGACTTGTCCAGTGAACCTCCCAGAAGCCAGAGGCAACCTAGAGTAGTGCCCAAGATTGCCTCAGCCCAGGCCTGGCTTTGTGGACTGGAGAGGTTTTCCATTGCACTGGACTGATGCATCTCCCTGGTCCCAGCTGGGGAAGGTGGGTGAGCCTGGATCACCGTGTGCTGAGCCTCTAGGATGATTTACTCAGCATGGTCCTGTCTGGTAGAGGCCTCCTCACAGCTTATCTCCTCCTGGTGCTGATAGTGGATAGTTGTGTGGTACTGCATGACCCGGCCTCCACTGCTCTCCTTGGAGCTGCCCTGTGCACACTGCTGGGGCTGGGGGTGGGGGTGGGAAAATCACCTCCTGAGGGGTAGCACTCTAGGTCAGGGATCCACTGGCTTTTGCTTTGTCAGAGGGGGCACAGTGGTACCCAAGCTTGTCTGGACTTAGGTAGGAAGGTTTCTGGTCAGTAGACACTGAGACAACTCAGGTATCCTCTGCCCCAGTGGCATTTGTGAAGCTGGAGCCAGGTAGAACCCTGGGCTAGAGCCCCTGATCTAAAAGGATTTCCCAGTCTTGCCTCCTGCTGTCTGAAAGCTTTGACTTTGGGGATGCCCTGAGTTTTCTTCTAGCTGTTTCCCTGGGACCTGCAATTCTAGTGCCAGGTGGGCAGCCCACATTCCAGGATGGGGCCGATCTGATCTGTAAAAGATGGTGCTCGTGGGGTGTGCACCTGTGCCTCCAAGCAACGCTGGGTTTGGCAGGCACCAGCCCAGGACCCTTTCGGATCCCATCCTAACCATGTCTCCCTGTGTACCCTCCCCCACCCCCAGCTGTCACTGGCTCAATACTGCCTGCTTCCACAAATCACTTGGACAGGAGGATGCCTTTGTTGTCTCCCTCAGAGCTGCTCATCTTTCCTGTGGCGACTGGGAGTCCCACATACCCCAGTGAGAGCTTGCACTTCCCTTGGTGACAGCCAGACCAGGGTCAGAAGAGTGTCCAACACCAATTGGGACGTGCTGGATCTGAAAGGAGGGGCTTGTGGTGGGAAGCCCTGAGTGACCCTTTTGGTGGGCCTTGGAGCATACCAAAGGTCACAGCCTATGTGTGTCTTAGAGCCACTGGTCTAGAACATCAGCTGGAGGGAATCCTTAGAGGTTGGTTCAGATGAGGAAACTAAGTCCAGAGTGGAAGAGGCCGCTTTGATCCTTAGGGACGTGGGGCTAGAGATGTTCTCTGAGGGAGATCCTAGGTTGAGGACACTGGGGAAGGAGCTGGGCCAGGGAGGTATGGGCTCATGACTTAGCTTAGACACTGTTGGCTGTGATGGTCTGCACACATCTCTCTGGGACTCTCTCCTGTCATCTGGTAATGGTACCTTTCTCTAAGGTCCCCAGCTGAGGATGGCAGGAAATCCCATCTCTTCATGGGGAGAAGTAGTACTGGACGCTCATGGTGTCATGCTGATGACATCTGCCACAGCCAGAGGTCACCAGATGATCCGATGCCCCAGGCCCAGCTCCACCATCCCCACTCGTGATCCTGCAGGTGCCTCCCACATGGCCTCTGGCTGGCCTCCTGGCCCCTCCCTATCAGTGTTTGGGGACCTTTTCTTTGACTCCCGATGTGCCCGAGATAGAATATGTATAACCTGTGGTGCACAGGGCAGGAAACAACAGTGAAAACTCAAGGGAAATTTTTACCAACTTAATAACAAAGAGGACTTTGCTTAAGTGATCTGACCATGAGAGGGCTCCCTTAGCAACCACCAAGAGCCTGGCGTTGTGGAGTGTCAGAGTGTGGCTGCCTGAACCTATGGAAACATCCCCTTGTGGGGCTGCAACTATGTCGTCCACTTCTCACATCTCTGACTGGCAGTGTCTGTCAGAGAGACCTGGACAATACAGGGTGTGAGGCACTGCAACTAGGAGTCCTTAGAGACTTAGTGCCTGAGACGGGGAAGCTGCTTTAAATGTCAGACCCACAGGATCTTTAAACTCAGGGCTTATATAGGAACATCACTGCCTGGAGATGGGTAAGGATTTGAACCCAGAGCTGCTGGACCACAAAGTAGCTCCTGGGGTGGGTGGGTGGGGTGGTTCCAGTTCCTAGAGTGTCATGAAGTTTCCTGCAGGGCTGTTGAAGGGAAACAGCTGATGGGATTCCCTACTTCTTGCCCTGTTTCCACAGCACAGACCCATTTTTATCTGTTTTCTGCATTGTGGAGTTTCACTTGGGAAAAGGTTCCTCTTAAGTGTGAAAAATAACCTTTGTCAGGCCTTGCATCAAGCTGCAGCTCCATGCCAGGACCCGCCACAGCCTGGGAGGTGGGGGTGCCACTGGCAGTGGGTGGACAGGCTTGCAGGCCAGGGCCTCCTGGAAGGGGGTGCAGGCTGCTCCAGGCCACCGTCTCCTCCCTCTCTCACTCCTGCTGTGTTGTTGCTGCAGTCGGAGAACACTCTTAGTCTGTCGTCCTGTTGACTGGGGTGACAGTTTAATAGTAGCTTCCTGGGCTGTCATTTAAATCTGCCTGCCAGGTTAGTAGGCCAGGGGCGGGCTGGCACGCCCCCTGCCCCCACCCCGGATCTTCATTCTGCTGGCAGCAGTTGTCTTGGCAACCTCAGGGCCTGGCGAGCTCTGCAGAAGGGTAGCTGTGTGGGGAGCAGCCCTTTCATCTCCCCGAACAGGGTACAAGTGCCCAGCTGCCTTAGGGCTGGCTGCAGGCAGAGCCAGGCCTCCCGGTGCTGGCCTGGGCCTGAGAGAGGAAGTGGAAGCAGTTGAGTGAGCCCCTCTGGGTAGGTTCTGGGGTGAAGTTTTATGTCTTTGGTTTCCCCTTCCCTCCAAGGGCAGGGACTCACCCCAGGTCACTCGGGTGCAATATTCAGTTGGACTCCACCTTTCTTATTGGTCTCTTGCTCTGCTTCTCTCTGGAGCTCAGGAGACCAGAGGGTAGACAGTTCGCATCCCTGACTTCTCCTACCTCCCTGGCCCAGATGACTGGCCTCAGTCCCCCCTCCTTGTCCTGAACCCTCCCTCAAACAGTCCCTGATGGATGTGAGGACTTGTGCTTCCTCATTGCTGAGTGCTCTTTGAACCCCTGTTACTCATGATCTAGCAGGAGAGGCCCACAGTGAGATGGCTGGGTACCATTCTCTGCTAGGTGCCTGTGGCCAGGCTTTCCTTCCAAGGACCTCGTCTTCCCATAGCATCAAGAGCTTGCATCACATAGCGCTTCCCAGATGTGGCCCACTGGACTTCCTTTCCTTGGAAAATTAATAAACATGGCATCCAAAAGTGGGAATCTCCATTAAACAAGATTGGATGTGCTGGGAGAAACAGCCAGTCAGGTATCTGCTGCAGGCTTTTTGAGGGGGTTTGGGGGTAGAGTGCCTTTGGTTAAGTTGGTGGCATCACGATTCTCTGAGGGCAAAAGTATATCCCAAAGATCTAAGCAGATGGCTGCCCAGACTCTCTGCCTATATGCTGACTGTGTTCCTCTGCTAGGAGCCATTGGTCCTTATTGCATAGCCTTAGCAAATCCCAAAGCAGACAGAGCCGTGGGTCTCACTGCCTGCTGAAGAAGTTGTCCTGGGTTAGCCACACTCTCGGTGGGTCTCTGGGTGAGCTCAAGGACAGCAAGGTCAAACCAGCCTCCAAGAGGCAGTTTGATGCCAGGCAGAGCAAGGTGACTGCTAGCCCAGTAGAGTTCTCAGGCCCCATGATACTCTCCAGTCCCATACAGACTGCTGGTTCCTCCAGTGCAGGGCTGTGCCTTTCCGAGAACACCCTTCATCCCAGGCCCACATCCTCGCCTAGGCACCTCCATTGGGCACGGTGTTCCTCTAGTGGTCTTTATCAGGCTTCCCCGCCACACAGTGGACCCAGATACTTGAGCTCAAGCGCAGCCTCCCCAGGCAGCTGGCAGCTGACTTATTTGAAGCCACATCTCTTCCCAGGAGTGTAGGTGGGATCCTTGGCTGGAGGGTGTGTATTGTTTTGGGAAGGATGCCTCTGGGGGTGGGGGTGGGAGTGATGAGTGAGCACCGTAATTTGCAGGGGCACAGGGGCTGAGAGCTACTGAAGAACCCAGCCAGTCAGCACCACACCTCCGTAGCTGAGGAGCACCACCACCACCCAGATGTGAGGACTGACAACTGTGCACCACACACAACCCTTCAGCTGGGGCCAGGGCTGTGACTTTATACTCAGCCACGTCCCCTTTTGTCTCTCAGCTCACGAATCCCTAGCACAGTCCTTAGCCCATTGGCTCCTCATAGCAGCCCTGTGTGTTTTGTGAGGCTCAGAGAAGTAGTGCATCTTAAATAAGGTCACACAGCCACAGGTGGCAGAGGAGCCCCTTTGACCACGAATTATCTGACTGACGCTCTCCTTGGCTTGAGTTCTTATTATACATAGCAGTGGCTCCCATTCCCTTTGTCCTGGATTTCCCACTGTCCTCTGCTCGTCCCTGGGGTAGGCCCCTCCTCACCACCCTGTGGAATCCCAGGGCCTTTGTGGCAGTCCATCTGTTGCCATGGCACCAGATTATGATGTCGCAGACCCTGGATGACTATGTATCACTCCTGCGGCGTGGAGTACAGGGACTCACAGAGGTGGGCATTGTCCAAGGGCAGACTGGCACAGAGGGACATAAATCCCTGGAAACAGGGAACTACAGCCTGGAGTCCATCTGGGGAATTACTCTGGGAACCAAGGCCAAGGCCAGGAGAGTAGGGTCTGGCTGGGCCTGCAATGACAGCTTGACCGACTGCTTGGCCTCTTCCCGTGGCAGGGCTGAGCTAGCCTGGTTACCCTGGAGGGACCCGGCGACACTGAGCTTAGTCACTGAGCTTTTCTGCCTTTTGTCCTGTGGCAGTGCTACACAGGGAAGCCACATACCTACTGGCTCAGAGACAGAGGGGGCTTGCCCTCGGTCACCTAGTGAAGAGGTGGCCATGCCAGAATTCATCTCAAGCTCCAGTGCCAGATCCTTCCATGTGATCCCAGAGGTCCCACAGAGGGACTTCAGTGGTCATACCCCCTCATTTCCCCAGGGTGGTACAACGCCCAAGCATGGGTTGTCACAGGACAGGTTTCTGCGACACACTCCTGGGCACATGGCAAGGGTATACCTTTGTGCAGGAGCCTCTGTGCTTGATTTTGTGACGAGGTCCCTGAGATTTGAGGGGCCTCTGTCTCAGGAGCCTGTGCTCTTCCCCTGCTAATCAATACCATCAGGGCTGCAGGTCTGTAGACCTCTTGCAGCTGTCACACAGACCCCCGAAGTCCTCCTACCACCTATCTACTCACCTCTTTGGGCCTCAGTTTCCTCTGTAAAACAGCTTGAGAGCAGCGACCAGGATGGCTGTGAGGGTATTGCAGGATTTGGGGTGAGAGGACCGAGTCTAGATCTGGGTGAATATGACCAAACCTGTTCAGACACTGGAGCAGTCAGTCCTGCAGTCTGCTGTGGGTCAGCTAAGTCTGCTAAGTCTGAGCTGCCATTTCTGGCATTTGGCTGCTAAGGCTTCCATGCCCAGTATCTGCCATGGCTTGGCATATCAGAGAGCAAGCTCTCCCCTGCATTCCCAGAATGCCCAGGAACTAAGGATCCTGGGATGTGATCTGGCTGTCTTGTGCTCGGTGATAGCAGTCCTGCATCACCTTAAACGATTCGTCTTGCTCCTTGTTGGAGATCCTTGGACTAGCTGCCCTACTCTCTGCATTCCCAGGGGGCAGAGGCCTATTGGATACTGGGGCTCTCTCAGGCTCCTCCAGGTACTGCTGTCACTTACATGGGACCTTAGGCATATAACTTAAGATCTCTGCCCAGGACTTTGCCTTTGTCAAATGATGATGTATCAGGCTGCTTTTCTGGGGGGTGTCCTGAGTAAAACACCCAGCAACATCAAGAGAGCTAGAAAAATAAGAAATGAAGGCATCTGTCTTAGGAAAACTCAGAATAGCGATGCCCGAAGGACACCATGGAAAATCAAAGCAGACATGGACCGGAGTCAGAGAAAACAGTCAGTGTTCCCAAAACCCCACTAGGAAGCTGGAGGACCGCAAAAAGGGAAAGGTACAGACAAAAACCAACAAACCCTCAGGCCATGGGCTGTGTTTACCAAGGAGGGGGAGCCTTACCCTGGATGTGTAAGAGCAGAGATGCCAGTCAGGGAGTGGTGTCCTCCTGCAGTCTGCCCTGAGTTGGGTTCTGTGAGGAATCTGACGTGGTTCCTTGTGGAAAGACGGGAGAAAAGCAAGCCACACCAGACCACAGGATCAGTGATGACGGGAAGCAAAGGACATCAGATTTAAGGACACAGGCCAAAACTAGCCTATCATTGGTCTTTGCAAACAAGTTTCTGAAACACAGCCCTGTGCTCCCACCACTTTCCTGTCAGGGCTCTGAGTAGAACTGAGGAGCTGGACAGAGCCTATGCAGCTGAAAGCCCCACATATCTACCATCTGTACCAAGTTTGCCAAGCTGTAGAGAGGATCATGGCAACTCAGGGGAGGTCCTCGACAGAGACAGGAGGCGATGGGGACGTACATCCAAGCTTATAGTGGGAAAGCAGTGTAAGGATTTTCTGATGGTAGCCTTGGCTGAGAGGGACGCATTAATACTATGTAGGGACCAGCAGCAGTCGGGTTCCCATTTGGGAAGTTGGAAAGGGGAGGGAAAGGAGGAAGACCTTCAATCTGATAGAGAGGGGCAGTGTCCAGGTGGCCCCAATATCACATTGAGTTCTACTGTCATTCAGGGATAGGACTCCAGGGCCTCTGCCAGTTCTGGGGCCTCTTGGCCTGTGACTATCTACTATGCCCAAAAAATTGTGTCTTACCAAATCCCCTTCCCTTTCCCTACGAAGGCCAAAGGCTTGGAAGGGAAAGTGTCTCACTTGAGAATATGAAGCAAAGCAAAACAGCCAAAAATGCAAATCCAGGCCTGCCCTCTCCCTGTGCAGGGCTCCTCCCTTCCTGCCACCACCCCTGAACCCCCAGTCTAGGTAAGGCTCAGGGGAGCTGAATGCAGGTGATGTTGAGAAGTCCCTGACTCTTGGAGGCCCTGGAGAACATGAAGGGCACAAGGAATCCTCCAACCTCTACTCCACACTTTCCAGGATGGGCAGGCCGCCATGCTCACCCGCAGGTTTCCTGTTGGAACAGCTGCCTTGCTGCACCCTTGCCTGAAGAGAAGATATATGATCAGTGCCAGGCACCAGAACAATACAGAGAAATAATAAGAGGGCAACCTTGGGACAGGACCATCTTCTCCACTCTTTCAGAACTGGACACATAAGGCAGCAAATAGGGTCTGGACATGGTGTTCATGTCCTTACCTCTGCTTTGCTATGGGCCATGAGATCTCAGCTTGCATGGGCACACGGCACCCCATCTTGTTCCCTTCTAACTACTATCCAGACAAACAGCCATAGCTGTACTGACGGCAAGCACCTGCCATGTGCCAGGGTCGATGGCACGTCCTCACACAGTAACTTCCTGCCATCCCTCAGCCTTCCTGTTCTCCCAGTGTATAGTCAACAAGAGGGAATTCACAGGTTAGGAATGGCCTCAAGGGCTGGAGAGATGGCTCAGTGGTTAAGAGCACCGATTGTTCTTCCAGAGGTCCTGAGTTCAAAATTCCTTATTCATCTCGCCACAGAATCGTCACCATCTCCTTTTAGGGTTCATGGTCGTGAGCTCCCTGGGGCTTCCCCACAGGCCCTGGTTGTGCGGTGGGATATAAGCGGGCGGATGCTATGGTGCAGAGCCACGTGCCAGCCTTGCTGGGGTCGAGCTGCTTACAGACCCTTGGGGAGCTTTGCTGGTACACTTCTTAGGCTGAGCATGCCCATTTGCCTCCTGCCTGTCGTAGAAAAGCATTCAGTGCTCACCCTTATGCTCTGTCTTATCTTTGTCCCACAGCCAAGAGGACCTGCACAGACAGCGACTTTACCTGTGATAATGGCCACTGCATCCCGGAGCGGTGGAAGTGTGACGGCGAGGAGGAGTGTCCTGATGGATCTGATGAATCGAAGGCCACGTGTTGTGAGTTTGCCCCGGCCTTTTTCCTCCTCAGCACGTTCAGGCTGGCAGGTTGTTAGGCTCACAGGACGGGGTCAGAGGATGCTCTGTGCCAGACCCTCTGGGGAGTGGCTGGTTCCTGGTAAACGGGCAGTGTCTACTGAGCTGCACTGCCTGCCTGTTCCCGGCTTCCTTCTCAGCCCCCTCGTAGGTTGGACTCTGTCCCTGCAGCTTCAGGAGTTATAATATCACTCAGAAGCAGCCCTGCCTCATCTCTCGGGCTCCGAATTGTAATTCCAGCAGCACTAACGGCAGCTGGTGCGCGTTAATCATTTACCGTGGGCCACACCTCGCTCAGCTCTTTGTATTCCTTTTATCTTCCTAGCAGCCTCTAGAGGCAGGTACCGCCACTTTCTGAATTTTCAAAGAGGGCCGTACAGAAACTCAGAGAGTTGGAGTGATTTGTCCATGGCCACCCAGCCGAGACTTCAAGGCCCCCTTCTTTTCTCCGGCTCAGGCGCAGTGAGTGCAGGAGGCCTGTTCTTTGCGGCTACATAGCGACATAAGGAGCCGGGGTGAGGTGGTGTAGCTGGTGCTCCGGGACTGCCTTCCACACTCAGGGCTTTGTCTCTCCATGATTTCTTTTCTAGGCTCTAATCCTCAAAGCAAACTTAGACCTGGCAGGTCATTCCATGACATTTGATAAATTAAAAAGGAGATGAGAAGGGGGCGGGGGAGGGCCCAGTGGTCCAGAGGCAGAGCTCTAGCAGCGCAGGCCTGAGACAAAAGGCTGTGAGGAGCACGTGGAGGACATGGGACTGAACGGGAGATCCAGAAGCCCCTTTCTGAGGCTAACATTTGCCCCAGAGGTAGAGGCAGGGACAATGGAGGCCAGAGTCCCATTTAAGGCTGCCACTGATGATAACTGGGTTTTCTTGTCTCCTAGCAACAGAGCTACCAGTTTCCAAGAGAGAGAGAGAGAGAGAAAGGGAGAGCAAGAGAGACCCCCGCCCCAGACAAAGGGTCTGATTTCCTAGGCAGCTGCCAAGCCGTGCCCGGTTTTACTGCAGGCCCATCCTTTGCTTACCACACCAAATGCCACTCCATGCCGTCCTGGGAGGCCTGGAGGCAGGAAGGAAGCCCTGCACTCTTTCCTGCCCTTCCAAAAGAAGGGAGCCCCGCCACACTTGCCTGTCACCCCCATCTTCATGCCAGCCTGGGGCACGCAAGGGTGCTGCATATCCTCCAGAGAAAGAAACAGACTGGACCCAGTGTAGCCTCTTGGCTGTGACTTCTGAGCCCAGAAGGGACAGAGTCCTGTGCCTCCTAGAGAGTTTCTGGGGTTGGGTTGGGGCTTCCCGCCCTAGTAGTCAGCCAGTTCTGCACTGGTGTAGGTAGGAGGCTTTGGGTAGACCACTGGGGGAGGGGCAGTCTTGCTGCCTGAGGGCTGTGCTCCCTTCTCCCTACTCTGTTTAGGGGTATTGTTTCCTCCCAGCCCTGTTGGCCCCCTCACTTATCCTCCTCTCCTGGGCTCTCTCCCTTCCACCTCGTGCTCCCTGACCCTCTTACCGCCCCTCTCTCCTATCCTGCCCGTTTCCTTGTGTTTCTCCCTCAGAATGCTCACTGTCTTCTGACCTATGATGGGCCCACATACCCCACTCTGGACTCCAAGGTCCCTTAGAGTTAGCAGCTCGAGGCCTTAAGAACTTGATAGACTTGCCTCGCAGACGCACAGCCTGTTTGTGGCAAGTGTCTCTCCCCGTGACAAAAGACAGGCTTCTCAAGCTCTCTGAGATTCATGGGAGCAGCAACCAGGGCAGCACCCAGGAGTGAAGAGGCCCAACTCCCCATGGATTATCCCAGACAATTCCAGTGAGGTCCTATGTCCACTGCTCCCCCGCCCACTAGAATCCTAAAGATTTCCCCATTTTAAGATTCCTAAATTCTTAGCGGTCCATGACCCTCCTTTTGCCCTTGTCCAGTGGGGTGCAAAGTCTGGCATCCTACTTTGTGAACCATGGCAATGGTCATGGTGTCTTTGACGAGGGAGGGCTACCTGGAAGAAGCATCCAGAGAGGGCCTTGAAGGCCAGGCAGAATTTGGGGCAGCTGGACTGAGTCGCAAGCTTGATCACAGCTTCCCAACTGAATGAAAACCCAGCAGCCAACCCGCTGTCCATTTAATTGGTGTTGCCATAGCAACTTCCATAGCCTACCAGGTTTCTGGGACTGTGCCAGCTCCCCGGATAGCGCCTTACTCCTCACCCCTAACCGAAAGATTATAGGTAGAAGAGGACAGTAGGCTTGGGATCTGGTTCAGTTGGATCAGGTCGTTTGCCTTGAAACCTCATATAAGTTGCCTAGTCTTTCTGGGCCTCAGTTTCTCCATTTGCAGTGAGAAATTACAAGTATCGGAGTGAGTACCGGCGCTGTCTGTGTTTGTATTTGGGCCACAAACTCTCTGCCCCACACTTAACAGTTTATTAGACTATCAGGGTACGAGATCCATACTATTGAAATATTGTAAGGGGGTTGTGAGAAGCAGAGGGGACTGACACTCCTCAAATACAGCCAGAGTCACGATGGAAAAGCCCAGAACATTTGCCTAATGAAAGTGTCATTTGGGCTCTAATTATAGCTCTCTTGATTGGGGACGCCTCTGACCCATCTTCAGGCATCTGCTGGGAGGGGCGCAGGCAGGGAGCCGAGAGACTGGTTCAAGGGAAATGAGTTAGAGATCTGGGTGCTCCTTACAGCAAGTGTGGATTTTTTTTTTTCTTCCTCCGCAGCTAGATGGGGCCCTCCCTCCTTACCTCTGCTCACCGTCCTATAGATCAGGAAGTTCAGGCCTGGAGAGCTGACATCACCCACTTTGCCTGATGCTGTGTGGAGGACCCCGGTGTAACTCTGCTCCTTCAGGGAGACAGGCTGCGAAGGTGGCCCTCCTAAGACCCGCCCTTAGGTTTCCCAGCCACGTGACACTAGTGGTTCCCTATGGCCCAAGTCTCCAGTCTCCTTAGAGCAGGAAATCCCCATTTGGAAGTTGTCTGTCCATGAAACTCAAGTCTCTAAGACTGTAGGCCGGTGAGTAGCCATCAGTTGTACTGGCAACAAACATTTTTCTTTTTTCTTAATTTATTGACTTATGAGTTGGCAAAGGGTTTCTGGAGCAGGGTTCTTGGGAAAGTCATACATACCCTCAGTCACTTCAGGGTTCACAGCGTTATCCAGCAATAGGGACTTTTGCTTCAGCCTCTTAGAAACACTTGACACTGAAACACTTGGACAGGAAGCCAAGGGTGTCCCTTGGGAGCATCTTTTCCTGAGGGAAAGGCTGTGCTGGGATAGGGACCATATCCCGATGAGACATGTGAGTGCCTGTGCATCTCCCAGGGGTGGACTCAGCTCCCCCAGCCACAGTCATTACATTTTCAGTGCGTGGGACGGACAAGAGTAACTGTTTCCTGGGCTGCAAGCGTGTTCCAGGCTTTTGAGGAGAGGGATTTCCATATTGCCTCATGTAAACCACTTTCCAACCCTAGGTAATCATTCAACCCCCTCTTCAGCAGAGGAGACCTAGAGAGCCAGAAGTCAAGTGTCTTGTTTAAGGACCTTAGTAAATGAGATTTGATCCTAGGTCTATCGACTTTAAAATCTGGGCTCCTTGGCCTATACCAACTTACCTATAAGTCTTGACTTCAAGGATCTTTGCTCGACCTACCTGAGCAAAGACTGGGTGGGCACCTCATTAACCTTTCTAGCCATGCCAGGGAAAGCAGCAGTCTCCTCATGTGCACTGGCTAAGCAGGATAGATCCGGAACAAAGTCCAGCTCTGCTCCCTCCATAACTCAGCAAGCGTCTTACCACCCTCCGGGTTTTGCTCTGTGGTCTGGGCAGTACCCACCAGCACTTCTCACAGCTTGGCAGTGGGCAGTGGCGAGGCCTGACCTGGAGCCTGGGGAACCACATCACAAGAGAGGCAGGCATTTGATGTACCTGCCCCTCTCAGGACCCTAGAATACCACTCCTAGAGATGCTTGT
Source organism: Rattus norvegicus (assembly GCF_021556685.1). Classification (NCBI taxonomy): domain Eukaryota; kingdom Metazoa; phylum Chordata; class Mammalia; order Rodentia; family Muridae; genus Rattus; species Rattus norvegicus. The sequence continues at coordinate 128,486,374 of NC_141538.1, forward strand.
CAACTTGTTCTTTTTGGCCTCCTTTCGTCCTGGCCTTCCAAGGCTCTGTAGGGGTGAAGGGACCCGTAGCAAGCACTGCTGGGTCCTTGAGAGCCTGTAATTAGAACTGTCTATTTAGGGACACAGCAAATGCCTTATTAATTATAAAGAAAGGAAGCAGACAGATTGTTTAATCATTGTCCTTGTTGAAAGGTTACGCCGTTAACTGTATAAATATTCATTAAAAGTTCAGTCGGCTGCCTGCTGCACTGCGGGCTGCAGAGCCGGGCCTCCAAGGTGGTGCATCTGGCCAGAGGCTATTTCAGTCACCTCAGCTTTGGGTAAGAGAGTTTGGGACTGACTCTCAGTCCTGTATGGTTTGATGGAAGGACAGGGCTTTGGTCAGACTACAAACTTTTGGTTCAGAGGAACCCAGACTCTGTCTTTCATGTGCTGTGTATATTTGGGGGTTACTAGATGCCTCTGAAGTGGACTGGGTATGTTGTAGATAACAGAAATCTATTGCATACAGTTCTGGTACACACACAGGGCATCACAGATTGGTGTCTGGTGATGGTTCATTCCTCACAGAGGTTGCTTTCTCACCCAGATCTTCATAGCAGAGGGCCACAGAGTCTGCCTCGAACATCTGTATATTGTATGATTGTATCATATTATAATTTCACATCGTACTGTGGTCCACAAGAACATTTTCACACAAATATACATTGTGTTAAGCACGTTCCTTTTCTTCTACCCTCCCCTCTCCTGTTAGCCCCTTTGTTCCTCTAGATAATTTTGCTTCTATTTTAATGTCATATATACACACTTAATTTTATATATCTATATAAAATTAGAACCACAAATGAGAGAAGACATGCAATATTTGTCCTTCGGAGTCTAGTTTAATTGCTTAATATGATTATCTCTGATTGAATTCATTTTCCTGCAAACGACATAACTTTGTTCTTTATGGCTCAAAAAAAAAAAAAAAAAAAAAAAGGCGTTAGCCCCATCGGTGAGGGCGTTGCTCTCAATGGCTTAATTGCCTTCAAGTGAGGTGGACGTGGGAAAGCAAGCATTGAACGGGAGAGGCTGACCCACTTACATGCGTGTTACTATGGCCATGGCCCTTTCTACTGTGAGGCTTCGCTTTACGAGTGGGTAGTACCTCGTGCTCACCTTCTCCACCTACCTGTTGCTTTCTTGGGGGGCTGCAAATATTTGAACCCCTGTTTCCCTAGGGTGCTAACTCAGGGGTTCCCCCATAGAGGTATCCAGGAGCTGCTATGGTTGATACCAAAATGCAGGTTCCAGGGCCTGGAGCAGTGCCTCAGTGGTTAAAAGTGTGTTCTGCTTTTCCAGAGGGCCTGAGTTCGGGTTCCACCACCCAGGGATCTAATATCCTCTTTCCCTCCCACTACCAGCACCCGCACACACATAGCAGACACAAATTCACTGGAAGAAAAATATAAAGCTTTTTTAAAATGCAAATTCCTTGGCCCTCAACATCTCCATTCAGTCACCATGACCTGGAGCCCAGGAACCCCAGGAACTTGAACCTCTAACAGCCCCTCAGCTCCTGCCCCTTGGTTAGTACCTCTTGGTCAGCTGGTCAGCTCCAGCTGCTTCATGTTCTGAAGCATCAAGATGTGCTCGTGGTTCTCCAACACTGACGACAGACGTGCTCTCCCCAAATGCCCATCCCCCTTCATCACCCCACAAGACAGCCCAAAGCGGCTTTTGGGTTTCTCTGTGTAGCCCTGGCTGTCCTGGAACTCATTCTGTTTGGCACTGAACTCAGAGATTCGCCTGTCTCTGCCTCCTGAGTGCTGGGACTAAAGGTATGTGCCACCATCTTCCAGCAAATGTGGCCATTTTAGAAGCTCACTGAGTATCAGTGCTTTCCAGAGCTCTGCCTGACAGTTAATTCTGTAGTGTGAACTCTGTGAACACTACGTTCCCAGCCTGCCCTGTACTCAAGGTATTCCATGGGATAGCTTTGGGATCCGCTCTCCTCACACCGCCATAGTATGTGATCACTGGGGACCTTGACTTAGACACCTGCCACTGCCACTGCCACTGCCCCTGCCCCTGCCCCTCCCCCTGCCCACTGCCCCTCCCCCTGCCCACTGCCCCTGCCCCTCCCCCTGCCCACTGCCCCTCCCCCTGCCCCCTGCCCCTCCCCCTGCCCACTGCCCACTTCTCTGTGCCTTTTCTTGCATCTGCCCACTTTTATTCATCTCTTGCACCTTTCATTCCAGCCATAGACATAAAATGAGAGGAAACAGATCATAGATCAGAGTGAGACATAAATCACCCTTCTTCTAGGGGTATGAAACTGTGGCCAGTCTCTGCTGTCAGACAAAGCTGCCAAATGCTCATGCCATTCTTGTGTGTGCGTGTGCGTCTGGAACTCAGGACGTCATATCTGGTATCCAGCAGTGTTCAGTGTTATTCATTTAATGGATAAACAAGACTCGGAGTCTTATTGGTTATGTGTGGATAATAATACCCGGGTACACGTATTAAGCCTAGGCTGAATGTTCTTCTAAACGTTTTACAGACTTTAATCTGGTCATCAAAGCGATCCTATGCAGCAGGTCATTGTGTCATCTACACTTGGTTGACACAAAGAGAAGTATGTTAGGCCAAGGTCACGTGGCCAGCGAATGACTGAGCTGTGATTCAAGCCCAGGCAGCCTTCAGAGCCCACAACCTTACTTTCCATGCTGGAGGCCGAGACATAATCCTCACCCTGCTGGGTTATTATAAAGATTAAATGGAGGCGTCTAGCACTGTGCCTGGCGTCATCTAGACCTGAGGCCGGGACTCCTGAACACGGTGGAGGGCAGCAGGGAGCCAACCAGAGGTCATAGCTGCATCTGCCTCGGCTGTCATGTGAAGCTTCCCCCAGTCCTGAACGGGGTACTCATTCTTCCAAATTGAGAATCAGCCCAGGGGCTCTAGGCCCCTGATTGAGTCAGCCTCTGATTGCAGCTGCAGTAATTATAGCTGTGCAGTCCCGCTGGGCCCTGCACGTGGAGGCTGCTCGCCACGGTAGAGGCTGCTCACTGCGGTAGGCTCGGCACCATCTTTGGAGAGACTCGGATTGTTACCACTAAGGTTTTGATGAGCCCTCTAAGCCCACAGGTTCAGATCACAGTTGCTGATCTGGAAGGTAAACTGAGGTCCAGTTAGTCATATCTTACCCGGAGGCACACGGTTGGAGCGTATCAAGGGTGGGATTGCTAGATCTTTAAAGGAAGACATCTGGGGGGCCCTCAGGTCAAGAACAACGTGCGTGCCTTGGACTGGGAGACCCTGAGAAGGTGTTAGGCAGGGCTGTGTGGGGCGAGGTCGGATTTGGAAGACAGAGCCTTTAGTACAGACTGGCTTCCGATGAAGACATGGAGCCGGAGGGCCCTATCGGACTGCCGGGCTTTAGGCCAAGTAGCAGGACTGATTGGTGCTATGGCCCGGCCCGTGTCACCCTTAGCTAAGCCGTGCGCGGATGTCTGTCTCCACAGCCAGTGAAGAATGTCCTGCCGAGAAGCTAAGCTGCGGACCCACCAGCCACAAGTGTGTGCCTGCCTCATGGCGCTGTGACGGGGAGAAGGACTGTGAGGGTGGAGCAGACGAGGCCGGCTGTCCTACCTGTGAGTCCAGCGCCACTGGTCAGGCAGCCTCAGGAGCGCTGACCCCTTCTTGGGAGGGCTTCAGGGAGGGAAGAGTAATGATAAGAACATTAGAAACACACGGCTGGGCACTTAGGAGACATGTTCTTCCTTCATGACCACCTCATGACTAGCCATTACCATCCCCATTTAATGGACAAGGAAACTGAGGCTCAGACGAGGGAGGAAATATGCCCAAGGCTGAGGGGGTGGAACTGAGATTCAAATTCAGGTCTACACGCAGCTTTTTACCATGTCTGACATCTGCTCATCCATTCTACAATTCTGCCGTTTCTCCTGATCTCCAAGCAAGAACAGGGGGACCCAAAACTGGGCTGTCTGAAATGTGGTGTCTTGTGCCAGGGCACTGGCAGCACTGGGGATAGGGCTCGTGCTCACAGACTCTCGGGGTGTGAAGGACGACTATGGCCGAAATCTCAGACTGGGGCGCATGTTGCATGCGGCGAAGCAGCCTCAGCAGGGACAGATGGAAGTGGTCACTGGGAAGGTTCCACATGGCTGAACTTCAAACACAGGATTATCTCTTTCTCAGAGAGCAGTCCAGCAGGGTTTGGGCTGAGGGGTGGGGGTAGGGGTGGAGGGACTCTGTGTGGCCCAACTCATTTCACTTTTCTGGGTACCTATGATGTGCCAGGTCTGGAGTGAGGTTCTGAAAGGACAATGAGGTAATCCCACAGTCTTCCCCTGGGGACTACAGACTGGCTGTGCTGCTAGCCTGGGCTGAGATGTACGTGGTCATTTAGTAGGGTATATGCCAGGCACTTGCCGGTCGCTGGCTCTCCCAGGCGCTTGCCCGTCACGTCACCGCCTCTCCAAGCATCTCCCCACTCCCCACTCTCTCCCTATCCACCAATCCTGATCCAGGAGCCAGGCCATCTCCTCTTGAGGCTTCTGAGATTCCAAGTGCAGAGGTTTGATGGCTCTGAAGCAGAGGTGGGGGCATGGGTCCTGGCTAGGCTCTACACTCTAAAGCTTCAGTTGGGATAGTTCTGTGAGAACTCATCCACCCATGACAGCCCCCACCCCAGCCCCAGCCTCGTAGTCACATGATCCTTCCAGTATAAGGCTACTAGCTACATTGCAGGTGGACAGGGCGTTTTTGGGACCGGAGCATTTCCTGTTAATTAAAGAAACCAAAGCTGAGAGAAGGTCCTCTCAGGCTCACTGTGGCCTGGGCAGGGAAGGACACTGTCGTGCTCTAGTTCTCTGAGAGTTCTCCAGCTCTGTTCTGCCTGTGAATGTGGGAGTGGGATCTGCCAGTCACTGTCAGCTTCAGAACCTTGCTGGGAATCCATTGCTATGAAGCACTCCTCTCAGAACTCTCAGAAGACGGAATCTTCTCTTCCTAGGCTTGTTTAAACTGTCTAGACAGGCAGGCGGGTATCAGCAGCAGCAGCAGCACCATCTTGGGGGCTGGGTTACCAGAGAGCAGGTGCTTTCCCCTCTGGTGCCACCACATCCCAAAAGCCCAGAGGGGGAGAAATGCAGCCATCAGGGGCTCTGTAGAACTGTCAGAAGAACATGACATGATCTGCTGACACTGTAACACCGAAGACATTTTATTTTATGTTCAGTAACTGAAAATTGACATCTTGTCACCAGAAAATAGAAACGTGGGCTCCGGGCGCCCCCATGTGGAGAGTTGGGGAACTGCTACCGCCCTGTTGGTGGTGACCATAGCTACAGCATTCCTGACCCCCTGGAGCCTTCAGCGAGGGAGCTCTAAAGTGGGGGAGGAGGCAAGGGATGCCTTGAAAACACCCAAAACCAACCAACCAAACAAACAAACAAAAACAAAAACAAGGAAACAGAGTAGACAGTAATGCGCTGGAACCTGAGTTCCGGTTCTCTTATCACACGTGACGGTGAGTAAGGCGCTCCCCTCTGAGCCTCAGGTTTCCGGCTGGCTGGCCTCTAAGGTCTTTCCTGTGGACTCCAGACTAGCCTATCAGAGAGAGGAAGCCCAGGCTGCAGACAGGACCAGAACCTGTTCTTTAATTCCTTCATTTACACCCTGCAAGGGGCCTCCGTACCTGTCCTTAGAATAAGGGAGTGTGAAGGACCCAGACATGTGGGTGGCTGTGAAAGGCACACAGAAGGCAGGCTGGGGCAGAGGGAGATTTCCCAAGCTGGGAAACAGAAGCACGTGAGGGATGCAGGTGGATTTGGCCCCATGCAGTGGAAGAACTCTAATTTAGAAGCAATGGTAGGCTGCAGTGGGTTCCGGAAGATGAAGCAACTTGAACAAAACCTTAGAGAAGAACTGTGTGCCCCGGGTCTAGCAAATCATCAAGGTGGTCGTAGCTGGGGAATGTTCAGGAGTGAGTGAGGTGTGGGGACCAGGGTAGTAGATGCCAGGCTGGAGAAATAAAATAGCTCTTCAAGCTGTACACACAACTATGCCGCAAACGGACAAACCCCTGCCCTGTCATCTGGTGCCAGTCACGTTACAGATGATTTCCTATCCTTCAAGACAATAGCGCTGTGCAACCTTAGAGCCCCACTCTGCCCCACCATGTTTGCTAGCTGCAGGGCAGAGACTCAGAATGGGCAATTGTGGCCCAAGGTCAGCTCCCCTTTCGAGTCTCCAGCAGGACCTATTCCAGCCTGTAGGTGAGGGTCAGAACTCCCTGTACCCTTGTAGCAGCAGAAACAACGGGCTGGGTCACGAGGGATGGGATCTGGCCGGCCGACCGGCTCTCTGTCCTGCGCAGTGTGCGCCCCGCACGAGTTCCAGTGCAGCAACCGCTCCTGCCTGGCCTCTGTGTTCGTGTGCGATGGTGACGATGACTGCGGCGACGGCAGCGACGAGCGAGGCTGCTCGGACCCGGCCTGCCCGCCCCGCGAGTTCCGCTGTGGAGGAGGCGGCACCTGCATCCCTGAGCGCTGGGTCTGCGACGGCCAGTTCGACTGCGAGGACCGCTCGGATGAGGCCGCTGAGCTCTGCGGGCGAGCGGGCCAGGGGACCACGGCCACGCCAGCAGCCTGCGCCCCTACCACCCAGTTCACCTGCCGCAGCGGCGAGTGCATACACCTGGGCTGGCGCTGCGATGGCGACCGCGACTGCAAGGACAAGTCTGACGAGGCCGACTGCTGTAAGCCCCCTCCGTGTCACTCAGTCCCACCCAGAGCCTGCTGATATGATCTTCCTACTGGGAGTACAAACCCTGCTTTAACAGAGACTGGGAGAATGAAGTGACTTGCGGGAGGTCACATGGCTGCTAAGGAGTGGAGCTCAGTCAGGTCTGACCCCAGAAGCCAGGCTTCTTCACTGGTACCTTTGTCTCTGCTGTGTGGCCATTCCATCACACCCGTTGCTACCCCTTTTCTATTCCAAGGAGTCTGGCACTGGTTCCTACCCTCCCCACCCCCAACCTCCCCTCACCTCTGTCCTAGGAGTGCCTTCATACCGACATTGTCAGATTCTGTTCACCGTCCCAGCTATGTTGGGTCCCTTCCAGGCCTTCCAGATCCCCGCTGCTCTCTTACAGGCACGACTCACACTGTGCTTTCTTCATTTGTGCGTTTCCCATCTCTCTGCACCTGAGCTTCTGGAAATGGGCTCTTAGTCTCCGGGCTCCCCACCAACACCCAGCACAGTGCCAGGTTCAGAAAAGGTTGGCTGAGTGGACTAAATCACTAAGTCATGAGCACCGGGACTCAGTGGAAAACCTCATGTCTGTGCTGAGGTGGTGGACAGGGAAACAGGAAACTGGAGTGCTGTGTGACCTTTGGCAAGGCCTTCCCCCTCTCTGAGCTTCAGTCTCCCCATGTGTACACTAGAGATGTTTTGGGTAGGTGTCCTTTGAGGCCTCCTAAGCTCAGACACTGGTTCACTCTTTCCAGGGGTGGATAGGACATGAGGTGGCGGGGAAAGATGTCCTGGCGCCACGTGGGTCCTGACCTCCTCTTGCCCCTGTCTCAGCAGCACCAGGACCCTGCCGTGAGAATGACTTCCAGTGTGGGGATGGGACTTGCATTCTTGCAATCAAACGGTGCAACCAGGAGCGGGACTGCCTGGACGGGAGTGATGAAGCCGGCTGCCTGCAGGGTGCGTGTGGTTGTGGCAAGGGTCCTCTGTGAGGAAAGGCTCGTGTCCCTCCCAAGCTCAGAGAGAACAGAGCTGGGGGAGCTCTTCCCTTGATCTCTGACCCTTTCAATGTCCCCTGCCCCTCATCCCTGGGGATCTGGGATCCAAGAACTGGACTTTTGATTAAGGATTTTGTAAAAGCTGAAGAGGGGTAAGGGGGCAAGGCTGGGCACTGCAATCTAACTTCCCCGTGTCGTGTCTGTCTACACTCAAGCTTCCTTGTGGCCTTTCTTACTTGTTCCCAGACCAAAGCCTGCCCCCAGTGACAGTCCCTCTCAGTCTCTGGTGGCTCTGTTGGTCACCATCTGCCTGGCAGGGATAAAGACCCTACCACCCTTCTTCTGGGAGAGTTCATTTCAGAGTAGTGAAGGCAACGAGGCAGTGAGGTTGCCTTATCCCAGGTTTGTGGGGCAGACATTCCCCCGCGGGACTCCCAGGGCTCTTAAGTGCCTCCAGGACCGACAAAGGCCCCTGTGTGGACATATGAGTGTCTGTCCTAAGGTCCCTTAAGAGACTGAGACCTGTTGGGGTTAACCTTTGAACTCTGTGCATTTTCTGTGGGCCTTAGTTGGCCCTGCCCAGCCTTGTGCTTCCCACCCAACTGTCTCACCGGCACTGTCCCCTCTCTTGTCTGGCCCGACAGAGTCAACTTGTGAGGGTCCCCGCAGATTTCAGTGTAAGAGTGGCGAGTGCGTGGACGGCGGGAAAGTGTGTGATGATCAGAGGGACTGCCGGGACTGGTCGGATGAGCCTCAGAAAGTGTGTGGTATGCTATCTGTCTACACCTAACGGCTGAACTAATGCTCTCACCTTGCTCCCTCCTGGCATCCAGGCTGGAGCCCTCTTACCCTCTCGACCATGTGCTCTCCCATAGCCTCATAACGGGCCATTTGTCAATGGAATAGCTCGGTCTATATGGCTGCAAAGCCCCGGGGCCCTCTTTTGCAGTCGACATGCTCAGATTAGGCTGCTTCTCACAAAATCAGCCTCCTCATTTCAGCCTCATGCAAACTGAGTGTGTGCCCTCTGCAAGTTTCTCCCTTCCTCTGTGTTCCTGCTCTGCTGATCTAGCCATGGCCTTGGCCCCTGAGCTCTTCCAGTCCATGGCAGGACACCGTACAAAGTCAAAGGCTGGAACAAGCAGCCAGGGAGCCTGCTAGGAGCCTATCCCAGCAGCACAGCACAGGCCAGGCCTGGATGGGAGCAGGCAGTGTCCCCTTTCTAAGAGCTCGGAGTTGCAGTCTAACTAGAGAGAAGTAGGGTGAGTCAGCTCTCCCAGGACTAGTGAGGAGAGCAGAGGCTCTGAGCTGGAGGCGAAGCAGGAGCCCTTGTGTGTGCAGAAGAGTTCGTGAGTCAACTCTGCTCGTCTCAGGCCAGGATTTAGAGAATTGGACAAAGGAATCCCCAGAGAACAGACAGATTGGCCCCTCCTTGTCCTCTCTCCTGGAAGACCACCCGCATCTCCTGGGTACTCAGAGGAACACCCCAGGACCAGCTTTGCTCCCCTACTGAAGATGTAAATGAAGTCAGACTGACTGAAAGGAAAGTAGTTAAGCAAAGCCCACTGAGCCTCTGCCTGGGCTTGCAGGGACGGATACCCGGATACCCCGCTGCCCACAGAAGGGACCCGTGGAGAGGGGGACAGGGAAGCAAGAGCAGCTGAACCTGCTTCCCCACAACACTCAGATCTGCAGTTACCTAGGGACTACTAACCTACCAAGCTCGCTATCCTCATGTTCTGCATGACATGTCAAAGAGAAACATGTGCTTGTCTGTGTCCACCTGTGTTCTTTTTGTCTGTGCTGGCGAGAGACAAGTATCCATACCCACCTCTCTGAATTACTGCATCCATGCATCTCTGCCTGCAATTCTATGTCTGTGAAGCCTGCAGACCTATGCCTCTGCGCATAAGCGTGTGTGTGTACGTGTGTAGGTGTGTGCATGCAGGTGCGTACCGTGCTGGGGACGGTGACACCAGATGCTACTCAGGCCTCCAGCCTCTTCCTTCCTCTCCCGGCTACACAGAATTAGAGAAGCACACAGATTCCCTTCAGGCCTTCCAAAGAAGACGATCATGGATAAACTAACCGGGGGTCTCCTAGCTTTTCTCTCTCAATCCATGTTGGCCTTGAGACACCCCACGCCTTCTTTCATCAGAAGCCGCAGTCATTCTGAGCTCTTCCTGGGCAGCGCCACCCTACACATACCCCGTGGCTGAGTCCAGCAAATAGAACTGCGGGTTGCTGCGACCTGCAAAGAGAGGAAGGAAGTGGGTGGGTGCGGGACTGAGGCAGCGAGTGGACGGGAAAACAAATGGATGGATGGTGCTTGTGGGATAAGAAAACCCAAGACAGGTGACAGAGGGTGTGAGTGACCAAATGGTTCCTTGTGGGAGCTCTCCCAGAAACTCGTCCGAAGCTACCATGACTCACACCATCTCCAGAAGTCTGGGGCTTCCCAGGGATGGACCTGACTGAGCTACTCCCAGTCCCCCAAAGTCATGGGCTCGATGTGCTCTTGTTCTTTCAGTTGCACCAATATTCCAGGGAAACAGGAGGAGGCCCAGGGGTAAAGGGGACATTCCCTAAGCATGGCTCCGGCTGGAGGTGGGATGCCCACAGCTCTGCATGGCCTGGGATGGGCAGCTCCGACCAGCTGGGTGCATGGCCATGGCTGGCCCCGCTCAGCTTTGCTTTGCTTGGCTGGAGTAACAGTGCATGAGCCTGGTGGGAAAGGGCTGGTCGCTGTGGTACTTCCGCTGGCTTGTGGGATTAACTGTCTGTGATTCTAAGCTCAGAAGGTGCTGTGAGAAGTTGGTAAGCCTTGGTCCTGGCCTCCCCTAGGACCCTCCAGAAGGTGGTGAGGGAGCAGAGAATGAGGGACCAGACCCAGATGAGCTCTTGGCATCCCTTCACTCTTTGCAGCACTTGGTAATCCTGGTCTAGGCTTGTGGCATGGTGGTTCAGTGAGACAGGTCAGAGAGGAGTTGAAAAGGCTCCATCGTGTAAATCCCGGTAGGAGAGAATTTTGACTTGGCCACAGGCATATTTAAAAAGTGTAGCCTAGAGACTCAGCTGTAGCAAGTAAGGGCATTCTGCACTGTCTGACGTCTGACAACTGGCAAACCAACTCTGGGCCCTGCCTTAAGGGCGCACACAAATAGTTGGGAACCAGAAGTCAGCAGTTTACAGAGATCCGAGGGAGCCCCTGCACCTTGGCTGGCCCCACAGAGCAGAGCTGGGAAGAGGAGCAAAGCTACAGGAGGCAGTACGTGGAGGAAGAGATGTGTAAGGGCAGCAGCATTCCAAAGTGGTGTCCCCTGCCTCCAGAGCCCCTCGGACCTGGAGAGGGATACATAGAGGCATTTAGAAGGCATCTGGGGGGTGTCCCAGGGGTAAACATTATACTTGCAAGCTTAGGCGTAAGGGTTAGAAGGAAGAAGGAACTGTAAAAACCGTGTTTGTGAAAGACCTCAGAGGTCCTGGTAAGACCTAGTTGCTTCCAGTCTAGTAGCAGATGGAGCCCTGGCCTAGGAGGACCAGGACCTGTGTTTTCTTTGTTCCACTGGTGGTGTCTAATTGGGGAGCCTGCCCTTGGAGGAGCCTCCTTCCCAGTCACCTGGCTATTGGTTCTATGCAGCTTCCTGGTTTCCTGGTGGTGGGTGTCTGCTGCCCTTAGGCTTGGCTTTGCTCTGGGCCACTTCCCTGCCTCTCACGGGGAGGTCAGCAGCCTTTATCCCTCCCCAGGGCTGAACGAGTGTCTGCACAACAATGGTGGCTGCTCCCACATCTGCACTGACCTCAAGATTGGCTTTGAGTGTACATGCCCAGCAGGCTTCCAGCTCTTGGACCAAAAGACCTGTGGTGGTGAGCCCTCCCCCGTCTACCCAAGCACATGCAGAGCCTCCTGCTAGTTCTGACTTCTGGTCTTTTCGACAGACATTGACGAATGCCAGGACCCAGATGCCTGCAGCCAAATCTGTGTGAATTACAAGGGCTACTTTAAGTGTGAATGCCACCCCGGCTATGAGATGGATACGCTGACCAAGAACTGTAAAGCTGTAGGTACGGACTTCCTAAAGGATAGGGAACAGCTCTGGGGCGGGAGGTTGTCTAGAAAACACCAAATCTCCACATATGTGAGGAGTGGCTAAACACACATGTACACACAGAAAGCAAATGGGTCACACGCAGTGCTCAAAGTACAAGTGAACATCCATGCACGATGTGCTGCATGCTGACACCCACGGGCATGGTTAGGCCATCTGTGATACCTGCAGCCCACATTAGCACAGCACAGTGTATAGGCACAAGCTTGCTTAGACCACAGAGCCAGTAGAGCCAGAGAGCCACAAAGAGCAAGACGTGGGCAGTTCTCCGTATTGATCCACTCATCCAGCTGACGTAATTATTTAGTTCTTCATATTAAATGCAGTAGCACTGCTGTAGGTGCTGAGATTCAGTCAGCAAATGGCATGCTGTGCTTGCTGGTGACCGAGGCAGACAAAAGGAATAAGATAGCTAGATAAAATATAGCTCATGGCAGGTGGCAAGTCAGGCAAAATAAAGTAGGGAATGGAGTCTGAGAGAATGGTGGGTTATGGTTTTAAACAGAATAGTCAGGGACGCTCTCCATAAGGTGACATTTGAATGAGAAACTGGTGGAAGTGAAGGGGCGAGCAGGGACAGCATTCCAGGCAGAAGGAACAGAAAGCGGAAAAGCCCCAGGCAGGGAGCATGCTCGGACTTTGAAGGAGTTATGAGGAAGCTGGTGTGGTTGGAACGAGGACACTATGGAGAGGTGAAGTCAGAGGTGTCTGGGGCACTCCCCAAGAGCCTTCTAGACTGCTGTACAGACGGGCTTGGTTTCTCCTGCATCTGAGAGAAGCCCTCAGAGGGTTCCGAGTGGAAGGGAAATGCACTGTCAGGTTTAGGCTCTGCCCGGCTTCACTGCTGAGAACAGACTGCAGAGGGCCAGAGGGAACCATGTGTTGCCATGGTACCCCAGGAGAAAGGTTTGGAGAAGGCTGGTTGCTGTGAGAGTGTTGAGAAGCGAACAGATGTGTGTGTGTGTGTGTGTGTGTGTGTGTGTGTGTGTGTGTGTGTGTGTTTTGAAGGCCAAGCAACAGGATTTGCTTGTACATTTAATGTGGGGTTCTAGAGAAAAATGAATCAGAGTATTCCAAGGACAAATAACTTGGGGTGGGGGTGGGGTGAAAGAGGCCAGTGTAAGAGGAGCGCAGGCTGTGTGTGCCACAGGTTGAGTGTATGGAAACCGTAGCGCTCCACATGGAGGTGCTGAACAAACAGTTTAGTCAAAGTGTGGATTTTCCCACACACACTTGAGAGAACACACAGATACGGTAACACAGTAGGTACAATACTTGATATGAAACCCAGAAATCCTAAAATATCCCGTCTACACTGCACTCTAGCACCTTCACCCACTAACCTGTCTTTACTTCCACCCGGGACAGGAGTGCCATGGCCCGTATGTAGGTGACAACATTCTGAAAAAAGTCATGTGACTATCTAAGGGGCAGTCATACAAAAACTCAAATCATGAACACACAGGTCCCTGTTGTTGACCCAGCCCTCAATAAAATTTATAAGGTGCTCCCTGTCCCAGCTTACCACCTCGGAGAGGCAAAGTCATGGCTGTAATTTGGGGTAAGCAAAGTTCTGGTTTGTAGGTGACCTAGCAGACCTAGAACCCAGCTTTGCATCTGGCGCTTCCTGTACTTTGAGCCCCATTTTCTGGCTGTTTGTATTACCGCTCCCTCTTTCCCCTTACCCCAAAAGTTTCCATCACTACACACACCCTGATTGGTACATGGCTCTGGACTGTGCCCATCCTGTCCCTATTAGCCTGGCACAGATGCACAGAAATGGGGCCAGGTCGCTGACCGAAGTGTGTTCTAGAAAACATGGGAACTGTGCCTAAGAATTGCCTGATATGTCTCAAAACCACCTGTGGGCGGGGCAGTGCAGTGTCCTTAAAGACCTCTGTCTGGGACACTAATCTTCCAGATGGAAGTCAAGAATATCCAGGCCCCCATGTGACCTTCTGAATCTAACTCTGGAGTCTAAAAATGGGTTTTGAATATACATGGTCAGTTGTATGTTCTGTCCAGTGCATGTATGGGATTTGTCAGATGCCACATGTCCTAACCCACTGGGCTATCTTTCTAGGACCTTTATGCGCCTTAGGTAGGCCGTTTTTGCAGGATGGCGAGCGGAGCCCCGAGCAGAACGGATAGTGTTCTCTGGAAAGAAACACACTCTGGGGCAAGGGAAAGACTTAAAAAGCACCAGAGTCAGTGAAGCTGGGCCGGGAAGGGCAGGTAGCTTAGCTGGAATCCCTGAGGACTCAAGATGACTAAGATCTGGCCTCTGCCTGATCCCACACATCACTACTGGTCACCTTTTTGCACTCATGAGTTCTAAGGAGACCTCTGACCCCACTGGGCAGTTGGGAAGACTTCCTGGATGGCAGTACCCTAGTCATCACTGGGTGCTCCAGTGGAATCCAGGATGCTGCCGACGGCCTCAGTGCAGGCACGAGGACGCACTTGGGAGTTTGTACCTGATAGAGAGTACAGTTGTGGTGGTACTCATTCGTCTGCCCTCCAGCCTGTGAAGTAGGGGCCGTCATTCCCTCTTCCTACAAATGAACCTCTCGCCCAGCAAACGAGGGGCAGAGACTTGGTCCCCTGGGCTCCCTGCCTCCTCCATTGACACTGCTTCCCTGCATGGCAGCTGGCAGGAGCCCATCCCTAATCTTCACGAACCGACACGAAGTACGGCGAATAGACCTGGTGAAGCGGGACTACTCACGCCTCATCCCCATGCTCAAGAATGTCGTGGCGCTGGACGTGGAAGTGGATACCAATCGAATATATTGGTGTGACCTTTCCTACCGCAAGATCTACAGGTGAGTGTTTTGCACGCTGCAGCCAAGCATGGGAGGCTTGAGGGAGGGGCAGCTGGCAGGAGGATGGCTGGCCTCTGCCTCTCAGGGCAGAGTTGGGCTTGACAAGGGATATAGAATCAGAGCAGGAGTGGAAGGACCAGGACTCACCAACCTGTGGGAAAACAGCCTTGAGTCCACATCCTAGACTGTGTCTGACCCCTGGTGGCCAAGCCGTGAAGTGCAGGACAGAGGAAATGAGGGAAAGGAGAAACCTCCTTGGGTTCTCCATGGAGAACCTGCGTTCTGGACCCTGGGAACTCAAGATGACTAAGATCTGGCCTCTGTCTGGAGGAGCCCACATATCACTACTGGTCACCTTTTTATAGTCATGAGAGAAAGTTCTAAGGAGACTTCTGACCCAATTTGGTGGTTGGGAAGACTTCCTGGATGGTAGTACCTTGGTCATCACTGGGTGCCCCAGTCATTGGCTGTGAGTTTAGCACTTGGGACCCTCCTCAAACATGTGAGAAAGTCTCTCTCCTGTCTGTCTCAGATGCCATAATATCCGGCTCCCTGCATATCTGGGCCTCCTTGGAGAGTTAATGCTCTTTTTTGCCCTTGAGATCCTCTTGGCAGGACTGCTGATAACCGGGCATTGGGTAGACATTGAGTCACTGTAGAAAGAAAGATGGGATGGGATGGGTGGTTAGACAAGACAAGCAACTGCCAAGTGAGATCGGGTATGGGGGTGTGGGGGCTGGGCAGCCTGTGGTTGAGCGACAGGAACGGGAACTCACGGTTTGCAATGCATTGAGTAAAGCTGCCCGTGTGAAATCTCAGAGTGCTTTGCAGTCTGGACCTTAAGAGAATTCCCGGGATCCGCAGAGTGAGAATTACGGATGGCGGCAGGCAGTATGGAAGTAATAACAGAGACAGAGTGCAGTAGGCGCGGGGACAGCAA
Organism: Rattus norvegicus; assembly: GCF_021556685.1. Classification (NCBI taxonomy): domain Eukaryota; kingdom Metazoa; phylum Chordata; class Mammalia; order Rodentia; family Muridae; genus Rattus; species Rattus norvegicus. The sequence continues at coordinate 128,502,014 of NC_141538.1, forward strand.
CCTGATGCCTCCTGTGTGTTTGTGTGGTCCCTCTCTCTGCTGTGCAGCCTCCTGCAGACTGCATTCCTCTCACCTCTGCGTGTTATAACCTCCCCCTCAGCACTTTCCCTTCCTTCCCTTCTTTTTGTGACCATCCTTTCTGCAGCTGCCACGGTGATCTAACATTCCCAGCTATGATCTCGGAACCACTGGGTTCCCACCCTTGTCCCAAGATGATCCAGTTCCTTAGCAGTGCGCTCAGTGCTGTCAGGATGCAGCTCTCGCCTGAACTCATCCCCAGTTTTGCATCCCATAAACCAGTTCTGCCACACCAAACCCCGCATCCTTTCTGAACCTCTGTGTGTCTACACTTGTGTATACTGGTCTCTTTGTGTGTTTGGTTTCATTGTTTGTGCCCCTGGTGATCTAGTCCTTCAAGACTCAACCACAGAGGCTTCTCCCACTCTGCAGGATGGTGCAGTCTCCATTTCCCTGCTGCCGTAGGCTTCCACACTGCATTGTACCTGCCTGCAAGCTTCTTCCCCCACTAATTGAGCTCCTCTAGGCCAGAAACTAGCTGATTCAGCCCGGGTCCCTTACCCTGGTGGCTCAAGGAATGTGTTGAGTGGAGATTAGTCAAGTTCCTCTAAAACCCACTGCCATGGCTCAGAGAGAAGACAAAGTGGGGAGGGTTACAGAGGCAGCCCCACATGGGCCCGTGGGTGGAGCTTCTGCCCATGGCCAGCCCTGCTTTCTCCTAAGCGCCCACATGGACAAGGCCAGTATCCCGGACGAGCAGGTGGTCCTCATTGGTGAGCAGCTGCACTCTCCAGAGGGCCTGGCGGTGGACTGGGTCCATAAGCACATCTACTGGACAGACTCAGGCAATAAGACCGTCTCAGTCGCCACAACCGATGGACGCCGCCGCTGTACTCTCTTCAACCGTGATCTCAGCGAGCCCCGAGCCATTGCTGTCGACCCCCTGCGAGGGTGAGAATCCCCACATAAACTTTCCATTCCACCAGCAAAGGCGTGTCTGTTACAAGAGCTGTCAAAGGTTCTAGAAACCCGTGGGCCAGTCAGATACAGGGAAGGAAGTCCAAACGGCCCACATCCTATTTGTCCTCAGCCAAAGTACTGGGCATTAGTCACCAGAGATCACTCTGGACTCTTGGCTCCTTCATTGTATCGCTAAAATGGTGTGTCTTGGAGTGCTACAGGACTAAAGATCCCAGGTAGCTTCAGAGGTAGAGGCCTTTCTTCAGGCTTTTGTCCATAGATATTTGACAGCCGCTTAACCAGTTTTGGGGACAGAGAACCTATTTCATTGTGGAATACAGATCCATTATACAGTGGAGTTTCCCCTTAATCCCAAATCTGTCTCCCTGTATCTTTTCCCAGTGGGTGTTACATAAGTCATGCACTCAGTACAACCAGTAAGATTCGAGGACTCAGGGTCCCTGGGGCTGCTCTGCCCCTGACCATTGTTGCCCAGTATGTGGGTCCCTTTAACAGAGGCTGCTTTGCTCTGGCCACACCTAGGTGGGGGCTCCCTTAGTGGAAATGTTCCTCATGAAAGTGTGAATTAGTAGCAGTGAACTGCTGTGATCTCTAGAAATGAGGGTCTAGGAGCAGGAACCTGAGCTAAGATGGTCATCTACTCTCTTCTAAGTAGATCGGGAGAGATGTGTAAGGGCCCTGCCCACACAGATGCTCTAGGGTTCTGGTTAGAGCTGTCACAGTAAGAGCAGAGCTCATGGGCCATTCAGCTGAGACTAAGTAGATTATTGGCAAGTTGAGCTTCCCGAGGCTCTCATGAGATGAAGGTTAAAGTGCCTGTTCTAAGATTTGATAGTTCGAAGGATGTCAGAGGTTTCCCCATTAAACATAATCCCCAACTATTCAGTGGATCGCTGAGCCTTGGTGGCTTGGGCCATTCCAACTGTCCCACCCAGAGAAAACTAATGTGGGCTCTTCTGCGTTTCAGGTTCATGTACTGGTCTGACTGGGGTTTCCAGGCAAAGATTGAGAAGGCTGGGCTCAATGGTGCAGACCGGCAAACACTGGTTTCAGACAACATCGAGTGGCCCAACGGAATCACCCTGGGTGAGCCCTGCCTGTCTACGAGAGTTGGGAGCTTGCACTAGAACTGATCCTGACAACTGTTAGGAGTCCCATGGGTCTTGTGTGAGAGTCCCCTCATGGTGGCCAGTGTCTTTGTTCCCTTGAGCTAAGTTCAGTCTGAGGCCTGGCAGTGTGGGCAGGGAGGAGTGCCGTGGAGTAGAGATGTAGCTGCAGTAACTGGTGTCTGACCTGACCCCTCCTCCCCAAGACTTGCTGAGCCAGCGTTTGTACTGGGTGGACTCCAAGCTGCACCAGCTATCCAGCATCGACTTCAATGGAGGCAACAGAAAGATGCTGATTTTCTCCACTGACTTCCTGAGTCACCCTTTTGGGGTAGCTGTATTTGAGGTGAGCCCCATAGGGGTAGGCATAACTCAGTCGGGAAGCTTAAACCCAGAAGAGGCTTGTTCAAATAGGATACTTCTAGACTTGTCCAGAGGGAAACAAAAGAACAGGGATGCCAGCTGACAGGTTGATACGCTCCAAGAACAGCATTCAGGGAGGCTCACAGCTCAGTCTGCCTGGCAGTCTTTCCTGTGCTCTCCCCAAGAGTCTCATTCAGAGAATGTCACCTAGGTAAATCTCTCGGCACAGACACTGCCTCTCCACATCCTCGGCACCTACCGCTGTATCTCACATACAGAAGGAGGCAGGGAAATGTGTGTCCTTAGAATCATTTAGAGTAGGGCGCATCCTGAGAGGTGCTATGCAGACCTGTGCCAAATCCCGGGGTCACAGAAGTAAATTAGACACTACCCAAGCCCTCAGGAAGCTCCCAAGAAGGAAAAGAATCAAGAAGCCCTTGCTCTGACCTTAACAGCCTTTCTTTTGGGGAAATAAGGAAGCCAGAACCAAAGTTTCTTACACACAGCTCCTCCCCCAAACTAACCCTGCCATCCAGGGAAGGCAGAGGAAGGGGGTAGTGTTCTGTGGTGGACAATGGCAGTATTTTCTTAGAGCAGCTTCATTCAGTACTGCTTGAACTTGTGTGCAGACACTCCTCTAACTCTATCCCCTGCTTCAACTTAAGTGTGTGTGTGTGTATGTATGTATGTATGTATGTATGTATGTATACTTGAGCATCTCCCTGGCATGTGTAAAGTGTGGGTATATGCATGAGTTTGCATAAATGCACCAGAGTAAACATGTCTGTTTGTGTGTGTGTGTGTGTGTGTGTGTGTGTGTGTGTGTGTGTACTTTTATGTGAACTAAAAGGTATTACTCAGCACGAGTATGTCTTCATGACCTGTGAGGGTGTGTCTGGGTCCGTGGACAAGATGCATGGTTGCCCCTGTAATTGTAAATTTGCCTACAGATGTGTGTCTACTCTTCTACGGATTAACCATGTAGAACACTAACCATGTAGACTTGTGTGTTCCTCCTAGGAGGCCCAACAGCAACTAGCCCTCGGGAACTCACCATTCCTTCTATCTTAGTCCCAGGTGTAGTCATGCAACCTTGGTTTTCTTTTGGCTCCAGGAAGTGAGCCTAGCTCGGCAGCACAGAATCACCAAGTAGTCATCTAAGACAGAAGGAAGCTAGGAGGCTTTGCTTCACCGGCAGAGGCAGAGTCCTCTGAACCCCTGTGGGCAGGGTAGACAGCGCTGACTCCGGTTTGTCCTGTCCCTGACTTGGGGCGAGGCCCTCAGACTGGGATGGAGTTTGGATGCTGGGCTTCCTACCCTTCACATCTGTACTCCGCAGGACAAGGTATTCTGGACGGATCTGGAGAATGAGGCCATTTTCAGCGCGAATCGGCTCAATGGCCTGGAGATCTCCATCCTGGCTGAGAACCTTAATAACCCACATGACATTGTAATCTTCCATGAGCTGAAGCAGCCAAAGGGTAAGTAAGCCTTCCCTGGTCCCCGCCTGCCTGTGCCCTCTCCTGACACCTGACAGGCTATGTCTTCCCATTTGTGTCTTGACCCAGCATCCCCAAGAATACAATAATCCCTCTTGTTGTAGAGTGTGTTGTCATATCTGGTTTCACTCTGCTTCAGCCTCTGTGTGACGCAAGGCTAGGAACAAACACATAGGCGTCCTAGTTTTGCCGATAACAGGTGCTTTTTGTATGTCTCATTCAACAATTGAGGAAACTGAAGTTGGAGAGAAAAAACAATGTTAGCAGGTAGAACAAAAATCTAAACCGGAGGCCACCTGATTGCCAAGTTCCTTCTGTCGCGACACATCAGTGTGCACTTACTTCTAGCACCCATTTTGCAGTACTGCAAACTCCTGTGTCTCCAGGCCTTACAGTTAGCCAGGTGGCTTACTGGGAACGGTCTAATAGTCGTACCACAGGGCTGTGTCATCCGCTGCCATGACCAGCTGTAACCAGTAATGGCTGCCAGGGTAAGGGAGACAGCAAAGAGAGGGGCAAGACGATGAGGTCTGCACCTGATTCTAGTTCTAGAGACTTAAAGCAGAAAGAGACGGCAGGTGCCCAGAGGAGGAGCAAACGAGACAGACACAGTCGGGGAGAGGTAGACTTAAAATTCCTAGAGTTGTAACGTGTCCGTGTGTTCTCTGAGGGTAGGCTTCTCTGTCACCTGGAACCGTAACCCACCTCTCAGAACTGTAAGAATGAATGAGGGTAACGATAAAGTCCCAGCTACTATGCTGGTGGGGAAAGATTTCTGTGCAAGTCCAGTTGGTGGGAACTCACTATTGGTAGACAAGAGGACCTGGCATGGCCTGTCAATCTCCCAACATGCTCTCTGTCTGCTCCTCCCCCTGCCATTAGCTGCAGATGCCTGTGAGCTGAGTGCCCAGCCCAATGGCGGCTGTGAATACCTGTGCCTTCCTGCTCCTCAGATCTCCAGCCACTCTCCCAAGTACACCTGTGCCTGTCCTGACACAATGTGGCTGGGCCCAGACATGAAGAGATGCTACCGAGGTTAGTGACAAACATTGCCCTGGACTCGTAGGGACTCAGTATGCTCCAGCTTTTCCTCCAACTTCCCCGGTTGCCTCTCACATCTGCACCTTCGTCTTATCTAAACGTCCTTGACAGAGTGAGTTCATGGCACCCTCCAAGACTTTCCCATCTCCAAGAAAAGTGCAATGCGCATAAAATGCTTTAAATTCGACTTTCAGGAAGTTTCTAGAATCCCTTGAAAACCAAGTTAATGGGGCCTGGAGTAGGCTCCGTGGCTGAGAGCACTTGCTGCTCTTGCAGAGGACTCTGGCTCAGTTCCTAGCACCTATATGATGGCTTTCAACCATTCCTAACTCCAACTCCAGAAGTTCCAACCCTGATTCCTTCTACTGACTTCTGAGGATACCAGGCGAGCTCGTGGTGCCCAGGCAAAGCACCCGTAGATACAAAATAAAAACAGATCAAAAAGTAAAAATTAAAATGAAGAAAACTTCGAGTAAAGAGCCCTTGGTCCTTGCTGACCATTTGTAGCAGATGCCTGTTCTTAGCTAGACCTGGCACACTGCGTAGATGCCCTTGAGTGCAGTTGTGACTAATGGTGGACTAGCACTTCATCCTCACAACTGGGCTTTGTTTCCCAGTCCCCATGTGTAGCCAAACCTTGGGTTTGAGCATCAGGCCTGTTACATCATTTACAATGTCCAGATTCAACTGTTTAACGTGAAGAATTTAAACCTGACGATGTAACTACAGACGAGGATGAAATGCTTCTCAATTTGTATTTCTGCTCCCTCTGGTCTTTTACAGAGGCCTCCTCCACACTTGTCTCCACAGCTCTGTCCCACGGACCCGTCTTTATCAGATCAAAGTGAAGTGCTAGGACTCAGCTTCAGAGAAGATCACGGCCCATTCGGGGATGGGGGAAAGTTTCACAATAGTGGCATCTGAGCTAAGCCCAGAGGCTGAGCCCCTACTGGAACTCAGCAACCATAACTGGGCACCAAAGCAACAAACTGCTGTCTTTCCCCTCTAGCACCTCCGTCTACCTCAACTACAACCTTAGCCTCTGCTATGACAAGGACAGTACCTGCTACTACGGGAGCCCCTGGGACAACCATCCACGACTCTACCTACCAGAACCACAGCACAGAGATGCCAAGCCAGACAGCTGCCGTCCCTCACTCAGTGAACATCCCTAAGGCTCACAGCACCAGCCCGTCCACCCTGAGCCCTGCAACCAGCAACCACTCCCAGCACTGTAAGGAAGTCAGCTCTGCATTTCGTATAACTTGGGGGAAGCCAAGATGAGGGTCGGGAGTGGCTAGGAAGGAAGATCTTGTAATGTCCACCTCTTAGGAGGAAGCAAGGGAGAGAAGGTCCTGTCCTGGGATTGAGGAAGCTTGGGTGTCCATAAGTTTAAAAGGACCTGGAGGCAAACCATTCGTTCATCTCTAAACGTCAGTCTCCCCCTAAAAGGAACCAATAATAAGCTACACTCGACTTGCTTCTCAAGATGGTCAGGAGAGGCAAAGGCTCCTGGCAGTGGTGGTCAGCAAACAGGAGACAGGACAGGCAGATCTCTAAGTTTTAGGCCAGCCTGATCTACATAGAGAGTTCCAGGCCTGCCAAGGCAATATGGTAAGACCCTGCCTCAAAGAGGGAACTAGGCAAAAGAGGCATTGTGAATGGAAGTGCCCAGCTGCCTGGATATGTGTCAGTGTTCCATGTGTTCCTGAGGTGGGTGTTGTCGAGTTTGGAAAGCTCTATCCGAGCTCCCGGCAGCCTTGGTAAGCTGCCCAGGCAGTAATGTCTGTAAAGTATGATCTGCTTGTGCCTGTTTCCAAATCTTGGATAGAATAACTAAGCTTAGTACTTCTTTAATCCTTGGGAGCAGTAATTGTCCTGTTGGAACAGCTGTATCTCATTAACCAGAAAATACCTTTATAATTGCCGGGGGGCTTCATTTTAAATGATAAACCATCTCTCATTTTTTCCCCATACATGGCTGGCCCAGAAACCAAGCAACCTGGTGACATTGTTCAGATCAGGGCTGTTTAGCCAGCAGAGGCTAGGTTCTAAGAATAGACGTTTGAGGCAGCCTGGTGTTTGCAGAGGTGGAATTCCATTTCCTCTCATGGGGGCAGAGGTCTGAGTGTTCTCTCAGGTCTTGGGACGTTTCCTAGCACATCAGAGCAAGGGGACAGCAGTGCTTCCAATTAGCTTGTTTTCTTCCTTCTTTGTATGCGTGCATGCCTGTGCGTGTGTGCGTGCGGGCGTGTGTGTGTGTATATGTGTGTGTGTGTGTGTTTGTGTGTGTGTGTACATGTTCATCTTTGTGCACGTGTGTGTACTGAAGGTGTATAATATGTATGTGTGCTTGTTGAAGCTGGAGATCAACCTTGGGAGTGTTCTCAATAGTTCTGCAATATAATTCTTGAGACAGTCTCTCACAGAACCTGGAGCTCACTGGTTCAGCTAAAGTGGCTGGCCAGCAAGCTTCAGGTCTCCTCCTGTCTCCTTCCTCAGCCAGGGCTATGGGCACATGCTGCCATGCTTGGCTTTACATGAATTGGGAGCAGAACTCAGATCCCCATCCCTAAATGGCAAGCACTTAACAAGTGAGCCATCTCTCCAGCGCCCTCCAATTAGCTAACTTGGTGAACAGGGCAGCTCCCTGATTAGCCAGAGTTTCTTGAAGTAACATGGAGAAATAGATTGGGGGGCATTGCCAGTGGCTAGCCATTCCTCTCACACCTCAGAGGGCTCTCATGGGATCCCAGGGCATAGAGCTGTACAGGTGTCTCGGGTGTCTTAGAGCTAGGGAAGGATATTTATTTAAAACAATACATTTATAATTACTCTTCATTTAAGAATGGGCTTTTATGTGCCTTTAACAGCAACAAGGATCCTTTAGAGATGGGGTCTCGCTATGTAGCCCAGGCTAGTCTTAACTTGAGGTCTTCTATCCTTACCATCCCGAGTGGGGTGTGATATGCATTCACCATCATGCCTGGCTAACAAACCTTTTTAAATTTAACCCTCATCATAACTACTACCACCTCACTACCATCTTGAATTAGGCAATGCCAGCCAGATATTGTGCTAAGTATCTGATATGATCCCATTTAATCCTTAAATGGACCCCTAAGAGGTAGAAAATATTTTAAGATAAATATAATATACATATAATATACATTATACGTTTAATATTACATTAACTTCCACAGGGTCACACGGGTAATGTGTAATAGAGATAGAATTTGAACCGAGGAAGCCTGACCCAGAAGCCTATGCTCCCAATTACACTCTACTACATTCCAGTATATCAGGTTTTAATCTCTTAGGAAAACAAGCTGGTAGTGCATAGAACAGGCAGACCACCAAAACAGTGGAGACAGTGCATTGGATTTTAGTGGAAAAAGACAGCCAGCCCCATCGGCAGCAAGGAGACCTAAGCTCTCACCTGCCGCGTAGCCCCCAGCTTCCTATTGGACTTGGGTCATGAGTCCTGTGTTCAAATCCCAAGTCTGCATTTATCAAAGTTTAGTTTCCCGGATGTGAAATAACCTCAGTCCTATTTGCCCCTGGAGTTTTGGGGATGTTTAGTGAGACTGAATTATTACACAGTAACTGGGAGCATCACCTTAGAGCAAGGACAAGAAGAGGTTGGGCGGGTGGTCCTTACAGCTCGAGGGCAGGCCGCGCTTGGATTCGCAGTGATGGGGCATCATTCTGTACATGGTGTTTTACAGATGGGAATGAAGGCAGCCAGATGGGTTCAACAGTCACCGCTGCTGTCATTGGGATCATCGTGCCCATAGGTGAGTGCCCGAGGTTTGGGAAAGGCACTAGAGGGACAAAGAACTGTACATGCTACCTGGTTCAGTGTGGGTTCTTGCCCGGCACACATTGTTCTTCAACTTCTGCCCCTGTGTGAACACCCAGGCACATCTACAAGCCCCAGCCACCTCCACAACCCACACTTGCACCATGTGAAGACAAATGACTGCTCCTTGGGGACCCAGCTAGTGTCTCTTGCTCACCACTCTCTCACGTGCCACATTATAGGAGATTATGTATTTGTTAATGGATGAGCTGGGCTGCTTGTCATTTACTGAGTAAATCATCCTGTCTTGTTACTTCCTCTTTGGTTTTCAATAAACATTTATTGAGCAGCTACCACGTGCCAAACTCTAATAAGGAAAGGGAAGGAAGTTAAAGGATAAGTAAGGCAGGGTCCTATCCTATAGATGTCTAGTCTTGGTCTGACAAGATAACTCAGTGACCAAAGCCCTTCCACCAAGACTGACTGCTTGAGTTCTGTCCCTGCAGCACATGGTAGATGCAGGGTTGGTTCCTGCAGTGTGTCCTCTGGGTTCCACACACTCCTCCTTGTAGCAGGCATGCCCCACCCCGCAAAATAAATAAGTAAATGTAATTTTAAAAAAACCCCAGCAGGACAAAGGATACATATAATATGGGTAAGTTGATTATGGCATGACAAATCCTAAGAGTAAGCTGCTACGTTACTGCCGAGGAGTCGCTTTGGTCTAAAAGGGAAGAGAACAGGCGAGGTTTCCCAATGGAAATAATCCTTGAGCTTGAGTTGGCCAAGTCAAGAAGAATCAAGAACAACCCAAGCAGTGCAGACAGCATGTGCAAAGACAGGAGTGGGAGAGACGTGGAGAGAGTTAGGGAGGTTGAACTAGCAGTTCAGTATGGCAGCAATCCTGGATAAGATTCAGAACCCGGGGCTGACTCATTCCCTCCCACTGTGACATTCACTTGTGTCCTGTAACACGTCCATTTTCTCATGCCTGACTCACGTCTTAGCAGTATTTTTTATTGGATTCCCATTTTTAACTCCTGGGCTAGTCGGTATTACTATTGCTGTGATGAACACCATAACCAAAGCAACTTTGGGAAGACAGGACTCATTTGGCTTAGACTTCCCCATCACTGTTCATCATGGAAGGAAGTCAGGACAGGAGCACAAACAGGGCAGGAAGCTGGAGGCAGGAGCTGATGCAGAAGCCATGGAGGAGTGCTGCTTACTGGCTTGCTCCTCGTGGCTTGCTTAGCCTGCTTTCTTAACAAACTCAGGACCACCAGTCCATGGTTGGAACCACCCACGATGGGCTGTGGGCCCTTCCCCCATCAATCATTGGTTAAGAAAATGCCCTATAGGCTTGTCTATAGCGCGATCTTATGGAGGCATTTTCCTAATTGAGGCTCCTCTCAGATGGCTCTAGCCTGTGTCAAGTCGACGTAAGACTAGCCAGCACATCTCCCTTAGGGACTTTGTTCTTTTAGAAGTCACACACAGTAGTGCTAACGCATAATTTATGTGATGCCTGTAGTACAGGCATGGCAGACACATTGGTGTGATAACAGCATCTTGTATTCCTGGGGAGGAAACAGAAAAGTTGTCCCAGAGTGGAGGTGAAGGGTTCTAGAGAAGGTAGCATTTGAATTGGTCTTGAAAGGGCTCACCACAGAAGATGGTCGAGAGACAACTAGTCTAGTCATGAGTGATTCTGTTCCTGCCATCCGTGTGTCCTCTCGGGTTGCTGTGACCCTCACTGAAAGAATCAGTACTTAAATTGAATTAAAGCATTAAATCTAAATGTCTTCTGATCTGAAGGGGAGAAGATGAGTATTATTCACACAAGAAGTAGAGTTAGGCTTTCAAAGACTCCTGGACAGTTATTTACATTTTATTTTCTACGAATTGCCTGCTTGCAGTCTCTTTTTTTTTTTCTTGTGGTTATCTCATTTGTAGAAATCCATAATAAATATAAAAACCTTAATAATACATAAAATAAATACTTTCTCCCAGTCTGCCACTTGATTTTAAATTTGCAATGGTATCTTTTATCATTCATAAATTTATACTAAAGTCTTAGATCTGTTCATCTTTTCTTCTGTTAGTTCTGTGTTTACTGTCTTGCTTAGAAAGGCCCGCTTCATTCTGATTTATTAAAATGTCTCCTAATATTTTCTTCTCCTAACTTAAACTTTCTTCAGTGCTTCATATTATTATTTTAGAGGACGGCCTGAGCCAGAGATTTAACTGTTTAATTTTGTAATTGTACCCGTTCTGATCTGTGAATATAATTCTTTATATATGTGTATAGATTTTCCAAGGCCATATTTAGGGAACCATCATGTCTCTCGGACTTGAGTAATCATCTGTACTGTAGCCGATACATGTCAGCCTATGCAGTCCCCTCACCTAGTACCTGTCTGTTCCCAGGCACTAGCAGTATTTTATGAAATGTTCTTCTTGTAAACATTTTCTTAAATGTTGTTAATGGCTTCTCTTCTAGATGAACTTGAGGGTAATTGTGCCATTTTGTAAAATTTATGATAGGATTCTCATTGAACTTGCTTTGGATATACACACTCATGTGAGAGGAATTTACATTTTTACAGGATCAAACTTTCCCACTTAAGACATGGCATCTTTATTTCCGGCTTCACTTATGTCCTTTAGCAGACCTTGATAGATCATGTGGCATTTGCCTACTTCTTATTAGGTTAGTCTAGTCATTTTGTAACTTTTACTAGGCCATCATGAATGTGCCTGTTCCGTGACATTTTCCAATTGGTTATCTATTTGGGGGAATTATGTTTGTTTGGATGGTGTTTTTTTGGGCAAGGTTGCAGAAATTCTATAAGTCAGACTGGCCTGCACTAATCAGTGCAGGCTGTCCTTAACCTTTTGATAATTTTCCCGTCTCTGTCTCCTGAGCTCTACAATTACGGGCACGAGCCCCACATCTGGCATTCTGATGTGTTACTGCCTACTAAAAGGAAGGCTATTGATTTTTTATATTGATTCTTGAGTAAGTAGATTACTTCTAATATTCTTTTACCTGCTCCTGTAATGTTCTTTTTCTTGTTGCCATCTTTAATTATGGTACTCTCACTCAAACAGAAACCCCTCTACAGCACCCTAAATCATCTCCACCAATGTGCACAGAACCACTATGCGCTCTGGTGGGCACGGTCTGGGAAACTCGGTTCCTGCAGACCCTGGGTTACCTCTGCGATTCTCCATGCCCAGCTGAGTTCTTGTCCATTCCCATCCTCCTAATCTAACTCTTTGTTTGCACTTGCACCAGTTCTAAAAGATCTGTCCATCAGGTTGGAATCAAGCATAGATTCCTTCCTAGGCCTTGGCCCTGGACCTGTAAGACACCCCTTCCTCTGTTCTGACAAAGGGACAGAGAGTGTGCTAGGTCTTGACTTTCCCATCTGTCCAACAAGAACCAAACTGCTTAGTATTTTTAACCAGCTCTGAAGTCTTTGACTGTGTTGCCCTTCTGTATCCTCTTCTAGAGACTCTCCTTGTCTGATGGAGCCTTAGAGTTGGAAAGACATGCAATTTGGAGGGAGGGTGACCTTCTGAAGAGTTCCAGATTAGCAGCAGTATTAGGGTACAGATTTGGGAAAACACTTCTCAGTTATTTAGCAAGTGTCACTGAGCACATACTAGGTATGAGCACAAAGAAAGAAAGAAACACACCCAGGACTGGAGAGATGGCTCAGTGGTTAGGGACTCTGGCTGTTCTTCTAAAAGACCAGAGTTTACTTCTCATCATCCATGTCAAGTGGCTCACAACCAACTGTCTCACCAGTTCCAAGATAGCAGATGCCTTTTCCTGGTCCCCACCCATACCTGTGTATGCTTGTACATATGTATACACTCACAGACACACATACCATACACATAAATAAAAATGATAAAAATCACGTTTTTCTAAGTTAGCACAGCCCTCAAAAGCTCAGTTCGGTTGAGAGAACAGATATTTGAAAGTAAGTGTGGCCTGGGAACACACCTAAGGGAGCAGCGGGGTCTTCCCAGAGCGGTTGAGAAAGATGTTACAACAGATGAAGGATTAATGAAGGAACGAAATGGTGAGAGGACTCAAGCAGGAGAAAATGAGTGCTCAGACGGAGCTGGGAAGCCGAGGGGTAATGAGGTTGGGGGGGTGGCAGATGGGTGCTGATGCTGGGCCAGAGCTCCTGGTTGCTCAGTGTGTTGTGGCCTTTCCCCCCAGTGGTAATAGCCCTGCTGTGTATGAGTGGGTACCTCATCTGGAGAAACTGGAAGCGGAAGAATACCAAGAGCATGAATTTCGACAACCCAGTGTACAGGAAGACAACAGAAGAGGAAGAGGAAGATGAACTTCACATAGGGAGGACGGCTCAGATTGGCCATGTCTACCCCGCAGTAAGTACTCCTCGCTAGGAGAGCTCCTTCCCTTCCTCCTTTCCATTCACCACCCCCCTCCCTCCTTCCCTCCCTCCCTTCCTTCCTTCCTTCCTTCCTTCCTTCCTTCCTTCCTTCCTTCCTTCCTCCCTTCCACCTTATCAAGAACCTCCCACATATCAGGCACAGTTTTGGCTCTGGGAGAGCACAGCCATACTGAAGCAGGCGATGGGGGGAGCAGAGTATCAGGATATCTTTTACCTGCAGGGTCTTCCTGGCAGTTAAGAAGCCAATGACTTTCTGCAGAAGGGTAACTGGCTGAATTCTGACACGCTCTGAATGCCAGTCAAATGCCAGACACCACACGAGACATCAAGTATTCAGAGTTAATAAAAGAGCACATTGCTGGAGTATTAGAGATGCTTGGTGTCATGGGGTGGAGGCTGAAGAACCTGTCTTTCTAGGAAGCCTTCCTAGGCTTGCTTCTTCTCCCACAGTTCCCTGGGCCTCTCCATCCACAATCCTCTTACCTTTTGCTTAGCAGTTAAGCCACTAGACTGTGAGGTCCCTGAGGGCAGATCCGATGTGGTTAGTCTGTTTCCCTGGGCTTGGCATAGCACAACTGGCTTTAACGAGTGCTGAATGGATGGATGGTGTAGGAGCACAGCAAGGGGGCTGCTGGTTCATCTGGGGATCCAGTGCATAGAATGACTCCCAGTAACACATGAGCTGTGTCTTTAAAAAAAAAATAGTAATTTTCAGGTAGGGAAGGATAGAAATGGCATTCCAAAGAGAATCGTGTGGAAAGGTTTAGAGGCATGGAAGAGTATGGCCCGTTGGGGAGTGAGGATTAGGAAGTGGTTAGAGCAGGTGTCATTGATGCACAGCAGAGTCAGGGGGCTGAGTATGACCTCAGAGGTCATCCAGTCCATCCCCCTGTCAGGCAATCAGCAGCTATGATCGCCCACTGTGGGCAGAGCCCTGTCTTGGGGAGACCAGAGACCTGGAAGACCCAGCCCCTGCCCACAAGGAGCTTTTTGTCTTGCCGGGAGAACCAAGGTCACAGCTGCACCAACTCCCGAAGAACCCTCTTTCCGAGCTGCCTGTCGTCAAGTGCAAGGTAGGGCAGTGCCACTCTGAGCCGGAGGGGCTGGTGAGTGAGGGCCTTAAACCTAGGCAGCTACAGCCAATCCTAGCGGACTTTCTGATTTTAGAAAGCGACACTGTAAGCTTGATATCGGGACAGAGGAAGAAAGGGCTTGTTCTAGACAGAAGAAACAGCATGAAAAATAATGTCACTCAAGGTGTGGCAGACAAACTGCTGTTGAAGCAAACTAAAGGAGAGATGTGTGAAACAGTCGGATGGCGTTGTGAGGGTTAGCAGATGCTCTCGAGGCTCCGTAAGTCTATAACTGTGGCCAGTGCTGCCAAACAGATTTTTAGAGCTCCGAGAAGGCATGGTACAGGAAGCCTAGAGCTTGGAGAGAGAAAATGACTCTGTCCCATTGTTCCATGGCCCTGCCATCATGTCTACTAGTGAGATGAAAGTAAAAACCCCAGTCTCTGCTTCCTGAGGTTATAGAGTGTAAGGGCAGTCTGTAAATTACAAGTCAGTCTACACTAAAGAATCGTCATTTCCAGAGAAGGAGATAATGCAGTGAAGTTACTCTGATTAATAAGGTGGGATCTCTGAGTTCGAGGCCGGCTGCACTACAGAGGGAGTTGCAGGACAGCCAGGGCACACAGAGAAACCCTGTCCTGTGTGATAAGCTCCTGCTAGTCACATGCTAGAGACATGGAGGAAGCAGAGGGGTACTTGGCAAGCACCGACGGTGTCAGACACTGCTTTTCTTGTGTGGGGTGGTAGTATCAGTTTCATTTACAGTTGAGAAAACTGAGACCCACAGGATTTTAACAACTTCCCCAGGATCATAGCCAGAAAGTGGCAGAACCAAGATTAACTCCAGGTAGTGCGCAGAGGCCCGAGTTCCTTCCACTCTGTCATGGGGTGCATGTCCTCCAAGCTCTGGAAATCAGAATTCTCACCCTCCTGTCTGTTTCTGTCCTCTTCTCCTCTAGTTTTGCCATCACTACTGGGGCCTGTCTTTGGCCTAGATGGGTGTGGCAAGAATAAGGGTGGCTTGACAATATCACTGAGAGTAAAGCATGCATGGAGAAATTAAAGATAACTCAAAATTACCTTGAAAGGCAAGCAATGGGTTTCTTTTTTTTTTTTCTTTCTTTCCTTTTGGTCACATGTAGCATGTCCAGAGTTGGAAAATGCTTATTCTATGCTGGTTAGGTTAGACTAGACTACTTTGGACATCATACTTGCTAGATAGCATGTAAGAACTCCAGACTCAGTTTTCCATCGAGTTTCTCACGCATCCCATGAAGTAGGTGCAAGCCTCACTGACAGCTGATGAAACCAAGGCTTAGAACAGTGCAGTGAGGCTGGTGCAAATCATGTAGCTCTGAGAGAGGCAATGCAGCTCGGGTCCATCCAAAGATGGTGGCCGGAAATGAGGAGAGTGGCAGTTAGGGTTCACTCACAATGAGCCAAGGAACGTCGGATTCGTATCCTTGTTCAAAAATAAGTTTTGGAGCTTTCTGGTCCAGAACTCTGAGACTAATGCAGAGCAGGGAGATATAAATCACACAAGTGTAGCAAAGAATTTAACCCTTCAGGGAGCAGAGCCATTGGTTAGCCATTTGAGGCAGAAGAGAGTTGAGCATCCAGTAACTGGAAGTGAGGGACAGGAGAGGGAGGAACTGAATTACTTGTATCGTTTTCCAGTACTCTTTCATCATTTAAGAGGGGCACCAGCATGGTACCTGCCTAATTGTGATTTGTGTTCTGGGGATAGGTGGCTAATAGCCCAAGGTTTAACATTCAACAGTTGACCCTCTTTAAGTTCACCCAACTTGAACTACTATAAGGAGCCAAGGTTAGGTCTTTGCTACCTTTCTTTCTGAAAGGACAGAACAGAATGGTGGGGAAAAGCTACACTTGTAGATCTGCACAGACATGGGCTCAAACTTGAGTTCAGCCATTTGCTGTGTGATCCAGAGTTGACTGAGCCTCGGTTTTCTCACCTCTAAAATAAGTCAGGTAAATCTCATCATTGGCAGTGAAGATTATATGAACTAGTGTCTGTACAGGAATAGTGCGTCTGATTTTTTTGTTGCCATTCGGTAAGGATTGCCTCTTATAGCTCTAACGATGATTTCTTTGGTCTGTTTCCCCAGCGAGTGGCATTAAGTCTTGAAGATGACGGACTGCCCTGAGGATGGGCCCGCCCACTTCGTGCCTCATGGAGTTCAGTCCTATGCACTACTCTCTCTGGATGGTGTGTGATTGGATGAATGCCATTTCTATATATGGGTCTGTGTGAGCGTGTGTGAGTGCGTGTAACTTTTTTTAAATTTATGTTGCGGAAAGGTAACCACAAAGTTATGATGAACTGCAGACATCCAAAGGATGTGAACGTTTTTATATGTATAATGTTTTATACACTTTTTAACTGGTTGCACTACCCGTGAAGAATTCATGGGACAGCCACTGCTGAGTGACTAACATGATGCACATAACCAAACGGGGCCAATGGTACAAACTTTACTCATCATTTGAATACAGTATTTACAGAGGATGTTTGATTTGAGAGCTTTTTTAGGTTTGAGGAGCTTGGTTTTTTTTTTTTTTTTTTTTTGTAAATAAAATTATGCTTTGTGGCTATCCATCAACATAAGTATAAAAAGAAAGAACACTTCAACTCCTTTTCCCATCTAGATTATTTATTAACATATTTCAAAAGTAAGGTTAGCTCTATAAATAATTTAGAGAAGCGAGAGTATTTATTTTTGGTATGATTGGCCCACTGCACAGACTCTGTGTTTATGTGTGTGTGTTTGTGTGAGAGAAAAAAACCTGTAGGGAAGAGGCGCGCTATGACTATTGCTCACATACATACAAACAGTTATTTTAAAATGGTCCACAAGAGGGGTGTCTAGTTTTCAGAGACACCTTCAGAAACTTTGCTCAGAGAACACAGATGCCATGGTTTGTGCAGAGATGTGGTGGGAAAGGTAGATCTTTTCACCTATGGCTACTCCTGAGGTCCTGACAAGCCAGCACAAAGCTTTTCAGTTCCTCTGAGGCTGTCATGATGCCCACCTAGGCTTTCTGGTCAGTGTGCAGATACTGCACGGGGGTTACAAGCCCTCATGAGCTCAAGACAGCAGAGTCCTTCCTTCAAAATTCAGCTTAGTGAGGGCTCGGGTCAGCTTCAGTAAGCTTCCTCTGAAGCACCTGAAGGTCGGGCCTTTAGAGCAGCTGTTCTCAACCTTTGTAGGTCAAAAAGACCCTTTCACAAGGGTCACTTAAGGCATCGGAAAACACAGATACTTACATTATGGTCCATAACAGTAGCAAAATTACAGTTATGAAGTAGAAATGAAGTGATGTTATGGTTGGGTCAGTACAACATGGACTGTATTAAAGCTTCTGAGGCGTTAGGAAGGCTGAGAACCCCTACTCTAGAGCTAAGTGAAGGCATTTCTAGGATTTCCAAGTTTACTGTAAGAACAGGCTCAGGCACTGAAGCTCTGAGTCGCGTGAATGAGGACGACAATTTTGGAATAGGTTTGGTTACACCTATTTCTCATCCCCTTACTTTCTACCATTTTTCTTACGTAGGGGAAACATTTTAAGAAAATACACATTTCTTACGACCGTATGTTCACATGGATAAGACTAAGTCCAAAAGTGTGAATACGTCCAAATTTATATTTTGGGGAAATACCATGAGATATTATAGCATATCGGGCATGTTTCATTGCTTTATAAATAAAAGGAGAAACTCTAGGTGTTTGTATAGAATTTTCTTCATATGTAACACCTTTACATTTTCTGAGCCTTGGGGATGGGGTGGGAGAAATGCCATTTTTCTGTCTGTGGAATCCTCTATTGGAAATGTAATCCCATAGTCCCAGAAGGAATTCAGTCCCCACTAGCTCTCTCTGTTCTATAATCCACTCCAGCTGAATGACCAGGACAACTATGACACTTCTGTGTTTGGCTTAAGTGGTGGCAGACTAATGTCTAAATTTGGCACAACTGGAATTTGACATTTGAGACATATGTTTCCGTGTTCCCACACGACAGCTTCCCCCAAACCGGTGAAGCTCGAATGGCTCACCTGCTTGACGCCCTTTCGACTTCCAGGCAGGCCATCTGGAGGCCTGTCCTCCTCTTCCCAGGAGCTTGCTCTGTGTCACTCATGTTGTCCTAACCTTTAAAAAATGGCTGTGTTCCAAGCTTGGCCATTATGTCTGGCGACTTCTTTTTGGATGCGTGTGTTGATGGTCTTGAGATATTAATTGAATAAATGCGGCTGGCCCCTGACTCCATTCCAGTCTCAAGAACAGGTAGCCCAACTCCTCTGGAGCTCACCCATCTCTGTTCATCCAGGGATGAAAAGGAAAATCAGTTCTTACTGAAAATAAGGTGGAAGTGAAAGCATCAAAATTTATACAAGGCAGGCATTGTCTTTTTCTTTTTTTCTTTAATCTGCCTTCAAGGAAACCGAGACCGTGATAGTTAGTGCATAGTTTCTGAACTTTTAGTCAGATCCTAGCCTTCACAACAGGGTTGAAACATACCATCTAGGGTTTCCAAAAGGTGATTAATAAGATTAAATTATTATCAAAATACCATGTTTCCTGAATGCGCGACAGCTGCAGTCTGAAAGTAACCTACAGTAAACAGACGGACAAATCCAGGGGCGGCTGGAGAGCGGAAGCACTCTGAGGAGGCAGACCCACTTCCTCCTATCCTCGGAGACTTTTCGAGCCGCAGTCTGGGTTTAATTCAGATCTTCTGTTGCCCTTCTCCTCTGCATGTGTATCCACAGCTGGTAACATCCAGAAGAAAGCTTAGTGATAAACCAAGAGGGCAGAAAGTTCAGCTAACTACTTATGAAAACGAAGCGAACCCTCTCTTCTCTGGAAGAGAACTTTGGGCGGCCTGAGCAAGGTCTCAAGCCTGCTTCCTCTCCCACAGCTCTCTGCCCTGTGGGTTGATGAAGGCACTAACAGAGATGACCTTCCCGAAACATCAGACTATAACTTTGTTTACTCTTCAGCATGTGTGTACACGGAGAGGGACAGACTGAGATGGCTTCTGACTCAAGGAGTAACAAGAATGAGAGGGGATTTAAATGGATGGCAGTGAATCCTGTTGAGCCCTTCAGTTATTCTCATGTCTTTGCAACATACTCTCTAAAACGATTCACTAGCTGCTGTGTGCCCGGCATTGCAAACATCACAGGTGCATTCAACGTTTTTCACCCTTTCAGAACTCACAGCAGTACATGTGGATACAAGAAAAGAAAGAGTAAATTTCCCATAGATTTCACTTAGACTACTCCCAGAGCAGAGAGAGAGAGAGAGAGAGAGAGAGAGAGAGAGGAGAGAGAGAGAGAGACCATTTTACCTGAAGAGGTGAAAAAATTCGGTCTACATAGAAGTGCCCCAAAGCCAAGTCTTAAACATTAAAAAGTGGTGTTCAGGCTGCTTCTGTGAGAAGAGAGATTGGGCTAAGACTGAGGAGTGAATCGGCAACAGGACTTTTAAGGAAAACATGGATTCATTACACCTGGAATAAAGAACTTTAAGAGGTTTGGCAAGATGTGAAACTGGATGGAAGAAAATTTCAACATAGGCACTTTATAAAATAATGTCTGATCTAAGTAAGTGGACATTTCTTTGGTCAGTTCCTGTGTGCAAGGCATCATGGGAAACTCACTGCCAGCACTTTGCAGGCATCCACCTCAAGCTGTCCGGTGGCCACGGGGAGATGACGTTATTTACTTATTCGAGTCAGAGATTTTGATGTGGTTAGTGAGAACAGACAGGCAGTGGGATTTTGAACTGAAGCATGCCATGTTGCCGAGCAGCACCTTTGAGATGTTCTCGCCTGTGAGGAAGAGAAGATGATAAAGAGACAGAATCTGGAGAGGGCACCCCAATCACACTACAGTCGGGTGCTACCGGGTGGAGGAGAAACCATTCTAACCCCACAGCACTACAAGACTCCTATCCCACCACGCATTCACCATTTCACGAAACGGCAGTAAGTCAGCAGTTTCAAATTATGTGATTTCCTTCCCCATAAATGCATGCAGATAGGGAGTCGGTCTCCGTACACTATATTTTTAGGGTGTTTGGGAGTTTCCAGGATGTGAAGAATTTAGAAGGCGGAGGATTCAGGGCCTCAGATTCTCAGCTAACTAGATAAAGCTTCAGTCAGGCTGGGCACCATGTGCACAGTCTTAAGAATCAGCAGGAAATGCATTTGCAAAACACATGCTGTAAAAAATTAATTTTAAAAAAGCTACCTGTATAAATATATATATTTAAAAGCAAGGTTTTGATACTTTTTTTTACAAAAACTACAAGAGAAGACTGTACAACCCACAGGCTTTTAAAATAGCATTTTGTTCTCTATAAGCTGTTAATATGAGGGGTAAGGTACTGGTTTGCAAACTCACACAATCCAATGGATTTTCTTGTTTGTCACCCCGCTCTCCAAATTACCATAATTGGTGTAATAGTAGGGCATGTAAAGTTATTGGGTCACATAAACCATTTCTGCTCTTGTCATCCTGGGTTCCGTTAGCTCCTGTACTCAGGAATCTAGCTTCTTCCAGAGGCAGAGGGACCGAAGCAAGTGTGCTCCATTTCACTCGCTGTACTGACATCATCCAAATGTGGACATTTGTAAAATCAGCACACTATTTCTATAGAGACATTAAATTCATTTTTTAAAATCTGTTTTGTTTCCTTGTAGTGATTGGGGGGGGGGGTGAGCTCTCACCAGCTAACCCTGGAATGTATACCAAAGGTTTTGCACAAACATCTGAATCTTAGCAATAAGTATTCAGTATTATCCACTCCCGTTTTATAAAGAAATGTAAAGTAACAGCCCAAAGCCACATTGTTCTTTATAGTAGTCCTAAAGAATAGAATGTGTAGCACTCTGTCTTAGGGATTTACTGCTGTGAACAGACACCATGGCCAACGCAAGTTTTTTTTGTTTTTTGGGTTTTTTGTGTTACATTTTTTTTCCTTTTTTTTTTAAATTGGGTATTTCTTATTTACATTTCAAATGTTATTCCCTTTTTCAGTTTCCTGTCCATAAGCCCCCGCCCCTTCTAAAAGGGTGTTCTCTTCCCTATCCACTCCCCCTTACTGCCCCCCTCCACAATTCCCTACACTGGGGGTCCAACCTTGGCAGGACCAAGGGCTTCTCCTTCCATTGGTGCCCAGCAAGGCCATTCTTTGCAGTTGGAGCCACGGGTCAGTCCATGTATAGTCTTTGGGTAGTGTAGTGGTTTAGTCCCTGGAAGCTTTGGTTGGTTGGCATTGGTTCAGTGCAAGTCTACCTTCACCAGTAGCCTTCTATGGCTTCTCACAGTGCTAAGCCTCAGCTGCTCTTCCTGACCCCTTCATGCCTTCAAAACCAGTATCACCTAGGTGGCTCTTACAACATTACTAAGTCCAGCTGCAGCACAAGATACAACCTTGGCTATCTCTGGAACACAGCTTCTTTGTGCTCTCAGAAAACACTTCCCAGAATATTTCACCTCAGTGATGTTGGTCTCTTCTTAATCAGCTGATTTTTAGCTCCAGCTGACCAGCACCAATTGTCCCAGTAGTCCCTTCTATTCTGGTCTCTAAAGCCAGAGCTACATGGCCAAAACTGCTGAGTTCTGCTGCTTGCTGGTGCTGGAACATTGTTCTATTACATTATCACCAGCTTTCTGTTTTCCAACTCTTTCAAAAGCTGCCTAAAGTTGGCTGTCCTGGAACTTGCTCTGTAGACTGACTTTGAACTCATGCCTGTCCCCTAAATGATGGGATTAAAGGTGTGTACCACCACATCTGGATCTAAAATGTCCTGTGTCCCAGGCTGACCTTGAACTCAGAGGTCTGTTTGCCTCAGTCTCCAGGAATTACAGGCATATACTACCATGCCTGGTCCTAAAATTAGCCAGGTAGGATCTTGCCCCAAGGTCACCACCCCCTTAATACAATTTAATATCTGTGAACACAGGATTCAGCTCCATTCCACTTTCTGGTGCCCTTTTAATACTTAAACCATAAAAAATATTTTTCCTTTCGAAGCTTTCTATGCTTGTTCAAAATGCTCTTCATAAGACTTTACCAGAGAATAACATTTCTGCTGGGCTTTTTTGAGACTTCCTTTGTCAATGCAATTAATCTGAGTCTCTTCACCTTAGTGCCAGGCAGACTCTTCAGACAAGGGCAAAACGTAGCCGCATTCTTCACCAAAATACCACAAAAATAGTCTCTAGGCTATATATTGAAATTCTCTACTGAAACCTCTTGGGCCAGGTCTGCACAATTCAAATCACTCTCAGTAACAAAGTCTTCCATATTCCTACTAGGATAGCCCATTAAGCCCCATTTAAAGCATTCCATGGCTTTCCAAATCCAAAGTCCCAAAATCCACATACTTTCAAACAAAAGCATGGGCAGTTCTATCACAGCAACACCCCACTCCTGGATGGCCTGAAACACTATATCGGCCAGACTGGGCTTGAGTGCAGAAATCCACCCGCCTTTGGCTCTGGAGTGCCACCACCATCCCTGGCTGCTACTGCATTTTAGAAAGATCACTTTGGTTCCCTTGTAAGCTAGAGTGGAAAATGGAAAGACCAGAAGCGTAGTACTCGGAGGTAGGTAGTTGTTAAAGTAATCCATGTTAGCACTGCGATGTGACCCATGTGCATGTGATGTCTATGCAAATTGGAAAATGAGGGGATCTGAAATGAAATATCTTAACGTAAACTCACAGAGTTCTGCTCCACTAGGCCTCTGAAGTGCTGGAATTAAAGGCATTGGCCACCATGCCCAGTCCTGACTGGGTATTTGTTAAGAGGCTTCCATGAAACTGGATTCCTAAATAAGATGACTAGGAGTAGGCATCCAGCATCCATTTAGCTGACCTACAATCCCTGTCCTGGACATCAGTTATCTTGGAAGACAGGGAAGAATGAAAGGCAACTTGTTCATGAGTGGTGACCCTCTGGAGGGGATTACTAGTTACAGGTCAGTCTGGATCATGTAAAATAAAGAAATAGCAGGGAGGGGATGTTGGCTAAGTGAAGGCAAGTTTCAGGCAACATTATGGAATGGGGAAGGAGTCTTTGAAAATAGCTTTCTTAAAAAACAGTTAAGTAAACCCAACTTTGTTTTATGTCGCAGACCACCCAGGGGAGTGTGTCAGCAGAGGGACCAAGGCTTGGATTTTAGGTAGAGAACAGATTTGGCGTGACAGACAGACACAAACTCGAGGTGTGTGCTGTTGTAAGAAGCTTTACTTCTTGGCACATATTTAAGCAGTTAGAACAGGTACATCATAATTGGCAATCATCTAGCTCTTATTTATTACCCCACCAAATGTCCCTTGTAGAGAGGAAAGCTAAACATACAGTCTAGGAAACAGTTCTCAACTGTAAACAATAGTTTAAAAAAAAACTGCAGTTATACCGCCAGATTTGTGGGCACCAGGTATGCAGTCATCATTTATCTTTATCATAATAAAGTTTAAACTCTATTATTTATGGCCCCTCAGAATAGGAAGGAAACTTTTGTAACCATAGTTAACTCTTGATAAGTTTGTTCAACTTGTTGGAACTTGTCTATGATCTTTCTAAAAGAATCATTACTATTTTGAATCATGCTAAACAAAACTTTTTCAAAGGTGGGGAAAGACTTTTCTGGAACAGTCATATTGTTAGTAACTGCAATTAATTTCTCTCCTATTTACTGGGAGCTAATGGGTACAGCAGTAGAATTCATCACAGCCGTTGAGTTCATCAGGATCATGATGGTGTGAGACGTTTCCATCTCTGAACTTTCAGTTCTTGAGACATCTAAAGGAACATGACCATCTTCCCACACTGCTATATTCTTAAAATCAGATATTGTTGACAGGCTTAAAGCTGCCAAGATCACCAAGGCTAGAACACAGAAGGCACCTCCACCGCAAGCATAGACCCCAGTCATCATATTTTTGTAGGGAGGCTGTCAGGGACCTCCAGGAGGCCGAGCCATTCTAGGCACAGGCCTCTGTTCTGGATAGAAACGAAGCACAAGAGCTTCCTGTCACACAGACTCTACTAGAGTGGGTGTGACAGTTTTACTGGTCTCAAACTCGTGACCCCTCTGCATTACACTCTTTAGCGCTAAACCATAGACATTCACTGCTCTCCGGCCTCAAAGCCAACTCCTGATCAGCACACTGGGGAGTGGAAGAAGGGGGGCAGCGTGCTCATAGATGGGCGAATCATCTTGCCCCATTTTACTGTGGAAACTCATCCAGGTTCAAAGTGTGAATAGCCTCGTTCGACTCACTTGTCTCTTTAAATTGAGGTTGAGCCTGACTGGACTCCAGCACTCTGTGTTGGGGCTGAAACCCAGGTGAAGCTCTCTCCGGATGCAGTTCTCAGATGCCAAGACCTTCCAGAATTCTTGACGTCCCGCGAAGGGGGCGTGGTCTTTATCTTGCTTCAAGGCTAGGGGGCGTGGCAAATTCGTTCCCGCCTCCGGAGAGTGAAATAAAACTCCTAGTGTCGCGGTGGCGGACGTCATTTCCGCGCGCCACCATTACGCCGGTGTGGGACTCAGACCGCAGACAGTGCTAGTGTCATCTGTTCCTAAAGTTCGGTCTTGCTTGTCCCTTGCGAAGCATGGAGAGTGACTTTTACCTACGTTACTACGTGGGTCACAAAGGCAAGTTTGGTCATGAGTTCCTGGAGTTTGAATTCCGACCTGACGGTAAGAGCGGCCTCCTGCCTGCGGGGAATGGGACCGGACCCGGGGAGGGCGGAGGAGAAGGCGGGCTCCGGAATGTAGCGAAGCAAGGGACTCAGACCCGTGGTGCTGTTGGGTTGTGAAAGGCGCATTCCTTTGTCGGCTTCATTGATTCTTTCTGTTCATCCGCTGGAGCGTCTTAGTAGATTTTTAAAAAGCCAGATTGCTTACATTTCAACAAAGATCGAGTGCCCATCTTAGATTGGGCTGTTTTCCAGTCTGGGGACAGAGCAACGAAAATAAATGTTCCCCTCTCGTGAAGAAACCACAAACAGTGATCTCTTGTAGTGAGGAGTGATCAGAAAATAAGGTCGCTTTTAGAGAGAACTCTGAAGAGCCGGTATTTGAATTAAGCCGTAATTGAAAATGGATCAATTTTTGAAGTTCAGGAAGAAAAAAAGCATCTATAGGAGTAGCAAGTGTCAAGATTATAGGACCGCAAAGAACCAGACATATTTCAGGTGGTCATTGGGGTGACTGGAGGACAGTATTAGATGTTAGGCGGGAGCCTCACTGTACAGGTGTTTGTAAGGCATGAATAGGGGCAACAGGAAACAGTTGAAAACTTTAAGAGACTGGTTCGTTCTTTAAAAAGTATCCTGGACAAGAAAATGTAGCAGCAGGCCTAAGTAATTACATTACTCTAGTTCTCTGATTCTTTCAATAGCTGTCCTCTGTCTTCCTGACAAAATTCAAACCCCTACCTTGGCATACAGCCAAGATTGAGTTCCTGCCTGCCCTTCCAGCCCCAGCCCTACAATAATCTTTCCACGCTCAGAATCCAATCTTTGTTTATGCCTGCAGCATCCCAAGCACTTTTTATTTAGTTTGTAGTCTCTTCACTGTGACTTCTGTCCAAAACACTGTCTTGTCTTTTCTTGGTCCCTTAACCTGTCCCTACATTTTACTGTACATCCCATAGCCCGCCCACTCACTCAAAGTAACTTTATGTATGAACTTCAGCCTACATTAGGTGGTTCTTTCCAAAGCTTACTCTTGTTTCTTTCTACCACAACACCTAATACACTGGGCTGTTTTATTGTTTTGATTTTGAGAAAGATTCTTACTGGGTAGCCCTGTCTGTTCCAAAATTGCAGTGCAGACCAGACTAGCCTCAAACTCAAAGAGATTCACTTACCTCTGCCTGCTGGAATTAAAGGTGTGTGTCACCATGCCCCTCCCTCCTTTTCTTTTCCCTTTCTTCTCCCCCTCCCGCGCCCCCTCCTTCTCTCTCTCTTTCTTTTAAATCTTCATCTTCAAGGTATGCCCAAGGTAGTCTTTTGGCTGTACACATAGGCAAAGGGCCTTATGAACTGAATGTGCTCAATTTAAAAATGCAGAGATAGGGGCTGGAGAGATGGCTCAGTGGTTAAGAACACCGACTGCTCTTCCAGAGGTCCTGAGTTCAATTCCTAGCAACCACATGGTGGCTCACAACCATCAGTAATGGGATCCGATGCCCTCTTCTGGTGTGTCTGAAGACAGCTACAGTGTACTCATATACAAAAAAATAAATAGATTTAAAAAAAATGCAGAGATAGATCAGTGACCATGTGCATGTCTGCATGTCTGCCTGCTTGCTTGCTTGCATGCATATGCAGTTTCTGTAGTTTTCAAAGTACTTTCACAACCCAATTGAATGAACATCAGCATGATTCTCTGTAGGTAAGATAGCAATTAAAATTCCCGTTTACAGCTGGGTATGCTAACCTGCAGAAGCTGTTTGCCAGAGTTGAGAATGTGTTCGTTTGCTACATCACCGTACCTCTGCCAGGACTCTAGTTCATGCACAGGTCGGTCTTCTGGTGCTCAGTGGTTGAACATGAAATACCAGAAAGACTGATATCAGAGCTGGGAAATGGGTTGGATATAATTTAGGCAAAGCTGATATTCTTAGGAGGGTAATGCTGCTATGTTCATGTTTTCTAATACATTGCATTCATTTTTTTTTTCTCCCAAAGGTAAATTGCGATATGCCAACAACAGCAATTACAAAAATGATGTCATGATCAGGAAAGAGGTACAGACCTTCCCTTCCCTTCGAGTCAGCCTTCTGTTTCACATGGTTTGTGCTCTCTCTAGTGATGGTAATGGAAGATGTAGTGTGGGGAGTGTAAACAGGTAGATTATTTCTCAGGTCTCTAATTCGCTCTTTTCCCTCCTCGCTGAATCAATAGCTGAGAATAGCTAGTAACTGTTTGAAATCTGTGTATCTTGATTTGTACCCTTGTTATGCCCCTTCCTGACCATGTGATCTCAGACAAGTTCTCTGGCTGAACTTGGTCTCTGTAAAACAAAGGATAAGAAAACCTTCCTCTCCCAAGGGCTGTCATAGAATTAAATATATTTACATTGTTTGATATAGTTCCTAGTACATAGACTATGACGAGAGCATTGGATTTGCTTCTGAAGAGGAAAGAGATCGGGAAAGTCTTTTAAGTGCAGGCTGATGCCTTGTGTGACACTAGGAAGTTTACATATATGTATATTCTTTAATCGTGATTATAAAAGCCCATGTGACTAAGTATTGTGCTGTATTCTCATATAGGAAGATGATAACCTAGATATTAAATCTGAGGCTTGTTCATAGTTACTCTTATCTGTCTTGTAAGAGATAATGATAGGAATTTGGGCATATCCATATCTCAGTAAAGTTCGTTTGTGCTCCATTCTGCTGGGATTTCTACCATATCACTAAGGCTTCATCAGAACCGTTTTCTTTTAGCCACTCTTACACTTGAAAATGACAGTCAGTATGTCTTCATACTATTTAGCAGTTAATTTTGTGCCATGTCAGCATCATATCTTTTTCTGTGTTTTGCATGACCTAGTGCTCCTCCAAAGCGTACTATCTAAGAATGACTAGGATGGGGCTGAGCTGATAGAGTGCTTGTCTTCATGAGGCCCTGGGTTTCATCCTTAGCTTCACAGAAACAGGTTGTGGTTGTCATGTCTGTAATATCAGCACTGTGGAGGTGAAAGCAAGATGGTCATCAAGAGTTCAAGGCCAGTCTCAGCTGCATAAAACCATACCTTTAAAGGGTGATTTAGTTGTCTGTTACCACTGTAACAATATATCTGACAGAGGCTATTGCAGAATTATTGACAAGAATTATTGACAATCCCAGGACTTTGTAGTAATTCAATTAGACACGGTGGTGGTGGTGGTGGTGGTGGTGGTGGTGGTGGTGGTGGTGGTGGTGGTGGTGGTGGTGGAGGTGGAGGTGGAGGTGGAGGTGGAGGTGGAGGTGGAGGTGGAGGTGGAGGTGGAGGTGGAGGTGGAGGTGGAGGTGGTGGTGGTGGTGGTGGTGGTGGTGGTGGTGGTGGTGGTGGTACGCCACTTTAATCCCAGCACTTGGAGGCAGAAAGAGGCGAATCTGAGTTCAAGGCCAGCCTGATCTACAGAGCAAGTTTCAGGTCTACACAGAGAAACTGTATGGAAAAAAAACTTTAAAAATTAATTAATCAGTTAATCAATTAAAGTTCATAGCAAATTGGAAGCCAGCGGGACTAAATGAGACTCTCAAACAAAGAAGAGATTTTTTTAGGCCATCATTCTGGAGGTTCAAGAATCCAAACATCACAGCAGTAGTGGGAATGTGTGTGGCCATGAGGTGACCTCTCAAACCAGGAGAGAGATAGACACAGACACTAGTGACACTACAGTGTCAGGTCTGGTGTGCGGTGAGGGACATAGGCTCATACATTTTAACTCAATTGCAGGCTTATGTACATAAGAGTGTGATGGAAGAATTAAAGAGGATTATTGACGACAGTGAGATCACCAAAGAAGATGACGCTCTGTGGCCCCCTCCTGATCGAGTGGGCCGGCAGGTGAGTGCTTTATTGACTGCACTTTGTACTTCTTACAAAGAAGAGGAGTTCTACTGCTCTATGGGATATAGGGAGGAGGGAGCCCTACCTGACTAGGAATACCCTGTTCTAGGGGAATCATTAATTCCATGTTGGTGCTGGGGATGGAACTCAGGTCCTCTGGAAGGGTAATCAATGTTCTTAACCACTGAGCCAGCTTTCCAGTCCAATATTACCATTTTGATAACTAAAAAATAAAATGTAATTCTGCCTTGAGTGCTACTTAACCCTTCTGCTTCATACTTCTGTTTTCTGTGTTTCTCCTGTCTTGTATAGCCCATGTTTCTATCCTAAAGCCCAGGTGCATGGGTCACTTTCAAAATCTAAAATTGTTCTGGGCATGGTGCCATATGCATCTAATCTCAGCACTTGGGAACCAGAGGCAGGGGGATCTCTGGATTCTAGGCCACCCTGGATCTACATAGCAAGTTCTAGGCCAACCAAAGTTATATAGTAAGACCCATCCAAAAAAAAAAAAAGAAAAAGAAAAAGAAAAGCAAACCAAAACAACTTTTTTTTTCCAAAGGAAAAGATTTATAAATCTGGTTTCATTAAAGTTAAAACTTAGCTAGGCTGTGGTGGCGCATGTCTTTAATCCCAGCACTCAGGAGGAAGGGGCAGGCAGATCGTATCAGTTTAAGGCCAGCCAGGTGTGTAGAGCAAGTTCCAGGTACCCAGGGCTATACAGAGAAATCATGTCTCAACAAATAAAAAACCTTAAAGGTTGTTTGATAAAAGGCATCAAAATAAAGTTGAAGCAAGCCACAGACTGGATGAGGATACTTAGAATGAATATATATATTCATTCATACACACACACACACACACACACACACACACACACACACACACATATATATCAAAGTCAGACAGTATTCATTTATCAAGCACACAGGACAAGGGCTCATCTAAACTCTGGTCTTTGTTTTTATTTTTAGGAACTCGAAATTGTCATTGGAGATGAGCACATTTCTTTTACAACATCAAAAATTGGTTCCCTTATTGATGTCAACCAGTCCAAGTAAGCATATATGATGTTTATAATCAGTTGTGTCTGTTGTTGGAGATTGAAAAGTATCAACCACACGGGGTCATCATACAAAGATGTGGTGCAGACAACACCGAGGTGGGCGGTGCGATCTTCATTCATAGGGAGCTCCGGGTTACAATGGCTCAGTGTCATGGAGGGGTTGGTTTCAGGAATCTTGGTACTAGAATCTTTAATTTCCTTATATAAAATAGCGTCCTGTTTGCACAGAGTCTGTGTACTTCCCATGTGCTTTAAGTCATCGTTGTAAGGCCAAATTCTGTGTAAATAGCTGTTACAGTGTATGGCTTAGGAAATGATGACAGGACAAGACATCTGAACATGCATGTGACAGTGGAAACCTCATGAGCTTACCTGCATCCACTTATGGCTGAGCCACAAATGCATCGCTTACAGATTCAGGTCATTGTGTTCTCAGGAGTTCCTTCTTTTACTGTGGAGGTTCTTGCAGTTACTGCTTCTTGGTGACGTGGAGGAATGGGCAGTGACAACCAGAAGAGGACATGAAATGAGGCCATGCACTGCTGCTCACTGTGGGAACAGCTTTCTCAGGGTTGACTGTTCAGACTAGCCCATCCTAGTCTTGGTGAAATTTGAATTCTAACACCAGGATGTGACTCTGTTTGCTAGAAAGAACCCTTAGAATTTTGCAGTTCTCTGCTTCCTGGACATACTTGTCAGCCCTGCTTACTACTTTAATTTTTTTTCTTCTATTCTGAGAGCAGTAGATGGTCATTGTCAGAAATACAGGAAATACAGAAAAGAGAAAGGGAACGATCTTTCATGCCCTTAATAGACAACCAGTGATAACATGGTTTTGTTTCAGAAAGGATCTTATTATCTAGTATGACTGCCCAAGAACTCAGCCATATGGGTCAGGCTGGCCTTGAACTTTGAACAGCATGTGTGCCGTCCCTGCCCAGCTCCACCTAACATCTTCACATGTAATTTCTTAGTTTTAGAAAACATCAAGGGCTGGAGAGATGGCTCAGAGGTTAAGAGCACTGTCTGCTCTTCCAGAGGTCCTGAGTTCAATTCCCAGCAACCACATGGTGGCTCACAACCACCTATAATCAGGTCTGGTGCCCTCTTCTGGCCTGTAGTTGCATACATGCAGGCAGAAAGCTGTATGATGTATACATAATAAATAAATAAAAATGTTTAAAAAAAGAAAAGAAAACATCAAAAGCTGAGGCATAGTGATGCATGCTTGAAATCTCAAGTACTTGGGAAGTATGGCACAGGAATATCTGGTCACCCTGTGAACCCCGAGATTGTGTTATTTACTTTGAAAAACCCTGCCTTTAATTGTGGTGTGGCTCAATTTTAGCATACACCTTTAATCCAAGAGCTTTCTGCTTGGATATTGTAAACAGGATTAAATTAAGTCAACCATAGGCCAAAAGGGGGAGTGAATATTGACAGAGAATGAACATAGGAAAAAGCCATAGAGAGTAATGGAGTCAGGAGGGCAGATAGACACAGGAAGTAAAAGCAAGAGGCATTCAGTTTGAAAGAATGTTTTAGGAAATGGCTTCTGGGACATTGGCTGATGAGGAAGGTCAGCTGGGTGCTTTCTCTGCCCCTCTGAGCTAAGAGGCTTTCACCCCAGCATCTGGCTCTGGAGTCTTAATAAGACCCAACCTCAAAAAGAACAGATTTTAAGCCCCTCACGCTGTGCTGGGGTGGAGGTGTGACTTTTTGTTTTGGTTTGTGTTGCTGGGAATTGAACATGGTTAGAGCCTTGCATTTCTCCATCACTGACTGACCTGAATTTCCACTTCTATATACAGTTTTAGAAATCACAGGTTTCCCCCTTATGTATTTTCACAATAAAAGCATTGCTTAAATGGCTTCATAATACTCCATTTTAATAAGTTATCGTCTTAGTGGACATGTGCTGCCTCGTCAGCGTTTTTATAGTAATAGGGTTATTCATTTTTTGCATTTGCCAATTTTTCTCTGCTCTTAAACAGTTTCCTTTTCTTTGTATCCCAGGGATCCAGAAGGCTTGCGAGTGTTTTATTATCTTGTCCAGGACCTGAAGTGTTTAGTCTTCAGCCTTATTGGATTACACTTCAAGATCAAGCCAATCTAGATTGGATATTGTGGACACAAGGCGGGTGGGAGTTTTTAGTTACCGGAATTAGGAATTTTCTGTATATTGGGGCAATTTTTATAAACAATAAATGATGGTCTTTAATAAATGTGGTAACATCTTTTTTTGTCATTTTTCTAAACACCTGAATGTGTGAATTCTCAATATATAAATACAAACATTCTGAGGGAGACTTGACAAAGGAAAGAAAAAACCCTAAGCAACTGTCTAAAAACTACCATTTTACAGGAAATAATGGGGAAGGGTTTAAAAATACAGTGAGGGCCAAGGAGATGGTTCTGGTAGTAAAAAGCTCTATCTGCATAAACCTGACCACCATCCACATCCCTGGGACCTATGTGGGCCAGCCTGGACCACCCTGCCTTAACAAGGTGGAAGGCAAGAGCTCAGAACTTCCATACCTGTGCTGTGCCATCGGCGTGTGCCAATACACACATAAATAATTTTTTCAACACAGTGAGAATTAAGAATCTCATTAGCAGTATCTCAGGACAAGGTACCTGGATTTTGTTTCAACAAAGTCTCCCCTCCCTTTGCTGCCCAGGATGACTTTGAACTTGGGATCAGTCTCCCAAGTGTTGGTATTATAGGTAGGTGCCACCACACCCAGTTCAAGGGCAATGGGAACCCTGAAGATTCACAAGATAATTCATTGCTGGAGTTATAGTTCAGTAGTAAAACACCAGGCTAGCATTAGTGTTAGCTTTTGGGCAGAAAATTGTATTGTGGTTGGGCTTCTTTACATATATCCTTTATCTAGTGTGGAGAACTCTTCAGATAGACTGGCAGGAACTGTCTCTTGCCATTACTTAAATTTCATGGCTTTCCGAAAATAGCTGATTAGATTGCACTAGAAGGAATGGGATTTGGTAGGTTTCATTTGACTGAAGGGACATAAGGAGCCTAAATACATAGCTTTTGAGACATTCTAGTCTGAGACAAGGTCCCAAGCGTCCTCAGACGTTTCATACTCAAGTTAGGGCTATCATTTGTATCTGGCATGCCAGGATGCCAAACTTCTGAGATACGTAAAGGACAGTCGGGTGGTATCGAGCAAGGGGCCGAGGGGCAGGGAGGGGGGCTGTCAGGTTAAGAAAACTTGCTGCTCTAGTAAAGGACCCCGTTTCATTCGTAACATTCATGGAGTAGCTCACAGCACTCTGTTAAAGAGTTATGATGCCCTCTTCTAGCCTCAGTGGGAGCTTCATGCATGCTTCTGGAACACAGAAATACTACCTGTCAAAATAAACCTACAATTTAAAAAGACTAGGCCATAAAAGTGGGGGCCAAGCACTTGAGAGGCAGAGGCAGATGGATCTCTGAGTTCGAAGCCAGCCAGGTCTACAAAGCGAGTCCAGGACACCCACAGGGCTATTACACAGAGAAACCGTCTTGAGAAAAATGGGACATGTTATCGAATGTTGGTGCCCCCAGC
Organism: Rattus norvegicus; assembly: GCF_021556685.1. Classification (NCBI taxonomy): domain Eukaryota; kingdom Metazoa; phylum Chordata; class Mammalia; order Rodentia; family Muridae; genus Rattus; species Rattus norvegicus. Next base: position 128,535,592 of record NC_141538.1, read on the forward strand.
TCCTGCAGTGTCAGTAAGTATATGACTCTAAGGTGGGGGAAAACTGTTCAGACATAGGTACCACGAGAAGGACTTAGACACAGGGCAGCCCTGTGGGAAAGGTCGAGTTATCAGATCGTGTCGATTCAGTGGGCAGTTTAGAGGGCGACTACCCCAAACCTGGGAGGCTGCAATGTAATCTGAGAAGCCTCAGGACCATAGGGTAGTGAGAAGTCTGATAGAGAACCGAGGGCTTAGAGAGGTTTGGCAGACGTTTCGAGCCTGACTATCTTGCCTGCTTAATGATGGCACAGATTGAGAATCAGTAACCATCTCTAGCATAAACGACTCCAACGGTTCCAGCGAACCTACAGAGGAGCAGCCCCGATTGGCAAGTTAAGGAGGGACCAGCCAGAAAAAGCCAGCCTACACCGCTCACCAACGCCCCGCTCCCCGCCCACCCGTACTGAGGCTGCGCGGCGGCACCAGCTTTTACGACGGGCCGGAAAGCAGCTGTCGCAGTAGTATAACGTGGACGAGCAGCTATGGGGGTAAGAGGAGGCGATTTGCCATGGGGGCATCCCCGCCCCGGTAGCTGAATGAGATATGGGGCGAAGGTGGCGAGGAGCTCAGAGTCGCGAGCTCACACCAGGAGGGAGTGGAAGGAGTGAGGCCTGGGAGGCCGGGCTTGAACCGGGAGGGGCGGAGTGGGGCGTGGCACGCAGCGAGGTCATGCATTCAGCTTGTCCCGCCCTCTTCTCAGAAAATCGCACTTCAGCTCAAAGCCACACTGGAGAACGTCACGAACCTTCGGCCAGTGGGCGAAGACTTCCGGTGGTACCTCAAGGTACGACGGAAGACGGATTTCTCCTGGGAAGGGGAGGAGCATCGGGAGGCGGTGGGCATTTTAGAGCTCAGGGCCAATCCATGATCTCTGTGTTGAATTGGGAGCCTTTCTGTTCTTTAGGGTCTGAGGTACTTAACCAGGCATCTAACTGAGCTTTTCAGAATGGAATTCAAATTATTTTTTATCAATTAAACATTAGCCTTATTTAATCTAGGCTGGCCTTAAGGATGACTTTGAACTGATCTTGCTAGGATTACAGATGTTTGGCCTCCTCGAATGGTGGAGTTTTCTGTTTTTAATCCCTCTTTGGTTCTGGAGTTATATCTGAATTTGGGGCCGCATGCTAGCACTCTCCTGATGTGAAATCCTTCCAGCTCTTGGTTTGTAATCATACACTGAACAAAATGTTATTTGAAAGGACCTTGTGATTACTTAATATGGTGAATAAACTCACCTTGTTTTATTTGCTCGTTTTACTTCTTGTGAACGTTAGCTGCCCTTCGTTTTCACACAGTTCTAGTAAACTGGGTAGGTTCTTTGTGCGTATGGTCTGTAGAGGTCCAAACAGTGTGAGGCTCTTTATTGTCGCAGATTCTGCTTTATTCTAGTCTGTCTCAGTGACTCACATACCCAACCAAAGCCTTGTCTTTCAGGAAGCCGTAACTGATGACTTTTATTTACACACACACACACACACACACACACACACACACACACACACACACACCAGGCCACACTAGACAAGTGCTCTACCACTGCACCCACAGCCTCCTGTTTCCAAGTGTTTAGAGAGGGAGTTCCAGTGCTCATTGGAAGAATGGACTTCTTTCACTTGAAGAAACACAGAATGATGAAGGAGAAATAAACAGTACAGAATGAGGAACTGTGAACCCCAGCACTCAGGACTCTAAGCACAGAGCTCCTAACCAGCAGAGTTGCTTAGGGCCTGTGACAACCTGGTGTCCCCAGCCAAATGGCACAGATTCTAGAGGAAGGCGGGGGTGACAGCATCAGAAACAACTTGTTCTTACCTGGAGATAAATCTGCTCATGTCCTCTTTGGCACTGACCTTAGGATGATGTAAGAATTACCTAGAAGATAGGATATATTAGGCACAGTGGCATTTATTTGTAATCCCAATACTTGGAAAGCAGAGGCAAGAAGATCTAAGGTTCAAAATCAGTTTGGGCTATGTAGTGAGATCTCATCTAAAATAAATTAAGAGGAGATATTAGGGTATGAACTTGTTTTACAATATGCTTATCCTTCCCATGGTATCTTTCAAGTCACCTGCTCACCTAATACTCTTTTTCTTCCCCAAGATGAAATGTGGCAACTGTGGTGAGATTTCAGAGAAGTGGCAATATATCCGGCTGATGGTAATGGTCCCTACCACATACACACATACGCTTCTGGGCAGAAATTTGTGGAAACTGGCCTTCATCTCTCTTTCCTTTGACCATTTTGGGGGTCGGGGGGATGATTTTGAAAGAGCACCAATGTGACCCGAATGGGGAACAACAGGCATCTTTGGGATATGAGGCAGAGTTCAAAATCAAGAAGGACCTTTTTTCTCAACCATGAGAAGACTCCTTAGGGTTCTGCCCCAACCAGGGATTGAATCTAGGCTTTGCACATCCTGAGCATGCTCTACTGCCGAGCTCTCCTTCACCCTCTTGTCGCTTGTCAGCAAGTAAACTCACTTCTGTGGTCTTAGTCTGTTCTACTGGATGAGGTGGTGAGATGAGAGCTCTCTGGGACCCTTTCGTCTAACTGTTACATGACTAGAGATTCTGTTTGCTTCTCGTCAGGACAGTGTGGCGCTGAAAGGAGGCCGAGGCAGTGCCTCCATGGTCCAGAAGTGCAAGCTGTGTGCACGGGAGAACTCTATTGGTAGGTCAGGCAGTGCCTAGCAGGCTCTTCCAGGCTGACCGGAAGCAGGCTTGTGTTGTCCGGGGGTGGACTTAGGTGTGAAGTACTAAAACCTGTGCAGCTCTCCCTTTTTCCCAGGCCACGTCTGGGCACCCGAGTGGATCTTGGTATAGATTCAAGTCAGCTTTTCCTTTTGTATTTCAGAAATTCTGAGCAGCACCATCAAGTCTTACAATGTAAGTTTCCTGCTGTAGTGTCAGGAGTGGTGGGATTAAATCTGACCCGATGGCTGGGAGGTGTGGGTTCAAGGGTAGCTGCATCAGAGTGGCCCGCCACTGGATATGGCCCCATGTACTTAACTCTTTGTTTTGCCTGAGACTAGGCCTCAGTGGTAGCCCAGGCTTGTCTTAAAACCATCATGCTCCTGTTTCAGCACCCTGAATGCTGAGAGTCCAGGTACTTGACACCATGCTCCCCTCTTTATTACTCTCTCATGCACTTAACACAGTTGTTATTTGCTCAGTACCTTTTGTCCCCCATATATACATCATCCACTGAGTGACACTGCAGTGTTTTCCTGAAACACTGTACATGGGATGAAAATCGGGGCATGGTAGTCTGAGCCATGGATGAAGTAGGCATAGATTTCCTGGCTACCCACCTCCCAGAGATACCCTCTCCATGCACCCAGCCTTTCTCACGGTATGGTAGACGGTGGATTTTTCCCCTCACTTTTAAAAGATGTATTTGTTATGTATACAGCATTCTGCCTGCATGTATGCTTGCAATCCAGAAGGGGGAACCAGATGAGCCACCATCTATAGCAACTGCTAGGGATTGAACTCAGGACCTCTGGAAGAGGAGACAGTGCTCTCAACCCCTGAACCAGCCTGACATGGTGGATGGTTAGCAAAAGGCCATGGTGTACTTACTGGGACCATATGAATTGTCTAGAGCCCTTGTAGCTTAACATTCTTGTCTTGGTCATTTACCATTCATTGAACATAGTGTTAGGGCCAATGCTTGGCTCTCAGTACAATAAATATGTAGGGTTTCCTCTGCTCTATTGACATGCAGGAAGGCTAGCCCAAGGATCCTTACTCTTCTGCAGAATCTGTGTCTACAGAAGGTCCTACTGGGAGCAGTACCCTACATAGGCTTTTTGTCTTTTTTAAGGGCTAACTTGTTCTGTTATTCTAGGCTCACGGGTGAAGTAAGGGCCCACATGGTAAAAAAGACAGAGGGCATGGGGGTCTCCTGAGGGCCCATTAGGCCCTGCCTCCTCAGTACACTTCCTCTCTAGGCAGAAGACAACGAGAAGTTCAAGACAATAGTAGAGTTTGAGTGCCGGGGCCTTGAACCAGTTGACTTCCAGCCCCAGGTATGTATTTTTAAGACTCTCTGGGGTGGGAATGAAGTGAGTGAACTTTGCTTCTCACAGAGACTAAAATAGGAATACTCCATCTTGCTTTTCCCTTCCGCGTTCTAGCACTGAGCTACACCACAAAGCAGGAAGTCTGTGGATAGTAACTGTCACTTATTAAATGCCTACTGTGTGCTGTGTTCCATGCCCATCACCTTTCTGTTATCCTTACTATAACCCTGTGGAGTGATTCATCCTAGTTTTTAGACAAGGGAATTCAGAGGCTGCAGCATACCAGAGTCCTACTAGAGGACTGTAATTTGAACCCAGGTCTGTGTCTGAGTCTCACAGTCAGTGCTCGTCCCTTGTTTGTACATTTTTACCTTACAGTAAGTCTGTGGGGGTAAGATAGAAAATATGGTATTGGCATCCCCATGCCATGAACAAAAACACAAATAAAAATCTTCAGCCACACGGAAAGTTCAAGGCCAACCTGGGACCCTGTTTCAAACAAACAAATCCTAGGTTCAGAGCCAGGCGTAGTGTGTCCCTCCTATAATCCCAGCACTGGAGGTTGAGGCAGGTGGATTTCTGTGAGTTCAAAGACAGCCCAGTCTACATAGCAAGTTCCAGGATAGCCAGGGATATGTAGAGAGACCCTAACTCACCAAACAAACACCCCACAAACTAAGGTTCAGAGAGGAAAGTTGGGTGCATACCCAGATCCTTCAACACACGGCCTGATGGGAGAGTTTACCACTCCTGCTTCTATACTTGGTTAGTTTTTGTTAACACAAACTAGAATCACCTGAGTAGGTGGCCTCAAATGAAGAACTGCTAATTGCTAATTGAGGCGGGCCTGAGATATCTAAGAAAAATAGCTGAGGCTGGACATGGTTACACGCTTTTAATCCCAGTACTTGAGGGACAGAGGCAGGCGGATCTCTGAGCTCAAAACCAGCCTGGTTTCCATAGTAAGTTTCAGGTCAACCAGAGCTACATAGTGAGACTGTCTCAAAAAAGAGAAAAGGATGGGAAAGAAAAGTAGCTGAGAGGCCAGGAAGCTCCCCCAGATGGTCTCTGCCTGTCTGTAGGCTCCTGCCTGGGGTCCCTGGATGATAGCTGTACGAAAGTAAACCCTTACTCTCCCACATTGCTTTTGGGTCTGATGCTTATCACAGCAACAGAAAGGAAACCAAGACAGTCTTCTGGGCCAGAGCTGTAATTTAGAGACACCATGGCGGGGCCATGTAACTTGGAGACTCGAGTTTTCCAGGAGCAGTTGTGTATCCTAAAGTTGCCTTTCATCTTGAAGGCTTTGCTAGGAAGAGCAGCCCCTGGGCAAGTACTCACAGGCACCTTCTTTCCCCCTCCTGCTGTCCTGTCCCTGCAGGCTGGGTTTGCTGCTGAAGGTGTGGAGTCAGGGACAGTCTTCAGTGACATCAATCTGCAAGAAAAGGTGAGACGGGATCCTGCAAGACGTTATGTGGTACCTGGTGGGAATTCTCTTTTTGGCAAACAGGGCTTTCAAGCTAGCTCCAGATTTGTGTGCTTTTGGCTGGTGATTCTGCTGGTGAAATGGCCATAGGTATAACGTTTAAGGGCAGCTGCCAGATTCCAGCTCCAGTAGGTCAGGGCTCTGAGGAGGAACTGTGAAGTTGGCAATAAGAAGACACACAGATACGTTATAGTTGAAGCAAGCTCATATTTCCTCTTATTCTCTCTAATGTTATTTTTTTCTCTTATCCCTTATTTACTACTCAGAACAAAAGTCTTTACGCAGAAATAATCCTAAATCACATATTTCAAAAACAAATTTCCTCAGAAGCCCACACGCAGTTAAACATTCTTCCTACTACTTTTCCTCCCAGAATTACATCTTTACCCCAAAGCAGTATTTTTTATTATTGATTAATAAAGTTTAACTCAAACCAAAGTCTATTTCAGCCAGTTTTCTTGCACTGGTGGGCAGACGTGTGCCGCTACAGTATGGCCGCCGCCTGTTGTTCTAGTTTACAGAGCCTTGCAGAGCTAGCCTAGCTAACCATCTACTCACCTTCTCTCACTTCCTAGGGTCATTTATCTTCCTCTTACAACTGTGTTCTCAGGTGCATTCCAAAAACTGATAATCTCCTCTGTAAGCCATATGGCCAGGAGACTCCGACTAACCATAGTTACAGGAACATAATTGCTTTCTTCAATCATTGGCCTATCTCTCACAGGCAAGCCTTGTGGGCTAGCAGTACCTGAAGTTTCCCTGTTCTTATTTCCTATCTCCATGCAGCTGAAGAAAGGTATTTGCTAGTTTTATTGCTATCTTTCTATATATCTCATAAGAAGCCCTGGCCTCTCGTATCTTTAAACTATTCTCAGAAAGTTCAACTGAATCATTAATCCATGTTCACAGCACTGTCCTGGGAAGATCGTCACTCTTTCGCACTACAGGTAAACTACCCAGAGAGGGGTGGAATCTCCCACACAGTAATCACACCCTCATAAACACAAGAAGAGCACCATAGCATCAAGCACAATAAGGCCCAGCAGCAGCAAAGGGCACTCTGAGCAAAATCCCCCTGTGGCTTTGCCTCTCCAAGGTACAGCCATGGCTGCTTTGCTAACCGGTGACCATAGCTTCATTGCTGACTACAGCTCCTCCAGCATGGCCCCCGCCAGGCGGCCCCATGGTTATGCATGCAGGAAGGCTAGATGCACCTGACACAGAAAGTGCACAGTAGATAAGCTTCATTCAGGCCCAAGTTACAGTGCTGGTGGCTGAGCTGCACAGTAAATACGCTGCTCTTAAACAAGTAGAATGGAGGTAGTTACTGGTTGATGGAAATCGTGTGACCAGATGCTCATGAGAAGCTATCCCTGTTCACAGGAGCAGTAGCTGGAGTGTTTGCGTGATCACTGTAGTATTGACTCAACCCTGCAGATAGACAGGCCTGTCACTCTAGCCCTGAGGGAAGAACCCCAGCTTTCTGTTTTTCTGGCTCCTTTGAACAGCAGCAGGTGGCATTCTGTGCCCACCTTGTGCCAGCTGTGGTGCAAAGTGTGTTTCCATGTGAATAGAAAATGAATGTTTCATTTCATTCTTTCAATAGTCACTCTCGAGTCCCCTATTTTTCTTTTGTAATAAAGGACAGAGCTCAGGTTTGGGGAAAGACATGACTTGCCTGGTTATAAGACCAAGAGATGGAGTTTAGGCCTGGGTTGTCTGCTCTGTTAAGGGTCTCCTGCGTTCATGACTAGCTGAGTCAGAGCCTAGATTGGGCTTTGGAACTGGTTCTCCACTGTCCACATTGTCCTGTTCTGCCTTGAAAGGCTAACACGCTGCCTTCTTATTTCACAGGACTGGACAGACTATGATGAGAAGACTCAGGAGTCTGTGGGGATCTTTGAAGTCACCCATCAGTTTGTGAAGTGCTGAACTCTCTGCCTGCACACCTGCCTATAAGAACAGAGACAGAGCTCCCTGAGCAGCAGTTCCCATGGAGGCTTCTAGCTCTGCTTTCCCAGCACCTGTACCAAGCCCTCACAGTCTGCATGCCAGGGCTAGCCACAGTTCTGAGTCCCACCAATAAAGCCCCTGTTGGTGCCGCAGTGGTATGTGAAGGTGGTCTGAGCAGTACTTCTCCACAGATAAGAATGAATTCCGGAGGCCTTTGCTTTCTAATCCTACTCTGTACCGGATCCAGTTTGCACACAGCTTAAATAAAGTCTCTCCAGCTCTTAAGAAATAGGCAGGCCAGCCTACAGGATCAAAGGCGTGAGAGCCAGTGGCACAAAGGCAGAGAAGCCAATGGAGTGCTGCTGTGAACCCAGTAGCTCCAAACTAAAACACTCCCTGAGCACCATGGTTCTCCAGTGAACCCAGGTATCTGTCAGCTGCTCATTTCACACCCAGAGTCCACTCCAGAGACCAGCAGCCCACCGCTGGCCCATTCTGTCCACGTCACAAAATCCCTGGCTAATGGCTCTGTTCACTTGCTGTGATAGAGTACTTCCTGTCAGAGTCAACATCAAAGTCTTCCCTGTGATCAGCCTCTGCGTCCCCTGAAGCACCTCTTCCTGGTCCCAACTTATCTCCTGTTCTGCTTCCAGCCAGCTCTCGGAGTGAAGACCGCAATCATGGTCCACTGAGTCTCGTGGAACCGAAGATCCCCACACAGCAGACAGAGCTGTGAGTGCAGGCAATGAGTATGCTGTGCCTTCATACTTGGGGAACCACCATTTGGAAAAACTGTTTCCACACACATTTCTCCAGTACTCTACTGGAGAAAAGAAAGATTGTATTTTTAATTGTGCATACTTGTGTGTATTTATGTGTAGCGTAAGTACTGGTACCCTTGGGGACCAAAAGAGGATGTCATGTCCCTTAGAGCTGGAGTTACAGGCTATTGTGACCCACCCATTGTGGATCCTAGGAACCAACTCGGGTCTTCTGCAAGAGCATTGTGTGCTCTTAACTGCTGAGCCATCTCCTCTGTAGCCCATGGTTTCCCACTTCTGAGAGTAGAAAAGGGCCTGCCGTCCTCAGGCTGGTTGAGAGGGTCTAACGGAGTTGGCAAACTGGCCACATCTAAGAAAGGTAGGAAGGTGCCTGCTTTTCCTCCCTTCTAGTCTGGCAAGCATGTTGTGTATACTAAGCCCCCTGGAGAAGTTTGGTCTGGGTCTTCTAGTCCCATGGGGGTGTCTAAAGAGAGACCCAGGGAGAGGAAGGAGGAGGGGCGTGCCACGGGAAGGTGGTTCGTGAGCGCACAGCCAGGAGGCCCACCTGCTGGAGTAGGAGTGACCCAGGCAGAACATGCAAGTGAGACCTTGGGGTGGCTGAGCAGCATAGAGGGGTTGACATCTGCCCAGCTCTCATGATTTAAAGCTTATTAGCATGTAAAGGCTTTTGTGTCTTTTATTTGGGAACTAAATGATCCAAGATGAAGTAGAAACCCCTAATATTTACTGCAACAGCCCTGTTTCTTGCTTCTGTGACTGAGCCTTCCTCAAGGCTGTCTCTCACCCACTAGGCCCAAGCCAGTCTACCCCAGCAGCAAGCCGGTGGCTCTGGACTTGGGAAGTAGCTTTTCTTGTTTCTAGACTCTTCAGCCAGTGTGTATTAAGTTCATGAAATCACTCCTGGTTGAAGAAGTAGTCATCAAGAAGTCAAATAGATTATGCAGACAGGAAATACTCAATACCTATTTAACCAAAACAGCAACAAAGAAGCCCTTGACAGACCAAGATTTAGGAGAAAGCCAAGAGCAGTGCTGTGTTTATGAGTGAGGAAAGGTTGGGGTGCTGAGGACTCCCCATCACTGCTTCTGTTGTTTTGCTGGGTCCCATCAGTGTGATAAGAGAAAAAAAGATGAAAAGAGGAAAGAACGAAGAAAGTTCAGCAGAGTTCAGAGGTGCTGTTAGATTTAAGGTCTGTGAGGAATCAAGGGCATTTCAATTAATTGACAAGCAAAATTTCAAGAAAAGATGCCTTTTATAGTAGCAGCCTAGGGTGGGGTGTCTCTCAGGGACAGAGCACTTACAGAACATGGGAGATTCAAGGACCACAAAGAAATATAACAGCGAGAAAACATACCTGCTTCCCCAAACTAACAAGGGTTTAATCTCAAAGAAATCTATAACTGGAGAATACTAGTAAGTTTCACTAAAAGTCATGAAAAACCTATGTTATTATAGATAGACAATGTTCAACCAGACACCCATTTTCAAAAACTTTATAAATTTAATTGAAATCGCAACTTCTGTTCGAATAGAACTTGAGTCAGTTCTGAAGTTCCTGTGACTCACAGATACCACAGCGTACAGAGAAGTGGCAGTTCAGCTAGTGTGGTATTAGCCTTGTGACAGATGGTGTTGCAAGTGAACATGTTAATTATTAAGTCTTCGTGTGTAGAGACAAGTGTTAAATTGCAACAAGGCAAGGTTGGAGCACTGCCTGTGCACTGAATACGTGTTCCAGCCGAGGCTTGTCAGCTTGGGTGTTCGGTGCTGATGTTACAGGAGGAACTACTGGGCTCGGCATCTGCCTCACTGCAAACCCTGGGCACGTGTCTCCCATCTTGGGGCCTTATTTGATTCATGTAAATGTGAGGACGGTTTCAGCTCTTTAGTGTGTCACTCAGTAAGATCAGCCCCGATTGTGTGACTGAGGACATCATTGCACACATGCGCCTCCCATACACAAATGTTAAAAAGTGGACTAGTAAGACGGTGGCTTGCTCAGTGAGTAATGGCACTTGTTGGCAAGCCTAATAGCCTGCCCCTTCTTACCAGGCTTATACACTGTACAAGCTGTAAATAAAGGTAGTTTCAGGAGTCTGGGGAGATGACAAGATGGGCAGAATATCTGGAGGTCAGAGGAGACTACAGGAGCTGGTTCTCCCTTCTACTATGGATTCCAAGGATCTAATTGGGATCTGCCAACAAGTGCCATCACCCACCGAGCAAGCCACCGTCTCACTAGTCCACGTTATAAAATATGTGTAAGGGAGATGTAGGCTGTGCTGCACGCACACAGGTCAAAGGATAACCTGTCAGTCTGTTCTCTCCTGCTGGGAAGTGAATCAGGCTGGTGACAAGCACTTTTACCCACTGAGCCATCTCACTGCTCCCAAACACTGGCTTCTGTCTGGAATTTAAGCAAAAGTGCTCAGTCTGCCCTTGAATTGTCCCTAAGCAGCTTTTTTTCAAAAGTACCATCTTTATCCAAAATGGGTATTTTCTTAGCTAGACTGTGTAAGCTTGGCTTTTGTTAATAACGATGTTGTGGTTGTGGTATGCTGGGCTTTTGTGGTATACGACAGCCTTTTCTGCTACTTCTCAGAGCAGAAACGTCCAGGGTCTCTGCTTAGCTGACTATGGCAATCATACACAACACGGTCCTAAGCCATGTGCCAGTGGGGGTGGGGGAGGGGAGCTTTCAAGTCAGGCCTCTAGAAAGCTGCAGTGCTCTCAGCACTGGGAGGCATTGCTCTTCTGTGCATCTGCACATTCTCTGGCATTGTTTCCCAAGGACTTCTCTAAACCAAATGCTTTAAAAGGGTTACACTGGAGCTCGTGTGTTTAGGAGCCAGCAGGAAGTGGGGCATAAGCCATTAGCTGCAATACCTCCCCAGCCATTCTTCTCACTGGGAAAACTGTTGAAAACAAATTTCCTGGCGCCACTGAATGCCTGTCAGATGTGCCTCTCCCGGGGGAAGCAGCCTGTGACTATCTGGCAGGAGCATTCCCAGCAGAATGGGCTGCACTTCACAGTAGGAGGTGCTGCAGGGCTGCAGGAGGGAGAGGGGTGATGCAGACTGCACGCTCAGCATGCGGCCAGGGCTCCTGCACTGAAGCAACAGACCAATGGTCTGATCAGAAGGGCGGCCAGGCGGTACTGCTCTCTAGTGACCCAGTACCCACTTGGAACCAGCCCAGAGCTCAGTTGTCAGTGCCCTACAGCCTCAGATGGGGCCAGCCTGACTCAGACTGCCAGCCCTCCATGCCACCCTGCTGCTTTTGACAAGCTAGAAGAACATGACTGTCTTCTTGTCAGATGCAAAGATAAAACCTTTGCCTAACAGCTGCCTCTTGCTGCTCCCGAGGGTGAAAAAGCAGAAAAGTAGCTTGCCTGTGTTTCTTAGAGAGGGGCTATGAGCAGATTCTGTGCCCACACCTTCCAGTCAGAGATAAATGGTTCTGAACAGAAAGAAAATCTAACACAAGGAGAAAGCCATAGGTGTGGGTTACATTTAAAGCCAGTTAGAACCGCCTCACAATAGTTCACTTAGGAAAGATTTGTGGCCTCTGGTGAACGTAATAACTGTCACCTCAACCAGCAACAAAGTGCCTGGGAATCAGAAGTGATCTCAGGCCACCATCAAAGATAACAATGGCAAGATCAGGGAGCTCTGCTAGTCAACTTTTCTGTTCCTATGACCAAACACCAGAACTTACAGAATAGTTTATGTTGCTTCCGGTTCCATCGGGGCAGGGATGCAGGGTTGGATACGGAGAACTGTGAGCTGGAAGCAAAGCCACCCAACTAGAGTAGGTAAGATCTCCCCCGCCCTCTCAAAGGCAGTTCCCGGCATGACCATACCTCCTAAATGTCCCCAAGAGTGCTCCCAACTAGAAACAAACATTCAAATACCAGAGACTAACGGGACATTTCTCATTCAAATCACAGAGCAGCACCAGGTGCTCTTCCTCCCCCTAGCTCACTCTTTGATCATGGTGTTTCATCAAAGCAGTAGAAACTCTAGTTAGGACACATGTCCTGGTACTTGTCCATGAAACTTCCCTTCATTTCCCCACCCATAACAGCTTTGTAAGGCTGTCTCACAATTCTTAGGCCTATTCAGAGTTAGTGGTGAGGTCCTGCTCTCCCGTGCTGAACTTGATCAGGCTGGTTCCCTGAGTCAGAAAGGCTCTAGGCTGGCACTGTGGCTGTAGCTCTCTGGATGGACGTGGCCTTCTGCACTTGCGGCATTTATCACAGAAGTTCACTAACACACGCTTTGACTGTTTTGGAGGAAAGCCTGACACAAAATGTTGCTATATTTGCCTTTGAGTAACAGTCTGGGTAGACGGACACCTCCCTCTCCCTCCCCATCTCCCTTTCTCTGCTTTACCTCTTACTTCTAGCCTACTGCTCTCCTACCTCATAAAGACCCTGCCTGCCTACCACAGGCTCTGCAAAGCTCTGGAGCTCTGTCAGTCTCAGGTCCTTGGTAAGGCCAGTTCTTCCTAAGGTCTCCCCTATCAGCACCAGTCAACTGGACATCACACACTGTTTTCCTCACACCTAGTTCCCTCAATAGAGCTGGTCTCTCCTTTGCTGTCCTGTGGTCCCTGATAGCCATGGGGACTTCTCCTGTGATGGCCAAACATCTCTAATGACTCTAATGATTCAGTATCCCCTTGTACTGCCTCAGGTTATGCAGCTCATCTCAAGGATTGATGTGTGGTCACACTGCTCAGTTTCTCTGCTTCTGCAACATGGGAACTGATCTCGGTTCCTGTGTCCCATGACCTCACAAACCAGATCTTTTTGTGACCAAGTTCCTCCCAGGGGTACCAGAATTAGGGGTTCAAGTAGGGGCTGTACATAACTGGCCTTTCCTTTTGGCCCCTTAGCCATAGAAAACACCTCCATTTTTCCATCTGTCTCACCCAATTTACCTGCTTAGTCAGGAATGCCAACGCCAAAGCCACCACTTTGTGTCCCTTTCTTTCTATCATTCTGTCTCACCCTCTACCCAATATCCCCAGTCTGCCTCTGGACTGTCCCCACCCCTGGCCTCAGATGGATCTTTTATTACCCATAGCAGTGTGCTACTCCCAGGACTTGCAACGCCTGCTCTAGACCACTGGCAGTTCTCAAAGCATCTCCCAACTTCTATCAAGAAGTCCTAGCCATCAAGCAGTAATGCCACTCCACCGCCTGGAAGAAGCCTGCCATCATGGGCTCCCCCTCCCGCCAGCTCCGACCCTGCTGGCCACACCTTAGGTACACATCTCACTACTTCCTGCACTGTCCATGTCTGGGCCATTATCCTACAAAGCCCTACAGGGAATATCACCATGCCAAAGTTTCCTCCAGACACCACTACCCCCACCCCAACTCACACAACTTGGCTTCATCCGCTTGTCTCATTCCTGGTGTCGGGGATACCACTGCTCTTCATAAACTCATCCTGTTCGCCATATCCTACCAACTATGCCAAATGTTGTTAACATGTACTCCCGGGGGGAACTGTAAGCCACGCCAACCAACCTCTTCTCCTAAGGTCCCAACAACAAACTGAAGCATAGTCCCACTGACTTCACTGTGAGGAACTCATGAGGCTTCCTCACAGCACATGGGTGAGGGAGGGTCACGTACATTGGTGTGGGCCCTTCCAGCTGGCCACGCCTAGAAAGTGACCCTGGAGCCACACAGACGGAGCACTGCCCTCCCTACTTCCCTGCCTCGGCTGCTGGTCCATCTGCCACACAACCAGCAGCTGTCCCATTGCCACCGATGGCACCCCAGTCGCTGCGATGGACCATAAATAACCTCTCCAACTGGGAGCCAGAATAAGTCTTTGCCTTTTATCACAGTGACAAGAAAAACCACTAACACACCATCCGAGCCTCCATTTTATCATGAGCCTAAGACAGGAAGAGAGTTAGGGAGAGTGACAAGAACACTGGACTATGATAATCAGTATGCACCTAAGGTACACTGCCTTAATGCTGGGGAGGTGGCTCAGTGGTTAGGAGCACACTGTTCTTCCAGTGGATCAGGGTTCAATTCCAAGCACCCACATAGCAGCTAACAACCATTTGTAAGTCCAGTTCCGGGGAATCTGACACCCTCACACCGATGCCCATAAAATTAAATTTAATTTAATTTAAAAATAAGCAGCTGGTGATGGCCTAGTACTCAGGAGGCAGAGGGAGTTTGGTCTCTGTGAGTTCGAGGCCAGCCTGGTCTACAGAGTGAGTTCCAGGACAGCCAAAGCTACACACACACACACACACACACACACACACACACACACAGTATAACTTTTCGACCTTACACAATTCAGTGGGGCATTATCACCAATGCTACCAGGAACTTGGTATTCAAATGGAAGCTCCCTAGAGAACAGACAGACATCACGCAGACAATAAGAGTACTCATGGGCCAGCAACATCTTACACATGCTACAGGAATCCCTTATTATAGAAACTAGCAAGAGGATTAAACAAGAAAATGAATTGAAGTGATTTGTGAGGAACCTAAACCAGAATTTTGCTGTTCAAGAGCTCAGTAGGAAGCCACTACAGATGGTAAGATTATATACAAAAGCCATCCTTAGATACACGCACACACACTCGACAAATTTCCCCTTTCATACCACAGTGGCACCCTAACAAATAGTTCATTTCCCTCATAAGAGATGTTCGCTACTACACAATACAGACATGTGTTGTTACCTGAAGTCACAATTAGCACACAGACTTCAGTCAGTAAACACATGGCCATTAGAATTGTAATTCCTGGGCTGGAGAGATGGTTCTGAGGTTAAGGACATATGCTGTTCTTCCAGAGGACCCCAAGTTCAGTCAGTTCATAGCACGACATTAGGCACCTCATGACCTCCTGTGACTCCAGTTCCAAGGGATCCGATGCCTCTGCAGGCACCTGCACTCACTTGTACATATCTCCATGTACAGATACAGGCGAATAGACAGACAGACACAGATAGACAGACAGAAACACACACACACACACACACACACACACACACACACATACACACACACAAAATTAAAAAAAAAAATCACCAGGTGGTGGTGGCGCATACCTTTAATCCCAGCACTGGGGAGGCAGAAACAGGTAGATTTCTGAGTTCGAGACCAGCTTGGACTGTAGTACAAGTTCCAGGACACAGAGAAACCATGTCTTAAAAAGAAAGAAATAGTAATAATTTAAAAAATTAAAAATAAAAACAAATTCTAGGAAGCAAGCAAGCAAGCAAGAACAAAAGAACAAATGAGGATTTCTTATCCGACTAGGAAAGAAGGAAATGAAGTAGCTTCCAATCCCCGGGAAGAGCTTCTGCTCCGGCTGGTCTATAAGTTCACACCTTAGGAAGGGATGCTTTTTTAAAAAATTATTTATTTTTTCCATTTTTTAAAAAAATTGGGTATTTCTTATTTACATTTCAAATGTCCCTTTCCCAGTTTCCTGTCCATCAGCCCCCTAGCCCCTCTCCCTTCCCTTCTATAAGGGTGTTCCCCTCCCCATCTATGTCCCCCCCACACACACAATCCCCTACACTGGGGGTCCAACCTTGACAGAACCGAGGGCTTCTCAGGAAGGAACGCTTTTAAATAGACTGTATCCCAGAGACCCGGGCAAGCTTACAGGCACATAGGACTTGTGCCACCCCAAGACTGGGACCCCAAGGTCACTGCGTAACCTGTTCATGCTGGTGGGAAGTTCTTTGGAGGATTAGAAAACAAGGTGGAGGATTTAAAAGAAAAAGGAACCATATTTCTAAGCAACACCAGGTTTTATTTCTATTTAAACAATAAATACAGCTGAGTTAGTTTTCCAAACCCTATCTCCTGAACAAAGAGGGCTTTACAGCTGCGACCTCTCACTACCTTCAGTTGGGCTCTTCCAGCTCAGCCTGCAGCACTGGCTGTGGAAGCACCTTGGGATTAGTTTTGTTGGGCACAAGATGGCACCTTCCAGCTACATGAACATCCATGTTCATGAGGAAGAATGGAGGCTTTTCAGCGACTAGGAAGCTAAGTTTTGATGGCTTTGCCTTCTAGAGCATCGAAAATGTCTTCCAAGCACTTCTGGACACAGTGGAGAAACTCTCGGGCATTGCGTCCTGAGTAGGAGGAGACATTGCAGCCTATCCAGTCATCGTGAACAGCATATGCAATGCCAAAGCCATCAGGGACCACAGGGGCAAAGCCCCCAAGGCTCACTGCTGGGCTGTTCAGAGTGCTGGTGGACAGGATGTTGTGGTTCATCTGCTGGTATGCAGGATCCAGATAGAGCTCAGGTAGGTTGAGTCCTCTGGCCGTTGCCAGATAGCGCAGAGCATACAAGTGTCGGTCAAAGCCCTGGCCTGTCAGACAAAACGAAAATCCAGTCTCAGAACATCACAGTGAAGACTGTAGGTGACCCCCAGCCACAATAGGAACCACCACACAAAAAGTGGGAGAACGGTCTTCTCTACCCCGGCACAGGCACCTCTAGCTTACCATACAGCAGGCCACTCCAGAACACGTAAAAACTCTATTCTCAGCTGCTAACGGATGGACAGAACATGAACCTAACATGAAAGCATGATGCTAAAAACACTGAATGTGGTGCATAACTACTCCCAGCACTAGGGAGGCTGAGGCAGGAGGATCTCCTGAGTTCAAGGCCAGTCTGGTATATACATTGAGTTTCAGGTCAGCTACTACCATAGAGAGAAACAAACAAACAAACAAACTAAGGGCTGGAGAGTTGGCCCAGGGGAGCTTTTGTTGCAGATGACCCAGTTCAGTTCTCAGAACCCATATAGCGGCTCACAACTGCCTGCTACTCCAGTGTCAGGAAATACGATGCCCTTTTCTGACCTCCACAGGCATTAGGAACACACATGGTGCACATACATACAGGCAGGCAAAACACTCACACAGTAAAATAATACATCTAAAATAATTAAACAAACAAAAAGACTGAATCATTTCAGAGCCAGATGGCATGAAAGGAACCACACACTTCACAACTGAATCGAGGCTCGATGGGTAGGGCCCTGGGTTCATCCCTCAGCAACACACGCATGCACCACCTGCCTCACCCATCACTGCTTCTTGAGTGCGTTAAGAAAACTGGGTAAAACTGCGTAACAGACTGACTGGGTGGAAAAAGCTGTAAGGACATCATCTACCCAGGGTTCTTATCTCAGCCATGTGTAACCCTGGGCCAGTGGCTTAGCTTCCTAACGTAAAAGAATGGATAAAGAATTAATTAGCTGTTTTGAGCACCACTTCATTCCAGGGCGCTATTAAATGCTACACAACAGGACTAGACTATGAGATCCTCAATGTCCTTTCCAGTTCTTGAATTTTATCACAAACATATGTTCCCTGGCAGAAGCAGAAGCAGGCACATCTCTGAGTTCACCTGGTTTACATAGAGAGTCCCAGGACAGCCAGAACTACACAGGAAAACCCTGTCTCAAAAAAACCAACCAATAACTGCCATGGGCTTCTGAGATGAACTATTTACACTGTAGCTGAGGTGAGATAATGGGGCAGGCTCAGAAACCCTAAATCCAAAAACGTGTCTGAACCACTAAGGGGCAGGGGAAACAGCAACAACACAACAAACCATTTACTGCAGCTGAGATGGACTTTAAATGAGGGAAAGTCCCCATGTCACCTTAGCTTCTGATCCCTAGTGGCTGCTCTGGCTGTTCAGACATGGCTGGCATAGGAAAAGATCATTTGGGAGTTGGCAAGTAGATTAACCCTAGTGATGGGTAGGGATCTGATGTGAGTGACATAGGACTGACGCTCATGGAGGGCAAGATCCACAGTGTCCTCACCCGTGCCTTACCCATCGCTGCTTCTTTGGTCAGCTGGCCATGGTATTTGGAACACTCAGCCATCATGTGCTGAAGCTCGCCCACACTGTGCTTGGAGGGGTCCCTGACAAACGCCTCGGAGCATCTCTTAGTAAAGATGGAGGCTGGGCGGATAGTCTCTGTGCGGCCGTGCTTGAAGGCTGCAGTGCTGCAGGACTCATAGGTAGCCACCGTCTGGCCATACTGTCTCAGGAAGGCCATCTGGAAGGCCAGCTGGGCCACCGCATCGGGGCTCAGCTGCTTCTTCTTCAGGAACTCCTTGCCACCTCTCTGGAACTGAATGGAGTCAATGCTGAGGGTTTTCACCGTGGTGTCGAACTTCTCCTTGGCAGCAGTGATGCCAGCCTTGAGAGCACCGCTGAGGTTGAAGCTGAGCGTCTCCACAGACGCAGAGGAGTTGGTGGCGGCAGGCTGGCTCTGGGGAGTGATGGCAGGGGTCTGAGTGCTGTCTCTGAACACTTCATTGAAAAACCTAAGCACTGCCACCCCATCCCCCCACGAGTGCTCGAAGTGGACTGCAGCAGTGCCGTCCTCGGCTACAATGAGGTTAAAGGACTTATCAAACCAGCGGTTTGTGCCATCGCCGTGCAGCATGGTGTGTGACAAGTGAATAAGATCCTTCATCGGGAAGTCATCTAGGCAGAGGCAGAAGACAGCAGAGTCCACTTTCTTCAGGGTTTCCTCATTGCCATCAAAAATCAACTTCTGTCTGAGCTCTGCCCAGACATCTCGGTTCTCACTGGTCAGATATGCCACAGGAAACTCGGGCACAGGGCTGCTGTCTGAGAGAATGTACTTTAGATGTGCCTGAATCTCTAAGGGATTCACAATGTTCCCATCTTGATCGAGGACATCAAAGACATAGAAATGTCCTTTTCTTAGGACCAGGAGGTGTCTAGCCTTGGTGTCAGTAAAGAGTTCATCACGATTGGGTCTGGGTATACGAGTTGAATTGAAAAGCCGGAAATACTGGGACATATCCAGGGGATATGCGTTGACCAGGTAGGCTCCATACCAGGACAGAGAGGGAGGAACAAAGCGAATGAGTCTTTTGAAGGCGTCTGTGTCACTTTTGGAAGGGTTCAAGTGGAACACTTCTGGTTCTAAAAGGCCAGCCTGAAGTGTCTTCAGAAACCGGACTGCAGAAACAGTCAAGTTGGTTGCCCTGGTAAGCTGGTCATTATACTCAGACTTTGGGTCCGGATTGAATGCCATAAATGGATTAAAGTTTAAAACGATAGAGTCTCGAGCAGTTAAATACATATCGAACCAGGGGCCTAAGAAAGAGAAAACATAAAAAAGCTAATGCAATATCTAAAAACAAAATTTAAGAAAGGAAAGAATTCCAGCTCAGGTAAAAGAAATGATACTAGCTTCAAGAAGGTGACCAACCGTATTTGGCTGCACAATGATTTATGCCGCACTATCAGTGTCACACAATGCATGGTCTGTGGCATCTGGATTCTGTTACTTTTAATAATGGTTCTGAGGCTTACCCAGGTTGTACCATGCATGTAACATGGATCTAGTACTCTGTTTATCCATTCACCAGTTAATGGATATCTGGGGTTTTTCCCCCTTAGCCAATTATGCTAATCCTATGAACCTTTATATTCAAGTTTCTATGTGGACACATGTTCTCACTTCTTTTAAGAACATACGTAAGCTAGGTAAGTCTCTCCGAAGCCTTTCTAATTTTTTTTTTTTTTAGTTTGTTTGAGACAGGGTCTCTCTACATAGCCCTAGCAGTCCTGAAATTCACTCTGTAGACAGGTTGGCCTTGAATTTAGAGATCTGAATGCTTCTGCTTCCTGAGTGCTGGTATTAAAGATTTGCCCACCACACTTGGCTTCTGTTAAGCCTTTTGAGGAATACCCATAAGCCCTATATGAGAGCTCTAGTTCCCACACCCTCTAAAGCAACTGTTACTATGTGTGTATCTTTTTTATGACCCTAGACATGGTCTCACTGTTGCTACGGCTAGTCTGAAATTTGTAGTTCTTCTGTCTCAGCCTTTTGGGTAGTCAGAATATCCAGGATTACAAAAATGCCAAGCCAGTCATTGTTAAGGTCAAGAGAATGAGAAAGGAAAGACTGAAAGTCTGAAAGTATGTAGGCAACTGGTGATGCCCAAGACAGATGGAAGGCGGCCAATCTCAACCTAGCAAGAAGGCAATACACAACCTGCTTCACACAGCAGACCTCCCAGAGAACCAGGGCAAAATGGTACCATGGCATGTTTGCCTGCAACTCTATAATTCCTTCCCTACTCTTGTTCTCTCCATTGAGAGAAGGTGGAAGACATCCCAACTGAGCTCACAGAAGCCCTGGCCCCACTTCTTTACACCACTGAAGCCCTGACCCCACTTCTCTACACCACACTCAGTGGGGGGTGACGAGAAGTACCTTCCTAAAGACTCTAATGAGACACCACCATCAGAGGCACCCAAGGCAACAATGAACCCAACCACAAAAGGTATGCCTACCCACAGAGAACATGCCACTCATCAGTAGACAGTCAGGGATGAAGCAGCATCAGACAAAAGGCAAGATGAGGGGTTGAGGATTTAGCTCAGTGGTAGAGCGCCTAGCTTGCCTAGCAAGCACAAGGCCCTGGGTTCCGTCCTCAGCTCCCAGGGCGGGGAGTGGGGGGGAGGCAAGATGAAAGGGAAAGGAACTGGGAGGGCAGAGATCACAGTGAGTAAGAGTAAGAAAGTTAAAAACATTCTAAAAATAAGCTTAAAAAGAAAATCTTCTCAAGCTTGGTAAGGTCACCTGCCACTAAGCATGATGACCTGAGTTAGATCCTCAAGACTCACATAATAATAGAGACCCAAGTCTTACAAGTTGTCCTATGACAACTGCAAGTGTGTGTAAACATTGAAAAAAAAAGTAATCCTGACCAAAAATGAGCTGGTGGAGCAGAGGGGAGAAGTGGAGAGCAAAGACCAGGAATTAGAAATTCCACAGAAGAGCTGAGAGAGAAAATAAAGTTCCAGAAAATATGACAGAGCTAAGACACGGGAGGACTAGGGCATGAACAGTCATCAGCCCAGAAAGAGAAAACATCCTCACCAGACGAGAAGAAATGAAATAAGTAAAACAGCACACATCTCAGGACAGATGGACGACGTGAGCAAGAGGGTTCAATCAGTGACACAGCAAAAATAAGTAGGGACAGATACATATCAATACATTATGTGAAGTTTCAGAACACTGGGGACAAAAACGTAAATAAAACCAGGAACTTCCAGAGTCAGAGAGAAAACAGACAAAGGTTGAAGCTCGGAATAATATCAGATTTGACAACAGCAACAATGGGAGCTAACAGACAATGGGAAATAGCTTTCAAAATCCTGTGGCTCAGTCATTTGCAACCCAGCCAAACCAAGTGTCTACCACTCAAGGATGCACAGAGCACGGGACTGCTTCCTGCGTTCTGCTCCCAAAAGGCAAAGATCTCTGAAAACAGTGAAGGAGGAGCCGAGAGAGGGAAATATGAAGTCTAAGAAATCAACATCCCAACATGAGGAAAGGCTGAAGAGAGGCCATGGCCGGCGGTAAAGGTGCCAAGAGTGAAAATAAGGCAAACGATGAGGGAAAAGATGCCAAGAGAGCAGTTTCTCCACAGGCCAAGAGGTCACAGCCCTGACTGAACAATTTAAAAGTCCTGGAACAGACACCGCCAAAAAGATTAAAGATAGCCAGGTGATGGTGGCTCACACCTTTAATCCCAGCAGAGGCAGAGGTAGGTGGATCCCTGAGTTTAAGGCCAACCTGGACTACAGGGCAAGTTCCAGGACAGCTAGGGTCACACAATGAAACCTTGTCTCAAAAAAAAAAAAAAAAAAAAAAAAAAAAAAAAAAAAGCAGAGGCAGGGGGATCACAAATCCAGGGCTAGCTTGGGCTACATAGCACCATCCTGGTCAGTAAATAGAGAAATAGTCAAGTGAAAAGTAAGAAATTAGGGTGAGTAGGCCAACTTCTGCTTATCCCAACAAGTCTTACAAGATAATTTGATTTTTAAAAAAGCATGCGGGGGTGGGTGATAAGCAGGGGTAGATGGGGAGGGGAACACCCTTATAGAAGAAGGGGAGGAGGGGAGAAGGGGCTTATGGACAAGAAACTGGGAAAGGGAATAACATTTGAAATGTAAATAAAGAAATATCCAATAGACAATGTATGCGTATATGAGTCTGCATTAGTGTATGTGAGCAGTCTGGGTACAGGAACTACAGAGGCCAGAAGGAGGGGTCGAACCCCCTGAACTGGAGTTAAAAGCAGTTGTGAGCTACCTCACATGGCTGCTAGTGGCCAGACCCAGGTCTATAAGAGCAGTAAGTGCTCTTAACTGCTAAGCCATATCTTCAGCCTACATGGTTCTTTAAACTGTATGTACGTATGTATGTATGTATGTATGTATGTATGTATGTATGTACGTATGTATGTATGTATAATGGATAAAACTATAAACAATGGGCCAAGAAAATGGGAAAATGGCTGGGTGAGTAAAAGTGCTGCTGTCAAGTCAGACCATTGAAATTTGGCACCAGGAGCCCAAATGGTGGGAGGAAAGAACTCAGTTCTGCAGTCTGTCCTCTGACTTCATGAACCCCGGCCAAAAATAGATAAATGTACAGTTAAAATATATATTATGCTAAGTGTAATGGTACATCTATAATCCCAGCTACTTGAAGCTTCATGAAATTGAAACCAGCCTGGGTTACAAAGCGAGACACCCCCCCCAATATCAAAAATAATAAAATATTTCTTAAATTAAAAAAAAATAAAACACCTTTTTTTTTTAAGTGTAAGAACAGGGGTGAACACCACTGACTCTAGACCGAAGACAACGAAAACTGGGTTTTCTCAGACCAACTGCCTCTACCTGGATCACAGAGGAAGGATCGCTCTACCAGGAACAAAATGTAAATGATAAATGAGAACATGGGGACAGTTCCGGAAGCCAGATGCAGCAGGTGGCTGAAGCATGACTCACATCAGAGAGGCACATGAGATAAGGCTGCAGAGGACATTAGGCCAGATGGTGCAGGACTGAACAACACTCACGGCACGGGACTCTTGCACCTTTTTCAGACAGAATCTTAAATTCTGTCTCAACCCCATGCACTGCGAAGGCAAGCCGCTGGTCTCGTATGTGGATGCCAGCCCACACCTGCTTAAGCGCTGGGACTCACAGAGCCTCCCTCCACACACTTCAGGAAGGGAAGGAGCTGAGGCGTCTCAGGGGACCGATGAACCCCGCCCATTCCGCCCCGCCCCGCCCCGCCCCGCCCACCTACCTGAGATGTAGCTGGTGTGCTTATTCTGCTTATCCTGAGCAAGCAGGTGGGCATGCAGCTCCTTCCCAACGCCAGTCTCAAAATTCTTACACAACGCTTCTGTTCTCCTGCAATTTTCAAGAAAAGACAGGTCAAGCCACAGTGGGGAATACATGATTTACAGGTTCCTGGGCAGGAATTCACACTCTGGGTGCCCAGCGCATCTCCCAGACCCTGGAATGAGGTCAGAAGAGCACACGGGAGTCTACGATGGATGCACCTAGGGAACTGGGCCGGCCAAAGGTGCCTCACAGAACACTTGTCCACGAGGAGGCCGTTTGGCACGGAGGAAAGCTTTGGGATCAAAAGGGGCCAAGTTTGAATCCTAGCTCTGCCACATTCAAACCAGCTGACTGCAGACAAGTTGCTCATCTCTCCAGGTCTCAGTTTCTATTTGCATAAAGGAGAGATAATAATGCCATCTCGAGGAATTAAAACACATAAAGTTTGGGAGCGAGGAAAACATGGCACAGTAACTGGAAGCCATTGCATTGCTTAAAAGAACTGTAGACTATTTCAAAGCAGACACCTATGAACAGTTCACCCGTTCCTTTTACTGTGGACTAATGACGATACTAGTAACCTGTACAGAAGACTCGCAGTGTGGGCAACAGCACCAGCTAGACCACACTACAAGGCCCTGATACACCTGTCCTAACAATACCAGATGTGATGTTCTCTTCAGTCTGTGCTGTGTTGGTTTCCTAAGGTTGCTCTTACTGCTGCCACAAAACCAATATAGATGAAAACCTAGTGTGGTGGTGCACAAGCACTCTGGAGCAGAGAGAGGCAGAACTCTGTGAGTTCAAGTCCAGCCTAGTCTACATAGTAAGTTCCAGGACAACCAGTACTATGTACCTGACTCAAAACAACAACAAACAAACAAACAAACACAAAACCCTAGGGTTTTACTCTCTGGGAGGCCTAGAAGCTACAAGCACAAAACCAAGGTGTCAACAAGATGGCGTTCTTTGTGCGGACCATGGAAGACAGAATCTGTTCCATGCCTTTCTCTTGGCTTCT
This sequence comes from Rattus norvegicus, assembly GCF_021556685.1. Taxonomy (NCBI): domain Eukaryota; kingdom Metazoa; phylum Chordata; class Mammalia; order Rodentia; family Muridae; genus Rattus; species Rattus norvegicus. The sequence goes on from NC_141538.1 coordinate 128,560,148, forward strand.
GGTATTGGCAACAGTCTTTGGTGTTCTGAGCTTGTAGACACAACAGTCCAATCTCTACCTGAGTTCTTTTTGGCTGTCAGCGACTCTGAAGAGCATCAGCCGTGCTGGACTGGGGATTCGTCTGATCCCAGCAGAACTTCATCTAAATTAATTACATCTGCAACAACCTGGTTTCCATATACGGTCTCATTCTGATGTTTGAAAAGAGCATGTGCTTGGGGCACAGTATCCAATCTGGTAATTGTCTTCAGCAAGCACACTCTGGTCTGCCTATAATCTTTTATGGGTCTCCCTCCCCAGAACACTGGTCTCTTGAATATGACCAATACTAGCCAACCTCCCAAGATAAAGCACAAACACGCCATTCTGGCTTATAACCCATCTCCTGTTGAGTTAGAGGAACTTTGGATTAGTCCTTTGGAATCCAAGCCTACCTCCTGAATGTGCAAATATAAAGCAGGTGCTAGGTTCGGGAGGCTTTGTCAGACAACTGCTATCGCTTGGAGTTTGGTCTGTGACCACTTTTGCTAGCCTCCCTCCAATTCTACTTGCTAGCAATGGTTCACCGGATTCAGTGTTTACCTGAACTGGCTGTCATCCAAGAGAGGCTTCTGTGCATTGAGGTATCTCTTCATGGTGTCTTCAAGTTTAGGGATAGGCAGCCTAGGGAGAACACAAAGTCAGTGTGAGGCTGACAGCATTGGAAGACGCCAAGAAGCTTTGCAAGTGAAACTAGTAAACCAAGCACTGGATAATTAATTCCCCTTTTTAAAAAAAGGAAAAGCCAGTAAGAAGTCAGAAGTGATGGGGCTGGGATGTAGGTCAGCGTAGAACACTTCCCTAGCATAGCATGCCTGAGGCCCTGGTTTGATTCTAGCATTACAGTAAATAAGTGAGTAGCAACGATCAGAGCTGATGAATTTACTACTGCACCAACAGTTAGGTCGATCCCATTCTATTATAGTAAAAGTCCTATAAAAGCATTTTAATTAATTAATAAATAATAATAGATTTGAAATGAGAAAGTAGAGGCTCTCCCAAGCATTTCTGTTTCCTGGTCAGCTATACTAACTGTTAACACTGTTCAGTACTAAGCTCTACCTTTTGACTGAACATACATTCCCAACAACCCATGATGAAAGGAAAAAAGCTTTGTTTGTAAAATACTGTTGAGCACTTTACAAAAGAGAATCACATAAGAGTGAAACAAAGCCAGAGTGGAGGCTCATGCTATAACTCCAGTGTTGCGTGTAGTTTTTGCTGCCCCACTTTAAGCTCCAGGTGGAGCGCACTGCCAGCCCCACCTAGGTTCCCTTGGATTCACTGATGAAAGACACACACACATTAGCTTATTTTTAGTTCAGTGGCCTGGCTCTTCCAAGCCTTCCTTGGCCATCACGCCCTTTTTTTCACTCCCAACTCCGCACCCTAAATCTGCCCTCAGCTTCAACTACTCAGTTACCTTTAGTCCCAGCTCAACACTAAATCTGCCCTCAGCTTAGTTAAGTTTCTAACATCCTGCCTACTACCCCAGGCCCAGTCGGGGAAGTAGCCAATGGCCAATGGGAGGTGGGGTGGAGGGACTGGAAGTCCCACCTATTTCCCCAGCTCACAGCTGCTAGCGTCTTTATTAATCAATCAAGAACCATTTGGGAAACAGGACCTTCAGTGTTCACACGCAGATTCCCAATCAAGGCATCCCAGACTCCCACCTGGGAGGCAGAGGCAGGCAGATTCCGATGAGTTCGAGGCCAGCATGCATAGAAAGTTCCAGGACAGCCAGGACTACACAGAGAAACCGTCTCAGAAAAAAACAGAAAAAAAAAAAAAAAAGAAGGGAAGCAAAGATCTTCCCAAAACAGCTCAAATGGAGGCTGCATCCATTGAAAGGTAGAAACTGACCACTACACCGCCCAGCACCAGCATCCTATCAGTAACTGCTAGGCACCCCATGTGCTCAAACAACAGCAAGAGTGCCCAAGGCTGACTTACTGGCTATGATAGTGAGGATACTGCTCCAATGGCGAAATGAAATACAGACGGCATGGCATCTTCTCTGCCTATCAATAATTTCATTTAAAGATACACAACCTAGTATTAACACAATAGTAGCTGCTTACCTTACTTCTACCAAGATGAAATTAAGTTATGTGCAAAATACTGAACTTTAACTGTCCCTCATGAAAACCAAACAACTATCCACAAAGCACAGCTCAGTTAATTTGTTTATTGATTTATTGGATTTTAGAGACAGGGTTTCTTGTGTAACAGAGCTCTGGCTGTCTTGGAACTTTCTTTGTAGAGCAGGTTAGCCTTGAACTCAGAGCTCTGCCTGCCTCTCCCTCCGAGGTGCTGGAATAAAGGTGTGGCCACTTCCGCCTGGCCACACAGCTCGGCTTGTGATGTGCTGTACTACACCTACTTATTTTAAATGCCTACTTATCTATGATTTCATAATGAGAATAAATGAAAGTTATTTCTAGCCACTGTGAACTTAGATACCCTCAGGTAACGGACCATTCAAGACGCTTTAATGTCACAGACCCCTTTCTAGGCACTGACTTATACAGGAGTCCCAAATGCTCCCTCAGCTGTCTTATAATTTAAAGATTATTATTTAAATTTCTTAGGTTTTAACACCAAAGGAATTAAGAGTTTTCCCTTCTTTTTAAGGAAAATCCTAAATCAGAGACAACAGTGGTTTGTGAAAAACAGGTTAATACAAACGTTTGAATTTTTCTTCAGTGGAATATGAACATTTTCAGAGTGGTGATTTTGTTTTAAATCACTAATTACACAATGAAAGAGTTTTTTTTGTTGCTGCAAAGTCCTGAGCAAAATAACTTAGAGGAGGAGAGAGTTGTTTGAGCTCACTCCAGGAAAGCCCCTGGGATGGACCCTGAATTGTAACATCTGCAGGCTTCTGGAAGTTTCCAGCCACTGGTGTGAGTATGAAGCCAGGAGGAGGGGCACAGAACTGCCTCTTGCGCTTATGGTGTCTTACAGAGAGGGCCCTTCCACTACTAATTCTTCCCATAGAGCTTCTTCTCTGGTGACCATTGGTATATGGGCCAACATAGGGAAGGGTTTTAATAAACTTATATCTGATGAATTAACTAATTACTTCCTCTTCCACCCAGCGTTAGGCTGTTTTAAGTGGTCACAATACAAGACAACATAATTTACAAAGAAAAACATATGCTCTGGAGACTGGGGAGTCTGAGAAGGCTTGATTGATCTTTCTTTTTTCTTTGTCTTTCTCTCTTTTTATTTTTGAGCATAGCTTGGGATGTACCTCCCCTCTTCTCTTTCTTTCTTAATTTATTTTATACACATACATGTCTGCATGAGGGTGTCATATCCCCTAGAACTTGAGTTATGGACCGCTGTGAGCTGCCGTGTGGATGCTGGGAGTTGAATCCAGGTCCACTGGCAGAGCAACAGCTGGTACTCTTAACTGCTGAGCCATCTCTCCAGTCCAAATTCATTCTTTCGTTCTTCCTTTCCTTTCCTCCTCCTCCTCCTCCTCCTCTTCCTCCTCCTCCTCCTCTTTCTCCTTTTCCTCCCCTTTCTCCTTTTCCTCCTCTTTCTCCTTTTCCTCCTCTTCTTCCTCCTCCTCTTTCTCCTTTTCCTCCTCCTCCTCTTCCTCTTCTTCCCCCCCCCCCCCCCTCTCTCTCTCTCTCTCTCTCTCTCTCTCTCTCTCATTCTGGGGTCTAACTATGAAGCTCTGGGTGGCCAAGAACTCACAGAGATCCACCTGCTTCTGCCTCCCCGGTACTGAGATTAAAGGTATGGACCACCTCACCTGGCAGAAGACTAGACTCTTGAAAGCCATCTTGCTACATCATAACATGACAGAAGATAGCAGCACATGGGCCACAAAAGGCCAAAGTTGTTATTTTGGGGACAAGGTCGTGCTATAGAGCCCAGGATAGACTGAAACTCATGGCAATCCTCCTGCCTAAGCCTCCAAAGTGCTGAGATTACAGAGGTGAGCCACTATGCCAGTTCAAATTTGCTATTATAACACACTTACTCTTTCAATAATACCCCACTCCCAAGAAGGACCCACTCTCCAGGTTTTTCCATACCAAATTTAGTGGCAGGGCCAGGAAGAGGGTCTAGTGAATAAAGGCCTTTACCTCCAAGCCTAATGACCTCAGTTTGATCCTCAGAGACCACATGAGGCAAAAGAACCTGCAATCTGTCCTCTGTCCTCCTCTTCCACACAGCAGATGAATGCCCACACAGCACACACATGCACTTGCATACACACGCACACACACACATACACACAAATAAGTAGGGTTTTTGTTTTTCAATTTTGTAGCAATTCTTATTTCTCTGCTCACCAAACTGTGAGATCATTAATGGATGTTTGAAATTGTTAGCATATACAAGATAAGCTAGAAACTCTCCAATTATCCTATGGGTTTTGACATTATCATCTGTGTTTCTTCCCTTATCCTCCTCACCCTGAACATACAGTCTTTTCAGGACCATATATTGTGACAGTTTATTGCTCTAATTTGGCCATTTCAACTTTTATGGGTTCTTCCAAGCAGGGAGTAAGAGTGAAACCAGAAGCAGTGGGAGTTTGCCAACTGCAAGTTTATTCTCTTAATAGGTGGCACACTGATTTGAAAATGTCTGACTGTTGACATCCAACAATCCTGAGTTCAGACATCAGGTCACCTTCCAGAAGGAAGATCAAGGGCTACAAAGGGGAGGCCGACAGAGTGGGTGTGTCTGACTAACGAGGATGGGCTTTGAGGGGACAGGATGATAAGATGGATTCGACAGTAGTGATGGCTGCACAGTTCTGTGAATATGCTAAAACTGATATACTGGAAAACAGTGAATTCTAGGTTGGCAAGATGGCTGAATCAGTAAAGTGCTTGCTTAAAAAGCAGGAGGGCCTGAGTTTGAGACCCTAGAATCCACTTTTAAAAAGCAGGTATGGCAGTACATTGGTGTAATGCTGGCACTAGATATAGCTGGAGACAGGGATGCTTGGGGCTGGCAGACCAGCCCACCCAGACTACCTACACTACAGTTCTACCTACCTACCTACAGTTCTTACACTAAGGACAGGGTAAGAACTGTCCTTAACTGTCAACTCCACACAGTCTAGAATCACCTGGGAACAATTTCAATGAGGAACTGCCAGCCTGTACCGATGCCTATGAGGAATTTTCTTAGGCTAAGTGAGGTGGACGGCCCACCCTGAGTGTGGCCTTCTAGCCTCCTGGTCAGATCCTTGGCAACCCAGTGAAAAACCAATGAGATGGGACTTAGAATTTCTAGGAAACGGCAATGTTCATTAGCTTTGGTCACCAAGAGATGGGTGTAAGCTAGGTTGGTGTGTGGGCTGCCTCTCTGCAACCGAAGAGAAGGCCAAGAGAAGGCTGGCTTGAGAAGGAAATCACATAAACGAAGAGCTCAGCAGGAGGCTAAACAGCTGGTGTGAGCTCATAGATCTCCAGCTAATGAAGCCAGTTTAACCGGACTTTCTGCAACATGCAGAAAGACTCTTATTATAACAATCTTTTTATACAGTGTTCCCCAACCATTCTCCTAGTAACAAGCTCAAACAGGAGAGGATGTTTAGTTCCTTTGGCTCTGGGTGACTCATTAGGCCTCAAAAGAGGTTAGAGCCAGGTACGGAGAGATGCTCACAGCAACTTCGTCTCCACCACTCATGTTTTCCTATGCCACCCATCCCTATCTAACAGACATTTGCCCGAATAAAGATGGAGGGGAAATGCTAAGCAGTTTATCTCCTATGTAAGCTACTGAGTTCCGTGCTCTCCTACCCAGTCTGCTTCCCCAAAGCAGGGACTTCGGCATTCTGCCTGCAGGAACACAGATAAACCTTCTCTGTCTACAGGATCTAGTTATAATTGGGGTAGTGTTCCCAAGAGTCATTTAGAATAAAGTTATTCTGGAAAACAAGAAGTCTGGCTTTGGAGTTCACAAATCAGTCTCTACCAGTTACCCTAGTGCCAGGTGAACCCTGCCACTTTTGTCTCCCACACGGGTTTTCTGCAGAATCTGCCCATTATGTTCTGAATACCAGCTATCACTGTAGATCTAACACGACTCCCCAGAGGGTCCCTCCCCATGAAACACTCCAGCCCCAAACCAGCAAGGCCTAAATGGTGCAGCTCTGTGCTAATGCCTACCTCTCGACCTCTCTATGTACAACACTGTTTCAGGCACCTTTTCCTCATGTGCAGCTCTGTTCTTCCTCTCACTTGGTAAATATCAAATTCCAGGTCAGTGTCACCCTTCTACTGGGCTTCCTTCACCTACCCAGACATTAAGTCACTGCTGTCAGTGTCAGCTCGTACGTACCAGGTAACATGCTTGTGAATGCCTACTGAGCGCTCTATGCCAAACCTGCACAGGGGCTTTTGTACGGTGCATTTAATTCTAATTACTCCCTCTGGAGCTGGAGTTACAGGCAGCTGGGAGCTGCTGGATGTGGTCCTGGGAGCAGAACTCAAGTCCTCTGCAAGAGCAGCATCTCTCTTAACCACTGAGCCATTTCTCTATCCCCATTATGTACATCTTAGCATATACAAGAACAAAAGCCACAACACTTTAAAAAATCAAGCAAATGATAATCCCAGGGCTCCTACTAGATGGAGTCCAAGGCCACTGTGGCTAAAACGAAGCAGTGATAAAGAGGAACAATGGGTGTGACAATGCTCTCCTCATCCCTGGCATCTTATCCTGAGGGTCTCCTAGTAGTACAAAGAACTGTGTGTTGCCATTCGCCCCACGAGGACTGTGGCTCTAACTGTGCAAAGCTGCAGCACCCACGACATATGCAGAATCTGAAACCAGGTCGACCTCAAGGTCAGAGCTCCCGGCTAAGTGTGACATCGATGAGACTCAGAGAGAATATATTTCACGAGCCCAGAATTGCTGACACAGAAAGAATCTCACCTGACTCCCACTTCTAGATGAAGCACCAGGAAAGTCACCATGAAGAGCACACAGTACTAGTATGGGTTTGTTTGTTTGTTTGGTTGGTTGGCTGGTTGGGTTTTTAGAGGAGAGGGCTAGTTATTTGTTTGTTTTCCCCAAGACAGGCTCTAAAATACAGCTCTGGCTATCCTGGAACTCACGAAATAGATCAGGCAGGCCTTGAACTCACAGCCATCGTCCAGGAATGCCAGGACTAAAGGTATGTACCATTATACTTGACTAATGATACTATTTATACCTCAGGATCCTGCCACTACCTGACACAAGCAATACTATTTCTAGTTCCAGGATCTTACAGATGTTTGTACAGACTAAACCATGTTGAATGTTCTTACAGGTTCCCAATTCTCAACTGCCAACAGTCCACCTGATCTTAAACCTGGGTGAGGCACAGGCCTGCCTGAAGGTCAGTGCCCTTCTGACTCAGCAAATCAAAACACTCTTTCCCAAGCCCTCACCTTTCCCCTACATATTAGTGCAGCTCACACAGGCTGTCAGGAGAGGCCACGGTACACCCTCATCCTACCATAGTAAAGACCCTTTCTCTTTCCCCCTCCCTCCCGCTGAATTCAGAGAACCTCACTGTAGCCTGGTTTTACACGTTTGCACACAGGGTATTCTTGCTGATAAGGCAGGGTGGGCAGATGACACTGAGTTAAATAACTGCTGGACATGGAGGAAAGCAAACCCCACAGCAGGGACAATACCTTGGAACAATGTTTGTTTTTTCCTGGATGGAGCAGGAAGCTCCTGGACAGGAGGATGGCTGAATCAGAAGGACACCAAGAGGGGAGCTTGGTTTGGGAAATAAACAGTGAATGCAGAGAAGACGATTTAGGTGTGGCTTAGAGAAGAAGGTGTTTTCTATCCTTGCAGTAGATCTGGCAAGCCAGATCAAAGCTGAGAGGTCAGAGAGAAAACTAGACTCCAGATTTAAGGAAGTACTGGGTATTGGGGAGAGGGGGTGACTGACATGGGGAAACACTCATTAGGGCTGTTTGGATAGGTCAGGTAGTGTGGGTGAAGTGTTGGGGACCACCCGAAAGAGTGATGAGGAAGGTTTGGTGGGGATGAGAAGTTTCTAGGTTAAGTCTGACCTTAGAAGATGGAGAGTGGTAAACTGAGGACGAAGGTGTGCTTGCAGCATCTGATGGGACACTAACAGAGCAGGTACTGGAAGAGGAGTGGGTTGTTCTCAGCAACAAGTAAAGAAGGTGGATAGTGGAAATTGACCCGAGGGAGACCCATGTTAGCAATTGGCTCTCCTCCCTGAACAGAGGTGCCAATGCTATTAATCCCAGCACTCTGTGGGCAGAAACAAGAGGTTCACTGCAGGCCAGCGATCTACAGAGCTAGTTCTAGGGCACACGAAGAAACCCTGTCTCAAAACAAAACAAATAGACTACCCTAGTAGTAAGGATTCGGGTGGTTTTCAGGTACTACGTGTGAAGGGCTCAGGGTAGCTGTCTGAAAGATTAATGGAGAGGGAGTTTGTGGGAATCACAACTTGTAGACGGGAGGGTTTCGGAGCGGTCTTAAAGTTTCTGAATCTTCTGAGCCAGGGAATTCTCACAGTCTCAGGTTTTCCAAGCTGGGCAATTTGGCTGCCTCCAAGGCCGGAGGTTCAGGGCAAATCCTGAGTGCCAGGAGTCGGGTCTGTGGCCGGGGCCAGGAGGCTGGGCTCACCTGGGCAGGCTGTCCTGGTAGTGCATGGTGGGCACGATGCTGTGCTGCAGATAATCGTCCGGCCCCGAGACAGCACTTAAGGGCCTACTAGGGGCTCCCAGGACAAGCGAGGGGCAGCGGGGCCAGGCACGAAACAGCAGGCGCGGCATCATCGTCCCGGGCAGCAACGGCGGCTAGAGAACGCGGCGGCTGAGGGAGTTCCTGAGCAAGCAGGCCGCTGCCCTCGGACGCCGGACACCGCGCAGGGACTTAACGTCCAGTTCAACTCCGCCCACAGGGCACTTCCGGGCGCGGACCGGCGGCGGCCCCGCCCGCACTCATCCTCTCGCAGAACCCGCCCACACCGCGGCCACGCCCATGAACGGGCCACGCCCACTCGGGCAGGGCTTGGTCTCTGAACAGTAAGTCCAACTTCTTGTCCCAAGGCGGCAGGCATATATCTCGGAAGCTGCCCTCTTTTCCTTTCACAGACTGAATAGGAATCAGAGATAGAGAAAAAAGAAACGCTGAAACTTGGCATTTGGGCAGACCTAAACTTGTCAAAGTTTGGTCCCTAGAGACCAAGAACATTTCAAACCTTTGTCTTATAAGTAGAGAACAAGATCAAACTCCCCCACAGTTCTAGATTTACTGAACAATAGACATACTTATTTTACCAATACAATTTGTTAGGCTTATACTAGGTCCATGTAGCGTTCCATAAGCCTGAAATCTTCGGAAGAAGCCAAGAAGAAAAGAAGCAATGAAGAGAAGAGGTAAAGGAGGGGGGGCGGGAGGGAGCGCTCCTGAGCTCCTTAGCTCCCCTGAGAGCTGCATCACCTCTGCTGAGGAGGCTTTCACTCAGAGCTTATGATTCCTGAGCTCCCATGTCTCAGGATGCTGTTCCATTGGGACACTGCCCCACCTCAGAGCTGTAAGGTTCCTGAGCTCCCGTGTCTCAGGAGTTCCTCTCCATCCTCATCCTTCATCTTGCAAGAGTGAATCCTCCCCTCTGTGATTCCACAGTGCTTTTCCCACAATCCTACAAAAAGCTTAGCTGTAATTGTGAGTTATTTAATTATCTACCTCTCACAGTAAATTTTGAAGTCCTCAAGGGCAGAGTCCTTGTTTGCATTTATGTACCCTGGTCTAGCCTTGGCCCTTCTGTGGGCAAGTACTGTGCATCTTTTATTTAGGTATGAACCTGTACCACATTAAGATATCATGAGCTGGGAGTCTAGGAAGACTGTGTAAGGATCAAGGAAGTTTATCTACTTAGAGAAAAAATCCCGGAGACTGAAGCAACTGTATTGAAGTAATCCCCAGAGTTTGAATTAACTATGAAAGGATACAACACAGTAGCCAGGTTAAAAGTAATATTCAATTTCCAAATAAATGTTCTTAGAAACAAGAGACTTTAACTAGATAAGGGAAGAAAGAGTTCATATTTCAACAAAAAGATCCAGCTGGGGAAGGGAGACCAAACACAGCATAAGCGAACTGTCAAGCAGTCAAAGAAATGAGAGGAAGTGGAACCTAGAATCGTCTGGGCTTGAGGCCTAAGTCCCAGGTTCCAGCAGGCTTTACCTAGAGTGAGTGAACACTGCAGTGCTGGTGTGGTTGATAAAAGAGTCCCTGACTACAGGAGGAACTTAGCCAGGCAGGCCCAGTGGCAATGCTGGCATATGAGCCGCTGATACTTCCTTCCTGAGCCAACCTAGGTCTTCCAGCACGGCTAGAGACTGCTAATGTTGGATCAGGCATTGGAGTGAGCCACTGAGAAAATGACAGCATTATATCTGGCTACTTGAAAAACAATGAGATGCTAGGAAGGAGGTATAGAGGCTTGCCCAGTTCCCGTAGTAAACGAGTCCTCTTCTGCCATTTGCCTGCCTCTGGGAGTCTGGATTATTGACTCTGTGCTTACTTACCCCCTCCTCCAAGGGTCTTGGTCGGAGTCACAAGCAACATCTGGGGCCTAGTACAGTGCTCTCTACCCATGTGGGTATGGGCATCGAGCTTGCTTGAGTTCAGGTTTTTTTGTTTGTTTGTTTTGTTTTTTATTGCAGTTATCCTTTTTGCCTTATGGTCAAGTGCCCTCCTTTGGCTTCCCCCCGCCCCTCGACACGCACTGTAAACTGACCCCTTCGTGGTCTATGTGCTTTGCCCCCATATAAGCATGAGGCTTTTGTTTTATTCCTTTGTGTCCTTTGTCCAGAAAGGGAGGTAGGTATAGCAGGAACAGCAGAGCTGCCTCTATGTAAACGCTGGGCGCCGTGCAGCTACAAAAGCATCTCCTGTAGGAGGACCTAATTGAGGACTGCCTGAGAGAACAAAGATTTCTGGTGCAAACAATGCTAGCAAGTCGGGAAGTATTTTCTCAGGACCAATGGGGCGTGGGCGGAGGGTATCAAAGGAGCTTGCAGCTGAGCTCAGATGAGCTTGCTACAGCATTCTCACCTGCTCCTGAGTCTGTGTCTTGCATGGCTCTGTGCCAACTCAACCCAAGCCCCAAGGGCAAGTAAGGTCAGGCAGCGAGCTGTCCAGAGCACAGGGAACAGGGAGGTACATACAAACCTGGCTTACTTTGCTCTAATTAGAAAGGCAGCCAATGAACACAAAGGTCATGAACTCACAAACCTATTATGACTGATACAATCTTCTTAAAGCAGTACTGGAGCTCACCACGTTTTTAAACTGGTGGTCAGCACATCAGGACCTGGCTGAGAGTCAGGCACACTTAAATCTTGAATATAACCTTAACATCACCCTAGACCTGCTGACCGGCCCACAGGGCAAACAATAACCCAGTTACAAAAGCTACTATCAGCCAACCAGCCTACTTCAGCCAGGTGGCCAATCTGTCTTTCAAGGCCCTTAAGGCCTGCACTCCCAGAGATCCCTCTGCCTACTTCCCTACAACAATCTGACAAGTCCTTTATGGACTTTCTCACAAGGACTACTGAGGCAGTGGAGGGAAGGGTCGATTCAGGACCCACTCGAGACATGCCTTTTAAACAATTGGCTTGGGAGGGTCTTAATGTTTCCACCCGAGACGCAGAGGTGGCAGTCCACAGTAATGATAGCCTTCATACATGGGTAGTGTCCACCAGAGACCTTGACCTAGGCCAGACCCTATAGCAACTCTGACTACCTTTCCCAGTGCCCTCTTGGCATCAGGCAAAGATCTGAGGACAGACTTGCAGAGAGGCCTGCCTGATGTCATCAAAGAAGACCTGCTCATCCATCGTAAGGATGGTGCCCATGTCCTCTAATGTGTCCCTGCCCCAAAGAGTGTGAGGGATGTCAGCAACAACAAATCCCATCTAGGCGTCCAGTCATGGGTGAATGTGAAAACTTAAGGAGAGCCCACCATTTAGTCGTCTTGGAGCAGTCTCCTCTTATTGACAGGGCTGAGGGACACGCCTTTCGGAGCGTTAAGACATCCTCAGAGTTTATCAGAGGAGTTCTAAGACCTGCAGTCTCCCGCCCAGTGAAATCCTTTATTATTGCAAGGACACTTTGTCCTTGGCCTACTGTTCAGGCAGTCTCTACAGAGATGTCCTGTCTTTCTGCAGTCACAGCAGGAGCAATGGCTGACAGGCTCTCCTTAAGTTTTCACATTCACCCATGACTGGACATCTAGATGGGATTTGTTGTTGCTGACATCCCTCACACTCTTTGGGGCAGGGACACATTAGAGGATATGGGTGCCATCCTTACAATGGATAATCAGGTCTTCTTTGATGACATCATGGAACGTGAACAGCTCAAGGCCTCCTAAAAGGGGATCACCCCCAATTCTAAGGGACACCGCCCACCCAGGGCCTCCTTCCATCTCGGTATCTGACTCTCGGTATCCACACTGCTGGCCTGGACGTCAGATACTGATATCTGGGTGAACCAGCGGCCAATCACTGAACCAAAATTGTCCACACTCAAAGAACTGGTTGAGGAACAACTTAAATTGGGCCACTTAGAGCCCTCGACCAGTAGACATAACACCCTATCTTTGTTATAAAAAGGAAGTCAGGAAAATATAGACCCTTACGAGATCTGAGAACTATCAGTGAACAAATGGGAGAAATGGGGACTACTCAGGCGGGACTGCCTCATCCCGGTGCCCTCCCAGCCTTCTGTCACAGACTGGTGATGGATATGAAGGACTGATGTTTTCCAAATCCTCCTGGCACTACAGGACGGATGCAGATGTGCCTTTACAGTGTGGAAGCCTAGTATAGAAAAGACCAGCTAAGAGACACCAATGGACATCCTCCCACAGGGAATGAAAAATAGACCCACCATCTGCCAGCTTTCAGTGGCTGAGCTGTGCCTCAAGCAGTCCCTGAAGATATTTTGATCATCCGCTAGATGAACAACATTATGCTGGCACATCCTGATTCATCTCCTTTACAAGGAGTTACCTCACAGCTCCTAAGACTTAGAAGAGCTTAATCTGTGGGCTGCCCCCTGAAAAGCTTCAGTCAGTGCCCCTGTATGCCTCTCTGGGATTCTCTTTCTAAGCAGATTAGACCCCTGGCCTTCTCTATTTCTTGGAAAGAGATCTACTCCCTCATGGGGCTTCAATAACTATGTGGGACTGTTAATTGGTTAAAACCATTTCTTCTGATCCCAGATTAAGAAATGAGAAATCTCTTCTCCCCATCGGAAGGCCCCGATAGCCCCTGACTAAAATCACCCTTACGCAGGACGGTAAGAGACTCCTGCAGAAGATAATGGCCTGCTTGTCTGACATGAGCCTTAATAGGCACGACCCTTTGAGGCCTTTGCTGGCAACAATTATTTGGGTCCTAGGGGCCCTGTGGCAAAATGGCCCCCTCATGTGACTGCACCAAGCTCACTCAGAAATACATAAGGTAACTTCCAAATATGAAATCACCTTTAAGCTTGCTCTTAAGGCTTGGCAAGAGAATTTGTAATAAGGAACCTGATAAGGTAATATTGCCCTTTTCTCTTAAGCACTCTCAACCCGTAATGGCAGATTCCCTTACTTTTCAAGAAATGATGACAGGCTTTGCAGACACTCCCCAGATAACCACCTGGCGGCCCCTTCCCACTTACATATTGAAATTAAGCCCTACAGCCTCCCCAGTTGTACCCTGATCCCTAAGGCCACTGCCAACAAAGATACGGGATATTACTAGAGGCCAGACTTGAAGGATGTTACTCCATCCTTCTGAACCCTGGATCAGACCAATTAGGGGAGTTGTTGGGACTCCTGAGGATCTCTGAACTCTGTCAGACTGAGCCTGTCATATTTTCAGACAATCAGTACGCAGTATAGACTCTTTGAACCCTACCATTGTCCTACACAATAGTTATAAAAGCCCATACACGTCCTTATGACTCCCTTCAAGGAGCCCTTGAGCACAGGGCACAGCACGGTTCATTTCTCATATCATAGCCCACTCCAGGCTGCCAGCAATCTTGGCTAAGGGCAATGAGATGACTGACTTAATGACTGTTGACCAGGGGTTCTTGGAACAGGCTAGACCATTGCATCAACAATTTCTCCTTTCCTTGAGAAACTTAGAAAAGCACTTTCCAGAATTATCCATGACACAATGCAGACATCACGCAAGATCTCACCTCACTTGCACCCCATTTGCACCGTGAGTGCCTCTCAATAGGGGAGGTGTCAACCCAAGAAGGTTACTCCCCAATGTTATTTGGTGGATGGGTGGGACTCACTAGCCCTCTTTTGGTAATTTTAGATATGTACAAGCTATTGTAGGCACTTGCTCCTCCCTTGTATATGCTGTGGCCTTGATGGGAGAAAAAGCTTCCCTCCACATCAAGGCTGTGAAATCTGTTATGTTGGTTATGGGTGTTCCATGGGCTTCCAAGACGGGTAATGACCCTGCCTATGCCTCTCAACAATTCAGTGAGATTAACCATACTTTTGGGATTCCCTAACCCTCAAGACCAAGTGATAATAGAAAGGTCCACTGGGACTCTAAAGGAGTTTACCTCCCCGGAATCTAAACGTGACCCTCACTTAGCCCTGGGAAGAGGCCTTGTCTCACCTAAACTTCCTTACTTTTGATGATCAGGATTAAGCCCTGCCTATAAGCATTGGGCCTTCCTACCCAGGAATACCCGTCTACATTGGTACAATGGAGAGATCTCCTAACGTCACGATGGCAGTCACCTGCCCTCTTGCTGATGTGTTTTTCCTCAGGACTCCACAACGCCAGGATGGGTAAGCCATGGAAGAGGAGGACAGGGATGAAGTCTCCTCACCCTGACTGAAGAGGCAGCATTTGTTAGAGATGTGTCTCTACTTGCCTGTGATCGTTTTCATGCCACCCATCTTACACTTTATCAAGTACAAAATGTTTCCTAGGCTCATGAACCGCTGGCCCACTACATTAAGAGAACCTGATCCAACAAATTCTTAAAGAGAGGATATCAACACCCGGAGATGATACGTAGCAGGTAGTTGGCTGGAATGCTGAGTGGTAAGTGTAGAGCGAACAAGGGATAGTTTTGGGTTTGTGTACATATTGAAAGGGATAGAGACATCTGCCCTCCAGGTACCCCTCCAGCCTGAGTGAGCTTTCTTGTTCTTTCCTCCTGGGAAAGACTCCTTGGGATAGAAGGATTCCTTCCAGCCAGCTGTGAGCCCGACTGTTTCCTGTGTCATCCACACCCTCTCTCACATCTCTGGCCAAGTTGGACAGGACCTAGTTATGGTGGCCTTGCTGTTTAAGATAGGAAGGACCTTTCTGGAACATTCTGCAACATGCTTTGGTCAATTTCTAGATATTTCTGCTGGAAAGGCAGGAGGCATTAGAGTTAAATGTCATCCTCTACTAAATATGGGGTTCTAAAGCCACTGACACCTAGGAGGGTGGCCCCCTTGGAGCCTGTACAGGGCATACCCAGACATCAAATTCTCAGCACAAAGGAGATTATTACCCAGGAGGGGTACTGTGTGTGTGTGTGTGTGTGTGTGTGTGTGTGTGTGTGTGTGTGTGTACCAAAAAGGAGCAAGCAAAAAGCAGGTGGGTTTTTGTTTGGTTTTTGTTTGGTTTTGTGCAGGAGCAGGAGTGGGTTTTTAAGGAGAAAAAGGGGGTGGAGTCTGTGCTAAGGTGAGTTGGTAAATTAATTTTGATTGCACGTTAGGCAAACAATGAATTTTGATTTTTGGACCTTGGTGTTTTGTCTCAAAATGAGTCAGAGGCCAAATAAGGGAACAGAACTTGGGGATTAATTATAAGAAAGCAAACAGTTTTTAGCAAGGGGGAGAAGGTTAAAAGGCAAAGTCTCTCAGCCCCACTTTGCCATGTTCAAGCCTGTTAGACCCTGCAACGCCAGTGGCAGGAGAATGCCCCTTTCAAGGCTCAGCTTGGTGAGGACAGTAAGAGGCATGTGGAAACAGGCTGAGTTGAAGATGATACCACACAACCAGCTTTCCTTAGGGGATGCTTTGAAACCAGGTCAGTTCTGCACAGGGAATGATGTATACACAGCCCCTGACCTGAAGTGGATGATGATCTCAGGACAGGCCTCGGAAAAAAGCTTTGGAGTCCCACCTAGACACCTCGCATCCCTGTCCTTCAAGACGATTTTCCTCCAGTTGGGCTGTCTCTGAAATACTCCAAACTCATTTCCTTCCATAACTTAGGTATATATTTCTCATGTCCCATAACACTCTTACTATATCACCTCCTCCCTTGTATCTCTCTTGCCTTTCCTTCAAAATCTTATGTCCCATAACACTCTTACTATATCCCCCTTTCCCTTGTACCTCTCTTGTCTTTCCTTTGAAATCATATCCTAGGGGGTGGAGAGATGGCTTGAAGGCTAAGAGAACTTCTTGATGCTCTTCCAGAGGACCTGGGTTCAGTCCCTAGCAGTCACATCAGGAGGCCCACAGTCACCAGTAACTCCAGTTTCAGGAAATTGGACGACACCTTCTGGCCTCCTGAGGTACCTGAACACATATGTTATGAACACACACACACACACACACACACACACACACACACACACACACGCACATGCACACAGGGAGGGGGAACAGGGGAGGGATAAGTTTTTTCCAGCTCATTCTGTATCCTGTTTGTATAATAGTCCTAGAACAAAAACCTGCCAGGAGTAACAATAGTGATGAAGTGATGGCTGTGGTGAGAGCTAGCTAGCATTTGCTGTGCTTGTTACTAGTCTGCATTTAACTTTTTTTTTTTTTGAGACAGGGTCTCTATATAGTCTTGAATATCTTGGTATTTGCTATGTAGGCCAGGCTGGCCTTCAAGTGCTGAAATTAAAAGCATGTACTACTACACCACATCAACATTTAGTTTTTGTAAAATCTTAGCAAAGATTAGTGGAGAATGAGGCTCAGGCTCTGAGCTTAGCACCCTTCATGGTCTATTATCATTTTCACCCACTTTCTCCTCTCTGAGGGAACACGAGATTATTCCAATGGATAGCATTGGGCTGCCTTTATTCTGTGCTCTAAGCTGTAATTCCAGTTACTTCCTACTCTTTCCTTTCTGTTTGTATGTGCACATATATGTGCACGCATGTGGATGCCAGACCTTCATGGTGGGGACAGGGGCTGCACAAATGCAATCTTAGCACTTGGGAGGCAGAGACTGAAGAAGCAAGGTCAAGGCCAGTCTGGTTTAAAAGTGCATTCCGGGCTAGCCAAGGCTACAGAGTGAGACCCAGTCACAAACAACGGACTCAGAAGCTCAGTGCTGTGCGTATTTAATCTAATACTCATGGCAGTAACTCTCCTAGGATGCTTCCCTAACCAGAGATAGGAGGATCCTCAAGTGGAGTATATGGCTGTGGATATACTTCACATGGACCCAGATTTCTGAGACTCCTAATCGTCCCATTTGTTCGTAAAACTTTCCAAATGGAAAAATATTCTTTCTTCAGTGCCAAGGAGAATTAAGTCTTATGATGGTTTGTATATGCTTGGCCTGGGGAGTGGCACTCTTAGGAGGTGTGGCCCTATTAGGAGTAGGCATGTCACTGTGAGCATGGGCTTTACTACCCTGGTTCTCGATGCCTAGGAGCCAGTCTTCCACTAGCAGCCTTCCGATGAAGATGAAGAACTCTCAGCTCCTCCTGCACCATGCCTGCCTGGATGCTGCCATGTTCCCACCGTGATGATAATGGACTGAACCTCTGAACCTGAGGGCCACCCCAATTAAATGCTGTCCTTTATAAGGCTTGCCTTGGTCATGGTGTCTGCTCACAGCAGTTAAACTCTAACTGGGACAAGTCCTTTTATCCATGTAAATTTTGTTTTTCTAACTCTTCAGTGGCTGGCCTTGTATTAAAAAGCAGGAAATGGAGTGGTCCCGGCGTGGACTGACTGGGAGGCAGTGGGACTGATCCTTTGCCACCTACTGAATAGACGCCTTAAAAATCCCAGGGCCAGTCATAGGAAGACAAGGCTGTATGACCACTCTGGGCAACCTCCACCGAAAGACAGCAGGCATCGCAACCCTGAAACAACCAGTGGCCCTTGTGAATTGTTAGAGTGAGATCCAGATCTGTATGGACTGCCAACTGTGCTTCTGTGTTGAACATGGTTGGTCTTCGTTAAGAATCCACCCACCTGTCTAAGAAGAAAGGAGTTGGGGAGGAGAAGGTAGAGGGCGGGGGTGGGGGTGGGGGAGCACACTCTGTGATGTGTGTGATGGGGCCCAGAAAAAGAAGATCACTGTCCTGTCAAGCTGACTGGAACTGCTGCCTTCCTACAGCTTGCCTTCATTCAGTCCCTCAGGCGTCGTCCCAAGCCCTCACTCGGTGCCAATTGTACAAAATTTTATGTGGAAGGTGGCAGGGTCTGCAGATGCCAGGGTGGGCTTAAAAGCAATTGCCCAGCAGTAGCAGTGTACCTCGGGTGCCACGGAGAAGGGGCACTGCTCCCCAACATCCTTCAGTGATCCTCGGAACTCAGAGGCAGCTGGCCCTCAGACCTTAGCAACCAGCAGCAGGTCTGGACTCCCCTCATCTCTCTGGGTCCCAGGCCTTAGCCAGACCCTTGGCACCCATTTGCTTCATTATCACTCGCAGCTCTGTCTGGATCTCACACCTTGTCTCAGTTACGGCTTCGTTTTTTTTTTTTTTTTTTTTTTTTTTTTTTTTTTTTTGGTTTTTTTTTTTTTTTTTTTTTTTTTTCCGGAGCTGGGGACCGAACCCAGGGCCTTGCGCTTCCTAGGTAAGCGCTCTACCACTGAGCTAAATCCCCAGCCACGGCTTCGTTTTTAATCTTCTCCTTCCAGCCATTCATCCCCAAATAACTGTCTGTATTCCAGCACACTGTACTGTTTCCACCACCTCCGCTCCACCCCGTGGAGATAGTGACAGGGATGGCACTCTTAGGAGGTGTGGCCTCATTGGAGTGGGTGTGGCCTTGTTAGAGGAAGTGTGCCACTGTGGCATTGGGCTTTGTGACCCTCCTCTTAGTTGCCTGGAAGCCAGTTTTCTCCTGTTTGCCTTTGGAACAAGATGTAGAACTCTCAGCTCCTCCAGCGCCATGCCTGCCTGGACACTGCCATGCTTCCCACCCTGATGATAATGAACTGAACCTCAGAACCTGTGAGCCAGCCCCAATTAAATGGTGTCCTTTATAAGTGCTGCCTTGGTCATGGTGTCTCTTTGCAGCAATGGAATTCCTAAACAAGACGCCCTTCAGCCCCCACCCCCCACCCAGGGCTGAGGATTAAACCCAGGGTCTCACGACATGCTAGGTGAATTCTCTACACCCCCAGCCCTTCCGTTCTCTATGCCTGACCCCAGTAAGCATTCACACCCGAACTCCCCTACCCTCCTTTTGCTTTTCCGTACTGGGAACTGAACTACAGTCTTATTCGTGGTAGGCAAATGCCTCTTAATTTTAGTTCTGTGACAGGTTGTAACTAAGTTTTCTAGGCCAGCCTGGCATTCAGTCTGTAGCACAGGCAGGCCTTGAACCTGTGATCCTCCTGCCTCAGTGTCCTAAGTAGCTGGGATTACAAGCCTGTGAGGCCCAGATGCCAACAATGAATACTTACTTCTGTCAAAGTTCAGTTCTGCTGACTACACCTCCCTCTCTGCCTCCTTTCAGTGATTTATTTTATATGATACTCCTCCTGGTTTTCAGCCTCTCTCCCTGCCATCCCTCTCAGACACCTCTCTCCACTCCCTCAGGTTACCTTTTATCCTTCCCTCCCTGGCCAGGCCACTCCAATCATCCCTAACAGTTCAGTCTCACTTCGTTGAGCCCCCAGTGTGAGCGCCATTGAGCCAGACTGACAGACCCTACTGCCTTGATTTCCCCATAGCTTAAGAAAACCAAACCGAACCGAACCAGATGTGACTCCATTTTCCCAGTAACTTGGCAGAAAAGTACAAAAGTCTTGAATTTCTGTTTCACTCAAGGACAGACACTTCAGGAAGTCCTGTTAGCATTTCCATGGGAGCATCTCCAGAGACAAGTCTCTTTTTTTTTTTTAAATGAAATATTACAGACTTTAATAAAATGTTGCAACAATGATTACAGACCAGTAACATCGTATATAAAGGAAAATGACAGCATATAAATCATAATAATAATTAAATGCCATTTCTTTTGAGGCAGGGTCTCACTATGCAGCTCTGACTAGCCTGGAACTCACTACATAGATTAGGCAGCCATGAACACATTGAGATCTGCTTGCCTCTGCCTCTGTAGTGCTGGGATTAAAAGCCTACACCACAGTGACTGGCCTAAAAATTTATTTTAAAGCCCAGGACTTAAATGTACCTTGTTGGTAGAGGACTTTGCTTCACATGGGCAAGGTCCTAGGTTAGATCCCAACACACACACACACACACACACACACACACACACACACCACGCACGCACACTCAGAAAAAAAATCACAACTAGAAATTTAAAAAGGAAGAAAAGAATGTAAAACACAATTTCAGAAATACTGTCACTGACCACTGAAGTGAAAAACAGTAAGTCAGCAAGCTTACTGTCCAGGAAACTGGTTTTTCATTTGGAAAGGACACTTTTATATCCCTCCTCTCTTTCGATCCCTTGGCATCATGATAAAAGTTTCTCCAAATAAGGGAAGTTCGGCTTTATGAAAACTTACTGAATTGCTACTATTTCTCAAATGTCATGTTATGGTAAGAAACACAAATCAAAACAAAGTGACACTGGGGAACATGACCACAACAAATGTCCCCAAAGCACACCCTGAAAACACCAGGGTGAGTGGAGACGGAGGGGCTGAGGGAGGAAGTAGGGAGAAACCACGAAACGGGTAAGATATATATATAGATTCCTGATGGCCTGTCTCCATCCATTCGGGGGAGATACAACTGGAAGGAACGAATTACACATCCTTCAAGATAGAGCAGCTGAGCTCTGATAGGCTCGACAGACGATGAGAGAGGTGGGGTGAGGTAGAAACCTCTGGGCAGAGCCCAAAGACTATTAGCTGGGATACTGGCTGAGGATGGACCCAGAAACTTGAATATTACAAACACAGTATTGACAACAGCACAGAGGGCCCGAGCCACAAAATGCAACACAGGAAATTCACAAAATCAAGCAAGACCCATAGCAAGCAAGGACGGAGGTTATCTACACAGATGGTTAAGGAAATGTGTATAAGAAGACAGTATTGTTTAGCACCTACAAGCCAGGCAAAAGTACAAACTGGCTTTTAAACCCAATACTGCACAGATACAAAATGAGATATTCAAACATTGTCAGGAGTATGAAATATTCCAGAATAAGAGAGGTGACTAAACTATATTAATAATTCTGTGCAAAAAGGGATTATGTATAAACCCAAGTAACAAATAAGGACAGAGCACACAAACTGTGATGTCTGTAATGTAAGCTGTATAAATGAAGTCTAGAAAACACCAGCTGGACCAAGAAGGCAGCAGAAACCTGTCCTCCATCCAGAGCTTCGAAGGCATTCAAGAGCTACAGAGGGAGGCTACAGCTTCAGGACTCACCCTGGACTGCGTGCTCAGAATTTTACCCTCTCTTTGCCAACTCCAGGTCCAACGTCAACTGCAAGTATATTTTCGTTTCTACCCTGGGTTCTGCCAATCAGCTGTGAGGTAGGTATTGGAGTTGCCAATGATACTAAGTGAGGGAAAGAAAGACCGGCTAAAAACTCCATCTCAGCAGAAGTCTTCCTTCTGATCCTCCAAGATGCACAAACTGCTTCTTGCTTCCTCCGATGCTCAATGCTCCTTAAGGTTTACTGGGGCTTCCAGGGCGATTGAGCACCGGCAGGGAAGAAAGGCCTGGCCTCCACAGCCCCGGCCCCGGGGGTTCCTTGTTTCCCAAGGCCTTGTGATTGCTCAGTAGAAGTCGAGTTGTCTTTCTCTTCAAGCATCTTGTGCAACTTCTTATGTCTGTAGGTAGAGATTATCTGGAAATTCACCACACTTGAAACACGAAGTTCTTGGTCCTCTAGCAACTTCAGGGTGGCAGCATGAATGAGCTGGTGGGAGCGTTTGCAGGTCTGAAAAGTGCATTCACCCCGCACAAAGGATCTGCATACGTGAAACTTGTTGCACTTATCCTTGAGGTTGCAGTAGCCATAAAGGACATCACCACCTTTGTTGTACAGCAAACAGACCTCTGGGAAAAGGCAGGGGTTGTTCTGCAAAAGCAGGATTCGAAGCTGGGCTTCATTGAGGCCAAAAGGCCCTGGTTTTTCAGAACTTGGACATTGACAGGTGTGTGGATATCATGGGACAGAGAGCAGGTAGACCAGCAGTCGTGGTGGGGGCACTTGCCCAGCATGTGGCGGCAACACAAGTCCAGCTGGTCGCAGGCCTGGCACTCCCGCTAGTAGCGGGCGCAGAGGCGCGCGGAGGACACGGCCATCACCCTGCAGCCCGTGGCGCCACCGCCTGAGCCGAGCCGAGCCTGCTGCCCTGCTGCCACCTCGGCCTCCGGGTCCCACGGGCCGTCGTGCAACTCCACCTCCTGCAGCAGGAAGCGCTCTGGGCCCGCACGCCTCAGCATGGCCTGCAGCTTTGCCTCCGACAGCTCCACGTGGCCGCGCAGGTCCTGCAGAAACTTGTGGCCACTGTCAGCACACAGCACCTTGGTGAGGAACGCGCATAGGGTGAGGTCCGCCATGGCCTGCCAGCGCATCCCCTGAGACAAGTCTCTTTTAAAAAAAAAAAAAAAAAAAAAAAGCTTCTCACCAACTCTATGTATTTTTACATATCTTCCGGGTTTGCCTACACATGTCTATGCACCATGTACATGCAGTACTCACAGAGGCCAGAGGGGGCATTGGATCCCTAGGACTGGAGTTACAGGCAGTTGTGAGCTGCCACATGGGTGCTGGAAATCAAGCTCAGGTCCTCTGGTGCCACACCCATTCCAGTGGAGTCTGTGTAACAGGAAGCTCTTGTGCTTCGTTTCTATCCAGAACAGAGGCCTGTGCCTGGAATGGCTCGGCCTCCTGGAGGTCTCTGGCAGTCTCCCTACAAAAATATGATGACTGGGGTCTATGCTTGCGGTGGAGGTGCCTTCTGTGTTCTAGCCTTGGTGATCTTGGCAGCTTTAAGCCTGTCAACAACATCTGATTTTAAGAATATAGCAGTGTGGGAAGATGGTCATGTACCTTTAGATGTCTCAGGAACTGAAAGTTCAGAGACGGAAACGTCTCACACCATCATGGTCCTGATGAACTCAACGGCTGCGATGAATTCAACTGCTGCACCCGTTAGTTCTCAGTAAATAGGAGAGAAATTAATTGCAGCAAGAACATGACTGTTCCAGAAAAGCCTTTCCCCCTTTTGGGAAAGTTTTGTTTAGCATGATTCAAAACAGTAACGATTCTTTTAGGAAGATCATAGACAAGTTCCAACAAGTTGAACAAACTTATCAAGGGTTAACTATGGTTACAAAAGTTTCCTTCCTATTCTGAGGGGCCATAAATATAGAGTTTAAACTTTATTATGACAAAGATAAATGATGAATGCATACCTGGTGCCCACAAATCTGGCAGTATAACTGCAGTTTTTTTAAACTATTGTTTGCAGTTGAGAACTGTTTCTGAGACTATGTTCAGCTTTCCTCTTTGCAAGGGACATTTGGTGGGGTGATGAATAGGAGCTGAATGATTGCCAATTATGATGTACCTGTTCTAACTACTTAAATATGTGCCAAGAAGTAAAGCTTTTTGCAGCAGCACACACCTCGAGTTTGTGTCTGTCTGTCATGCCAAATCCATTCTCTACCTGAAATCCAAGCCTTGGTCCCTCTGCTGACACACTCCCCTGGGTGGTCTGTGGCCCTCTGGAGGAGCAACTGGTGCTGGGCCATGTCTCCAGCCACTCCAGTTACCTTTCGTCTCTTTAACCAGTTCAAACCAGCACAATGGCTCCTCTAAGTTAGTGCATCAGTAAAGGTAGGGACACTATGTAATCGCACTGTGTGCCAAGCACTTTCTATGTGCCTCACATGCAGTAATCCATTTCCTCTTCACTTCAGCCCTGTGGCATGGGTGTTATGATTTCCCCAGTTTACAAGGAGGAGCCTGAAGCCCTGAGAAGCTGGTCAACTTTCCCACTTCCCTGCAGACAAGAAATAGAGGAGTTAGACTCCCAGTTTCCCCTCTGGCTCTCTGATGACCATCTGTTCATACACAGTACCCAAAGGCATGAATGAAATGCCAGAGCAGGCCCAGCTTACTTACAGTGAAACTAAAGCCTTATAATTGCCCAGTGTCCACACTGGAGACTAACCATGACTGTCAGACCATTCTGCATGGTTGCCATGTTTGTCTAGGAAGTCTTATAGGGACGCAGTCCTGCCCACTCTTTAAAAAGAAGAAAAGAATTATTTAATTTTCATGATGTGTGTGTATATGTGTGTGAGTGAGTATGTGTGAGTGTGTGTGTGTGTGTGTGTGAGTTAGTGTGTGTGTGAATGTGTGTGAATGTGTATATGAGTGTGAGTATGGGTGTGTGTGAGTGTGTGTGTGTGTGAATGTGTGTGTGTGTGAGTATGGGTGTGTGTGAGTGTGTGTGTGTGAATGTGTGTGGATGTGTGTGAGTGTGAGTATGGGTGTGTGTGAGTGTGTGTGAGTGCGTATGGGTGTGTGTGTGAATGTGAGTGTGTGAGTGTGTGTATGCGTGTGAGTGTGTGTGTGAGTGTGTGTGTGAGTGTGTGTGTGAGTGTGAATATGTGTGTGTATGTGTGTGTGAGTGTGTATGTGTGCATGTGAGTGTGTGTGAGTGTGTGTGAGTGTGAATATGGGTGTGTATTGTGTGTGAGTGTGTGTGAATGCGTATGGGTGTGTGTGTGAATGTGAGTGTGTGTGAGTGTGTGTGTATGCGTGTGAGCATGCATGCGTGTTCAGGGAGGCCAGAATAAGGCATGGGCCCCTCTGGAACTGGAGTTACTGGTGATTACAATCCATCCAGCGTGGGTACTGGCAATGGGGTCCAGGTCCTCTAGAAGGGCAGCAAGCTCTGCAAACCACTGAGCCATCTCTGCAGCTGTCACCCACCCCACTCTTTTTTTTTTTTTGGTTCTTTTTTTTGGAGCTGGGGACCGAACCCAGGGCCTTGCGCTTCCTAGGTAAGCGCTCTACCACTGAGCTAAGTCCCCAGCCCCACCCCCCACTCTTTCACACAATCTCAAGCTGCTCCCATGCTACTGTGGCCAAGTCGCATAGTCAGTTCTAAGAGAACAAAAAGTCCAAATGTTAAGCATCTGTTCTCTCTCTCTCTCTCTCTCTCTCTCTCTCTCTCTCTCTCTTACACACACACTCACCAGACTTGATTCTGCTTCAGTCACTCAGGCCTCCGGTCACTCCAGCCTCCTGGCTGCCTTGCTGCTGGATTCTGCCCTTGCTGGTCTTTCTGCACAGCATGCCTCCTGCCAGGACCTGGGATCCTGGACTCCCTTGCTCCCATTGAGTGGTCTTCTACTCAGTCTTTCACCAGAGAGCTTCCCATCACCTTACGGAAGTCGAGAACCATTCATGACCACATCTCTGTCCTCTGCTTCATTGTTGCTCATGGCTCTCAAACAGAGCCTCCCAGAGCCTGTCTTTTCCTTTATTGTCTTGGCTGTAATGCTCAGCGAGCAGTGGCTGGAACGGAGTCAGGGGCTCGGTCAATAACTGAAGAACAAGTGAGCTGCTTCAGCGAGAGTTTGGCGACTTGTGTCCCCGTTCCTCGTGTTTTCTTCTCTCCTTGGGTCTGGCTCTGTGATTCCTAATTATCCCATCACTCAGCAGCCTCCATTCCACGAGAGAAGCAGACCTTCCTACAGCACACATGGCCCTCCTTGTCCTGCCCTACCTGATCCTTCTCCCCAGCTGCAGCTCTATCTCCCTCTCTCTCAGGGCCTGGCATCCCCCACATCCAATTTTCCTGAAGTCCTTTCTGGTTCCTCTGTGTGTCATAGCCTAGAATGCCCTGTTCTCTCTCTCTCTCTCTCTCTCTCTCTCCCTCCCTCTCTCCCTCCCTCCCTCCCTTCCTTCCTTCTTTCCTTCCTTTTTCAAGACAGAGTCTCTTGTAGCCCATGCTGGCCTCAAGTGTGTTATGTATTAGAGGATGACCTTGAGTGCTGGATGCTCCTGAGTGCTGGAACTGCAAACATGTGTCACCACATCAGCTTCTGCTGTCCACTTCTGTGTGTTCTTTTAGAAAACTCACCCCAAACCCAGATTGCATGACACTTATTCTTGGTAGCCTTCTAGCTCCTCCTCCCTAAAGCGCCAATAAGCTCAAATGCAAGGTTCCCACCAAAACCATAGCCCTCACGGGCACTGGTAACGGGCTCAAATTTAAGTTGTTGGAATATATATAAAACCATGCTGTATAAAATACTAATGAATTTTGATCTTGTGTCTAGCGTAAAAATATATAACCGTTCCCAATTTAAATAAAAGCTAATTACCATGCAATTTCAAAGGGGCTATTCAAGTCCATTGCAAACCATGTTTTGCAGTCTGGCCACACGGGGGCGCCACTTTAGCTGGTAAACAGAAATCCCTGGCAATGGGCTGCCAGCCGTACTTCCTCAAGCTGTTGTTTATACACACCAGAATCTCCCTGAGTGATTGTGGGAGTTTATTTAGTTCTTGTGCATTTAAATTCTCTTTAAGTATCTTATACTGATGTCATCCAGACTCTCCAGAAGCCCTGGGACTACTGTGTGTTCTCACAAGTGCAGCTGCACCATCAGTCACCACTGCAGGGAAGTTGAATGCTTCAAGCTTCCTAATGCAGAAAACAGAGAACATGCTAAGGGCTCGCAGAAGGATGCTCTCCAGAATACATATCCATCGGAAATACCCTGTTCTATTTGTCAGAGATTGTCTGCTTGCTCAGGGCTCTGGGTTAGCTACTTGTCCAGCAAGGAGGCTCAAGGGCCATGGAGTGAGACTTTGGTTTTAAATCCTGACCCCCATCACTGCTAAGCAGTGGTCTTGTCAAGTCATAAGCTCTCTGCATCTCATTTTCTGCAAAATGGGGTTGCAGCACACAATTGGAATTGGGCTGAGTGAATGCTACCTGGACACTTCCTATAGAGGCTTGGGACAGAGGGCAGATGGTCAACCATCTTTTCTTCAGTATCCTTATCCAGAGTTTGCCAATCCCCAGCTGGAGTGCACCTGTCACAGAGTTCCCCAGTGTCTTCTTGTGTCGGCCCATGTGCTGACTGCTTGATCCAAAGAATCAGTGATCTTGGTTTTTGGCCAATCTTGATAGAAATACAGGAAGAACATTTGGGCTTTCCTGGAGGTGTAGGGGAGGGAACATTATGATGATCCTTTCTCTGCAAGCGGCCTCTCCTCTCCCCAGCCAGTGTGGTCTTGGGGCATTGCTAATCATGGACACATTCATCTGTTCCCAACCTGGGTTTTCCTAGGCTCTGAGTATCCTGAAGCCCGGGACCATGTGATTGGTCCAAACACAGGGCACTATGCCTAGAGAGCATGCGCCATGTACTGTGTGACTGGTAAGAAGTGTTCCGCATACTCAGAAGTAGGGCGAAATCTGGGAACGGGAAGGTGGAAGCTAAAAGTTAGCTTAAATTGACCACTCAGGCTTTATGCTTCAGACAGATGTGGGGGAAAATAGGGAAAAAAATCAGGGAAAAGGGCCAGTCATTAGGCGGATAGGTAGGGTGGGACTGGTGGAGGCAGTCCAGCGTGACAGTCTACTCAATGCTGAGCAGATTCCCTGCTTTGGGACGGCTTGCATGGCTCTCAAGAGGTGACAAACATCCAGTCAAATGAAGCCCCGGGCAGGCCGCCATTGATGGATCCCCTATTGACTCATTGACGGGGAAAGTATCATGTAAGTCAGGATTCCCCTGAGAAACAGAACCAGCAGAGTATGGTGGAGAGGGGCTGAGGTTCTCAAGCAATTAGCTTACACATATGTGGCAGTAAAGCCCCAAAATCTGCCAGGCAGACAAGTCAATTTATAGAGGGCAAATTTCTTTTCCCAATGGTCACCTATTTAAATGTCAATCTGACCCCAAATACCTTGGCAGAAGCATTCAGAATAATATTTTTTTTCTTTTTTTCTTTTTTTTTTCGGAGCTGGGGACCGAACCCAGGGCCTTGCGCTTGCTAGGCAAGCGCTCTACCACTAAGCTAAATCCCCAACCCCTCAGAATAATATTTAATCAAGTATTTAAGCACTGTGGTCCAGCCAAGCTGACATAAAAAGTAGCCATCAGAGCATGTAAAGAGTCATTCTGCTGTGCCCTGATGTAAGCAGTCCGCAGGAGATGTGCTGTGTCTGTCTGTCTCTCCACATACACGTATGAACACACACACAGTTACTTCAGGGGAATTCAGGGGACCATCGCCCAGTACAAGTCTTCCATCCAATGTGTTCTCCTCCCAGCCCTGTAGTCAGTCACACGTGTAAAGAAGTGGGATCAGTTCTCTGGACTTCCCTCCCCGAATCTCACCCACCAGGTTTAAGGAGGACATTAATGTGTGTCTCCTCGGTTGAGGGTGGAGTGGGCAGGGAGCAGCTGGTGTGTTCAAATTGGGTATTTGGGGACATTTGAACAAAGGTCAGGCTTACAAAGATGTAAAGAATTCAAAACTAGGAAGTCCCTGCGTTGCCTAGTCACATGGGCATCATCACCACCACCAATGCTCGCCACCTCTGCGTGATTACTTGCACGGATAGAGCATGTGACCTTGCTCAGACTACACCCAGCCTTAGGTGGCCCACAAGAAGGAAGCAGTGGGAAATGTGGCGACCCACTTTCCTCTGTCTTCTTCATCCTAATCCTTCCCTCATGGTCTGCGTGTGTCCTACCTGAAGCTGAAGACAACAGCCCAGCGTGTCTTCATAGGTCAGCTTCTGGGATGGAGGAACAGAATGGAGAAGGACAAGAGAGGATGTGAAAGGGGACCCTGGAGCCATCTGGCATAGAGGGAGAGAACTCTCCCTCTCCAAACCTGCCCTTCTCTTCTCTCCCTCAGAGCTGGGTGTGAGGAGGAGTGGGCACTGTTCTCGACCTCAAATCCCCCTCTGAAGCACCTGCGGTGTGTACTTAGGCCTTGATGTTTTCACACAGGAGAGGAGAGCTCCCTCCTCCTCTCCAGATCCTCTTCTCCCTTCATTTCCTGGTCCCCTCTCCTTCCCCTTTCTCTCACTCTCTTCCTCCTCCTTCTCTTCTGGTTTTTACACAAGGTCTAACCATGTAACTCTAGCTGGCCTTGAATGTAATCCTCCTGTCTCAATCTCCTGAGTGCCAGGTGTCTAGTCCCAAGATATCCCTTTTTCCAAAGTCTGGCATTTAGACAAAGCCTGCACCCCATCAGAGACTTAGGAAAATAGTTTCTACCTGTTTAAAGGAAGGGTTCTCCTTTTCTTCCATTAACATACGCCCGAGGTGCCTATTAGCACAGCAAGATCTGTGGTAGCTTCTAAGGCTCCTTCAATCTCTACTCAACAGATGCCTGTTAAACCCCTGTCTTCCACCCCAGTTTACAGGTTCCCCTCCTCCCAGGTAGCCATGCCCCTTTAAACCGTGGAAATACAACCCCCCCATCCCCTTCTCCCACCCCAGTTGTTCTCTCTGTTTTCCCTGTCTTGGCAGTTTAGAATAAACTTTTACCTACAGAGTGTGCCTTTTTTTTTTTCCCCCAGAGCTGAGGACCGAACAGAACCCAGGGCCTTGCGCTTGCTAGGCAAGCGCTCTACCACTGAGCCAAATCCCCAACCCCGGCTTTTTTTTTTTTAAAGCAGTCTGTAGAATTTTATTAAGCAGTTTTACCAAAAGCATGAATTTTCTTTTTTCCCATTAATATATTTATTCATTCACTGCCTCTGCTCCTCCTGACCCTCCTCACACAGTCCCTCCCTCCCACCCCCTCCTCTTCTCTGAGAGGGTGAAGGCCCACCTGGATATCCACCCACCTTGGCACATGAAGTCTCTGTAGGGCTGGGTGCATCCAGACGAGGCTGCCCTATTTTGGTTTCCTTACTGCACCCACTTCAATTTTTAGGAATGCAGACTGCACCATTGTAATATATTTCTAAAGTAGCTAAACTTTTCTGTATGAGTTCATGCCAACTGAAAGCAAAACATGGCCACCTCCCTGAGGGGATGCAGCCCTGCTGTGGAGAGCAGGTGTCTAGTGTGATCCGTGGGTGCAGAACGAAAGGCATTGTGGGTCCACAGAGATGATAAACGGTTCTTTCTCCAAGGTGTGTGTGAAGGACACATGAAAGTGGCAATGTTGGTGTTGTTTTGCGAGGGAGTGGGAGTTGAGACAGGACCTCATGCATTCCAGACTGGCCTTGAGAACTCACTATGCTGACAAAGATGACCTTGAACAGCTGGTCCCCTGCCTCCATATGCTGGCTACTTTTTTTTATGTCAACATGATACAGCCTACAGTCATTTTGGAAGAGAGAACCTCTATAGAGAAAATGTCCCCACCATATTGACCTTTAGACAGGCTTGTGGGACATTTTCTTGACTCCTCGTTGATACGGTTAATGATTGATATGGGGTAAGGGGCAGCCCACCCACTATGGGCTGGTGGTCCTGGGCTGTGTAAGGAAGCAGGCTGAGCAAGTCATAAGGAGCAAGCCAGTCAGCAGCGCCCTCTGTGGTCTCTGCTTCAGTCTTCATGTTCCTGCCCTGACTTCCCTCAGTGGTGGAGTGTCACCTGAGAATTTAAAGCTGAAAGAAACCCTTTCCTTCCCAGGTTGCCTTCAGTCATGGTGTTTCACCACAGCAACCCAGACTAGACTTTCTGGATACCGGGTTTAAAAGCATGATGAATCTTAGCTTTTATCAGCTGGATTGAGAGGAGAGGCCACACCTAACAACAGGCGTGGAGAAGGCTCTGGAAAGGGCAGCACAGGGGGCTGTAGATGGAACAAGAAGAGGCAATGGTGAGAAGACGGGGTGGGGGCGCAGGGCTCTTGGGTTTTTCCATGATGTGCACTTTCAGATTTTACTCAGAACACTCAGTGATCAACTGAAGTCCCCAAGTTGGATGTTACATTTCATTGGTTCAGCTTGTTCAAACACAGCTATAAAAAGAGCTAAACAGAACTTGAAAAGGATGTTTGAAATTTCTTCTTTTTCTTTTCTTTCTTTTTTTTTTTTTTAAAGGCAGACACAGAACTTTCTACAATGCTCAGGAAACAGGATCCTCCCTGCTTTGGGAGGCATTACATGTGCTTCAAAGAGATGAAGAGATGGAAAATGGGGGGGGGGGGGCTCTCAGCACTGTGGGACAGAACAGCTTCTCAAGGATCCCCAAGGGAGCCTCTTCCTCTGTCTCTGCTGCCTTCTTCGTCTCTCTGGATCCACCCACAGCTGTTTACCCATAATCTAAACAACGAGGAGATCTAGGGTCATGGGGGAGGATGAAGGTGGGTGGCAATCAATTTTATGAGCAATAAATAGTAAGAAAACAAGCTTCTGTGATGCTTAGCTCTATAGTAGCCCGAGGCCAGGGATAGCCACTCCACCCTAGACACAGCCACCAACTTCGGCATAGCTCGCCTGGCTTGGCTCACACTGTTCCCAAGCACTCACAACTCTACATGTGAGATCTTGTTCACATGTAGCCCATGCTGGCCTCCAGCTCCTGATACTCTATGTGCTGCGATTACAGGGTAGACCATTACATTTGACTATTGCTTCCGACATTTTTACTACAATGTTTGTGAAATTAGACACACATCCGTCAGAAAATCTACTTCACAAGAAAACTCCATTCTGTGCATGCATGCGTGCACATGTAGGACAGAGTGTAGAGGATGGATGTTGATGTTGGGGGTATGTCTCAACCTTTCCCCACCATTTTTTCATGAACAAGTTTTATATGTATGCTGTTTTGACAGCATGTAGTCTGTCTATCAGGTGTCTGCAATGCCTGAGGAGGCCAGAGGAGAGTGTTGGGTTCCCTGGGGCTGGAATTACAGATGTGGGTGCTAGGAATCAAATCTGGGTCCTCGGAAAGGACAGCCAGTGTTCTTAATAGTGAAGCCATCTGTCTAGCTCCTCCACCTTACCTTTTGAAGCAGGGTCTCTCACTAGAGCATACAGATTGGCTAGACTTGTGGACAGCAAGCCCCAGGACCCTTCTGTCTCCTCTTCAGCACTGTGATTATAGATGCAAACAGCCTGGCTTTTTTTTTAAACATAGGTGTTGGATAAGGAACTCACATGCTCAAGCCTTCACAGCAAGCATGTCACCAACTGAACTATCTCCTCAGTTCCGAAGACTCCATTTTCTAAGGAATTCAGAATAACTAGGAGTTAACTGGATACCTCAAAGATTGCCAAGGTAATCCCAGGCTTATCTCTGTGAGCACACATGAGAACTCAGATCCGTAGCAGGACACTTCCCCTTAAACTAGAAGGGAATTTCTGTGTAGCATCCATTACGTGGAGGGCGCCACCCTGGTTATTATGGTTCAACCTCAGAGACAATAGGTACAGGTGAGAGGTAGGAGCCTAGAGCACTCGGGACACTGAGGAGAGGCTCTCGGAGGAGGTGAAGACCACTGGGGGGTGGGGCACATGGGTCAGTGACTCAGAACTTGCTAGAGCAAGTCACCCACCATCGCTTGTATTTGGCAAAAAATTCAAAGGTAAGTCAGAAGCAGAAAAACTTTATAGTATAAAGACTCCATGATGTATGTAGTCTTGGGCTTCATCAAGAAGGTGTGTGTGTGTGTGTGTGTGTGTGTGTGTGTGTGTGTGTGAGAGAGAGAGAGAGAGAGAGAGAGAGAGAGAGAGAGAGAGAGAGAGACTAGAAATTTTATCTTTATGTGATTGCATGAGAACGTATTTGGCAGTCTCCAGTTGGCCTTTAGTTGGTGGTCAGGGCTGGTAGAATGCTGACAGCCACTGCCCAAGTCCTGGCTGTTCTTGGCAGGTTACTACAGCAGAGCTGTGGCTCCCAGGCTTAGGGCAGTAGACTGGCAACCAGAGTCTACTGTCCTATGTCAGCAATGGCAGGGCACCAGCCAGAGACACAGCTCCAACTGGGTCTCTGACATCTAAAACATCCTGAAGAGTTTTTTCAGAACTGTAAGGCCAAGTCCTTGACTTTGCCTCAGAAAAGAATTTCAGCCTTGTAGGTTTATAACTGGCACACATTGTAGGGTTATTGTAGGGTCTCATGTCCACTCCGCCACAGGGGTCCGGATGCTTTGGAGAGGCTGGACAGGGGAAGTTGACTGAGCTTACACCACGGTGCCAGTCAGGTGTCAGGCCATAGGGCAGCTGCAGGACACTCTTGGGGATGGGGAAGCGCAGTCTGTGGGGTCCTAGGCCTGCAAGGAGGCTGGGCCATCAGGTTCTCAGACTCTTGGGCATCCAGGCAGGGAGGAATGTCTGGGAAGGAAAGTTCATTGGTTAAGCCTCTAGGCCTTTGGGTACCTCATTATAATGGGAATCTGTCTTCAGCCTATGTGACCTGTGGTCACGTCCTCTACCTGTAGAGGGTCATGGGGCACTGCCCTTACGTGACTGATGACCACAAATCTGTGGAGGGCTGTGGCTAGTGACCGGCCTGGTTTTCTGGGAGTTAGGTGAAATGCCTACTGTCACTTTCAGGGTCACCAGGGTTTCAAGCCTCTTCAACAGGGAACCAGGGTGCCTTTCACGGTCCTACACAGCCTAAGTCAGTATGCAGCAGAATTGGAGTTTAGTATTTAAGCACAGGGACAAAGAAAAGAAAGTGGCTCTGGGCAAGAAGACATACCCTGGTCACAGTTCATTTCCATCACAGCTATTACACATAAGAGTTTGGTGAGTTCTGAAGTCATTACCTTCAAGGAGCTGTTAAGAAATTTGAGATCACAGGGTGGTTTCTTCAATGTACAAACAGAACTTCAATTGGTGAGACTCTAGGGCCCAACGATTGCTCTCAGCTTCCTGCGGCAAGAGCATCTGGATGTCCCTGAGTTCTCTGGCCTGGAAAGATTGGTATTTATGCAGCAGCCATCCAAGGCTTGGGGAGAACTCCTGGAACTGCGGATGCTCTCACATGGAGACCTGCTGTAGGGTCAACCAGTTGTCTTAAATGTAGAGTGAGCTCACTCTGAAATAATAGCAGAAGGTAGAGTACTGTGGGCAGAAGTCAACTAGCAACAGTGCAGTGCCACCCGTTACCTGTACCAGGTGTCAATCCCTGTGCGCAGAGCTGTGTGCAGCTTTACACAATCAGCAAAGGGTAGCACCGCCACAAACACGAGAGTCACAGGTTGCACTGGGACTTAATGGCTATACATACCTTCACAAGGTGACAACAATTTCAAATTACTGTCAAATATGTGGTCCGCTGTGACCTTGTGCTGTTTGTTGAACCGTATACTCTCTGTGTATATATGTGTATAACCACTTTAACTCAGAAATATGAAAAGGCTGTGTCTTAATTAGGGTTTCTGTTGATATGATGAAACGCCATGACCAAAATCA
Organism: Rattus norvegicus; assembly: GCF_021556685.1. Classification (NCBI taxonomy): domain Eukaryota; kingdom Metazoa; phylum Chordata; class Mammalia; order Rodentia; family Muridae; genus Rattus; species Rattus norvegicus. The sequence continues at coordinate 128,594,763 of NC_141538.1, forward strand.
ATTTGAGAAGAAAAGGACTTCTTTGGCTTACATGTCTGAATCACAGTCCATTGAGGGAAGCCAAGACAGGGACCCGAATCAGGCAGGACCTAAAGGCAGGAGCTGATGCACAGGCTATGGAGGGGTGCTGCCTAGTGACTTACTACCCAGGGCTTGCTCAGCCTGCTTTCTTATAAGAAATCACTAATTTTAGATGCCCTACAGACTTGCCTGCATATAGCTGGGTCCTGTGGAGGTGTTAGCTTCTTGAGGTTCTCTCCTCTGAGATGCCTATAGCCTACATTAAGTTGGCATAAGACTAGCTAGCACGAGGTCCTCTCTGAAACGAAATATTACATCTCAGTTATGGAAAACAGCAGTGGGGGTGGTCAACAATGTCAGTGAGTAGTAATTGAGAACAAGATCGAGCATCCTTGAATAAATATATATGCTTTTATTTGCTAATTTAAAACAATGAGCTGGGGAAATAGGTCAGGGGTTATGGGATGATGTCACAGGTGAGGCAGGTACAAGATAGAAGGAGGCCTGCCATTGGACGAGGAGGAAGGATGGGCGGGAGAAAAGTTTGAAGGAAGAGGAGGAGACTGGAACGGAAAGGAGGAAGAGACAGGAGGGACAGGGAGAAAAGCCGTGGTAGGACAATATGGCAGGTGATGTTGAGATTCCACACTGTACCTTTACAGGTTGTTATGAATGTTCTTAAGGGATGGATGTGTATTGGGCTTTGTGTGTTTAGATGGGCAATTATATCTTATCAATTGGATCAGAGGTTATTGTGTTGTATGTTCTTTCATATAGCAATTTAAGTGTAGGAAAGTGTGCAGTGGCTGGTCTGGGCCGCCACAGAGTTGGGATGTGTGTTTCTGTCATGGAAACCTGCCTTGGGAACTAGGTAGGTAGAGAGATTGCTGCCAGGTTCAGAGAGAGGCCTTTGGCAGTGTGATACAGGATGGAGCAGAGCTTTTTAAGATATCTATCAGATATCATGGGGCACTGGGGTGCCGGATCTAGAGTGGGATAAAAGACAACTTTTTATTTTTTATATTTTTACAACAACAAGGGGTAGAGCAGTTGCTTAGCATGAAAAAGGTACTCAGTTCAGTTCCCAGCGCCAAACCCAAAACCTAAAACCTGAAAAGAAATTAATGAACTATATGTAAGAAAAACAGAACAATATTTTGTAACATTTCTGTCTTCTGATAAGTCAGAGGTTTAACTTTTTACAATTCTTTATTGCTGGGACTAGAGAGATTTCTCATCGTTTAAGAGCCCTGGCTGTTCTTGCAGAGGACCTGGGTTCAACTCCCAGCACCCACATAATAGTTTACAAACATCTGTCATTCCAGTTCTGGATAACTTGGCACCCTCTTCTGGCCCCCACAGGCACCAAGCACACACATGGTACAGAGACATACACGCAGGCTAACACTCATATACATAAAATAAAAATTAATGAGAATTAAAAGAACATTTTGTGGCTAGTTATTTCCAGCTGTCTCTGGAAGATAGACAGCAATTTTTGCCTAATCTCCAGAAGCATGGAGAAGAAAATGCTGAGTGAAAACTTTTATTGCTTAAATTTATTTTCTTTTACTTTTTGAGCTCCAACTTTGTTAATCAGGCTGGCCTCAAACATCCTGGCCACAGTGAGCCTCTCTGCTCTGTCTCCCTAGTACTGGGACCACAGACACACACCATTGTGCTGTGTCAGCTGGGGAAAATCATTTTGCTCAAGCACATTAAACTTCAATCTCTTTGCTGGATCCCAAGGAGCCTGTTCCAGAAAAGCAGGGCTGTTTATGCAGGGGATCCTTGCAAATTGCAATCTGTCTCGGGTCTCGGGTTCTTACTATAAAATCTTCCGGAGTCTCCAGTGTGCACGATGGCTCTGTCTCAAGACTGAAATAGGAACTGGCAATGAGATAGTAAGTAATCTGAGCTGGCTTCATTTGGTTTTCAGTGTCCTTCTCTATGAGTATCAAACAGATGACAGAAGACCACTGGTTATTTCCAAGGGAAAAAGTGCTTCCTTGTGATTGAGTCAGACTTACAAGTTCTGCATCAGAAGACTCTGTCCTTGATGTTTGTTTGTTGTTTTTTTTTTTTTGTTTTGATTTTTGAGACAGAGCGACAAGTATCCCAGGATGGCCTCCAAGTTGAGCTACAGCCAGGATGCCCTTGAACCCTGACTTCCCGCTTGTACCGCTCAAGTGCTGGGAGTGCAGGAGCATGCTGCTAAACTCCGTCTACGTGGTGCCAGGGATCAAATGCAGGGCTTTATGCATGACTAGGTGAGCCCTCCACTAACTGAGCTACATACACCCCAGCCTTTGGATTCTTAAAAAGGTTTTTACTTATTTTTATGTGTATCGGTATTCTTGTCTATTTGTGTATCTGTGCACCATGCGCATGCAGTGTCCACGGAGGCCAGAAGAGGTCACTGGAGCCTTTGGAACTGGAGTGATAGGCAGTTGTGAGTCACCATGTGGGTGTTGGGAACCCGACCCGGGTCATCTACAATAGCAAGTTCTATGAACTGCTGAGGCATCTCTCTAGCCTCCAGCTTTTCTTACCTGCTCGAATTGAATTAGGACGACCCTAGACCCCATAATACATACGTCCCCACTTTATGACTTATATTAATAGACACTGCGGCTACTGACAGATTGCAGCAGCCTCGGGTGTAGATTATCTCAATATCCCTTACACTTATGCTACCTGCCACGCACTGCCCTCAGAGCGGGGAGTACCACAGGGACCAAAACAGAAGCTTTGGCACGCATGCACACACACGCACACACACGCGCACACACACACACACACCCACCTTAACCTCATCCTTGCTCTATAATCACTAGGTTCTTTGAAAACCCGCTTCCCTGCTGAGAGTGATCCCTTCATTTGCAACCCTGGAAGCTCACTAGGGACAGGATACAGGCTAGGTTCCCTTCAGTCAGTAAGCGGATTTCAAATGGGTCCTTGTTCTTCTCTTGAATTTACTGCATCTCTCAAGCCAGGATGTCATGAAGCACAGGGCAGGCGCCACCTTCATCATCCTAGAGAGCCTTGCACTTGTCCCTGATGGGTAACAGCAGCAGCAGGCATTGTGTGGAAGCTTAACAGGTATCAGAGTGGCCACCATCCCTTTGTAAGTGTCACAATTAATGGGTTATGAAGCACCGCCAAGGCACAGAGCCATTAAGAAGTAGAATAGAGGCCATATCCCACACAGGTGAGCCTCAACCATAAAATTACTTTGCTGCTACTTCATAATTGTAATGTTGCCATTATTTGTGATGTAAATATCTGCTATGCCGGACATCTGACATGTGACCCACTGCTCTACAGTGGTTCCTCTCTACAGTGGCCTGAGTTGCCCGTTCTCAATTGGTTTAACTTGTTCCATTAAAAACGAGACATTCTGGCAGGTGGCAAAGACAGCAGATTGATAAGTTCAAGGCCAGTCTGGTCTACAAACAGAGTTCTAGGTCAGCTAGGGTTACACAGAGAAATCCTATCTCAAAAACAAAAACAAAAACAAAACAAAACAAACCCAACATTTGAAGAAAAAGAAACAAGAAAGCTAACACTCTACTGAAAACCATAGAACCACAGAACCTGTGGATTAAGGGTCATGGGGCTTGCACCTATTTGATTCCCCACACCCTCTCTATTTTTGCTAAGAACTGAACCCATGATCTTGTGCATGCTAAACACACATTATCCCACCAAGCTACACTCCAGCTCCTTATCTTGAGGTTTCTGGCTGTACAAACTGTCTTCCTCCGTTCCTCAATTTTCTTAACTGTGAAATAGAAATAATGACATTTTCTAGTAAAATTATTGTTGAGGTTAAATTAATTAAACCCTGCAAAGTCCCTGGAACATGTCTGGTGCATGTGACTGCTGTTGCTATTATCCCCACCCAGACTAAGTCACATGATCATCCCAAAGGATGTCAGCAACTACCTCAGGGCAAAGCGTGAGATGAGATGAACTGGGCAAAGGCAGCTTTCAAACTGGAGACCTGCACTAGAAGGGGTCCGGGAGACTGGGCAAAAAGGCAGCAGGTAGCATCGGAGGTGACTGCAGTCATACAGGCGTTTCCAGTAAAGCCGCAACCCCAGGTTTTTATGAAAGATCCACAGTTTTAAATCTTGGCAACTAAGTTAGGTTTTCAAAAATTTCTCAGAATGCCAATCAAAACAAGGACGTCAGCCACAAATTCATGACTTAGAAGTTTTTGCATCGACTGCTTAATAAACCAAAGGAGAAGCATGGAGATGCTGATATGATAACCACCCTGAAAATCCATGCTAACGTGTGTGTGTGCTGTGCATCATGTCACCACAGAGCTGGGACCTCTGGGCAGCCTGAAAAGACAGGTGCACATCTCCACTGAGCAGGCGAGGCGGCTGAGATCTGATGTGAGAGATCACAGAACTGGGGCGCGGCCAGTGGGCGGGGTGCTACGTCTCCTTTGCTCTTTTCTGATGTCAAGGCCACATTGACACAAGACCCTGGAGCTCCAAACATCCCTACAGGGCAACATTCAGAGGGCTCAGCTTTTAAAGTCCCGGCCGGCCTTGTGTCACAGAACACCCCTGGGAGCATAAACATGCACGAAGGACCCACTCCCACCCACTGGGTCACAGGCAGCAAACGGACAGCTGGCAACTTGTCTCCACAAGCATTCTCCATGGCTCTGATCCATGCTTCTCTAGTCTAATAAACACAGTTCTCTTGCTTTCTTCTGGAACTTTCCAGGCCCCTTTCGTAAACATTGGTAACACAAACATTTATTCCTATGTTCCCTTTTCTTAGTGTCTGCTGGAGACTCTCCTTTCCTGTATGTGGAAGTACAAAGACCACTGTTCTAGGCTTTTTACCATTCATGCTTGACTAGCTAACCAACCCCATTTTGTGAGCATTACTGTTTTTTCCTTCTAAAAGGCTAGAAGAAACTAGCCTTCTGCTTATGTCATTTCCTGCCTCTCAAGAGCCAGGCACAGAAGGCAGAGGCCAGTACATCTCTGTGAGTTCGAGGCTAGCCTAGTCTACACAACAATGAGTTCCAGACCCAGCCAGAACCATACAGTGAAACCTTGTCAAAAAAAGAAAAGTTAGGATCACTCTAGAAGTAGGGTGTTCTACTAAACGGTGAAATGATTTGAAACTTTTACAGAAATTGTCAAATTGCAGCTCAGAGATCAACCCGACGATCTCTCCAGCAAGGACACATGTGTCTCATCACAAAGTCACAGGTAGAATGTGCTACAGTGCAGACAACTCTAATTTCAACCTGTTTGTCTTATTTTGAACGAAGATGGGCATCTTCACCTATGTTGAAAGGCCATGTGTCTTAGTTAGGGTTTTATTGCTGTGGAAGGGCACCATGACCACAGCAACTCTTATAAAGGACAACATTTAATTGGGGCTGGCTTACAGTTTCAGGTTCAACCATTAACATCATGGTAGGAAGCATGGCAGTGTGCAGTCAGACATGGTGCTGGAGAAAGAGCTGAGAATTCTACGTGTTGGTCCATGGACAGCAGGAGACTGTGTGCCACACTGGGTGTAGCTTGAGCATAGGAGACCTCAAAGCCCATCCCACTATGAGGCATTTCTTCCAACAAGATCACACCTATGCCTGCAAGGCCACCCCTCCTAATAGTGCCCCCTCCTATGGACACATGAGTCTATGGGGGCCATACCTATTCAAACCACCACACCATCCCCAGTTCTTGAGCTGCATTTGCGATTCCTTTCAGTGCCATCTGCCCTTTTCTGTAGGGAGGCTTCCTTCTGCCCCAGCAACAGAAACTTCACATAGATTGGCCCTTTGTAAGACCAATAACTTGCACACAATGTTTCCCAGTTAATTAAAAATGTTTTAACTTATTTATGTATATGGGTGCTTTGTCTGCAAATGCGTGAGTACCCTGTGTGATATATGGCCTGATACCCTCAGAGGTCAGAAGAGGGTGTTGGTTGGGGTTAGGGTTACAGATAATTGTGAGCTGCCATGTGGGTGCTGGGTATTGAACCTGGGTCCTCTGGAAGAGCAAACAGTGCTCTTAACTACTAAGCCATGTCTTTAGTTACCCAATAGCAGATTTTTATTATGTTTCAATCATTGGGAGCTTAAGTGAATCTAAAATGGGGAGAGGCAAAAGTGGAAGGGGAGAGAACTGACTCCACAAAGTTATCCTCTAACCCCACACAGGGAGTAATAATGAAAACATCATTTTTAAGTTGCTAAGAGGAAATAAACCTTCATTTAAAAAGATGTCAATTGTGCAAACTGGTAAATAAATTACATGAAATTACAATTAAAATCATGGTCTTGACAATTTTTTTCCCCTAAAATGTTTTGGAGACTCATGCATGCCAATGCTTGGCCCATAGGAAGTGGCACTATTAGTAGGCGTGGCCTTGTTGGCGTAGGTGTGATCTTGTTGGAAGAAATGTGTCACTATGGGGGTGGACTTTGAGGTCTCCTATGCTCTAGCTACACCCAGTGTGGCTCAAAGTCTCTTTTTTCCTCTAAAATGTTTATTGAAGTTCGGTAAAAGGAGGAGGAGGAGGAATAGACAATGACGCAGAAGGAACGAGCCTTAAAAAGTATCAAAGATGACTGGGTCCTCAGTTAGGCGTGTGAATTGCTCTTGCAAATCATCTAAGTTCTATTCCCAGCACCCATGTGGGGCAGCTCCACAAACTGGAGACCAATCATTCAAACATATGAGCCTATGGGGGCCATTCTCATTCAAACCACCACACCCACATACATAATTAAAAATAAAATCAATCTTTAAAAAATAAACTAATTATGGGGTTGGGGATTTAGCTCAGTGGTAGAGCGCTTGCCTAAGAAGCACAAGGCCCTGGGTTCGGTCCCCAGCTCCGAAAAAAAAAAAAAAAAGAACCAAAAAAAAAAATAAACTAATTATTAAGCTGTGTGGCTTTAATCCCAGCACTCAGATGGTGGTGGTGTCTTTAATCCCAGCACTCAGAAGTTCTCGTAAGCACTGAACCGTCTCTCCAGTCCCTGCATGGGTGTTTCACCTGCAGGAATCTTGTGCAACACATACTTGTCTGGTGCCCATGGAATCCTCAGAAGAGTGCCGGATCCCCTGGAATTGGAGTTACAGCTGTGAGCCACCACGTGGATGCTGGGAATTGAATACAGCTCCTCTCTATGAGCAGCCAGTGCTCCTAATCCCCGAGCCATCTCTCTATCCTGTAGAGAAACTATCTTGGGTTTTGTATGGATGCATTGCCTGTCAATTAAAAGGCCTATGGCTTAGGCAGGAAGTAGAGGTGGGACATCTGGAAGAGAGAAGGGATTCTGAGATAGAACCAGGCAGAAGATTCTCTGGGAAGATGTGTCAAGATGAACATACAGTACCTGACACAGTTAACCAGCCATGTAGCAGAATGTAGGCTAGAATAAAGGGATATTTTAAGTTATATATAGTCAGAGAAGAGCCTAGCTAAATGGCCAAGGTATTTTGAGTCTGAGTCTTATTTCTGAGAACATAAGAATGGGAGGTAGGAAGGGTCCTAACTTCAACAAAATGGCACCCAACATGGGGCAATTAGAACCCAAACTGACAGCCTAAAAAGGCCCTGGTAAAAAGCAGGAGTAGTCAGACTAGCTTGACAAGAGGTCTGATCTCTTAAAAAAAAAAAGAAAGAAAGAAAGAAAGAAAGAAAGAAAGAAAGAAAGAAAGAAACAAACAAACAAACAAACAAACCAAAGCCAAAGCTCCCCAGAATAGCACAAGACAAATGGCAAAGAAGGAGATTTCTTAGCCAAGAAGCAGGAAGCTGCAGAGAGGTTGTATGGAAAGAGGCTTTATAAAGAGACCCCCTACTAATTTAAAAACAAGACATAGAGGCTTCTCCCAAGAGCAACATCCAGCATACAGGCTGAATGCAGCTGATACAGCCACAGATGGCAAAACCCATGGAGAATTCCTGGAAGCCACAACTGCAGGATAAGTCACGTCAGGTTCTCCCAAGCTTGGCACAGCAGGTCGGCCCAATCTTGTCCTACGGAAATTAATGCTCAGTGCTCCTAACACGTGGAAATGCAGCCTTAAGTTGGCTGAATAGGGCAGAAGGCCAAAACACCGATCCCTGTAAACAAAGGGTGCGGGTGTGGCCAGGCACTGTACAACATCTGAGCTAAACATAAATAACATTGGACACAGGAGACAGAGATGAGCAGATCTCTGTGAATTCTAGACCAGCCTGCTCTACACAACAAAGAGGTTGTTTTGCATATAGAGGCTGCCAAACTTAGAATGATTCTGAATTGTTGGAGCTGTTTATTCAGCTAGGACAAGTGATCAGAAGTTAAGAATCGTCCATTGTATATAATACACATCGGATCATACCAGTCTGCCAGGCCCTCTGCCACAAGGTAATAGTGAAATTGACCAGCTATTGATAGGAACTATACTAGAGGCTTCAGAGTTTTATAAAAACACCATGTTAACAGCAAAGGTTTAAAGAAAGAATTCTCTATCACTGACAACAAGGAAATTGTGAGGAAATTTCCTACTTGTTCTTTTTTTTTTTTTTTTTTTTGGTTCTTTTTTTCGGAGCTGGGGACCGAACCCACTACTTGTTCTTTATACAACCAAACTCCTTTACCTACAGGAAGTAACCCTAAGGGTACTCAAAGACATGCATTTTGGCAAGTGGATGTGTTTCATTTTATGGATTTGGTAAACTACAAGGCATACATCATACTATAGACAATCAGGATTTCAGTGGGTGACTGCTTCTGAAAAGGCTGATTCTGTAACTATGAATTTGTTAGAAGTTATGGCCACTATGGGAAAACCCATGCAAATTAAGGCTGACAATGCTCCAGCACATGTCTCTAATAAGACGAAGTGACAGTTTACATGTTATGATATAAAACGTGTTACAGGTGTACCACACAATCCTACAGGACAAGCAATTGTGAAGAGATCCAATTATGCTTAAAAAGAGATGCTTAACAAACCAAAAAGGGGTAACAGAGACCCCCCAGAGATAAATTATACAGTGCTTTATTAACCTTAAACTTTTTTGAATGCTAGTAAACAAAAAACTATAGCTGATGAAAGACATTGTATTATGGAAAAAAAAAACTGTTGAACTTGTGCCAGGAAACGTTCATGATCCTCAAAAGGACCACCAAGGAGGCGTTTCAGGAACTCATTTATAGAGGCAAGAAGTGGGTATCTAGCCTGGTACACATCTAATTGGGGGAGAGGGATTATGGCCTTTAATATAATTGGCTGGTGCTGGGAGCCAAACCATAAACTTAACCTATTTTCCTCCTGATGGTGGTTGTTAGGAAGTGAAGTGTCAGGGGCAGGCTTGTTACCCAGAGTGCAGATTTGTTGGGGGATAACTTGGAAACTGGTGTTAGACACAGGTCTTGTTGTGGGGTAGCCTGGAAACCAGTGCTAGGTACTGGCCTGTTAGTTAACTTAGGTCAGGTTCTCTGAGATAAAATCTTAATCCAAAAGATCTGGTCTCTCAATAAACCAGTCTGTTTATTTTAAAGGAGTCCTAAGCTCAGAATGGAAAACAGGAAATGTGTTATACTGGGGGAGAGGTTATGCCTATATTTCCACAGGAAAAGAAAAGCTGTGGGTTCCTTCCAAATTGATAAAAATCAGACATGACAAAGGGAGACCTCCTGAAGAGATTGGCTGTGGACAAGAAGAGGGGGATTGACAAGATAATCAAGATAGGTGACATAGACCCTGGTCTCTGTAGATGGAGACAGCTCTGGGACTGGCTGAGACTTAAATGTCTACATACGGCCAATACATCTTGTTGGCTACAGAATTCTCGTGACTTATTATTACACGCCATCCTTTTATATAGCACGAATGGAGATGTATATTGCAGTTTGATCATATGATCAAACCAACCTATAGAATACAGTTGTCTTTCACCTGCCCAAACAAAGAGCAGGAAATCATCCTTAGTTGACCTGTGCACCCTGCACATCCCACACAAATGTCTCCATAGAACTATGTGCTGCTTGTAAGGTTTGTGTGTTACAGAATAAAGGACCAGGAGGGCAGCCCTGACAGGATTCACCCTCGGGGATGCTGAGATGCTGAGACCTGTTATTCCAGCTCTCTGCTTGATCCTGCCTCAGACTGATGCTGTTTCAGAGACTTTCTTCCAGCGCAGTTTCAGGAAGAAGTGCTAATCACAGAGGACCTCGGTTCATCCAGCCCTTCAGACCGTTCCAATCTGCACTTCAGTTAAGCCCTAAACTTTCTCAGCACATCGAGACAAGACTAAAAATGCTACAGCTAGCTTTCTCAAATTTTTCTAATTTTCTTGGGCCCCCAAACGGGGATTTTTTACCCAGTTTAGCAGGAAGCAATTATCAGAAGGCCCTTACATTGAGGTGGACAGTTTGGTTATATGCTGTCATTTTAGAGGATGATCAGAAATAATTATAGTTTTGGAAGGGAAAAGACGAAATAGGAAGGTTAGATTCAGGATTTCTTTTTCTTTTCCTTTTTCTTTCTTAGGTAAGGGAAGAGATTGAAAAGAAATGGGAGGAAGATAAAGAAATATTATAAGAAATTAGGCAAATAGTGGTAGATTATTGAATCTACTCTTAAACCAAAAAACTTTGTAACCATAGTCTTATATTATTAAAGATCTTTATATTTTGATGCAGAATTGAGATTGTATTTTGTTACATGAGTATAGAATTTTGTATATTGATACAGGTTTAAGGTTTACATCAGTATAAATCTTTGTATGTTGATACAAAATTTAAAATTAATTTTGTTATAGGTGTGTTTCAGCTCTTGTATTATGCCTATGCAACTCATTTAAAAAGGTAAGGTATAAAAGATAAAATAAAAAATAAAATAAAAAGATAAGGTGTAGTCCCAGTCCTTTTAATAGCCGCTATTAAAAACTATTTAGGTTAACTAAGTAATACAAGTAAGTAGTCAATCAAATAGACACTAGTTTAGTTAATTACAATTCAATGTTTTCAAGGTTATTTGGATAGTAAGTAGCTAAGAATAAGCAATGTGCGATAATTCAGATATACTACAGATAGATAGTTGGTTTTGAAAAACCTCAGAGATCTACAGAATATGGCATTTATAGTTGTTTCATTATTAAAAGATCTTTTGACTACGAGGCAGGTCTGCCCCTCACAGCACTCCCATTCCACTTCAGAGAAGATGATGAGCATCGAAACCTCCATATGGAGTTGCTTCAGTTGTGGCGAGCTCGCCACTGGGCAAAGAAAATGCCCCTGCTTCAACCGCAGACAGATCTGTCCAGGAAGGACAATGGATGCAGGGAAGTCAACTGCTAGGCTCTGCCAAGACAGGATAAGCAAGTCCTTTATAATTCCTGCTTCCCAAAAGGCCTGTCAGACATTCTGGGCCAGGAGGCCGAGGACAGATGCTCCACTGTTACAGAGAATATTGGGGACTGTCCAGGCAGTCAGCTATCTCTGTCATTTCTATATTTTTGGAAGCTGCATCCCTGTGCTTCCTGTATGCTCAGGTAATATTCCTTCTCAGGTCTCTGATGGGACTGAAGACTAAATAGTCATAGTCTTACTATAGACTTACATTGTTTAGGTCTAAGAAGATTTTTTTAGGATGGTAATACAAGTTAAGATAAAATTTGAGTTAAGTACAAAACTTTAAATACACCAAGATAGGATAGATAATAGAAAAATTTCCTTAATTACCAAATAGTATGGACTGTATATTATAAATCTATAGCATACCTTATAGCTTTCATAATTGTTATAATTGTGTTTGATTTATATTTGAAAGAAAATAAACATTTTATTGGACCAAAAAGGGGAATTGTAGAGAGAATATCTTGTGTATTGTATGGCTACATCACCTGTCAATTAAAAAGCCTATGACTGGCTTAGGCAGCAAATAGAGGCAGAACATCTGGGAGAGAGAAGGGGTTCTGAGATAGAGCCAGGTGGGAGATTGGCCAGGGAGATGTGAGGAGACAGACGCATGGCACCTGAGCACAGGCAACCAGACACATGGCAGAGTGCTGGTTAAAATAAACGGGTTGTTATAGTTATGATCTAGTCAGAGAAGAGCCTACCTATGTGGCCAAGGAATTTGTAAATATATTTTGAGTCTGAGTCTTATTTCTGGGAGCATGGGGATGGAAGTTAGAACTGGACCCAACATTAACACCATTCTCTGAAAATAAATATTTTTTAAGTACTAAAGGGCTGGAGAGATACCCCCATGGTTAAAAGTATGTGCCGCTCTTGCAAAGAACCTTAATTCAGTTCCAGCACTCACATGGGGTGACTGACAACCACCTATAATTCCAGCTCCTGAGATTCCAGCACCCCTTCTGGCCTCCCTAGACACCTGCACTCATGGGTACATACCCCTCTGCCAGAACACACATAATTAAAACGTAAAAATAAATCCTTTTTTGTTTGTTTGCTTTTGCAAGACAGGGTTTCTCTGTGTAGTCCTGGCTGTCCTGAAACTCATAGACCAAGCTGGCCTTGAACTCATAGAAGTCCACCTGCCTCTGCCTCCTGGGTGCAGGGATTAAAGGCATGTGCCAAAAAGAAACCTTTAAAAAAATGAAAAGTATTTTAAAATGACACAAACTTGTAGTAATCATGACAAACTGTTAACAGTATAGACAGTCACCCAATGGGACAGATCCAAATGATACAAACTGAATTTTATTTCAGTGCAGCCATTTCAGCTTTTCAGTATGTGGGACAATTAAGTAACCTAAGGAAAAACAGTATCAGATTTCACACCCGCCTAACAAGGTTGGTTAAAGATGCACATAAGACAAGTAACATTGTAACAATTCTTAGAAATGTGGCAAGGAATGTAACTTCATTGTTTTGGGGGAGGTTTGGGGTTGTTTCTCTTTTTTCAGTGTTAAATTCAAGCCCAAATCCCATGTATGCTATGCAAAGGTCTCCCACAGTTTTTAAAACAAGACACAAGGAGACATATCATAAAGGAGGGATGAATGGACTTACGTTAAAAATTGTAATTCCTACTACCTAAAGACATCTAAAACTAGAGAAAAGCATATACGTGATAGTTAATATCAGATTATATATCAGCAAGAAAAGGCAACACTATTAAAAATGTTCCGAAGAAATCAATGGCGTTTTCACCCACCATGAGGCACAGATGGCTCCGTAATATATTAAAATGTATGCAAATATAATAATCAGGGAAATGCAAATATGCAGCATGGACCGCTGCTTCGTTCACACTGAGCTGACCGGCAAAAGTTAATGATTAATAAGTGCCAAATGTTGGTGAGCATGTGGCTTCATGGGACCTTCCATACATAGTGAAGAGACATGTCAAATGGCTGATTTGGAAGTGGCTGACATGGTTAGGTAATGGCAAACATCTGTGTCCCCTGTGACTGGTAACTCATCACTGCGTGGATAACCTAGAGGGACCAGGACATGTAAGTTAGTATTTAGCTGTTAATGGCAATGTTCAAAATGGGATACTGGCTAATGGGGAGGGAAGAGATATTTATATGAGATGGCTAAGACTCAATTCTTTGTTTTGTTTTGCTTTTTTTGAGACAGGATCTCACTGGGTAGTTCAGGCTGGCTGGAACTTGCTGTGTAAATGAGGTTGGTCTTGAACTTGTAGTGATTCTCCTGCCTCAGTCTCTGAAGTACTAAGTGGACTACTAGTCCCTGAAAAGCCTACATCTTGACAGTGGCATCCCTAGATTTTATTTAGAAATTAAACTCAGGGCTTCTTGCACACCAGACAAATGTTCACACACACACACACACACACACACACACACACACACGCTAAACCTAATAAAAATTTAAATACATACTCTGGGAGTCTGGAGGTTCCTTAATTTACATCTTGATACACTTACTATAATGATAAGAATCTGTAAGCCAAACCACCATACATTAGAGGTCAGCAGTGTCCCCTGTGTCTAGACTATGACTGACAGAACAATAAGATTACAATAGTTGCATCCATACAGGCAGTGCTTACTATGAGCACAGCTGTTCTGAGCATCACATGTGTGAGTTCACCTCTGTATGCTAGAATGTCGTTATTTCTATGCTACATATAAGAAAACTCAGCCCCAAGGCACAGGGTAACGGAGTCAAACCCAAGTCATTTGCTTGAGGTCTGTACTCCTCATGGCTGCCCATGGTGTGTGTGTTGCGGGAAGAGTGCACGAGTGAACCAGTTGTGATGTCTCAGCCAGCTGTGATCTCACTGAAAAGTCTAGGCCAGCCTGGACTGCAGCGTGAGACCCTGTGTCAAAGATACAAAACTACAGGATGAATGAGTATTCTGGTCTGCAGAAGGAAGCGCTGGAGAGGGAGAGCATTCCAGCCAGCCCACGCTTGGTGCAGATGGTCTCATGGCTGGGCTCCACCTTGACCGTGGGTTCTGACATCCGCAACCTGCCCCGCCTTAGAAACAGTGATGGTTTCAGTGTGGCGTGATTTACGTAGCCGCAAAAGCCCTGGACTCAGAAGGGTTTCCTGTTTGGCTTTAATGCTCTGCTGTCATCACCTATAAAACCATCTTAATTTTACCTTTGAACTCGCGTTCTATACGCAATGTGTGACGGGCCAGTGAATCTTCCTGTGAGTAGAGGAGATATTTATCACGCAAGCCCAGCGCCGCCTCAGCCTTTCCATTCTCACATTGTATGCGGCACGCCTCATGGGTGCGAGCCAGGGAGTCATGGGAGTACAGCAAGATGTAAGCAAGCTCCAGAGAAGCACATTCTGTCTGAGAGTGAGCAAGAAGGAGGCATCGACAGCCTCCAGGAACCCTGCTTTCTTCAAATGGAGCTTGCTTTGCACTCAACAAGGACAGAATGCATTCTGGGAAACTCAGCCAACGAACCCAATGCCCATACCTGCCTTCCCCATAGTGGCGGGTAATTAAAGGTGAAAGTAACACGGACAGTGAGGACACTGGCTCCTCTCAAATTCTTCCCTACTCCTACTTAGGCAGTCAGAAAGCACCCATGGAGTACGACTCGTGCAGTTCTGTGCAGTGTTTTCCTGGGTCTGCTAAAAAACAAATACATACACATGTGGGAGACACGAACCACAAACTGTGATTTGATTTGGGTAATTCCGAATTCTGAATAGAATTTAAAGTTTTGTTTGTTTGTTTGTTTGTTTGTTTGCTTGGCAGGTCTCAGTAGGTAGTCCTAGCTGTCCTAGAACTCAGATTGGACTGCCTTCAAGCTTGAAAAGATATTTCTACTTCTGCCTCCTGGGTGCTAAGGTTAAAGACTTACCACACCAAGCAAGCAGCTATACATTTGCACTTGATACTGGCATTGTGAGTCTGGCAGAGTACCTGTAATCTTGACATTTTGGAAAGCTGAGGCAGGAGGATTGCAAATTTGAGGCTAGCCTGGGCTACAGGAGCTCCTATGTAAAGCAAAGCAAACAACTTGCACTAAACAAGAGAATTACATTAGCTAGCAAATAAAACCAGATGACTAGTTGGGACTGTGATAACCAGCAAGCTGTTTTAATGCTTTCTTTCTGAGTTTGTCTTCCTGCTTTGTGAGCAGAGACATGCTACACTGATTTTGCAAATGTCCTCCTGGCTCTGAGGCCCACGAATTCTGCCATCGGACCACATATGAATTTCCTTCTTACCTGTGCTAGTTTGGTTTAATTTTCTGTGACTTGATACAAAGAGTTCTGACTGGCTTTGAAACTTTCCCTGGGCATGTGTTAACTTTATACTTTTTTCCACCCAACATACTCCAGTGAGAGGCAGCATGTACAGTGTAGAAACCATGGGTTTCCTAAATGGGAAGGGAGAAAAGAAGGCTCATTAACTTTAGAAACACCACACAGCATCCACCAGGAGTTGAGATTTGGATTTTGCTCATTGCCACCATAGAATGTTTGCTAGAACTCTCCACAAGCATGGGCTGGGACCATACAGTGCCGTGTTGTGGCCACAAGCCCATGGATCCCCTGAGGTATGACTATTTTGACTGAGCATCTGCATTCTATGTTTTAGTTATTTCTTTTACTTAATCAAATAGTGAGATCCGATGTCACAGGCCTTGTGACTAGATACTTTTCTGGTCTAGCCCTTTCAGGAGGTCAGCTGTCCCGATGGCTCCCCTGAGTAAGCCCAGGTGATGGAGTTAGAGTGCTCACAGCAGCTGGGACAGAGCGCTCCCCAGGGAACAGCAGCTGATCTCACTGGGGTTCAGGCCTGAGACACTGTAGGAAGGAGATGGCAGGTACAGGCATGAGTCCTCCACCAAATCACTTCCCTCTGTCTGGTGAGGCCAGTGAGACAGTGCAGGGCCCCTCCACAGAGGTTAGCCAGGTCTCCAGTGATACCAGGAATTCACATCGGCAAGATTGGCTGCCCACAACAACCTTCCCAGAAGGGCTCAGGCCCTGGCCAGCTAGGGAGGTGAGCGGGGGAGAGGCAGGCGCCTCTGGTATGTCTCTGGAAAGCTGCCAACAAACCCAGAGCTGTCATCACCCCAACCCAACCAAGGGTCTAGACAGCTCAGCTAATGTGTCTTGACACCCACTGGAAGGAATCAGGCCCCAGCCCCGAAGCCACTGTTCTCCAGCTCTGCCCAACCATCTCCTTTATCACCCCATACCTCCTTCAGAACAGGCTCTTCCCTTGCACTGCTTTCTGGCTTACTGAGGTCAAACCAAACAGGCCCTATTTTTGGCAAGCCTATTGGGCCTCTCCCTACTCTTTAGCAAGCAAGGTCACCCTGCCGTTACTGGGCAAACCCTGGCAGAGTTGTGCTGCCTTAGGGCTCCAGACTGGCACATGCTGAAAGCACCAATAACTTTCTGTGTTGCAACAGTTTAACACCTGCAGCCTCCTAGATACCAACTCCCAACACCTGCAGCCCCCTAGATGCCAACTCCCAACACCTACAGCCCCCTAGATGCCAACTCCCAACACACTGCCCAGCTGTGGGGCTCCTCCACCACACCCCCACAGCTGTGAGACTCCTCCACAGCACACTGCCCAGCTGTGAGACTCCTCCACAACACACTGCCCAGCTGTGGGGCTCCTCCACAACACACTGCCCAGCTGTGAGACTCCTCCACAACACACTGCCCAGCTGTGGGGCTCCTCCACAACACACTGCCCAGCTGTGAGACTCCTCCACAACACACTGCCCAGCTGTGGGGCTCCTCCACAACACACTGCCCAGCTGTGAGACTCCTCCACAACACACTGCCCAGCTGTGGGCTCCTCCACAACACACTGCCCAGCTGTGAGACTCCTCCACAACACACTGCCCAGCTGTGGGGCTCCTCCACAACACACTGCCCAGCTGTGAGACTCCTCCACAACACACTGCCCAGCTGTGGGGCTCCTCCACAACACACTGCCCAGCTGTGGGGCTCCTCCACAACACACTGCCCAGCTGTGGGGCTCCTCCACAACACACTGCCCAGCTGTGAGGCTCCTCCACAACACACTGCCCAGCTGTGGGGCTCCTCCACAACACACTGCCCAGCTGTGAGACTCCTCCACAACACACTGCCCAGCTGTGGGGCTCCTCCACAACACACTGCCCAGCTGTGGGGCTCCTCCACAACACACTGCCCAGCTGTGGGGCTCCTCCACAACACACTGCCCAGCTGTGGGGCTCCTCCACAACACACTGCCCAGCTGTGGGCTCCTCCACAACACACTGCCCAGCTGTGGGGCTCCTCCACAACACACTGCCCAGCTGTGAGGCTCTACCACACCACACCGCCCAGCTGTGGGGTCCTCCACTATCCACTGTCCAAATGTGGGGCTCCTCCACAGAGGTGTTCCAATCGTAGGATATCGCAGGTCATTGTGCACTTATGGAAGCCACCTGAGCTGACCTGAACTGGAGCTGGGAAGACAGAGATGCACATTGATGGAGGTCAGAGAGGGTGTCAAGGAAGAGTGGCATGTGACCTGGGACTGTGGTGACACTGAAGGACATGCTAGGCAGAGGAAGCAGCAAAGGCAAAGATTTGAGAGTCTGAGGAAGGATGTCTTCCATATAACAGGCAGAGGGTGTGTGCTGTGGTGGGAAAAGAAGGACCCTGTGGTGCTTAACTCTGGCTTTGCTTTGTTTCTGTCCACTTGACACAAGCTAGAGTCACCGAGGAAGCTGGAACCTCAATTGAGAAAATGCCTCTATTCGATTTTCCTGCTGGCAAGTCTGTGGGAGCATTGTTTGGGTCCATCCTATCCATCAGACCCATCAGATTCACCCTATCCATCCTATCTATCAAATCCATCAGATCCATTGATCCATCTGATCGATTGATCCATCAGATCCATCAGATCCATCCTATCCATTTGATTGATCAGATTCATCCTATTCATTAGGTTGATCAGATCCATCAGACCCATCGGATTCACCCTATCCATCCTATCTATCAAATCCATCAGATCCATTGATCCATCTGATCCATTGATCTATCAGATCCATCTGATCCATCCGATCCATCCGATCCATTTGATTGATCAGATTCATCCTATTCATTAGGTTGATCAGATCCATCAGACCCATCAGATCCATCCTATCCATCCTATCTATCAAATCCATCAGATCCATTGATCCATCTGATCGATTGATCCATCAGATCCACCCTACCCACCAGAACCATCCAACCCATGTGGTCCATCCCCTCCATCCTTGGCGGCCTCTGCTGGAGCACCTGTCTCCAGCTTCCGCCCTGCTTGTGTTCTTACTTCGACTTCCCTTAATAACGAACTGTGATGGAGGTGTGAGCCAAATAAAGCCTTTCCTTCTCAAAGTCACTTTCGGTCATATTGTTTCTGACAGCAATAGGAAGCCAATAAGGATGGGTCCCAAGGCTTCCGATATCCTGGGGTTCGAGGGGTGCGCTTCCCTCTGGAGGCTGCAGCTTCCTCTGTGTACCCCAAGGCGCAGAGTCTCAGAACTCTCTGAGGTCCCCACAACAAGGCTGGGAGTCCATGGCTCTCACTGAAGACCAGCAGTTGTGCTGTAGCTGTTGGTTTCAAGCAGACGCCTAAAGAGCTGTCTTCCTGTGGTTTATTGGCTCTTCTGGACTTCAATAGAGAGTGACTATCCCATCTGGAAGAAACAACCCCTTATTCTGTATGGTTTGACAGCTTCAGTAATGACTGATTCTTAGGAACAGCAGAGTACTGGGGAAAGTACTGGGAATAAACTAATTACTTAAAACAAACAAACAAACAAACAAGGCTGGAGTCAACCATCCCCCTTGAAGACCTAATGCACCCGAATGGAAACATGCTAACCTAGGAGTATCTGGGGCCGCACGTTGACCTAAGCCGTTTGTGTACACTATTGTAGGGAACACATCGCAAGCCTATCAAGGACTGTTGCCTTCTCCCCACTTTACAGAGAGGTTAAAAATAAATGCTCAAGTTCACACGGCCACCCGAGCAATGAATTTGAATGAATGATTTGGTTTGGTTTTGTTTTTTAACATCATCCTATATAACTTAGGCTGGCCTCTGACTCCCTAAGTAGCTGGGGGTGATCCTGAATTTCTAATTCTCCTGCCTCGACATCTCACATACTGGGGCTGCAGATGTGCACCACCATGCCTGGTTTATGCTGAGGGTGAGGGGGATAGAGGGCCTCAGGCACGCTAAGCGCGTACTCTGTCAGTCGAGCCACACATCCAGGCAGGACCTCAGCAGCTGACCCTCAGCTGACCCAGAATGACGAATCTGATTGACCTGGCCTTATTTGTCTCACCAGCATTTCCCAAGCTTGTTTGTTTATTATAATCATTGTCTTAGTTTAGGTTTTACTGCTGTGAAGAGACTCCGTGACCAAGGCAAACATTTAATTGGGGCTGGCTTACAGTTCAGAGGTTTAGTCCAGTATCATCATGGTGGGAGCATGGCAGCATGCAGGCAGACATGGTGCTGGAGAAGGAGCTGAGAGTTCTACATCTTGATCAGAAGATATAGAACTGTATTCCACACCGGATGTAACTTGAGTATTGGAAACCTCAAAGCCCCGCCTCCACAGTGGCGCACTTCCTGCAACAAGGACACAGCTACTCCATTACCATTACAGCTACTCCTATACCATTCCCTATGAGCCAAGCGATCAAGCACATGCATCTGCACGAGCCATTCCTATCCAAACCACCACAATCATGCATATTTAATCAGATCCTAAAAGACAATCGATTCTGTGGGCCAAAGTGACCTGTCAAAGGGTTCTAACAAGGGAGCCTTTAGACTTCATTCAAAGCTGTGTGTAGCAAGCTCATTGCCACTCACTCACACTTCTGTGTGAAGTAGTCACTTTTCTTGAAGGTTCTCTGAGTCAGATTGTATCTGACACACTGTTCTGTCCCCAGTACCCAGAACATCTGCTTGCTTAAAGTCAGTGGAATCACTGAAGAGACTTGGCATGCTGGGAAGGGCCGGCGGCCCGGAGGGAGCGTTAGAGTGTGGAGGGACGGGGTCAGCAGTAATTCGGGTGATGATGGGGTGGGGGGGAGGTGGTGTGTGTGGCACATTCCAGTAACCAGTCTCAGAGCCTGAGTGAGAAGCAAGCCACATCCACTCTAGCATAGCTCAGGGTGGGTGTAGGTGATGCTTAAAACCATTGCTAAGTCTACCCAGGATTTTGCATGCAACAATTAATTACCTGATAAACTGGAAAATGAGGCATTTGTTGGAGTTGAAGGTGTATCAGGGAGCTTTGAGCTTTAAGAGAAAAAAGTCCTTAGACTGGCAGGTACCCAACCTCCTCTCCTGCCAAGAGAAGAGGCTTTGGGCTGCTCTGGTTTTCTCACTCCTTTCTCTTTGGACAGTACTGAGGACAAGGCCACAAGCTGATTCAGTCGGGACCAGAATCTATCTCTTTGCTAACAGGGCATCAGAGTCTGTGCACGGCTTCCTTTCCTCCCCTTCAGCTCCTCCCCGGCCACTCGCTGAGAGGAAGCTGCCACTGTGTGTGTTCCATCGCTGCCACATCCCCACCTCCACTACACCTGCTCCCTACTGCTGCAGCCCGATGGGGATGGGTCTGACTGACCCTAATGAGATTACAGATGCCCAGTGACACAGGCAGGTCAGTTCCCTCTGGCTTACAGGGCAGAGCAGGCCACAGCAAGAGCAGGAAGGAGTCTCCCGCTGAGATGCTGTGTGGTGATTTTTCCAACCACAGTGGCTTGGTTGCTGTTCCATGCCTAGAGTTCTCCGTTACCCTCACTCGTAGCCTTACCCTCACTCGTAGCCTTACCCTCACTCGTAGCCCCTCTGGCTAGATGCTATTATCGTCTCTGCTCTATGACTGGGGAGCCTGAAGCAGAGAGAGATAAAATGGTTTGTCCAGGGTCACACGGCTAGAGTAGCAGACCTGGGTCTCGGATGCAGATCTTCTGGGTTTTGCCATCTTATAAATAACCAGACCTTGGTGCCTTAAACCTAGACAAAGGCCTGTGGCTAGAGAGCCATAGACCCCGTTACAGCAGAGACCTATTGTTTTTTTTTTTTTTCTAGACAGGCCTGCTGTTAAACTACCTTCTAAAAAGTGATGCGTATTCCCATTGTCAACTTTAGCCAGAAAAACCTCTCTTTGCCATGTGACAGCTCAACACACTGAAAACTAGAGACTGTTGAACACGTCACCCTAAATGGGACACTTAGCTCAACTCTCAAGGCTCAGGAGACATCCTAGGAGACAAGGCTGGAAGGCCGAGAGCCGAAGGGTGGGGCGGAGTGCTGTGACATGTCCTCTTCTGGACATGGTGTGACCATTGCTCTCACGAGTCCACAGCAGCTCTGGCTGTCCCCATAGACCTGCACGAGATCAAGCTGGACAACAGCTCCAGCGTGGGTGGGAGAATGGCTTATGAGCTTAGCTTGGGAGCGATTGGCAATTGATGACTGCTGGGGCAAGGGGATTGTTTTTCATCGGTGCTGTGTGTGTGTGTGTGTGTGTGTGTGTGTGTGTGTGTGTGTGTGTGTGTGTGTGTACTGGTAGGCTGGTCACACTCATGCAGACAGCACTAATTGCAGTCTAGATTATTTGAAGATGAAGATGATGAAGAAGAAGAAAAAGGAAACAAGAAGATGGGAAGAGCGTGTGCTGGGGAGGGTCCCGGAGGAGTTGCTATTGTGGATGGATGCTGTTAAGTCTCAAACCCAGGACAAATGGCTGAGATGCCTATTGTCATATCAAAGGTAACACTGCCCCCCAGGTCCTCCCAGAATTCCTCAGGCCCTACCTGCTACAGGATCTTCTTGGCTGGCATACCCTACCCTGAACTCCAGCCCAGAGCCTGGGCTTCCCGCCCCCCAGCTTCTCTGGTCCTAGATAACTCAGCCATTTTGGCTACACCAGTCTTTGGCTCAGACCCCTCTTGATCTTGGCTCCTCTCTTGCCCTCCCTCTCCCTCTCTCCTCACATGGCCCGGCTAAGTCTGGCCACATCCATTTAGATTCTTCCAAATACCTCTGGCTGTTTTCTTCCTCTTAACTACAACAAACCTTCTGCTCCACCACACCTAGGAGCAGCCATGTCCTCCTTTTTGTTTCATTCCGATGTGATCAAGATGCATCGTTTATATGTATAAAAAAAAGAATAAATAAAAATGCTTCTAAAATAAATGACAGTCCCTGAGGGGTGTGGGGTGGGTTGTCTTGGGCTTGGACCTCTTGGAAGAAAGTTTATTCATTTCCTGTTGACATTAGGCTGAAGTCAGAGCAACTGAACTCAAGTCTAAATTCCTCTCAGTCACCTGACCCCACACTGCCAGCTCATCGACTGTGCTGAGGGACCCCCTGAGTCCACACCGGCAAAGTGCCACATTTACGGCACTCACTCATGGGGACAGTAGCATGAATCATGCTGACACAACAACATGCGTCTAGGACAGCCATCGGATGCCCACTAGCATTCACTGAGGTGGGCACTGACTGGTACCTCGCTGCCTCGCTTCTACATCTTTGAGGAATGAGGTGGAGTGAAGCACCTCTGCTTCCTCCCATGGTGTCCGGTCCCTCCCCTCTTCAAGAGAAGCATTTGGCTCCGAGGACTGGATGCCCCGACCACGTGGCCTGCTCTAATTTCCCAGGCCCTAATCTGCTCCTCACTCCTAATGATTCAGCTGGTAATAGGATTGTGACTTCCCTTTGGGCAGCTGCACAGACCATGGCTGAAAGGCCGGTGATAGGTGCTTAGGATTCCGTTCACCTGTAAGCAGAGAGGCTTGTGCCTCCAGCCCAGACCTGGGCCACAACCTACAGTGCATGGAATGGTGCCAACAGGCTGGGCTCAGCATGGTGCTGGGCGCCTTTCTGGCTCGAGGGCGGGCAGTGTGTAGACACAACGGGCTCCTCATCCTGTCTGTGCTGTCTGTCATCGTGGGCTGCCTCCTTGGCTTCTTCCTCAGGACCCAGCGCCTCTCACCACAGGTCAGGCCCTCGGGTGTGTGGGTCTGTGGGGCTGGGGCTTCTAGAGGTGTTGCAGGAGGAGAGCCAGGTTGCTTCTCTGGGTCCCAACATTCCCATCTGTATCATGGGTGTAAAAACACCCACTAGTATGAGATGTCAGTAAAATGGCTGGCAGAATGGCCACAAAGCCAGCACAGAAAGGTGGATGGGGACAAAGACATGCCACTGAAAAAGCATAGGGTTGAGAGTTGAGAGCAATGGAGGGGAGACCAGGGGTCTTCAGAGAACACCCCTACAGGTCCCTCATGACCAGGATCCAGGGTGGGTTTCCTATGCAGCAGAATAAGGCTCAGGGGTGTATAAAAGTTGGGAGCAATGGATCAAGCCTTTTATTTGGAGGAGAGCTATAGGAATATACAGGGAGATTAAGGGACTGGAGTGCAGAGAGCAAAAGCTGAAAGGTTCCCATCATCAAACATGGGCTTGGGACAATTGTGCAAAGCCACAGAGAGGAAGAGTGAACCCTTGGGAGTGATCCCTGGGTGGAAGACGGGGTGATTGTGGACCAGACAGGATTCAGCACCCTTTAACTCCCTGATACATTGAATTGTCTCTGAATCTGGAGCCAGGCTTCAGACTCTCCACTAACGAATGATGTCCTCTTCCCTGGCAACCAAGTGACCCTGCTTACCCCCTGAAGTTACTTAGGAAGAAGCAGGGACTTCTGAAGCATCAGCCCCAACCTTTAAACCCACAATGGCTGAGCTAAGTCCTCTCTCTACTTTGGCGTCATTTTCCTTATCTGTGGAGTAAAGGGAGCACATGTATCTTCTAGAATTGTTGAAGGGAGTAAAGATCAGCAATGTCTGGTATACAGACATTACTGAATGCCACTTCACCCTCTCTCTTGTCTTCCTGCCGAAGTCTGTCTGCGATGGTTGATCTTGACCACTCTGATTTAGAATCAGGGTGGAGACACTCCCCTGGGGAAGTATAAGGGGCTGCCTCCAGAAAGGTTTAATTTTGTGTTCCAGAAAGGGAAGGCCCACCTTCAGCGTGAACAGCACCATCCCACAGGTGGGAGGACCCAGAGTAGATAAAAAGAGAAAGCAAGCTGGCACCAGCACCATCTCTCTGTTTCCTGACCTGCTTTGGTGACTTCCCCATGAGCAGCTGGATCTTCTATCTCTGAGTCTGAGCTGAAATAAACCCTCCTTCCTTTGAGTAGCTCTGCTAGCTAGTTGGTCACCGCAACAAGAGAAGCAGCAAATGCACTTGACCTGCACTGGAAAGTTCCTGCTCTAAGCCAAGTGCCCATCTGAAATATGAATCCTGCCTCACTGTCCCTTCGGTGTCCTTTCCTCCACTGTGGCACTGTAACTGCCGGCCGCCCTCTTCCAAGTTCTTTAAATGGGTGTCTGCTTCTCCCACAAATCTGGGTCTGCTCTCTGTCTCTGTCTCTGTCTCTCTGTCTCTCTGTCTCTCTGTCTCTCTGTCTCTCTCTCTCTCTGTCTCTCTCTCTCTCTGTCTCTCTCTCTCTCTGTCTCTCTCTCTCTTCTCTCTCTCTCTCTCTCTCTCTGTGTGTGTGTGTGTGTGTGTGTGTGTGTGTGTGTGTGTGTGTGTGTGTGTGTACTGGACTCAGGTTGTCAGGATCTTGCTGGTTGCATGGATTTTCTTGACCCCAAGATATGATCCTCAGGGAGCAGGAGGCACAAAGACCATGAATGTGCCCAAATGAAACCAGCCGGGGACCTGCACTCAGGTGCTAGAGAGGCAACCGTCTATTCTGGGAGATTATTTTGTGAAAACAAATTGGACTTCTTATTAGTGTTTAGTAAAAGACAGCTCGTCTGGGACCTCCTGTGTCCGAGCCCCCTCCTCATCTTCTTGGAGGTGTGGATGTGTTCAGGTCTGGACTAACCTGGCAGAGACACTGAAGGAGGGTGCAGATGGAGTCAGAATACTCATTTGGCAGGAAGTGGCTTTCTGAGCTTTGTCCTCTGAAATCCAGGATTTTTTTGTTGTTGTTGTTGTTGTTGTTTGGTCTCTTTGCTTATGACTCAGACAGCAAATCCTTCCAATTGTTTGAGCTTATACAAAAGGCAGAAATTTGGAAAATGGTAGACTGTTCTATTTGTGAAGAGAAACTCACAAAAATAATGTGATTTTCTTTAATGTTTGGATGTAAATAATTCATTAAAATGGAGACATTTTGAGACTTCCACTTAAGCTATGAGGATTTATAAATAAATCCATTTTCTTTCCTTTCTATGAATTTAATGAAAAATTTAAAAATTATTACATTTATTTTGTGTGTTTGTGTGCATGGATATGCATCTGTAAAACATGCACACGCTTGCGCTCGTGCGCGCGCACACACACAAACACACACACACACACACACACACACACACACACACACACACACCCAGACACTCACCACTCACGCCACAGCGCATATGTGAGGAACTTGCAGGAACTGATAGAATATTTTCAAAAATATCAAGTACCCAAACCAAAGAGAAAGGATGCTGGTTAGACAGCATGGGAAGTGGGTGGAGCTGGCTAACCCCATTCAGAGGAACCCAGAAGGCTGGCATCATGGCCCATGAGAGCAGATGTTGAGTAGCTTTTCTTAAAGAACTCCAAAGGGCTCGGTATGGAAGGGCAAAGCAGGGGTGAAGTAAGGAGTGGACAGAAATCATTAGACCCTGGAGCTCTTCCAGGCCACATGGTCAGACGACTTCTGTTTCTTCCGTGTCTAGCTCCAGCCTGCACAGGGTCCAGAGAAGCTTGCTCGGGCGACATCAGATCCAGCTGTGTGAGGGGAGGGAAGGGCAGTGGTGAGGTAAATACTTCTGTCTTAGCTAAGGTTTTATTGCTGTGAACAAACACCATGACCAAAACAACCTTATAAGGACAACATTTAATTGAGGCTGGCTTACAGGTTCAGAGTTTCAGTCCATTATCATCAATGTGGGAGCATAGCAGCATCCAGGCAGGCATGGCGGAGGAAGAGCTGAGAGTTCTACATCTTCATTTGAAGGCTGCTAGCAGAATATTGACTTCCAGGCAGTTAGGACTAGGGTATTAAAGCCCACACCCACAGTGACACACCTACTCCAATAGGGTCACACTTACTCCAACAGGACCACACCTCCTAATAGTGCCACTCCCTCGGCCCAGCATATGCAACCCATCACAGTTTACAGCAACCTGTAGACACTGGGTCCTAGGTGTGGCCACCTAGGCAGAACCCTGGGACAGCTGGCAGCTGGGCTTCAGCACAAGGCCTCCTGCTGGATCCTCACAGAAAGGCCTATGAGCTCTTTGAGAAAAGAGGCTCTTGTCCCCTCCCTGCAGTTAACAGCCCAGAAGCTTCATATTCCATGTCTACCTATGAGTGGAAGTCACTAGAAATGTGAGAAAATCTGCAGATGTCAAACCAGAAACTAAAGGAAGAGAAAATAGGGTCTCTGGAGAACCTTAAAATCAATTTTTAAAGGCTTGAAGTGGTGATGAACGCCCGCCATCCAAGAACTCTGGAAGCATAGGCTGAACCATGAGTTCAAAACCAGCCTGGTCTGTATATCAAGTTCTGGGTCAGCCAGAGCAACATAGTGAGGCCTTTTCTCGTTTCCTAAGATCTTTGGAGAGATGAGAGACATTGTAGTTATCATAAAACAGAAAGAGGGCTGTCAAGATGGCTGAGCATGTTTGCTCTCAAGCCTGATGACTTCCTGAGTTCAATACTCAGGGACCACATGGGAGAAGGAAAGAACTGGCTCCTGAAAGTTGTCCTTTGACCTCCACATGCACGCTAATTATAGCACATATGTGTCCACAGTACACACAAGTAAATAAATGTGATTTTTAAAAAATGAGATGTAGCTCAATGTTACTGTGTGCTTAGTGTGCACAAAGTCATAGTTTCCAGTCCTAGCTCCACAAACACTTTGTTTGTTTGATTGATTGATTGGTCAGTTAGTTGATTGATTTGCTTTTTAGAGACAGAGTCTGTATGTAGCCCTGGCTGTGTTGGAACTCAATCTGTAGACCAGGCTATCCTCGAACTCGGAGATCCATTTGCCTCTGCCTCCCGAGTGCTGGGGTTAAAGGTATTGTGCTACCATACCCTCATTTGGTTTCTACTGCTGTGTTAAACAATATCACAACCAAAAGCAACTCGGGAAGGAAAAGGTTTATGTAAGCTCACAGTTGTAGGCCAGCACAAAGGGAAGTTGGGGCAGAAGTTCAAGAAGGGAACCTGGGAGCAGGAACTGAAGCAAAAGCCATGGAGAACTGCTGCCTACTGGCTTGTTCCTGTGGCCTGCCCAGCCTGCCTTCTTACACAGCTGGAGACCTCCTGCCCAGGGTGGCATTGCTCACAGTGGGCTGGGTCCTCCTATATCAATCATTCATCAAGAAAATCCCCTTGGCTTGGCTCAGACCAATCTGATGTAGGCATCTTCTCAGCTGAGGTTTTTCTTCCCAGATGACCCCGGCTTGTGTCAAGTTGACAAAAACAAACAAAATGAAACAAAACAACAACAACATCAACAACAACCCCCACTCCAAACAAACCAAACCCAGACATAACAAACCAAACCCAGATATAACAAACCAAACCCAGACATAACAAACCAAAACCAGATATAACAAACCAAACCCAGATATAACAAACCAAACCAACCAAACCTAGACATAACAAACCAAACCAACCAAACCCAGACATACAAACCAAACCCAGACATAACAAACCAAACCCAGACATAACAAAACAAACCCACCAAACCCAGACATAACAAAACAAACCCACCAAACCCAGACATAACAAAACAAACCCAGACATAACAAAACAAACCCAGACATAACAAAACCAAAACAACCAAACCCAGACATAACAAAACAAACCCACCAAACCCAGACATAACAAAACAAACCCAGACATAACAAAACAAACCCAGACATAACAAACCAAAACAACCAAACCCAGACATAACAAAACAAACCCACCAAACCCAGACATAACAAAACAAACCCAGACTTAACAAACCAAACCCAGACATAACAAACCAAAGCCAGACATAACAAACCAAACCAACTAAACCCAGACATAACAAAACAAACCCAGACATAACAAAGCAAAAAAACCTAACCAACATAGATGCTAAAAAGGAAGAACAAGCAAGAATAAAAAGAATGTTTGCAATTTAGAAGAAGAAGAAGAAGAAGAAGAAGAAGAAGAAGAAGAAGAAGAAGAAGAAGAAGAAGAAGAAGAAGAAGAAGAAGAAAACGTCAGCAGCTGGGAAGAAGGTGTGAAGTCTAACAAATTAAACCAAATGATGAAATATGAAAAAAGGAGAATGTCCACAAAAAAAAAAAGTAGGAGAGAAAATGTGCGGAGAATACAAGAAAGCCTTTTAGAGTTAAAAAAAGAAGAAGAAGAAGGAAGGTCTTCCCCTCCTGTGACACATCACTGTGAAGTCATAGAAAGATGGAGACAGACAGAGGAGCTCTAAAAGGCACTTCAGGGATAAGGCTTGGCTTCTGCCGCAATACTGGCAGGACTGGCAGTTTAAGAGAAAACATCCCGTTAAGCTGGAGGAAGGGTGGCTGGATGGCTTGGCGTGTGCGGATCCCTGCTGCATACGCCCAGCAACCAGTTTGATTTCTGGAACCCATAAAGGTGGAAGGAGAAAACTGGCTCTTCAAAGCTATCCTCTGACCTATGTGCCCTGGCCTGTAGGCCTGCACATGCACAACATGTGTACAAACACACACATACATCACACATAAACACTACTAATAAAATAATTTAAAAACCAGAAAAGGAAATTGTTTTCCGTGAGAATGTCAGCTATAACCAGATTGTTGTCAGAGGGAAGAGTAGGACCAAGGACTCAGAATCTCAGGAAGCCACCAAAGGAGATGTTCCAGCAAAATAAGGACGGAAACCAGGAAAACAAACAACTCAAGAATCACTGGATCCTGTGCAGGATAAACCCCATGATGAAAGCCAAGAGACCCGGACAGCAGCTGGGCCTTGAGAACAGCTCCACCCTCCACCAACTCAGAACAGGACTGTGGAAAACTGCAGACCAGAGGTCCAGATGAGATCAAAGGGAAGGATGGGCTTCTGTTGTAGGAAATGCTCGCCTAGATGTTTCAATAGATAGAAAGCATTTGGGAGAAATTAGTAAGAAGCTCAAAGAAAACAAAGCAAATAAAAAACAGTCAATTATTAGTCTCAGGGACAAAACGTAAGTTGTACAAATAACAGGTCATGGCTGGAAAGATGTTGCTTGGCTCGACAGTGAACAATATTTGATGGTTAAGATATTGCTAACCTTGGACCTGTGAGATGGCTCAGCAGGTAAAAGTGCTTGTTGGGCTAGCCTGACCATGCTGGTTTCATTTCCAGAGCCCATAGTGGAAGGAGAAAGTGACTGTTACCAGTTATCCGCTGACAACCAAGTACAAGCCATCCTACGCACATGCGCACACACATGCATATACACATACATGCACACAGACACAATTAATGCAAAAAATAGAGGACATGGTCATGCAAGAGCCTAAGTTTAATCTCCAGTACTGCAAACACATAAAGATACAGACATGATACATGAGGAATGTAGTTTTGTGAGACTCTGCTGGAGCATATGGATGTGGGAAGCCCAGGTATCTCTCCTACATGTCCTTGGCTGTGACATGGATGGGGGGGGTCTATACAGCAACACAAGTCTATCCATGGCTTGGGGCTTTTCAAGGCCCCAGACCATTAACAAACCATTATGTCAAGCACTGGTTTTGTTTTTGCTTTTTTTTTTTTTTTTTCTTTTCCTTTGAGACAAGGTTTCATGATGAATCCCTGGCTGGTCTGCAGGTCACTACGTAGATCAGGTTGGCCTTGAACTCATAGAGATCTGCCTACACAGATGTGCTATCAAGATCTGGCATTAAAGGCATGTGCCACCACACCCAGCTTGGCACTAGTTTTTCAGATAGTTTGAGGCACCGAAATGTAACTTGGTGGTGTCTGCAGATCCTTCAGCTTTGTCACCCACATCCTCTCTCTCTCTCTCTCTCTCTCTCTCTCTCTCTCTCTCTCTCTCTCTCTCTCTCTCTCTCTCCCTTCCCCCCTCCCCTCTGGAGTAAGGATCCCAATCAACAGAAACAGAAAACCTGAAGTTAAGCCTTAGGAACAGCTTGTGTTAGTGTTAGTGTGGCTATGTTAGAATTTCAGACAAACCACAAGTTGTTTTGTAGAACATGCAAAGGGCAGAATTTTGTTATCTGGATGGCACGTTTAACTGTCCTTCAGTTACACTGCTCCTCTTGATGGGTTCCGTTCCTGTGGACTCCCATTTGGAAGCAGCTAGTGGCCGGGGCTGCTAGGAGCTAAGCCTAGGGCCTGGCAGCCATGATGAGCTAGGCTTAGGACTCACCCTCAATAGATCAATTAAAGAAGTAAGTGATCGTATAAGCAATGAAGGTTTATTCCATGTGGCTACATCAGGAAGAGGACCAGAGAGGCCACTGACCTCTGGAGCCATCTTCACAGTCCTGGCATGAAGGTTTAAGAATAGAGGACAAGAGGTACCCTCAGCTGAGTGGTTCTGGCTGTATTCCCACCACCATCAACCCGTCATTGTCTTGGCTCCCCTTTCTTCCGAAAGGGGGCCTGATCCTCATCAGAACTGTATGAAATCTGTCCGTGGGAGACAAGTTCTCTTTCTGGTTGGCACCAGACTTCATCCCTTTACTCCCAGCGTGAGGCTCCTGAGGAGATTCCTACTCCTTGGGGTGTATGTCTCAATGGTATGATAGCCAAAGGGCAAGGCACTTGTGTCAAATATATTTTTGGAATATCTTCCTTTCTACCTGGATGGCTATTACCAAGGTTATGGTGCCTATGAAAGGCTGAAGGTGAGTGCTTTACATGGAGTGGTACGTCTGCCTCCAGACCTGGCATTTCTCAGGGGTAAAGCTAGCGGAGCAAATCTTACTGGATTGTAAGAAAGCTGTGGCTTACTGGCCAATCTCCTCATTAACTAGATTGGAACCGTTTCTGGTATAGGAACCTTGTTTAGTCTGTTTTGGGGACCCCAGTGTGGTGATGCCTGGCTAATGTGGGTTGTAGAGACCGCATGTATCTGGCTCTCCTACCCCTTACTGATTGTGAAGCAGATCTTACTCCCTGGATGGGTGGATGATTGGTACTGATGGGGAAAGATTCGCCAGGTGTGATGCTGAAGTGCTCCCTCACTCAAGGCGTAAGTGATCATGCACAGTCGCTCAATGAGCCTCCCAATGACTCTATGAAGTATTATCCTCCTCTTGGTGATAAGGAAGCTCAGACTGGCTGTGAGGGAGGGGCTCATCAAGATCTGGGTTGTTTAGCTCCAAGCCATTCTCGTCCGCCTGGCTCCAGACAGGATGCAGCAGACAGCAGCGTGTTAAAGACGGCAAGGAAGCAAGCGATTTGAACTCCGCACCGCCAGCTCTGACCCAGCCCCTGCTCTGTTTCAGGAGATTAGCTACTTCCAGTTCCCTGGAGAACTCTTGATGAGGATGCTGAAGATGCTGATCCTACCACTGGTGGTCTCCAGGTGAGAGGGGGTGGGAGGGGCACGGGGCTCTGCCCCAGAGCCAGCCTCTATGGCTGTCTGCTGTGGAAGAGCTGGCCTTCTTGTGAGGTGGAGACAGTTCTCCCAGCCAGGGCACCAATCAGCTACTTCAACCCCCACCCTCCAGAACCCTTCCTGACTCCTTGACCCACACCAATGATTGCCTCCTTTTATGCAAGCTTTCAGTCATTCGTGAGCTTGAAGCCTGTTAAAGTCAACAGTGACCTCCACATTGCTAAGTCCAAGGGAGATTCTGTCCCTGGTGTGTGTGATCTCTTCATGTGAGTCAAAATGGTCAATTACTCATCCTTCTGGAATCCTCTCCTGATGCCCTCCCCTCCACTGGCTTCTGCCTGCTCTCAGTTCCTTCTTTCCTCCCCATGTCTTGTCTTCTGCTAGGCCTCTGGTTATTGCTATGCACTGGGCCTTTCCCCACCTCATGTTGTGCGTGTTCTCCTGGTCCTATGTAGCTTGTCATCATAGTGACAACACCCAGGAAGATCAACTTGAGGAAGGAAAGGTCTTTCCCTCATCCTCTGAGAGGTTTTGGTCCATGGTCACTGCGCTCATGGTGAGGCAGAGCATCGTGGTGGGGAGGGTGTGTGGGATAGAACTGCTTAGCCCGTGGCACCTGAAAAGAAAAGAGAAGGGGGAGAGGCTGTTGTTCTAATACATCCTCCAGAGCACACACCGGTGACTTGTCCCAGGATCCTGATAAGTTCAGAACCCATCAGTGAATGAGCTCAGAGCCCCATGATCTATTCACTTCCCCAAGACCCCACGTCTGAACACTGCTGCACTGGGACCAGACCTTCAACACATGAGATAGGGACGGGGTGTGTATTTCAAATAAAACCTATAACTACTCAGCACCCCCAAGAACAGAGCACCCCATCTCTCCTGTGAGTCCCACAAGCTAATAACAGCCTGCCTCATGTCTCTGGATGGCTCACAGAATCTGAACTTCGGTGTCATCGCCTAGAGATTTTGCCCAGTGCTGGGCTTTCCTCCACTCTGCTGTAAATGGCCGCTACAGCTGCCCTGTCCTCTGGCTCCTTCCTTGCCCGATGCCAGGCTGTCAGCAAGTTGAGCCAACTGTCTCCTAGGCAGAACCCCCCTCCACATAGGCCCAGAGCTCTCTTCCTCATCTGAAACCACAGGCACCTTGCTGGTCTCCGTACCTCAGCTCTTGTTCCATGGCCGTCTATCCACTCAGAGGCCAGAACGGTCTCAGGAAAGCAGATTGGGCCAAGCCTTACCTCATCTCTTAACCTCACATTGCTAATCCACTGGACCACTGGTCCCTGATCAGACCAGACTCTTCCCCGGCTTGGACCTCCACACATGCTCTCCCTTCAGCCTGGAGCCTTCGTACCCTTTACTCCTTCTCTGTTGTATCTCAGTGACTTACAGTTGCCTCCTTAGAAAGGCACCCTCCACAGGAGCCCTCCCCACCGTTCTGCTCCGCCCTGCCCCAAGACACTTACTGTTCTTTAATCGTCCCACCATGCCCACTCTTTGCCTTGTCCATTTATCTTCCCAAGGACTGTCATCTCAGAGTGCTCGCCTAACGAGCCAGCGGCTGTGTCACATCAGCTCTCCTGAGCCTGTCTGCCAGGTACTCAGCCCTGCGATGGGTACTGTAGACCCAGAACTTAGTCCTTGAACTTAAGCTGCTCACAGGCTGGAGACAACACCAGCCAGGGAAACACAGTTCCCCAGAGCTGTGGAAGTGAGACAGGCTCCCTTCCGGGTGGCTTTGTGTCCCTTTACTCTGCTTCTGTTGTTCTTGCCCCTTGGGCAGGGAATCAGAGCCAACATGGACTTGGTAGTCACATTGAAGCTTCACCCTGGCTTTGTCACTTAGCTCAAGAAAATCCTGTTTGGAAATCTGAGGCCTTACACCTAGTCTTGCCCCATTGTCATCGGTGTGAGCTAAAGCGCTCTTCCCTGGCCTGTGCTCCCAGTGACAGCCTCCCAGCTCCTTACTCTCTCCACTAGACCAGGACACTCCTCCTGCTGGGACTGGAATGCTGTCTTAAGCTGAGTAAAGCTGTGTTCGTGCTTCCTCTGTTTATTATTGTTAGGGCAGGTGCAGGACAGTCGGGCCATTGAGAAAAGGACCTGCTTTAGTGGTTCCTAGCAATGGAGAATGAAACCTTTGTGGGAGAAAATGATGTATTACTTTTCTCCTCCTCCTCCTCCTCCTCCTCTTCCTCCTCCTCCTCCTCTTCCTCCTCTTCCTCCTCTTCCTCCTCTTCCTCCTCTTCCTCCTCCTCTTCCTCCTCTTCTTCCTCTTCCTCCTCTTCCTCCTCTTCCTCCTCTTCCTCCTCTTCCTCCTCCTCTTCCTCCTCTTCTTCCTCTTCCTCCTCCTCCTTCTTGTTTTCCTGGTCTGGAACTCAAACCCAGGATCCCATAAAGGCTAAACAAGTTGTTACTACTGAGCCATATTCACACCCCTGAATGATGAGCCCCAAGCATCTCATTGCTGAGCCCTCCCTCTTTAATTCATAAACAGGTCCAGAGTCTGTCCTCCATCCAACCCTGAGCAGCCAGCCCTGGGCCGGTGTCCCTGCCCTGGGGCACTGCTCTGGTAAGGGTCCCACATGGGTTGTTTCCAGGCACAGCAAGCCAGAAGCACTGTTCTACTCAGATGCCAGGCCTCAGCAGGACTGACTCCACCAGAACTAACAAGAGACTCAAAGCAGGGTGAGGTTTCAAAGCCTCTTAAAAACCTGATGGTCCAGCTGGAGAGCTGAAGAGCATGGCTTGAGGGCTCCTGCACCTCCATGCCAGGGGCTCCTGATGGTGCCCCAGGAGTTGGTAGCTTTCTGTAGCATCTGCCTCTGGGAAGCAGAGGACACTGACAGCACCAGTGAGATGCCATGTCTTACCGTTGGCTCCTGCTCCATCTCTAGGACAACCTGCCTCCTGGAATCCTCCTGGCCGTCTAATCATTCTAAGCACACCACCTGTCCTTCCGTGTGTCTTCCCACCTGCACTCCAGCTCACTCTCCTGTCTGTGCAAACCTCCTGCCTCCTTAGTTGTCGGTAGCTATGGGCAACAACTTGTGTCTTCCTCCTGTCATATTTGTAACCCTGGCTGTGTCAGAACCACCAGGTCAGTGAATTTTCAGTCACATCTGACATGCCTGTACCGGGACCTGGGTTCCTTTCTAAAGCCCAGTGGTGACAACAGGCAAGTGAGCATTCCTCCCTGGAATAGCCACTTATCCCAGCAAGGAGTGAGTGATTCAGTTAGCAGCGCTCTTCCATTAAAAGGTTGAACACCGGGTCCTGGGGGCACTGGGCGTGTCTCCCCTGCCTTCATACTGACTTGTATCTGGCATTCTCTGATGCAAGAGACTTGAGAGGAGCATGGCCATGACAGTGAGGGCTGTAGAGGGCCCTACCATCTGGGAGGGGACAGAGCCAGGAGGAAAGTGAGGTGAGGCCACTGGAGCTTGGCTGCCATCCATCTCTCTCAGTCATTCTTCCACAGTTTTTTAACTCACGAGCCCCCTTTGTCCAGGCCAACTTTAGCCCAGGTGAATGCAGCCTGCACTTAGCTATCTGTGGCTGTGAAAATCACAGTGAGGGAGGAAGGGGTGAGTGAATATGGAATCCCACACAGGGTTCCAGGAAAAAACGGGACCTTTGAGATCACCCTCTAGATGTGTATGCCCCACTTCTTAAGAGTTATTTATTTATTTGGCAGGGGGTGAAGCATGTGTTGATGAGAATGCAGGGAGGTTGGAGGACATTGCAGGAGTCAGTTGTCTCCTTCCAACATGCAGCCTTCAGAAAAAGAACTCAGGTTACCGGTTTGGGCAGCTCCCACCTTTAGAACCTGAGCTATCTCACCAGCCCTTAGCTGGGCATGAGTGCCTCAGTAACACCTGCAGGATGGGAAGATCACCCTGCTCACAGGGCTGCTATGAGAAGGCATATGACTCGGCACAGCCCGGTGCATGATGGGTGGCAGACTTGTTCCTAATTTATTAATGCATCTCAAAGACGTTTTGTGAACTCTCTACCTGTTTCTGCTGTCAGGGGTCATAACATACATGCCACCTCCCCTGGGAAGTCCTCATGACAGAGACATTGATACAGCCATTCATACGGCTCTGGCCCTCCCAAGTGGCACAGCCATATCTTTCTGGTCTTACCATGATTTAGTCATGACACTCTGAGCTACTTCTCCTCATGCTTCATAAATTCTCAGAGCCACTGCCTCTTGTTTTCCTCTGCTTTCTCAATCCCACAACCCATCAACTCTCACCCAGTTCCCCATTGTCACGGACACCCCTTGCTTTAAGTCAGTAGGTCACAAAGAGAGCAACTTCCCAGGAACCTGGGAGGACATGTTAGGGTCTTCAGTCTCCTTTGTTATATTCAAAGTTCAAACCTGGTTAGGTTCCTCATCTTGGTATCTTGGTGTCCCATGGGGTCCCAGTGTAGGGTCTGGAGGCTCCCCCATGGAAGAATCCTCCTTTAAGCTCTTCTCAGGCCCTAGGTAGAAGTTCCTGAGGGTCTGAGGGCCCAACTTCCAGCTTCTGTTGCTTTTGTGTTTGGTGGTTCTTTGCTTGCTCTGTGTGTGTGTGTGTGTGTGTGTGTGTGTGTGTGTGTGTGTGTGTGTGTGTGCTTGGTGTTATTTCTTTGAGACATGATATCTATAGTTCAGGCTGGCCTCAAAATTAATATGTAACCAAGGGTGACTTTGAACTTCTGCTACATTTGCTTCCTATGTACTGAAATTATAGACCTTTCCCACCACACCAAATGCTAGAGATAAAACCCAGGACTTTCTGGGCCTCATTGGCAACTTAGGGAAGTTCAGTTGGGCTTGGATGCACTTTATTTACTGTCTGGAACCCTCAGTTCAAGTGAAACCCAGTATCTTACTCTTGAGCCCTCTATCCCAGAGGCCAAAGTCAGCTTCTTTCACTTGATGGAAGCTTCCAAGTAGCTCAAAAGGTGTCTTAGTTCGAGTTTTCTTGCTGCGAAGAGACACCATGAACAAGACAACTCTTATAAAAGACAACATTATATTAGAGCTGGCTTACAGGTTCAGAAGTTAGCCCATTATTATCATGCCTGGTAGCAAGGCAGCATCCAGGCAGGCATGGTGCTGGAGGAGCTGAGAGTTCTACATCTTGATCCAACTACCTCCAGGAGAGACTATCTCTTCTGCACTGGACTGAGTTTCAAAGCCCACCCTCACAGTGATACACTTCCTCCAAAAAGGCCGCATGTCCTGATGATGCCCCTTCCCATGGGCCAAGCATATTCAAACCACCACAGAGGGGTTATGTGGCTGGCCAGCCATTAGCCATGGGTTTCTTGGTCCTGCATCGTGTCTCCAAGGAGCCTGGGAAGACATACATCCCTGCTCTGACCAAAGAGATGTTGTGGCCTCTTCCTAAGTCAAACCCAAGCATTCACTCTTCCTTTTAATTCAGTCTCCTCAGCAAACCCTGAGATTCACACCCTGGAGGTTGAGCCTCAGTTTCTCCTTTCCTTCCCAGGTCTCCCTGAGGGCCTTTCCTGCCATCTGGCTTTGTGGGCTCTCTGGTGTACACTGCCACTAACTTCAATGACAAGGACAAGGGTTTTTTTGAAGAGGGCCCTTGAGCCTCTATTGCAAGC
The DNA here is from genome assembly GCF_021556685.1 of Rattus norvegicus. Classification (NCBI taxonomy): domain Eukaryota; kingdom Metazoa; phylum Chordata; class Mammalia; order Rodentia; family Muridae; genus Rattus; species Rattus norvegicus. Next base: position 128,632,519 of record NC_141538.1, read on the forward strand.
TGATTCACCTTTCCACAAGTCTACAGATCTTTCATCAAACCACAGAGGACCCCTTCCCCTGGGCGGCAATCCCCTCCTCACCTCATACCTGCCAATGAGAGATTTTTTTCCCAAAGTGGAAGTGGCCACAAGAAGACTCTTGTTTCTGTCACTGAGTGTTAGTGCCTCATTCAAAATTGAAAAACTCCTGTGTCACATGACAGTGACGGTCTGGTGGGCAGAATCTGCTAAAGCATTATCCTTCACTTATGTCAGGCCCTCCCTCAGGGATGCTGCTTAGGTAGGCAGCAAGTGGTTTGCCATTCTGAGCAGCCCTGCAATTCTACCTGTCCTTTGGTTCCTTTCGAGTATGCTCCTAGACCTAGAAAGCATCCTCCTCACCTTATCCCAGCAGGGTCCTCACTGTGTGTATCCCTTCCGTTTTATGTTCATAGTCCAACAGAAAAAAGAAAAAACCACCCACAGCTTTCTGTTCCTTTAAGTTCTTCAAGGATACCTTCCTGGTTCTTCCACGAAAACAAATCTGCCTCCTGCTTGTTTTGGTTTTCATTCAACAAAATGTCCTAAGAGTTTCCACCCTGCACCAGTGCCTTGGGGCTCTTGTTACACCTTCCACTGGGGGCTACAGCCGAGCCCTTACTTTTCCCGTTCCTGCAATGCTCCTGGGCACACCACTGGGGCTTTTTGTTTTGTTTTTGCACCTAGGACTCTGTAAATAACTTAATCTCAAATTGTGCTGTTTACAGCATTCTTGGCTTCTGCCATAAAATAGAAAGAGAACAAGTGCAAGTTTACAAGGCAGGCCTACCAGGTGCTGAGTGTGCATGAGTGCTTGTGGGTGTGTTTGCATTTGTGTGTGTGTGCATGTGTGTGTTTTGTGTGTGTGTGTGTGTCTGTGTGTGTGTGTGTCTGTGTCTATGTGTGTGTGTGTCTGTGTGTGTGCATGAGTGCATGTTGTGTGTGTGTGTGTGTGTGTGTGTGTGTGTGTGTGTGTGTGTCCCACTGTGGCTCCACCAGGGTTAACCTTGGGATGTCAACTGTGTCTCGCTTTCACACATCTGCAGACAAGAACAACACAAAAACTGGGGGTGGTTAGCCCAACATCTGGATCCAGCCAGAGCCTCCAATTCTCCCTTGTTTTATTTTTTCCTCAAATGCTCCTCCCCCACTTCTCCAGTTTCCCAAACCAGGCGTCATTCAAGGAGACTGAAGCCATATGTTTGTGGTTCACTGAGGCTGAACACGGCGGGGTGTTTTGTTAGCTCTGCCTCACAGAGAAGTCATGTGTGTGTGTGTGTGTGTGTGTGTGTGTGTGTGCAGCAAGTGTGCGATACAATCATATGCCCACATAAGTATTGTTTTCCTTCCTGTTTCTTGTAAGAATTTCAATGGAAATTTCTTAGAATCAGGAAATCATGTTGGTCAAAAATTCTCCCCACCCGCTCTCCCCCTGCCGAGGCACTCTTATTTGGCAGACTACTCCACACACCCACGTTCTGACTCCTTGGAGATGGGCTTGGGCCAAGCAGTCTTGAAGTCTGGTTTGGGAGCCAGTATTCAGAGCAGTTCTCCAAGCTCTGTGAGACAGGCTGCACGCTGGAGGTGGCCACAGACTGAATGTCAAACCTGGTATTGCCTGCACCTCTGGATTCAACCCTGAAGTCGGGTAGCCTTTCTGAACAAGGCTCTGCAACTCCTTCAGTGGGACCCGGGAGCCTTTCTTGGCCCTCTTGCCTCATCCGCTGAGACCCTTGCTGATCAAAAGAAGAAACACAGCCCAGCTAGGGACTATGGTAGGGCAAACCTTCAGCCTAGGGACTCAGAAAGTCCCCCATCCATCCTCTCTTCTTCCTGTTTACCTTCCTAGGATCCACTGGGTAGCCACTTCTGAGAAGATGGGTCCCTCATGGGTTACCAATTACTTTGGATCTCTATCAGCCACAGTGGTGACCCAGAGGTCTGTTGTTACACTGCAGGTCTTGAACCTAAATAAGGTTCGCGATGACCACAAGCCTCTCATTCATTTCCAGGACCCCAAGTACTCAGAGCAAGCACCCAGCATAGTTGGTGTGATAACATGTGTACAACGAAGGGGAGATCAGTGATTTTCAAAGAGTTCTTACCATCCTCTGTGAAGACTCACTACCCAGGAGATCTCCAGTCAGACAGCTCCATTCTAGGCTTTGGGACAGACACCATCAGCCCCCCAGGAGAAGGAGTGTTAGGAGACACGCCCCCACATGCACAGGCCTTCCCGTCCCTCAGGAGTGCTCTTTCTCAGCTCAGCCTGGCTACTCTTTCATGGGTAGCCTGGCTGGTGTGTTTAGAAAGTCATTGCTCATGGTGGAGACTGTACCCTCCAATACCTGGCCTTCTGTACCATGAGAGAAAGGCAGCTCCACAGGATCCCACCTAGGAATCAGAGAGGAGTGGTCTGGATGGTGCAAAGGGCTCCTGTATCTATAAGAGATCCTTTCCTCTGGAGATAGATTTTTATCCTGGCTCCAGGAAAAGTACTTCCTAATAAACAGAACCAGCCTGTGGTCCCATGGTAGCTGCTGACCCATGTGGTGTTAAGTGGAGGCTCAAGGGGGTTTCTGCACTTTGGAGGGATTCCTGGGACCAGATGGCCTGTATTTCGTATTTTAGTGAACTGGCTTCAAGACGTCCTGCCTCTAGTCTTAGAGCGAACTGCCTGTGGGATGAGGGGTGTGGCGGAGCCATCTGGGAAGTGAAACTAGGCGCTAACGTGGCACTTGCTGTCAGAGACTGTGCCTGTGTCTACTGGAGTGGGGGTTAGAAAGGCTGATAAGAGACTCTCTTTCTCACGGCCCAGACCCCTTCATACACACACCTCCCTGCCTGTGGGATTGTCTTCTTATAGCCTGAGAGCTCAGCTAAGGTCAAAGCCAAGAACTCACTCAGTCAAGGACTCGGTCAGGTCTGCTGGTAGCAGGAGTCCTGCTGGACATTGTAGGGCGGGATGGCACCACTGGAAGTTACCTCAGGCACTGAGTGAGGTTCCCATAGCTGCCTAACACAGTAGCAGAGTCCGCTGTCCTCCAGGAAACCCTAGATGCTTCCCCTAGAGCCATTATCTCTCTTACTGCCATCTGCTGACTGAGGGGCCCTGTCCCTTTCCCAATGGAATTCAACCCAGTCGGCAGGTCTGTGGTAGCCTTGAGCCCTCTGGCTAATGGCCCCAAGTCCCTGGTGACTCATCAAGTTATTCAGCAAACCACCAGAGTCCCCTTCCCACGAACACCACAAACACCACAAACAGCACAAACACCAAGCAGCAGTCCTCCCCCACATCCCCCAGCACTTGCCTGCGTTCAATTTTATCCCTTCAGCCTGCTGGGGTCCTTCATCTAGCACATGGGCTGTTCCTTCCAGTTTGTTGTCCTCTACAAACTGGGTCCACATGACGTTGGTGGCCTTGGCTAAGCCACTGATAAATTGAGTAGGAAGGGGAAGCCTAAAAGCAGGTCTTGAAGACCCTGTATACTGTCTGCGATTCAACTCCATCTGGTTGCTGATACCCCATCTGTTCCCTGAGTCCTAGCACCAAGTGCTTCAATGCCCAAACACAGTGCCAGGAAACTCCCCCTCATCCTGCCCAGGGGACCAGTTAGCTCAAGGGACCAGTTCAAAGGAACCCTCTGCTCAAAGTCACCAGAACCCCAAACTGTCCTTACAGTCTGATCTAGAGCAACTCCCATCAACAAACTGACACTCAGGGCTAGCCAGGCCCTGGGTTCTGGGAACCTAGACACAGGCCAAGACTAAGGCCTACCCTTGGAGGGATCCAGAAAGCCTACTGCATGCTACATAGTTTAGGCTGGCCTCAAATTCTCTGTCTCCTGCCTTAGCCCCAAGTGCAAGGATTAGAGACCTAGTCCATTTCCCTCAGCTCAAATTCCTCCACTGCCATCCTGTGCTAGACTCCAGGCAGACATGCTGTCTAAGATGACCTTGGTACAGTGGAGATGAGACAGGGAGAGGACAGAGAGGCTCACCAGGAGGAAGAGTCTGCAAAAGGAGATTCCTGGAGCCCAAGGTGAGCAGGACAGCTGGAGTAAGGATGAGGAAGGCCAGCCCAAAGTGGTTTTATACTGTTCGAGGGCTCACACAAGAACAAAGGTACTCGATACCTAAGGTTAGGCTCTCTGCGGAGAGGTGCATGAGCAGGGCCTCGAGAGGATCTCCTCCAATCCTGTCCACCATCGTGTTTCTCCACCAGTTATCTGGTCCACATTGGGGTTCAAAGTGTCAACCTGGATGTTGATGTGGTGCACAGGCAACCTTCGCCTTCCCCTTCCCCGGGAGCCTGACGGTCATGACCTCCCTTCCCCCACCTCTGCAGATTGAGACAGGCTTGGAGTCAGGCCAGCTCCCCACCATCTCTGTAAGCTAATGTCTCTAATCACCTCAATCTCTTGATCCCCAATCCCTGGGCACTCAGTAGTGAACCAGATGGTTTGAGAGGGAGCTGTAGGCTTCTGGCCTCCCATCCTCCCTGGGGCTCCTTCCTGGGGCCTTTTCCTGACCTTAGGCATTCCTAGGAGCACCTACCTAAACCTGGAGCAGGTCAGACAATGAGGCTTTTGTTCCTCCCCTAAGTCACGAGGAGTATTTGAGGTCATGTCTATGGGCCCTACTATTGTGTCTGTAAGCCTTGCTCCGCAGCTGGTCAACTTCACTGTACTTGGTTACTCCCTCAGACGGCAGGCTCACCATCAACAACCTACAGGCTGTAGCTATGGACAAGGCAGAACTCTGAGAGCTGAACTGAGAAGGGATTGCATGGGTTGGATCACATGACAGTCATTATATTCCCTAAACTAGGCCTTAGACAATGGGGGAGAAGGGTCTCCTGGTCCAGTCGTCATTCTAGAACTTACTTCCTGAGCAGGCTGGCCAGGCATCTTGCACCCTGGGCTCCATTGTCCTTATGTCAACTCAGAGCCTTCTCACTATGATAGCCACTAGCCTATCAAGCACTTGATATACAGCTAGTATGTGTATATTGATTTGTTAATTAATTTTAATTAAAATGTAAGGCCTGAGCAGCATAAAAAATTTCATATTGATTATGCATGGTAATAGGTTGTATATAGCAGGTTAAAGTATTATTAAATCAATTTTATATTTCCTTTTACTTTTTTTTTTTTTGAGACAGGGTCTCATATTGTGGTCTGGGCTGTCTTGGCCTTTTTGAATTTTGTGAAATTAAGAGGCAAGGGGCATAGGCCTATAACTCCAGCACTTGGGAGGTCGAGCGAAGAGATTCCAAAGACCTTGGGGCCAGCCCCTAAAAAACAGTCAACTATTAGCAAATCTAAATGAGGAGGAGGAGTGGGTACCCCGACATCGGGATTCCTCGAGGTGCCGCTGACTCACAAGGCTATGAAGATGAACCGTGGAAGGAGTGATGAGCACATCTTTGGGGAACTGACAACTCTGGTAAGCCACAGCTTCTGTGGCTGCCAGGCAGAATGTCTGGGCTGTGTCTCCTATCACACAAGACATGCTCCATTCCGGTGTAGGAGAGAAAATGGAGATATAGAAAAAACAACACAGTAACGAGCCTACTCCCTCCACTCAAGGAAAACCGACACTCACTTCAGCCACAGGTACACAGGCATCTGTGCAGCCTAACACTCCCGAGTACCAGTGAGCCCTAGCTCATCAGTTCTCAGATGAAACACTTTCGCTGAGTGTGGGCCTCAACCTGTGTGTCTTGGCTCCTGTGGAGGACAACCAACTCTTTATTCACAGTACGCCCCACAACAGTGGCGAAATTACAGTTACAAAGTAGCAATGAAATAATGTTGCAGTTGGGCGTCAACACAGCATGAAGGACTGCATTAAAGGCTCACAGCTTTAGGAAGGTTGAGAACCACTGTTCTACACTCAGCTCTTAAGCTCACCAGCAGGAGGAACGCCAAAGACCAGCTAGTAGAAACTCCCACCCCATTCCTGTGTCCACCAGTTTCGGGAGTGGTGCTGGTCTCTGTGCTCTCCTGGCACTTTCTTCCCAGTCTTGTTGGCCACTGCTGTGGCCTGCAGTCTCCTTGGGCACTGCTAGCACCAGCCTGGGGAGCTGCCTGCTCTCTTGGCTATTGTCAACAGTTCCTGTCCCCTGCCTCACCTCAGCTCACCAGTCCCATTGGTTGAGTGGTAAGTGAGCTAGGGTGGGGTGGGCTCTGAGCAGGGTTGCACATCCTTTCAGACAATGGTGCTCCCTGGGGTTGAGCCAGAGTCCTCAGATTGCGACTGCATTTGCATTTCCTCCCTCCCAGCCCCAACAGCCAGGTGTCCATGGTGGTTCCTCAGGAAATCCAGTTCTCATCACACTCTGCACACAATCCTTCAAGCTGTAAATCTGGGCTGCGAGTCAGAGAGGAGTCTGTTTCCCAGGAGGCTCTGGGGTTCCCTGTTGACATTAGGCCTGTCTTCCCAGGGACAGGTCTGTCCGTTTTGGGGACTGCCTAGCACAGTGGTGCACAGACGTCTTTGCAGCCATTCTTGGCTATTTTGTGGATTCTTCTTTCTTCCACCCTTCTCTGTCCCCTTTTCTTCCACCCTTACAACTCCTAACACTAGATAGAAGAGAAAAAATAGAGAGAAAAGGAAAGAAATCCCTGAATAAAGTCAGGGGTCAGAAAGGGGTGACATTATAATTAGACAACTTCCTGATGATTGGGGAGTCCAGTTTCTTGGGGCCAGTTTGATCTTTGCTGTCAGGATATCTAATTATTTCTTCTTCTTCTTCTTCTTCTTCTTCTTCTTCTTCTTCTTCTTCTTCTTCTTCTTCTTCTTCTTCTTCTCCTCCTCCTCCTCCTCCTCCTCCTCCTCCTCCTCCTCCTCTTCCTCCTCCTCTTCTTCCTCCTCCTCTTCTTCCTCCCCCTTTCCCTTTCCCTCCCCCTCCCCCTCCTCCTTTCCCTCCCCCTCCTTCTTCTTATATCTTTCCATGTGACTATTTAACAAACGGAGACCAACAGTGAGCAATAGACAAACAACCACTAACCACCTATCGGGGCTCTAGCACTTAAATATCCTCTGAAAAGTTCCCAGAATTCCAAATGTCACACAATTGTAGAAACTCACTGCTGCTGGTAAAACCACACCCCTGCTAGAGCACAAGGAAAATCATGGTCAGCTGCTGTGGACAATCTGACACAGCCTCATATACCACACCTGGGATTTAAACAAAATCATACTCTTAAATATTTGTTTTGTTTTGATTTTTTAAGAAACTAAAAATCCAAAATTGTCACTACACATCTTTTTATCTGAAGACCAAAGTTTAGCTTCTGCCCATTTCAGTGGCTTCAGGGAACGCATAAGTCACCCTGGAACACCGCCTGCCTCAAACCTTGGGAATCTTTCATTCTGTCCTCTCCCATCCCAGGCAGACATTGTTAGACATGCTATCTGGGAAGCAGTGGCCTGCTCCCTCTCTTCTGCACCCCAGGGTGCCTCCCAGTCCCTCTTGACTCCACATTCAAGACCACTACAGTCTGGTTTTGTCCTATAACTGCACCTTACCCTGCACCTGAGCTCTGACTTCACTGAGCAGCACAGTGTCCCCACACTTTAAAGTCCCATGTCTCCTGCTACCCACTCCTGTTGGCCCCATCTCCAAATCTTAGAAGAATCAACTCCAATCCTGCTGTCTCCAGGAAGCCCTCCCTAATACTTCAGCTAGAGCTCTCTCCCCTAAGAGAAACTGCCTTTGCCACTTTCCTCATTATACTGATTTGTCCAACTTCTGTAGTACTTGTGTCCCCCTGTGTCTTGGTGCGCTTGTCTGTCGCTTGCCCTGTGTCCTGCCAGAATAACCACTTCCTGAGGTCTGTGACAGGATCCAGACACAAACTCAGACAAGCCTAGAGCTGGCCCGAGTTCTGGTCTAGCAGGGCACTAATGTGGGTGAATTAGGGCACCTCTCTCAGGGACTGGCTTCCCTATGGCCTACAGCAGGTGGGCCTGACCACAGGGTTCTGCTGAGAGAGGGAAGAAGTAATCTTTCTTGGATAATGGTCCCAGCAGCCTCTGGTCTGCAATCCCATTACTGGCCTTTGGGATTTGTGTCTGAGACCAACCCTAAGCCCGTCACTAGCATATGGTCCCAGTGGAAGAGGAGAATAAAGATTTGTACTTTCCTCCCTCCTTCCTTCTCTCCCATCCTCCCTCCATTAGTTCTACTACCTTCTGTGGAACCATGATGCTGTGGGCTTGCCCTGGGCTGGTTCATGCACTTTGTTCAGACTCCAGCCTACTCTCAGGGGCACCTGTTGTCAAAATTATTTAATCCTGACCCAGGGTTACTACCCTACCTTTGACCATTTAAAACACACACAACCTTTATATTTACAACAAGCCTTAAATAGCACAGAGCTGGGCAGATACTTAACCTTCTGTGTCATTAGAATCTATTTTTCTGTCAGTAACCCTGAGTTATTATTTATTCTTACTATGTTTTATCTGGGCTGCTCTTAACTCCAATTGGCCAGTCCTTGGGGCCATGTTTTCTTGACTCCCAGCCCATAGTGGCTTCTCCTTCTTCCTCCTGTACCTTTTTCTCCTCATGGCTCTCTTCTGACCCCTAGCTTGTGAGACTTATATCCACCTATGTCTCTTTTGTCCAGCGACTGCCTGTTGGCATCTATATTTACCAATCAGAAATAGCTTGGGGGCAGGGTCCCATGAGTCTATTGAGTCTACTCCAGATAGACTCCAAGTCTTGGGAGCCTGCGCTTAGCACTCCAATAGATACCAAGATCAAACCTCAGGAGGCACCCTAAGAGGTAACAACCTGAAGAACCGGAGTGGGACAGAAGAAAGCGCAGAGGAGGCCAGATGGACTATGGGAGGAGGCATCTTTACCCTTGATCTAATGGGAGGGCCAGTCCATGCCCAGGGCTAAGCAGAGCTGCCCGGTCTGAGGGATGGGCACTGGCTGCTGGGAGGTATCAGGGCTGGCATTAGGGAGAACATGAGGAACAGGAGGATTATCTGCTCTTGTTTACATGATTAAAACCAGACAAATACTTCCTTTATCTGGAAGAACGAAAGGGCTTTGGAGGAAAATCCTTTTGGCAGCAAAACAAAGCCCAGGCGTTTCCTTAATTAATCTCTAATTCCTCCCCCAACAGCCGAGCTGCCCTCAGCACTGGCCGGCAAGGTGATGGGTGGGCTAAGGTTCACTTCTGTGTTCTCATGTGGGGAGGGCGATCTTGGATCCCTAGAGGGAAGAAAGTCGAATCTGTCAGAGGTCATGTGGTCAGTTGGCAGGTGAGGTTACTGCCTCTGCCTCACTCTAGTTTCTTGGGTAAGCCTGTAGTCCTATCAGCCGGTGCTGGGCACCGGGGACCCACAGAAAAGTCAGATGTGTCCCTTCCACGTGCATTCAATCTTAGGATGGCGTTAGGCAGGTAAACATGGTGTGACAACCAGGGTCATGAGAGAAGAGGCTTGCAGGCTGAGAGAGCCCCAGAACAGATGCCTAACATTGGTGGCGTCCTCACTGTAGAATTACCACAGCCTGGTCCTGTCTGATAGTCAGGTGAGCACGGGGAGCTTCTGGGAGGAACCATGAAGAGGGGACAGTCTATGTACTGATCCAGAAGTGTGATGCTCTGGGCTGGAGACCCAGGTTTCAGAGAGAGAGAGAGAGAGAGAGAGAGAGAGAGAGAGAGAGAGAGAGAGAGAGAGAGAGAGAGAGAGAGAGAGAGATTAGGAGCTTCAGGACTGGAGTACCCAGGGGAGACTTTCTGGAGCACATGAGGGCACATGTGTCGAGGAAGCCACAATAACACAACAGAGTTCCTGGCCAAGGTTTCGTGCCTCTCGCAAACCTGACCCACCTTGCTTTCCAGCTTGATGTCTGGCCTTGCCTCCCTGGATGCCAAGACCTCCAGCCGCTTGGGCATCCTCACCGTGGCATATTACCTGTGGACCACCTTTCTGGCTGTCGTCGTGGGCATCATCATGGTCTCCATCATCCACCCTGGTGGTGCAGCACAGAAGGAGACCACCGAACAGAGTGGAAAGCCAGTCATGAGCTCAGCCGATGCCCTCCTGGACCTTGTCCGGTAAATCCCCAGGCCTGGTACAGGTCCCCTGTGTGGCCTCCATAGAATGTGGGGGCTCAGGTCTGCTCTAGAGTATGTATGGTGAACCCAGTGACCGTCTGGTACACTGATGTCAGTGGTGAACATCTCTGTCCCCAGCCCCTGAACCGCCTGCCTGCTGAGCTCTACCATCTCCATGGGACTGGGGACAGGTGAGGAAGAGCAGGCTGAGGAGGGCTGTGAGCTGACTGGTCCCACAGCTGCTGAGGCAGCCTTCGAGGCAGGAGGCTGGTAGTTATGGGTCTCACCCTTTCTCTTTCGGTCCCTTTGCCCTAGATGAGAAAACAAGACTCAAAGAGTGGGTGTCTCTCCCAGCTTACCCAGCAGGGAGACTAGCCACTCTGGCTCCATGGACCTGTGCTCTGCTCCATACAAAAGTGCGACAGACCTTGCCATAGAGCATGGCCCCCACAGGCCCGTCAATCACTCCTCTGCCCCTTTGCCAGTGCCAGCTGGCCCAGGCCTAGCCCAGGCGGCTCCACCTGCCCATTTATAGAAGAGTCACTCTCTTGGGATGAAGGCTACGAATGCGGGCCCACTTCTAAAGGCCACAGATTTGGTTTATTTCTGCAGCTGTAGTGATCCACCCCGGGGTCTTGTGCATGCTGGACAAATGCTAGCCATTGAGCATGTTCCTGGCCCAGAACATAACTCTCAAACACAGGGTTGACATGGAATACCACGGAAGGCCCCTTCTGACTGCTGGAGAGTCCACGGACCAGAATAGAGCAGGATAGGAGAGGCAGACAGAAATGATTGGGGTGGTGCAGGGTGGAGGCCATGGGTCGGGACTGGGAAGCCTGGAAGGACCAGCAGGAACATCGTCGGAATGAGGAGGATGAGAGCAAGGGTTGATGAGGCAGGTGCTGCTGGCTATGGCGACATCAGTTTCTGGCTTTAGCATCTGAGTGGATAGCAGGTGGTGAGCAAGGTGAGAAGCTTTAGGAGCAGGCGGATACCTGCCACAGGAGAATCTGAATCTCTCAGGTGATTTTGAAATTAATGATAAGGCAGCTGGCCCCGAGGATGGAGGGCCTAGCCAGGATCTAGCCTGGATGGCCTCTGTGTACACACCACACTGGGAATGGCTGCATCTTGGGGATTTGTCGCTGTGAAGAGATGTCATGACCACAGCGACCTTTATTAAGGAAACCATTTAGTTGGGGTTGGCTTATAGCTTAGTCTAGCAAATGTTTAGTCCATTATCATCATGGTGGGAAGTATGGTGGCACGCAGGCAGACGTGGTGCTGCAGAAGGGGCTGAGGGTTCTGCAACTGGATCTGCAGTCAGCAGGAAGAGAGTGAACCACTGGGCCTGGCTTGAGCTTCTGAAACCTCAACGCCTGCCCCCAGTGACATATTCCTCCAATTAGGCTACACCTACTCCCACAGGGCCACATGACCAGTGGGCTCAACTGGCTGACTTGCTCCATGGTCTCCTCCCAGACTCCTTATCTTCTAATCCATTTAAAATGTAAATCCAGGTCTGTCTAATTCCAAAACCCCAGATTCACCGATTTGACACCAACCCTGTCCTCTCCTTGTGGATCTGAAGGGTTTGAGAAGCTGCAGTGGAAGTTTCTGGCTTGCCCTGCCCACTCCACTCTGATGGGAGAGTGGGCAAGAGCAGTTCATCACGTGTGAACTGCTGCAAGCATTCCCTGGTTATATTTCACCTAGTACTTTGTGGGTCCTAACCATCCTAGCATTGGGCTCTCCTAAAATAATCCCTGTTTTCTCTGGTCACTTATAACACTCTCTTCAGGCAAGATCTCTGCTCAGTCCCTAAATTTGGGCTACTCTCTTGGTCAGCGGAGTCCATTCTTTAAGGGACACAGCTGACCCGTGGAAAGTATATTTATTCTTGCCAGAAGTGCAAGCTTTTCCCATGGTCTTTGGGTATGAGTCAGGAACAAATCTCTACATTCTTCAAGCCCTAGGACACATACCACGGCCTCTGAGTGGTTCTCCTGGCTCAAAGTTAGAAAGAAGCATTCTTTCCTCCTCCTGGGAACCGATGCCCAACACTCAGCATCCCGTCCTCCTGTGTATCAGTCAGTTACAGCTGCGTAACAAACTGATAAACGTGAATGACCAGCTGGGGTTGGAATCGGCTGGAAGGGTCTGCACTTAGGGTGCAGGAGGCAGGAGGTCTGGGTAACAGCAGAGCCCGGGACGGTTTGACTGAGACAGTTCAGCGGGATGCATGTGGTTTTCTCATAGTGGCAGCATTTCTCATTGTGAGAAGACACTGGCCTGGACATTTTCTAACCACAAAGGTGGAAAAGATGAAGCCTGAGGCTTTTGCCCATCAGGTGCTATGACATCCTATACCACGGCTTTGAATGTCCCTAGACACCAGTGCTCTCCAATTTTGGTTCAACCTGGAACCCTGGAGTGTGAACTCCTGGCCCCAGCACACACTGTCTATGATATCTCCAAGCTAACATGTCTGAAGAAAAGATCTCAGCCATATCCATCTTCCTCCACACCGCCCAATCTCCCACACGCAGCATCTCACTTCTGAATTCAAAACCAGACGGCAGACCACCCCCATCCAGTGCATGCTTGCCTCAACAGCACCTCCCACCGGAGTGTCCAGTGGGCTCTCGTGCTCCAGTCTGATGTACGGTCAACACAGCAGCTCAGTGGGCCATCCCTTCAGTGCCCATGGCTCGCCCACAAGCCATCCACTTGGTCTCCAAGGTTTGCTTGAGAGGTGTCCCCTCTGCCTCACACAGCTTCACTCCGGTCCTCTAAGCTCCCGCCACTCTTCCCCTGAGCCTAACCACACCAGCTCAGCCGTTCTTGCCATGCCATGTGTATCCTGGCTTCATGCTGTCCCTGCCCCCCCCCCCCCCCCCCCGCGCCCGCATGGCCGTTGATGGTGAGTGACCGTGCCTATTCTTCACTGCGCTGATGTCCCTGCTTGAGGCCATCTTCCTGCTTTTATGTTTGTGGGAATGAGTTTTTCTGCCAGCCCCTCTCACGACCTGACACTGCTACACCTCCAGAATTCTTTATTTTTTCTGTAACCTCCCGACACCCGGCACTTCGCACGCATGCTCAGAGCAGGCACTTCGCACGCATGCTTGTTGTGCTGACAGTGCTGTTGAGGCCTAAGTCTCTGGAGATGCCTCTGCCATTCCGGAACAGCATGTGCCAAGCGTGGAGCAGGGGCCCAGAGGACTTGGTCCTTGGCAACTCTGCAGGCTGCGTCTGGAGCAGACAGGGGCTGGAGGAAAACGGGTGTAGTAGAGACCAAGGCAAGAGGAATTTTGGGAGGCCTCCTTCTAAGAGCTGTTATTTCTAGGATTATGCTCCTGTGATCCATCATTTCTCAGACCCTGTGATTCAAAACAGCTTTTTTACAGGGTGGGAAGAGCGGCTCATCCGTGGGGAGCCCCGCCCTCCCCCCTTGCCTGCTTAGGGTTGCCAGGCTCTGGGTCCCATACATGTATCAGAGTCAAATGTTCCAGTGTTGGTCTGCGCTTGGTGGCTTTTCACATGGTGACATCAATTCTTCTGCTTCAGTGCTCCACAGAGCTGGGGGGTTGGGTATCATTGATGCCACATCTTTGTGGAAGGGTAGGGTTTTGGGGAGGGTCACGTGCTTCCTGTGTGACAAATCACCACCAGAGAAATCTGACATCTTGCCTCTCTTTTTCTGACAATCAGAGCCACTGTGACCTTGGGTAGATGAATGTCCTTCCAAGGTCCCTTCAACTCTGTAGTTGCATATGCAAGACCCACAGCCAGCAAGAGGCTGGGGCGGGGGTGGGGCTGGGGTGGGGGTGGGGCATGAGCAAAAACTCCTGGGGAAACACAAAAGAGCTCAGCCTCAAGCAGTGTGAAAGTCAGTCTAGGGGGCCTCAAAAGTTAGAGCTCTTCGAGGCTCTGGGAGGAAATGAGGGGCCCGGAGCAGGTGTCTGCTAAGTGCTGGTGACTGAACAAGAACGTGTATGACCATGACAGAGAGATCCTGGGGACACAAGTGACACTGTGAACCATCAGAAAGACAAGAGGCTGGTCATACAGGGAAACTAGGCCCTAGGGCGCACCACTAGGAGAGCAAAGCTGCATCTCGTATCTCAAAGATGATTCCAGATCAATACAGACCACATCCCTGGCTGACCTGCCAAGCCATTCACTCATTTCCCAGGGCTCCAAGTCAGAACCCTGACGTTGGCTCCCAGCGCGGCCTCAGAGAGTCTAAGCAGAACACTAATCAGAGCTGACTGCTGTTTTTTCCACCTTATTAAAACACCACAGAGATTAAGTAATAACTTGGCTCCATTCGCAACTCCCCGTTAGCATCCCAGAGGCTGGATGGGTCTCTCAGGAGCTGTACTTGTAAACGAGCAGTCCTCACCTTTGAGCCTTGGTGGGGGGGCAGGGACATTTGGGCCCATCTCAGTGAGAAAGTACCAACAGCAGATATTGAGGGTAGCCTCAGCAGGGAGCCAGGCTAGGCCCTGGGAATTGCAGGTATGACGGGTTATGTCCCCACTTACATTCTGTCTATGCGTTATGTAGCTGCTACTAGGGCACAGGACTAATGGGATAAAGAAGGAGTCTCCCTGAAAGAGTTCAGAACCAAAAGAAAACGAGTATTTTCAAATTAATAATCAAAAGTATGGTGGTAGCAGTAGTTCTTATTCTTCTTCCTCTCCTCCTCCTCCCTTCCCCTCCTCTTCCTCTGCTCCTTCTCCTCTTCCTCTCCCTCCTCCTCCTCCTCCTCTTCCTCTTTCTCCCCCTTGCCTCCTCCTCTTCTTGCTCAAATTTTCTCTAACCCTGGCTGTCCTGCAATTCACTCTGTAGACCAGGACGGCCTCGAACTCACAGAGATCCACCTGCCTCTGGCTCCCTAATGCTGGGATTAAAAGTGACCACTTCCACTGCACAGCAAAAGGTCCTAACTGAGTCTGCCATCGAGCTTGTCAGTGACTAAGATGCATCTGTGCTGCAGCTAAGAACTTCAATGGAGGCTTCGGTGAGAGAGAAGGCTTTTTCTCAGAAGTGTGCATTCCTTGTCACCAGGATCTCAGGCTTGGCCTGTGTGCTTGGTTGCTTAACCCCTGGATCTCATCGGCAGTATGTCTTATGGTCCAAAAAGACTGCTCGAGCTCTGGTTATTTTATCTGTGTTCCAAAAAGAGTCCAGAAAGTTGGAGAAAAGGACACAAGGCTCTAGACTAAAGCCATTCTTCAGGGATGGAGTTCAGTGATTCCTCTCATGCCTCTGAGACTGTCCTATTCATGACACGAGAGGATGGGAATCAGGGTTTGGGGATGAGGCCCTATGGGTCTCTTACCCTAACAGGCCTTCATAAGGAGGAAAGCACACTGGTGGCAATGTCATGGCCCGCCTTATAAAGTGACCTCATGCTAAAGGAAGTCCCGAAGGAATGAACACTTGGTTTTTTAGTTTGGCCCAGGCTAAGGAGTCTTTTCTTAAGGTCATTAGCTAACCACCTCGTAAGTCCCTGGAAACTTCTGAGGCTCGTGACAGATTTTCACACCCTTTGGCAATCAGTGGAATCTGAAGGCAGACATTAGCTTCCAACTCAAGGAAAGAAGCTATCCAGCTCCCGACCTGGGCTTCTCCCCACCCCCAAGCCCCCATGACAAAACTGAGCCTCTGGGGGGGGGGTGGGTGACAGTGGTCACAGAAGACTCCCCACCAGCCTCTCTCTTGCTCCTCACCCTCCTCCTCTGGCCAGATGTGTCCATGGAACCCAAATCTTAGCAGGCCTCTTCTGGCCCCAGCCGCTGGGGAGGAGGCTTTGGAAATTAGGCACACACACGTCCACGTGCGTGGCTTCACTCATGTGTGAACTGAATCTTGAAGGTGGATTCTTGCCAGAGCAAGTGACGAGAGGACGAGCCAGGCAGACAGCAGTAAGGATGTTACTCACACCATTCCGGGAAACACAGACTCCAGATCTGGGGGTGCTAGCATCCCTGGTATGAAACTGTCCTTGAGGGGCCTGAAGAGCAGGATGGGAGTGTCTTTGCTCAGGGAAAGGTCTGCAGGGGTCTCCTGAAGGCGTTCATCTCCCTCACTTCCTCAGCGTGTAGACTGACGTTTTACAAAACATTTAAGGAAGCATTTTTTTTCTTTTTTTTTTTTTTTTTTTTTCGGAGCTGGGGACCGAACCCAGGGCCTTGCGCTTCCTAGGCAAGCGCTCTACCACTGAGCTAAATCCCCAGCCCCTTAAGGAAGCATTTTTGTATCTTCTTTTGGGACGTGACTTTTTCTATTGGAGTGTTACTGTTTTGTGACCCATTTGTTTAATATTGTCAGAGTGCCTACTATGTGTCGGGCTCTCTTCCAGGGACAGAGCAGGGAAAGAGCCAGCGCCTCTGCCCTCTAGGGATTTGAGATTCCTGTGAGAGGAGACAGCTGGTGAAGATGGAAAAAAGCAGGATTTGTTAAAAAAAAAATCTCTGCAGATTCAGGATGATAACTTTGTCACTGAGTTGCTCCAGTTTGCCTACTGTCTGTTTTATAATTCCATTTGCATTATACCTTAGAAAGCATCTGGTTTTCCCCCAAGATCTTCATTTTGGTATACATTTAGGTTTTTAGGGGGTAGCAAAGAAAAGAAATGCTACGCACCATTACCAGTGACCCAGATGTTAGCATCAGATATAACCTCAGGACCTTTTAATCTAAGAAGTGGGAACTGGGCCACCTTGAACTAAGCCACGGACCTCGTCTGTTTGGTCTTTGGAGGCAGGGACTCAGCTAACCCAGGCTGGTTGAACTCATCAGGTAGCTGAAGATGATGCGAACTCCTGATCCTGCCTCCACCTCTCCAGAGCTGAGCCTGCAGGCGCGTCCACCATTCCTCTGTCTTTCAGATGCCACTCGCTTGCCTATAGATGTCCTCTTGTGTTCTGGAATCCAAGCTAGGATGTCACAGGGCACTGAGGACTTTCTTCTTTTCTATGAGTTAAAATCCATTGATTTGCTTTATTCTTAGCAAATCCTTTTGTATGTGTTCAGGGAGTGATAAAATAGTAATGGTTGGTCAGCTATTCAGTTTGAATGGTGAGTCTTTAATTCCTCGCTGGCTTGTGAAACAGCTTTCCCAAATATGGAGTACTTGGGTCAGGCACAGTAGCACACGCTTGTAATCTAGGCGCCTGGGAGGATGGTAGGTTTGAGAGCAGCCTATGTTATCTGGTGAGACCCTGATGATAGATAGATAGAAAGATAGATAGATAGATAGATAGATAGATAGATAGATAGATAGATAGATAGATAGGAAGATAGATAACAGATGGATGGATGGATGGATGGATGAATGGATGGATGGATGGATATCCCATCAGATAAAGCTGTTTGCCATATAAACCTGACAACACAAGTATGGTCCCCAGAACCCACATAAAAATGAAAAAGGAGAACTGACTTCTACAGGTTGTTCTCTGACCTACACACATGCCATGTCACTCACCTGCACACACAATACACATTAATGATGATGATGAGGAGGAGGAGGAGGAGGAGGAGGAAGAGGAGAAGGAAGAAGAGGAGGAGAAGTCGTCAAAATGACAACAGAATGGAATGCTAGCCATTGGCAGCTCTGCCCTGGGCTCCAGGCCTATGCAGTGGGAGCCATATTGATGGCTGTGTGCATAGTACATTGCATTGACAACAGTTATACTTGTCTAGCATATTTTTATCTCTGGCAGGACAAGAGCTCCTCCACCTTCAGCCTTAAAATAAATACTAATGCGGCACAGACAGCCCTCCATTGGCATGAGTTTTATGTCCATGGAGTCAACCAACTGCGGTCAAAAACTTCTAGGAAGGTCACTGCATGTGCACTAAATGTGCTGGGTTTCTTGTCTTGCAACACCACAGCTCCTCCTGTCACACGCCGAGGCTGCAGGAACTGCACAGTGTTCAGAGATGATTGAAAGCCAGGCGGGATGCCCATTGTGGGGGCTGTGCGCAGTCCTTGCAGTGTAGGCTAATTCCTAACACAGCACCCCCAAATTGGGGGATTCAGAGGGGTCCCGGAGCCAATCTCTGACGAGATAACTGTAATGGTTCATTTGTGTATTGGGTCCTGAGCTGGACCCCCTCACACATAGGATATCAAAGATGGAGGGGAAGCCAGGTGTGGTAGCACCCACCCTCCTCTTCCTCCTCCTCCTCTTCTTCCTCTTCTTCCTCCTCCTCCTCCTCCTCCTCCTCTTCCTTCTCCTCCTCTTCCTCCTCTTTTTCCTTTTGGTTTTTTAAGACAGGAGTTTCTCTACTTAGCCCTGGCTGTCCTGGACCAGGGGATTTAGCTCAGCGGTAGAGCGCTTGCCTAGTGAGCGCAAGGCCCTGGGTTCAGTCCCCAGCTCCGAAAAAAAGAAAAAAAAAAAAAAAGATCACTGGCCTTGAACTCAGAGAGTCTCCTGCCTCTGACTTCTGAGCTCTGGAATTAAAGGTGTTTGCCACCACCACCTGTCAATGGCACACATCTTTAGGCTCAGCACTTGGGAGGCAAAGCTGTGTAGGTCAGCCTGGTCTATATAGTGAGATACAGGGCAACCAAGTCTATTTAGTGAGACTCTGTCTCAAAACCCAACCAAACAGAAGGATGCAGAGAGAACATGGAGACTTGCCTTTAAGAGACGTTTATCTCTAGGAAGATAAACATCTAGGATTGGCAAGGTAACCCTCACATAGAAAGACCATGGGTCTGCCTAGGAATCTGACAGACATGGCTAGGGGAAATGTGCTGGCTTGCCTGGCAGTTAAGCAGTCAGGGACGTGTGTGTGCCATGCCAGTCGTGGGGTGGGGGAGGGTATGCAGTAGGCGAGGCTTGGGCCTGGAAAGACACCATGTTTGATTAGAACATTCTAAGTATCAGTGGGAACCAATGGCATGCAGAGGGTGCACCTGGGTGGGCTCATGGAAGGGTCCACTGCCCACTACCAATGATGACCCCACCTCCAAAGACCTCCTCTCCTGGCACTGAAATTCCTTAGCGTCTGCCTCTCTCCTCTTCCCAGGAACATGTTTCCAGCCAACCTGGTAGAAGCCACATTCAAACAGGTGAGCAGAGCCGGGCCGTGGAGGGGAGGGACGGGAGATCAGGAAAGGCAGGGCTGTCTGAGCATGGTTGTAACACAGGCTGGCAGTCTCCCTGTCTCCTACAGGCAGATGCCCCGGAAGCAGGGGTCGGGGGAAGGGACATGGGTAGGATCCACATCTTAGCACCTCCCACTGTCACACCCCTGTGCTGGGTTCCAGTTGCTCATAAAGAAACTTCGTGGGGCAGAAGAAAGCCATGACTGAGCACCTGGCTCAGACCATGGGTGTTCACACTCACCTTCCCATCATCCTTAGTGTCCACACTAAGGTAAGAACAGGCCATTTCCTGGATGAGAAAACTGAGGCTCAGAAGTAGATCATTGCTCAAGACTATACTAGTAGTCAAGGACAAGAGAGTGGGTGAATTCAGGCCAGGCTCGCTTCTAAACCTGCTTTCTCTCTAAAAAAAAAAACAAGCCCTCCATAAGAATAATAATAACATTGACTGGGAGAACGGTCATTGGGAATTAGGAAAACATTAAAGTACATCAAGCAGGCCCTGCAGAATGTGACTCAATTGGTAGTGTTTGCCTAGCGTGCAATGCCCTGCCTTACACAAACAAAGTTTGATACAGTATCTGTAATCCCAGAACCCGGGATGTCGGGGCAGCCTGGACACTATGAGACTCTGTGTAAAAAAATAAAATAAACTTCAAGAAAAGAAATACAAACCCTGCTCTCAGTTCAAGCAGGAAAATCATCTCTCAGTCCAGGGCCTAGAAGCAGCAGAAGAAATTGCTTCTCTGGATCAAAGTCTTACAGGGAAAGTAGGATCCTTGGGCACACAAGGCTTGCCTTGCTTCCCCTACCACACCCTCACCATGCATGAGCACCCCCTCCTCCCCAGGCATCAAACTCTAAAGTTATAACACTCAGGGTGAGGCCAGGTCCTTCCAACCTTACCCTCCTCCCTCTCTGTGCCATGCAAGTTGTTCCCAATCATTTTGCCCACACTAGCTTCTTTCCAGATCTCTACCCTGTCTCTTGTGTGCCTATTACCTGGTGCAAAACAGTGTTTTCCTAAACCCCTAGCCTGGGCAAGGCTGAGTTTGCACCGAGGATGCAAATCAGGCAGGTCTGGAGACCCCAAAACAAGCGTCTGTGAAGCTGAAGCAAGTCTCAACATCTTGAGCCTCAACAGTGAGCACAGTCACAGGGTGCAAGGTCCCGAAAGGTAGCAGGGCAGTGTGTGGTCAGCCCTAGTGATGGAGGATTATTGACCGTTACAGAGACAGTGTGTTGGCCTCTTTTATGACAGTTCCCTTTTGCCAAACTATCTTTTGAGACCCAAATTAAATGCCCCCCTTTGGTTAAGCATTCTCTTTACCAAGGCACAGAAGTGTGTCTGATTCGGTTCTATATGTGCTGATGTTAGTAGCAGTGAACCTCACATGGTTTTTTCCCGCATGCCAAGGATGTGGGAAGCACCCGTTTCCTCCAGTGAGGAAGATGAAATTGTGGTTCCTTTTTATCGGTGAGTGGCACGCCAGGGACTTTTGGTTCATGTATTTCCTGAGTAGGTTCCCCTCCTCCCCTAAGAAGTCCTACCATCTTGATACTCTGCTGTTTGAAGGGACAGCTGCCTCTTGATGGGCTCCTGGAATCTGAGGAATAATAGACTGGTGGGCAGAGGAAGATCTTGGGTGGCTGACATCATCAACCAGGCCCAGGGCCTAGGAGCTTTCTAGGAAGGTTCTAGATCTGTCCAATGGACAGCAAAGTTTCCGGCTGTCAGGTGCATGGATACTGCCTTGAAAGAAGGGTCAAAGTGGGTGACAGGGCTTCTGGCAGAGGAGGCCATAGATTGGGGTAGGGCAAGAGAATCAAGTGGTGGTGACAGAGCTGCAGGCAGTATGCAGCAAAATGAAGGACCCCTTCTCTTTGTGGTGGACAAGGACCTAAGCTTGTGAGCCTCTCCTTCAACAGCCCATTAACACCCATATAAGTGCATACAAATGTGCCTTCGGGATGTTTCCTGCAATAACACGATACCAACTCTTTCCTGGTCGGCATGTTCCCCAACAGTACCGCACCAAAACCACCCCAGTTATCAAGTCTCCCAAAGGGGCTGCGGAGGAGGCCCCTCCCCGGGGGATCGTCATCTACGGGGTCCAGGAAGACAACGGCTCACGTGTGCAGAACTTTGCCCTGGACCTGACGCCCCCGCCTGAGATTGTCTATAAGTCAGAACCTGGTACGAGTGACGGCATGAACGTGCTAGGCATCGTCATCTTCTCGGCCACTATGGGTATGCGTTGGCTCTGCTCCAGGCAGTGCCCTCCCAACATTCCAGGCCCTTCTTCCTTGCCCTTCCTAAGTGGCTCTAAGCCCTGCTCATGCTGAGAATTCCTCCCCCTGGGGTTACCCTCCTCCCTCCAGTCCAGCCCTCAGCCCCTCCCACAAGTCTGCTATTGGACCTTTCACTGAAGCCATGAGCCGATGAGGAGGGATTGTCACTGTTGGTAAAGACTTTCATCCTACATTCTAGGCTTTTCTCCAGCTGCCTCTCTCTACAGAGCTTCTGTGTCGTTTCTTGAGGTGCACAGTGGCCTTCCTGAGCATGTCTTTCCCTTTGCAACTATTTTCTACGTCTCCAAAGTCCCCTCCAACCACAATGATTTGCTATAAGCCACTAAGGGTGTGACTTGGGGGTTCCTTATTTGTATGTGAACCTTCAAAGGCACATTGAAGTTGTTGTGGGGGTCGTTTTATATTCCTGGGTTTGTGATTTAAACTTTTTCTTTACTTTTGAGAATTTCTTACATGTATATAGTGAATGCAGGTTTTTTTGGTTTTTTTTTTTTTTTGGTTGGTTGGTTGGTTGTTTTCTTGTTTATTTGGTTGGTTTGAGGGGATGTTGTTTTGTTTTGTTTGAGGCAATGTGTCATGCAGTCTGGGCTGGCTTAAACCTCACTGAGGATGGCCTTGAATTCCTGGCCCTCCTGCCTCTGCCTAGTGGGCTTACTCCGCCTATCTTCTCCCTCTTAAAGAGGCCCCTAAACTGTCTGGCTTCAGGTCCACGATCTTCTGCTGAAGATGCTGCCCACCAGCCCTACTACTGTACACAGGGCCCCTTTTTTTCTGGGGGGAAGCTCCAGCCCTGGCGTGGCTGGCTGCTGCTGCCCTGGCTTTTCCACTACACTTTGTTCTCTTACCGCATGCTCAGCATTCTCTTATGTACGAGACATCTGGGCCACGTTCTAGCTGGCCCCAGGAACATCCCCCCTACCCAGATCCTGCCAGCCTGCTTCCTCTTGCTCTGCTGTTACTACCTCCTTGGAGCCATATGGCTCCTGCTACAGCTTCCTGGACATTCCCTGCACCTTGTCTTGTCCCTTCTGGTGTGTCCTCAGGGTCAAGAAGCTGGTCCTGTTCTGCAGGCTACACTTGGACTGACACCAAATGGGGCCTTAGAAGCTACAGCACTCAGGGGTATAGCTCAGGCTGCTCTGTAGCCCTGCTGTCCTATGACCCGGGCTTCTACTAACCTTAGCCCACTGTTCCTGTCCTTCCTGTCGCCTCTCTCATCCCTCCCCATAAGCACGCTATGCTCATCAAGGTCCTCTTGTCCTAAGACTCAGTCAGGGGCCCAGGTCATGGCTTCTCGGCTCAGGATGCTCCACCGTGAACATCTGACCCTGTGGCATCAGTCTCTGTTTGTGTGGAGTTGCACTGAGCCTCAGTTAGGTGGCTTAGCACCGCTTGCCTGGCTAACAGTCTGTTTGCCGGAGCCCTCCATGGTGACTAGCAAAGGCGGGGCTCAGAGAAACCTGTTAGATGCTTGGATCATGAGTGAGTATGGAGGCAGTGAAGGATAGCAAAGCTCTGATTGGCTTGGCCAAAGTAGAGGGCTAAGACCTGAATCTGACACTAGACACTCTGCACATGCACCTGGCAACCTGGCTACTGGGCTTTCTTCCCCTCCATCCACACCCTGGGGGACAGGACGTAAAGGCTGCCTGGTAACAAAGTGAAAGAAATGTTTGAGACGCTCAGTGTTCAACTGGGCAGCGTAACAGGCTGTGTGTCATAGTCGCCTGTGCTTGGCGGGCCCACTCCCGTGTGCACCCGGGAGCGCCCTCCTCTGTGCACATCCATGTCACTGTGCACAGAGGTTCTCATCAAGGGTCTTCCGTCCTTCATCCCCAGGTCTTTTTCCTGATATGTGGGACACGGCTGGTGCTCAGGTCACCTTGTCTATGGGGCGCCTCATTTCTCACCTGTGTCCTATGTCCACCAGAGTTAGGCAGAGTCTCACCCCAGAGACACTCAAGTAAGAGTGAGGAGGGGGATAGCCAGAGGGCACTCAGAGCTGGACTGCATGAGTTGGCTTCCTATTTGCCAGGATGTGGAAGGCCAGATGGGCAGGCCTGGCCCAATGTCACCCTGAGGCCAGGCTTCTCCTGCTTTCACCTTTTTTCACAAGGAGACTCCTGTGTGAATTATGGTGACAGAGACCTTCCTTGGAGTCCCACAGGCCATCTCTCCTTTGCTGAGAGAGCCACTGAGTTGCCAAGTGGTGTGCAGCGCTTCGGAGGATAGTCTCAAGAGTGCGGACTTCCCCAGAATGGCAGCAGTCACCAGCCACCCTTCCAAGAAAGGCACAGTGGCACTCTCTATCTCAGGGCTCACCCCAAGGAACAGTCTCCCCATGCATCCCTGCCAAGAGAACTACACTCACGTCCAGACAGACTGGGGCAGGCACTAAGGCAGCAGGGAAGCTGCTATCCAGAATCCTAAGGTCCGTGAAGCCAGGGCCCAGTGAGGAAGGGCAGAGCACGGTGGTTTAGTGGAGTCAGGCAAGTGCGGCAGAAGCCGGGAAATGTTTACCAGAGTGTGTTCGGGAGCATTTTATCTCAAGGGAATAAATGTCCACTGCTGTGTGGAGAATGACTACAGATGAGCCTTAGGGCTGTGGGGGTGTCAGCAAGGGCGCATGCGCCCATCTGTCCCTGCTTTGCCATCAGTTGTGTCTGTACGGCGGCCTGGTACCCCTGTGAATCTCTCTGTGTGACCCCGCAGGCATCATGCTGGGCCGCATGGGTGACAGCGGGACCCCCCTGGTCAGCTTCTGTCAGTGCCTTAATGAGTCCGTCATGAAGATCGTGGCAGTGGCAGGGTGGTAAGTCTCCTCCAGGGAGAGTCCTCTTTCCCCCACTCCTGTCCTGGACACATCACTGAACCATTCTCAGTGCGTTCTTAAGGAGCTCAACAAACTGCACAGGAGGCCTGGACCTGGGCCACGAGGGCTAGCTGACTGACTGCACAGGTTCCCAGCCCAATCCAGCCTTGCCTTCTGCTGTCTTGGCCTCAGTTTCCCCATGTTGAGCCTGCTTAGCTCGGCTCTTGAAGAAAGCATACAGTGGAATCGAGAATCAGTAACCAATCCTGGTTCAGAGTTCAGACCTTAGATGCCTGATAGAGTTGTGTGCAGAGGACTGTGGTCACCTAGGAGGCATGGCCTTGCTGAGCTAAAATGAGGCTTCTTCAAGGACATAGCAGTCTGTCTAGGGCTGGGGCAACTGAGGGACCTGGCTCTCAGCTGGGCACCTCAGTCAGTCTCACCCTTGTGAGCCACAAGGGGCTTGAGATGAGATCACACAGTGACAAGGTGCCAGGTGGGAGGGGACCCTGAATTGAACCCGAGGCCATTCTGCCACTCCAGGTACTTCCCCTTCGGCATTGTCTTCCTGATCGCTGGCAAGATCCTGGAGATGGATGACCCCAAGGCCGTGGGGAAGAAGCTGGGCTTCTATGCCGTGACCGTGGTTTGCGGGCTGGTGGTCCACGGTCTCCTAATCCTGCCCCTGCTGTATTTCCTCATCACCAGGAAGAACCCCATCGTCTTCATCCGTGGCGTCCTCCAAGCTCTGCTCATTGCACTGGCCACCTCCTCCAGGTAGCCCCAGATGAAGAGCTGAGAGGGTTGGGGTAGGCAGAACAGAACTCTATCCATCTGTCTAGCCGTCATTCACCTACAGCTGCAGAACCATTGAAGGTGCTTACGTGGCTCCTCAGACAGACACCAGGGGTGGCGATATGACCATATAGGTAATATAACCATATTGGGGCTTAATGCCCAAGGCTCTGCCTGCTTCCATCATTCTCAAGGCCTCTTCCCTTTGCCCATGGTTCCAAAGCTTCCTCAATCTTCATGGAACCTTCCCTTACTCCATGGGCAGAGAGGATGTATTGCTTTCACAGCCCCGTGTGTTCCTGTCAGGGCAGATCCCATGACACGGGAGGCGCTCTGTCTGTCTGCTCCAGGTGGATAGCCTGTTTCAACCTTGGCAGCCTTTCTAGACAGCCAAGGCTGGAGTCCTGGTTCTGTTAAGCACGCCAGTGTGATGGCAGGCTGTCACTCCACTTTCCCAGGCCTCAGTGCCCCCATACCTGGACTGGAATAATGGTTCCTGCATGGAATTGCTTCAGAGGCTGAGATAATGCTCTGGGGTGAGAAAGCGATTAGAACCAGTGAAACCCATGCCCAGCCTTGGGGACTACACACTGTAGCTGAGGACCTGGGATAGTTAGACGAGGCAGAGAGGGAGGGAAGGAGGGATGGAGGGAGGGAGGAAGGGAGGGAGGAAGGGAAGAAGAGAAGGAAGGAGGGAGGGAGTCATCACCCATGATCCTTATGCCTTATGAGGAAGTATTCTCCTAAGAGTAAGTGTCCAAGCTCCCAGTGGAGGGAATTATGGGGATTGGAGCCCATCTTTCTGGGCCAAAGGTCTGGTGTTTCTTGCAACCTTCGCCTTTCTGACCTAAGCCTCAGTCTCTGGGACCATACTGTGCTTTTCCCGTCAGAGGTCCCTCCCACCCCTGAAGCCGAAGCCCCTTCCCAGAGATAAGTCTTCTCTGAGTACTGCATGGCTTGATCTTGCCATCACCCTGTGGCCTGGGAGTTATGTGCAAAGAAACCAAGGTGCCCAGGCTACAGAGCTTGCTGAGGCCCCGTGGGAGGCTGGACTCCAGGCCCAGGCACTCTGGCACAGTCTCTGGGCCTCATCAGCCATAGTCTCATCAGCACTGCAGATACTCTAGGCACACAGTGTAACTGTGCCACTGAACCATTTCTCCCCATTGCCTTCCTGGGTATTCTTCCCGGGGTCATTCCACCCAGCCCGAGCTGACCCACATGTACACTGCACATTTCTGTGAGGGGATCAGTGAGCTGGCTCTCCCACAGTGGCTCACTTCAGAGGCCCAGACCATCCTGGAGGAGGGTGGCGGGCAGACACCTGCCCCTCTGCCCGTAGCTCAGCCACCCTGCCCATCACCTTCAAGTGTCTGCTGGAGAACAACCACATCGACCGACGCATCGCTCGCTTTGTGCTGCCCGTGGGCGCCACCATCAACATGGACGGCACTGCGCTCTACGAGGCTGTGGCTGCCATCTTTATTGCCCAGGTCAACAACTACGAGCTAGACTTTGGCCAGATCATCACTATCAGGTGTGTCCCAAAGCCACACTCTATAGGGCCCCTGGGTCAGGAAGGACATGGGTAGAGGCCGGCCACAGGCAGAGCTGATGCTGGGCCTTGGGGAAGCCTGATCTCCAGGATCAGGGTAAGCAGAGTCAAGAGCCAGGCCTGAGGACCAGTGAGGCTGTGTCAAGCACAGGCTGCTGTGATGGGACAGAGTCTAAGGTGGCCTCCCTGTAGGCCAGTCCCTGCATACAAGGATAGGCCCTGAGTGGGGTTGGGGTGGAGCTGTGCTGATAGACCGCCAGAATCTCCAAACGTCTCTGTCCTGCAAAGGCACAGATTTCCAACTTTTTCTAGTTCTCTCATGGGTGGGAATTGGGGGACCCATGAGTCCTAAGGATTCCAAACAGGGACCTGCTTCTCCGAGCACGCCCCCTCCCCCCCGGATATCATGACAGCCAGCCCCCACACCCTTGCTGGCCCCCAGGCTCTAGCATTCTGGTCTCCTTGGAGCCAGGGCAGTGGTAGTTATCTCTGCCACATCCTTCTCCCTCTGTAGCATTACAGCCACTGCAGCCAGCATTGGGGCGGCTGGCATCCCGCAGGCAGGGCTCGTCACCATGGTCATTGTGCTCACCTCTGTGGGACTGCCGACTGATGACATCAACCTCATCATCGCTGTAGACTGGGCACTGTGAGTGCTTTGTTCCGGCCCCCACCCAGCCCCACCCATTGCTGAGGGCAGCAGGGTGGGGGGATTGCTATAGATGGTATGCTAGGGTACCCCAATAATCCATGCCAGCTGTGCGACTGGTGTCCCAGGATCCAAAAGTGAAAACGGAGCCTTCTTGGAATTCTAGGTAGTGACCCCAAGTCTGGCCCCTCTAAACACAGGGCCTGTGTCACCAAGGGGTTTCCTCGGCTGCTCAGCACCACTGCGGGTGGATTAGGTGCATCCCTGCCTGCGGTCCCTGCCTGTGCCTCTGTGGGGTGGCCTCACACTTTCCAGTCGAGTGTGGCCCTCTACCCGTTTCCGGTTGAGGTTGCCGCAGCTCACTGTCAACCTTGGCTCGCCAGGGATCGCTTCCGAACCATGATTAACGTGCTGGGCGATGCGCTGGCAGCAGGGATCATGGCCCACATCTGCCGGAAGGATTTTGCTCAGGACATGGGCACTGAGGTGAGAGCGGTGTCCCTCCAGGAAGCCTCACTTACCAACCTATGAGTGGCGACCCCTCTGAGGTTTGATGATCCTCTCACGGGGGTCATAGATCAGATATCCTCCTGCATCTCATATATTTACAGCATAATTTGTAACAGTAGCAAACATTGCAGTTATGAAATAGCAGTGAAAGTTTCGTGATTTGGTGCCACCACCACAGGAGGGGACATCTGTATTAGTGGTGGCTGCGTTAGGAAGGTTGAGAACCACTGTTCCAGGAGATGAAGCCGGGTGTGGTTACAGAGTCCCAGATGTTTCACCCAAGCACTGGGAAGCTTTCAATCACACCCTGCATAGCTCTGGGCTCCTTGTCCCAGCAGGTGACGAGCTTCTCTAACCCCCATTCATGGAGGACTCAACCCGCAGGGCACCCAGACCTAACCAGTGAAACAGTGAGGAAACTTCTTCCCTCTGAGAAAACCCTGCCCCTCAGGCAGGATGCTTGTGGGGCAGCAGAGTTGCCTGTATGTGATGTCTTCACTGCAAGGAAGGGAAGCTACTGTTTTCCTGGCTGGACTCTGTAAGGCAAGTCCTTCATTGACCAAAACAGGAGGCAGGGAGGCAAGGCAGCTTGCAAACTGGTGCCTGGAGAGCCCTGTAACCTGCCAAGGCTGCCCAGCTGTGCTTATAAAAACATCTCTTTCAGTGGCTCCCAGCCGCCCTGAGACTGCTCAGTGTTACCTACCTCAGCCCTTCCTAGTGCTAACGAGGCCCCATTTCCTCTCCAGAAATTGCTGCCCTGTGAAACCAAGCCAGTGACACTGCAGGAGATCGTGGCTGCCCAGCAGAACGGCTGTGTGAAGAGTGTGGCTGAGGCCTCAGAGCTAACCCTGGGCCCCAAGTGTCCACACCACATCCCGGTCCAGGTAGAGCAGGATGAAGAGCTGGCCACTGCCAGCCTAGACCACTGCACTATCGAGATCAATGAGCTGGAGACCAATGTGTGAGCCTGCAGGGCCGCAGAGCCAGGCCAGACCCTGAGGTTTGGGCTAAGCGTAGGAGTTAAACTCAAAACACACCTGAGCATCTGGTACATCCCACCCTGACGGGCTAGCCAGCCACCGATGAGAAATAGCATCTCAAAAGGGAGAGAACTGTGTGCAGAGGCCCCAGTCAGCAACTATGGCTCTCTCGTGGCCCAGCTGTGACAGTTTCTAGTACCTGAGCCCATGAAGGCACCTGGTAGGGGTATTTGCCTATTCTTTGTGGAAAAACAGCTGGGGGAGGGGTGGGTCTGAGAGCTAAAACCACTCCTTGAAAGAACCATCATGGCCAAGAGGTTAATTCAAGTCTTTGGCGTCTCAGCCACTCCCTTCTAATGAACAAGGAACAGTGAAAGAGGTTCTGCCTTCTCCAGGGTCCCCACAGCCACAACAGCTTCCAACTCAGGAAGATATAACAACAGTGTCCCTGTTTCTGCCCTAGCTGCGCCCTGGCCAGGTCAACCCTGCTCCACCCCACAGCATGTGGCTTTAACTCAAGAAGGGCTGGCCCACCCCAGGTCTGAGGCCTGCTGCCTTCACGTTACAGCCTGTCCGTGTCTGTCCTCCAGACCTCTCTCTCATCTAACATGGAGACTGATGCCACTAGGGCTGGGAGACCCAATGGGTACAGCTCAGCCAGCCTTTCATGAGATGGGTGGGCAAAGAGGGCTAGAAAGAGAAAGACCCAGCTTGGGACGCTCTGGCCAAGTGACTAGCAGTACTTTGGGGTCTGAACTCTTTGGGTGGCAAAATGGAGTGAGAGTCCCCAGTCCCTTCCGTGTTTGCAATAACGTGATAATAAAAATCTTTGATTTTTCAAGACTCACGGACGTGACAGACTACATGCTTTGTTTTGTGCTTTGAAGCAGGGTATGGTAAGGCAGGGCTAGCAACCCATTATGTAGACTCTACTGACAGCAATCCTCCTGTTCCTGACTCCCCAGCTACTGAGATGATAAAGCTGAGACTGGACTCTGAGCAGCTTTCTTTGTTGAGCTAATGCCAGCTGACGGCATAGATCAGCCTGTCCTGGGGACCTGGTGAGGACAGGCCTGTCTGAGCTGTGCCAGGCTGCTCACCCCAGGCCACCTCAATAGGCCTGACTATAGCTGGGCCTTTTCCAGGGCTTCGGCGGACAGACTTCCTCTTCTTGCTTAGCTTGGTCTGGGCTCTGACCCTGAAATCTCAGAAAAGGAAGAAATCTCAGCGGAAGCTGCATTTGTTAACAGTTTGACCATACAATCTGTTCTAGGTGGGGTTGGAGGTAGGAGTGGGGGTCTGGGAAGGGGGTGTAACTGTGGTCTGGAGAGGTTGCATACCAGGCCCAGGAGAATGTGAGACCCAGGGAAGAGACAGGCTTCCCCAAGAGCACACACCCTCACCCTTGAACCATAGTTACCCTCCTCCCATGACTGTAAAGACTCCAGGAAGGGCCTCAGTTCTAGGACACACCCTCCCATGCTACCACTCTCTATGGTTCTCTCAAGGGTCCACATAGCTATCCTTTGTCAGTTGATTGCTGGCCACCCGGGAAAGATCAAATGGCAAAGTTACTTCCCCTTAATGTGCATGGGCTTTATTTGGCCCTTCCCTGAGTCTCTCCTTAAGACCTCTGAGGAATCCAGTTGTCTTCCCTGCCAGCCACAGACAGGATTCTATATTTTGGCGAACCTGACAGATATTCACCCACACACACCTCCAGGACAGGGAGATCCCTACCATCATTTAGATCCAAATAACAGCTAGGTATAGCCTCCCTTACAGCTTTCAACCCAACCCCAGCTCTCCCTCATTGGGGTGGCACAATGGCCGTGTCCCTCACCTCGTCCCTGGGAATACCTAAAAAGACTTGGTCCCCAAATCAGCTCTGAAGGAGCTCTCAGACCTGCCTTCTGCCTCCTCCCTGCTTGGACAGCACAAACTACCTCAGTAACACTAGTAATAATACCTCCACACAAAGGTGACTTTCCAGCTAGGCTCCAAGCAGCCCAGGGCCCATTGGTCGTCTGTTTGGAGGTTCAGCTTGGAGGGACAGGGGAATGTGCAGGCCTGTGCAGCAGCCTGACATTAAAGGCGAATTTCCACCCAGAGAGTGAATGCACCAGGCCTTCCTGCCTTGCTACTGTACCCTATCCCTCCTCTGTCTGCGCCACTCCTGCGGGGCCCCTCAGTCCTGGTGATGACCCTCCTTCCTCTGGCCAGGGGAGCTGCTTGCTGAATCCTGCTCACCCTAAGCAGATGCCAGCCCATCGCCTGGAGGGAAGCACACACAGACACAGCGCGGTTGCAAGGGCAGGGATAATACTTTATATTAGTTTTTCTGTAACAGGAAAAATCAGCTTTGAGATTTTTATCTTCATATATATTTTTTTCTCCTTAAACAAAACCAAAGGTACCCAGAACTTCCCTGCAGAACTGAAGACCAAGGCAGCTGCTGCCGCTCCACCCCACCCCAACCCCCACCATGCACTGCTGCCTCTTCCCCTCCCAAGCCTTCTTGAGGTTGTTCTCAAGTGCCTGTGACCTCCTGCCAGGGCACAACCAAAAGGGGCTCCCAGCAGTAGGACTGCCCAGCACCCGGGGAGGAGGTGAAGCCATGGTAGAAGGCAGAAGGTTCAAATCCCCATAGGGAAAGCACAAAACAAAAGCCAGCTTTTGAGTCTCAAAAAGTGGAAAGCACCCCGCCACAAAGCAAGGAGACAACCCTGCGTCTCCGAGGGAGGGACCAGAGGACAAGGCACAGGGCCAACTGTGTACGGCCACAACTGGCCGGAAGCAAGAGCTTTTGGTAGCATAGGTCACTCTGTGTAAGTGAATTAGGGAGAGGGTAGCTGCCTGAGTGTACCAGGCCAGTGTGGACTCTGAGGTCAGGGTGTGTGTTTGTGTGTGTCTGTGTGTGTGTGTGTGTGTGTGTGTGTGTGTGTGTGTGTGTGTGTGTGTGTGAGTTGTATCAGTGTGAGGTTGTGCAGAGAGCCAGTTTGGAAGGTCATATGCAGCTGGCTTATCTACGTGGCCAAGCTGGGGGTGTTGGCGGTAAAGTGGTATCTGCACGTGTCTGACTGTGTGACACATTGCTGGAAGGGGTGGGACACGAGACTGTGTTCAGCCCGTGACTTTCGGGTGCCTCTTGGGCTCAGCGTTGGGTGTGTCAGAAGGGGGCGCTCATGGGGCACAGGCCTGGGCTGCAGAAAGGAGTCCGGTAGTCCATCGTCCTGTGGAACATGTTGGAGAGTCAGGACTAGCTACAACCAGCCTTGGGTGAGGTGGATCAAGTAAGGGGGTTCTGGAAGCCTGGCTGCTGGGAGTGGACTTCTCCCAGCAGTCCACTCAGTTGACTTAACAGCAGTCAACATTCCACAAAGGGGGGGAGGTTCTCCCTCACCCTAGAACTCCACAGTCCTTTCCGTGAGAACCAAGAGTGCTCATGAAATAGCAACCCCTCCCTGCTGGTCCCTGGCTATTAAGGACCCTGCCTCAGGGCAGGCACTCGACCTCCATGGCTGGCCCTGGGAGTTAGGACTGCCCCTCCAGGCTCACAGCCCTCTCACAAATCCTGCTCTCATTAGTAGATATCTTGTCTCCATCATCCGTCCACACGGCTGTCACCATCCATCAACAATCCCCCACTACCAGCTCCTCTCTGCTCCAGGTTCTACTTCAAGTCATTCCAATCACGGCCATGGCCACACGCTGGCTTCATAACGCCTAGCATATTCCCTGAAGTCCTAGCTAACCTTAGACAGCCCCTCCGACCACTGCTGTCTGCCTGGACCCTTCCTATCAGCTTCCTCCCATGTCTCTGCTTCTAACACTTCCATCTGCCCTCCTCCTTACCAAGCCTAGTCCCACAACCCGAACAAAAAGTCAGCCATAAATGAATTCTATGCTTAACATCTCCCACTACATGGGTAGAAAGCCAAGGTCCTCAGGCTGATGTGACTTGAGATCGAGCCATCAAGCCACTGGCCTGCCTGTGACAGCAGCCACTCAGCTCCCTGGCCCTCCTTCCACAACAGGACAATTACTGACCTCCTGCAGTCCTTACAGCAGCCCTGGTACCCACGCTCCTCCATGAGTACCCTCCCCCCACAGCATATCCCATGAGCACTCATGCCACCCATGCCAAAAGGAGTACCAAACAGTTTTACCTGAGTTTTACATGGCTTCCCTCAGCTACTGCCACCCCAGAGCAAATAGGCTCCCTACCTTCCCCGTCATTCTCTCCATCCCGACCTCTCCCTCAGTTGCTCCCTGTGACGTCACAAGGACTCCATGCAGACACACTGAGTTATGCACAGCAGTTCCCACCTCCCTCAGGCTCTTCGTACTGAAGCAGCTGGAGCCCCTGCCCCCTTCTAGAGAAGTCCATGAGTGTATTGAGTATGTGCTGTGTATGCATGTAGCCACATGTAAGCCTGTGTGAGTGGGTACCCATAGACATACCTCTGCATACATCCATAGGCACACCCTGTGCACACAGACATGTACATGTAACTGCCTATGGTTGTGTTTTGGAATAAAGTATGTATACATGTACATGTGTGCATGTGTACAGTATGCCTGTGTATGTGCAGACTCTCTGTGCATTAACTACCTATGGCTGTCCTCTCCCTCCCTGCCCTGGACAAACTCTTCTAGCCCCCTCAACATCTATACCTATCTCAAGGGCTACAGTAACTAGATCCCCATCTCTAGCCCAGGCCTCTCCTCTGAGCCCCAAACATTGAAGTCTCTGTACCCCAGAGTATCTCCCAGCACAATACTCATCTCTCTGAGCTAGAATGAATGCCTTAGCACAAACTGGCCTCTGTGGGCATCTCTCTCTCTCTCTCTCTCTCTCTCTCTCTCTCTCTCTCTCTCACACACACACACACACACACACACACACACACACACACACACACACTCATACCTCACATGGCACAATTCTACATGCAAACGAAATGATAGGTTTTCAAAATGAATGGATAGAATAGAGACAAGATAAAGTTGACACAGAAAGCCAAGGCAGCGCAGGGACAGCAGGGTGTGGTGAGAGGTGATGTCACACACACACAGACCACCCACCTGGGTCACTTTGTCCTATCTCATTTCCTCTTCCTCGTCCTCCTCCTCCTCTTCTTCCTCTTCCTCATCTTTGTGGCCTCGGTCCTTGGAAACGTTACCAAACTCAAAGTTGCCTTCAATGTCCAAGACCTGCAGGTGTTTCAGCCTCCGGAAGGCGCTTTCTACTACGGAGCCCACAGCCAGCTTGTTGAACCTGAGTGGAAGTCCACAGGTCAGCGCCAGGAGGCCTGGCTGGTGCCCTCACACCTACCCAGCTCAGAGGAGAAAGGGGGCAAGGAGGGGTGTCTGGGAAGTGCCACAGCAAGTTTTGAAGGTGGGAGGCCAAGAAGCGCAGTGCGCCATGTCGAACAGACCTGTTAGGACGCTGATAGCTTGAAGAAAGGGGTGGCAGAGGCAAGAAAGTTTCCCTCTATGCATAGTCACTTTGTGTGCAGAGCGGCAGCCACAGGAGCTGCCTCTGCTGCGCTTCCCCACTAAGCTCAAGATCTGACAGGCACCAGGCAAGGCTATGGCTGAGCTGGTAAGGGGCAAACTCAGCCCAGGAAGCCAAGTCACACCACCCAGTGTCACCACCCTGGGCCTGTCTTCTAGTCTGTCTTCTCTCTGATCTGGTGGGTCAAGTTGAAATGAGGGCGGGGAGTCTGAGTAGAAGCCGTAGTCTGTGGGAGCTGAGTTCCCTAAAGTCCTAACCCTGGATCCCAGTAGGAACCTAGGCACCTGTGTTCTTGGTCTGACACCTGAGCCCTACCTGGCTGTCATGTTTTCACAGCTGGGGGTTACTAGTGAGATGCTCTCTGGGCTTCCTCCTGTACCACATTAGCATCAACAGTACCCTGCACTTGGCTGTAATGTTTCTGATGCCCACTAACAGACCTGTGAGCCATCGAAGGCCTGGCAGAGTGTGCTCACCCTCAGGGACGGAGGCGGCACGGGGTTGTGGGGTCCTGCAGTGCACTCAGGGCTCCCTGGCCAGTCAGCATTGAAGCCAGGCTCCACACCCACATTCTACTGCCGGCCGTTCCTCCAGGTCTCAGCTGTTCATCTGTCCTGTGTGCTGTTAGGGGGAGCAAGCAGGGCTGCCGGGACTTCCTACCTGAGAAAGATCCCCTTGAGGTTGGGAGTAGAGTCAAAGGCGTTGGCAGGAACAGCGCTAATCTTGTTATTCTGCAGGTACAGATACTCCAGCGATGGGGGGAGCCCCTCCGGGATCTCTGTGAGCTGATTCCCAGCAATGTCCAGCAACTGCAGGGGCGAACAGGGGGTCAAAGACTCCTACCCGTGCAGAGCACTTACCAGTTTAGAGACTCCCGGCAAGCCATAATCTATCTCCTGCTAATGAGATCTCTAGTGAGGGGAGAGGGTCTGACAACCACCATTTCCAGGTGGGGAAACAGCTTGGCGAGGTTAATCCATGTTTAAGAGGCTGGAATGTGCTGTGCCAGACGCCAAATACGTGTTCTAATTGATATGGTTCCTGCCCAGTCCCTCTTGCCTTTGCACATGAAGTCAAAGCCCAGCTGCCTGCAGGTCACAATCTTTCCTCTTCTATCTACCTGTCACTTCCATCACGCCAAGATCCACATGTGCAGGTCACATGTGCGAGGGCCAGGAGAGTGGGTAGGAGGCTTTCAGAAACCGTGGTACAACAAGCAGGCCCCAGGCTCTGTGCCTGGAACCCAGGAGCAATAGCCAGGGAAGTTGGGGAGGGGACCTGGCACGCACTGGCTCTGTGGCCACCCTTGTTACTCCTCACAGTGCCAATGCACCTTCTCCAGACCTACACTAGTGCTGCCCTGGGCCAGGACTACATGATCTGTAAGCCCCTTCATCATCTCGAGAGGCTAGGATGCAGGGTCATCAAACTAAGACTCACATCCCATGCAGCTTGGTAAGCTAACATCAGGATTGCAGTAAAGCCCCAAACTTCCAATTCTGTCGCCTCCCCGGCCCACAGGGCTTGCTTCCCAGTTTGTCTCCCTCCACAGCCATTGGCACCATCCCCAGTCTCTGCTTCATCAGGCCCTCCCTCATTCATTCCAGAGACACTTGGTGCCCATGGGTGCTGGAGCATGGACTCTGTGAGACACCATCTCCACTTGCAGGAAGCCAGTTGGACTGTGGAGATGGACCAAAGCCTGACAAAACAAGCCATGGGCTTGGCTGTAACAAAGGAGTGGGAAAAGGATTCATCCATCTTTGAGCCAGGAAATGCTTTTCAGGGCATTAGCACAGGGTGGATTTGAGGCAAAAAGAGCAAGTTGCCAGTCAAGAGACACACAGTGTGAGGGGGAATCCCTGCTCGCCCGCTCGCCCGCTCGCCCGCTTGCCTGCTCCCTCGCTCACTCACCAGGCTGAGGCTTGGGGAGGTGTCTGACCTGCCTGTCCCTGCTAAAGGGTAAGAATGTTTCCTGGGCAAGGTGACACTTAGGCTGAGTCCTAGATATCCCCTAACAAGAGTGGTACTCTCCTTATTCCTCACAGCATCCCCAGTTCTGGAACAACGGTGTCTCCTACAAATGTGGGGACTCTTTAAGACTTATGGAATGCATGCATGAATGAATCAATGAATGAATGAATGAACAAACGAATAGATGTCTCCAGTAAGCAAGGTAGGTATTGTGCTTCCAGTAGAAGGGATGCTGTGTGCTGAACCAGGAGCAGTGGGAGGCTTGAAAAACCACTGCAGGGAGTCTGGCCTGGCACCTCAAGGAAGCAGGGAGCTATGAAAGACTGGACAGGAACCGAAAGTGGTGAGATCCTAGGACCTGGGGGTTTGGTTAAAAAATATGGTGGCTTAGGGCATAAGCAGCCTGAATGAAGGGCTGAAGCCAGATTAAGCGCTGGCGGGCTGACTGATGTAGGCAACAGAGGCAAGAAGCATGCCAAGGGTAGCTTCCAAGTTTCCCTGACGGGTACGGCCCCTTCACCTCAGTGAGTTAGTGAATGCAACAAGAGGGAGCAAGTATAGAGGGTTTGAGCCAAGTTTCTCTCCTGAGGAACAGCGCAGAGGCTGGATTCTGGTGTGTGGCTCTCAGCAGGGTAGACTGGATGAGAGACCCCAGCCACGCTGCAGAGCCAGCTTCCTCAACCTGCTAAGCTCAGGATACCTCCTGACTTCTCTCTGGCCCCACCTCTTCCCAGCATTCTTTGAAAACACCCCAGCCCTGATGGCAATTCCCACCCCACCGCCAGTGGTGAGCATGTCAGACTAAAATGTGGGTCCCTCCTTCTACCCTCATGGTGACCTGGCCTGGCCACACAGAGACACAAGTCACTGTGTTCACTGTGCCTTTTGCTCTTGCACCTATAAGTAAATTGGACCACGTAGTCATGGCCCTCCTACTCTAAGGCCCGCCTCCCCAGCATGTATCCAATGAATAAGCTCAGTTTGGCTATCCCACCGGAAACGGGCTCCTGCAACTGCCACTCATCCTAGCAGCCGAGATGGCTCATCCTAGTAGTTCCATCATCCTTCCCCCTCCCTGTGCCCCAGCCCCACCCCATCCCCGGCATGGCCCCTGCACCGACCAGTTCTGTAGTACCTGCAGACCAGCAAGGTCCACCCAGGCACGGGGTCCTAGGGCCCGGCTTCGCAGTCGGTTGCCTGTGAGGTAGAGTTCCCGAAGCTTGGCCATGCCAGCTAGTGCCCCACGCGCCAGAGCAGCCAGCTCATTACGCTTGACCTTGAGCACGTGTACATTTTTAGGCAGGCCCGGAGGCAGTGTTTGCAGGCGGTTGCCAGACAAGTCAAGTGAACGCAGCAGGCGTAGCTTGCGGAAGGCATCTCGGTGCATCTGTGGGCTGGTGATGCGGTTGTAGCTGAGGTTGAGCTCTTCCAGGAAGTAGGTGGTGGCAAAGTCCTCACGGCCTATGCCTGTAATCTGGTTGTGCAGGATCATGAGGGTGCGAACTCGGCGGGGCAGGCCGCTGGGCACACGTTCCAGTGCGTTGTTGTATAGATGCACCGTGTGGAGCCTCTTGAGGCCCTGGAAGGCCAGCGGGTGGATGCCCTTGGCCTGCAGCTGGTTGCTGTGTAGCAGCAGGTATTCCAGGTTGCGGATGGGTGTCAGCACATCAGCGTCTACACTCTGGATGACATTTTTCTCCAGGTGCAGCAGGACTAGGCTGCGCGGAAGACCCGCTGGGACCCTCGACAGGTTGTTGCTGGACAAGTCCAGGTACTCCAGGCTGGACAGCTTCCTGGAGAAAAGAGGAACCCGAGAAGCTGGGCAGAGGCCCACAGACATCTGCCATTTCAGCAGCCCATGTTTGTATGCCTGACTTGTTCCCAGAGACAGAAATGGCAACAGACATAAGCCCCACAGGTTCCAGAGAAAGCAACCAAGGAAAAGTGGGCACGTGACCATGCCCAGCTGAGACAAGCTGAGACTGCCAGGTGTTGCTGCGAAGGATGCGGTGACACAGGGACCCACCAAAAGGTCTCGTTGTCCAGGCCCTCGTCGGTCAGGTAATTGTTTTGCAGGTACAGCTCCCGCAGGTTACTCAGCTCACTGAAGGCCCCAGGGGGGATCTTCTCCAGCTTATTGTTCTAGAAGGAAAGGGAGGGATGGATCAGAGTGACAGGCAGAGGCAAGAACCAGGCCTCAGGATGAGGTGTGCCGAGGAGCCTAGGGGCTACCAGGAGGGGAGGCAGCCCCCTCAAACCCAGACTCCTGCCCGCTCCCCTAGGTAGCTAATACCCTGCGATGGGCTCTCAGACTCACTCAGCATCCCCATGCCCATCTGGGCCATGCTTCTCCCTCAGCTGTTCTGTCCCCGGGACATGGGTCTGCCTCTGCCTCACCTGCCCTCTCCGTTCCCCACCTTGAGGTGGAGCTTGTACAGAGCAGGTGGCAGGTGCTTGGGCACATGGCGCAGGAAGTTGCTGGACAGGATGAGGATCTCGACATTGCTGGAGCCGTTGAACATGTTGTCTGGCAGCCCGGCATCTGCTAGCTTGTTGTTATGCAGGTACACGGACCTGCGGGATTGAGGGGCAGTCCTCACCCCACCATGGCTTCCTGGCCATGAGCTAACTTTGCCGTGTGACTTCAAACTCCTCCTCAAGCTGAAGAAGGGCCCAGGGTACTTTTCTACCCTCTTAACCCAGGGACACAGAGTTAAAGAACTTCAGAACCCCTGCATGGCCAGGAACAGGGACCAAAGGCTCAGCACCTTGCCAGAAGTCACCACATAAATTAGCAGGAGAAACAGGACTTCCTGGTCCCAAGCCAGACACCTGCCATGGGTAGAAGTCCTGGGAGTAGTCATACCTCCTTTAGCAGCTTCAAAGAAGAGCATCTCTGCCTGCCGGAAGTGGCTTTTCCTACCCACATCCCACCATTCCCATGCATAGGCCTTTTTTCCTCATTTACTGGATGGGGGCCTCCTCAGCCCTCAGGTTTCAGCCTTCAGGTTCCTCCAATAGGCCTTGGTGTTCCTCCACCGCATACCCCTGAACACAACCCACAGCCCACAGCACAGCAAGCCCCTTCTCAGGGCTTGTCTGTGTCTCCTGCTTTGCCTTGGCTTCTCCCAAACCTTTTACACTCCCCCCTCCCACATTTATAATTCCCACACACCCAGGATCATCCCTCTGACCTCTGACCTCAGATTTGGCTTTTGGCCAAAGGTGAGTCCATAGATCTTAGTGAGATAATTGGCAGCGAAGTCCACACTGATCAGGGCGTTTGGCAGGAATCGGGGTGCCAATGTCAGCTAGAAAAGGAAAAGCCGACAGAAAGACCAATAGAGGTGCAGAAGTTAGTTCCGGGCCCTGCTGCTGGGCTCATTTGCTCTCCTTCCCTTGGTTCTTCTCTGACAGCAAAGCTACTCTTCCGATGTAGAAACTTGATCCATCTTTTAATAAAACAAAATGTGTCCAGCTCCCACAACCCTTAGCCTAGCTATCAAAGCCTTTTGTACCTGACCCTACTCTTCTGACCTCCTGGGGTTAAAGGAAAGGATTAGAGGTCAGAAGAAATGGTGAGAATTGAAGTCTGTCTGACTACTCCATGGGTGGAGGGAAGGCAAGCTCCACTCATGCCACACTTTCTGTTTATTATTTACTTGTATACATTTTGAAACAGTATCTCCTTGTGTCCATGGTTGTATCAAATTTCTGGACTCAAATGATCCACTTGAGTACTGGGGAGCTGAACGCAGGCCACCTCAACTGAACAGCCTTGCCGGGACCCAGCCTTGCCCTTCATACCTAACTCCAATGCCATTTCCTCTAAGAAGCCTTCCTAGTGCCTGTGTGGCCTGTTGGGCTCTCCCTCCACCCATGTGCTGGAGCTACTGGCTGCTTCATTATCAGACACGCTCTAGGTTACAGGGGATGATGAGTGTCCCATTCTCAACACCCAGGGCAATAGGGACCCAGAGGCCAGGCTGTCAAGGGCGCTGAGAAACAACCACAGAGCTCAAGGGAAGAGAGTCAGGAAGGTAAAGAAGCCCACCCACTCCAGGGAACCCCACCCAATCCCAGGGAAGCCTACATACCCTCTATGGCCCTCACCTTGTTGTTGGCCAGGTACAGGTAATTGAGGCTAGTAAGATGCTCAAATGCCTCCTCTGGGAGCCCTTTAAAGGACAGGTCAGAGCCCTGGATGAAGGAGATGCTACAGGGGAGCAGGCGAACCACCAACCTGCTAGGCAGCACCCTCCATCCCCAATCAGTTCCAGCATCCACCCTGCCTTCATTCTCCCTCTCCTGTGGCTCAAGCATGAAGCAAGCAGCTAAGGGCTTGCTGAGAGACCCAGTCTCATCCTTTGACCAGGAAGGAGTGCTCCCTGGGGATGGCTGCAGGGGGCCAGAGCCCCTTTTCAACTTCAGCCCCACCTATAGGCAGGGGCAGCCAAGCTGGGATCAGCTCCCAGCAGGACAGGCTTCACCCCTGGTCCCCTAGGACAGAAAGCATGTTACAGTTAGTTAGACTGGACCCTCTCCAGCCCTGAGCTGGCCTCTGACATCCAGTTCCCACTCCAGGACCACCAGATGCTGGGACTGGCCCAAGTCAATGGAGAGGGAACAGTTACATAAACCATGGCCTGTCTCTCCATGGAATACCCTGCTGTGACAGCCAGAGAGAGCTCTAGCAACCGTGCTAAGTGAAACAAAGCAAGCCTCCACAGCTATTACAGGAGTTCAGCTGTGGGCTAAAGTCTAAAATGAATGGCTGCAGGTCACAAGAGGTGGTTGTACATTGTATAAACTCACCCAAACACATCATATTGGGCTGGTCTTTTAAACTGAGTCACTTATGGCACATAGATGACATACAAATAAAGCTGCTATCTTTTAAAATGGGGGATGGAGAATACCAAAATCTTAATATTGATTAATTCAAAGTGGAGGAATTATGAGGGTTTTTTTCCCGTCCACTCCTCACCTCGGGATGTCAGGCGATTGTTCTGTAGGTTAAGCGTCTCCAGCCGCTGCAGCCGAGCCAGTTCCTCGGGGTAGATCTTCTCCAGCTGGTTGTTCTGTGTGGAGATGGGGCAGCAGCAGGTAGGGCTGGGGGTACATGGGGCTTCTGTACCCACCCTTGGCCCAGTCTTGGGCACCTGCCTTGGAATTTTCTCTGAGGCAGACAGTGAGTGTACAGCAATGGACACAGAGACATGTGAGTCCCACTCTTAAATAGCCCACATGCAGGGGTTGGGGATTTAGCTCAGCGGTAGAGCGCTTGCCTAGCAAGCACAAGGCCCTGGGTTTGGTCCCCAGCTCTGGAAAAAAAAAAAAAAGCCCACATGCAGACATCTACCCGTAGTTCAGACCCGCACCAAGTGACAGCCACATGGAGCTGATCCCTAAACAGAAGAATGTCCCATTCTTTGGCCCTGTAGTCCCCACTCCCCTGAGAATTCAAGATTTCCAACCATGTGCTCTGGAAAGCCCTCCTGAGCTGGAGGGAGAGCCTGATCTAACCCATGGCTCCACGGCCCCATAGCTCAAGTTCCCCCCACCCCCACCTCTTTCTTTTT
The DNA here is from genome assembly GCF_021556685.1 of Rattus norvegicus. Taxonomy (NCBI): domain Eukaryota; kingdom Metazoa; phylum Chordata; class Mammalia; order Rodentia; family Muridae; genus Rattus; species Rattus norvegicus. The sequence continues at coordinate 128,674,449 of NC_141538.1, forward strand.
CCTTTTGTTGTTATTTTTCGAGACAGGGTTTCTCTGTGTAGGTCTGGCTGTCCTGTAACTCACTCTGTAGACCAGGTTGGCCTTGAACTCAAGAGTTCCACCTGCCTCTGTCTTGTGAGTGTTGGGTCAGTCTGCATGGCTAAGCCTTAAGCCCTTTTATCTGTATTGGACTTCTTTCTTTTTTTTTTTTTAACATTCATTTATTATATATGAGTACACTGTAGCTGTCTTCAGACACACCAGAAGAGGGCATGAGACCTCATTACAGATGGTTGTGAGCCACCATGTGGTTGCTGGGAATTGAACTCAGGACCTCTGGAAGAGCAGTCAGTGCTCTTAACCACCGAGCCATCTCTCCAGCCCTCTATTGGACTTCTTTGTTTACTCGTTTATCTGTTTTACCCATGAACTGTGAGACCTGAAGTCAGGGCGGGACTATGCCCTTCCTACATACCCAGCACTGCACACAACCAGAAGCACTCACAGCAGGTACGTGAGACAGTCTGTATGTGACTGGCTTCAATTTGTCCTTTCCTCTCATTGGCCCACTGCCTGCCCTGCCCTGCCCCCCTGAGTAGTCACAGGCCACCTTCTCTTGATCTCCTTTGGAGTAACAGTTCCTCCTCTCCCCAGGGCTGTCCTGGATATGACAGGATCCATCCATCCATCCATCCAGTGGGCCTCAGCAGGGGCCAGCACTCTCGCTTTCTGCTCTGAGCCCACTGCCTCCAGGAATTGAATCCCCTTGATTTGGCTTTCCTAGTCCTGTACGGGTGTTAGCAGCACCCAGTCTATTCAGGGCTGGCAACTGTGTGCCCAGGGTGAGACACCTTTACTCTAAAATCTTTGTGGCAGCCCAGACTCTTCCACCAGCCAGCAGGTTATATCTCAGGATTCTGTAACCAGGACATCACAGGCACCCCAAGGGTGGGACCAGGACTCTGTGAGTCTGATCTCCCCTGTTGCCCTGAATCTGGGACCATAAAAATTGGAAGTTCTGAGTAAGAAGTGAGCTATACAACCATGTGTGGGCTGGGGACAACATATGGCATGGCATCACTCTTACCTGCAAAGAGAGATGATTGGTGTGCTCAGGCAGGTCTCCCGGAAACTCCCGCAGGTCGATGCCACCACAGTCCACGACGCCTTCCTGGGAGCAGGCACAATCTCGGGGACAGTCGATGGTGGCCCGGCCAGGCTCTGGCTCCTCAGAGCTCAGTACTAGCACTGGCTGCTCCTCTTCCTCCACAAATTCATTCTCCTCAGGGCTTAGGGTGTGGGTGTCACTTCGGCCAAACACAGGTGCCCTCACAGGCAGCACGGGGCCCAGGAACAGCTGAGGCAACAGCAGCAGGAGTGGCAAGCCCCTGCTGCCGGCCATGATGCCTGCGGGAGGAGTGGTTCAGCCCACTGAGGTCCCAGGTGATTCACTGGTCACACACATTGGGCACTTATACAGGAAGCCATTATAAGTCACGAGACAGTTGGCACTTAGACCTTGATGACTACTACCCTCTCTTATTGGGAATATCCCCTGTGGTGATAGAAATGCCATGAAGCCCCATCCTTTGTCAGGGCTGCAAAACCTTCTGTAACTCTCACCAGTCTGGCTCCTGAGGAATCTGTGCCCTTATTTCACAGGAAGCTGAGGCAGAACCTAGACTTTGTTAAACTGCCGTTGTTCTGACAGACCTTGGTCCATCCCCAAGCAGGTGTGTGTGTTAGTTCTGATGTAGGGCCCCAGGGCTTCGCCCTGACACTCTTCCAACTCTCTCCCAACACATTACACAGGATGGTAAGGGACCCATAATGGTCCTGTCCTTCAGGCCTTTGCACATACTATTCCTTCTGCCCAAAATCAAAATACCCTTTCCCTCTCGTGTGTGTGTGTGTGTGTGTGTGTGTATGTCGTGTGTGTATGTTGTGTGTGTATGTGTGTATGTGTGTATGTGTGTGTATATGTATGTGTGATGTGTATGTGTATGTGTGTGAGTGTGTATGTGTGTGTGTGAGAGTGTGTGTATGTATGTGTATATGTATGTGTATATATTGTGTGAGTGTGTGTATGCGTGTGCGTGTGTGTATATGTGTGTGTATGTGTGTGTATGTGTGTATGGTGTATTGTGTGAGTGTGTGTGTATGTGTGTGTATGTGTGTGTATATGTATGTGTGTATGTGTGTGTATGTGTGTATGTGTGTGTATGTGTGTGTGAGTGTGTGTATGTGTGTGTATGTGTGTGTGAGTGTGTGTATGTGTGTATATGTGTATATTGTGTGAGTGTTGTATGTGTGTGTATGTATATATGTATGTGTGTATGTGTGTGTATGTGTGTATGTGTGTATGTGTGTGAGTGTGTGTGTGTGTGGTGTGTATGTGTGTATATGTGTGTGTATGTGTGTGTATGGTGTATGTGTGTGAGTGTGTGTGTGAGTGTGTGTGTGGTGTGTATGTGTATATGTGTGTGTATGTGTGTGTATGGTGTATGTGTGTGAGTGTGTGTGTGTGTGAGTGTGTGTGTGGTGTGTATGTGTGTGTATGTGTGTGTATGTGTGTGTATGGTGTATGTGTGTGTATGTGTGTGTATGGTGTATGTGTGTGAGTGTGTGTGTGAGTGTGTGTGTGGTGTGTATGTGTGTATATGTGTGTGTATGTGTGGTGTGTGTGTGTGTGTGTGTGTGTGTGTGTGTGTGTGTGTGTGTAGAATCTGAGATTGCCCAAGGCTTAGCAATAGTTGAATTGGGTCATGAACACTCTCTTAGCAATAGTTGAGTTGGGTCAATAACTCTCTATGTGCAGATTCAGGCTGAGTGAACCCAACACCAGGCAAAGAGGTGACTGAGGCTGCTGTGTCCTATGACCTGCTGAGTCCTGATGTGTAGCCACTTAGCCATCTTCCCCAGCACCTCACATGCCCACATGGACACTGCCCGTGATCCCCAGTGCAGGAGACGAGTACAGGCTAAGGATAGTACTTGGCTACCACAGTCCCTGTGGTCCTGCAGGCCAGGGCTTAGCATCACAAGAACTCAGGAATGTCTCTGGGATACGTTGAGTTGCAACAGAAGACAGTGAAATGGTCCCACATTCCCAGTGAAAGCCTCACCACCACCCCCAATTCACTGCACCCCACTGAACCTCAGCCTCCTCATCTGACTGTTGCTACGATGCTGACCCTACATAGTAACATGTTCCACTGAGTAGATGAGGGGTGCACCAGCCTATGTCCAGGCTCTGGGCTCTACTCCTGAATGGAGTAGTGATTAGTGCACAAGCCAGGTTGGGTCCTTCCCAGAGCCTTAGGAAATCCAACCATACAGCAGCTAGAAGGGTCTGACCAGAGCATGTTGTGGCAGGATTGGGGGAACTGGGAGGTTGTCAGTGACACTGGAGGGTTGGCTGTGGAGAACAATGGCTAAGAGCAGCTCTTGCTCTCATCAGTGTGTGACGTTGGCCGAGTTTTGCAACAGTCTAAATTTCAGTTTCTCTCATCTGTGGTAGAGATAACAGAAGTACCCTCCATGGGCAATCCATAAGTCAATGAGATATACACAGTAAATGCTCAAGAAATGAATAAAGATGAATTTCCCCCTTCCATTACTCCAGTGGTTCTCAACCTCCCTGATGCGACAACCGTTAATCCAGTTTCTCATGTCGTAGTGACCTCCCGGCCATAAAATTTCTTTCATTGCTACTTCCTAACTGTAATTTTGCTACTGATACAAACTGATACACAGCCCTTGTGAAAGGGGTCATTTGGTCCCTGAAGGAGTCAAGATCCTCCCCCCGCTTGAGAACCACCTCTCTGCTTTCGCAGCATGATCTGCCCCCAACACCTCATTCCCCACTCTAGCACCCCTCTTTGCCCGTCCCATGTCTAGAACGCACTTAGACTTCTTGGCCTGGCTGCTCTGAGGAGATGCTACAGCCCACTAGCCCACCTGTGTATGACCCCCACTGCTGCACTATTTAGACACCACTCTGCCCTCGATGTTGCAGATCCCCCATCTTGGATCCAGCCCTGGGTTGTGGGCACACAGGTGAGGCAGATCACATCCCTGTCCTCTGGAGCAGGTGATATAACCACTACCCACTGGATTCAGGTGCCAGCATAAAGAGGTCCCTAGGAGGATGAGATATCCCAAGGAAAGGGGAAGAAAGAAGAAGGTGACAGCCAAGTCCCTTAACCCTACATACAGTCCATGTTGGTCTAAGCAGACTTGAACCCCAGAAAGCTAGTGTGGCAGAGAACCAGGGAGCCCAGTAGAGATCAGTGGGTGACACTGCCCTCCCCCCCACTCCCCTCACCACCCTTCTACAGATCATTATCCTCCCCTCCCCCATAGCTGATTCCACAGTCTTCCAGCCCCAGCAGCCAAGGGGAGGTGGGAGAATGGGGGGGGAGGGAAGTGGGCCTCAAATTCACTCAGAGCAGGAGGCCGTGGAATGGGTGCAGGGAAGGAGCTGGTCCTCACATGCACAAGGTACTCACTGGACAGGCTGGTTTTCTTCTCTCACCTTTGGCTTATCTCCATAAAAATCCACACGCTTATCTGTACAGATATATAGTTTAGATCAACATTCTGAACCAGACCAAAAATGTCTTCATCACTCCTTTAGAGGCCAGCGAGCAGAGGCCCACTGGGAGAGGTGTTAAGGGGCCAAGCTAAGGTCCAGGGCTCCTGCATCATCCCTTGCTGCTTCCCAGGAAGCCAAGGATACCAAGTGTCAGGGCCCTACAAGGAAGCATGGGGCAGGCTCCTGGCTGAGAGGTTCACGATGCCCTGTCCACTGGAGTAGATCCTCATGGCCACATGTGGCTGTGGAGCAATTTCTCCATAGTTCATGTTGAGACATGCTTGAAAGAACACACAGGGTGTGTGGATTTTAAAGGCACTGCAGACAATAATGTAAGGTGCCTCATCAGTATTGACGATGTAAATTCCTAACACTTTCAATACATTGAGTTAAGCAAATTAAGTTTGCCTGTCTTACTTTACATTAAAAAAAATTGTTTGTGCTAGGCATGGAGGTGCATGCCTTTAATCCCAGCACTCCAGAGGTAGAAACGGGCAGAGCTCTGTGAGTTCAAACCTGCCTGGTCTACAAGGAAAGTTCCAGGCCAGCCAGGGCTACATAGTAAGACCCTCTCTTTAAATAGATAAAAACCGGGGGGGTGGGAGGACAAAGGAAGGAGGGAGAGAGGGAGGAAGGGAGGGAAGGAGAGGGAGACAGAATACCACAGTCTGGGTGCTGAGCATGTGGAGGTCAGGAGTGCGCCCTCTCCTTCCATTCTTGTTTCTAAGTCTGCACTGCTTACCTGCATGGCACACCTGCCCTGCTTACCTGCATGGCACACCTGCCCTGCTTACCTGCATGGCACACCTGCCCTGCTTACCTGCCCTGCTTACCTGCCCTGCTTACCTGTGCTGCTTACCTGCATGGCACACCTGCCCTGCATACCTGCCCTGCATACCTGCCCTGCATGCCTGCCCTGCTTACCTGCACTGCTTACCTGCACTGCTTACCTGCCCTGCTTACCTGCACTGCTTACCTGCCCTGCTTACCTGCACTGCTTACCTGCCCTGCTTACCTGCACTGCTTACCTGCACTGCATACCTGCCCTGCTTACCTGCGCTGCTTACCTGCCCTGCATGCCTGCCCTGCTTACCTGCGTTGCATACCCCATGCTATCTGGGCATCAAGCTCCCAGACAGTTCTCCTGCCTCTGCCTCCCATCTTGCACAGGAATGCCAGGGTTACACATGTACCCATCTGCATCTGGGGTTGTACTCAGAGCTGCACAGCTGGCGCCTTTACTCTCTGGGCCATCTCTCTGGCCTCTCATTTCCTTTTTCTTTTCTTTTCTTTTTTTTTTTTTTTTTTTTTGGTTCTTCTTTTCGGAGCTGGGGACCGAACCCAGGGCCTTGTGCTTCCTAGGCAAGCGCTCTACCACTGAGCTAAATCCCCAACCCTCATTTCCTATTTCTTAATGTGGCTTCCAGAACACCTTTACAGTCGTTTGTGGCTCACATCATATTTGTTAGTCAGTGCTTCTCTAGGGTCTGATGTATAATCAGAGTCATCTGAGCTATAAGAGGGAGACATGGGGTTCACAAGAGCCCAGAGAAAGCATAACCTTTTCATAGATGTCTTCCTAGAGGAAGTGAAGTCTACACTAGCCATTCTGACTGGCAAGCATCAGGCAAGAATGCAAGACATTCGATGTGTGTGAAGGAAGACCTGGGGTTCAGAGAGTCTGTATGGAAAACTCTACAAAGCTCACGGGACTGCCTGTGGCACGTGGGAACTGGGAATAACACAAGTAGGCACAATGGCCGCAAGTCTAGGACAGGTTAGGCATGGAGTATGGGCCTTGTTTCTGGAAGATGAGGAGCTGCTGGTGTGAAGAGGGTGACAGACAGACTGCAGATGAAGGTGGTGGGCAGAGCTGTGTGAGGAACAAAGAGGCTGAGGTGCTGGTACACCGATGGAAAGCAGGGACTCCAGGGCAAGAAGGGAGAATGGACAAGGTTTGCAGCAGATGCCAGACCCCAGCATTACCTTCTGCACTCAGTGCCCTGGACGCTCACTGAGCTTCCTCTGGGCTATAGCTTGCTGGAGCAATAAAAAAACCCAGGACCAGGCTTACACTAGGCTCCTGATTTGCAGGCTGGAAACTCAAGGGCAAATGGCCCTTACTGCTGCCCCCCTCAGAAATCTCAGACTCCTCAGGAGCCCTCTGCCCAGAGGTCTTGGCTCCGTCCTTCAGGGTTAGGCTGAATCTCCCCTGATTCCAGGAGTGGAATGAATTTGTGAAAAGCAGAGAAGAAAGACCTACAATATAATCTATTCAGATTCCCTGCCTAATAGCTGAGTATGACAGAGAGAGAGAGAGAGAGAGAGAGAGAGAGAGAGAGAGAGAGAGAGAGAGAGAGAGTGAGTCAAAAGCTGGGGAGAGATGGCCCACCTGTTAAGAACAGCACTCTGCTTGCAGAAGACTGAGCCCAGCACTCACTGGGATGACTCACAACCGCCTGTAACCCCAGCTCCAGGGGATCTGATACTGCTGGCCCCTGCCAGCACCTGCACACACAAACACACAATTACAAATAAGTCTTTAAAAAAAAACAAAAACAAAACAAAACAAGGACATGGTGGCTCAGTCAGTCATGGTATTAGTATGGCATGCGCACGCATATGCACACATGCACACATGCACACACACACACATATACACACAACACATAAATTAATTAATTGATTAATCAATTAAATTTAAGACTAGGGCTAATGTTTGTTGTCTGCCTGTAGCCCCGAGCTGCTCTTGAAGGCTCAGTAGGAGTTCCCCCAGTGAACAAAGCAGAGGAAATCATGGGCAGAGCGTGAAGAGGCAGGGAAAAGGCCAATGTGTTTGCTCCTGTAAACAGGGAATAGAAATTGGGTATGGAAGCACAGGTTGCTGAGGACATCAACCACCATGCCAGGATGTTGGTGATAGGAAACCAGCAGGGTTCCAATAGGTCATGGTCAGCACTCTTATGTATGACTCCAACAAGCCTACAGGTGCCACCTCCTACCCAGGATTCAGACGGAAGGGACAAAGAGTACCCTGTCATGGTGCACCAAGTCACCGACTCTGACACTTCTTACCTTACACACCGAAGACAGGGCTCAGGGCTCCAAGAGTATACAGAAGGAGGTAGCCCCAAACCAGCCATTGATGAGTTTCCCAGAGCAGCCCGGGCCCTTCCCAATGGTGTTCACCCTGTGAGCCCACGATCTGATCGTTTGGGCTTTTCCAGGGCAAAAGGAAGAAGAGGTGGAGGAGGAAAGGCCCATCCAGGGTTCCTCCAAGCCCACAGCCTAGGTGCAACTTCGTGCCAGTCAGAGCGTGGTTTCACCTTCCCCAGCAGACACTCAGGTTGCCAATGCTCATCCTTCTGTCACCTCTTGCACACCTGCATCCTAGCCTGGGCGACAGCACTCGCTGCCTTCTGTTCCCCCACCCCCACCCCCGGAGCTTCAGCTTCGCCATAGCTGCCTCCCAACCCGGGCCCCAGCACAGGAATTCCAAGCGACCCCACCCCCCTTCTTCCACCTGACTGCAAGTCAGGTATTCCAACTCACCCATCCAGGTCCACCCCACTCCACCCTGCACCAGGCTGATGGTGGTTCCGTGACCCACACAACCTGGGGACGACCATTCACGTTCCTTGCCCTACCCCTTTCTGTGTTCCGCTGGAAGCAGATGCCTAGACCGAGTGGTCGGAGCGTTAGACCGCACCTAACCAGACGAAGCCAAGTTCCGCTGCTTGACCATGTGCCTCACCTGCCCAGAGCCCTGGGGGCTGATTTCTGCCTTTCTGTGCTTGTTTCTGTATGTAAAGAGGTCGGTGTTGGACTCGGTGGAGCCCCCCACCCCCGACGAACTGACGTGAAAAGATGCAGGATGCCCTGGGCCCCAGTTCTCAGTGCAGAGGTCCAGGCCCCTTCCCAGTTTCACCTGCCCCCACAGTCCCTGTCACACGCCCGTGTGCCTCCACCTCCCCTCCCCATCCGCTCCCAGATTCTTTCCAGATGTGCGCAGCGGGAGGAGCCCGAAGGCTGGGACTGAATGTCGAGTAGAAAAAGCGTCCCCTTCCCCCTGCTCCTGATCCCGCAGGGGTCTCGCCACCCCTATGGCGGTGTACCTAACCGTGCCCCCTGAGCAGGGTCCGCGGGACAGGGCGGGATATGGGCCACCCTCCCCGGCGGCGGCTGGGGCCATGAGAACACGGCGGGAAGTTAGAGTGGGCTGCCTCGGCGCGGCCGGTGGCCCGTGGTCCCTCGGCTAGGCGGCCGCCTGCGTCCTACCTGCCGCTGCGCGCCGCGCCGTGGGCAGAACAGGCTCCCTGGTGTCCGCTGCGCTCGGCGGGCGCCGGCTCCTGTCATTCAAGTCGAGCCGTGGGCGCGAGCGAGCCAAGTTTTGTTGTGGGTTCGCTCTCCCCGCCTTTCCCCCGGCCCCCGCCCCGCGAGCATCTGCCGGACGCCGGCCTCTCCCGACACAGGCGCAGGGTCCCGCCGGGCCCGGGGAGGGAGGGCCTGAGCCCAGGGCGCCGGGCTTGGCAGGGGCCCCACTTCCCGGGAACTCTTGCCGCCGCCCCGGCCCCTCTCCGCCCCGGCCGGCCGCCGTACCACGCCCCCAAAACCCGGTGCCTCCAGCGCAGCACCTCTGCCTGCCAGCCTGCGGGGTGGGACCGCACCCAGTCAGGCCCCCCGCACCTGAGGAGAGCCGAGAAGGCTCCTTCCATCCAGTTCCTCGGCTCTCAGCTTCTCCCTCAAGCATGAGAAGATTTTGCAACCTTTCCGGGCACAAGTACCTTTCCTGTTCCCTCTCCCACCCTAGGGTCCTGAGCTGTGGCTAACGCGGCGTCAGCCAAGACCCTGCTGGACCCTTTCCCGGCAAAATTCCTCTGCTCCTCCCCACTATCCGCCCTCACTGCACTGGCGCTGGGCCCACAACTTGGTGAACCTTGAAGGGGAGTAAACTGGACCGGGGTCTTCACGCACGCGGGTCCTAGTCACGGAGAAGTCCAGGGACTGAGCAGAGAGCACTTAAGGCACCATCATATTGCTCCCGGGAGCTGAAAATGGTTCCGAGTAAAGGCTCATTAAGTACTAGCAGCTGAAGCAACACTGTTTGGCGCCAAGGACTTCTTGGTGGAAAGGACTGGGTTTGGGTGCTACTTGGCACCTCTGCTGTGAACAAACCTGTCTCTCACATGTATGTGCTCTGGCCTTCGGGCAGGACCCATCTAGCTCTGAGAGTGATAAAGATAATAAATCAAATGTGAAACCACTTGGCCACCTAAACTGCCAAGACCCTGAATGGTGCTGCCAGGCTCTGTTTATATCTCCATGCACTGGTCTCTAATTCTTACAGCCCTGCAAAGGAAGATTATTCCCCATCTAACAAGTAAGGGCGTGGTCTCTGTCAGGCCGCATAACTAACATCATTGAGAGCCGAGGGTTCTGGTCCATCTACCCGTCTCAACAGCAGTCTGTGATGCAGACAGGCAGCTAGGTGAGTAAGGACAGAGCCAGTGTTTGAACCCATGGCCATCTGTTTCCATTACCCATCACTGAAGAACTTAACACGGATGGGAAAGGGAAATATTTTGCCTTCTTTGGCCTCAAATTCCAATCCTCTCTGAGCTCAAACTTGAAAGTTGGTATGATTCACAAGATTGGACAGGGCCCAACAGAGATGCATCTCGTGTTTTCTGGACAGAGCCTAGATTCAAGTGGAGCTAAAAGAACTGGATTCTATTGGCTGGATTACCCATGAACCAAAAGTCGTCTAGAACAAGGAAAATCAGCACATACTGAGTGCCAACAAGTGCCAGGCACTGTCCTTAAACATCCTGGCCAGCCAGCCCTGTGGGGAAAGCTTGGTAGACTATACCTGGAAAGGCAGGGTGTTTTAGGGGCCAGGCACTTGGAATGCTACACACTCACTTCCTCTACCATCAAAACTAGCTTTGCCAAGCCAGTGCCCACACACATGCACCGTGTCTGTGTGGTGCTGAAGGCACAGGCTACAGTACAGAGCCCGGAGGGATTGCGAGTGTCTCAGTAGGAGACGGAGGCTATCCTGCCACAGAAGCGAGCCCCCTGGCTTTCAGAAGGGATGAGTACCCTGGTGACTACCTGTGCTGCTTCTCAGTGTCAGCATCTGTTCAGTCTAAGATCACCATAGTGCATGGGGTCAATGGCAGGGTTTGGATGAAGACTTGGGCCCAAAGGAAAAATAATGGCTACACACTAAAAACTGTCTGTCTTAAACAGAAAAATCCAGCTCTGGTCTCACAGTAAGTACAAAAAAAAAAAAAAAAAAAAAAAGACAGCTGTTTTTACAAGACTGCTATCCAGACCTGACTGAACTCCAAGAGACAGCCAATAGAAATAAAGACTAGTATCAAGGAGAACGCCTGTAATCCTAGCATTTAGGTAGTTTGGGCAGGAAGAGAGCACATTGGAGGCAACTGAGCCTAGATTCAAGTGGAGCTAAAAGAACTGGATTCTATTGGCTGGATTACCCATGAACCAAAAGTCAGTGAAATTCTGTCTCAAAAAGTGGTAGGGTAGGGGGGTGGAGGGATGGCTCATCTGGCAAAACATGGGCTGCCCAAGCCTGGTGACCTGAGTTCAGATCCCCAGAACCCAGGTAAAGGCCACACACTGTAGCTCATGCTTCTGTGACCCCAGAGCACTCCAACAGGGAGATGGGAAGTGGACAGAATCCTCCAAAGCTGTCTCAATCAAATACAAGGTGAGGGCTCACACCGGAGGTTGTCCTGACTCCCTACACTCACACTCTAGCACCCCAAGCCTGTAGTAACACACCAGTAGCACGCATGTACACTAAGATCTTTCTTTAAGAAGACAAGTGTTGAGAGATAAGAAACTCCTGCACTACCAGGCCCAGTGCCAAATTAAAAAGAGAAGGAAGCAGCTTGGGGGGGGGGGGGTTGAAGGACACAGCACCTGCATGACATGGAGCTAAGGCTGAAGGACAAGAAGGCTTGCCAGAGTCAGGGTGGGGAGTTGATGTTGAGAAGGAGAGAAAGGGAAAGGCACGGTATTTATTATTCTTTATGGTCAGAGAAGAAAAGGATTTCTCCTACCTTGAGCTCAGGACTCAAGACCTTCCCTTATCCAGTAGCAGAGTCCTGAATGCTGGGCTGCCAACAGGAGCTTGATCAGAGAGCTGCTTGGGGCTACGGGGTCTCTCTGAAGGCTATGCTGTTGCTGCTGGTGTGTTATCATAGTACCGGGGTCATTGTGCACGCGAGGTGAACGATCTCCTGCTAAGCCCGATCCTCAGCCCTCTTCAGTTTTTATTTTTATTTTTTTTATTTTGAGACAGGATCTCAAGTTGCGCGGGCCTTGAACTTTTGATCTGCTTGCCTATTACTTCTCAAGTACGTGCGCTTTTAGACCTGCTGACTAAAGGCTTTGGACAGAGGCCAAGATTTGGGGCTGGGGAGATGGCTCAGTCGGCAAAGTGCTTGCAGGAATCCCTGAGTTCAATTCCCAGCACCCATATCTAAAAAACACAACGTTATGGCATGCACCTATAGTGTCAGAAATTGGAGGTGTTGGGTAGAGACGAGATCTCGGGGGCTGAATGGCATCTAGTCTAGCTTAATTGGTGAATTCTAGGTTTGCAAAAAATAAGGTAAAAGGGTAGAAACACAGAGTAGTTGGTGAAATGTTTGCTGTGCAAGCCTAGGACCTGTCTGCAAAGCACCCTAGTATTGTACAGCCAGGCCAACCCCAGGAGCCTACTGGAGAGCAACTGAGGAAGACACCTAGTGAGGACCTCTGGTCTCCAAAGACATGTGCACACATGTGCACATGAACACACACAAAGACAAAACTCATCAAGGAAGCAGAGAATGATGGGAAAACCACAGCTGGAGGCAGAACTGAAACCTGGGTCTTCAGGTTCCGACCCAGCGAGATTCTCTTGTGCAACAGCCATTCGGTGGTCTGAAAGCAGGGCCAGTCAGTTGGTCCACCTCAGGCTGCTCGCGCACTGAAAACTTGAAAGCTTTGGAAGAGTTCACTTCTTCCAAAGTTATGGCCAAGTCCAAGTATAAAATGTAAACAAGAGGAACAAGTCTTCTTTCTGGCTCATAGAAGAAATAACTGAAAAGAAGTCCTAAAAAATGGCCACCAGTGAAAGGTCATGGTCTCTGTTCAGATGATCCCTCAGCCATTACTTAGGTCTATCTCACAACATCCTCAGGGTTAGGATATGTCTGTGGTCCCTGCCTCTATTCTGTTCACTATCAGTTTTTATTGCCAAGAAGTTCAACTGGTTCTTATTTTTTTTTTAAAGATTTATTAATCTATGAGTTTTTGGCTTTCCTGTATGTCTGTGTACAATGTATGCACCTGGTGCCCAGAGTGTCAGATCCCCCTGCAACTGGAGTTATGGATGGTTTTGAACTACCGTGTGGGTACTGGGAATTGAACCGGGGTCCTCTGGAAGAGCAACAAGTGCTCATAACCACTGAGCTACCTCACTAGTCCTCAACTGATTTTCAACAATTTCTCATTCTGTACCTGCACCCTCTCTGATCTTGTTTGCTCACACGTGTGAGCTGTCGTCACACCCTACCCTTGGATATCATCTTGTCACACCTAAGGCTTCTTTGAACTGCCTAAGCCAACTAACTATTCATGTGGTGTCTTTATGTCCATTTATTTTGACCTCGACAAAGTGTATAGTATTGGACACCCTGTGTCTTTCACACTACAGAAGACACCATACTCTAAAAAGTGAATTATAAAATAACTTGCAGGTGAACAAAAGGTCAATAGTGGGTAGTTGATTATAAAACTAGTACTTCTGTTTGCCTGTAACTTATGCAATCTTATTTTCTTTTTTTTTAAAATATTTTATTTATTTATTATATATATGAGTACACTGTAGCTGTCTTCAGACACACCAGAAGAGGGCATCAGATCTCATTACAGATGGTTGTGAGCCACCATGTGGTTGCTGGGATTTGAACTCAGGACCTCGGGAAGAGCAGTCGGTGCCCTTAACCACTGAGCCATCTCTCCAGCCCCGCAATCTTATTTTCTTTAAAGATTAAATTTTAATTACTTGTATATGTGTGTGGAGGGGGTGTGTGCACATGAATGAAGGTGCCCAAGGAACAAAAAAAAAAAAAAAAAAAAAAATCGGATCTCCCAAGGGTTGGAATCTCAGACAATTGTGATCCACTCATTTGGGGGCTGGGAGTCAAACTCAGTTCCTCTGTAAGAGCAGCCTATGATCTAAATCACTGAGGCATCTCTCCAACCCAATTTAATTCTTTTTCCCCCAGTAGTATGATCAAACCCAGGGCCTCGCACACACTAGGAAAGCTTTCTACCACCAGGCTACACCTCCATCCCTGTTGCCTGCAATTTAAATAAACAGCACGGTATAATCACTTGTCCCCAATGTATGCAATGTTTATGGCCACAAATGCAGCATCCCCAGGACAAGCATCTGCTGTGTCAACATCCTGCTGAAGACAGTAACAGGAATACCGGCAGCAAAGACTTAAAAGAGCTGACTATATGACTGCCACTTTGGGCAGTGAGTTTTAGATTTTTAAAAAATAGTTCTTCAAGAAGTCTGGCTAAAATCCCATACCAGATAAAACATCCAGCCAAATGGAATCGGACTCCACACTTCTCAAGGGCCAGAAATCTAGCCCAAGATTCTCTGTTCTCACCAAGAATTAAAGAGCTGCTCGTTGCAGCAGTCTCCAGACACATCTAAGATCAGACCTTTCCAGGAGATTTTCTAACTCTCTATTGAGAAAAACTAAGATTTGGCCAGACTTGGCTGTAGTTCCTGATGGCCTGTAAATCTTTCAGGCCCCTCTTCAGCTGTTTAGTACAAATCTCTAATTCTTACCAGTGTGGGTCCAACCCATGGAGTCATTTACACGGAGGTACAACCTGATTTCTTCTCTGGTTAATAGTATTTATGGACTTTGTTGTCTTCAGAAAGCAGCCATTGCATAGAGCAGCTAGAACTCCAACGTTTGGCAAAATCTAAGTCTTTGAATGTCATACTAAGTGGTTCTGTGTCTGTTCATTTAGTTACTGCTTAGAGGCGATTAAATTTTAATGGTTTGTGGCTAGCTGGTAATGATGCATGCCTTTAATCACGCCTTTTACCTCAGCACTCAGGAGGCAGAGGCAGGTGGATTCCTGTGAGTTTAAGGCCAGCCTGGCCTACCTACAAAGTTCCAGGCCAGCCAGGACTACATAGAGAGACCCAGTCTGGAGAGGGAGGGTATTGGATGGTGGGGCTCGATAGAACTGTCAATGGTTGAGAACACCTACTACTCCTAGAGAGGACCAAGGTTCAGTTCTCAGCACCCGTGTTAGGCAGCTCAAAACTGTCTGTAACTCCAGCTTCAGGGCATCTGACACACTTTAGGGGCTTCTAGGGACACCTGCATATTAGATACACAGACACATACATAAACATAATTAAAAATAAAAATAATTTTTAAAAAATTTGATGGTTCTTGGGCTGGTGACTCAGCAGTTAAGAGTACTGACTATGCTTCCAGAAGTCCTGAATTCAATTCCCAGCAACCACATGGTGGCTCACAACCATCTGTAGTGGGGATCCGATGCCCTCTTACGGTGTGTCTGAAGAGAGAACAATGTACTCACATAAAATAAACCTTTTAAAAAATTGATGGTTCTTGAGGAAACATAAGAATATAGATGGTTGATTAAAGGTAAATTTCCCTCGATACTAAACACAAGTAACTGAACTCAGTGAATTCTCAGAATATTTCACACCAATCACTCCTTCGTAATGAAAGAACTTCTCTCAAATAACCTCAGAAGCACGTGATTAACTTGCACTTGGCGTTTTAAGCTACAGCCACTAACCCTCACACCTGGCAGGCACAATCACTTCAAGATGTGTTAGTTATGTGTGTGTCACACGTGTGTGGGGATCCAAGGAGGTCAGCGGAACAAATCAAGTTCCAGGACAGTCAAGGTTACACAGAGAAAGCCTGGAGTCCTGGGGTTGGGGGGAGAATAAAGTACTTCACAACCCGAAAGGGATCTTAGGCTAGACGGGGTGGTGCACACCTGTTCATAATCCCAGCTGTGGGGCTGTGTGGTCTGTGGAGGCAGGAGATCAGGAGTTGGAGGTCATCCTCAGCTACACAGTGAGTTAGAGCTAGCCTGGGCTGTAAGGAGACTGTCTCAAATAAACAAACAAAACTTCAATTATTACTGTCTAATCTTCATCACTTCAAGAAATAGTTATTGGGGCCGGAGAGATGGTCCAGTGGTTAAGAGTTCACACTACTCTTGCAGAGGACCTGAGTTCAGGTCCCAGCACTCACATCTGGTGGCTCACAACTGCTTAAAACCTCGTTTGAAGTTTTTCTTAAGGCTTACTTCTAATTAACACTGGGGACAGAGATGAGTTCTAGAACATTCAAGGTATTTACAGTCTAAATGACCTGGTTCCCTTTGTAAAGAAAGACGCTAAACGCCAGTGCAGCTTGGATGCTTATCCTAACTTGGCTTGCAGGGCAGACCTGGCCTGGTCAGGTACTGACCCCAGAAGCCTCTGCCTCCCCCTTCCTCCTTCCCAGGCTTTCCCATCATTCCTCGGCTTACCCAGGAAGATAGCAGGAATCTGTGTGAGCCCATCTGAAGAAACCAGCAAAGCTCATGATGAACCCATCAACAACTCCATTTCCTTCAGGAGCATGAATTGACCTTTCTTACACTTACTCCAGGCTCCCATTTTTAGCTGAAAGATTTATGAGACATTCTGAATGTTCTCAAAGAAAGATCAGGACAAGTCAGGCTAAGGAAGAATTCCTAATGTGAATTCCTAATGTTTTCTTTCATCGTTAGGGCACAGATGGTCTATTTAACAGACTGCGATTCTGTGACTAGGTTTCCATCCTCAGACATGCCCTTCAGCTGAAATTGTTGGTAAGCTTCTCTTCTCCTTTCTCCCCTTCCACTCACATAAGCAATGACAGTCAAGCCTGGGGGAGGGGGTGCTCGGGCTAGGTGCATGGGAAGATTTTGTCCTAATGAGCTCTCTGGGAGAGACAGAAACATATGCCCATGAAGGAATGCTGTGCGGCAAATGGAGACAACTTCCTGAAAGGATGGAATTGAGTTTCAAAGTGTACGGAGGGTTTCAACCCCTATGTGCACGAAGTCCAAATGTTGTCTCAAAATAACTTTGCCCTAAGCTTGTTAACTGAATGCCTTCCTGAATACTTCTACCTGGAATTTCCTGGGCACCCCAGACTTACGTTCAAGAGATGTGTTTCAAACACTCCGGTTAGGTCTCGCTGTGGGCCAGCGAGGGCCCACCCTGCAAGTAGCTAGTCACTGCAGTCAGCTCTCCCGTGTCAGATGGCCAGGCTCTCCCAGCTAGCTCTGCCTACTTTTCTATACCCATCTCCATTGCTGACAGACACCCTGGTAGAGAACACCACCCCTTTGCCTTCAGACACTCACCTTGCTCAGTACGTTACCTCACAGCTGTGACGGTGGAAGCTAAAACATGACACCCTGCTTTTGGTCCCTGTTCTGGGGGTCACAATCTGGCCACAGACACCCCACCACTACCCTCTGCAGGTACATGTGGAGTTTTGAAGTTAGGTGGGACACCCGACTTTTGTTTTCTGTTCTAATGAGACTAAATTTATTCAACATGCTAGTAAAGTTTTGATTGTAAGTATCCCAGGGTACAAAAAGTACAAAATAGATTTATAGATGCTAAGAGCATGGAACGCTTCACAAATGTGACCGTCACCCCTGCGCAGGGGCCATGCTAACATCTCTGTATCGTTCCAATTCAGTATATGTGGGGCAGAAGAGTGAGCACATGTGGCTTTGTTTGAACAAACAGGACCAAAAGCGTTAAGAACACTTCATGCTTTTCCTCTTCCTATGTCATGGCGGCAAGGTGGACAGCGGCAGAGCAACAAACAGGGAGCCCTGTCTTCAGCTCCCAGCGGCTACACCGAGAATGGCACACCTTACAGTCTTACAGGATTACCAGCCCTACTACATGAAGCTCCTGGGTTCCTTCTGCTCTCCTCATGGGTCTGTCCTTCTGACCCACTGTGGCCTACGCACGTTGACCCCCTTGCAAGTTTTAGAACAGGCCACATTTTAACTCAACATTCCTCACTTAGTTCTACCCTCCTTAGCCTTCTGTCCTCAGTTTTAAAAAGACTTCTTCATAGGTGTCCCTAACTGCAAGACCGTTCTCATGGCACCCTGGCCATCTGCTGTACAGCACTCCATGGTCTGGAATGATTCTCTTTGTCTCCCCGGCTGTACTGAAGCTCACCACCTCCTCCAGAGCTTGCACTGGGCCCTAGTGCCTTCTACATTGCAACCACTCATCAAATACTGGGAAATCGATCTAGAGAAATGAAGTGGCTGCAGACGTTGGGCGGAACCCTACAGCCATGATGCCACAGGAGCAGGTGATGGTGAGGACAGCAAAGGGGCTCAACATCTGGACCCAGCAGACCACTGAGGCTCGGCCTGTCACACTGCAGCACTTACAAGTATAACCCTGGCCCACTAACCTCTTCTCTTCCAACCATCAGTGCTCAAGGGGAGTGCACTGGCCCTGCATTCTTACATTGAGTATCTCCTGTCGTACACATAAATTACATTCATGTGTGAACTTATTTCAACACCTATGCCATTCTACGTTTATAGGATTCCTAGGTCCTACTTCTAGAATCTTCTGTCATCTAGGACCAGGGAGGGCAGACGGATGCCACAAACCCAAACTACAGAGAAATCTGGAGTTTCACTTCCTCCTTGGTCTTTCTTCTCAGAGTTAAGAAGCCACCCTGAATCCATCCTATGGGACCTGAGGTCAACCTGTCTTGGTTTAATTTGCCCTCAGGCACTGTCGACCAAATACCCTGCCAATCACAGAACACAGGAAGCTAAATGGTCTGGGGGCCTGAACAATCCTGACAGCACCAACAAGGATCCTGAACACCTAGATGGAATCAAAGCACCTGACTTCTGACCTCTGACCTTTGGGTGAAAGAACAAGAAGAGCTGGGCATATACCTGGGCACTGTGACCCCAACATTCAGGAGGCAGAGGCAGAAGGATTACTACAAGTTCAAGACCAGCCTTAGCTATGTGAAGAGTGCAGGCCAGCCAGGATTACATAAGACTTTGTCTCAAATCCCCTCTCCAAAAACAAACAACTGATCTAGGGACTGCTCAACTCTCTAACCTAGTGGGGGACCACCAACTCAAACCTCTTCTAACAACCCAGAAAACAGGGCCCGGGCAAGCAGTAATTTACTTGCGTAAGAGAGGAGTCCTTGGTGTTCTTCCCACTACGTGTCCCGCCTCCCCAGTCAAGAACTAGCAATTGTGTGAAAGCGACAGGTAGATAATGTCCAGCGACATCTGGGTTATAAGAACCCAATGTTTTCTTTGCTCCATAGCTTAGAGAACACTGGGGGAGAAAACCCATACACAATAAAAGCCAAGGAAATCAGGAAGAGCTGTTTTAATTTTCTTTTTAAATCTTCCAAAAGCATATTTTTATCCCAAACCTAAATTATAACAAACAGCGTTAGAGTTAGAAAAACCAGGAAGAAAGATAAATGCAGACAACCAAATGCATGAAAGAGGAAATTTGTGAGACCCAGTTTATAAACTTACTAGTATGAAAATATAATTTGAAGCCTGTATCTCTGGAAGAAACTTTATTCAATTATTTTTAGCAATGGCATCCCATAGCTCCGATGCTGATTTTTTTTAAAAGATGCCCACTTTAAAAATATTTTAAAAACAGCTCTGTTCAGCTGTAAATTCTCTCTTAAGCTCTGACCATAATTCTTGTATTTTATTTGGGAAGAAAAGAACTGTTTCTGATGGCATGAAAAGAACATTTTTAAAGTTTTTTTTTAAACACTCAGTACAGAATTTTATTTTAAGAACTATTAGTGAGAAACTGATGCAGGTAATTAAGTGTGAGGCACTAATTCCTGGTCAACTCTGGAAATCTGTTTCTTCTCCAGTCCCTCTAAGGGGAAACTGTCACACCGAGTGTCCAACACGACGATCCTTAAATGTACTTCTAAGCAAAACAAGGGCTCTGTTTACACAGTCTTTAGATTTTACTATTCTGAACTTTATTCTGAAACTCAAGTTTACCCCAAACCATCATTAACATAGTAGCTTCATGAAGCACAGTAGAATGCAAGTCCTCAAAGCAGCAGTGTAGCCTGGGAGGCCCTTTGCACCCCCAGCTTGGGGGAAATACAATTGGCCATAGCCACCTAGCAAGAAATCTATCTCATGCTATTCAGGAAGTGTCAGTCTAAGTCCTGACAGGGAGACGTGGATTTCTACGTATCCACACATCTCATCTTGATGTCCTGAGGTTGCCAAAGGGACTCTTCACAGCTTAGCTTTGTCCGGCTGAAGCTGCAGGCTTTGCAGTTTCATGGCCAGGCCCATGTTACCGGCAATTTTCAGTTTACCTTGAAAAAAGGCCTGTGGTGATAAAAAGAAAAAGTCGTTAGTGTATTTTGTTCAGCCCTTGCCAGAGCTTCGACCATCCAAGCCTGAGGTCATCTACCCAGACCCATAACTTTCTGCAGAATACAGACCTTAGTTTTCTGGAATAGATTTAGAACCAGATCTTGAAAGGAAGAATTCCCAACAGCCATGCTTTACATGAACAGAAGGGAGCGGAACCCTCAACTATCTTCTCCTAAAACTTGGAACTCTCTACCTCAAATGCAGTGTACCTTGTTCAAATACTAGACAAAACAGATCGACACTAGATGAATTTTCTTTAAAACATTACATATGGTCTTAACATATAAAATGACAATTTCACCCAGAGGAACCGAAGACTAAAGCAGCAGACCTCTCAGATACAGGGGCTGCTGGGGAAAGCACACACTCAAACCCCACTTAGAAAGCTCAGGAGTCAACAGACGGCTGGAGCAGCACTGAGGCCTTTGCTCCAGTCGCTCAGCTCTCCCTGAAGGGCTGCTCCGTGCCGAGGACACCCTGTCCGTTGAGGAGATTCCTGTGACTCTGGCTCGTGAAAAGCCTCAGCCACGGAAGGGCAGAGTGAACTGTTCCATCCAACAGGGCTGGGGATTAGATCACATGGTGTTCACTAAGTTTACTGTGTAGCAAAGTCCCACGGAGACTCCAAGGTAGCAGAATGAAGAACACAGCATGATTCCTGATAGCCTTAGTGCTTAACTCAGTATCCCAAATAAGAAGAGCTGGATGAGAAAAGTTCCTTACAGTTAGATGCAAGCAGCATTGCTGGGTTTTTCCACACCCTGGTGAGGGTCACTAATACCCCTAGTCCCTCAGTAGGGACAAACTAAATATTTCCTTTTTATAAGGCACAAAGCCTTCTGTCTGACAATTTAAAGGTCAGGTGTCTCAGAACACAATATACTTAACATATGTTATTTAAAACTACGAACCAGCTGTACTACAGAAAAGCTACTGAGAAAATAATGGAGAAAGCACGTGTGTCATCCACTGAGAAGCCAAGCCTGAGGACCATGCTAATCTGGCCCCTTAGGTGTTCTTTGTCTCTGTGTTTCTGCTGGCAACATCCCTGCTTCGTTTCAACTAGAGCCAGACACTGAAATGAGAATTTCCACTGCATTTACTGATTCCCACTTGAATCCTCTAGTAAGCATAAGGAAAGGCCATTAGCCATTAGCAGAGAGGTCTGCTACTCTAATCTTCAGCTCTTCTGGGTGTTAACGGGTGCGAAGGAAAATAAGCTGATGCCATGCCCCCCAAAAACACTTGTACACAGCCAAACTATAGGAGAGCAAGGACAGCGGATGTGCGAAGTGTGAACCTCTAAGAGCTGTGCAGTGTAAAGTGTGAACCTCTGCCAAGCTGTGCGGTGTGCACAGAATGGGCGCAGCAGCTGGGATGAGGATGGCAGCCAGCTCCTGTGCTGGTGGCCTCTGTCCCATCCAGGTCTCTGGAGTGGACTGTGGTTGGTAATATCAGTGCCAGGGCAGGTGTAGCGCTGAACCATCAAAGTGCACGCTGCTCACCATGGCGTTACTGAGGCACACCGAGAAAACCCACTTAAAAAGGAATAAAAGAAGCCAGGCTTAGTTTTGTCCAGTCATGAATTATCTGGAAATACCAGAAGCAAGATCTAAACAATTAGAAATGAGGTTACAACAGAGAGGAAAGCCTTGGGCTTCTTTTCTGCTGATGGAGGGCTCAGTGTATCTAGTCTGGTGCACTCTGTTTATCAGGAAGAACTCCTTGACAACTTGGGGACCAGGAAGAACCATATGAGGCCCATGTACGGTTTAGTGAAACACACCTTTAAATCTAACAATTCTTTATAGCAACCTAAAACCATCAGGTATTGTGCTCAACAGTAAGATGTCACTTGTCTTCTGTGACCCTCAGGATCTAATGGGGGCACTAAGCTAGGCCACACGAGGGACCGTACTCAACGAGTCAATCAGTCCTTGAAGGAGGGGACTTGGAAAGGGAAGTCGGTCAGGGAAAGAGGGTTTAGGAAAAGGAAGAGCTCAGGCATGAAGGGGAGCACAGAAGAACGTGTTCAACACCACCTCTTCCTCACTAAAGTGCTTGCCTTCTACCCTGCCCTGCTAACTTACGTGGTGCGCCTTTCCTGATGCCTGTTCTCTCTGCATGTGGGCTGACACAGCCAGGAATGGCATATTGGCTGTGTTTGATGAGAGAGGGAGAGATCAGCCAAGGGTGTCTCCTCAGTTTGCTCTCCACTGTATTTTGTGAGACAGGACCTCTCTCTCCCTGAGGCTAGAGCTCACCAGCTCCATAAGCTGGCTGGCCAGTGAGTCCAAGGGATTCACGTGTCTCTGTCTCCCCAGCGCTGAGACTGCAGACATGGATAGCCATGCCCAGTACTAGCAATCCAAAGGCAAGTTCTCACACTTGGGCGGCAGACGCTTTATAGGGTAAGTTATCTCCCTAATCGCTGCATGGAACTCTTATAGATCTGTTTCTTCCATGCTCAGTGCAGGGGCTGTCTCAGCCTCCTCTAATACCCAGGATGGTGTGGTCCTACAAATGTCTTGTCCCGTCAGGGTCAGAGCCCACTGTACTCACCGACTGAGGGTTCATTTTACCAGTCATCAAAGCCAGCAAGTCTGAGTCAGCCATGGTGATTGTGCAGTCAGCCTTCTTATCTAAAGCAGACGTGTGCAGGAGAAAAGGAGAAAGAGAAGAGGGAACATCAGAACACAGACACCCAGAGACCACTCCTTCCATGAGACGCAGTTGAAGCAGCATGAGGACAGTGGAGGGGAACACTTCTGTGGTGGTCTGGCAAGGTAGGGTAACCTTGATGTTGAGTAGCACTGTAGCATTCAGTAGGTGTGTCCTCACCATGCAACACAATGTAGCCATGGTCAGGAAGTGAAGCTGGGCCTCCTGATCTGAAAACTGTGTTTTATTTGCAGTAACAATGATGCAGAGACAACTCTAGAGTAAACCTCAACAAGGATTCCATATTTGCTCAGAAATAGTATTCACCAACAGAAGTAGAGGAAAACCAACTGACCTCTTAGTGCTACTGTTACTGTGTTACTGTTACTGTGTTACTATTACTGTGGCTGACTGACTCTGGGTGGCCTCATGATCCCCGCCTGCCTTTGAACGATCCCTTGGGCCAGTGTGAGCAGGACCTGGTTGCTTCAGCCAAAGGAATGAGCAACACTGCTGGGAGGGATTCCCTGGGATTTAAGTTAAGTAAGCATCCGTCTTGCTAGCAAACTCACACTTGCTCTCCTGTTGGCTCTGAAGACCTAGCTGGTACATGCAAACTTCCACAGAGAGGGACATACTTTCCAAGGAGCTGGGGGCCACTAAAGCCACTAAAGCTGTCATTCTCACAGCCACAGGAAACATACTGTGCCAACAAGCTGTGCTAGCTTGGATGCCGAACCCAATCAAACCTCCAGATGGGGCCTAGCGCTGGCCGAGAACTTGACTGCAGTTTTATATAACCCTATGCAGAGAGCTGAGCTAGCCTGCCATCAGCTCCTTAACCATTGGAAAAGTGCGCCCCTACTATGTAGCCCAGGCTAGCCCCAAACTAGGATTACAAGTACAAGTCTAGCTGATGTGTATATTCTTTCAAACCATTAAAGTCATGATAATTTCTTTCGCAAGAAAAAAATACATAATTACCTAAATATGGGGTTAGTCAACATTTTTTTTTAATAAAACAGACACTAAATACTTTAGGCTTTGGGGGTCACCAGGTCTCTGTCACAATTATGTCATACTGTATAAGCATTCTAAAAAAGCAGCCACAGGTAACACCCAAATGAGTAGCTGCGTGTTTTTGCTTTTGCTTTTTTTCCCCATTCATTCATTCATTCATTCATTCATTTTGTGTGTGTGTGTGTGTGTGTGTGTGTGTGTGTGTGTGTGTGTGTGTTCACATGCACATGGGAAAACCCATGCCAGTGTGTTGTCAGGCTTGGAGATCAGTGCCTTAATCTACTAAGCCATCTCACCAGGCCCCACCACAAGTTTTAAAGCAGTGTAAGAGAAGGGGAAGGGGAAGGTTCCTACAACTTAGAGATCTACCACAATCTGTGTCTAGGACAGTGAGAGAACTCCTCACAGTCAGCTGAGAGAAGCTAGGGGAGGGGCTGGGGAACAGCTCAGGTGCTGCACAAGTGTTCAGATCCCAGGACCCCCATAAAAGGCTGGGTGTCACAGCATTGGGGGAGGGGTGTGGGGACTAGAAGGTCACTGGGCTTGCTGGCCTCAAGCCTAGCTCTGAGTTTAGGATCAGTGAGTGATCCTGTCTCAAGGGAATATAACAAAGTGACAGATCAGGATACCACAGATAGGCATTCGCCATACACATGCAAATATGCATGGCCATCCTGGAACTCACTAGGTAGATTAGTCTGGTCTTGAACTCACAGAGATCTGCCTGCCTGTCTCCCCCAAGTGCTGGGATTAAAGATGTGTGCCAGCATGACCCAGCCTAAAAGGTTTTTTTAACATAGACTTTATTGAATATAAATTATCTACTGTACCCTGTAGGATGTCATACAGGTGAAGGCAGGTACAAGATAGAACAAGGCCTGTCATTGGACGAGAAGGAAGGATGGGCGGGAGAAAAGTTTGAGGGAAGAGGAGGAGACTGGAACAGAAGGAGACAGGAGAGGAAGCTGCTGAGAGAACATGGAGTTGGATGTTAAGATTCCACTCTGTACCTTTACAGGTTGTTATGAATGTTCCTAAGGGATGGATGTGTACAGGGCTTTTGTATGTTTAGGTGGGCAATTATATTGTATCAATTGGACCAGAGGTTGTTGTGTTGTGTGTTCTTTCTTGTGGCGGATTAAGTTTAAGAGAGTATGTGGCAGCTAGGACACTAAGCCACCACGGAATTGGGATGTATATTTCTGGCATGGTGGCAGCCTGCCTTGGGAACTGGATGGGTAGAGAGATTGTTGCCAGGCTCAGAGAGAGGCCATCGGCAGTGTCATATGGCATGGAGCAAAGCGGGTGAGAGGCTTTGCTGACTGAGGTGAAGATATCTATCAAATATCTTGGGGCACTGTGGTGCCGAATCTAGTGGGGGTAAAAGACTGCTGTTTTTATAATTTTACAACAGTACCCTGTTAGATGTGACTTAAAAACAAACACAAACAACCTGCCTGTACTAGGTACCATAAAACATGTGAGACAACTGAATATAAAACAGGGCACTGTAGCACAGCCCTGGCTGAGATGGGTGCACTGATGACTTAACACTCCCACCCCAAAGAAATGTCTGAAGACATCCCAGCACAAAGGGGCAAACTCACTAAGAAATCAGATTTGCCAGCAGTGTTCTAGGCATCAGTCAGTACCCTCCTCATCTTATAAGAGATTAGCTCAAATGAAAGTCACCCTTTCCCCCAAACCAAGTCATCTTCTACCCCTCTATTTTGTTATTTATTGCATTCATCTAAAACCACGCTGTGCACTTGTGTATGTTTCCTATCTAAATTTGTACAAAGAACGAAACGTCAAGGGGGGCCAGACTCCCCTCAGTCTTGTTTACTGTTGTGTCTCCAAGTGCCCTGCAGAGGGTGTCACAAATACAGAACAGCCAATAACCTGCTCAGATGATGGGACCTGAAGAAAGAGATGGGCCAGGGGCTGGAATGGCAGTCCCCACTCAGAAGGCTGAGGCAGGAAGACTGCCCACACTGTATGGGTCCTCTGTCACTGTTCAGCAGGCCAGGGCGACTCAGTGAGAGAAGCCAGGCAAGCCTGGGATCCGAGTGGTCACAGAGGAGGGGAGCCAGAGAGAGGACGGAGAGTACACACACTGCTCTAACAGGGGAGGGGAGCCAGAGAGAGGACGGAGAGTAGGAGAGTACGCACGCACGCACGCTGCTCTTACAGAGGAGCCCCTTTCAGTTCCCAGCACCCAGGTCAGGATCTCAGAGCTGACTGGAACTCCAGCTCCAGGAGATCCACTGTCCTCTTCTAGGCTCCTCAGGCTCCTGTACTCCATATGTACACATCCTCAGAGATATGTACGTAAATACATAATTAAGGAGAAAATTTTTTTCTTCAAAAGAGTCGCCTTGCCCAGTGTGGTGGTGCACACCTTAATCACAGCACTCGGGAGGCAGAAGCAGGCAGATCTTTGTGAGGTCAGCCTGGTCTACAAAGAGTTCCAGGACAGACAGAGTTTTGTTACATAAAGAAACCTGATTTTGAGATGGCTCAGCGGTTAAGAGCACTGACTGCTCTTCCAGAGGTCCTGAGTTCAATTCCCAGCAACCACATGGTGGCTCACAACCATCTGTAATGGGATCTGATGCCCTCTTCTGGTGTGTCTGAGGACAGCTACAGTGTACTCACATACATAAAATAAATAAAATCTTTTTTTAAAAAAAGCCTGGGGGTTGGGGATTTAGCTCAGCGGTAGAGCGCTTGCCTAAGAAGTGCAAGGCCCTGGGTTCGGTCCCCAGCTCCAAAAAAAAGAAAAAAAAAAAAAAAAAAAAGCCTGGCATGGGAGCCAGGCCTTCTAGACTACTGAGACGGGGGCACACAGTGAGACTCTACACGGGAAAGAGGAGGCAGAGGAGGAAAAGAGACAGGGAAGGCGCCACATGCCTAAATAACTAAAGCCCAATGCAGAGAAGCCTTCACAGTATGTCTTACAACCCAATGGCCACTGCACTGCAACCGCCAAAGGCCTTCTCTACCCTCTGTCCATAAAGGGCCAGGGTGATGACGCAGTAGCTGAGGGCAGAAGGAAAGAACAAAGAAATAGCTCATCACATCAGAAGTTGGTTTCTGGGAGAACTACTGTCTGAGTTGTTTCAAAGAAGTCAAGAGAGGAGGAACTCATGGAGAAGGTAATAAGAGTTATCTAAGAAGCAAGAAGAGATGAACTTACAAGATGAACAAAATATACGTCTAACTCTTACTGTAACATAACTCCTGCTGCCGTGTACACAGAACTGCAGTTCTCACAATGCCAGTTCAAATTGGGCCATGGCGCTGAGGCTTTGCACCGCTGATATCTAACAAATGGGCATTGTTGGGTGTAAAAGGAGCTGGCAGTGTCCAGTGGTGGATTTTACAGGCTAAGCCCACATTTCAACACAACTCCTGGCTGCCAACAGGTGTCAGGTTTAGCAGAAATTACCCCGCCCCAGGTTAACGCTATTCACTCTGGAGCAGGG
Source organism: Rattus norvegicus (assembly GCF_021556685.1). Taxonomy (NCBI): domain Eukaryota; kingdom Metazoa; phylum Chordata; class Mammalia; order Rodentia; family Muridae; genus Rattus; species Rattus norvegicus. The sequence goes on from NC_141538.1 coordinate 128,701,773, forward strand.
TGCCGAAAACATGGAGGGGAGCACACAGCAGACGTTTGTGCAGGGAGGAAGGCTTCTCTGACATCATGCAATAGCCTTCCACACACAAACCATCCTTCACAACCAAACAACCAGCTAAATAAAACACGAGAGAATTTTTAAAGTTACCTTAACATCTGTCAGGAAATAGAATTCTAAGTAACTGTTAACCTTTGTTTGTTAGTTTATCTTTTTTAATTTCGCATGCCTATAATCCCAGCACTTGGGAGGCAGAGACAGGCAGATGTCTACGTAAGCCAACCAGACTACACAGTGAGTTCCAAGCCTGCTGGGGCCACATAGCAAATCCCTGTCTCAAAACAAAACAAAACAAAACAACAACAAACCAAAAACCAAAAACAAAACCTATAACTATATTATACTCCCATAGCCATAACTATATTCCCCAAAGCATCTTCTATGTTCAAAAGCTGCGCTTGGAAGACACCTTGCCTTTCCTTCCCACGCCTCCTCAGCACTGCACCTCATATTTTAGAAAAACAAGTCAGCTGGCAGTGCCTGGCAGGCGCCCCATTTGTTCCATCCAACAGAGCATAGAGCAGTGCCCCTAAGCACTCCCCCTTGCTCCAATGCACCCCACTAATCCGGAATCCCCGACAACCTCCTCTCCCTCCAAAGCGTCTGGATACCCAAGCACAATCCCAGTGAAGAGTGTGCACCCCTGTAAGAACACCCCTCCGCTTTGCCTGTGCTGCCGAGGGCGCACTCCCTCCGAGACCTCCTTAACTAACGTGTCAGTAATACAGCACCACCACCTGCCACACATGTCTTCCTCTGCCCCCAGGTCCCCTCAGTCAGATGCTCCTGGCACCCACCCTCAAGCACTCGCTTTGGTCTCTGCCACACTAAGCTGTCACTTGGACCGTGATGACGCCACCCTAACGTTCTCTGCCCTGCTCACTGGCTTTCCAGTCATGGGGCCTATTGCTGCTTAGATGTGAAGGGTTGCCAGCTCACGCGGGAAAGGCTTGATTCCCAATTGGTGGCACTACTGAGAGGTGACTGAGCTGCCAGGGCTCTGACTTCACCAATTTTTTTCAAGGAGGAGTTTGAAGCTGAATGGGTATTAGGAGGTGGGGCCTGACTAGAGGAAGTCATTCACTGTGGCTGTGTCTCTGAAGGGTACAATGTGTTCCTGGTCCCTTCTTGGCTCTATGACAGGCCTGGTTGACACAGGTGAGCAGCTTTTATCTCTCACACTGCCCCACCATGATGTTTTTCCTTATCTCATGCCCAGACACAATGGAGTCAGCTGCTCCTGAAAACTTCAAGCCAAAACAAATCTTGGCTCTTTGCTTTGTGGTCCTCTCAGCACTGGAGTGCCATGCAATATGGCCACTGGAGTAAGTGCCACAGGCACGTTTCTTCCTCTAAAGCACAGCTCTTCCCCTTTTTCTTAAAAACCTCTAACAAAGCAGGTGTGGTGGTGCACAACTTTAATCCCAGCACTTGGGAGGCAGAGGCAAGAGGATCTCTGTAAATCTGAGGCCAGCCTGGTCTACTGAGTGAAATCCAGGACAGCCAGGGCCACACAGAGAAACCCTGTTTCAAAACATACCCCTCTCCCCCAAGATTATATCAAATAGCTATCAAAGGTTCTATTGTGACAATGTTTTAATTTAAAAAGTAATTACCTTATGTGTGTGAGTGTTTGGGCTGCACTTATGTTTTTACATATGTGCTTACCTCCTGCAGAGGCCAAAACAGAGTGTCCGCTACCTTGACACTGGAGTTATGAAGTTATGAACCACTATCGAGGCATGGATTTGAACCTGACTCCTCGGCCAGAATTCTCCTAACCTCTGAGCCATCTCTCCAACCCTCTATCATGGCATTTTAAACTATTTAGTAAGTTGACTCCAGCCCTTCATCTTTCTATACTATACCAGGCCCTGTCTGGCAAGAGAAACCCACCAGTGCAATATGCCACTGTACTTAAGTGTCAATTGTTCCTTCCTTTATGCCCTGTTCACGTTTCTGAGGGCCAACCATGTGTTAGGCACTACTTGAAGCACTAGGAATGCAACAGTGACCTAACAGACAAAAATCTCTGCCTTCATAGAATGCATTCTCATAAGTGGGGATGGGATTGGAGGGGGGAGGGGCAGCAAAGAGCCAGGCAGAAAGCAACAGTCAGCATGGTCAGGGAAGGGCTTGCAGAGAAGGGGACTTTTGAACAAAGATCGGGTGATGAAGCTATCCAGTGAAGACTATCCGAGGCAGACAGAATAGACAGAGCTCCCAGATGAGAACTCCCCATGCTCAGGGAGGCCAGTTGCTAGGGCAAGTGAGGGAGAACACAGCAGGACAGGCTGGCCAGACCATACGGTGTCATCACAGAAATTGATTCTACTACTTGGAGAAGGAGGAGGGTTTTGAGCAGAGAAGGACACAAATCTGACTCTGGTTTTGATCATCAGGCTGCTGTGTAAAGAACGGAGGGACAAGGACAGGAGCAGAGACACGCAGAGCTCAGATCCACCAGGCCGCAGTAGAAAACAGGATTCAGTGGTGAGTTAGACTATAGAGTATGAGAAAAAGAGGCCAGGGATGGTCTCCAAGCTTCTGGACTGAGGACCTAAGAAAGCACAACTTGTAGAGAACAGGGCAGACCACGGTAGGACATGCTTTAAGGGGAGAGGGGCCCAGAGCTCTGCTTCGCACACAACACGGTTTACTGTGCCCTCTAACACACACTGAAGTCTAGTTTCTAGTGGAGTGGTATTAAGTGGCAAAGCCTTTAAAAAGGGGCCAAGGGCCACAAAGGCTCTGCCCTCAGCAATAGATAGATTGCATTACCTCAGGGATAGGCTCTTGAGAAATGAAAGGGTTCAGCTCCCACCCTGCTCTCCTGTTTGGCCCACTTCCCTTGTCCCTCCTCCACTGCCTCAGAACACAGTAACAAAACTCTCACACCAGATGCAGCTGCTCCGTGGTGGATTCCTAGCCTCTGAGAATGGGAGCCAACTTACTGTCTCTCTACCCAGTGTGTGATATCGTTAGAGTAGTAGAATTGTCCCAAGACAGGCATCCTCATACATCCGTCAGTTACACAGTTATGTTGACAGTTCTGAATTCAGGGGTGGGCCCATGGTGAGCACAGAAACCTGGGAGTCATCAGCAAATTGTTTTTAAAACATGAGGATACACAAGATCCCCAGGGAGAGAGTGAACCAGAACTAAGCCTTGCAACACTCTGATGCCTTGAACTTAGGAGATGAAGAAATTACCAAGCCCAGTCCAAAAGTGCAGCCAGTAAATAAATTAATAAAAAGCCTGCGCATGTGATATGAGGGCTGGGATTAACCACGTCATCCAGTGAAGTGGCAATCACCAAGGACCTTGGCAAGAACAAATTTGGAAGAGACCAGACAAAGGCTATGGAATGGGTTCAAGAAAGATTGGATGAGAGGGAGCAGAGTTGGTGAACAAAGCCAGGTCTCTCAAGGTCATCAGCTATGCCCTAGACGTTTGGTGTGCTGCTAATTTTTTGTCAACTTGAAATAAGCTACAGTCACCAGGAGAGGCGAAAACCCAGATTAAGAAAATAGGTTCCAGGTTCCTGCCTGGCTTGAGTTCCTGTCCCGACTGCTTTTGATAATAACTGTTATATGGAGTGAAATAAATTCTCCCTCAGGTTGCTTTTCTACAGAAGGGTTATTCAACCAAGGTCAGGTTCGACAGGGCCAGAAATCCAAGTCACACGTATCTAAATCTAGTCTAAGAGTGGTATCTCTCATGTGGAGTCCCTGGCTTTGGAAGGGGTGGTTAGAACCTTTATCCTCCCAAGGATTGAACAGTTCTTTTCTAGAACTTGTCACCTGACGGCAGGCCTTTGTGAGCACTGCAGGGACTAGTCTCCCAGCTGGAAGCCCTGTGAAGTGGCTGCTGCTCCGCTGCTCCGAGTGAAGCCACTGGGGCACTGACCTGAATCCGGAAGCACCGATCCTTTGCCGTTCTTCACGTCCACCACCCACGTAGCTTCTTTGCCCCCGGGGCCATCCTTCACTTTGAAGGCAAAAATGCCACCGATTTTCTTCACGAACTCTTCCCCTTCCTGGAAACAGAAGTGACATCAGGAGTTATCTTCCTTCCCCTTCTAAACAGGTACATCATGCAAGCAGCTGAGACGGCAGAGTCCATGAACAGCCATTTTATCTACTCAGGAGTCAGAAAGAAAGCGGCAACAACTCCCCCTCCTGTCCACTCTGTAAAGCAGCTGGGTACAGGGAAAGGGGGGGCAGCGGCCTGGAGCACCTTCTGGAGACAGAGCCCGCATTGCCCTGTCTAAGAAAGAAGAGCCCTAGGGTTGGGGATTTAGCTCAGCGGTAGAGCAAGGCCCTGGGTTTGGTCCCCAGCTCCGGGAAAAAAAAAAAAAAAGAAAGAAGAGCCCTTGATTCAAAGTCGGTTCCTTAACTTCTAATTTTGATTCTCCACAATCAAGACTAAAAGTGATTCTGAAACCAAAGCTCTCTTTAAAAGTTCAATTTCTATCTTAGTATGAAGAACTATGTAAACAATATTCCATTTGCCTCGTAATTCTGGATCTTGGGAGTGCAATGGCCTAATACAGAAAATGTCACCATCATCTCTAGCAGACAGCTCCCTTCTCCTTCCCACTTCATTCTCACTGTGCTCTCTGCATCTTCTGGAAACATGGCCCCAGACACTGCTAGGCACCAAGATCACAGCATTGAGAGAGTCGGACCAACACAGGTTAGCAGTATTCTGCTCTGTGGTGACAAGACCTTCCCATAAAAGGGAACACAGGGACAAGGCAGCCACACAGTGGACAATGGAAGACAATGGCATGCGCACCTTGCCCTTAAGAAAGGCAGCGATGGCAAGATGGTTCAGTGTTTGCCTGTGACCCGCCTTGAATCCCCAGACCCATTCATTATAAAGGTAGGAGGAGAGAAGAGCCGCACTAAGTCGTCCTGACCTTCACAGGTGAGTCACAGCACACATCATGTACATACCCCACCACATCGTGTGCACAGGCACAGACGCTAATGGCAAAGAAATTTCTAGTTTAAAAAAGGAAACAAAGAGCCCAGAGAGGTGACACAGTGATTAAAGTGGCTATTCTTCCAGAGGACCCAGGTTTGATTTCCAACAAACACATAGTGTCCCACAACTATCTGCAGAGGATCCAAACCCCTCTTCTAGTGCGTGTAGGCAAAACTACAAACTAATTTAAAAATAAATTTAACTAAAAAAGAAAAAAGAAAATGGGACTGGAGAGATGGCTCAGTGGTTAAGAGCACTGACTGCTCTTCCAGAGGTCCTGAGTTCAAATCCCAGCAACCACATGTTGGCTCACAACCATCTGTAATGGGATCTGATGCCCTCTTCTGTGTCTGAAGACAGCTACAGTATATAATAAATAAATCTTTAAAAAAAAAAAAACCAAAAGAGGCACAACTAATTTTTTGATATCTTTTTTAGAAAAGAAGCATATTCATTATAGAAAAATGGCAAATATTGTTAAGCAAAAAGAAGAAAACACAAATCATTTCTAATTTTATCATATAAAGAAACATCACATTAACTTTTTGAAAACAGGTGTGATGGCTGAACATGGTGATGGTGAATAGTCTTTAATCCTGACTCTCAGAACCTTGAGGCAGATGGATCTCTGTGAGTTCCAGACCAGCCTGGTCTACATAGGCAAGTTCCAGAACAGCCAGGGCTGCATAAAGACACTCTGAATCCAGTAGAGCAGTCTGGGTGTGATGGTATATGCATGTAATCCTGAGGCAGGAGGACTAAAGGTTCAAGGCCAGCCTGAGCTAAAAACCTGAGTCCTAGGACAGCTTTGGCTGCACGGTGGGACCCTAATCAGGAGGAGGTGGGGGTCATCTGGTTCTCTAGCTAATATACCCTCCTACCTCTGCCCCGAGGGCTGAGATGAAAGGCATGCATCACCACACCCGGTTTGCCCTTCTCTTTCTCAATAGAGAAAAATCTTTACGTGTGTGTGTTTGTGTATGTGCAGGTTTGGTTTTTGACACATGGTTTTACTCTGTAACTTAGACTGATCTCACACTGGCAGCCCTCCTCCTGTCTCCGCCTCCCAAGTGGCACTAAGTTACAATCAAGAGCATCTACACCCGGCAGCACTTGCAGCTAAATTTATTCTTAGGTGTTTTATAGTGTTCTTGTTAATAATTTACTTTTCATTATATTTTGTGGCTGAGTTATTACAGACACATAGAAAATATGGTGATCTTTTCATGCCTTTTTTCTGGACCTGGCTACTTTTGAGTTCTCTTGTAGATCCTGTTCTCCTCCTCCATTTCAGACTTAATGTCCTGCAGGAGTTTACATATCCAGGGCTCTTCATCCCTATCCTTACCCTTAACGAAGATTCAAAGTGTTCACTGTATTCAGACACTGTAATGAGCACCTCAAACACTCAAATGCTTATTCCCCCGGAGGAATTCACACCAACTGACACCACACAACAGATTTGTGTTCTCTTCTGTCCCCGTGTGTGTGTGTGTTTACACATGCACAGTGTAACAACAATTGAAGTATAATTCAGACCTTACAAAATGCACTTTTTCACAGTACACAATTTAGTCACATTTTTAGTGTGCTCTAAGACGTGTATGACAGTTAATCTTCAATATAAACCTGACAGGAAGGATTTAGAATCATAAGGGAGACACGCCTTGTCTGTTAGTGAATATCCAGAGGTTTAGTGGAGGAGAGAACCCCGACCCTGGGTGTGGGTGACACCATCCCATGTGCTGGGATCCCAGAGAAACAGACTAACACCGGCCCTTCTTTCTGGGCCTGTGCTCTTGGCCATGCTCGTGCGGCCATCCCTCCCACCATGTTCAGGCAGTACCTTTCTTAAACCAGGCGCTAAAATAAACCCTGCTGTCCTTCAACAGCTGTGTCACATATGTGGCCACAGTGAAAGGGAGAGTGACTAATAAACAAACGACCCCAACGTCACTAATCTCAGAACAGTCGCATTTTCTCTCTCATGTGAACTTACACCCACTTGCCGTCAGTTGCCATTTGCTGATACCAGTCTCTGAAAACCACAAAACTATTTTGTTCCTACAAACTGGCTTATTCTAAACATTTCCTATAAATAGAACCATACAGTGCCCTCTTGTGAGTGGCCTGTTTCATTTAACATGTTCCCAAGGTTCATGCTGGACTGAGTATCTACCGGTACCGCTCTCCTTTTTATGGTCAGGTAATGCTCTACTGAACATGGTTATTTACTGATTTTTGGGTTTTGCTGTATGTGTGTGCATGTGTGTTGTCTGTGGTATACACATAGGTATGCATGGGGGAGGGGTGCTCACTCATGCAGGTACACAGGGATGCCAGCAACTAATGTCTTTCTCACCTGTTTGCCCATTTTATTTCATCCATCCATCCATCCATTCATAGACAGGGTTTCTGGATATAGCCCTGGCTGTCCTACTCTCTATGTAGAGCAGGCTGGTCTCAAACTCACAGAGATCCACCTGCCTCTGTCTCCCCAGGGCTTTGATTAAAGGTATGTGCCACTATGCCCAGCTTCCGCTTTTTTGAGACAAGGTCTCACTGGACCTGGAGCTCAGCTTCAGCCAGACTGGCTAGCCTACAAACTCCCAGGATCCACGTGTCTTCCCTTGGTTTTAGAAGCCACACTCTGCCTTTGCACAGGTGCTCAGGGAATCCCAGCGTGGGTCCTCCTGCTTGTGAAGCCACTACTTTACCCACTGAGCCTCCTCCCAAGCCCTCTTTTCATTGTTCTCACGTTTTGGATTTTATGAATACTGTGGACAGAGGCTCTTCCTTCTCTTGGGTAGGTAAGTAGGTAGGTGGGTAGGTAGGTAGGTGGGTGGGTAGGTAGGTAGGTGGGTGGGTAGGTAGGTAGGTGGGTGGGTGGGTAGGTGGGTGGGTAGGTAGGTAGGTAGGAAGGTAGGTAGGTAGGTAGGTAGGTAGGTAGGTAGGTAGGTAGGTAGGAAGGTAGGTAGGTGCATAGGTAGGTAGGTATGTAGGTAGGTTGGTAGGTAGGTAGGTAGGTAGGTAGGTAGGTAGGTAGGTAGGAAGGTAGGTAGGTAGGTAGGTAGGTAGGTAGGTAGGTAGGAAGGTAGGTAGGTAGGTAGGAAGGTAGGTGGGTGGGTGGGTGGGTCGGTAGGTAGGTAGGAAGGTGGGTGGGTGGGTAGGTAGGTAGGAAGGTGGGTGGGTGGGTAGGTAGGTAGGAAGGTAGGTAGGTAGGTAGGTGGGTGGGTAGGTAGGTAGGTAGGTAGGTAGGAAGGTAGGTAGGTAGGAACGTTGGTAGGTAGGAAGGTAGGAAGGTGGGTGGGTGGGTGGGTAGGTAGGTAGGTAGGTAGGTAGGAAGGTGGGTGGGTGGGTGGGTAGGTAGGTAGGAAGGTGGGTGGGTGGGTAGGTAGGTAGGTAGGTAGGTAGGAAGGTAGGTAGGTAGGAAGGTAGGAAGGTAGGTAGGTAGGTAGGTAGGTAGGAAGGTAGGTAGGTAGGTAGATAGGAGGAAGTTGCTGAATCATAAGCTGCTTAACTCCTCAAGGAACTTTCAAAACAGTCACACCAATACCGCACAGCCCTACCAGCACTGAATAAGAGCTCAAATCTCTCTACACCCTCACTACTGATTAGTGTCCTCACTACCTTTATTAGTCAGTGCACTGGTGTGTCAGCCTTTCCTCATACAGTTACTACCTCAGCCTGGGTACCAGAAGCAGCCATGGGTCCATCAGCGAAATAGCTGTTCTAGTCAGCACCCATGCTTCTCAGGAGTCGCAGGTACATTTCCTCGCAATACTAAGGATCAAGTCCAGCCAGGTTTCTTCTGGGGCCAGTGGTCAGTAAAGGACCACTTCCAGGTATGTCTGCCTCCTTGCACAGTGCCTCACGAATCAGTCAGAGCAGACACCAATGAGTTACAGCAGGAAAATCTCAGCAAGCATTTAGAAGTTCTACTTACCACTTCCCTCCCACTGCCTAAAATAGATGTAAATTAATTTGCACTTGCTGTTCCTTTGGAAGAACCAACTGACCCTCTTAAAAACCCATACTCTATAGTTAATAATAAATAATTTTCCTTTGAAACAGGAGTGAAAGTAGGTAAGAGTTTTAAAAGAGAAAAACACGGTTGCAAAACTGGAGAACATTCCTACCAAGCAGTCTTAAATGCCTCTGATGGGAGGAAAAGTACTTTCTGAGTGGACTGAAGGCCAGAGAGTAGGTGCTGCTATGAACACAACAGGACAAAAAAGGGCCAGAATTCAAAGGCGGCCCGTGGAGTATGCTAAGGAAGACAAAGGTGGAAATGAAACCTCCTGCTAGGTTGCCTCCGCTGAGGCAGAAAATGCATTCATTGACAAAGAGCCCAGACTTCCCTTTTTAGCACTCCAAACCCTGAGGAAACTGACGATCGTGGGAAGGAGACACAGGCTGGGATACAGTTGTGAAGGAACAGAACTAAGACGAGAGCAGGAGGCATAGGCTTGCACAGCTGAAAGCCAAGTGCAAACCTGAAACAGCCTGTCTTTGTTAATCCCAGTAAGGAAGTCCTCCCTGACTATCCCCGGCCGACCTGACCGCGCAGTGGTAATCTCGGACCCAATCTTCTTATGTGACCTCTGAACTATGTCCTCATAGAATTCCTCATTTTACTGTGGACACAATAGTGAAAGGTATTCAAAACATGGCAGTGAGCTACCTCTTTCTGACTAGGCTGGCAAAGATTTTTATATAATAAGCCAATATAGTTTTGGAGAAGCTGTAGAGAAAAAAAAGCAGCTATTCTCTTGAGTTGTTAGTAAGCGCAGAGTATTATCCTCTCTCTAGTGGGAGTCTGAAGAGCTAGAGTCAACTGAAAAATACGTAATTACCCAATTCTGTCTTTGAATTAAACTAGTTAGTATTTAAAGTACAAGAGGAGGGTTGGGGATTTAGCTCAGAGGCAAGCGCAAGGCCCTGGGTTCGATCCCCAGCTCCGAACAAAAGAAAAGAAAAAAAAAAGTACAAGAGGAAATTTATAACAACACTATATTTGTAAAATTTAAATCTAATCTGATAGTTATCATAAAAGGCTAATTAAATAAGTTATGGCACATATATACAAACATGTACAATGTTCTGAAAGCATGTGAAAGACCTATATACACGGCCATAAAGAATACCACAGGAGAAAACAAAATGAGGTCATCCCCCAAGATGGCAGCCTAATAGTCCTGCAGCTCCTATCCCAGCCATGCTTACAGCCATCAGCCTGGCTCTGCTCCAGCCCCAGAAGGCTGATGATCATTATAAAAACCCTGGAATACTGGCTAGGCACACTAGCCATAGTGCAGTCAGATGTCAGAAGTCCTTGGCCTACAGTAAAAACTAATGAAATGTGCTCAGTGTTGGCCTTTCCTGCTGTGGCTTTAGCAGGAATGAAATCCCGGCCTAAAAGCCTTGATACCTGTTGTTTAGTTCAGCCTATTCTCAGATGTGTGATCTGAACTGTGACTGTGACTGTAACTGTATCTGGTTTGGTCTAAAATCTAAAATGAAGAGTGAGACTCCAAGAGACTATTACATTTCAAACAATGAACTAAATACCTAATCTTGCCTATGAGTACCTCTTTCTTTTATTGTCTGTGTATGACCTTTTTCTATCAAGAACTAATTATGGGTGTGCTGGAGAACTGGCTGCTCTTCCAGAGATCCTGGGTTCAATTCACAGCACCCACATGGTGGTTCACAACCATCTGTAACTCTAGTCCCATAGATCCAATGCCCTTTTCTGATATACAGACAAACATGCAGATAAAACACCCATACACATAAAATAAATAAAGCTTTAAGAGAAAAAGTACAGGCTGGAGAGATGGCTCAGTGGTTAAGAGCTCTGACTGCTCTTCTAGAGGTCCTGAGTTCAATTCCCAGCAACCACATGGTGGCTCACAATCAACTGTAATGAGATCTGATGCCCTTTTCTGTGTATCTGAAGTCAGTTACAGTATCCTTATATATAATAAATAAATAAATCTTAAAAAAAAAAAGAAAAAGTACACCTTGGTAGCTTACACACTACATACACGTACACACACACACACACACGCACACAAAAGCTTAACTACAGTTCATGCTGGCAAAATACCCACATGCATAAAATAAATCTAAGGAAAAAAGTTTTTTAAAATAACTAATTATAGCACATAAACATAGATTCTTATGTATAGTATGATAAACCCGACATGTATCATATGGTCCTGGCTGTGTAAAATTCTAGTTTTACACAAGATGAAGGATGACAAATAGAATATTCATGATAATATTTTAGTGAACTCTAAGTGGTACAATTTGGAAATTTTAACATTTTTCTTTTTAAAAAGATTTACTTATTTGTTTTTACTTATTTTTAATAACATATTGCTAATGAGTTTAGATATAGTAGATTTTTTATTAATTCATTATTTATTTTATATGCTCTGGTATTTTGCCAACATGTATGTCTGTTGGAAGGTGTCAGGTTCTAATATGTATGAATATTTTGGCTACATTTATGTAAGTATATTGCACATGTGCCTGGAGCAGCCACGAGGGAGCATTAGATCCTCTGGAACCAAAGTTGCCAACTGATTTAAGCCACTCTGTGGGAGCTGGGAACCCACCCAGGTCCTCTCCAAAAAAGCAGCCAGCATTCTTAACTGCTGAGCCAACTCTGAAGCTACCCAATTTTTCCCCCTTTTATGTATCCATGTATAATGTGGATTTTTTTAAATCAATTCTTTTTTGCAACAACAAAGTAGCAAATTTTTAAAAAAGACTTTGAAAAATGCAAACAAAAAGCTGGTAAGGCAGTGCTGGTTAAGGCAGTGCACTCCTGTGACCCTAGCACGGGCATGGAGGCAGGAGAGTGAGGTCATCCTTGGTCACAGTTAGAAGCCAGCATAAACTATGAGACACATTTCAAGGCGGAAAAGCCAGTAAATAATTCCATTTTAAAAAATAATTCAGAGGAAAAGAAGATGAGGACAAGAGGAACAAAAACAAATTTTGCTTAAAATCCCATTATGAAACCTAGTATTTATATGCTAATAAAAAACAGTAGTGAAGCACTATGATATCAGGTACAGTTAAAGATTCACTTAAAATAACCTCTGGAATGATTTTTAAGTAGCCATCTCTTTAATTCAGAGGAAGTTATTGGCTACATTGTCAAACCCAGAACGTCAGAGCTGATGCAGAAAGACTGTCTGAGCCTGTGGCCAGCAGGCAGTCTGTCTCAAAAAGACAAAAGAGAAAAAAAAAGAGAGCCTATCAAAATGAATGAGAACTCCTTACATCTGAATTATACCCACAACCGGATATCTTCCTAACAAAGAAGACTGAAATGAAAATAATTTAAATGATTTACTGTAGTCTTTACATTCAAATATGGAGAAGTATATCAGTGGTGGTGGTGCACCCCTTTTATTGCAGTACTCCGGAGGCAGAGGCAGGCAGATCTTTGAGCTCGAGGCCAGTATGGTCTACAAAGTGAGTTTCAGGACAGCCGGGGTTACACAGAGAAACCCTGTCTCAAAAAACAACAAACAAAGCACATCTAGAGATGTGCGCATTTGCAAGGTAGTCTGACTAGAATTACAGAGGAGCCTCCTCAGACTGGTGGTCCTGAAAGCACCTGGTGAGATTTCTCCTTGTGCACCTCTGGCATCAGGAGAGATCTCCGCCTCTCAGTCCAGGCTCCACCTCCCAGCCCAGGCTCTGGTCTCTGGTAGTGTTTTATTTACAGCTCTCACCTCTTCAAGCTTCTTCTCGATTTCCTTAAAAATGAGATTTGCCTTGAATCCATCCCCTGCAGAGCTGGTGGGAGCAGCTGAAATCTGGTGCGTTCTGAAGGAGCTGTGGAAGGATCAGTGTCAGTTCTGGGAGTCATGGAAGTGCCTGGGTTGTCAACATTTAGGTAACAGTAACTTTCAAAAAGCCCAAGAACAGAGATGTTGCAACTCTCATCTCAAGAAAATCTTCACTAAGTATATAAAACAATTACCCAACTCCATCCCACAGCAAATACTAAGTTCCCACAAGGTAAAGCCACCCTCCTGAAACTTAAAGCCAAGACCATTAACAAGCAAAAACAAACAAGCAAACAAGCATACAGTTACCTGAAGAAAAGAAACCAAGTGGCCGCTAGAGGGAGGGGACATCTATTGCAGATACTGGTGACAGGGAGAGCCCCTCTAGGGAGGTAATACTTACATTACACCTTCAACTACTAAATGAACCAGCCCTATAAAGAGTTTCGGTGGGGAAGCCATGCTAGCCTGAAGGAACTCAGGTATAAAGGTGGAAAAGGAAATACAGGAAGACTAAAGGAGGTCCTAGGTGCTGTGGTCACAGCACAGGAGAAAGGCTGGTTCTGAGAGACCATGGCAGAGAACAAAACTGGGCCTCCCAGTCAGTGGGGTTGGGTTTCTTTTTGTCACTTGTGCAGGCAGAGGAGCTTAGGAGATCCAGGAGGGAAACACAGCATCCACTCCCAGTACTGCTTCTCTTTCCACCCCCCACCCCCATATACTCCTCCTTTTCTTCTTGCCCTCTTTCTTATCCTCCCCAACCCTCTCTCTCTGTGGGAATTGAACCCAGGGCCTAGTACAAACTAAGCACAATTTACTAAGGAGCTACACTCCCATCCCCTTTCAGTCACTTCAAAACTGTCTGACTTGGTGTGGTGGAACATACCTGTAGTCCCCAGTGCTTGGGAGGGAGTCTGGAGGATTGAGTTCAAGGCCAACCTTGGCTACATAGTTTCAAGCTAACTAGGCTCCCTAATAAGATCCTGTCTCAGAAAAAGAAGTTAGGCATAGTATTGTGTGTCTTTAATCCCAGCATTTGGGAGACAGAGGCAAGTAGATCTCTGCTCCACATGGGAGTTCCAGGCTGCCCAAGAATACATAGTGAGACCCTGTTTTAAAAAGAAAAGAGAAAGGATGGAAAAAAAATACCAGTTGTTAAATACAAGCAACATCAAGTGACGGCCTGCGACATGAGAGGCAATAGCATTCAAGGCGATCTGAGAGGTAAGTTCCACTAATATCTTATTAAAGCAAGGAGAGGGACCTCAAGGGTAGAAAGAGCTGGTATGATCGAAGAAAAAAGACCAGCGTGACCAGCACAGTAAATGAGGAGACAACGACACAGTATGGAGGTGGAGACCGGGCAGAAGACACAGGCTACCCAAAGCTAGGAATCTGGGAAGCCACGGAGACAGCAACATCAAGTAGAAGAGTGGGCGGTGACAACCCCCATAACAGTGTGTGCACTGACTCAGAGAGAACATGAGAACAGGTGAGTGAAGGGAACGGAGTCAAGAGAAGAGCAGAACCTGCAGCCTTTGTCGCTGGGGCGAGGGACATGGAAAGAGGGTAGAGAGGATGACTCAGGGGTTTGGGGGCGGCCAGGAGTGGCAGGGGATGAGGAAGAGTGAAGTGGGAGCAGAGGACTGATGGTCTGCCTCAGCTGTGGACAGGGGTCCAGGCTAGATCAAGTGGGGTAACCATGAGCAGAATCAAGTGTTGAAATCCTGGAATGGAGTACCGAGAAGACTGCCTCCAGGACAATGGGCTTTGGAATCCATTACTTAGAGGTCTGAGAACCAGTGCTGACTCACTCAGAAATCAGGCAAAGTGTCACAGAAGCCTAGAGCAGAGAAGTCTAGGAGATAAAAGTCAAGTATGTCAAAACGCTACCAGAAGGTCAAGTACTCGGAATACAGATCCCCTCTTATGGGACAGTGAACTGAATCCAGCTCTGAACATGATAGACAGGAAGCTTTCTGTGGAAGCCACACGAAAGGACTGTCTTGTGCCTGCGCCCAGAAGGAATGCTCCATTTCTTTAAGAGGTTACTCAAGACAGTCCCGTAAATTAAGATCTTCTGCAATATTTTAAGTGTGTTAGGCTATGCACTGCTATATCTGGCTGTGCCAGCACTTGGGAGGTAGAGGCAGGAGGATTGAAAGTTGAAGATCATCCTCAGGTACATAGTGAGTTCATAGCCATCTTGGGCTAAATGAGACCATATCTCAAAACATTAAACAACAAAACCCCCACGTCACAAAAAACTTCATCATCCAAACTTCTTTTAACTGCACAGTCAGCGACGACACATATTTTTAGAATACTGAACAGTTATCACTGTCATACAGCTCTAAAATCTCATCTTATAAAACTGAAACTCTGGAACCAAAGAGATGGTTCAAGCAGTTAAGGGCACCGGCTGCTCTTTCAGAGGACCCAGGTTCAGTTCCCAGCACCTACATGGTGGCTCACAAGTGTCTGTAACTCCAGTTCCATGGAATCCACTTCACTCTGCAGACGGTACCTGACATATGCATAAAATAAGTGAATCTTAAGAAAAAAACACTGGGGCTGGGGATTTAGCTCAGTGGTAGAGCGCTTACCTAGGAAGCGCAAGGCCCTGGGTTCAGTCCCCAGCTCCGGAAAAAAAAAAAAACACTGTCTCGTGTAGTGGCGCATGCCTTTAATCCCAACACTTCAGAGAGAGAGGCAGGTAAATAAATCTCAAAGCCACCCTAGGCTACAGCAAGATCCACAGCAGCCAGGGCTGCACAGTGCAAGCCTGTCATTCATAAATAAATTAGTTAGTTAGTTAGTTAGTTAGTTAGTTAGTTAGTTAGCTGTTAGTTAGTTGTTAGTTTGGTTTTTAATCTTTAATCATCATCGTGCCCCCTTTCACACTAGCCACACCTCGACTCTATCAGGTAAAATAACTGACCCAGGCAGCCCAGAAGGGTACAAAGTATCTGGCCTATGTGGCAGGTCCAGGACACATTTGCAAAAGTCAAGGCTCTTTTTTTGTTTGGTAAAGCTCACCATGCTATTGATTAACCAACTTTTTGTCTAGATTAGGGAAAAAAAAAAACCTGAAAAATACTGTCATTATTTTCTGAACATCCTTCCTTGCAAGTCACTTGCAAGTCACATGTCCTATTTAAAAAAATGAATAATAACATAAACTGAGATATTATCTTTCACACACAAAAAAAATGTTTTTGATGATTTCTTTTCGTTTTATTGTTTGCTTTGTTTTGTTTTGCTGTGTTCCCAGGCTAGCTCAAGTGATCTCCCCCTCAGCCTTCCAAGTTCTTGGAATATAGGCACACAGATACCGTCATGCTGAGAGTCTCACAATTTTAGATGCAAAATTTTAGTAGAAATTTAATTGTGATTGGCTTTTACTTGAATTTGGTAAACACAAGTTTATTGAACTAAATCTATCACAGGTAATGTTGGAAAGGGCTTAATGATTAATTTAAAGTCAAGGTCACCCTTTCCAAACTCCTGACAACTCTAGTTTGTGTTTGGATTCCCACTAGGTAAGTGGGACATTTCACTGAAGGTCCTCCCGGCTCTGTACCAACGATGTCATGGACTGGGAGTGAAGAGAGAACATGAAAGAGAAACTTGCTAACTGGCAGTTTCTTTAGCAAAACTGTCTACACCCTGATCACCAATGTATCTTCAGGAGTTTGGGTCTGCAGTATCTGGGGTTTTATACAAGGAAGTGTGTCTGGGGAAGCACTGCTCAGTGCTGCAGTCCTGTCCTAGCACATGCAACCCCCTGGATTTAATACCCAGCACAGCGGAAGCACCTAGTGTGTTCAAGGCACATAGTAGGCCTTTCTTCAGAAAGTGGTGGTTAGGCTAGGCATGGTTGGGAGTCAGAGGCAGGTATAAGGCCTTCCTGAATGACACTGCAAAACTTCACAAAGAAAATGGAGGGAGAGGTCTGGTTGGTAAAGAGCTTTTACAACTCAACAATACCCCAGTTTTTACATTGCGAAGGGCGCTACGAAGATACACAGATTATGACTAAGTCGCAGAGGAAATGATGTTCAGAAAATGATTAGCTACTGAGGAGATGTGAGCAAAACTGTGAGGTATCCCTTCACACCCACGAGGACTGCTAATAAGGACCAGTGAGGACGAAGGTTAAGAAGAGCCTGGAAAAAAAAAAAAAAAAAAAAAAGAAGAGCCTGGAGCTTCCATACAAATGGGGTAGTGTTCGGTCTTTGAAAATATGTTAAATCAAAGACGCCAGTCATGAAAGAATAATGCCATGTGACTTCCTTTGTATGAAATATGCTGAGCAGGCAAATCCAGGGACAGGGAGTTCATATGCAGCTGCCAAGCTACAAGTGGGCCAGACTGGAAGTGAGAGCATGGGGAGAGGGGGGAGTGAAAATGTTCTAAAATTATTACCTGTTCTGATCAGAGAGGGTTATGAATTCATGTAAGAACTGGGGAGTAAAGTTCACAGACAATCTGTAAGTCCCTTTGACCTCAGAGCAGGCGGGTGAGCCCAGATGACATGACAGATATATGGCCTGGAGAGCTGGTTACGAAACCTCTCCGGGATATGATGGGAAATGCAACCAGGTGCCCCTTGACCAAGCTGTGGGCTGTGTCAAGGGCTATTTCCCATGGTGTACTAAAAAGTCAAGGTCACCCTTTCCAAACTCCTGAGTGATACCAGAATTCAGTAAGACCCTTTCAACCACTTACCCAGAGGCATGGACTAGAGGCACAGGGAAGAAGAAAGGCAGAAGCGCTGGGGAATAAATTCAGTTTGCCTAGCAGCTACAGTGTAGGGCAGGTACACTCTGGTAGTTTTCTGAACTCTAAAATGAATATTTTCAATATTTCCTAAGTGATGAAAAGGTTAACAGGCCCAAAACAGGTAGTGTGGTCAAAACCTTAGAAGGGTGCTCTTTCTGGTCACCTCTCCCTCTGTCTGGAAAACCACCACCCAAAATAAATAAATAAATAAAACCCTTGAAACTAAAGTGACACCATCTACACATGGCATGTAACTAGTTTTCTAAATTCCTGTTCTAACTGCTAAAAACCGATGGTGGGTATTAACAACACATAAGTTAAATAATATTACCCTAAACTTCTATTTAAGGTCAAGCTGAACTAATATAATACATGCACGTGTCTCCTGACAAGGCCTGGGAGTGGCAAGAACAAGCCAGTCAGCAGTCATATTGGTGTCTCTGTATCACTCTCCACTAAAGGAAACCAAGGCTCCTTGAAGAAATGGCCAGGCTAAGGACAAGCCATGGGAAGGACAAGAGGGGCTGCAGACATGGACCCAGATTTGGTTCCCAGAACCACATCTGACAGCTTACAACCACCTATAATTGCAGCTCCAGGGAATCTGGAACCTTCACTCACCCGCATATGCAAGCCCAAAGCACACACACGGAAATACTAAAAATTTAAAAAAGAAAGTGGAAGAAGAGATTGGACTAACTTCCTGAGCCAGAAAAGAGGGAAAGGAAGTACTTATACAGAATTGTGGAGCACAAGGGTCACCTTGAGAGGGTTCCTACTGGCCAAACCAAGGGCAGTCACGGACTGTGACCTCCTGGATAGAATAAGGCCTTGTGATTTCATGCAGTGTATATGAACCACATTTAAAGATGGGGGGGGGGGGCAGGGGGGAGTTCTTCCTTAGAGCAGAGTATCAGTAATTGCAGAAGAGAAAGTTAGAAAATTATCAACAGGAGCTAAAATTTAAGAAATACCCCTGTAATTCGCCTTTTTATGATTTCACTGGCATTCATAAAAAGAGCAAACTACAGAGCAGCAAACAGAGCGGGGGGGGGGGGGGGGAGGTGTTGCAAGGAGGGCAGAGTAAGGGCTGCTGAAAACCTACACAAAGGAAGAAAGAGCTGGCAGGGTGCATGCTCCCAGCACCGTGAAGCAGAGGCAGGTGTATCTCGTGAGTTCACACAGAGTTCCAGGTCAGCCAGAGTTTCATAGTGAGACCCTGTCTCAGCAGAGCGAAAGGGAACCAAAGGACCAGGGGAAGCAGGTCGCAAACCATTCTGAACCTCGATGGAGGTGATAATTACAGACTGCACCATTTGCATGTCAGGACTTGCAGGCATAGACTAAAACGGCAAAGCAAGAAGCTCACTGCCTCTAATACAAGGCTAGCCTGGATGAACATGTGAGACTGTCTCAAAAAAAAAAAAAAAAAAAAAAACCTGTGGGCAAACTTGCTAATTTTACTCTTTAGAAAATGAAGTATATATGCCAATTATACCGACTGTGTTGGTTTTTCTTTTTTCTTTTTTTTTTTTAAAGATTTATTTATTTCATGTATGTGAGTACACTGTAGCTGTCTTCAGACACACCAGAAGAGGGCATCAGATCCCATTACAGATGGTTGTGAACCACCATGTGGTTGCTGGGAATTGAACTCAGGACCTCTGGAAGAGCAGTCAGTGCTCTTAACCACTGAGCCATCTCTCCAGGCCCCTGTGTTGGTTTTTCATAGCTTGATTTTTTTTCTTTTTACTAAGAAGTTTCATTTGAAAGTGTGACCTGGGTAGTATTCCAGTGTCATCAGCACACAACGGATGGGTCCGATTTAAGAAGAAACAAGATTAGCGCCCTAAGGACTACAAAAGATTCATGGGTATTTCAAAGAAGACACTCTCAGGTTTGAGATGCATCTTAATATTTGAAACAAAAACAAAATTCTGGGCAGAAAAAGAAGAGTGAGGGCAGAGAGAGGAAAACCATCCCAAAGTTTGTAAAAGTTAAGACTATAATAGATAGTGGCCCTATCCTTTATAGAACAAAACGTATAAATAAATGATTAAGTAATTACCAAGAGTTTCAAGAGAAAAAGAGCCCATTAAAAAGCTACAGAGTGGTTAAAGGAGGAAAAACACAGTCAAGGATAATCAACTCAGCTCAGAATGCACCAGACCTTAAAATAGACCCTGAGGTGGTTCACTGTGAAAGGCTCATCAGGAAAGAGAATTAAAGCAAGAAGAAAAAAGGATTTTGTGGATTAGGGAAGATTCGCTGCTGTATGGTAACGGGGGCATGGAGCCAATAAAGGGAAAGATTCAAAAGAGGTACACATAATATCGGGTACAGGAGGTGGTTGAAAACCAAGCACACAGAGGAAAGCTGGGCTTTCGAAAAGGAAGAAGAGGAACCCTGAGAGGCTGCAAGGAAGTTGAGGGATCCCAGAAGGCTGGGGCAAGAGGTACCTAGAGACAGATACATCAAAGAGAGGAAGAAAGCAAGACACGGGAATTCAAGCAGCAATGAGGGCTTGTTTCAGAAACACATCTGCCAGGGTCTAACAGCACATATATTTGATGGCTTTCTCTGAACCAGCAGCCAGAGGCCAAAGGAGAAAGACAACTGTGAGAAAGGCAACCAAAAGGTGACTTGCCTGCTTTCCCGCAGGCTTGTGGGTCAGCACTCCTGGCTTCGCTGCCTCTTTCTGAACAAAATTTTCCTAAGGTTGCTATGGTTTAAAAACTAAGTCTTAACTTAAAGCCATGTTAAAGAAGTAATGTCATACTTTCCTTTAAATGCTTAAACTGTAGTTGGTTTCTTTGGCTTTTTTTTTTTTAAATGCAAGCGTCACTTATTGTAAACGACGAGGACAAAAGTGACAGAACTTAGAATGTCACTTACCTGGCAGCTTCGGGAAAACCCATTCTGTAGAGGGTGACAACAGCAGCTCCTCCAAGGCCTAAATTGTGCTGCAGAGCCACCTTTGCCCCAGGAACCTGCCTCTTTCCGGCTTCGCCTCTCAGCTGCCAGCAGAGCTCCGCGCACTGAGCCAGACCTGGCGAGTCGAGCACAGAGCGTCCCGGGCCGTGTTAGAACGCAAACTCCACCCACCCGCCCCAGCGAGCCGCTAGTTGGGACTTCCCGCCAAAGCCAAGCTCGCCTCCGCCTCCGGAGCTTAAAGCCCGAGAATCACAGCTAGTTCCCACGCTAAGAGAATTAGCATTTTAAAAAGACTCGAGTTCAGGAAATCAAAACTTGCTCTCTTCATCCCATTCTTCTCTGGCGTGTTGAAATGGAAAACACAGCGTCCAGCTGCCCACGGTGGCACTCGTTTAATCCTAGCACTCCGGAGACAGAGGCAGGCCACCCTGGTCTACAGTGTGAGTTCCAGGACAGCCAGTGCTACATAGTGAGATTCTGTCTCAAAAAAAAAAAAAAAAAAAGTGAAAAAAAAAATTGAGATGGGAATATTTTGAAAAGCAGTGAGCTCAAATTCAAATCGAACTCAAGAAGTGGGAAAGGGAAAATGAAGTGGGAGTAGGGAGCGATCTGTAACACAAAGAATGTTCGAAATAGAAGGAATCCTTATTTTACATTTACTTAAAATACACGTAATACATATAAGTGTATGTGGATATATACATACACATATGTATACATTGTTATATTGTTTGTTTAAGTGAAGTTATGCCACATTTCTAATAAAAAGTCCTGTGCCGGGCATAAGAAATCTCCTTTTGAATTGTTGGTCAGGAGAGCTCAAGCTTGATTTCATCCCAGAAGTCAAAGGTAAGTGTTTATTGCTAAAGACAGCACACACTTGAACACCAGACTGGAGAAGTTGAGATGGATCTACTCCAAACGCCTCCTTCCTGAGAACTAGCTTCCATAGTACCAGAAGGTGCTATGCTATATAAGCTGGAAGGGGGAGGAGGGACGGGATCAATAGTCCTGATCTGCTGTGGAGCCTGTGAACCACAAAAATAACTAGCACAGCAAAATATCTAAAGTGCAATAGTGACACTTACATCCCTCCCCACCATACCCCCCTCCTGCAGACAAGGTTTCTCTGTGTATCCTTGTCTGTCCTAGAATGAGTTCTGTAGACCTGGCTGGCCTAGAACTCATAGAGATCTGCCTGCCTCCCAAAGTGCTGGGATTAAAGGCATATACTACCAATGTCCCAGCTGATACTTACATCTTGATGGTAAATACACACACTCACATAATTAAAAATAAGCCAGGGTGGAGTTGGGGGAGGCATGCTTTTAACCCCAGCACTCAGGAGGAAGAGGCAGGCGGATCTCTGAGTTTGAAGCCATCCTGATCTACAGAGTGAGCTCCAGAACAGACAGGGCTATACAAACAAACGCTGTCTTGAATAAACAAATATATGAATAAAATAAATAAATAAGTGGAATAAAAATAAATCTCACAAAAGACTCAGATTATACGTGAAGGGCATAACAGTCCTAGAAGGCAGACTCTGGCAAATGGAAGACGCATGCAGTACTTCTCTGAGCATCCGTGACAAACTTTCATAGAGAAGTGGTTCCACAAAAGAGAGAAATTAATAAAACTGCCTATCCTTTTTTAAATGATAATAAATGAACCAAAGAAGAAACAAAAGAACACGGCAGCAAGGCAGTGCATACACTGCAGCTACCTGGTACACTCAGTCTGTCCTCCTGGCCCAACCCTCGTTTATCTGTTTTCTGGAAGCCTTTGGTACCCAGGGCCTTCTGCATCCTAAACAAATGTTTGACTGTAAAGTGACAGTAAGTGCCATATCCTGCAATGACCCCTGTACCCTCACACACTGTCTTCCTCTCTCTTCCCCCAACACAACATCTAGCTTTTCTACTTTCTACTGTATCATAAGCTTATGGAATCTGGGTGTTTCACTGTCATTTATTGTTGGATGTCTGAAGCAGGGTTTCTCTCTGTAGCCCTGGCTGTCCTGTCTCTCTGTGGACCAGGCTGGCCTCAATTGACTCACAGACATCCTTCTGCCTCTGCCTTCTGACTGCTGAGATTAAAGGTGAGCATCACCAAGCCCAGCGGAAATTTTGAGTTTTAAACTATAAATGAAATCAGTTAGCTAATAAGTACATTGTTAATTGCAACTTCTCTATTGTGAGAGCTGCAAGAACTTACAATCGTCCACTCATCAGTAAGACACTATAAGATAATAAACATCTTTACAACACCATCTGTCTTCACAGAAATAAACCAGTATTTTACACAGAATTTTACCAGTAAGTCACCTTAGAAACTCCAATACAGAAGTTGTCATTTTTCAGCTAAAGACCTAACAGTCTTTTTCGTGGGCAGGGGAGCCATGGTAAAATTCTAATTTCAGGACTCCTAGTCCAGTTCTCTCAGGAGAAAATGAGTCCCGTGCAGTGCGGAGGAGGAACAATCTCACCTGGCGAGTCTACTAAGACCTCTGTGAGGAGACATCTTGTTAGCTAAGTGCACTGCAGCTAACGGAAAATCAAATGACTGCAGTTCAAAAGCATGAAGAGCTCCAGTCACCGTCTGAGTTCAAAGAAGACAAGCATACTGAAATCACAGACTTCAGCCACTCATGGTGGCTCACAGCTATGGTCCCAGCATTTGCGAGGGGCAGGTAGGGGGACTGCTTCAAGTTTAAGGTCATCCTGAATCACATAGTGAGTTCCAGGCCAACCTGAGTCAGGACTGTCTCAAACAATTAAAACGAGGGTCAGAAAGATGGCTCAGCAGATAAAGACACATGCCACCATGCTAGATGACCTGAGTGTGATCCCCAGGACTCACATAAAATTGGAAAGAGATCACTGTCCTATGATCTCCACTCGTGTGCCATGGACCACGAATGTGCACACATACGTTCACAAAAACAAACAAACAAAACAAAAACCAGATCAGGGCCTAAAGTATAATTCTGACAAGGATGCATTGTCACCTGTGGCACCCAGTGGGTGTCCCTTGGAGATGAGGCCTCCACTAGGGTTTATGACCCACTTTCCTCCGTAAGTGTTGTCCCCTCTGTCCACCAGTGCTCCACCTTGTCCTGTGGAAGAAAAAGTTAATGTTCACAAATGTTAAAATAATACATTGGACAGATGCCATGTTTATTTAACTCTTCCACATAGCCAAGGATTTCTTAATATAAACATTTCCTAAGAGCCTAATAAATTGTTACAAATGCTTTTAAGTGTTGAGTAATGATATTGAGAAATAAAGTCTTATCTTTCAAGAATGCTTTGCATGAAATAAGCACTTGGTAGTTCCTAATAGCCCTGTGGCTTCCAAATTGCCCCAACTGTAACAGAAAAAAACTAATGTGGTCAAAATAAATACTCTGCAACATTTTAACTAAAATTTATAGCTTCAAAAGTTGTAATTTTCCAAAATGAATTTCCTCTCTTGTTTCAGCTGTAATACAGTGTGATATATACATGTTTTAAAAATTTATTTATTATATATAAGTACACTATAGTTGTCTTCAGACACACCAGAAGAAGGCATCAGATCCTATTACAGATGGTTGTGAACCACCATGTGTTTGTTGGGATCTGAACTCAGGACCTCTGGAAGAGCAGTCAGTGCTCTTAACTGCTGAGCCATCTCTCCAGCTCGATATATACATTTTTTTTTAATTAAAAAACAGTATGCTGGGGGCTGGAGAGATGGCTCAGTGGTTAAGAGCATTGATTGCTCTTCCAGAGGTCCTGAGTTCAATTCCCAGCAACCACATGGTGGCTCACAACCATCTGTAATGAGATCTGATGCCCTCTTCTGGTGCATCTGAAGACAACTGCAGTGTACTTATATATAATAAATAAATAAATCTTTAAAAAAAAAAAAAAAAGTATGCTGGCTGTGGTGGCAGATGCCTTTAATCTCAGCACTTGGGAGGCAGAGGCAGGTAGAGCTCTGAGTTTGAGGCTAGCCTGGCCTACTGAGCAAATTTCAGGATAGCCAGGGCTACGCAGAGAAACTCTGTCTTGAAAAGCAAAAACAAAAGAGCAAGACTGGAGGTGCATTTTGGGTAGAGTGCTTACCTAGCGTGCATGTGTCCCAGTGTTTGCTTCTAGCACAACAAAAAGCAAAATCAAAAGAAGGAAAACAAAACAAACAAACAACAACAAAAAACTTACTTTCCTGAAATTAAGGAGAAAGACTGAAGGGGTTGGGGATTTAGCTCAGTGGTAGAGCGCTTGCCTAGCAAGCACAAGGCCCTGGGTTCGGTCCCCAGCTCCGAAAAAAAGAAAAGAAAAAAAAAAGGAGAAAGACTGAAGACACTGTTGAACCATAAAAGTTAAAAAAAAAAAGAAAAGAAAAAAGAGGCTTCACAGCCATAGGAGACATGGCTCAAGAGCTCACCTTTTTACCACAGCACAGAGGCAGGCAGCTCTCTATGAGTTAGGGCTAACCTAGTCTACATAGTGAGTTCTAGACCAGTCATGGCTATGTATTGAGACCCTATCTTAAACCAAAACCCAAACGAAAAACAACTACAAATTCATTTCATGTGTTTCATGGCCTCCACATTACCTGTAATGATCTGTTCACTATTTGGGAGTGGTTACAAAATAAACAGAAGCACATGAATTATATAAGGCGTTCCTCCGGATGCTCTTCTGACGGAATAATACCGATCTGGGAGCCCCAGATGTGATGATGGTCTAGGTGCAGTCCTAATAACAGTATGCTGAGTAGCCACACCACGGAAAGAAGGAAGAGAGTTTGGGAAAGTGGGAACAAGGAAGAGAGCCCTGGAGAAGCCACATGGGGCTTTGGACACAGGCCCCTGAGGGACACAAGTCAGGGGTGCTTGAACAAGGAGGCACTGTAACTGTAGGAGAGGAGTTAAAGAGACAACATTTGGCCTGCATCTCTGTGTTGGGGAGAAGCTAGTAGGCTTTGCAGAGATAGGACAGTGGCCAGCTTCTAATACAACCATCTGCTTCTTATAGTGAAGAGACTGGAGGTGCCTAGGCAGCCTTAGGGGCTGGCTGTGAGAGGACCACAACCCAAGGAGTCATGCTGGCAGTGATAAAGTCTGGCAAGATGTGGTGCACTCAGAATTTATTTGAAGGCAGGGTAGGAGCCAGCAGGATTCAAAGATGGATTTGGTGGGGGCAGTGTGAGATAGGTGACTGAAGATTGAGTGTGGGGAAGCTAAAGGATGACTCAGCAGTTAAGAGCTGAGCTTGCAACAAACTGGTACCCAGAAACAGACTTGGGCAGTTGACAACTTCCTGTAACCAAGGGATCCAACATCCTTTTCTGGCCTTTGTGGGTGGCTCTACACATGCGTGCACATTCAACCATGCACAGGGGCACACAATCAATCAATCAATAAAACAAATCTTTAAGAAGAATGATTTTCCAGTTTCCAGTGTGGTCAACTGAAGGATGTCCAAGTTGGAGGAAGAAGTTTGGGAAACATTGGAACTCCAGTTCTGAACTTAGATTTGAGATACAGATAAGCCACCGAAAAGCAAATAGCGTGTGCGCATGAGCACACACACACACACACACACACACACACACACACACACACACACACACACACACACACACAGTGCTACTCACAGCTACCTGAGGACTGCAAAGCAAACAAAAGCAAGAAGATTAGCAAGTGAAGATTCAGGGAAGCTGCCGCACAAGGCTGGATTCATTATGCTTCCTCAGGCTGTTCTTGTCAGTTCTGCACAAGTGAACTGCATTCCAGGACAGCACGGCATGTCAACAAAGGTAGTGTTCTAGAACTAAGTCTATCCCCCTTCCTCTACACCCCACTCCCTACTCCCGACACACACACTTTTGGCTGTTTGAGACAGTCAAAAGTATCCCAGACTAACCTTGAACACCAGATCCTCCTTTCTCTGCCTCCCAAGTGCTGGGATTACAGGTATGCAGCACCACCCCACTGAAACCCCACCTTTGTACCAAGAGAACCAGGAAAACAAACTCCACAGGCTGGACAGTCAGCACTGAAGGCCACAGTAGAGAGAGTCAGAACAGAGCCCCGCTGTCTCCCTAATTCTGAACGCAGACTTATACCTAGAGAGTGAGTCTGAGGCTCACCCCAAAGCTACAGATGCATGGGATGGCTCCAAACCAACACAGTACAGGCTCAGGAACTAAACAAGAGGCATCCGCTGCCACCTCAGAAGGCAAGTCAGAATTTGTGAGGACAAACTGGGCTGACTCTGGCTAAATCACAAACAATGTGGAGCTGGAGAAAGAACTCAGTGAACATTACTACACCTGAGGACTGAGTTTGGTCCCCAGTACCCACATAAAAAGCTGGATGTGGTGTGTGTGTTTGTAATCCTAGTGCTGAGGATGCAGAGATGAGCAATTTCCTGGGTCTCACTGGCCAGCCTGACTACCCTAAAACCGGGGAGCCCCAGGTCCCAGCAAGAGACTTTGTCTCAGAAATGGGAGGCAGTTGATCCTTACAATTGACCCTGGAGGTTGATGCCCCGCTTCCCTACTGCTCATATTACATGGCCCCACCACTCCTCTCCAGAGGATGTTAAACAAAGTAACATTCATGTGTTCAGGATGCAATCTAAAATTATCCTACAAAGAATCTGAAAAAAAAAATGTAACCAACGCCCAAGAGGGAAAGACCCTGGACAAAGGCCAAACCCCAAATTCCAGACTACAAAGTTATCAAGAGCTTTCAAGTTGACACTGGAGCTGCAAGGTGAAGGAGACTCGGGATATAAACACCAAGACAGGAGTTCTCAGCAGAGCCAAGAAGCAAGAAAATGAATCCAATAGATTTTTAAAAGTGAATTCTTCGAAATAAAACAGAGTCCAGATGTGGTAGAGCAAGCCTGGGAGGCCAGCACACAAGGTGCAGAGGCTGCAAGGTCAAGGCCGGCTCTGTGATAGCAAACTCCAGAAAAGCTACACACACAGGCCCTGCTTCTTTGTTCATTTATTCATTTTTTTTTCCAGTACCAGAGATTGAACTCAGGATCTCCTGTATATAAGCCAAACACTGCTCACTGAGCTAATAACCCCAGCCTGAGATCTGACTCCATAAAGAAAGGAAAGGAGAAAAAGAAGAAAAGGACATCCTACCACTCTGGAAGCTGAAGCAAGAAGCTTGTAGGAAAAGAAAGAAAGAAAGAGGGGGGAGAGAGAAGGAGGGAGGGAGGAAGAGAAAGAGAGAAAAGAAAAAAAGAGAGGTAAAAAAATTTTTATTAAAAAAAAGAAAGAAAGAAAGAAAAAAAGTCTTACTCCAGTGACTTGGAGCAGAAAGGAGATTTAAAAATGAACAGATGGCCGGGCAGTGGTGGTGCCCACCTTTAATCCCAGCACTCAGGAAACAGAGGCAGGTGGATATTTGAATTCAAAGCCAACTATGTCTATAGAGTAAACCCAGGACAGCCAAGGCTACACAAAGAAACCCTGCCTCAACCCCCGCCTCTCCCCCAAAGGAAAAGAACTAGGTTTGATCACTAATACTACAAAAACAAAGAACAAGTGTCACAGACTCATGGGATAATATTAAAGGCTCTAAAACAGATGTCGTGGTGATCCCAGAATGATCCCAGAACGTAAGGCAAAGATGGGGCATTTGCCTCAGCATGAACAAGTCTCGGGGTTAGATCTCCAGAACTGAAGGACCAGGAAGGATGGTTTTCAGCTTCCCAGAGCTTGGGAGGAGGTGAGGACATGGGGACCAGGAGGCGATGTCCATTCTGTACTATCTCAGAAAAGAAAAGTAAGAAAAGAAGAGGGAAGATGCTAAAAGAAAGTCTTCGGGCTAAAGAAATGAATGAGAGGAAAGACCCCTAAGTGCTGGAGAAATGGCTGTGAATGAGAGGAAAGACCCCCGAGTGCTGGAGAAATGGCTGTGATTAAAGCACATACAGGCTAGGCCTAGTGGTGCACACCTTTAGTCCCAGCAGGCAGAGGCCAGGGGATCTCTGTGAGTTTGATGCCAGCCTGGTCTACACAGTGAGTTCAAGGTCAGTGTATTGAGACCCTGTCTCCAAAACAGAGAGAGACTGTGGAACATTAAGCCCTGAATGGAATGTCTCAAATCCCTCCCCTCAGGGCAGAGGAACTCACCCACTTCCACTCCCCAGTGCCAAGGAAGGTGAGAGAATGTAGGAGCCAAAGTGAATGGAGAATGCCAAGAAAACAGGCCCTCCAAATCCACATGGTCAGAGCTCATAGGAACTCACAGACTGAGGCAGCATGCACAGGTCTGCACAGGTCTGCTCAGGTCTCTGTGTATATACTGGCTTCCAGGTTAGCGTTTCTAAAGGATTCCTGAGTGTACAGATTCCTGATTCTTGGGCCTCCTCTAGTGTTCTTTTCCTTCAGTTGGTTTGCCCTGTCCAACTCCAGTGTAGCTTTGTGTTATCTTACTTATTTTATTTTGTTGCACTTAAAAAGAAAAATCACGGGCTGGAGAAATGGCTCAGCGGTTAAGAGCACTGACTGCTCTTCCAGAGGTCCTGAGTTCAATTCCCAGCAACCACATGGTGGCTCACAACCATCTGTAATGAGATCTGATGCCCTCTTCTGGTGTGTCTGAAGACAGCTACAGTGTACTTATATATAATAAATGAATAAATCTTTTAAAAAAATAAATAAATAAAAAAAAGAAAAAAAAAAAGAAAAATCACATACAGTCTTGCAGAGGACCCAGGCATGGTTCCCAGCACCCACATGGCAGCTCACAACCAGCTTTAACTCCAGTTCCAGGAGATCCAACACCCTCTTCTGGTTTCCTCGGGCAATAAGCATACATGTGAGATATATATATATATATATATATATATATCTCCTTGTGTTGGGGGCTGGGCTGATTCTGAGGCTTTCTCAGAGACCCTGATGAAAAAAGCAAAAGAGAATGCTAATTCGGTATCCTTGCCCAGAGGCAGAGAGGAATGGGGACAAGGAATATATGGTTTTCGGTTTCCGGGAACCTGGCTTTTTCCCCAGAAGAGACGGGAGTTACCTGTCCCAAGGATACTGTGCGCAGTCTGTGATGCTCTTGAGACCACCTGTGTATGTACAATAGCTTGATTAGCTCCTGCTGACTTCATCCCCCCATTGTATACAGTTTTCTGCACACTGTGTTCACTTCTGCATACCATAAGTAAAATGCTATACTTCTTAACTGTCCGCATGAGCCATCAGCTTGTACAAGACCTCCTGATCCCAAACGTTCTTGTGTGCTCTAATTTCTCATCCCTTGGCCCTCCCCTCAGGAGCCTGTCACTGAAGAATAACCTGCCAGTCTAGGTCAGTCTTGGGTTGGGAAAAAAAAGTATTGTGACACAAACACAAAGACCATTGGATTTGAAACCCCAGATCCAATGCCCTCTTCTGGTTTCCTTGGCCATGTAAAAGCCCAGAGCCCTACAGCAAAATGGGAAGTAGAGATAAGAGAATGTCCAGGAGCTCCCAAGCAATAAGAGAGCGGCATTATCTCAAAAAGAAGACAGTCCTCTGACCTCCACAGGCATGCTACAGCTCTCCTGCGTATGCACAAACACAAGATCTTTTTTTTTTTTTGGTTCTTTTTTTTCGGAGCTGGGGACCGAACCCAGGGCCTTGCGCTTCCTAGGCAAGCGCTCTACCACTGAGCTAAATCCCCAACCCCCACAAGATCTTTAAGAGTGAAGAAAGCAATGGAAATTATAAATATCTAGGTAAATATGAAAAACCTTTTCTTAATGCCTTCAAATGACAACGAAAGAAAATTATTTCATCACGTTCATTTTTCAGTCCAAACAGATGTGATATACATGACAGCTATAAGAAAAAGATCAGTTGGGGGCTGGGAATTTAGCTCAGTGGTAGAGCGCTTATCTAGGAAGCGCAAGGCCCTGGGTTCGGTCCCCAGCTCCGAAAAAAAAAGAACCAAAAAAAAAAAAAAAAGAAAAAGATCAGTGAAGGCAGAGAGATGTCGGCCGGATAATGGTCCTCTATGGTGCCAAGGTTTCTCCTTTGCATGCGAAGAGTCCCCATATTATCTCCAAGGAGACTAAAGGTAACGTACACCCACGTGACCTTGGAGCCGCAACTCCTAGCTGGGAGATTTTTACCCCAGGGAGAGATTGGTAATGTCTAGAGATATTCTTGGCTATCACAGCTGTGGGAGGCATTTGTGGCACGCTGTGGGTATAAAAGGCCAGGAAGATTCGCTGCTGAACACCCTAAGATGTACAAGCTCTACCACAAAATAACACCTCAAATGTCAACAGTGCTGAGACTATCCTAGCCACAGCCACGGGCAGAGAAAAAGAGACGGAGGGGCTAAGGGTGCAGCTAACTTTGCCAGAACTTGGAACACAGAAGCAAAAAGATCAGAAGGTACCTGAGATGGTTCAGCAGGTAAAGCTGATGGCCCGCGTGTGACCCTGCAACCCATACAATGGGGAAAGGAGAAAAGTAGCTCCATGAAGTTGTCCTCTGGCTCCTATGTGCGCTAGGCCACACACAAACCAACACACACAATACACACATGGCTCTTACCTGTTCTAGGTCACACACACTCCAATACACACAATACACACATGACACTTACGTGTGCTAGGCCAATACACACAATACACACAGTAATCATTAACTAATTACCGAAATCCTGAAATCATGCCAAAAAAGCCAACAGATACATTAAAATAGTATACTAAAAATGTTCAAGTAATGCAAAAGAAGACAGGAGAACAAAGGAAGAAAACAGTACAGAACACAAGTAGAAAACATGATCAAACAGTCGATCTAAACCATATGGACACAGACTAGAAGAAAACATTCACAATGTAACTGACTGTCATTGACATGTATCTAGAATATATATATATAGTATTAATATACTAATATTATATTACTTATATATTTATTATAAAATATACACAATAAGGACAAATAACAGAACCAAGGGGCAGAGATTTAAATAGATATAAAAGACGTGACACACGAAGACATACGATGAGGTGCTGGAGCGATGGCTCAGCAGTTCAGAACACGCAGTGCTCTTCTCCAGGGACCCAGCTTTGATTCCTAACACTTAGGGTGACTCCCAACCAGCTGTAACTCCAGCCCTAGGAGAGTCGGTGTTCTTTTCTAGACTCCGTGGGCACTGAAGTAACACATTCACATAACCACACGCAGGCACTGACGTAGACACAGAAAGATAATAAATATTTTTTTTAAAGATACACAAATGACCAGTAAGCACAAAAAAGATTTTTCAATGTCATCAGTAATGGGTGATATGAAAATTGAGATTAAGATACAATTACATCCCTGTGAGCATATGCAACTGATCATCAAGTGTTGACATGGCGAAGCAACTAAAAGTCTGTACTCTGAGGAACGCGGTGTGCTTTAGAAATGAAAAAGAACCCTTCAAACCCACCAAAACTAATGTTTCTTTCTGCACGTCTATTTAAACACAATTCAAAAATACTTGGGATTGCAGGCCTAATAAATCCTCTTTAAAATGTAACCATACATTCTTAGAACTAATTTGCATAATGTAGATTAAGTACATACTCTGTTATGCCAGTGTTTGTGTTGTCCAAGACTGGATGTTCTGAAAACTTTCCTACCACAACCTCTTACATCCGGTTTGAACGATGTGGCATAGTCAACATGCAGGGAAAGGCAATTAGTGACTTGTAGTGTTTAATGATGAAAGTGAGGCTTTCTCAATAGGATTTACACCAGGCCCCTTCAAAGACACTACCTTCTGGACAGAGCCCCAGTGCTTCGTAAGTCAGGAGTTCATTGGTAGAGAAGCAATCGTGAAGCTCTATCACGTCGACATCACTGGGACCCAGGCCGGACTTCTCATAGCACTTCCTGGCAGCTTCTTTACTCATATCATAGCCAACCTATACCAAATCCATTGCCAGGTAAACAAAGGGCATCAACATTTGGCCTTTTAGACAAAGATTTTAAGAGAGCATAACATCAAACATGCATAACATGAAAAGCTCAAAATATCACATATATTGAGATCTCAGCGGATTCTGCATTATATAAAACACTCAATAAGATAATATCAAAAAATATACATCTTGAATTTTATACCATAAACTATAAAAGCTTAAATAAGATACTGAAAAAGGACTTAGAATCTGAGATAGCAGTATAGTTGCACTGATGGGGTCATAGAGTATAATTGCACTAGTAGAGGATTTTCAATACATCATTATGAGACAGAAACAGTGAAAAATAGAGGGCAATTCTATAGGAAAATATGTAACCTATTCTAGAAGATCACGCAGGATTCAAACCATTTTGCACAGGCCATGTTCAATTTTTTTTTTTTTTTGGTTCTTTTTTTCGGAGCTGGGGACCGAACCCAGGGCCTTGCGCTTCCTAGGTAAGCACTCTACCACTGAGCTAAATCCCCAGCCCCAATTTTTATTCAAGGAATAAGGCAAAAATACTATTATAAAGTGTGCTATGAGACAACCTGAGCATAGTGTGTATGCCCTAACTCAATTTCATGGTCTTGGCTTTACTGGTCAATGTCACAACACAGAGACAAAATACCTAAGAAAACAACTGAAGAGTCCAAAAGCTTTTTTTTTTTTCTGTTTTCTGTTTTAGATAGGATTTCATGTAGCCCAGGCTAGCCTCAAATCCACTGTATAGCCAAGGATGACCTTGTGCTCCTGTTCTTCCTGCCTTACCTCTCAAGTTCTGAGGTTATAGGTGGGTGCAACCTTGCCCCACTGGTAAAACTTAGTCGGATTCATGGTTTTGCAGATTTCAATCCATGATCACCTGGTGCTAACACACCAGGCCCATTGCAAAGTTAAAAGCAACATCATGGGAGAGTACACATAGTAGAGCAAGGCTGTTCACCTCATGAAGGCCAGGAAGCAGACAGAGAGCTAGCTTTTTCAACAATTCTCTGCCCTGAATCCCACTGAGCTATGAATCCATCGATTCCTTAGTACTTTGATTAGGTTTGAGCCCCTATGAACCAATCATCTCCCAAAGACTACCTCAAAACAATGATGGATCAGGGACTAAGTCTCCAATACATGACCATATAGGGAACAGTTTAGGTCCAAACCAAAGCACTGATTAAGTTACGTGGGTATTTCAGATTTGTAGCAAGTGTTAAAAGCTATTTTATAAACTATACTTTACCATGCAATTGTTTCTGTGGACTAAGGGCAAACCATTAATTGTTCAACTCACTTTAGGTCTGAACTCTTACCTTCTCTTGGTTAAAGGCCCACACTTTTAATCCCAGCACCCAGGAGGCAGAGCTAGTAATTTCTGAATTTGAGGCTAGCCTGGTCTACATAGAGAGTTCTTGGACAGTCAGGGCTATGTGGAGAAACCCTTTCTCAACAACAAAACCCAAAACCCCAACCCAGAATGTCTAATGAATTAAAATACCTTACTCATGGCTCCAACCTAAATAACATCTGGTTGGCAATGTAGGTGAGGCTAGCCCTGAATTCCTGATCCTCCTTCTTCTATGCCCCAATTACAGGACAATACCAAGTCTATCTCCTTCACAAATCATTACAGATGGGATACAATGAGAACCTTTCTAGATCAAGTTTTTATAATACCTTCCAGAGCCAATGACAATAAAATGCTAGGTTGCAATTTAAAATAGTATTTCCTTCATTTGATTTTTTTAAAAAAAGAATCTCAGACATACCATTTTAATAACACTTTTTTCTTCAAATGTACTGGGCATGTCAGTCACCATCTCCTGTGCCACAATTTCCACAGCTTTGGACTGCAGGCCATGCTTCTGCACAAACTCCTCACTAGACACAATTGCTGCTGCGGCACCATCTGAGGTGGGACTAATCAGAAGTGAAAATCATTACTTGCACCAGCATCTCCTCGGGTTTCAGACTCAGGGCTAGGAGAAGAAAGACCAAGCATGCTTCCTAGCCAACTCACGTTCTTCTCTGTGATATTTATAGTTAAATTGCAAAAGCTTCCCACTGAGGCTGAGCCTCTACCAAGACCTCAAATGGTCTTCACTGCTCAGTCTGCAGTCTTTCCCTCAAACTCTCACTGGAAGAATCCTGGATATGCATAAGGTGATTTCTGGAGAGTTTCTGTAGAGTAAGTCTAAAAGGCTGCTTGCTGTCTTAATACTATGAAGACACACGCCAGGAGCCATCTAGGAGAAGCTAAAAACTAGCAAGTGATCTTCCTGAGATGAATCCTCCTTGGATTAAAATCTACAATGGGTTTGCTCCTGCAGGCAAGGATTTTTCATTTTAGGAAAGATTCCCACTATTAATATGTCGTGTGTGTGTGTGTGTGTGTGTGTGTGTGTGTGTGTGTGTATCTCACTAGGCATTAGCCCAGTCTTTTGAGCAGATTTCTGCAGAACAATGAAGATGCACTGCCTTATAGTGATGCTATATAGACAAATAGATGGTTTCTTTTTTTTTTTTTTTCAGAGCTGGGGACCGAACCCAGGGCCTTGCGCTTGCTAGGCAAGTGCTCTACCACTGAGCCAAATCCCCAAATAGATGATTTCTTAATTCTTAATGATGATCCTATAAGAATTCCTAAAATTATATTAGTAATTATGAAACTCTTTTATAAAAGGACTACTATTAAGCCCTCTCTGATAATCAAAACTGCAATGAGAAATCTGCCAGTCTTCAAGTCTCATGAATCAACTGCTTCTGAGACAGCAAGCCAGGCATCTACAACTTAGAGGGCAATCCAAGAGGTTGTAAAACAATTAACCAAAGGTCATACAAAGGGAACTAAGGATCTACTATAGGTGCAAGGACAGAAGATAAAATACTGACAGGGTTTATCTATACAAAACTTCACTAATACCTTAGTCACAAAAATTATGGTTTTTAACTTTCAATGAATCTGTTGAGCTAGTGACAGATACGGAATGTTTAGCTAGATAATTATTCTTAATGGATATTCATGTAACACTCTCTGTTGTAAACTTTTTATTCAATTTATGATTTGAATTTATGTTCGAACTTCTAGTGAACTTTTATAAAATAAAAAAAAATCTACGCTTGGCAAAACCATGTGATCTATTCTCCTAGGAAAGGAGACTAGGAAAGATTACATTGGAAGATATAACATTGGAGAGAAAGTATTGGGAGTAAGGCATTGGGAGCAAGAGCATTATTATATCAGAGCAGGAGAGAGCAAGATTAGAAGGAAAATGCAGAGTGGAATAACTTAGAAATGTTAAGGCAACTTAAAATTTTAAGAGATCAATATGCAGAATGCAGAGGGGAAGAGGAAACAAGAAGCTACAGAGAGAGCAGAAGGAGCAGGCAAGCTTCTCTTTAGCATGGGACAGAACAGGTCTTTTCTTAATAGCAAAGCAAGCACAGTCTTACAAAAGAGAACAAAACTTTCTTCTTACAGACTTGATTTTAATTTATTTAGCAATAAAAGGGTAGAAGCTTTTTCTTTCTCTATGCAACAAAGATTGGAGCTCATTTTTCATCCAGAATGAGTGAGTTCTTTCTGCACCAGTGCTTGGTCTTAAATATGCATATTTAAGTACGGATGTGTGTGTTTAAGTATGTAATTATGAGATGACTATGTAAACTGGACCCAACTGGTTTGAATGGAGATGAATGAATGTATATGCATGAATTTGTATATGAATTTAAGTGAGTTTAATCCATATTTGCTTGTGTTTTTCCTTCTGCAAGCATGAGTCTCTTCTCCTGGTTCAATAGAAGCTTATTGCTCCAAACTTCCCACTAGCCTGACAAGTCAGAAGCATTTGGACAAGAGAGAAAAGGCTCTAGCAATTAATCCTTTACTTATCCCGTGCTGTTTTATGATGAGGTGCTAATTGCCAGAGACTGCAGTTTCTGGCCCAAAAGGAACTTAGGCAGATCAGCTACAGTAGCAAAGTGACTTAAACTTAAGATAAACATTTTCTTACTATACAGGAACAGTAAGTATCATAAGACCAAGTCTTACCCCACTGGAGCGCCTCCCCCTCAACTGCCACAAGAATCACCAAGAAGAAAGAAGACACTGGAGCTGGCCCCCAGCAGACACGACTATGGGCTCACATCACTCCAGCTTTGTTATACCCCGAGAGCTCAGTCTGAAACCCATTTGGAAGCTGGGACCAAATAGAATGGGAATATAGAAAATCTGGAGGTAAGACCCCTGAGATCTCAACACAGACCTACAGTAAGCTGTAAGGGTAGGAGGCCCCAGGGAGTTAGGAAGGATTTTCTAAGTAGGCTGTCCTTCAGTCTGTAACAGGTGTCAGCTGACTCAATTTTTCAACTGCATCCCAGACAGTATCTCCGGTGCTCAGGCAGGAGTCTACACAGGACTACACAGTACTCAGTCCATGTTCCAGGAGTGAGAGAGTAGCAGGCAAGTTTCAAGATGTGACCATGAGCATCATTAGAGCCCCAATTCCTTCTTTCCTTTCTGCTCTTATCTACCACAGAGTAAAACTTCCTGTATTAAAGTCTATAGAGGGAAAACAAAATGCTCCAAGAACCGCAGGGCCGCACTGGCATCTTACGCACATTTTTAATGAATAAACAGAGAGCAGTCTAAACTAGAGAAGGAAGAAGTAAATGTATCTTCTCATGACAGGAGGGGATGATCCTCAGAGCAGCAACAGGAAATAAGGGTACACTCTCCTGAAGTAACCAGAGTGGGCACACGCTCCTGAAGTAGCCAGAGCGGGCACACGCTCCTGAAGTAACCAGAGTGGGCACACGCTCCTGAAGTAACCAGAGTGGGCACATGTTACTGAAGTAACCAGAGCGGGCACACTCTCCTGAAGAAACCAGAGTGGGCACACTCTCCTGAAGTAACCAGAGTGGGCACACGCTCCTGAAGTAACCAGAGTGGGCACACGCTCCTGAAGTAACCAGAGCGGGCACACGCTCCTGAAGTAACCAGAGTGGGTACACTCTCCTGAAGTAACCAGAGCGGGCACATGTTACTGAAGTAACCAGAGCGGGCACACTCTCCTGAAGAAACCAGAGTGGGCACTCTCTCCTGAAGTAACCAGAGTGGGCACACTCTCCTGAAGTAACCAAAGTGGGCACACGTTACTGAAGTAACCAGAATGGGCACACGCTCCTGAAGTAACCAGAGTGGGCACACGTTACTGAAGTAACCAGAGTGGGCACACGTTACTGAAGTAACCAGAGTGGGCACACGCTCCTGAAGTAGCCAGAGC
Source organism: Rattus norvegicus (assembly GCF_021556685.1). NCBI lineage: Eukaryota > Metazoa > Chordata > Mammalia > Rodentia > Muridae > Rattus > Rattus norvegicus. Next base: position 128,739,606 of record NC_141538.1, read on the forward strand.
GGGCACATGCTCCTGAAGTAACCAAAGTGGGCACATGCTCCTGAAGTAACCAAAGTGGGCACATGCTCCTGAAGTAACCAGAGCAGGCACATGCTCCTGAAGTAACCAGAGCAGGCACACGTTACTGAAGTAACCAGAGTGAGCACACTCTCCTGAAGTAACCAGAGCGGGCACACGCTCCTGAAGTAACCAGAATGAGGAGCACACTCTCCTGAAGTAACCAGAATGAGGAGCACACTCTCCTGAAGTAACCAGAGTAGGCACACGTTACTGAAGTAGCCAGAGCGGGCACATGCTCCTGAAGTAACCAAAGTGGGCACATGCTCCTGAAGTAGCCAGAGTGGGCACACTCTCCTGAAGTAACCAGAGCAGGCACATGCTCCTGAAGTAACCAGAGCAGGCACATGCTCCTGAAGTAACCAGAGCGGGCACACGTTACTGAAGTAACCAGAGCGGGCACACTCTCCTGAAGTAACCAGAATGAGGAGCACACTCTCCTGAAGTAACCAGAGTAGGCACACGTTACTGAAGTAACCAGAGCAGGCACACGCTCCTGAAGTAGAGTGGGCACACGTTACTGAAGTAACCAGAGCGGGCACACTCTCCTGAAGTAGCCAGAGCGGGCACACGCTCCTGAAGTAACCAGAGCGGGCACACGTTACTGAAGTAACCAGAGTGGGCACACGCTCCTGAAGTAACCAGAGTGGGCACACGTTACTGAAGTAACCAGAGCGGGCACACGCTCCTGAAGTAACCAGAGCGGGCACACACTCCTGAAGTAGCCAGAGCGGGCACACGCTCCTGAAGTAGCCAGAGTGGGTACACTCTCCTGAAGTAACCAGAGTGAGGAGCACACTCTCCTGAAGTAACCAGAGCGGGCACATGCTCCTGAAGCAGCCAGAGCGGGCACACGTTACTGAAGTAACCAGAGTGGGTACACATTACTGAAGTAGCCAGAGTGGGCACACGTTACTGAAGTAACCAGAGCGGGCACATGCTCCTGAAGTAACCAGAGTGGGCACACGCTCCTGAAGCAGCCAGAGCGGGCACACGTTACTGAAGTAACCAGAGTGGGCACACATTACTGAAGTAGCCAGAGTGGGCACACGTTACTGAAGTAACCAGAGCGGGCACACGTTACTGAAGTAACCAGAGTGGGCAGCACATTGATCATTCTATAGAAGCTGCAGAGACAGCGTAAGGGTTAACCACCGAGGGATGGGTAGGGAGGAGAGGGGTCATGTCCAGGAAATGTTAACATGCCTTTCTTACCAGCATTGTAAGACAGTCAGAAAATCGAAAACTGGCCTTGATTTCATTATCTCATCTAAGCTGTATTCATCTTGGAACTGGGAATACCTAAACAAGAGATAAGTAGTTATAAAAGTGAAGAAGCAACTGAAAGACAGGCAGATCTCTGAGTTGTAGGCCAGCCTAGTCTACAAAGTGAGATCGGGGACAGCCAGGGTTACACAGAGAAACCCTGCCCCCACCCCCCGCCAAAAAAAAAAAAAAGAAAGAAAGAAGACAGACATAGAACTGTGACTTTTTTATGCTCAGAAACAAAAGGCAAAATAAATCCAATTCCATTCTTTATAACTCACCCAGTCCATGATATTTTATTGGCAAAAGAAAATGACCAAATACGTACATGGAATTGCTTTTATTCTAATTATGTGGCATCAATTCTGTTCCCAATGGAGCCCTTTCCCCCAGAAAATACTGAGTTCATGCTATGAACCACCAATAAGCATTCAGAGATTGTTGATTGACAATAACCTGAATACATCTGATATCATTTACTTTTAGGATATGAACAATTATATTGTTTTTCCAGAATAAGTTAATAATGCTAAAGAGAATGAAATTCATCTCAGTTATAAACTTAATATGCATTTTACAATTGATTTTGCTGTGCAAAGAAATGAACCTAGGACCTCACATATGCTAATCGTTAACCTACATTATCGACCCCAATTAAAAATTTTAATACCTATCTCTCTAATTCTTATTTTAAAAAATCATTAAAACCAGGTGGGAAAAACCATGCCTATAATCCCAGTACTTAGGAATCTGATGCAGAATGATCTCCATAAATTGGAGGCTAGCCAGGGTTAGTCCCAAACTGTGACACTCCTATCAAAAGGAGGAGAGAGAGAGAGAGAAAGAAGAAGAAGAAGAAGAAGGAGGAGGAGGAGGAAGAGGAGGAGGAGGAGGAGGAGGAGGAGGAGGAAGGGGAAGAGGAGGGGGAGGAGGAGGGGGAGGGAGAGGAGGGGGAGGAGGAGGAGGGGGAGGAGGAGAACCACCACTAGGCTGTAATGATACTTTAAGTATAAATAAGCCGGGGGCTGGAGAGGTGGCTCAGTGGTTAAGAGCACCGGCTGCTCTTCCAGAGGTCCTGAGTTCAATTCCCAGCAACCACATGGTGGCTCACAACCATCTATAATGAGATCCAATGCCCTCTTCTGGTGTATCTGAAGACAGCTACAGTGTACTTATATATAATAAATGAATAAATCTTTTAAAAAAAAGTATAAATAAGCCACAAACTAGAATGGCAAAATAAGCCAAGATTTGGGTACAAGTCTTACTTTTATAAAATAAATAAATAAACACCCAAGTTAATATCCTGAGATCTTACATTTGTTTTCCAAGAATAAATTGCATATCATACAGTAGGGCACACCAGATTTTTGTGTCATGCCTCTGAAATACTTACGGGTTATTAACTGAGTGTTTATGATTTTTCCATCCAATTTTTGCAAAGTGTTCAACCTTTGTTCCTGCAGAGAGAACAAATATCAACGTGCTGTTTCCTGTAGCTCATTACCCCACATGTCACATTGGAATTCAGTGTTTGACTAAATATCTCCATAGTTTCTCTTGCACTGATATCAGGGTCGAAGACAGTGACCATTCATATACTTTGTTATAATTAGACTTGAGTGAGACATATGAGATGTAAACAGTTCAAACTGTCTATCCTATTATAATTAAGATTCAGTTTCAAAAACTAGAAAATACAGCCTGGAGCCATAGTGCCTAGCTGGAGAGTATTGCCAACAGTGATCCGGTGTCTGCCAGACATTCCCAAGTCTGGAGTGGGTGGGCATGCCAATCACGTCCACCATGGCCTGATAAACAATCCCAGCAACTTCCCTTTATGACACAGCAGAAGGGTCTTTAGAAAAGTTATATCCAGTAAATTATGCATGCTTTCTAGATACGGGTGGTGTTGTTTGGTTGTGTTGTGTTGTGTTTTGAGACAGGGTCTCATTGTTTAGCCTTTGGTTGGCCTGGAACTCAGCAAGTAGCATATGATAGTTTTGAACTCACAGAGCTCTGCCTGCCTCTGGCTCCCAGGTCTGGGATTGAGGGCGTGCACCACCATTGCCCAATCTGGAATAGGTCCCATTCTGAGGTTTTATTTATGTACAGACTCAGGTGCTGTAACAGTGTGATGCAATTACCAGAAAAACAGTGGCCAAGTGCAGGACTCGCAGTTTTTGAGTGGTGCCAAACACCGGTAATCCCAACACACAGGAAGAGGAACAAGGAGGACCAAGAGGTTAAGCCTGGACTACATTGAACCTTATCTCAAAAAGATACAACAGGAAAGATGCTGGGGTACATGCCTTTAATGCCAGTACCCAGGAGGCAGAAGCAGGTTGCCAGTTTGAGCCAGCCTGGTCTACACTTTCAAATTCCAGGTTAGCCAAGGCTACACAATGAGATCCTGTCTCAAAATAAAGACTGTGGGTAAAAACTATAGGAAAAGAGATTTGAAGGGCTGTTGTTGTTGTTGTTGTTGTTGTTGTTGTTGTTGTTGTTGTTGTTGTTGTTGTTTTTGGTTTGGTTTGAGGTATTTGATTGGTTGTTTTTGCTTTATTTTGTTTTCGAGACAAGGCTTTCCATAGCCTCACACATATAAAAGGCCATCTCCTAGAAAAGGATCCTGCGGCGTAGTTCTCTTACCATCTATTTCCTAAGCCTGATACTATAGCCAAATGGTAGATGACCACTAGCTCTGAACTGCCAATTAATTCTTAATGGATATTGCCATGCATAGAAGAAAATACCTGTAATCTCAGCACTTGTGGGTGGAGAAAGGAAGATTAAGAGTTCAAGGTCGGGGCTGGGGATTTGGCTCAGTGGTAGAGCGCTTGCCTAGCAAGCGCAAGGCCCTGGGTTCGGTCCCCAGCTCCGAAAGAAATAGAAAAAAAAAAAAAAAGAGTTCAAGGTCATCCTCAATTACATAAATCTCCCACCCTCAAATGTTCCCCTTTTAAAAAAAAAGAATTTTGGCTGTTCAAAGAATATACTTAGTATAAAAAGATTCCAACCTCCTAGAATGAAATTATAAAACCACAACCATCTGCTGAGTCCAACGAGTTAAGTTAAAGACGAGGTAGTCCATGCCTGTAAGTGCAGGGCTTGGGAGGGAGAGCCAACCAAGCAAGCGGCCTGCATGAATTCCAGGCCAGCCTGGGCTACACAATGAGCTCTAGGCCAGCCCAGGCTACACTGTACAACCTTCTGACAAACAAAAACAAATTCAACTCTTTCAAATTTTAGACTAGAAAAATTATTAAGCCATTTCCAGTAATATAAACCTTAAGGGAGCATATGAGTTTAAAAATACACCAGTAACATGATTTCTAAGGCCAACGGAAGCTGCTACATCTGTCTCTGTAACCTCCAAAAATAATACAAACAAAAGGAAAAGCGCGAGTGTGTGGTACCATATAATCAGGAAAAGCAGGAGAACGGTGGTACCCAAACCTCAGAGTCTGTAAGTTAAGAAAAAGAACAGACTAATGCAAAAAAGGGCCAAATCCCAACCACAAACCTTGGGGTAATAAGAACAGCCAGAGGAAAAGCAGCAGACAGAGGACAGGGGCCAATGGCGGCCCACAGTCCTCCAGCAATGACACCCTCCCCAGGTGTGAGCACGCAGAGAAAAATGTCCCTATATTAGAGATAAAGGGCTTTTAAAAACTTCCATGTATTTGTGTGTGCATGCATGTGCATGATATTTATATGTGCTGCATGGGCACTGGGGATTTGACTCAGGCCCTCATGCTTGCACAGCAAGTGCTCTTCCCAGACCCCTAGAAATAAAAGTTTAAATTGTAAATGTTATTTTTAATCAGTTAATAAATAGGGACATTACTTTTTAGGGTCATAATCAAGCTGATCAGAAAAAAAGCTAAGTAAAACAGACAATTGACTGGAGAAATAGAGATTACTAAATTTGATCCCATTACAAATAAAATATTTAGCCTAAAAGAAATACAGAAAACTAAGTTGAGGATGTCTATCAGTGGGCAGGGGTCTTGCATCACATGCAGGAGGCCCTGGGTTCAATCATGAGCAAAAATGGGATGTGGTGACACAAGCCTGTTTGCAGCACCCAGGAAGGAGGTGACGAAGGGAGGACTAGGCATTCGAGGTCATCCTCAGCTACTTAAGAGTCAGAGGCCAGCCTCAGTGGGCTACATTAACCTTGGATGGGGGCGGGGGTGCAGAAATGGGGGGATGGAGGAAGAAAAGCAGAAAGAACAAAGGACAAACAGACGAAAAGGACACACAGACAATCACTGGACAACTACCCACCCCCCAAAACTCTGACTCAGTGTCACACAATTCTACCACATCTATAAAGAGCATGTGGTTCCCATACTCCATAGAAATTAAAAGTAAAAACCAATCTTTTATGAGGCCAGTCTAAATCTAAAGCCCAGAAGACCCAGGGGCCCAGTGATAGAGCACTTGACTAGCACAGGCCCAGGACCCAGCAACACAGGATATAAAGTAAACCTCTGTGTGACTTCAATGTGGCGAATGAAGACTGACTATTCAAAAACAAAATAACACCCAAACTGGGTAAGCATAACCAAAAAGAGGGAGGGAGTCTCCATTACAGCAGTGCATGGTGGCACACGCCTGTAACGTAGACACTTAAGAGACAGGGGTAGGAGGACAAGGAGTTCAAGGCCAGCCTGGATATACAGAGTTCAGATCAGCCTGTGCTTCATGAGACCCCGTCTCCAAAATAATGGAAGCAAGCCAGGTGTGGCAGCTCACTCCTTTAAAACTAGCACTCAGGAGGCAGAAGCAGAGCAGGCCGATCTCTGAGTTTGAGGTCAGCCTGGGCTACAAAGAGGAGCTCTGTTTTGAAGAAAAACAAAAACAGAAATAAACAGAACATTGAAAAATAAACCGTAGGAGGCTGGAGAGGTGGCTCAGCAGTTAAGAGCACTGGTTCCTCTTGCAGAGGACCTGGGCTCAATTCCCAGCACCTACATGGCTGTTTGCAACTCCAGTTTCAGGGGATCTACTGCCCTCTTCTGGTCTCTGTGGACACCAGGTATGTGAGTGGTGCAAAGACATGCACGCAAGCAAAATAGCCATGCACATCAAAAGTAAGTTTTTTTTTTCTTTAATTCAAAGTGAACAAAATTATGAAGGGCTCTTAGGGCAAAAGGGGGATCATTTGTGAGACAGTTAATGAAGCTGGAAACAAGGCGTGAAGGTTGGTAACAGTACCGTGTCAGCACTAACTAATTTTTCTCTTGAAGCAGGGAGAGCTTGAGGTCTTGCTATGTATGGTGTCTGGGCTGGCTTTGGAGGTCTGGCCTCAAGCAGGTCCCCTGCAACAGCTCAGACACACACATCACTCTACTTGATCTGATATTAATTTCTTGATTTTGATTATTAAATATTTGATTTGATATACAATATATGTACTATATTGATTTGTTTGTTATAATTTGCCATGAAAGCCTGTAACTTACTCATTTTTAGGCAGGGTGTGTAGCTCTGGCTACTCTGGAATTCGCTGTGCAGATCAGACTGGGATTAAAGGTAGATGCCACTACTCTTGGCCTGCTCTTATACAGAAATACAGAGGAAGATACCCAAAAAAGCATAGCAAAATATAAATGATTCTAGAAAGAAAGGTATTAGGAATATTTTGTGCACCATTGTCATTAAGTCTGAAATTATTTCAGAACAAAAGTGAAAACATGCCAGTGATGGTGGCTCATGCCTTTTAACCCAGCACTCGGGGAGCAGAGCCAGGTGGATCTCTGTGAGTTCGAGGCCAGTCTGGTCTACAGAGAGAGTTACTGTGCAGAGAAACCCTGTCTCATAAATAAATAAATAAATAAATAAATAAATAAATAAATAAATAAATAAATAAATAAATGTGAAAACCATCGGAGCGACAACTTCACAAGTCTAAAAGTGAGTCATACTATCTTTCAAACCAATAATCTCTCGACTGACCGTGAAGAATTTCAGTGTTTAAGCTACTGGGTCAGGGAGACAGCTCAGTGGGTATAAGAGATTGCCACACAAGACTCATGAACTGAGTTTGATATGCAGAACCTAGTTTTAAAAATCTAGATGTAGTAGCACATATCTGTAATCAGAGTGGACCTGTGGAGAGAGATGGGAGACGGGAGAATCATCCATAAGCCCAGGGACCACTCTCCTGGAGTAGGAGTATACAGTGCAGGGCAAAAGAAGAGACACCCTGCCTTGACAAGGAGGCGGGTAAGATCCGACTCCCAAAAGCTGCCCTCCCACCTCCACACACATATGAATAATAATAATAATAACAACAACAACAACAAAATTGTAATCTGGTCACATTCATTTTCTATAATGTGAGGAAACTTAAAAGCTTTTATGACATTCGCACAATTTGTTGCAAAAGTCTTTATAACTTTATTTGCAAAATAGTTTTTTGTGTTTTTGTTTTGTTTTGTTTTTTTTTCTTTTTTTCGGAGCTAGGGACTGAACCCAGGGCCTTGCGCTTGCTAGGCAAGTGCTCTACCACTGAGCTAAATCCCCAACCCCGCAAAATAGAGTTTTTAAAAACCCACCCAAGCTGCTCACTTAACCCAGCACTCTACTGAAGAATCAGAGTTACTGACAGGCTTCTACACACAGTGCTATAATATCAACCACATGTAAACACCCTCCATACGCTGCAGGTAAACCCAGAAGGGAAGAGAAACTGCTAGGTTCCATGCCCACCAGCAACTTGTGACAGTCTGACTTGCCCCTACTAGGCCTACAGCACTACCAAGCCTAATGTAACTGGAGAATGGGTTATTATCAGTGTGGCTTTCACGTCTTCCTGCTATTATAGTTAAGATGAAAGCCAGTCTGCTGGACTCCACATCTCTAGTGCTGTACGGGACGAGCAGCAGAGCCGGTGTGAGCAAAGTCCTGCAGTCACCTGTCAGTACCCATAAACACAACTACATAAACAACTGAAAAAGACTCTCCTTGCTACACAGTGACAGTTACTGACTTCACAGTCAGGAATCGGCTTGTCTCACAGGATCTCCACAGATTTTAAGCCCTCATCCGTAACATTATCAAAGGGCCTCAAAGATATTCCTAATTCCTTCCCTCTGAAATTCTTTTTTTTTTTTTTTTTTTTTTTTTGGTTCTTTTTTTCAGAGCTGGGGACCGAACCAAGGGCCTTGCGCTTCCTAGGCAAGCGCTCTACCACTGAGCTAAATCCCCAACCCCTCCCTCTGAAATTCTAATGCTGAAGTCTGGCCTCAATGACTAGGAGATGGGGCCTCTACAGGAGGGAGGCAGTGAACAAAATCCTGATGTCCTGACCAACATCCCATGCTGAAATCTTAACTGTGAAGCCATCTCTCCAGTCCTCCCATGCTGAAATCTAATCCCTAAGGTGCTAGCTTCTGGAGCAGGGACTTCATGAACAGGGTTAGTGTCCTTACAAAAGAAATCGTGGAGGGGGTCTGCGAATGTAGCTCAGTTGGTAGTGTGCTGGTGTAGCCCCAGATTCAATCCCCAGCATCCAGGTAGTGGGTGTCAGCTACTTGTAAGGTCAGTTCCAGAGGCTCTCATGCCCTCTTCTGGCCTCCAAGGGCACTAGGCATGCATGTGCTACACAGGCAAACACCATACCCATAAAATATGAAAAGAAATCTTTTCAAAAATACTTTATATCTTAAACATCCCATATGTCCTTAACATATGTCCTTCCACATGTCCTTAACATATGTCTTTAACATATGTCCTTCCACATGTCCTTAACATATGTCCTTCCACATGTCCTTAACATATGTCCTTCCACATATCCTTAACAAATACCTATTATTTCTTATTGCATGAACATAACTAGTAATAAGCCTGAAAGGTGGTGTTTCTGATGTTATTTTGAGGCAGGATCTCACTAAACATGCTTGGCTGACCTGGAACTCATTATGTGGACCAACCTGGCCTTGAACTCAAGGAGATCCAAATACCTTGGTGCTGAAATTAGCATGGGTCATCACGCCCAGCCTCTAAAGAAGTGATTCTTAACCTTCCTACTGCTGTGACCCTTTAATACAGTTTGTCCTGGTATTGTGACCACCCCCCCAAGCATAAAATTATTTTGCTGCTACTTTATAACTGTAATTTTGCTACTGTTATGAATCATAATGTAAATATGTAACATGCAGAATAGTCTTAGGTGACCCCCTAGGAAAGGTTGACCTCCCCCAAGGGGCTGAGACCCACAGGCTGAGAACCACTGCCTTAAAGGCTATTTCATTAACATACCATATGTTTCCATATGTTCTTTCCCAGCACTCCCAAACAGCTGAGGAGCAAATGGACAGGCAGACATTCCATACTTATTGATCAAGACGTCAATATGTTTTTCCAGTGGATTTGACCGATCTGAATACTTAAAGAGAAAAATAGAATTTAATGGGCAGCTGATATAAACATGTCTCTGGCAGCTTACACTATTGTCAAGACATTTGCTTATCCTGAGAGCACAGCAAACAAAATGATCAATGTGAATAAAATCATCAAGAAATATTTTGTAGCAGGAAAATATGAAAATATGGGTATAGTGGCCCATCCCACTACTTGGGAGGTAGAGGCAGAAGGGTCAAGAGTTTAAGAGTAGCCTTAGTTCCATAGCAAGTTAGAGGCCAGTTTGGAACATGCAGGACCCTGTCTCTCTCTCTCTCTACATACATACATACATACATACATACATACATACATCATACATTCATATATACACACATCATACATATGTACATGCATATATAAATCATATATGCATGCATACATACATCATACATACATACATACATACATACATACATACATACATACATGCTTAAATCTAATCCCCAAGGTGCTAGTTTCAGGAGCAGGGCCTTCATGAGCAGGGTTGGTGTCCTTACAAAAGATGTCGAGGAGGGGGTCTGTGATTATAAGTATATGTTGAGATTTGGTCTGTTGCTATGTATTGTAATGCTAAACTCTGTACCAGAAGGTCTAGGCCTATGAGTAAATTCTCACGTTTACAAGCTTTTGTTGTCAAAACTTGTTCCTTGGTTGAAAACTATCAGTTAAATAAAATTGGCAACATCCAGCTACTGGATTAGAGGTGGGAGGGTTTGAGTTATCTGGTGGGGTGGAGTGAAAGGGAGAGGGAGAGATCATGAGGAGGAGAGAAGTTGCCTTGGGGGAGGTGAGTCATGAAAACTTGGCCATGAGGCTGGCCAATCGGAGTGAAGAGCATCTCGGATGGAACATGGCAAGTCATAACGGGGTTATTGATGGGGACGTAGATTCTAGTAACCTAGATTCTAATATTATTAATATTCTAATAAAATATTAGATTGTGTGCCTTTTACCTGGGAACTGAATGATCCAAGGCAGGACAGAAACCCCAATTTTTAGATTAAACATTTACTATAACAAACTTGAATATATTTTTATTTACTTATAAAACATATTGGCATTCATTTCAAAAAGTAATCAATGTACAAATGGGAGATATTTTACTTTTTAGAGGCAGGGTGAGCCCTGGCTGTCCTGCAACGCACTGTGTAGAGATGGGGTGGCTTCAAACTCACAGAGCTCTGTCTGCCTCTGCCTCTTGAGTTATATTCTTCTAGCAAAGTCTTCAAAATACTGTGCATATTTTATACTCATGACGCGTCCCAATCTATAAATAAATTTTCATTGGGAATACCTAATGCTCATTGCACTTATATTTCACAGAATCATAGTTGTAAAACAGATTTACAGGCCCAAGTTATCCCAAATACACCCAAAAGTTTTCCAATAATGGAACAGTATTCATTTAACCTTAAATTGATTAGAATTAAATTAAAAATTCAGTTCCTCAGCTGTACTCAATAGTAAAATGTGCCAACAGCCCCCTGCCAGGACCAGCCACTGCAACTAGTTCTCCCAATAAAGCAAGTATTCCTTAAAAGCATGTTTATTGGGGTTGGGGATTTAGCTCAGTGGTAGAGCGCTTGCCTAGGAAGCGCAAGGCCCTGGGTTCGATCCCCAGCTCCGAAAAAAAGAACAACAAAAAAAAAAAAGCATGTTTATTTGATGTGTGGGGTGGGGGAGAATGTTCATGAGCACACATGCCTTACCTTAAGATCACCCTCAGACCAAAAGGCTTGACAACCCGCAGAGCCAACCATCAGACTCTCCTACCTGCTCAAAAGAGTGACCCCTGTCTCTGTGAGAGTGACTGTTGACTGTATGCACAGCATACCTACAGGATGTGGAAAGTTGTACTCATGATCTGAAGGAGGTAAATCAGACAAACAGAAAACAGAATCGAGGCCAAGCAGGAGGCGGAGCCTCAGCCACAGAGACCCACAAAGGCGCTGGACAGAAACAGTACATTGTTTTTCTTACAGTAACAAGGAACTTGCCAGGAGAGAAGTTCAAGATCAAGCTCAACTACAAAGTGAGTTTGAGGCTACTCTGGGCTTCATGAGACCCCATAATAATAAAATAAAATTTCAGATCATGGGCTGGAGATATGGCTCAGCAGTTTAGAGCATTTGCTACTCTTTCAGAGAACTCAAACTCTGTTACCTGCCACATTGTGAAAACCAATAACTCCAAACCCAGAGACCTCATACCCTCTTAAGGCCTCTGAGGAGCCCAAACACATGTAGAATACAATCACTCAGACACACACACATACACACAGAGACAGACAGACACACATACACATACACACACAGACACACACAGATACACACACAGACACAGACACACACACACACAGACACACACAGACACACACATACACATACACACACATACACACACAGACACACACAGATACACACACAGACACACACACACACAGACACACACATACACACACACACAGACACACACACATACACAGGCACACACACACAGAGACATACAGACACACACACAGACACACACACAGACACACACACACACACACAGACATACACACACACAGACACACACACAGACACACATACACACACAGACACACACAGATACACACACACAGACACACACACACAGACATACACACACACAGACTCACACAGATACACACACACACAGACACACACACACACAGACGTACACACACACAGACACACAGACACACACACAGACACACACAGATACACACACAGACACAGACACACACACACACAGACACACACATACACACACACAGACACACACACATACACAGGCACACACACACAGAGACATACAGACACACACACAGACACACACACACAGACATACACACACACAGACACACACACAGACACACACACATACACAGGCACACACACACACAGAGACATACAGACACACACACACAGACACACACACACACACAGACACACACACACACAGACACACACAGAGGCATATGCATGTACACACAAAGAAATAAAAGCATATAAATCTTAAAATATATGTATTTTTAAACACCAAATCAATTTTTATGTTGCTTACTAACTGACTTGATTTATAGTGGTCAGATAGACAATATTCTCATAATGTTAAAATAATTCCAAAATAACAATAAATTACTTACTTTGGTACCAAGGGATCCCTTTTCCATCTTCTCAAACCCAAGAGCTAACACACAATTTGCTAAACCTTTAAAAAAATGTAAATATTTTAAAAATTTTAATTTTCAGGCACCCCACAAAAATACTATTAAATTTTAAAGTTATTATACATTTTTAACATTTTAAATTTTATTATTTTAATTAAAATATAAAAGGGGATTCTCAAAAGAATTGTATTAGGAGAAAAAGGACATCGAAAAAATTATGTTAAAGTTCAAATGCAGAACAAAACATTATTACACTATCAAAGATTTTCTTTTAAAAAAAAAGAAAGAACTGCTGGGGGATGCAGCTCGGTGGTAAAGCCTGTGCGTATCAGACTGGGAGGTCTGAGTTCAGTCACCAGCATTAAGAGGGGGAGGAAGGGAGGGAGGGAGGAAGTGGAGGGAGAGGGAAGGAGGGAAGAGTGGAGGGAGGAGGGAGGGCATCAACTTGATCAAACAGTAAAATGACAAAGTTCCAAGAAGAGGTTAAAGGGCATCAGCTTGAGCTGTAAGACTACAAACCCCAAAACCCAGGGGCAGTAGAACAATTATCAAATCAGTAGACTGCAAGAAGGCCCAATAAGAGGCCCAGGGTATTTGGAAATGGAGACTCTGATATGGGTGAATACATACTTTGTACAGATATAAATGTAGACATATATACACAGGAAGATCTGTGCACAAATGCTTGTGGCAGTAATTACTGATAACAGCCAAAAAAAAGGAAAAGAAGAAACAACAGCATCCATCAAACAATGGACATATATTCAAAATATAGCTTAGCCATGAAGCAGAATGCTACGTGGCCGTAAACAGGAATAGATGGTGACCCATGCTGTAAGAATGAACGTTTAAACAGGAAGTTAAATGAAAGAGGTGGCAAAGGTCATGTGTCATGTGGTGCATCACATGAGGCCACCGATGGAGCAGATGAGCTCACAGTCAAGCAAGCAGCAGTGGTGAGGACCAGAATGTGAATGAGGCAGGAGACTGCTGATGGGTTTCTGGAGCCTGTGATCTTACCCCTTGAAACATTACTGGTGACAAAATGTTCTAAAACCCACAACCATGCTGGCTGCATTTATGACTACAGCTCATCAGGGCAAACTTCATGCCTGGGAACTTTATTTCAGTAAAGCCTTGGGAGGCAGTGGGGATACGCTGCCTGGTCCAGTGTTTGCCTGGCATCCTCAAGGCCCCTGGTTTCATTACTAATACCACAAAAACAAATAATAAAAGCTTTCTAAAAAAAGATTTATTTATTTATGTATTTATTTATTATATATAAGTACACTGTCACTGTCTTCGGACACACCAGAAGAGGGCATCGGATCCCATTGCAGATGGTTGTGAGCCACCATGTGGTTGCTGGGAATTGAGCTCAGGACCTCTGGGAGAGCAGTTCAGTCAATGCTCTCAACTGCTGAGTCATCTCTCCAGCCCAATACAAGTTTTTTTAAAGCCATACATTATATATGGTCATTTGCTATTAAGCAATCTCTTCTCTGAGCAAACCCAGAGAAGTGATTGAAAGGGAACATTTACCCCATACTTATTTAAGAACGTGGGACAAGGATCAACAAGATGTCTCTGCAGGTTAAGGTACTTGCCATCAAGCCTGACAGTCTGAGTCCAGTCCCCAGGAACCACATGGTGAAAGAGGAGAACCAACTTCTACAAGCTGTCCTCTGGCCTCGGTGTATGTGTCTTGCTGAGTGTGGACACAGATAAATAAATAGGTAGGTAGACAGATACATAGATACATATATAGATACTGCCTTAGTCAGGGTTTCTATTCCTGCGCAAACACCATGACCAAGAAGCAGGTTGGGGAGGAAAGGGGTTTATTCAGCTTACACTTCCACATTGCTGTTCATCACCACAGGAAGTCAGGACTGGAACTCACACAGGTCAGGAAGCAGGAGCTGATGCAGAGGCCATGGGGGGATGTTTCTTACTGGCTTGCTTTCCCTGGCTTGCTCAGCTTGCTCTCTTATAGAACCCAAGACCACCAGGGATGTCACCACCCACAATGGGCCGGGTCCTCCCCCTTGATCAGTAGTTGAGAAAATCCCTTACAACTGGGCCTTATGGAGGCATTTCCTCAATGGAGGCTCCTTTCTCTGTGATAATTTCAGCTTGTGTCAAGTTGACACACAGAACCAGCCAGTACATATACATACATAGATATTTTTAAAAATTTTTTAAAAGAACATTAGAGCAATAAGCAAGCATGAAGGACTGGAGAGAAAGCTCGGTGTTTAAGGACACTGGTTGCCCTTCCGGAGGACCCAGGTTCAATTCCCAGCACCCACATGATGGCTCACAACCATCTGTGACTCCAGTTCCAGGAGATCTGATTCCCTTTTCCAGCTCTGCAGTCACAGAATGTGGTACACAGACACAGATGCAGACAAAACACCCACACACGTAAGTGACTGTAAGACATTAATGATGAAGCACACCTTACCTCCCTGAACCAGTTGCTGGGCCATAAACAAAGCAGTAGAACCGGTAGAGCAGTTATTGTTGACATTAATGATAGGGATGCCAGTCAGCCCCAGGCTGTGATAGATGGCCCTCTGCCCGCAGGTGGATTCACCTACAGAGAAACATAAAACCTGAACACCCAAGGTGTAAACATACAGGAGCTGCAGGGCAGCGCGCCCACGCTGTATTTCCTTCACTGTTACAGCTGGCCCTAGTGTCCTGCACAGTCAGGACAGTGGTGCACCTTGACCTCTGAGTCAGAAACAGTCACAGCACTGACTGTCCCCTATGGTGCAAACAGAAGATGCACTCATAACAAAAGTTTGTTTGCACTTTCTTCCTTTTTCAAGACAGGGTTTCAGTAGCTCAGGGTGGCCTGGTGCTCATAGCAGTCCTCCTGCCGTAGCCTCCTGAGAGCTGAGATTCCAGGCCTGGACATCACATGGGGCAGTGCAGCATGCACTTTTGATGACTTCCTGCCTCCTCCTGCGTTAGCCAGGACTGGAGTCTGCACTGTGTCCCTGAGCACGACCTTACACTTTCTTTACATGATATAGAGGTGGAGAGGGGAATAAACGGGTAGGTAATAGCAAAGCATTCACTCTGGCAGAGTGGTGTGATACAGGGAATGATGGCTCATGGACACTGCATCCAGGCCTTAGAGGAAAATGTGACCCACACTGTACAAACACAACTTTCCCTCTCACAAGGCAGGAGGATTGCTGGGACAGCAAGATGACGGAAGCTGAGGTGCAGCCTCACCAGGAGTCTTCTACATAAATGCAAGGCTCACTGGTCTCCCTGGCAATATGCATTCTACACATTATGCCCCAGTAAGTCTATGCCTAGGCTTCTCCTGTTACCCTGAAGAGTATAGGAAATATATGAAGGCCACGCACAAAGATTCATTATAATATTATAAATATGATGCCATATAATTACTGTACTTTCCTAATAACTAAAAATATTAAAGAACTTTGAATGTCTAAAAACAGGATATCTTTATTTCTAACTAATAAACTTGTAGCTTCGATGCTAAAATACAGTATGATTGCCAAAAAGTAGCAGTGGGCTGAGGAAATGACTTGTCAAGAATGTAAAAGACCCCAGGTTCAATCTCCAGTACTTAAAGGGGGCTAGGGTATGAGAATAGGTAGATATGAGACTACAAACTCTCCTCCTCTTCATCCTCTTCCTCCTCTCCTCCCTTTTCCTCCTCCTTCCTCTTCCTCTTCCTCCCTCTCCATCCTCTTCATCCTCCTTCCCCTCTTTCTTTTTCTTCCTCCTCCTTCCTCATCCTCCTCTTCTTCCTTTTCTTCCTCCTCCTCCTCCCCCTCCTCCTCTTCTTCTCCCTCTTCTTCCTCCTCTTCACCCTCTTCTTCCTCTTCTTCCTCCTCCTCCTCTTCCTCTTCCTCCCCCTCCCCCCCTCCTCCTCCTTTCTCAGGTCTCACTATGTAGCCCTGGCTGTTCAGGAACTCACTCTGTAGTCCAGGCTGGACTTGAACTCAGAGATCTGCCTGCCCCTACCTCCTGAGTGCTGGGACTAAAGGTATGTGCTGGACTAAGAAATATTTTTCTAAGTGCCAACTGAGCCATATTGCCAAGTTTCAAAACCATGATTTTAATTTGTCTGCTGCTTTGATAACACAGCAATGACAAGAACAATCAGACTGAGCCAACAACACACAAAGGTGACCTCTGGGTCCTGTCCCACGGGTTAACATTTGCTTATGCAGTTGCTGTGAGACCTTCCGCGCACAGGTTTAGAGGATTCTGTTTACTACATACCGTACACATAGCCAACGCACGCCTGCTCCACTGCGGAGTAAGGGATCTGCGCGTCCGCCAATGCCTTCTGGCCTGTGGAAACAAACGGAGGCGTTTGTCAAAAACCACTTGACACGGACGGCTTCAGGGGAGCCGAAATTCCACTTAGAGCTTCCTCAGATTCCATTTACTTCTTTATCGCTTGTTCAGCTCAAAAGACGAAGTGGCTCCCAAATCTTCGTAGCCCTCCCCTTCTTTCTCTAAGCTGTCACATCACTTTTTTGTTATCTTCCTTCTCATAGCAGGTGGAGACAACCACGCCCATTTTATGTGGTGCGGGGGTGGGGCATAGGGGAGGATGCTAAACTCAGAGCAGCAGAACCTAAGCGACCCCACCCCTGAGCTACCTCCCAGTTGGAGCCTAACCAAAAGCCTTGAAGCTGCTTTCCCACCTGCTTGTTATTTGGACTCCTTGTTGCAGTCATTTCTTTAGACAGAGTTGGGCTGGCCTATAAATTACGATGCAGTCCACACTGGCACTGAGTCAGGGCAAATCTGCCTCAGCCTCCCAAATACTGGGATTCATGTGTGTGCTACCACCCATCTCTTCCATCTCCTTAAGAGCAACGTCCTTGTCCCGTTCACCTCCACATCCCCACACTTCTAGGGGAGCAAAACGGGAAAGAATGCCATTGCTGGACACAGTTAGGGAGTGTGGGACATTCCTGGTACACTCCTTTAATCCCAGAATCTGGGAACCAGAGGGAGGTGAACCTCTGGGAGGTCAAGGGCAGTCTGGTCTACAGAGTGGGTTCTGGGGCAGCGAGAGCTTCAATAATAGAGACCCTGTCTCAAAACAAAACAAAAACTGAGGTGCCCATTCATAAAGCGAGGATCAGTTGGCCATCTTGTCTGTGGAACAAGAACGGAGATTTGGAAGCTGGGGTGTAACTAGCATGTACCAGGCCCTGGATTTGATCCCCAGTGGCCCATAAACTAGGTACAGCTACATATTCCTGTAATCCCAATACCCAGGGAGGTGAAGGCAAGAGAACCAAAAGTTTAGGGCCATCCTCAGCTACACAGTAAGTTTGAGGCCAACTTAGGATACAAAAACAAACACACAAGAAAAGAAGCAGTCTCGGATTCTGTCCGTGATATTCCAAATGTAAAGTTGTCAAAAGTCTTTAAAAGTGTTCACAGTCACTATTCCATTAATCAGACTGCTACCTTCAAAAATAAAAAAAGACAAGACCAAGTATTTCTTTATCAATATGTTCACCAAGTTACTCTGAAATAAGAACTTAGGAACACAAGTCTCTAAAAATACTATAGTATAAATATAATAAAATGTTGTATAAAAATTAAAATTTCCTAAATAACTCTAAATAAGGCTTGAAATGCCTCACAATAAAGTTAGTCTTAAAGGTAGGATGCAAAACAGGGGTTCAAGGTCAGCCTGGTCTACAAAAGGTTGCTTGTGTAAAGTTTCTATTAATGAAAAACTAGGGGCTAGGGACGTAGTTCAGTGGTAGAATGCACGATGCCCCAGGTCCAATGGTCCAATCCATAGTATAATATATTAACTAAAAAAAAGAAAAGAAAAAAGAAAAGCAGGGTGGTGCTGGTGGCTCCTACCTTTAATCCCTGCAAGTGGATCTCTGTGAGTTCGTAGCCAGACTACAAAGTAAGTTCCAGGATAGCCTAGGCTACATGGAGAAACCCTGCCTCAAAAATCAAAATCAGAGAGAGAGAGAGATCAAAATCAGAGAGAGGGGGGAAGGAAAGAAAAAATGAAGAAAGGAAGAGAAAAGAAAAAAAAAGAAAGGAAGGAAGAAAGGAAAGAAGGAAGAAAGAAGCAAAGAAAACAGGAAGCTGGGCAGTCGACTGGATTTCATATTACTAGCTAGTCTGCATGGCTAATTCAAACTTCATAACTTCATCTCAACACTGCAGGCTTATGTTCAAAATATTATATTCATGTGTTACTAAAGAAATCGTAGTTTTCCTTCTTTCTGTTTGCTGTTACTTGGGGCTGGGATCGCATGTGGACAGAGCTGGTCTTGATTTCTGATGGTCCTGCCTCCACCTCCCAAGCACTGGAATTATCCACCGCCATAGCCGGTAATTAAATAAATGGTTTAATTAAATAAATAAAATGATTTTACTGATGCAACATCTACATTTTGCACTGGGCACACAGCAGGGTCATCATGGAAGTGGAAATCAGCATAGCCATCCAAGGACTAACCACAGGCACTCCTCTGGGGCTGCCTAGCAATAAGCTAACAGGAACTGGCAGAAGCTCCCTAGGAGGATGGTGCCTAGCAACTTCTCAAGGAGTTATTATTTATTTAGTTATTTTGAGCGTGCAAAGAGTTCCAGTTCATCCCCTTTTTGAGAAAAAGAAAACAATGTAAATCTCTGGGCTGGAACTCAGGCGTATGAGTCCCAGCTCACAGGTCTTATTGACACGGGTCTTCTCAGTACCAGTTCACACTAGAATAAACAATAACAAAGTGTAGCATCTCATTTAGTAGTGCCTCAGCCTAGTGAGAGAAAGAACACTCTCTAGGTTAGTTCAGCAAAACGGGAAGAAGGGCCAGGCGATGGTGATGCAAGCCTTTAATCCCAGCACTCAGGGCAGAAGAAGATGGATCCCTGTGAGTCTGAGGCCAGATTGATCTTCATTGAGAGTTCCAGGATAGCCAGGAGTACACAGAGAAACAGAGAAACTCTCTCTCGGGGGCGGGGGGGGCAGGGGTAAATAAATGGAGAGAGGAAAAAGCATCATTCAAGTTTTCAGCGACATTTTGAATGTGAGCACCCCTTTTCCAGTTTTAAGTCCAGGGAACACACACTAGAATTAAGCTATCTACTTCATGGTTGTCTTACTTAGGGTTTTACCGCTGTGAACAGACACCATGACCAAGGCAACTCTTAAAAAGAACATTTAATTGGGGCTGGCTTACAGGTTCAGAGGTTCAGTCCATTATCATAAAGATGGGAACATGGCAGCATCCAGGCAGGCATGGTTCAGGAGACGCTTGAGAGTTCTACATCTTCATCTGAAGGCTGCTAGCAGAATACTGGCTTCTAGGCAGCTAGGATGAGGGTCTTAAAGCCCACGCCTTCTAATAGTGCCACTCCCTGGGCTGAGTATATACAAACCATGGCAGTGGTTGTGGTGGTTTGGACGAGAATGGCCCCCAAAGGCTCATGAATTTGAATGTTTGGTTCCAGTTGGTGGACTGTTCAGGAAGGATTTGGAGATATGGCAATGTCAAAGGAGGTGTCACTAGGGGTGGGCTTTGAGGTTTCAAAAGTTAGCCCTCTCCCTACCTGCTGCCTGTGGATCAGGATGTAAGCCGTCAGTTACTGCTCCAGCTCCTGCCCATCTGTGGCCATGCTCCCCGCTCGCCGGATGGACTCACCCTCTGAAATTCTAAGCAAGCTGCCAGTGAAGTGTTTTATTTTATACATTGGTCTGGACATGGTGTCTCTTCGTTACGATAGAACAGTAACTGAGACAATGACCCTCTTTTTCTTTTCTCGGCTGCCTTTACCATTCTGACCAAAAGCAACCTAGGGAAGGGAAGGGTTTATTTATTTGGCTTAAACGTCATCTCACAGTCTATCACTGAGAGAAATCAGGGCAGGAACGCAAAGACAGAAACAATGGAGGACCACTGCAGGATTCTTGTGTCTTGTTCATAGGCTCGGGCTTAGCCAGGACTACTCCCCAAGGAATGGGGTCACTCACAGTGTGCTGGGCCTTCCTACTACATCCCTAACAGCCGGTCTCCCAGAGACATGACCAGTGACAATCCCTCAACTGAGACTCCTTTTTCAGGTGACTCTAGGCTGTGTCGAGTTGAGAGTTAAAGCTGAGTAGACGATATCCCAACACACAGCTTTTTTTTTTTTTTTAAGATTTATTTATTTTATATATGTGAGTTTTCAGACACACCAGAAGAGGGCATCGGATCCCATTATAAGATGGTTGTGAGCCACCAGGTGGTTGCTGGGAATTGAACTCAGGACCTCTGAGCCATCTCTCCAGCCTGAGTAGATGATATCCCAACACACAGCTTAGTAACACACGAAAGGAAGTGATGCTGCCTGGTCTAGCTGTGAGAATGCCCACCTGCCTTCCCTCCCCTTCCCACTGCACCATGGACAAGCCCCATGGGAGTTCTTCCCCACAACTGTTTCTTTTTGTGCTTGCAAGGCCACTCTACTCATGGAAAAAGCACAAGCCACACAATAAGATATTAGGTATTCAAAACATGATGATTGTTTTTCCCTATTACCTGCTTCTTTTGCCAAATCAGGATAGTCTCTTGAATTCTCACCTCCAGGCTTCATGAACTGGAACACAGAGAGGATGATAAGTAGAAACAGGAATTGAGGGTTATATTTGTTTGTTTTTACAACAGAATCACAAAAAAATCATTCAGTTATTCACTCATAAAAACACTGTCACTGGGTCATCCCACAGAGCCATATTTCTGTTATTCCTGTTGATATCTGGTTTAACAAGAAACAGATTCATAGCTGATACTTATTCCCATCTGTAGTTCAATTTTAGTTTTACATTGTATTGGTTAAAGCCTACGCAATAAATCTATGAAGTAAGTCTGCATGGCACAGACATGCAATTAGAAATGTAAATATTTAAATGTTCTTTCATTTAAAAAAAAAGTTCATGTCTGTGTGTGCTGTGCAGGACTTACACCCCTTTGATTCCACTACTCAGGAGGCAGAGAAAAGGAGGCAGATCTCTGTGAGTTCTAGGCCAAGTTTCAGGCCAGCTAAGACTACACAGTGAGGCCCTGTCTCAAAAACAAAAAAGACAACCAAACAAAAACAACAAGAAAACAGGGCTTTGACGTGTGGTGGTTTTGCCACTGAGCCACATTCCCTGTTGTGGATATCTCTGTTTAACACTAAATAAAGCTTTAAAAGTAGAAAGAATTTGAAGATCAATTGTGATGTGGAATCTGAAACTGTACCAACAAACCCTTCATAAAGAACTGAAGAGTTGGACTGGAGAGATGGCTCAGCGGTTAAGAGCACTGACTGCTCTTCCAGAGGTCCTGAGTTCAATTCCCAGCAACCACATGGTGGCTCACAGCCATCTGTAATGGGATCTGATGTCCTCTTCTGGTGTGTCTGAAGAAAGCAATAGTGTACTCACATACATAAAATAAATTTTTTTTTAAAAAAAGGAGAGGATTAAAAAAAAAAAGAACTGAAGAATTGTTATTGTTACACAGTGAGTTGGAGGCCAGATCCTGTCTAAAAGTAAAACAAAATTTAAAAATTAGTAATTCGGGGAGATGGGAGGCAACATTTGGGATACAAATAATAAAATAATTCATTAAAAATTTTTAATTAGTAATTCTAGCCAGGTGTGGTGGTACACACCTTTAACCCCAGCACTCAGGAGCAGAGGCAGGCAGATCTCTATGAGTTCAAGGCTTTCCTGGTCTACCTAATCAATTCCAGGACAGCCAGGGCTATGTGGTGAGACCCTGTCTCAAAAAACAACCAAAACATCAGTAACTCTATGAGTTACACATCTCTTGCACATTTTTTTCTTTTTTTTTAAAGATTTATTTTATTTATTATATATATAAGTACACTGTAGCTGTCTTCAGATACACCAGAAGGGGGCATCAGATCCCATTACAGATAGTTGTGAGCCACCATGTGGTTGCTGGGAATTGAACTCATGACCTCTGGAAGAGCAGTCGGGTGCTCTTAACCACTGAGCCATCTCTCCAGCCCTCTCTTGCACATTTTAATAAAAATTCTCAACCTCACCTTTGTTAATGTCAACACTTACCTCATTAACGATGTTTTCTTATTTTAGTGAGAACTTGACTAGCAGATACAAGACTCCTAGGAACTTGAATTTTATCATTGATAATAACTACAGCTAGGTGATAGTTTCCACTCTATTTGCCAGTTTTAAAGGAGACAGGTAGGTTCACCAATGTCCTACAAAGACTTGCTTTTAAGATTTAGTCATGTCATGGGGTTTTGATCTATTACCATGTTATCCTGTCTAAAGGTCAAATGGTTGGACTGGGAAAGTGGCCTAGCTGGAAAACTGTCTTGCGTAAGGCCCGCTGTGGTCATCTCTTAATGACTCTAGACCTGAGGAGACAGATCACAGGAGGTCACCTTGGTGAGTCAGAGATGAGAGAGAGATACCATGAGAGAATGACACAGACGAGGTGCCTGAAGAATGGTCCCTGAGGTTGTCCTCTAGCCTTTCACACATGCACGCCTACATACAAGCTCAACTGTCCTAGTCTAAGTTGGCGCCTGAATCTTGACATAACCCAAAGGGGTTCTGATTTCTTCACAACTGATTATTACAAAATTCTTCAGACTTATCTTGATAAGTCATCTCATCTAGATTTTGTAATTTCTCCAATCGACCATATACATAGATAGATAGATAGATAGATAGATAGATAGATAGATAGATAGATAGAGATAGATAGATAAAGATTCTTCAGGGGTTAAAGGCCTGGGAGCCTGGAGGTATAACTCAATTGGCAGAATATCTAACATGCATGAAGCCTTGGGTTCCATCTCCAGGACCCCAGAAACAGGACATGATAGCACACATCTGTAATCTGAATATTCAGGAGGTCGAGGCAGTAGGTTTACAAGTTCAAAGTCATCCACAGCTACATAGTGAGTGGCTTTGAGGCCAGAAGGGATTAAGTAAGACCCCCACCTCCAGAAAAAAATAAAGATATTTCAGGACCTCAGTCTTAGCATCTAGAATACCACTGATGGAGATACTGTTTCTAGGCCTCTTCGTGTGGCCGTGCTGGGAATACGTTTAACAGATGAAAAATCTCACATATTCACATCACCACTTCCCACTCCACTTCAGTACTGCGTGCAGTCACTGTTGGTTGCTGGTTGGTTGGTTGGTTGGTTGGATTTTTGAAACAGGGCCTCTCATGTCCTCAGGCTGCCTTCAAACTTCCTATCCTCAAAGCTTAGGATCTTATTCAGTGTTATAGCATTTCCCTGGCATGCTTAAGGCACTGGATTTGATTCTTAGGACCAGCAAAACATTTTAAAATGATAACAAAGTTTCAACAGGGCTGGCAAGATGGTTTAGCAGGTAAAGGTGCTTGCCATGTAAGCCTGGTGATCTAGATTCCTCAATACCCGAAAGACAATGGAAGGACAAAATCAACTCCACAAAGTCGTCATCCGAGCTCAGCATGCTCGCCACTGCGTGTACACACATGTACACAAATGTGTACACATCTACACACATGTACACACACACACACACACACACACACACACACACACACACACAAAACCTTTTTAAATGTTATTTAATGCTATTTAAGGTTCCTGAGCATGGGTGAGGCTCATCACCTGCTAAGTTTCACCATAAGACAGTGTCATAACAAGCTGACTTTTCTCCTGGAATCATTTCAAATAAATTTCCCAACCTCTGCCAGGAAGGTAGTGTATGTTTGGCTGTGTTTTTGAAGAACAAAGCTAGGCAGTACCACATGGAGAATTTGAACTAATTCCCTTCTTTTTGTGACAGTTGGGTTTTGTTTGTTTTTGAGATGATTCTGTTACCATCTGCAGAGAGCTAGGATGCCACCACACCCGGCTTCTCTCCACTGTTAATACTTTCTGGCCTCTCCCCCACAGTTTATGCCCCAGTGTGCATGGTTTCGCACTGTTTTAATGATACTTGGGGAAAAAAAACAAGAGATAAGTTCATTTTTTTTCCAATCTTCCACGCTTAACTAAACATGCCAAATTATCCTCTTTTTCCTCTTTCTTCTTTTTTGTTTATGTGGGTTTTTAAAAATCTGTCTTTAATCCCAGTACTCGGGAGGCAGAGGCAGACAGATCTCTGTGAGTTCAAGGCCAGCCCGGTCTACAGAGGGAGTTGGGAGTTCCAGGACAGCCAAGGCTACACAGTGAGACCCTATCTCAAAAAAAAAAAAAAAAAGAAAGAAAGAAAAACAGGAAAAAAACAATAAATAAATAAATATTTTATTTATAAAAATTACATTATATATAATACAAATATTATATTTGTAAAATAAATGTATCTTTGGTTTATTAGTGTGTATGTGTGTCTATACTGTGTAGGGGGCACACTCGGGCTGCAGGACACATGGGGAGGGCAGAGGACGTAAGAGTTAGCTCGCTCACATTGTATGAGGCCCAGGGACCAAACTCAGGCTGCCAAGCCTAATGGGAGGCTCTTTTACCTACTGGTCATCTTGCCGGCCCTTGATCCTACATAAGACAGGTTGGCTGTGAATTGCTATGTAAACTTGAGGACAGCCTTGAACTTCTGATTCTCCTGTCTCCACCCTCTG
Organism: Rattus norvegicus; assembly: GCF_021556685.1. Taxonomy (NCBI): domain Eukaryota; kingdom Metazoa; phylum Chordata; class Mammalia; order Rodentia; family Muridae; genus Rattus; species Rattus norvegicus. Next base: position 128,765,187 of record NC_141538.1, read on the forward strand.
AATGTTGAAACTCTGAGCACACATCGCCATGCCTGATCTATGCAGACTGCGGATGGAACTCAGGGCTCCAGGCATGTTTGGCAAGTGTTTACCAAGTGAGTCACATCCCCAGCCCCATCTTGCTTTTTGCTTTTATTCATTTTTGTCACGGTGACCCTCAATATAACACAGCACATGTACTGCATACATGCTTAAATCATGAAACTGTCTTTAATTCCTTTCCTCTTCCCTACAGAATACTAATGCCCCCTTCACCTCAACCTCCCAACTGGAAAAAATTAAACATGCCTTTTGTCTTTCTAATTTTTTAAACATTTATTTATTTATTATGTATACATCATACAGCTTTCTGCCTGCATGTATGCCTGCAGGCCAGAAGAGGGCACCAGACCTGATTATAGATGGTTGTGAGCCACCATGTGGTTGCTGGGAATTGAACTCAGACCTCTGGAAGAGCAGTCAGTGCTCTTAACCTCTGACCCATCTCTCCAGCCCACCTTTTGTTTTTCTAGAAACTATGCTTTTTCTACACAGTCCATATAAACAGATATTAAACAACCAATGGGAGGTTCTTTAAAAAGGAACAACAAACTAGCAGGGCATGGGAGAAGGAGACACCTGTAAGTTCAGCAGTAGAGAAGTTTGAGAGGCTGAATCAAAAGTTTAAAACTAGCCAGGGCCATATAAGATAATGTTTAAAAAAAAATCTAAGGAATATTTTTTAAATTTTTAGGGGTTGGGGATTTAGCTCAGTGGTAGAGCGCTTGCCTAGCAAGTGCAAGGCTCTGGGTTCAGTCCCCAGCACTGGAAAAAAAAAAAAAAAGAAAAGAAAAAAAATTTTACTGCCCACCTACTTATATCAGAAGCTCCCCTCTGAGAAACAGGTGGATGCTCTTTAAGTTGATCAACTTTTCTATTTACATGTTTTGAGTGAATTATATGTTTCCCCCTACTACTAAGATAATATAAAATGTAAGGTTTTTTCTTTTTACAGTAAAAAAAGAAAAAGATTCTTTGCAGTGACTCTTACACAAAGTACACCCATCTAATATCAATCAACTAGCACTCAGTGTCTTTCGGCAGGAGTGATTATCATTGTGGTTGTGAATAATTGTGGTACCCACCCTGTAGCAATACATTAGGAGAATATAGTCATCTAAACAAAGAATTCCAGCACATCAAAGTAAATTAGAGTTTTCAAGGCTCTGCGAGAAAGCCGAGATAATGAAGGGTTTTCTGGAAGGTAAGATCTGAACTGCCCTTTAAGAGTAAAAAGATACCAGAGCTTCCAGGGACTAAGCCACTACCTAAAGACTGACCCTGGACTCTGACCTCATAGGCAGCAATGAATATCCTAGTAAGAGCACCAGTGGAAGGGGAAGCCCTTGGTCCTGCTAAGACTGAACCCCAGGTGAACGTGATTGTTGGGGGGAGGGCGGCAATGGGGGGGAGGATGGGGAGGGGAACACCCATAAAGAAGGGGAGGGGGAGGGATTAGGGGGATGTTGGCCCGGAAACCGGGAAAGGGAATAACACTCGAAATGTAAATAAGAAATACTCAAGTTAATTTTTAAAAAAAAGTGTACAAAGATACTAACCAGGGAAAGTGAGCTGGTGCAATTAGTGCCACTAGATGCAAAACTGCTGAAGATTAAGACAGAGATACAGGTAACCTGGCATTACTAGAACACAGAGAAGAGTCAGAGTATTGGGAGAAAAGACTATGGAAGCTTCTGGTTGCCTTAGACCTAGAGAAACAGAAATATGGTCAGAGGATCAAGGTAACCTGTACCTGTGTTAAGAGCTGAGCGTCCTTAGCTCCCAACTAAAACCCACTGCCACACCTGATGCTATCTGAGAAAAGCACTTAAAGCCACTACAGAGCTGGTGACATTCACAATGTCTTCTTTCTCTCAGATAGCCTGGCCTCTGTCCAAGCTCCAAACGTTTTTTGTTTGTTTGTTTCGTTTGTCAGTTTGGTTTGGTTTGGTTTGTGAAACAAGGTCTTGCAACATAGTCCTCTTATGACCCCAAACTCGCAGCAATTCTCCTGGCTGCATCTCCTAATAATCACCACTAGAGATGTGAGCCACCCGGCCGGCCTAGCTCGGGATTTAGAATCTAAGGAAGTGTGAGTAAGATGTGTGTTGTGCTGGGGGATCCTTCAAAGACTAAACAGCTAGAAAAGGCAAACAAGAAGGAGAAGAAAAAAAGGTGAGAAATTGCGACCCTATTGATAGCATCATACAGCCTCCAGTCGTCTCTCTGGGTAGAAGAGACAGCAGAGCAGACTGTGACCTTCCCCCCTGCCGTGCTTCCCAGTCACCTCGGACTGCTAGGAATAACAGAGGCAGATCTCACGCCTCTCACAGCTGTTTACCTTGGTCATGCCAACTCCCACCACGAACACCCGGCGCAGGCGCGGAGAGTTCAACGCGACTGAAGGCATGGCTCTAGCAGCAAAGAGAACAACCTCCTACAGACTGAAGCTTTGCAGAACCAGAGCCGGTTTAGGTCTACTTATCCCAGCCCCAGGCGTCAGGGGCGGGGCCGCGCGTCGGGGGCGGAGCCAAGTTACAGGAAGCTGGCAGGAGGAAGCAGTGTAGGGCATCTACGCATGCTTGGCGATCTTTTAACCTACTGCGTTAGATTCAGGCAGTTTCTCAAGGAGACCTCAGTTTCTGTGCTTCTTCTCTTTACAGTGAGAGAGGGAAGACCTGAAATGGAAGCTCTGGCCTCAGAGGAAACTCAGAAGCCTGTGGAGATTCTTTAGAGTGTTAGAAACGTTCTGTATCTGTGAGGGCAGTTACAACACTCAGTATGTGAGCTAAAGCACAGTGTACACTAATAAAGTCATATGGATAAGATGTCTTTAAAAATTAAGTCAGGGGGTCTGGAGAGATGGCTCAGAGGTTAAGAGCACTGGCTGCTCTTCCAGAAGACCCGGGTTCAATTCCCAGCTCCCACATGGCAGCACGCTCCTGCCTGTAACTCCAGTTCCAGGGGATCAGACACCCTCACACAGACATACATGCCGGCAAGACATATAAAATATAAAATAAAGATGAATTATCTTTAAAAAAAATTAAGTCAGATCAGGGTTTAGTGGTTGGTTTACGCCTTTTATATTCCCCACTCGAGAGGAGGCAGAGGCAGAGGCAGTCAGATCTCAGAATTTGATACCAGCCTGGTCTGGACAGTGAGAGCTACAGAGAAACCCTGTCTCAAAAACAACAATAATAACAAATAAGTAAATAAATAAATAATAAAGGAACAAACGAAAACCCTCAGCGTGGCAGTGAGCTCCTGTAATCCACTCAGGAGGCAAAAGCAGGTAGATCTCTGTGAATTTTTAGCAGGTCCTCAGACCTTAACACAACTGACACCATGTTAGAGTTACCCTTCTGACCTTAAAACCAGCAAGTAGACCCCAACACCTGCCAAAAATGGTACAAAGACCAAACCCATCAAAGACCTGGTCCATAGTTCCAGGGACCAGGGAAGTCCCTACATGGGCTAATCTTACTTTTCGGTTTCCATAGTTCTGTTTCTTGCTAGTTATGTTTGCTAACTGAAATGTGCTGACCAGAATGTGGGTTTTATGCATAAAAGACAAAGGACCAGGGTCGCATGATTTGGGCAAGTATCCTCTGCAGCCAGGAGCCAGCAATACAGACTTTCTTTTCAGCTTTGAGAGTGTCTGTTTGGACTGGAGAGATGGCTCAATGGTTAAGAGCACTGACTGCTCTTCCGGAGAGCCTGAGTTCAATTCCCAATAACCACACGGTGACTCACAACCATCTGTAATAGGATCTGATGCTCTCTTCTGGTGTGTCTGAAGACAGCTACAGTGTGCTTATATAAATAAAAAAAAATCTTAAAAAAAAAAAAAGAAAAAGAGTGTCTGTATGTTATTCTCTGGTAGATATACCACAAATTCAAGTCCAGCCTTGTGCAGGCTGCAAAGTGAGACCCTGTCTCAAAAAAAAAGATGTAATGCGCGCGCACACGTGTGTGTGTGTGTGTGTGTGTGTGTGTGTGTGTGTGTGTGTGTGTGAAACAGGGTTTCTTTGTGTAGCTTGTTTGTCACTATTTCTTTACTGCCCTTCAGTTGTTCTATCTGTAAATATTGTCCGTGTCAGAATGCTAAACCCCCTGAGCCTCTTTTGATTATGTCTGGCTTATGAATTATTCCTTGTGTGGTGGAGCACACCCTTGATCCTAACACTTGGGAAAGCAGAGGCAGGTGGATATCTGTGAGTTTAAGGCCAGCCTGGTCTACATAGCCTGTCCCAGGACAGCCAAAGCTATGTAGAGAGTCTCTATCTCATAAATAAATAAATAAATAAATAAATAAATAAATAAATAAATAAAATACATCCTTCAATTTAACTGGTTGGAAGTTCTTTTAGTCATAGCCTGCCAATTATTTGTAACTCTAAAATCAACACTTGAGGTGATAAATAGTGTGTTTCCCAAAGTTGTACACTCAGCTGTGGTGGGCTGAGGACACAATCTACCGTCTCAGCACCCACATTGGACACTCACAACTGGGAGTCCAGTTCTATCTGGAAGTCTAGTTCTATGGTACCTGATGCCCTCTTCTGACCTCCATGGGAACTGGGCACACATGTGGTGTACATACATACATGCAGCCAAAATACTCACACACATCAAATAAAAGGATCTTTAAGGGTAGGTATTCATACACTCCGTTTGGCCACCAGAGGAGCTGAGATACAAGCAGGGAGACTGGGGACACGTGTCACATACAGATACAGTGGAGAGCATCCAGGGGGAAGCAGAGCAGGACACCATAAGGTCCTGATACTGAATACTGAGAAGGCTTGGTAAGAACTGAATCCACTGCCGTGGGGTCCCTGCAAGCATCATGAGCTGCCTGAGGTAAGAAACTTCCAGAGTATGATACCAGACCAGTTTATTTTAGACATATTTAAGTACAATATAATTTTGGAAAATGTTTCCTAGTGATGATTATCTCAGTCCCATGTGCACAGTAAAGCTTACTATGTAACTACATCAAAAACTCTTGCAAAGTACCCATGACTCTACAATGAAGGTGGGTTTTATAGCTTAAGGTCTAAGATCTGATGTGGCCTCTGGCTGATAGAGTAGAGCTCAGCAGGCTATATAAAGTACATGTGACATCTCCCCTAAAGATGGATTCTATTGACTGAGAAACAAAACTAAAGAGAAAGGTTTAGGGAGGGAGACTTTGGGAGAAAAGGTCTGGGGAAATCTGGGTGAGGCCTGGCTCTAGAGTTAGCAAAGGTCACCAGAAAATTGACAATATCCACTCACAGGGAGACCCTGCACAAGGAAACAAAGCCACCCTGTGTCATCCCTGTGCCTGGCAAAGACAGATGGTGTTAACAGTGGTGAAACTGCAGAGGACTCTGCTTTGTAAGTGAAAGGACTGAGGAGGAAAGCCAGTGTTGACAAAAAAACAAAAAATAAAAACAACAACAACAACAACAACATGCTCTTACCTCAAAGGGGACAAGAGAGAGAATTCATTCTGGAGAGTAAAATAAAAAACAGCCACTGTCCACAAAAACACAGTTTCAATTACCCCATTTCTGTGTCTTCTAACATGGAAACCGTTTCATAGTGTTTTGTAGTTAAAGAACAAGGCAGAGAAGCAGTGACAGACAGGCTGGCAGGTCTCAGATGCTATCTGAGGGTCAGATCTTACAAAATGAGAACATAACGCTCTTAGGTATATTTGAGGAGATAGCTTATTGAAGATATGAGGGTGAGCACAGCCAGAGGCATCTGGAAGGATCCAGATAGAACATGGCCAGCTGACTGAAGCCCCAGCTTTGGGAGGGTGAGGTTTAGATTAGTGACACTGAGTGAGAAGTGCAGAGAGGGGCAACAGTATAACAAACATAGTAAAAAATGTCGGTTAGACATGTAAAAATAGCTTAGGAACCCCACCACACACAAGGCTGCACCTGACAACCGCAGCCCAGTGACATGACTAAGGATAACCGGACGCAGTCCTAGAACCTCACGATGCCCACTGGACAGTATATAAGCAGAGACCAAGAACAGTGCACATTCAGAGAGACTCCACCTTGATCTGCCCTGAGACCGAGAGTCTCCCCCAAGACTCTGACCCTTGAATCAGAGACTTCTGTTAGAGACTAGGCCTGACCTACAGCTAAGGTGAGCAGGTGAGCAGCCTTTGAGAGATAAGGCTGAGCACATGATTGGGAATTTAGAGTGTGACCATTGTGTGATGATCCTCAGCATAATGAAATATAACCTTTATTATGCTAACTACACACACATACCTCTAGGAGAGCTTCCTGGTCTGCTTTCACCCGTTCATAGTTTGTCATTTGTCCCGGGTATCTTTGAGACCTAACAATATTGTCTTAGGCCTTTGGTGGAGAATAGTGTTTTATTAAGTGTTTATTAAGTTAGTAAATTCCACAGGTTTAGTTATTTGTTTGTTTATTTGGTTGGTTGGTTGGTTTTGTTTGCTTTAGTCCTGGCACTCAGGAGGCAGAGACAGGAAGGTCTCTGAGAGTTTAAGACCAGCCTGGTACAAAGCTCGTTCTAAGACAGCCAGGTCTACACAGAGAAGCCCTGTCTGGAAAAACCAAAACAATAACAATAAAAACAAAAAAAGATTTTAGATCTGACACAGTGGTGACCAAGGACAGCCTCAGAAAATTGTAATTAGATTCCCCACTGTGTGACATTCCCGCACCCCTCCCCATGTCCAGTCGTCCAGCCACCAGCCTTTGCACGCACAGCTTCTTTCCAGGAACTTTCTTTCACGGTAGGAACTTGATCATAGACACACACTGCAAGGGAAACTTAGTGAAGCCTCTCGCCCTTTGCTTGTTTTTAGTTGGCTCTAAAAATCAGTAGTTTGAAGTTGGGAGTGAGTGGTGCACACACCTTTAACTCCAGTGTTCTGGAGGCAGAGGCAGACAGAGCACTCCTTTCCTGAGCTGGGGAGATGGCTCAGTGGGTAGAGCACTTATGCTGCAGGCCTGAGGACCATATTTAGATCTCTAGCACCTACATAAGAGCACAGCAGGCACAGAAGCCTGCCTGTACTCTGCTACTCAGGAGATCTCCTGACTTGCTAGACTAGGGAATCAGGAGAGCTCCCAATTCAGAGCAACCCTGCCTCAATAAATAAAGATAAGAACAATTGAGGAAGACGTCTTCTGGTTTCTAAACACATGTATGCACCCACACCCTTGCAAACAGGCACATGCACAGAAATTCACACCACACACACACACACACACACACACACACACACACACACACAGCCACTTCTTTCAAATGTCACCCATTAGCATCTCACTCTTGGCTGCAGATTTCACCCTTGACTGAAACACCCACTGCTTTAAAGCTACAGCTTCTCACTATGTCCTCCTGGTCCATAGAAAAAGATGTCTTCTGTATGTTAGGTGTCAACACAGGCAACGCAGCTCTCATCTCAAAGAGAATAAGAGGTAGTTTGTTCTAGAACAGAACTTGAGGCACCATGGCCCAGAAAACATGATGCTAAGTTAGCCCAGGTCCCATCTTCCCTATGGAATTAGCTTCAGGATGTGCTACAGTAAGGGAAAACAAAATCCTAAGCTAAGTGCTGAAAGCCTGGCTGAACTGAGACTTCCTCGCAGGCCTGGATGAAAGGACAAAGGGAACCTAGTTCTGATCCTTGCCTAATCTTGGCAAGGTCTAGTGTGGAGTTTAGGATTCTACTTCCGGGGAAGTTGGCTTTCCCCTGAAGAGACCGGACTTATCAGTCCCAAGACTACAGCGTGCCGTTCTCCCACACCCTTAAGAAACTCTGTTCCCCTGTGCAACATTGCCTGCTTAGCACTTACCTTTCTGCCCACTTTGTCCCACTGCTCCCCTACTAACAGTGTATAAGAGACCTGGTACTTAATAACCTTCTTGCGTGAGCCATCGCTTGTGTAAGCCCTCCTGATCCCAAACCTTCCTATCTCCTCCTTTGTTTTCTCACTCCATGCTCTCCTTAGAGATCTCCTTAGAGATCTCCTTGGAGATTGTTAAATAATGACCTGATGGCCCAGGTCAATCAAAGCAAGTTTAAAAACATTGGTGGAGACATCAGAAAGGAAGTTAGAGAACGATGGGCCAATCTCTCCTACAGGCTTCACACACCGATTTGGGTTGGTAAAAGGTAATGATCTGCTAAGTTAATAGGTTCCAAAGGATTTTGTATTTTGGTTTTTGTTTTGTTTTTTTGTCTTGAGGGGGGTGTTTTTGTTTTGTTTTGTCATCTGTTTTACCTATTTTTTAAAATATTTTTAATATTTATTTTTATTAATTACTTTATTAATTTTTATGTATTGATTGTTTTTATTAATTTATTAATTATTAATTTATTAAATTAACAAATTTATTTTGTGTCTTTGCCTCTGCGACCAGGAATTCCTGGAAATAAGCAGTGTCTGCAAAGACTGATCAGCCGGAGGCTGAAATGTTGGAGGACTGGAGCCTAGTTACCATATCTTGGGCTAGCAGTATTTCTGAGCAGCCATTCCTTGCCCACTTGTGTGTCAGAACTGTGATTAGTAGGTTAAAACAGGGGCTGGAGAGATGGCTCAGTGGTTAAGGCACTGACTGCTCTTCCAGAGGTCCTGAGTTCAATTCCCAGCAACCACATGGTGGCTCACAACTATCTATAATGGGATCTGAACCCTCTTCTGGTGTGTCTAAAAACAGCTACAGTGTACTCATATAACTAAAATATAATTTTAAAAAGGGTTATGGTTGGAAGCTCAGTTCAGCCCAAGCTAGTCAGCCAGGCTGGAACAAAATTCTGGATGCTGATGCCTAGCAGCTTACTGCCAGCTTCTTTAAGCATATGTAACCTGGAAAATATCCAGGTTATAAATATAAAAGGTTATAAATATCTTCCTGTTAAAAGACAACACTGTGTGCTTAATATTTCTGTTTCCCCTGGTGATCAGTGGGCTTAAAGACCTTTGCACTCCCAATAAGAAGGAAAGAGGGAGGTAGGGAGGGAGGGAAGGAAAGAAGGAAAGAAGGAAAGAAGGAAGAAAGGAAGGAAGAAAATGGTAAGAGCTGGCTTAGGAGTCAAAAGTCAAGAATATTCTAGGTTTAAAAAAACAAACCAATCAAACAAGCAAAAAACCAGTAAAATATCCTGAGCAAAAGGCTTCTGGAGACTAGCGTTCCCTTGAGCAATGCTCTTCCTGTCCATTGCTCCTTACTCCTCTACCCCTCCCTTTAAAAGTCCTTTGAAGGACTGGTGAGGCTTTTCAGCCATTAAGCACACTGGCTGCCCTTCCAGAGGAGCCAGATTCTCAGCACCCTCATGGCAGCTAATTTCAGTTCCAGGGGATCTGATGCCACTTTCTGGCCTTCTCCATAACCAGATATGCAAGTGGTGCACAGGCATACATTCAGAAGGAACACTCATACACATAACATTTTTTAATTAAGTTTTTATGGGCACCAGGTTCACGGACACCACCCTGATGATGAAATATGTGGTGGAGAGGTGGGGGAGATGGAAAAGCAGAATGACGAATGCTCTATGGAGAGAAAAGTGAATATGTGATGTTGGTGACAGGTGAGAGACGGGGCTGAGGTTGACATGCTGTCATTGCCCAGTAGGGTCCTCAGGGAGGTGTGTGGACTCAGCCCCCAAACATGCTAACCAGTCTTGGATTACCCTGGCTCTGGGCAACTATGGAGGCTGGAGGTGAGGAAAGTTTCACTTTCTAGATTAAACCTCCTGGAAGGACCACCACGGTCTGTGAGGCCACCAGAAACCATGTTGGTGTTGGTGGTCCATGCTGCTATCCAAAGCCAAGAAAAACCTGAAATCTATGTTGATTTGAGTATAACAGCAACTTTTATTCACGTGTATGAAATGTCACGTCAGAAGCTCACTGCCTCAGTCTGCTTACCTAGACCTAGTCCTGGAAGCTTAACCTCTAATTACAGTCTAATCTAGGCCTAGAGTGCTTTCAGCCTCTGAGGCTTGCAGCTGAATGAGCTCACCCTTTCTTGTTCTTTCTGAACTGTAGCTTGATGGTTCAAGTCAGCTGCTCTGGCTCAAACTCCTCCCCAGGATGACTGATTCAATCTGGCTTCTCTCTCTCTCTCTCTCTCTCTCTCTCTCTCTCTCTCTCTCTCTCTCTCTCTCTCTCAGTTTCTGAATTGCTTTGCTTGGCCTCTGTCTTAGCTAGGGTTTTACTGCTGTGAACAGACACCACAACCAAGGCAACTCTTAAAAGGACAACATTTAATTGGGGCTGGCTTACAAGTTCAGAGGATCTACTCGATTATCATCAAGGCAGGAGCATGACAGCATCCAGGCAGATATGGTGCAGTAGGAGCTGAGACGTCTACATCTTCGTCTGAAGGTAGCTAGGAGAATATTGACTTTCAGGCAGCTAGGATGAAGGTCTTAAAGCCCACACCGACAGTGACACAACTACTCCAACAAGGCCACACCTCCTAATAGTGCCACTCCCTAGGCCAAATGTATCCAAACCATCACAGCCTCATATTAGCGTTGGCCATCTGTTCTAATCTTCTGGCTCCTTCTTAGTATGTCTAGTTCTATCTTCATCTATGTCTAGCTTGTTCTCTCTCTGTAACTTGTCTCTGTATAACTGTCCCAGTAAAACTGCCTCCCTTTTTCTTTCTGCTCTGCCCTCCCCAGTAGCTTCCCTCTCCTCTCTCTTCTCATGAGAGCTGGACAGATCTTATTCTGGTTCGTCACTTTGTCTGCCACTCAATTAGACATCACTTTTCAACCCTGGGTCCTTCTACAAACTAACTTTACCTTCATTATTTGGAATTATCACTGTGTACAAAGGGCATGTCTGTATTCCAGCCAGAGGGATTAAAGGTGTGTCACAACTAGAAACAGGGGTTTTCAGTAAACACAATCTTGGGGTTCACAATGTGAGCAAATATCCTGCAACATGTAAGTGGTCTGTGCTGCTGACTGACGACGTGGTAACGTCCTTGGCTTTGCTGCCTGACTCAGGGGAGGGGTGTGTTGATGTGAATGCCATGAGGCCATGATGAGGCCTGAGGTCCATGCAACTGTTGAGTGGGTCAGTGGTCCAGATAACATGGGCTATGTTGATGTCTGTGGCCAAGTCACCACCAAAGGTTATGAAGATGTCTGTAGTCTGGAATGCTGCCTGAAGCCATGTTGATGTTCTAAGGGCGGTGTTGAGTCGGCCCCACCCCTTGCTGCTGCTGACAGAGGCTTGGGCTGACCAACTCAGCTGCCTACCACACAGGCCCAGAACCAAGGCTTTGAGTTGTCCCACCCTAACATCTACCTCATATACAGTAGGCTACTGTAATGCTCACAGTGGCTTGTCCTGTATAACTATAGCTGGAGGGTCTCTGATTTCAGGAAATTGCAGGATATTCAAAAGGAATCTCAGCAAATGTCCAGTGCTCATGGTGTGACAGAAACCAGAGGCCTCGAACCAAACTAGTGACTCATCGCAATGAACACTGGCAAGTAAGGCTGTTTGGGTAAAAGGATATCCCGCATGACACACCAAAGCTTCCCATGCTAGTACTTCAAATGAATATGTGATAGAGAGGCTAGAAAGATGGGGCAGCTGAGCGGCCCATGACTGGCCCGAGAGCAGGCTGGAGGTGACAGAGGACAAGTTGCTGTCTAAACACTTTTGTTTTGCTTTTCTTTTTATTTTATTTTGTGGGGAAATTGACAAGTGTGGGGGTGGACATGGAAGACTGAGTAATGAGTGGGATTGGGGTTCATGATGTGAAATTCCCAAAGAATAGATTAAAAAAAGAGAGAGAGAGAGAGACTGCTCAGATATAAAGGAACCCAGTCAAACAGCTCCCTGCACCCAAGTCCTGGGGGAGGGAGAGCTAGACCTTCAGACGGGCAAACAAGCCTGGGAAGCCAGAGGAGACAACTCTCTGCCCAAATTTCTGACTCTAGAGGAAAACGCCTAACGCCATCTGGGCCCCCTGTGCACAGGGTCCCGAGCAAAGGTGGGGCAGGCCCTTCTGGTTGCTGCCCTCACAGAGAGCTGAAACCTGGCTCTGAGGAGCAACTCCAGACCCGAGACCAGCGGTAAGACCAACTTTTCTGCTCCAAGTGACCTGTCAGTGGACTCAGGACACACACCCACAGGAACACCTGATGATCAGTAGACAGAAACGACTACCCGCCTGAAAGCAGAACACTCTGTCTCCATAACTGGCCGAAAGAGAACAAGAAAACAGGTCTACAGCACTCCTGACACACAGGCCTATAGGACAGTCTAACCACTATCAGAAATAGCAGAACAAGGTAACACCAGAGACAACATGATGGCAAGAGGCAAGCACAGGAACCCAAGCAACAGAAACCAAGACTACATGGCATCATCGGAGCTCAATTCTCCCACCAAAGCAAACATTGAATATCCAAACACACCAGAAAAGCAAGATCTAGATTTAAAATCACGTTTAATCATGATGATGAAGGACTTCAAGAAAGACATAAAGAATTCCCTTAGAAAAATGCAGGGAAACACAAATAAACAAGCAGAAACCTATAGCGAGGAAATGCAAAAATCCCTGAAAGAATTACAGGAAAAAACAATCAAACAGGTGAAGGAATTAAAGATGGAAATAGAAGCAATAAAGAAAGCACAAAGGGAGACAACCCTAGATATAGAAAACCAAAGGAAGAGACAAGGAGCCATAAATACGAGCATCACCAACAGAATGCAAGAGATAGAAGAGAGAATCTCAGGAGCAGAAGATTCCATAGAAATCATTGACTCAACTGTCAAAGATAATGGAAAATGGAAAAAGATACTGGCCCAAAACATACAGGAAATCCAGGACACAATGAGAAGATCAAACCTAAGGATAATAGGTATAGAAGAGAGTGAAGACACCCAACTCAAAGGACCAATAAATATCTTCAACAAAATCATAGAAGAAAACGTCCCTAATCTAAAGAGATGCCCATAAACATACAAGAAGCCTACAGAATTCCAAATAGATTAGACCAGAAAAGAAACTCCTCCTGTCACATAATAGTCAAAACATCAAATGCACAAAACAAAGAAAGAATATTAAAAGCAGTAAGGGAAAAAGGTCAAGTAACATATAAAGGCAGACCTATCAAAATTACACCAGACTTCTCACCAGAGACTATGAAAGCCAGAAGATCCTAGACACAAATGCCAGCCCAGGTTACTGTATCCAGCAAAACTCTCAATTAACATAGATGGAGAAACCAAGATATTCCATAACAAAACCAAATTTACACAATATCTTTCTACAAATCCAGCCCTACAAAGGATAATAAATGGTAAAGCCCAACACAAAGAGGCAAGCTACACCCTAGAAGAAGCAAGAAACTAATCCTTTTGCAACAAAAAAAGAGAAGACAAGCACACAAACATAATCTCACATCCAAACACGAATATAACAGGAAGCAACAATCACTATTCCTTAATATCTCTCAGCATCAATGGACTCAATTCCCCAATAAAAAGACACAGATCGGGGTTGGGGATTTGGCTCAGTGGTAGAGCACTTGCCTAAGAAGCGCAAGGCCCTGGGTTCGGTCCCCAGCTCCGAAAAAAAAAAAAAAAGACACAGATTAACAAACTGGATATGCAATGAGGACCAACATTTTGCTGCCAACAGGAAACACACCTCAGAGACAAAGACAGACACTACCTCAGAGTAAAAGGCTGGAAAACAACTTTCCAAGCAAGTAGTCTGAAGAAGCAAGCTGGAGCAGCCATTCTAATATTGAATTAAATCGATTTTCAACCAAAAGTCATCAAAAAAGAGAAGGAAGGACACTTCATATTCATCAAAGGAAAAATCCACCAAGATGAACTCTCAATCCTAAATATCAATGCTCCAAATACAAGGGCACCTACATACATAAAAGAAACCTTATTGGGTTGGGGATTTAGCTCAGTGGTAGAGCACTTGCCTAGCAAGCGCAAGGCCCTGGGTTCGGTCCCCAGCTCTGAAAAAAAGAAAAAGAAAAAAAAAACCTTACTAAAGCTCAAAACATACATTGCACCTCACACAATAATAGTAGGAGATTTCAACACCCCACTCTCGTCAATGGACAAATCATGGAAAGAGAAATTAAACAGAGACATAGACAGACTAAGAGAACTCATGAACCAAATGTATTTAACAGATATTGAAAGAACATTCTATCCTAAAACAAAAGGATATACCTTCTTCTCACCACCTCATGGTACTTTCTCCAAAATTGACCACATAATTGGTCATAAAACAGGCCTTAACAGATACAGAAAGATAGAAATAATCCCATGCGTCCTATCAGAGCACCATGGGCTAAAGCTGATCTTCAATAACAATAAGAAAATAATGCCCACATATACATGGAAGTTGAACAATGCTTTACTCAATGTTAACCTGGTCAAGGAATAAATAAAGAAAGAAATTAAAGACTTCTTAGAATTTAATGAAAATGAAGATACAACATACCCAAACATATGGGACACAGTGAAAACTGTGCTAAGAGGAAAACTCATAGCTCTGAGCACCTGCAGAAAGAAACAGGAGAGAGCATATATCAGCAGCTTGACAGCACACCTAAAAGCTCTAGAACAAAAAGAAGCAAACACACCCAGGAGGAATACAAGGCAGAAAATAATCAAACTTAGAGCTGAAATCAACCAAGTAGAAACAAAAAGGACTATACAAAGAATCAACAGAACCAAAAGCTGGTTCTTTGAGAAAATCAACAAGATAGATAAACCCTTAGCCAGACTAGCCAGAGGACACAGAGAGTGTGTCCAAATTAACAAAACCAGAAATGAAAAGGGAGACATAAAAACAGAGTCAGAGGAAATTAAAAAAATCATCAGGGGAGCTGGAGAGATGGCTCAGTGGTTAAGAGCACAGACTACTCTTCCAGAGGTCCTGAGTTCAAATCCCAGTAACCACATGGTGGCTTACAACCATCTGTAATGAGATCTGATGCCCTCTTCTGGTGTGTCTGAAGACAGCTACAGTGTACTTATATATAATAAATTTTAAAAAAGTTTTTAAAAATCATCAGATCCTACTACAAAAGCCTATATTCAACAGATAAACCATTTAAACAACCCCATAACTCCTAAAGAAATAGAAGCAGTCATTAATAGTCTCCCAACCAAAAAGAGCCCAGGTCCAGATGGGTTCAGTGCAGAATTCTATCAGACCTTCATAGAAGACCTCATACCAATACTATCCAAACTATTCCACAAAATTGGAACAGATGGAGTGCTACCAAATTCCTTCTATGAAGCTACAATTATTCATATACCTAAACCACACAAAGACCCAGCAAAGAAAGAGAACTTCAGACCAATTTCCCTTATGAATACCAACTCAAAGATACTCAATAAAATTCTTGCAAACCGAATCCAAGAGCACATCAAAACAATCATCCATCATAATCAAGTAGGCTTCATCCCAGGCATGCAGGGATGGTTTAATATACAGAAACCATCAACGTGATCCATTATATAAACAAACTGAAAGAACAAAACCACATGATCATTTCATTA
Organism: Rattus norvegicus; assembly: GCF_021556685.1. Classification (NCBI taxonomy): domain Eukaryota; kingdom Metazoa; phylum Chordata; class Mammalia; order Rodentia; family Muridae; genus Rattus; species Rattus norvegicus. Next base: position 128,780,789 of record NC_141538.1, read on the forward strand.
GATGCTGAGAAAGCATTTGACAAAATTCAACACCCCTTCATGATAAAAGTCCTGGAAAGAACAGGAATTCAAGGCCCATACCTAAACATAGTAAAAGCCATATACAGCAAACCAGTTGCTAACATTAAACTAAATGGAGAGAAACTTGAAGCAATCCCACTAAAATCAGGGACTAGACAAGGCTGCCCACTCTCTCCCTACTTATTCAATATAGTTCTTGAAGTCCTAGCCAGAGCAATCAGACAACAAAAGGAGCTCAAGGGGATACAGATCGGAAAAGAAGTCAAAATATCACTATTTGCAGATGATATGATAGTATATTTAAGTGATCCCAAAAGTTCCACCAGAGAACTACTAAAGCTGATAAACAACTTCAGCAAAGTGACTGGGTATAAAATTAACTCAAAAAAATCAGTAGCCTTCCTCTACACAAAAGAGAAACAAGCCGAGAAAGAAATTAGGGAAACGACACCCTTCATAATAGACCCAAATAATATAAAGTACCTCGGTGTGACTTTAACCAAGCAAGTAAAAGATCTGTACAATAAGAACTTCAAGACACTGAGGAAAGAAATTGAAGAAGACCTCAGAAGATGGAAAGATCTCCCATGCTCATGGATTGGCAGGATTAATATAGTAAAAAATGGCCATTTTACCAAAAGCGATCTACAGATTCAATGCAATCCCCATCAAAATACCAATCCAATTCTTCAAAGAGTTAGACAGAACAATTTGCAAATTCATCTGGAATAACAAAAAACCCAGGATAGCTAAAGCTATCCTCAACAATAAAAGGACTTCAGGGGGAATCACTATCCCTGAACTCAAGCAGTATTACAGAGCAATAGTGATAAAAACTGCATGGTATTGGTACAGAGACAGACAGATAGACCAATGGAACAGAATTGAAGACCCAGAAATGAACCCACACACCTATGGGCACTTGATTTTTGACAAAGGAGCCAAAACCATCCAATGGAAAAAGGATAGCATTTTCAGCAAATGGTGCTGGTTCAACTGGAGGTCAGCATGTAGAAGAATGCAGATCGATCCATGCTTATCACCCTGTACAAAGCTTAAGTCCAAGTGGATCAAGGACCTCCACATCAAACCAGATACACTCAAACTAATAGAAAAAAAGTGGGGAAGAATTTCAAACACATGGGCACTGGAGAAAATTTCCTGAACAAAACACCAATGGCTTATGCTCTAAGATCAAGAATCGACAAATGGGATCTCATAAAACTGCAAAGCTTCTATAAGGCAAAGGACATTGTTGTTAGGACAAAATGGCAACCAACAGATTGGGAAAAGATCTTTACCAATCCTACAACTGATAGAGGGCTTCTATCCAAAATATACAAAGAACTCATGAAGTTAGACTGCAGGGAGACAAATAACCCTATCAAAAAATGGGGTTCAGAGCTAAACAAAGAATTCACAGCTGAGGAATGTCGAATGGCTGAGAAACACCTAAAGAAATGTTCAACATCTTTAGTCATAAGGGAAATGCAAATCAAAACAACCCTGAGATTTCACCTCACACCAGTGAGAATGGCTAAGATCAAAAACTCAGGTGACAGCAGATGCTGGCGAGGATGCGGAGAAAGAGGAACACTCCTCCACTGTTGGTGGGATTGCAGACTGGTACAACCATTCTGGAAATCAGTCTGGAGGTTCCTCAGAAAATTGGACAATGAACTGCCTGAGGATCCAGCTATACCTCTCTTGGGCATATACCCAAAAGATGCCCCAACATATAAAAAAGACACGTGCTCCACTATGTTCATCACAGCCTTATTTATAATAGCCAGAAGCTGGAAAGAACCCAGATACCCTTCAACAGAGGAATGGATACAGAAAATGTGGTACATCTACACAATGGAATATTACTCAGCTATCAAAAACAATGACTTTATGAAATTCGTAGGCAAATGGTTGGAACTGGAAAATATCATCCTGAGTGAGGTAACCCAATCACAGAAAAACACACATGGTATGCACTCATTGATAAGTGGCTATTAGCCCAAATGCTTGAATTACCCTAGATGCCTAGAACAAATGAAACTCAAGACGGATGATCAAAATGTGAATGCTTCACTCCTTCTTTAAAAGGGGAACAAGAATACACTTGGCAGGGAATAGAGAGGCAAAGATTAAAACAGACACAGAAGGAACACCCATTCAGACCCTGCCCCACATGTGGCCCATACATCTACAGCCATCCATTAGACAAGATGGATGAAGCAAAGAAGTGCAGGCTGACAGGAGCCGGATGTAGATCGCTCCTGAGAGACACAGCCAGAATACAGCAAATACAGAGGCGAATGCCAACAGCAAACCACTGAACTGAGAATAGGACCCCCGTTGAAGGAATCAGAGAAAGAACTGGAAGAGCTTGAAGGGGCTCGAGACCCCATATGTACAACAATGCCAAGCAACCAGAGCTTCCAGGGACTAAGCCACTACCTAAAGACTATACATGGACTGACCCTGGACTCTGACCTCATAGGTAGCAATGAATATCCTAGTAAGCGCACCAGTGGAAGGGGAAGCCCTGGGTCCTGCTAAGACTGAACCCCCAGTGAACTAGATTGTTTTGGGGATTGTGGCAATGGGGGGAGGATGGGAGGGGTACACCCATAAGGAAGGGGAGGGGGGAGGGGGATGTTTGCCCGGAAACGGGGAAAGGGAATAACACTCGAAATGTATATAAGAAATACTCAAGTTAATAAAAAAAAAATCTCTGTAAATGTAACTTTTCACCAGAAGTAATTGTCCTTTCAGAGTCTTACTGCTGAATAAGCACACCCTTTCTAGCTCTCTCTGAACTCTGGATGGCTGGTTCATCCCAGCTGTTCTGGCTTCTCTCAGCTTCTCACTGAATTGCTCTTCTTGGCCTCAAACTAACTCTGGCAATTTGTTCTGATCTTCTGACTGCTTCTTATTCCCTGGCTTCAACTGGCTCTGCACTGCACTGTACTGACTCCCAGCTGACTGTACCAAATCCAATTCTACTTAACCGAACTAATTGAACTGACCTCTGTACTGCTCTTAAATACCCTTTCTCCTGAAAATTTGGTATATCCTATCTCTGATTCATTCTGTCAAATATTTCTCTGATTTGTCACTTTGTCTGCCTCTGAATTAAGCATCACTGTTTGTGATTAAAGGTGTTCCTGTCAGAGGGATAAAAGGTGTATGGCATGTCTGCATTTCAGCTGGATCACAAAGACCTAGAAGATCTTTGGATTAAAATTCCCCTACAAAATTCAAACAAAATTAAGTGGTTCTAATTCACTTGTCCCTAATAGCTAAGAATATTAAGCACAAAGTATTTATTGGCCATTTGTATTTCCTCTTTAGAGAACTCTGTTCAGTTTTTCAACCTGGTTTTTTTGTTTGTTTTGTTTATAATTGGGCTGTTTTCTTGGGGTTTGGAGAGGGGTAGGTGGGGGGTTTAAGATAGGATCTCTGATCGCTGTTCTGGAACTCTCTATGTAAACCAGCCTGGCATTGAACTTACAGAATCTGCTTATCTCTGCCTCCCAAATGAATGATCCATTCTTGTTTAATACTTTAAATAGATTTTTTTTTCTTTAAAAAATTTAGACTTGGGCTGTAGAGATGGCTCAGTAGTTCAGAGAACTGACTGCTCTTCCAGAGGTCCTGAGTTCAAATTCCAGCAACCACATGGTGGCTCACAACCATCTGTAATGGGATCTGAAGCCCTCTTCTGGTGTGTCTGAAGAAAGCTACAGTATATTTACATATAATAAATAAATCTTTAAAATACTTAGATTCTTTTAAATTTTTATTTTATTTGTATAAATGTTTTGCCTGCATGTATACACATGTTCCAGATGTAAGCCTGGAGCCTGGGAGGTCAGAAGAAGGCATCAGATGCCTTGACCATGTCCTAAAGATGGAGTTACAGATGGTTGTGAGCCTCCTTGCAGGTGCTGGAAATTGACCAGGGTCCTCTGTAAGAGCAACAAAATCCTCTTAACTGTTTAACCATCTCTCCAGCTCCTTTATTTATTTTTTATGTCTATATATGGTGTCTTAGTCAGGGTTTCTATTTCTGCACAAAACATCATGACCAAGAAGCAAGCTGGGGAGGAAAGGGTTTACTCAGCTTACACTTCCACATTGCTGTTCATCACCAAAGAAGTCAGGACAGGAACTCAAGCAGGTAAGGAGCTGATGCAAAGGCCATGGAGGGATGTTACTTACTAGCTTGCTTCCCCTGGATTACTCAGCTTGCTTTCTTATAGAACCCAAGACTACCAACCCAGGGACGGCAGCACCCACATTGGGCTCTCCCACCCTTGATCACTAATTAAGAAAATGCCTTACAGGTGGAACTCATGAAGCAATTTCCTCAAGGGAGGCTCCTTTCTTTGTTATAACTCCAGCTTGTGACACACAAAACCAGCCAGTACAATGGATCCCTTGTCAACTTGACACACAAACACATCATTATTAAGCCTCAACTTTATTTTTTTTCTTTCTTTTATTGGATTTTTTTATTTACATTTTAAATGTTATTCTCTTTCCTGGTTTTCTGGAGATAAGCCCCTATCCCATCCCCCTCACCTTCTTCTTTAAGGATGTTCCCCTCCCCATCTGCTCCCTCCCCCTCCCAACATACCCCTACAATGGGCGGGGGGGGGGGGGCAGCCTTGGCAGGATGAAGGGCTTCTCCTTCTATTGGTGCCCAACAAGGCCATCCTCTGCTACATATGCAACCCTTACTTTTCTATTCATCCCCAAGGTTTAAATAACTTTAAAAATCCTACAGTCTTGACAAATTCTTACATATTAAATTGTAATCCCTTTAAAATTTCTAATCTCTTTTAAAGTTCAAAGTCTTTTTACAAATCAAAGTATCTTAACTGTGGGCTCCACTAAAATACTTCCTTTCTTCAAAGAGAGAAAAATATCAGGGCACAATCACCATCAAAAGCAAAATTAAACTCTTACTGTTCAATGTCTGGGATCAACTCATGATCTCTGGACTCCTCCAAGGGCTTGGGTCACTTCTCCAGCTCTGCCCTTTATAGCACACACCTTGTCTTCTAGGCTCCAGATGTCTGTACTCCACTGCTGCTACTGTTCTTGGTGACCATCTCATGGTACTGGTGTCTCCAAAATGCTGCAACTAGGCTTCACCAATAGCCTCTCACAGGCTCTCTTCATGGTGCCAAGCTCAATTTCTTTGCATGACACCTTCAGTCTTGGGCCATCAATTGCAACTGAGGCTGCACTTTTACCAATGGCCTTCCCTGGCTTCTCACAGTGCCCAACCTCAGCTGCTCTTCATGACCCCTTCATGCCTTCAAAACCAGTACCACCTGGGTGACTCTTACCCATTACCAAGTCCAGCCAAAGTATAAGGTACCACCTTAACTTGAAAGAGCCAGAATTGGGGTCAATCTGAGGCCAGTGGGAAAATTCCACCACAAACCTCGAGCACAGAAAGACCCCTCCCTTCCAGGAGGAGTAGAGATAATTTAGTTCCTGGAACAGCTGCAAGCCAAACTGTTGGACAAAGCCACCTATACCTCCCCATTTGACCCCCTTGGAAAGTCCTAGAATGGTCCACTGACCACAAGTCAGTTTGGCGGTCTCTTCACCCCACCAATAGTACCCTGCCTAGTTACCATTGCACAAATCCTACCCCAATTGTTTGAATTCTGCCCCAATTGTTTGCAAGATATATAACTCCCTATTAGAGTCTGCTCAGGGTCATCTTTCTCCAAAAGGGAGTCAACCACAATGTGTTGGAATAAAGCTCCTCTTGCTTTTGCACCAATTACTGCCTCTGTGAGTCTCACTCAAGGGGTCCCGGAAAGAGGTCAGATCATGTAGGATGTCATACAGGTGAAGGCATGTATAAGATAGAACAAGGTCTTTCACTGGACGAAAAGGAAGGATGGGCAGGAGAAAAGTTTTAGAGAAAAGAGGAGACTGGGAGCGAGGCAGAGAAGCCAACTGGAGAACATGGAGGCTGATGTTAAGATTCCTCTCTGCACATTTACAGTAGATATCTTCATCTCAGTCAGCAAAATGTCAGAACCACAGAACCTTCACAATCAAAACAGCATGACCCTGATAAGAGTCTTTAATCTTCCCTCTGAAATTTCACAAGCCAGGCCTCCATCGTTTGCACTGTTCTCAACATTATCTTCCAAGCTCCTGCAGAACATCCCATAGAGCTCTTAACAGCCAATGGCTCTCCTAGCCCAAAGTTCCAAAGTCCTTCAACATTCCTCCCCAAAACATGGTCAGGTTGTCACAGGAATACTCCACTAGGTTGGTACCAATTTGTTTAGTCAGGGTTTTATTGCTGTGAACAGACACCATGACCAATGCAAATTTTATAAAGGACAACATTTAATTGGGGCTGGCTTATAGGTTCAGAGGTTCAGTCCATTATCATCAAGGTGGGAGCATAGCAGCATCCAGGCAGCAATGGTGCAGGAGAAGCTGAGAATTCTACATCTTCATCTGAAGAAAGCCAGGAACAGACTGGGCATCCTCAGGCAGCTAGGAGTAGGATCTCCAAGCCCACCCCACCCCCCACCATGGCACACTTCCTCCAACAAGGCCACACTTTCTAATAGTGCCATTGCCTGGGCCGAGCATATGCAAACCACCATATATGGGTCTGCATGAAAGTCTGTGCACTACTATTGTGATACTATTGCTAGGGAGATATGAGCAAATGTCTATTTACTCCATAGTGAACCAATGACAGGCCAAAGTAAGGACACCACTTTCAAAGTCCAACTTGATAAAGCAATGGTTTTAATGGGGTTACTCACAAGAGTAATGAGTAGAGGGGTGCTTACAATAGTAGAAATGACTCAAGGACACTGTGGAGAGCTTTTTGGGGCCACTTGGTAGGAATTTGACATTGGGTCATGACAAGGAAGTAAGTTCAAGGAGGAATCTGATTTTAGGCTAGAACAAAGAAGGAGGTTTCCAGGCATATGACTTTGGGTTAGGACAGAGAAGTAGGCTCAGGTATCTTGGTCATCCTGTTAAGTCCTTAGAAACAGTGATCAGGGGACTTAGTTTATTGCCTTGCTTGTTCCTTGACTATTTGTGTTTATTTTCTTGTTTGTTCCCTTTACCTAGAATTGACCTTATTACTTGCATGTAATTAAAATGATATAAAAGCAGACTAGGAAAAAATAAACCCACCTTAGCCTCAGAACTGACTGAAGTCATGTTACAGTGTTTTCTTTTTCTTTTTAATTCTTGATCCTCCCTTGGAGAACCTGTTGACTGACTGAGCTGGCTTGGTCATCTCACCAAAAGCCCACCCCAGCATGGTTAATGACTCACAGAAGCTAGAACCCTGGAGCTCAGTGACTCACAGGCAACCCAACTGGTCAGAGTCTACCAGATGCTGGCTCCTCTGACATAGCCTTTCAGCAGTCCTTTCCACTTGTGTACTTTGGGGGAGGGAGGAGGATAGTGAATTGCTGCTCAGCTTTAGGGACTTCCTGAATTATGTGTGTACAGGTGTCCAAGAGGCCAGCACTGGGGCTAGAGCTACAGGGAGTTGTGAGCCTCCTGATGTGGATGCTGAGAAAGAAACCTGGGTTTTCTACAAGAGCAGTAAGCACTCTTAACCACCCAATCCAGCCCACTAGGTTTTTGTGTGGTATACCAGTTGTATTCTAGGTATTAATCCTGTCAGTTCCAGAGCTGGCAAAGACTTCCTCCTAATCTTCATGTTGACCACTTCTTCAGTTTGTTAACTGTTTCCTTTGATGTAAAGAAGCTTCTTCGTGCCATGAGGTTCCATTTGTCAGTTAATGGCCTTATTTCGTAAGTGACCAGAGTCCTATTCCCTATTTGGATGCCCTTCCCTATGCCAGCATCTTGAGGTATTTCCCCTACTTTTTCCTATTTCAGACTTTTCTGTATTGCATTCAGGCCTTTGATCCATTTGAAGTTGATGTTTGCACAGAGTTAAGAGAGACAAGGATTCTGATTCTTCTGCATGTGGTGGAAGAGTCATTTGTTGAAGATGCTGTCTTTTCTCCAATGTTTATTTTTGTCACTTGGTGACTGTAGTTACATTGCCTGTGTCTGGGTCAGCAATGTGAGTCTATGGATTGATGTGTCTGTTTCTGTGCCAGCACTGTGATATATCCTTTCCTTCTCTAAGACTCTATCTAGCTAAGACTTCAGGTACCACACTGAGTAAGAGGGAGGGAGCGGCCATGCCCACCTTAACATCTTTCTTTCTTTTTTTTTTTTTTTTTTGGTTCTTTTTTTTTCCGGAGCTGGGGACCGAACCCAGAGCCTTGCGCTTCCTAGGCAAGCGCTCTACCACTGAGCCAAATCCCCAACCCCAACATCTTTCTGAATTTACCTAGACCCAATTCTGATTCTAGGCCCTGATCTAACTTTTCTTAGTGTATTTATTTCAGAAAAACTATTTTTAGGGAAACTATTTCTGTATTGTTCCTCACCCTCCTCTAAATATCTGGAAGACTTGCCCTAGCTTGTTGCTAATCTTAGAATTCAGGAAAGGTTTCTCAAACCATCCTTTTGAGAGGCAATTGTCAAAGTAGGCAGGGAGATAGCTGGGGGGGGGGGGAAGCCCAGCACTGCTGGGGCCCTGTGTTTCATGAGGGTAGGGGAAGAGGTAGAGGTGGGGAGGGAAGGAGAGAGGAATGGAGGGGGGGAGAGAGAGAGAGAGAGAGAGAGAGAGAGAGAGAGAGAGAGAGAGAGAGAATCAGCCTCCCAATATCCTCAAAGGTAGGGAGTAGTTTCAAAGGCTGAAGTGCAGTTATTATGGTCACAGAGGGAAACATTTGCAGACTCGGAGGTACCAATGTGTTTGACATACCCACCCATCAGACCCCGCCCTGATGTCCTCCACTAACTTTTTCCACTCTTAGATGGTGTGGTGGTCCAGTCATTTAATCCCAGCACTCAGGAGACAGAGGCAGGGCATCTACAGGAGTTTCAGGCCACCCAGGGAGAATGTCAAAAAAATCAAACAAAGAAACACCTTCACACTTTTCAGCACAGTCTGGTGGCCAGACTTGACCTGTGCTGTGAAGTGGAAACTTAAGGGCTCTTTGGAAAGTCAGTTGGATGGTGTTTTGCTGGGGTAAACAAGTGAAGGAATGTTTAGCTGAAGTGGACACAGGTGAAAGACCAAAGCAAGACTCCTGAAGGAACTTTTTGCTAAAGCAGAAACAAGAGAGAGGATGCCCTGCTAAAGCAAGCACATGAAATGACATGTGACGAAGGATTCTTTGCTAACAACACACATGTATTGGTCCGCCTTACATTGTGTAGTTGAGCTGCATTTGTTGGGACTCCATAGAGAGAAATGCACCAAAAAGCTTCTGGTGGTGTGCTGCAGTTTGCTGTCACTTCTGGACCTGCTGAGGCAATACATGGAGGATAGTGATGTTTGGAAGGTATAAATAGGGCTCGACAGAGTGTCAGAGCCTGAGCTAGACTTGGTGTGCAATGCTCGTAGGTCTCGTTTCTTCACTGATCTTTGATTCCCTGAGAAAGCACAGCCAAGAACTTCTCCTGGTGTCCCTCTGGGGTTCTCCTGCTGACTTAAGTGGAGGCTTGGCTGTCTCTGATAGGTCATTGTCACCCCTGTTGCTAACCTGACTCTACTGAACTAGACTGCTGATGTATCTGTGAGGGGTTTTTGAGTGGATCCAGCTGCCACTGCTAACCTGTGAACTCAACTGATTTCCAGACAACACAGATGGGAGTTGCTCTAAAGAACCTTTCTAAACAGGTCCACTTCCCCATATCCTTTCTTTTTCACTACCTCTGGTGACAAAGTAAAATACAGTACTGTCACTCACTACAAGCCAGATAATTCAGAATAAAATCAATTTTGTTTTTTGTGTCTTAAGCAGGGTCAAATACAGCCAAGACTAGCCTGGAACTTTATGTCTGGTCAACAGATGACTGTAAACTCCTGGTTCTTCTGCCTCACCTTCTCACATTCTGAGGATACAGGCATTGCTATCACACCAGGCTTAAAGTTAAGTTCTGTTTGTTTTTTTTTTATCTTGTCCCTTGTGATGGTTTATATATGCTTGGCCCAGAGAGTGGTACTATTAGATGTGGCCTTGTTGGAGGAAGTGTGCCACTGTGGGGGTGGGCTTGGAGACCCTCCTCCTAGCTGCCTGAGGATGCTCAGTCTGTTCCTGACTTCCTTCAGAAGAAGATATAAAACTCTCAGCTCCTCCTGCACCATGCCTGCCTGGATGCTGCCCTGCTTCCACCTTGATGATAATGGACTGAACCTCTGAACCTATAAGCCAGCTCCAATTAAATGTTGTCCTTTATAAAACTTGCATTGGTCATGGTGTCTGTTCACAGCAATAAGACCCTAACTAAGACAAGGGAACACATTTGTGCCAATCTTAGGGACTGTTAGGTGAGGTTGTTCCTAACAGTTTTTCTACCCATTCTGAGTTAGTTGAGGGTTTGTTTAATTTTTGTTTTTATCAAGAATGAGTACTGGATTTTATCAGATGATTTTCTCTTTTTAACTTACTATTTAAAAAAAAAAAACCAATCAATTTATTTATGGAAGAGAGTGCACAGCACATTTATGGAGGTCAGAGGACAATCAGTTCTCTCTTGCTACCATGTGGGGTCCCAGAGATGGGACTCGGATCAAGCTTGGCAGTAACAGAACTATCTCACTGACCTCAAATGTTTTATTTATTTCTATAATGGTAAAAACATAATATAAAGGCAGGCAGTGGTGCACACCTTTAATCCCAGCACTAGGGAGGCAGAGGCAGGCAGATCTGTGAGTCTGAGGCCAGCCTGGTCTACAGAGCAAGTTCCAGGACAGTCAGCACTGAAACCCTGTCTCAGAAAACAAACAAACAAACAAACAAACAAACAAACCATCTAAAATAGCTGTTGGGCCTGCTCCTTCAGCAGAGCCGCAGCCATTTTGTTCCATGCCTGCCAGTCATTTCACATTGTTACTGATGCAGAAGAATAACTTGACTTAGAGCAAGGTCAAACTGGTCATAGACCCGGTTATGTTCTATCCTTGTTATTTGTACGTGTATATGTTCTGAGATTTCTTAATTTTAAGAAATTCCACCGCCATATGCTACATTTAAAACCAATCAGAAAAGCCAGTAAGAATTGTTCTGTCCCGCTAGCCAGAACAACTTGAGTCAGAGCTGACCACTGGGCAGCACCTCCTGTACCTGCATATGGGCCCACTGTGGGTTTTGCCTTTATAAACTGGCCCTGGAAGACATTCCGTGGCCACAGTCAGCTCCTGAGTCCGGTCTACGGCCCTGATCAATTAGTTTGGTGGGGGGCTATCAATAAACCAGCCCTGCCTAACTGAAACCAGTGGTTTATGCAGCAATTCCCAGACCTCAGCAATAACAGCCCCCAGATTCTCCCACCCTTAGAAGCAAACATTGTTTTTTGCCTCTATGATTTTTACTAAAACTGATTGATATCAGGTATTGGGAATCAGAGGGCCCCTTCAGAAGAGCTCCAGGTTCTCCTGTCCCCTAACATAGACGTGAGAGTTGCAGCCCAGGAGGGGTGGACAGTTTGTGAGGAGATGCAGACCAGAGCAAAGTTCAGCAGCTCAGCTGCGGGAAGCACAGAACCTGTGGTTCCTGCAGTCCCTTAGGGCTGCCGAGAACTCATGTGCATAGTGCACGCTTTCTGAATTTGTCCCACCAGTTACAGTAACTTCCCATCTCGGATCTCATTAGCATCTTATATCTCAGCCTGTAGAGAGGACTACATTTCCCAGGTATAATGAATGGGCCACGGCTACTTTCAGACATTCTAGAATATTTCTGTGGAGCCAGTTTGTAGCCAGTCTCTGACAGTGATTTTCAGGCAGGATAAGAAAGGCAGGAAAAATTTTGGAGACTGGAGAAGGAAGCAGCTCACCAGAAGCGAAGCAAGAACCCCAGTGTAATTAACAAGACCCCTTTCTTTCCCAGCCATTAACCTAATTTTCCAGGAATCTCACCAGGTCTATGTACAGGAAAAGGGCAGGTACTTACTGTTAGTATTCTATCTAAGCTCCGCCCACACGGCTACCAGGCAACAGCCAGGTATGCTCCGCCCCACAGTTACATGGCAACAGCCAAGTATGCCTTACTCACTATAAAAGGGGCTGCTTGCCCCCTCCTCACTCTCTCTCCCTTGCTCTCTTGCCCTCTTCCCCTTTGTCCCTTCTCTCCCCATTTCCCTCCCCTCCACATACTCATAGGGGGGCCTTTACTCCTCTCTTCTACTCCTCTTCTTTCATTAAACCTTTCCACATGGAACCATGTTGGCTTGGTGTGGTCTGTCTGGACACGAACCGAGATTTCTACCCCAACACTTACCACCTGTGAAACCCCAATGGGGTCTGGTTTTGTCAGGTTGTAAGCCCATCCACATTATCTCCATGGCATCACATATCTCCTGTAGCAGAAGATGAAGAGAGAGAGGTCTCTCAGCAAATGGCCTAGTCTGCTCTTTGAGGCTGTGATAAAGCCCCAGGACGTAAAGCAACTTGAGGAGAGATTTACTTCATACTATAACTTCCAGGTTACAATCCATCACTGCTGGAAGGCAGGGCAGGAACTAAAGCAAAAGATTACCGAGGACTGCTGCTTGTTGCCTTCCTCACCTACCTACCACCTACCTACCTTCCTTGCTTCTCACCGACCCATTTTTTACACAGCTCAGACCCTCCCGCTGCAGGGTATTGGAATGCTCCCGATGGACTGGACCCTCCCACATTAATCAGCAAATCAAAGACATACCCACAGGCCAATCTGATAGATATAGTTCCTTATTCCCAGGTGTCTTAGTTTGCTTCTCTGTTGCTGTGGTAAGACTCAGACCAAACCAATTTAGAGGAGAAAAGGAATTCTTTCCTTTTACACTTCCTGGTAACAGTGGGTCACTGACGGAAGTCGGGGACAGGAACCACGGGGGGGAAACTACATAGGTACCAGCTTGCTCATGATTTGCGTAGCTTGATTTCTTTTTTTTTTTTTTTTCATTTATTATATATAAGTACACTGTAGCTGTCTTCACACACACCAGAAGAGGGCATCGGATCTCTTTACAGATGGTTCTGAGCCACCATGTGGTTGCTGGGAATTGAACTCATGACCTCTGGAAGAGCAGTCAGGTGCTCTTAACCACTGAGCCATCTCTCCAGCCCGTAGCTTGATTTCTTATATAACCCAGAGGTTATGTAAGTGACCAGGTCCGGAGGTGGAACCACTCACAGTGGGGTGGGCCCTCCCACATCAACCATTAGCCAAGGAAATGTCCCCACAGGCCAACGTGATGGAGGCATTTCTCAGCTGACGTTCCTTCTAAGCTGTGTCAAGTTGACCAAAACTAGATAACAAGCCTTTGAGGTGTAATTTGAAAACCACCAAAATGGTATAAATGGTGGCTGACAAGAGAATTAACTACTTATTCTTGCTTGGAGAAGCCACATGGGTACATCTTTATTCTCTTCTGCCTTCGGGAATACATACGGCATAAGCACTTCTTCAGAGTACCTTTTTGTTTTCCTGAAATATTTGTAAAAATAATTTTTAATTATGTGTACTGGGGTGGGGTGGGGGTAGGTGCCCACGGAGGCCAGAAGCATCAAATCCTCTTGTTGCTGGAGTCTCAGTTGTGGTTTGTAAAATGTGAGGAGTGTCGGGGGGATGGACTCCTCAGGTTGCCAAAGCCGACCATGTTGAGTTGTCTCCCTGTCCTTGAGAGGGTGACAGCTTTCATTTCCTCTATGCCAGCTTCGTTGAGAACCATTGTCCTAGGAATCACCAGTGGGAGCTGAACGACCCATCTCCCATAACTCCTTCCGTGATGGGGTGGGCAGAGTCCTGGCCCGGGGGAACTACGTCCCTATTTTGGCCATCAGTTGAAGAGAAGGATTTTCACCCCTGTGGTAGGAGTTGTCTGGAATCCCTGCTCTACAGTTTAACCTACAGTCGCTATATCCTAGAAGACACAAGCACCCAAGCAGTTTGAAAATACTAGGTCCGCACATGAGTGACATGATCACAACAATCAACGGCCGCCTGAAAGGTGAGAGCCAGCAAAACCATGACCGTGCATTGCCAGGGAAAGCCATCTTTGTGCGGCTTGCTCCCAAAAGTGACCTGCTTGGTCAGGTAGTTTCATTCTACTTTATTTCCCTTTAAGGGATGTTCTCAGGTATCCCAGACTGGCCTTGACTTCAACTTCCGATCCTCCTGCTTTTAGCTCCTGACAACTTGTTTTGAAAGACCCTCAGTGAGAATCTTCCCTCGGGAAGGAGATCCCCAAGCCCAATGACCAGGCCGAGACCACTGGATGCAATCAGCAAGAGGGTTTATTGTCCAGATACACAGGTACCTGCGAGCGTCTCAGTCAGCTCGGAAGGACTGGCGCACCCAGCAGGACCAGGGACGGGTTTTTATAGGGTTCTGGGGAGCAGAAGCAGGCATACAGAAGCACATGCATGGTTACAGGGACTTGATTGGTGGATTCAAATGAGGTGTGGATGCATGGTTACACCCAATTGGCTATTTCAAACATATTCAAATGAGGCGCAGAGGTATGGTTACACAATTGGCTATTTCAAACATATTCAAATGAGGTTAAAACACAGCAAAAGAGTTCGTGCAGGCTGGGGCGTCCGGTATGTCAGGGGCTAGGGGCTTATCCCTTCCTGCCAGATGGCCTATGAGTCAGTTCCAATACCTCGGGCTGGTTCTGCATTCCTCCTTCCTTATCTTTGTGGTCTGTCAATTTTAACGGCGGGGCAGGCCCCACAGGGCCTGGGTGTGCCTGGACCTGCCCGGGCCTGTTTCAGCTCTGAGTCTGTGAATCTTAAGACTTACTTTTTACTTTTATAGTTGTGGACCTTACACTCGTATAATTTTCCTTTTAAGGGGGGGTCTTTCAGTTTTATAGGTCTGTACTGCCACCTAAGGATGCCATAGTGAAGTTTATGCCTTACCAAGGACAGAAAAAACAAGGCTTTGCACAAGCACTCTCCTTTGGCAGAGAGGACAAAGCCCTGTTTTGTAGAACACCGCTGAGGGCACTTATTCTCCAGTGCTCCGATTTCTCATGGACGTGAGGAGAGTTGCCGTCTTAAACTGAGCGTACTCGTTCACACCTCTAGTGTAGTGAGGCTTCTGGAATTTGGGGTTCTTTTGAAAAAATACAGAAATATTATAAGAATATGATTCTGTTTTAATCCCAGGTGTGGGGATGTGGGGCTGCTTTGGAGCGTCCTAAGCAGCTGGCTATGATTTGCCTTGTGCTCTAGCAGAGGCGTGGTTTTGCCAGCTGTGTGACATTTGGGAGGGTAGGTAAATGCTAGGGCCCCTGAGCGGCAGGGTTGGTGGCCCTTGATCATTCACAGGGGGTGGTAGCAGTTGGTTAGGTGTCAAACTCAAAGAAGAAACAAAAGGAAAGAAATCAGATTCAGAGATTTTCCTAGTTCCTTTCCCTATTGTTGTTTCTCCCCTATCTAGTGTTAGTTTAATGAAACCAGGGAGCGGGGAATAAAGGGTGGGAAAAAGAAGAACCCCAAAGAAGCAAAGACCAGCCATACTTTAATCTCAAAATTCAGAGCCAGGCAGATCTCTGCAAGGCCAGCCTGGGTTTCAGACCAGCCATGGCTATATATACAGTGAGATCCTGTCTTTAAAAAAAAAAAAAAGGAGGGGGAAGTACTGGGGGCTGGAGAGATGGTTCAGTACTGAAGAGATTACTACTCTTTCAGAGGACCAGAGTTCATTTCCCAGACCAGTCAAGAAGCTCGTAACTGCAACTCCAGCTACGCCCAGCCTCTCCAGGTTCCTGCACGTATATGACTCCTTTAAGACTATTTTATTTCTGCTGTTGAGAACCCCAAAAGCTAATTCAAAGGTTAATATTTGGTGCTGGGGGCACCGCTGATGGCTTTTGTGACTTCCTTCTAATGTGTAGATAATGTGGTGGTGCATACCTGGAATCCAGCTCTCCGGAGGCAGAGGCAGCTGGATCTGAGTTCAAGTCCAGCCCGCCTACCGAGGGAGCTCCAGGACAGACCAGGAAGGAATGCTGCTTACTGACTTGTTCTTGAAGGCCTGTTCAGCCTGCTTCTTTCTTATATAACACAGGACCACCTGCTCTGGACCACAGCAGGACAGGCCCTCCCATGATAATCATTACTCAAGAAAATGCAGGGCCGGGAGGCTTGGTGGCATGTGCTTTTAATTCCAGCACTAGTGAAAGACCCCCTCCCAAAAAGGGAATTGTACAAGCCCAAGGCCCTCAACTATAGAAGTAAAAAGTAAGTTTTTAGATACACAGACTCAGAACTAAAATAAGCCTGGGAAAGTTCAGATGGGTCCAAGCTTTGTGGGACAAGCTGACCCATCATTTAGACGAAACAGACCATAAAAGAAAACAAAATACAGAAACCAGTCTAAATTATTGATATTGTTTTATGGGCCACCTAACAAGAGATAAGCCCCTAGCCCCTGACATTCCGGACGCCCCAACCTGCACGTATTCTCTTGCTGTGTGACAACCTCATTTAAATAGCCAATTGGGTGTAACCATACATCCGCGCCTCACTTGAATCCACCAACCATACATCTGCTTCTGTAAGCCTGCTTCTGCTCCCCAATACCCTATAAAAACCCGTCCCTGGTTCTGTTAGACGCGCCAGTCTTCCGAATTGACTGGGACACCCACAGGTACCTGTATATCCTGATCAATAAAAATCCTCTTACAGATTACAGCCTGTGGACTCAGACTGGTCATTGGGCTCGAGGATCTCCCTCCTGAGGGAAGATTCTCTCTGAGAGTCTTACATTAGGAGATAGAAGCAAGTGAGTCTCTGTGAGTTCCAGGATATCCAAGGCTACACCCTGAGACCCTATCTCAAAAGGAAAGAGGATGCTTCACAGACATATCCATAGGCCAATCTGACTGAGGCAATTCCCAACTAGCTTCCCTGTCCCTAGATGCCAAGATGCCAGCACAGTGTCCTTTACAGTGTAACTCATATAATTTCTGTGCCTTGTTGACTGGCGCCTTCTATAATACACTTAAGCTTTTGGTTTCTTTCCTCATTAGTATTTCCATTTGAAGCAATCTTTTATCCTCAAATGAAACTGATTTGCCACTGAACAATTTGAAGAATGGTTTTTTTTTACTTTTTCAACCCTATTTAACAAAAATACATTTCATATCTGTAACATTTATATCTTCTTTTATGTGATGATTTCTTTCTATTTTGTTTTTAGAAAATATTTCTTGGGGCTGGAGAGATGCCTTAGCAGTGAAGAGCACTGACTGCTCTTCCAGAGGTCCTGAGTTCAATTCCCAGCAACCACATGGTGGCTCACAACCATCTGTAATGGGATCCTATGCCCTCTTCTGGTATATCTTAAGACAATAATAGTATACAGTATACTTACATAAAACAAATAAATCTTTAAAAAAAGAAAAATTTATTTATTTATTTATTTATTTATTTATTTATTTATTTATTTGGTTTTTAGAGACATGGTTTCTCTGTGTAGCCCTGGCTGTCCTGGATTACTGTGTAGACCAGGCTGGGCTCAAACTCAGAGATCTACCTGCTTCTGCCTCCCAAGTGCTGGGATTAAAGGTGTGTGCCACCACCACCACTGTGAAGCATTATTTTCTTAATGAAATAACTATATTCCACTGAAAACCTATGATGTTGTACAGGAACCGTTAGGAACAGTCTTTGGAACATTTCTATGTTTTCTTCAACTCGGGGATGGAGGTAAGATAAGTCTATCTTGCTGCTGTCACTGTGGTTACATCTTTTCCTTTGAAATTAGTTCTTGTCTTAACTGCAGTCAAATTGAATTCCAAGAACAGCAGAACCTACCAATGGGCGTGTATTGGAGCACGCCCATTGTCTCCTAGCAGCCGATCCCTCCCCTCAATCAACAGGGATTCTTTGGAACATTTTGAAGAAGACAGAGACAGGATCAGACAAACCACACCCACACGTGGCCAAGACATCAATTGTATACACTCTTTGTCCTTTGTTTTATTTTTCTATTCAAATGTTCCACTCTGAGGAATCATTCAGGGCTCCAAAGATAGACCTGGGACTATCAAACCTTTCTTTTTCCTAACATTGTCACATTGATCAAACCTCCTTTCTCTGTCCCTTATCATCACCCTCTCTCTCCCTCTCTCTCTCTAGGAGGGCCTGGTGAGATGGTTTGTGTGGACGAGACACCTTGTTTTTGCCTGATCAAAAATGAACTGCTGAATCCCAGTCACTGGAGCACTCAGACCTTAGCCATTCACTAACTTACATTGGTCCCTGATGACTAAAGAGACTAAATATGGAGCCAGGCATCCCTTAAGGGCTGCTGACCCTTTGCTCTGCAATGCCTTAGAGATTCTAGTGACCTGCGGGTGTGATAATAGGATAGCAGAGTCAGAATGTGGCGGTGCATGCCTTTAAACCTACACTTGGGAGGCAGAGACAGGAGAATCTCCAGGTTCGAGGCCAGCCTGATCTACAGAGTGAAAGTCAGGATAGCCAGGGCAACACAGAAACCCTGTCTTGAGAAACCAAACCAAACCAAACCAAACCAAACCAAACCAAAAGAACAGGATAATAGGTTGTGAGGAATTAACAACATGCCTTTCTTCTGTAAAATCTGCTTAGCACCGCGCGGCAGAGGGATGAAATGCCTTTTATTACTTGCTAATAAGGAAGGGAAAGTCGATGGAGGAAAGGAAAGCGATTTCCCTGCCCCTCAGAGAATTCCATGGGTCTTTGCAATTCAAATCTTTCTGATTTGCCTGCCCTTAAAACCTCCCTTAACCTCTACTCCCGCCCTGCACACTGTATTGCTCTAAGGTTGCCTGTCCTGCTACCAGTAAGAACAAACTCACCGAATTTGAATCTGAATTGTGTCAAGTCTTGTAACTCCTGCAGGTATCTTTATTCAATATCTAGTTCCTTCGAGGTGGCTCACAAATGCCTGTAATTTCAGGAGAACGGACACCCCTGTGGCTCTGGGGGCACCAGGCTAACACAGGGTGCACAGGCACACATAGGCAAAACACTCATGCACGAAAAATAAAAAAGAATTTTTTAGGTTAAAAGACTTTTTTTTTTCTTTTCTATTTTTCGGAGCTGGGGACTGAACCCAGGGCTCTACCACTGAGCTAAATCCCCAACCCTAAAAGACTTTTTTAAAAAAATTGAAACGGGGTCTAATTATATAAGCCTGGCTGCCTTTAAACTCACAGCAAATCTGCCTGTCTTTCCCGTTCAGAAAAGATGACGACTGTCTTCTGTCCTCCACTGGAAACCAGGCTCACAGGTGGTACACAGCAAAACCCTCATACACACAGAGACAGACAAATAAAGTCATTTTGTCTGATATTCACATAGCCAGTCCTGTTCTCTTTTGGTAACTTTGCAAGGATTTTTTTCTTTCTTTTCTTCCTTCTTTCCTTCCTTCCTTCCTTTCTTTTCTGACAGCACCTCAGTGGAGCCCTGGCTGACCCAAAAATCAATGTAGACCAGGCTAGCTTTGAACACACAGAAATCAGCCTGCCTCAACCTGTAGAGATCTGGAATCCAAGTCACAGCACTCAGCTGCTTCTTCAGTTTACTGAACACAGGATTCCTGATAAACAGGTTTTTTTGTTTTTTCCTTTTTTTTTTTTTCCTTCTAGCACTTTGAAAATAGATTGTATCGTTTGCTGTGTTATTTTGTTTTGCTTGCCACAGGCTGGTCTTCAGATCACTACGTAGTTACCGATGATCTCTGACTATCTGTGGTACTGTTTAACCGAGACAGCCGTCTCCCTCTGCTCCCACACATACAAATATCAGTGGCTTGAGTTGTACTCTTAGATGGCCTAACAGTGCACCCACAGCTTGACTGTTCACCTCAGACTCTAGACTGATTTACCCTGGATTGCCCAACCAGGTCCCTGCAAGGCCTCTGCAAAGGTAGGCTAGGTGGACTGTGGAGGACAGAAACTGGCGGTTCAGAACTATTTCTGTGAGCCAAAGTACTTGGTCAAACCGGGAGCCAGACGCGATCTTATAGGCTCTGGGACATAATGCAGACCACCGCCCAGTAACTAACGAAATGGCATGAACTGAGGGTACACGTGAAGAAGGTGCACACAACACATCCGGTTTTGGACACCACCTTCCTAGCCGCGCATTCGGAGGAAATCTGCCGACATCTCACGGAGGAGCTGAGCTTTCACACACCAGTGACCTCGGGGTCTGCAGGGTCGCAGAGCGCCGCACCCTTCTCTCCGCCCGTAGGTGGAGCCCTTTGAAGAGGCCTCGCCCGCCCCGGAACTTCGATTTTCAGCGAAGGAGGTCGCGGTTCTCTGCGCCACCCAGAGCTCTCCGATGCTACGTGCCCTGCCCCGCGCGCTGCGCCTCCGGCGCCCCTGGATGTCCCCGGGGGCCCGCGGCTGCGCTGCCCACGCGTCGACCAGGACACCCGAAATCCAAGTGCAGGCGCTGACAGGTCCCAACCAAGGTAAAGTTGTGTGCGGAGATCCAACACGCGGGGAGACTGAGGCAGGAGAGCAGGATTGGATCTCAGGGCGCCCAGGGCAGACAGGGAGCTCCCCAGACTCTCTGGAGGCCTGGGGAGGTATGGAGCGGAGAGGAGAGCTGGGGGTGAAGTTGTGCGCCAGGAGATCTGGACAACAGTGTTGGCCAGGACTTTTCCCTTGTAGAGCCTTGGCAATGATCGGGGAGGGGGCGGGGCGGCGGCGGAGCCAATCTGGCTGGACCTGAGGGGACAAGGAGGGAGGGAAGGAGGCACAGAGTTGCCAGGGTCCACGGACACACAGGGAAAGTTCACAACGGTCAGCAGCAAGGTCTTTCATTGTACAAAAATATGCTGTGAAGCATGCGTGTGTTTGTTTGGACCTCAGGTGCGGATCCCTTTCTCCAATGTAACCCCATCTCACCGCCATTCCCAAGTTTGATGTTTTATCTTTATTTGCTGCTTCTTGTTCTTCTTTTCTCTTTGTTTGTTTGTTTTATTTGGGCACCAACACCCTCCCCCACCCCACCCCCGCCACAGGGTTTCTCTTTTATAACATCCCTGGCTGCCCTGGGGCTCGCTCTGTAGACCAGGCCGGACTTGAACTTACAGAGATCCACTTGCCTCTGCCTCCTGAGTACTGGGATTAATGGTGTGCGCCACCACCGTCCAGCTTATTTACTTCTTTTATTACTGAATGTGTGTAGTTGTATTTGCCACGGGTCACATTTTAAAAAAATCTTCTCATGTCCTTTGTGGGCATTTACGTCTATGGAGGCCAGAAGAGGGCGTTGTATCCCCAGAACTGGAGTTACAGACAGTTGTGAACAGCCACATGAGTTCTAGGACTTGAATCCAGATCCTCTGGAATAGATGGCATTGCCCTGGGTTTTTTATAGTATCTCCTCGAAGCCTTTCAAGGCCTGCACCAAGTTTTGAAGATCTGTTTTTCTGAATAGATCTAAACCACCACCTTCCTGCTGATATACACATGTCCCTCTGTGCACATCATTTTTGACAGACACTAAATACCACCAGGGTCTCACCAAGGCAGAATAGACAAACAGGGAAAGTTATGGGGACATAGGAAGAGAACGGATTCCCCCATCTTCGAGTCTGGTCAAGACTCTGGGCAAGAGAGAATTGCATCTTGGGGCTTGATGTGGAGGCAAATACCTTTAATGCTAGCACTTGGGAGGCAGAAGCAGGTAGATCTCCAATTGTACATGGCCAGCCAGGGCTACGTAGTGAGACCTTGTGTTTAATAATAATAACAACAATAATAATATAAAATAATACATAGTGAGACCTTGTGTTTAATAATGATGATGACAATAACAATAACCATAATATTATACTTGGACCGAGATGGCTTAGGGGGCAGAGCCCTGGCCACCAAACCTGACAAGATCCAAACTTAATCCCAAATTTCACGGGATTAAGACCCAGCTCACTCAAGATGTCTTCTAATTGCCACACACTGGACATGGAATGTGCATGTCCACTCACGTACACACACGCACACGCTAAGTAAGTAAATGCTCTTTTTGTTTGTTTTCTCGTTGGGTTCTTCGGTTTGTTTTTTGAGACAGGGTTCCTCTGTATATCCCTGGCTGTCCTGGAATTCACTATGTAGACCAGGCTGGCCTGGAACCTGGAGTCCCGCCTGCCTCTGCCTCCTTGGTGCTGAGATTAAAGGTGTCGGCCATCACTGCCCCACAATAAATGAAACATTTAAAAGAATTCCAACGTAATTAACAACGAGTGTGTCTTTCACTCCTCTTCCCGGTAGTAAACCTGCAATTTTCTAGTAAAGCCTTACACCTGCTGGCCACTAGGGGTAGTCAGAGGAGGGGGTCTGCTGAGCAAACCTGGCCACAGGGAGGTAAACTGAAGTTTCCAGCTGGCATAATCTGAGACAGCTTTGATAGCGAGGACCCCGGAACAGAAACTGGTGGCTTCAGCTGGAGTGGCATGATCCGGAAGTAACAACGTCTGGCTCGGGACAGTCAAGGAGCTGACTAGCCCCTTCGCCAAAATAAGAGATTTCTACAAGGCCAAGAACACGTATTTTGGGTGTGTGGAGGTCGGAGGATAACTCGACGGTTTTGATTCTTCATTATGTGGGTCCCAGGGATAAACTCAAATTGTCAAGGCCTGGCAGCTACGGCCCCTGAAATTAATATTCGGAAGAGTAAATCTCTTCCAAGTGAAGGCCTGTTCAGAAAACCAAAACAAACAAAAAAAATAAAAACAACAACAAAAAAGACCGGATCTCTTGCTGACATAGCGGTGTACTCTTGTAAGCCTAATACTTGATAGGTAGAAGCCAGAGAGCAGGAGTTCAAGACTGCCCTGGGCTATATGAGACATCGTCTCAAAACAAAAACTAGAGGCAAGTGGGTGGATCTCATGTTGGAGGCGGGTCTGGGTTACTTGCCTTACTCAGATCCCATCTCCACACACTATTAAGAGTAGCGATTTTCGGGGTTGGGGATTTAGCTCAGTGGTAGAGCGCTTGCCTAGGAAGCGCAAGGTCCTGGGTTCTGTCCCCAGCTCCGAAAAAAAGAACCAAAGGGAAAAAAAAAAAAAAAAAAAAAGAGTAGCGATTTTCTGGGATAGGATTCATGAAGGTGATCCTGGGGGGAGGGGGGCTGTCGTGGTCAGGGTCCGTGGTGGTCGCTTCAGGTCTATTTCTCGATCCGGGCTGGTGGATAGGATATTGGCCAGAATATTACTGTCTAGAGGAAAATGAGTGGTTAGGGGTGGGAGCTATGGAATTAAAGGCATGTGCATGAGTGAGTTTGTGGGGGGGTGCCATGCTGGTCGCCCGTTTCTCATGTTACTTTGCCTCAGGGTCAGCAAGCCCTTTCTGGGCAGAAAGAGCATGGGGTTTTCTATTCTTTGGTTGGAGACACTGAGACCCGATTGTGTGGCTTGCTACAGCGTACATGCTCCTGCTTCCAGGCCTCAGCTGCTCTGAGCAGTGACAGCTAGCTCACTCCAGGCTTCCCGTCTGTCACTCAAAGCCGCCTGTCCCTTGCAGGAATCACTGAGATTCTGATGAACAGACCTCATGCCCGAAATGCCTTGGGGAATGTCTTTGTCAGCGAGGTGAGTGAGGGTAAACCACGGTGTAGCCAGGGATGGCCCAGGAGGTATCTGACTATATCTGCCCTCTGTCCTCCATAGTTGCTGGAAGCTCTGGCCCAGCTTCGGGAAGACCAGCAAGTCCGAGTCCTGCTCTTCAGAAGTGCAGTGAAGGGCGTGTTCTGTGCAGGTGGGTTCCCTGCCACCCTCTCTTCTTCAGGGATTGGGGTGCCTTAGGGCTCTAGCATAAGGTAGGTTCCCATTTTACAGATATGAACTCACTTGAAGACGCAGACAGGTAAAGTTCCTTGCCAAGTTCAGTTAATACAGCTTAGTGAGGGTAGGGACAGAGAGTAAGATTCAGTTTGAACTTGGCCTCTCTGACCCATATCTTTGTTCTTTCTGTTCTGCCTTGCTTCCTTCTGACTCTTTATGGAGGATATGGAGACATTGAGTCCCAACATGCTCACAAGGTAATTGTCAGTCCTTATCACTAGAGCTGCTCAAACCTGCATCATCTGGCTCTTACAAAGGTGCCTTGAACTTGTTTCAAAGGTCAGAGAAACATGCACCCCAAGCCTATAAGAGGGAAGAAAAAAACCCCAATTATCAGCCCCCTTGCACCCTACTGACCCAACCTTTAAAGAATTAATGGGCTGGGCATGGTAGTATTCACCTTTAGTACCTGTGCTTGAGAAGCAGAGGTAGGTGGATTTCTGAGTTCAAGGCCAGCCTGGTCTACAATGTGAGTTCCAGGACAGCCAGGGCTGTTACACAGAGAAACCCTGTGTCCAAAACAAAACAAAAGTTAAAAAGAATTAATTAGCTAAGCATGAAGACATGTTATATTCCCAGCACTTTTGAGACTGACAAAAAGATAAAAGTGATTAATAGGGCTGGGGATTTAGCTCAGTGGTAGAGCGCTTACCTAGGAAGCACAAGGCCCTGGGTTCGGTCCCCAGCTCCGAAAAAAAAAAAAAAGTGATTAATAATTAACTTTTCTTTTTAAAGAGACATTTTCCTGTAGCCCAGACTGGCCTTGAACTCTTTGTAGCTGAAGGTGATCTTGGACTTCTGATCCTCTGAGCGCTGGAATTAACGTGTGTGCCACCACCCCAACTTGTGATTCTTGTTTTTGTGGGAGGTCTTTTCTCACTGGAGCTGGAGAGGTGGCTCAGTAATTAAGAGCATATACTTTTGTTTTAGGCAGGTGTGGTGCTGGAAAAACAGTTGAGAGCTACATCCTGATCTGAAGGGGGGGGTGGGGGGGGGAGAGGGAAGAAGGCCAGCAACAACACACTTAGTCCAACAAGACCACACCTCCTAATCCTTCTCAAATAGTGCTACTTCCTAGGACGGAACATTCAAATGTATGAGCCAATCAGAACCACTCTTATTCAAACAGCCACAACTGCTATTACAGAGGACCCGAGTTTGGGTCCCAGCACTCAAGTCAGATGGCTAACGACCATCTGAAACTGCGGCTCCATAGTTCCATTGCTTTCTTCTGACCTCCGCATAGATGCACACAAATATAACATACACACCCTTTAAAACAAAACTGAAATCATTTAAAGGCACATGCCTTTAACATCAGCACTCTACAAAGGCAGGCGCATCTCTGTCTGAGGCCACCTTGGTCTACATAGTTCCAGGACAGCCAGGGCTACACTTGTATGACAGTGTCTGGGAAAAAAGGGGGAGAGAAGAAAAATTGTTTCCTCTTCATGCTCTTTTTTTTTTTAAATTTATTTATTTATTTTATGTATGTGAGTACACTGTAGCTGTCCTCAGACACACCAGAAGAGGGCATCAGACCCCAGTACAGATGGTTGTGAGCCACCATGTGGTTGCTGGGATTTGAACTCAGGACCTCTGGAAGAGCAGTCAGTGCTCTTAACCTCTGAGCCATCCCTCCAGCCCTCCTCTTCATGTTCTTGATAGTGTTCTTTTTTATTTTTTTAAAGATTCTTTAATTTATGTGTGTGTGTGTGTGTGTGTGTGTGTGTGTGTGTGTGTGTGTGTGTGTGTGTTTTGCCACCATGTATGCACACAGTGTCCAAAGAGTCCAGAAGAGTGTATCGGATCCTTTGGAATTGGAGTTACAGATGGCTGTTAACTAACTAACCAAGTTAGTGCTGGGAATTGAATCAGGTCCTCTGGAAGAACTGTCAGTGCTAACCACTGAGCCATCTTCCAGCGCCTGAGAGTGTTCTCTGATGTACAAAGGATGTCCACTCTGAAGCAGTCCCACTTTATTTTGATGCTGTGGTTGCCCCTCTCTGCACTGATACCCGCTTCTGGCTTCCTGGTTCCTTTCCTTCCTACCTGCCTGCTACTGCTCAGATCTCCTTTGACCTCCTGGGATTCCCTAACAGGCCATTTCCTAGTGGCCTCCAGCAGCTTGCCCTCTGCAGGTGCAGACCTGAAGGAACGGGAGCGGATGAGTGCAGCGGAGGTGGGGACCTTTGTCCAGCGGCTCCGAGGCCTGATGAGTGAGATCGGTGAGAGTTGGGAGGAGGGCCGGGAGCCCCTGCTGGCACTGGCACTGCCTCTGCCTGACCCCACCCCTTCTCCAAAGACAGACCTTATTCTGTTTTGAGCTCAATGGAGACACAGATGATGCTCTCAGGAGGGGTACAGGGGTTACATGGATAGGGAGGGGCCTATCTACTCTTCCTTCTATTTTAGACACTCTAGGTAGTCTGGGTGGACTTCCCCGTTGCTGGAAATGCAGGTGTGCATATGCCACCGTGCTACAAGCTACTTCTATTAGAGGGGTAACCTTAGTTTTTTAGCTGTGTGCCCAGTAACCAGTGGGCCTCTGAGTTCCTGTCCAGTAACTCCAGAGCCGTCAAGTTCACGGAACAGACTTTCGGGCTTTGGCTGTTCCTATTTATTGCCTAGCATGCCCTTCCCAGCTCCCTGAATTCGCAGCCACCCTTTAAGGCCTCCAGTGTGTGCTGGCACCCTTGCCAAGGGCTCGGCACACAGGAAGGCAGGTCCCCCAGCAAGAGAGTAGGCCTTCTGGCATCAGCACACTTCCCAATCCCTGACTGGGCCCGAAATTTACCTTATTGGAAGAAAAGTTTCCTTCTCAGATAACCTGGCTGAGGTACCATGTGAGCTTCCCTAATCTGGGATCTGCAAGACCCTCCAGGCTGCCCCCTCGTCCCTCTGTCCCAGACCTGCAGCCTCTGCAGGCTGAACCAGTCTTTGTCTCCACAGCAGCCTTCCCGGCACCCACCATTGCGGCCATGGATGGGTTTGCCTTAGGTGGCGGCTTGGAGCTTGCCCTCGCCTGTGACCTCCGCATAGCAGGTACTTGGTAGTGGGAATTGGGAGGATGGTGTGGGACAAGCAAGCCGGGCTGTGACCATCTAAATTTGGCCAAGTCGGCTTATTTGATTCATTGCAGAAGTCACTGGGCAGGGTCATCTGGTTTATAACGCCCGCCGGGCTTGTTATAGGGTTGAGCCCTATGTAGTGGAGGATAACAAAGGTCACTGGTCACTTTCCAAGGTCACACTTAGCTGGGAGAGCCCTTCTTAGAGGCAGACTGAGTGCCACAGATGTACCCAGCCCCTCATGCCTTCTCTTTCAAACTCAGGAATATTAAAATATATATCCAGGCATGCTCCCTGGCCTGTCTGACAAGGGCAGAAGGGCAGCCTTTCCCATTGTGGATGCTCAGGAAGGGAAAAGCTGACGATTGCAGCTGCAGGAGCTGGGGTAGTGGTTGCTGGTCTGGGCCCCCCAGCTCAGGCTGGGATTCTTCGTGGTCCTCCGGCAGGACCACGAGGAAGTAGCTGGAGAGGCAGAGCTGTGGACTAGTAATGGAGGATGGGCAAGTTCATTCTGTTCTGTTTAAACAGCTTCCTCCGCTGTCATGGGGCTAATTGAGACCACTCGAGGACTTCTCCCAGGAGCCGGTAACTTCACCCAACTCTTCCTCACTTCCTCGTCCTCAGTCCTTCCCGCCTCCCATCCTGACCTTTCCTAAGATAAGCTTCTCCAGGTTGCCTTTCTCAGCCTGACTGACTGTTCTCACCTCTCCATACTGACAGGAGGGACTCAGAGGCTGCCCCGCTGCCTGGGCGTGGCCCTAGCGAAGGAGCTCATCTTCACAGGCCGGAGACTGAATGGGGTACAAGCCCATGAGTTGGGCCTGGTAAATCATGCTGTGGCTCAGAATGAGGAGGGTGATGCTGCCTACCACAGGGCACTGGCACTGGCACAGGAGATCCTGCCCCAGGTATGGTGACAGCTGGGGCACAGAAGGGAGGGATGGTGGGAAGAGGGCCAGAGACCAGATGTTTCCTAGAACTGCACAAGA
Organism: Rattus norvegicus; assembly: GCF_021556685.1. Classification (NCBI taxonomy): domain Eukaryota; kingdom Metazoa; phylum Chordata; class Mammalia; order Rodentia; family Muridae; genus Rattus; species Rattus norvegicus. The sequence continues at coordinate 128,808,812 of NC_141538.1, forward strand.
CCCATGCCCTGGAGTTTTGGCACCTGTTCTGTCACCAACTTTAATTCTGAACTAAAACACAAAAGTGAACTGAGGATGGGAATCTAGTGGGCTTCAAGCCATCAAAGCTACAATGTCTACTAACTGATGATGGCGACCTTCATCTCTTGTATGGGGCATGGCCAAACAGTCCCTCATCCACACTAGATACCTTTCAAATGCCAAGAGGCACATGTGACAGTGTGTCCCCCAAGGACTGGAAAACTAGATATGCTGCTACCAGTCCCCTTTTCTACCGTGGTGGTTGTGTCTTGAAATATTCAGAACATACGTTAACTCATTTTTTTAAATCCTTAAGGAAGGAAGGACTAGGAGTTGATAGAGAGGACTTCGTGCATGCTAAGCAGGCACTGACCCTTAGCTAGTGAGTTAAAGGATAGCCTGGGCTATCTGCATGAGTTCTGGGGTGTTCTCACAAGATTTGAACTGCTTGCTGGGCAGGCTTAGAGACTTAGGATCTAGCTGACTAGGGTCTCCATGACCTTGAGGCCTGCTGGCTTTCCATAAAGGAAGCTGGAGCAGGAGGCACAGTTGAGAGCTCTTCTTGTTTTCAAAAAGGTGTAAGGCAACTGACCTCCTCAAGGCCACCAAGTGACTGTCGCATGATTACAATGAGACTTAAAAATAAGACTGCAGAATGTGTGACTAGGGAGATTAGCAAGCAAAGTGTCCCTTCCCCTGCATGAGAATCTGAATTCAATCCCCAAACTAATGTCAAAAGGGGGGAGGGGAAGGCCGGTGCTTAGAGGCCAGACACCTTAACCATAATCGGGGAACTAAGGAGAGACCATGTCTCAAACAATGTGGACCTGCATCCCCAACGAGGAAGTGTGAGGCTGAGGCTTTCACCCCGTCTCCACATATCAACACAGGTATGCATACACACAAACACACAGACACTCCTATGAAGTAGAATATGTACAAAATTTTAATAACTTGAGGTCAAATATATTAATTCCAAAACATTTTAAAGTGTAACAAAACAGCCAAAATATAATCTTACAACAGTATTAGCACAAAGTTTAACTTTAAGTTTACATCTGAGCCAGGCGATGGTGGCACACACCTTTAATCTCAGCACTTGGGACACAGAAGCAGGTGAATCTCTCTGTTTCTGGCCAGTTTGGTCTACAGAGTGAGTTCCAGGACAGCCAGGGCTACACAGATAGACCTTGTCTCAAAACAAAACAAGACCAAACAAAACAAAAGATTACATTTGAAGCCAGTTGTGGGAGCTAACTGTAATGCTAGCACACAGAAGGTTGGGGGAGGAGAGATCCCGTCTTAAGTCTGCAAGTAATTTGCTTTCCACAGAGAAGGGGAAGTGCCCTCTCATCCTAAATTGAAATAATCCCTCATACTGGGATGGATGTCCTTTAATTTGGGAGCCAGGGACAATTAATTTGTCTCACACCAATTTTGTGTTTTCTTTGGCAAAGGACAGTGCATAAGTGGAAAGTGTCTGAGCTCATACAGAACTCAGAATGACCAAGAGAATGACAGAAGCCTCCACAGAGGGAGCCAAGTTAGCAAGCCAGCTGGACATGAAGGCTGTCACCTTTTGAGTAAACTCAACAAGTGCAAGGTGGTTCAGACTTCCAAAGAGTGAAGCATGAAACAAGAACTTAGAGCTTCTGAAGTAGCTAAAGGAAGGGTGGGAGATGTGACTCAGTGGTGCACAAAACTAGCTAGGTCCAATCCTTAGCACCACCAAAAATAAGAAGCCAGGAATGTTAATATACACCTTTAAACCTGACAGAGGCCTGGAGGCCAGCCTGGTCTACATAGCAAGTTCCAGGCTAGCCAGAGCCACATAATGAGACCCAAAATCTGTAAAGTAAAGGTAAAGATACCTTTGTGTACCACAATACTGGCCGCCTACCCATAATGATAACTTTGTCCACTGCTAGGACTTTCTGAATAGGGATGGTGTAAGCAGTTACCACCTAGTGGGCAAACCACCGAATAGGGAATGGTTCTGGAGTGTAGATGCAGTAAGGTATGTTATAAATAAACTCAAACACTAGCAGCACTTGTCGGGATGAGGGATGGGCGGGATCATCAGTGGGTAAGTGATTGGGGTTTGGAAGACTCGCTGAATACACGTGCCCCAGTTCTTCAATCCCACGAGCCTCTATTTCACATCAGGAGAATAAATTTCCCTAAGCATTCCGTGACCGCGTGGCATATGCCCTACAATCCGAGGCTAAGGACCACAAGGGAAAGATCGGCCTCAGCAACTCTCTTCACGTGTCTGCTCAGAAGTGAGGGGCCCTCTGTGGGTCTAAGGAGAGCCCTTGCCTACTCTGGGTTTAATGTCCAGCCCAAAGACATGTATGCTTTGTGGGCTGTAATGTGTAGGGCACGCTAGAATAGGCTGAAAGATAACTTCAGGGAGGAAGCTTTGAGGTAGAAGAATGACCAGTACAGAAATATTCCCTATCGGTGGGAAAGCTGGGCTCAGGCCGCTATACATTTCTTTAGTTCAAGTCTCTGGATGCTCTCTCCTCTAGGCTCCCATTGCTGTGCGCCTGGGCAAAGTTGCCATCGACAGAGGAATGGAGGTAAGATTGTACTGGTCGGGATTGATATGTCATTCATTGGCTAGGATGTAGTATGTTTCTGATATAGTATATTTCTGATATAGTATATTTCTGATATAGTACATTTCTACCACGCAGCTGTAGAGTCAGAATCCCAACACCCCTGGAGTCAGATTTTGGTGTGCATGCACCTCACTTCAGTGGGAAGTGTGGTAACCTGAGTGCATTCTATCCAGACCACTTCTGCATAGAGAAGAAGCAGGTTCAGAAAAGCAGGTCTGTGGGGTCCTCAGCTCATGTACCTGCGTTTGGGCTCGGGGTTAGTTATATAACATAAGTGCGGGTCTCAGAACATTAATCTGTCAATTCTTGCCCTGCATACTGCGCCAGCCCTGCCTGAGATGAACTGAGATGCAGGGATGAAGTAGTCCACTGCTTACGTAGAGCGTATACGGCATTCTCCACAGAATAGCCAGTGTAGGGGACGAGCTCAGGGTTTGCCTAGCCAGCATATGGCCCTGGCTTCAACCCCAGCGCTGCTCACTTTTGATATTTGAGAACTTGTTTGGAGGTTCTAGCAGGAGAGCACAGCTATTCTATTTGGGGAAGATCATCCGTTCTCTGGCCAAGCTCCCAGCTTCCATGGAGTGGGGAGGGAGGAAGGGAACACCTGCTTAGCCAGCCAGATCAGCTGATCAACCCTGGCGACCAGTGGGGTGATAGCTCCTCTGTACCTGAAAGATATCACACATCTAGGAGGTGGAGGCAGGAGAATGGCCTGGCAAAGTGGCTTCTTTCCCATACTGATGAGCAGTTTGCTAGGTAGTCATATGTAGACAGTGAGTTAAATAACCTCTGAAAGGGTGAGGGTGGATAGGCAAGTTTTTAATCCCAGCACTCAGGAGGCAGAGACAAGAAGATCTGGGATTTCAAGGTTAGCCAGAGAAAAATAACAAAGAATGATGATTAGTGACAAGGCACGATGGCACCTATAATCCCAAAATTGTGGTCACCCTAAACTACTCTGCCTCACTGTATAGAAAACTTGCCTCACACTCCTGAAGCCCTATGTCCATTCCTTGATTTGGTGTGTGTGTGTGTGTGTGTGTGTGTGTGTTGTGTTCAATCCTCGATGGGGAGGTACAGGGGAGAGGGAGGGGTATTTCCAGAGAAAAGTGAAGGTACAAACCGAAAGACAGGCACATAAGATGGTTGTTTTGTTTAGGAATGGCAAGATGGCAACCAGGAAGCAAAGACCAGCTCTCCCACTCACTACTACGTCTGGGACCCGGGTTAGATTACCCCACCCTTCCACCATGTCTCAGACACTTCTCAACAGACACAAACACTTGTTTTGGAAACTTAAGTTTTGAACCATGCTTACTAGTGACTATGCCAGTGTCAGAGACCATCCTTACAGTGACAAAAGGCATGGCCAGAGGTCAAGAGGAAGAGCCACTGGCTGAAGAAGCCACCTATACCTAATAGCCACGTCACATCACACCACCTCCCATTTTATTTATCACTGTTGTTAAAATCTAGGCATCAGTTACTAAGTAGCAGTCATTTCTGTTCAAACTGGTAGAGACAGTAGGGTGAGCCTGCTTTTCTGTGTGAATGTGGTTGGTCAAAGTCATTGACTCCGGGATTACGTTTTTTTGCAGGTGGACATCGCATCAGGGATGGCCATTGAACATATGTGCTATGCCCAGGTATATAACTACTGTTTGTTTGTGCACACTTGTTGGGGGCTAGGCAAACATGGGAGCCTTATGCAGTCTAACTATGCCAGTGCCTCCGAACTAGCCTGAGTAGCACCAAGGGAATCACAGGTCTTTCTTCTCCTGGAGACTCTCCTTAATCATTTGGTAGCCAGAGAATCATAGAACACATGGATGCTTCACAGAGTGAAAAAGTGGCTTTTGCTGCCCGACTCCAGCTGCCTCCATCGGGAGGAATTGGTATGCTAAGGCTGAGTTAGAACATGCAGTTATATACCCAAGAGCATACTATTTTGCTCAAACTACTCTCTACTTGTGCACAGAACCCAATGACATCCTCATGTGTGCTCTGAATTCTTCAGATCCTGTTCTAACTTCTCAGACTGCACACTGCTAGAGGCTGGCCTTCCAGAGACAGCAGCCTCTGAGGCTCACGACTTTGCACGGCCCAGCTGTTAGATTCACTTATGCAACAGCCATTTTTTAGTCTCTTATCCTGTTCCTCCCAAACTAATATCCAGTGTATCTTTGTAGAACATCCCAACCCAGGACCGGCTGGAAGGGATGGCAGCCTTCAGGGAGAAACGACCTCCCAAATTTGTGGGCAAGTAACCCAGCTACCTTTAAGCACACACCATAAAGGATCCAGAGGAGAAGTTTGCAGCAGGCTCTTCAGTTTCTTCACAAGAACACTGTGATTGGCATGGTACCTAGAACCAAGGTGCTGACCATGATAACCACTGCCACTTTCCATATTGCTCACCTTGGCTAGTCACTGGGATCCAGGGCTGCCTGGTTCTCTACACTCAAGCAAATTTTGGGTCTGTGTCATTGGCTCTGATCACTGTGGATGGAACAGTGAAGGTCGCCTTCATTTCCTCTCACAGAATAAATCCAGCCAGGTTTATCTGACTTAGTGTCCGGAGCCGGATTCCAGCTCTCTGTAGATGACTCAGGGAATTCTGGACAAACCATTTAACCTCTCAGCTTTTATATCTGGAAATTATCATTTGTGATGATAATCCCTGTGTTAAATAAACAGGCTGCAACTGTTAGCTTGTACTGGAGTTGTTGGGGCTGGGGGCAATGGATGCCTTTGGTAGTCTCCAGGAGCACTGACAAAGGGTTAGAGAAGGGACAGGGAATCAGGTGGGCAACAGTGACTTGGTGCCTTGGCATTTGCATTAGCTCGAGCAAAGGTGAGGTGGAAGGTAACAAGCTCCTCAGACCTCTGCACACCTAAGTGCCTGCCTCATCTTCTACCAAGACCTGAGCTCTGGTGAGCATCCTCAGCACAACCCTGGTCTGGAGTCACAGAAGCATAGGTTGGGACAATGGAAGACTGTTGGGGAAAAAACAGTACCAGTTTAGACAGATGCTGTTGTTGTGTTTTATAAAAAAGAGAGAGAAGGAATGTGCTTTGGTGGACAGTGGTTTGGGGCAAGTGGGTGCCTCCGATGGCCCATGCTGAGGCATCCCTTCTCCCTGAGGTACCAGGTACAGTATAGAATAGAGTTCATTAGAGCATGGGGAGGGGAGTTGAGGTGGTAACAGAGAAAGACAGAGTAGGGAAGTAAAGGCCAACTATGAGCATGTGGAGAGAGGGGAGGGGGTTGGGGAAAGAGGGTAAGGGGCAAAAGCAGGAGAGAGAGGAGGGGGCAAGCAGCCCCTTTTATAGTGAGTCAGGCACACCTGGCTGTTGCCAGGCAACTGTGGGGAGGCGCCTAGATGAAATGCCAACAGACTATACCAGATACCCCCATTCACACCTTCCCGCTAGCAAAGGGAATACAGTGTTCCCAGGTACTAGGACCCAGGTTCACAAACTAAGAACCTTATTATCTGAGGCAGTGAAGAGCAGAAGCAAGGTGATATGTAGCCAAGGCGCCTTAACTTCAGATCCATCTACCTGTTCCTTCTCATTGCTGGGACTGTAGCTTGGAATAGTTAAGAATGAGTTCCTTCCTCAACTGATGCTCAGAGAGGGCTTACGCTACAACTCCAGTTAAGAGACTTGGCCAGAAAGATGGGTAAGAGTGAGTGAGTAACAGTGCTTACTACTCGAGCAGAGGACCCAAGCTTGGTCCCCAGCCCAGCTGACAACTGTCTGTAACCCTAGCTCCAAATTCAATGCTCTTCTGGCCTCTGCAGGCATTTACTTGGACGCACGCATGGATGTAACACAAACACACGTGCACAGAGTAATGTCTTAGGTCCGTACCACACTAGCTAAAGGCACAAAACTCTAATACCCAGGGGCCTACAGAGATGGCTCAGTAGTTAAGTTCATCCGCTGCTCTTCAGAGGACTGGGGTTTGGTTCCCAATGCCCATGTGGTAGCTCCCAGCCATCCTAACTCCAGTTCTAGTGGATCCACTGCCTTCTGATCTTGGTGAATACCAGACTCACACATGGTGCCCAAACATGCAGGCCACTAACACACAGACACAGACACACACACACACACACACACAGAGAGAGAGAGAGAGAGAGAGAGAGAGAGAGAGAGAGAGAGAGAAGAGAATCTAAAGAAAAAAGCTCTCTAATATCCAAAGAGGAATTTACTATTTACTTTCTCAATGGTTCTGCAGGGCACAACTGCAGATGGTGTTCATTACTGCCAGGGCTGGTTCTCATAAAACCACCCCCTTTTGTGTCCACATTAGGAAAAGCATCCACTGAAATGTTCTGCAGCCTCTCTGGGGCCCTTCATCTTTCTCTCAGCTTTGGACATAGCTTTTCCAAAGTGAGGATTTCCAATGTACTCTTTTCTCTCACTTCAGTCCTCAGCCCCAGGCCTGCACTTCAACCCCACACGTTCACACACACACTCAATGATCTGATTCCTCAGATTGGAGGAGAAACAAAAGAAAGTTAAAGCTGTCAGGGTCTGGCAGCTCATGCTGGCAGCCCCAGCACTGAAGCAGTAGCATTGCTGCGCTCAAGGCCAGACTCAGCCACTGCTAACCTGGAGCAGCTGAGGAAATGAACAACACCAAGGTCTCCCTAAAGTTTTCTCCCCTGTTCTGAAGGAATAAGAGGGACCCAATCATTTCTTGTTTTTTCAAGACAGGGTTTCTCTGTGTAGTCCTGGCTGGGCTTGAACTCACTAAGATCCACCTGTCTCTCTGCCTCCCACTGCCCAGCCAAGGACCCAATCTTTTTGCCACAGAGAAAAGCAAAAGACAGTCAGTTAATAAATGCCAACAACTGGTAAACCAAAAACTGGTTTCAAAATCCCATTACTCAAGAGACGAAAGTCCTGTCTTTAAGAAGCAGCACCCGCAAAAGGGCCCTAGGTCAAAAAGGGCGCTGGGGTTGTGGGGGTCTCCGGAAGCTTGTGAAGTGCATCCTGAACTCCTTCAGGATGGAGGACACCATCTGCCTCACCTGGGCACTGGCCTGATCGTGCTCCTGGATGTCGTACATGAGCTGAAGTCCTCCTTCCTCTAACAACAGCTTGCAGTATTTGCTAGCTAAAAGAAAAACAGACACTCCATGGACAACTGGCATTTTAAATGTTCACATTTTACCACATTCGCAGAAAGACTGAAGTCTTTAAGGCCTAGGAATTAACAGGTAAAAATGAGTCAATTCCTCGGTAATTAGACATGATGAAACCACAGACGGTCGTTATAGTGTGTTTCTCCCAGACAACGCTATGCTTCAAACCTCTTTAGGTCTAGCTTTTAGGAAAAGGAGCACACCAGAGCTGGAGAAATGGCTCAGCAGTTGTGACTTACTTACTGCTTTTGCTGGTTCCTTGTATGTCCAAAGGGAACTCCAACTCACCAACTCCAAAGAGCTCCAATGAACTCAACCTTAACTACAGGTGGATTTCTGGCAGTAAGATACGGCCAGTACTTCCCAGGACCTTGTGAAACTGTTCTCCCAAAAGCAATCATTTCCCCCGACCTTTAGCAGAAGGGACCTACGGCTACTGTGGTGCCTATTAGCATATCAAAGCTCATGCTGGCCTCCGGGCTCTCTCAGGATCACAAATACACTACACATTTCAAAGTCCTACCCTTCTCACCTCCTCCCCTGCCCCAACTCCCTCCAGCTCAGGAGCGTCCCTCCCCCACTGCTAGATGCCCATTCTCTTTATAGCCCAAGGGTGTCTCTTTACAGTAAAAGAACAACAGTAAGAGACAACGACAGGGGCTGGAGAGATGGCTCAGCAGTTAAGAGGACTGACTGCTCTTCCAGAGGTCCTGAGTTCAATTTCCAGCAACCACATGCACAATCATCTGTAATGGGATCTGGTTCCCTCTTCTGGTATGTCTGAGGACAGCTGCAGTGTACTCATACATAAAATGAATAAATAAATCTAAAATAAAAAAGAGAGAGAGAGAGAGACAAAGACAAAGGCAGATGGGTTCTGGGGATCCAACTCAGGCTGTTAACCTTGTTCAGCAAGTGTTTTTACCCACTGGGTTGTCTCCCTTGACCCAGGAAAGAGTTCCTCTTTTCTTTCCTTTTTTTTTTTTTTTTTTTTTTTTTTTGCTTGCTTGTTTGTTTAGTTTTGTTTTGGAGACAGGGCTTTCTCCGTGTAGCCCTAGCTTTCCTGGAAATTACTGTGTAGACCAGGCTACTAGCCTCAAACTCAGAGATCCACCGTGGCCTCTGCCTCCTAAGTGCCAAAATTAAGTGTGTGCTACCACTGCCACCACTGCCTGGCTTTACTCTTTTTGTTTGTTCGGTAGACAGAACACTGTCTTAAAACAATTCTAAACTCACTCATTACACAGGATATTAACTGGAAAACAAGTGCTGTGAATGTACATTGAATACATACGGTTTTTACTGCAAACATGATGTATGGCCCACAGTGCCCAGCGCTGAACTTCTGGCTGAGAGAAGTTGACAAGGAGTGGGGGAAATGCTTTGAAAGATCTAAAAAGATACAAAGATGCCAATTTAGGACTCTAGGATATAAAAAGTTTCAGTATTTTCCCTAGAGGGTCTGTTCTGTTATGCAGTCTATATAGGGGGGTGTACTGGCTAGTTTTGTGTGTCAGCTTGACATAAGCTAGAGCCATCAGAGAGAAAGAGCCTCAGTTGAGGGAATGCCTCCACAGATCAGCTGTGAGGCATTTTCTCCATAAGTGATGGGGGAGGAGGGCAGCCCATTTTGAGTGGCGCCATCCCTGGGCTGGTGGTCCAGGGCTCTATAAGAAATCAAGCAGAACAAAGCCAAGGCGAGGCCAGTAAGCGGCCCTCTCCATGGCCTCTGCATCAGCTTCTGCCTCCAGGATCCTGGCCTGCTGGAGTTCCTGTCCTGGCTTCCTTCCATGATGAACAGCAATGCAGAAGTTTAAGCCAAATAAACTCCTTCCTTCCCACCTGCTTTGTGGTGATGGTGTTTTCCTTGCAGCAATAGACCCATATCTAAGGAAGGGAGGAACAACTTCACACTGTCTCCCTTGATAAGGAAACTGAGCCTTAAAGCTTTTAGAATTTTCTGAACCACAGGATCTGAGCACAAGGCCACTTGGTGTAATTCCTTATCACTGTGTCACTGCAGAGTACACAGAAGAACAGACTGAAGCGCTAAATACTTTAAAATTACCTGTAGGTCACCAATGCTGACATGTCACACCGTGAACTTGGCCAGTTCTGGATGGTTAAGTGCTGTACTCCAAAAGAGAGGGAGAAACCAAGAGCAGAGTGTGCTGTTGTTTGATTCTATTGCTTAAAATAATAACCACAAAGGCTATTTCACATCACACATGGAACATTTTTTTAAAATGGGATTGATTTTAAAAAGATTTAAAGCAGAGCTGGAGAGATGGCTCAGTGGGCTAAGAGTTCTGGCTGCTCTTCCAGAGGTCCTGCACCCATACAGTGGCTCACAACCATCTGTAACTCCATCCCCAGGCAATCTGATGCCCTCTTCTGGCCTTTACAGACACTGCACACATGGTACAGAGACATATGTGTAAGCAAAACATCCATTCATATAACCTAAAAGGTTAAAAAAAAATCTTTTAAACAAAGCAAAGACCCCCCTTTTAGAGATAGTGGCTGACTGTGCATTTACTTATACATTTTCCTTAAATCTTTTTGTTTTGTTTTGTTTTTCGAGACAGGGTTTCCCTGGCTGTCGTGGAACTCTGTAGACCGGGCTGGTCTCAAACTCACAGAGATCTGCCTACCTCTGCCTCCCAAGTGCTGGGATTAAAGGTGTGCACCACCACCTGCCTCCTTAATTCTTCTAGGAACTAGGACTGCCAGGAGCCCCAGGTCGGCCTGGGCTGCAGAGTGAGGCCATGTTTGAATAAGCAAACAACAAAACCACCAGGCATCTGGCTGAAAGGTTCAAATGATTGGCTTAGCAGAGCCTGACCTTCCCAAAAAGGTTCTGATCAGGGCAACCTGATGAGCCATTAAGGGTGGGAAAACCACACTGAACAGGACATCTAAATGCTCCATGTTGAGGCAGCCCTGTCCCCACTTTCTTCCTTCACTGGGCTTCCTGAGCCTTTCTGGCTGTTTCCATGAAAACAGAAGTTTCTTCTCTGTGTAAGCTCTGCCTAAGGACACCTAATCCACACCTCTCCAACCTGAAATCCCAGCTGATACATTCCACTCATTACACATTTCACTGGCTCCCAGGAAAATGTGAAAATACAAACATTTAGATGTGAGAGAGGGAGTTGGGGATTTAGCTCAGTGGTAAAGCGCTTGCCTAGCAAGCGCAAGGCCCTGGGTTCAGTCCCCAGCTCCGGAAAAAAAAAAAAAGAAAAAAAAATAGATATGAGAGAAATGGCTTGGCAGTTAAAAGAGCACTCGTTGCTTTTGTAGAGGACCAAAGATTGGTTCCCAGAAGCACTTTGGGCAGCTCACTTCTGCCTGCAACTCCAACACCCAATGCCCTCTTTTGGCTTTCACAAGCAGTTGCATACAGGAAGTATTCTCTCTTTCTCTCTCTCTCTCTCTCTCTCTCTCTCTCTCTCTCTCTCTCTCTCTCTCTCTCACTCACACACACACACACACACACACACACACTTTAAAAAAAATACAAAACTCTGAAACTATTGTTTGAGTTAGGCATGGTGGCTCACACTGGCAATCCAAAAGCCCAGCAGTGAGTCAAAGGCAGGAGAACCACCATGCATCTAAGCAGAGTCTGAGCTACACAAAGAAACGTACTTCAAAAATAAACAACAAAATCCGAACAGAAAAACTAAGAAATTATTGCTAATAACATTTAATGGGATGAGTGGCAATTCACTAGACGCAGAGTTTTTCTAAAACTCATGATCAAGAAAAGTAAGTTGTCTAAGAAATTACTCTGGATTTTGTAAAGACTGATTCTTGTACCAAGTCCTGGAGAAGAGCACGCCTTCGCGGGCTGTGGGATAGCCATTGCTGTCTGTCACAGGTCAGGTGGGCTATTACTCCTGCAGCCAAGAAGCTCACTTCTATGTCGCTGCTGTGGAGCAAACTGACGGTGTGTTCCATCAAATCTTCTGTCACCAGCGCGGGAGAGAGCTCTCTGACTTCAGCCATGTTGTTCTACAGGGCAGCAGGGCAGAGCACAGCAGGACAGGAAAAGGATGAGGAACTAGCACCTTCCCCATTGCTTCCTTTACACGAGGAGTCCCAGCACTTACCCCAGCTCCCCACCTCCCTCCCAACCCACCCTGTCCTGAGGACCACGATCATTAACAGCAAAGCACAGAGTAGAGCATTTACTAAGTGCTAGGCACAGCGCGAGAGGAAGACAAACAGCTTTGTCTGTATTATCTCTCAGTTAATGTCCAATCCTGCCAAGAAACTTGACAGGTTTGCACCGCTAGTAACTGCTTGAACTAGGGAGTTCAAATCTAGGCCTCGCCAGATGCTTTACATTGCTGGGGTTAATTCAATGTTACATTAATTAACATTGTAATTTAAAAAGGAAAACTGCCGCCCTGTTGGCTTTAACAGATTACATTCATCCTCTATGCTGTGTAATAAATCACCACAAACTTACTGGCTTAAAATAATGTTTTTACCACCTCACAGCTCCTACAGGGCAAGAGAGAGGGCATGACTCGGCTTGGGTCTCTACCACGAGGGCTCACATTGTCACATCCTTATCCAGAGACTCCAGTGAGGCAAATCTACTTCCAGCCTCACTCAGAATTCATTTCCTGTGGCTGCAGGACTGAGATCTCAGTTTCCTGTTAAACTCTTAAAGGATGTCTGAAGTTCCTGGAAATGTGACTGTCCTTCTCCAAGCACATCCTTGCTGACATTCTCAGGCAGTGGAGATTCTGTGGGTTGTATATGATGTGACAGCCTACCCGAGGCACCACCCTCTGTTGGTGGGGAATGAAGAAGTGGTAGGACCTGTTCATACCAGAGGGGAGAGGTTTGCATGAAGAGATCTAAACTCTGAAGCCTCACCCATTAGGTGCTTTGTATTCAGAGGCTTTACAAAGGCCTGGAGGGGTGAAGTTGAACCACGATAAAAAGTAAAGTTAGCACTTCAACTCCTTCAGTCCTCAGGGCCAGTCTGAGGCAGCCATTGGCCTCTTTCTGAGATCCAAGCTATTCAGTCTTTTCCTCTGCAGCTGAGCCCTGGATAATAACGCATTAGTTCCCAACAAAGAGACACAAGTTCCACTAGCATAACTGATGATCAAACGCTCTTGTAAGTCTTTAGCAGTCTACCAGGCTCCCAGGAGGACAAAAGGACTGTTGTATTAGCATATAAGGCGTTTCCCATCGAAGACGTACAAGGTTCCTGTTCAACTTCCTGAGATTATCTTCTACTGCTTTCCCTTTTCCCACTTTTCCTCCAAATTCCCAACTCTTTTAGCCACTCCTAATTTCTGAACCATGGAATATCTTGATCAAGAGGCAGCACAGACAAATGGTTTTAGAAGTTTCTGAAAATTTAAGTGCCTTGAGAACCAGTGGGCTCCCATTGGAAAGTCTGGAGCCAGGCCGCCTGCCTGCGTTTGCTCTTTGGTTCTGCCTCTTTCCAACAAGGCAAGACAAACGGTTCCTGCCTGCACACTGTAGATGGAGTGCAGTCAGAACACATGACTCTGCTTAGCGCAAAAATAACTGTTTCTGACATTCCTTAGCAATGGGATTCTGCTGCTCCTCCCGTGAGGGATGACCACTGCCCTCAATCCCAGCTTGATCTTATCAACTGCCTTGGTTGACATTAGCAAGCAGGATACAAGCAGGGTCTGGGAAGGTCCTGTAGGTGAGGTCCTGCCCTCCATTGCCACTCTGAGGTTCTTAAACCACAAGACTCGGCAGACCACAGTGTCATCTCTCTGACAGCAGGATCAGGTCATCTAGATATTTCAGCCACACAAATCTCTCCTCAAGACCAGCACAACTGCAGACACCAAATTATAGGCCCACTTGTTCTTGAGGGGAGAGAGTGGAGTGAAAGAGAGAGAGAGAGTGTGTGTGTATATAGGTATATAGTGCACATGTGTATGGAAGCCAGAGGTCAACATATGCTGTCTTATGCTGTCTTCCTCAATCAATCTTCTTACTTATTCAGACAAGATTCCTCACTGAACCTAGAGCACAAAAGATTTGGCTAGACTGGCTAGGCTGTGAGCCTTTTGTTTTGGTTTTTTTTTTTTTTTTTTTTTTTTTTGGTTCTTTTTTTTCCGGAGCTGGAGACCGAACCCAGGGCCTTGCGCTTCCTAGGTAAGCGCTCTACCATTGAGCTAAATCCCCAGCCCCTTGTTTTTGTTTTATTATTTTATTTTATTTTCCCTCCTATCTCTGTGTCTCCAATGCCAGGATTACAGACCACATCCAGCTCTTTACCTGGGTACTGGGGATTCAAGTTCACGTTCTTGTACTAAGCTGTTTCCTAGTCTCTCTCATTTGGTTGGTTTTGATTTCTGAGTCAGGATCATCCTATGGAGCCCAGGCTGGCCTCAAACTTGTTTTCCTCCCTGGAACTGGAGTTACAGCTGGGTACAATACATCTACAGAGTTTTCAGTAAATAAGGGAGCTACCATTATTTTTTTAACTTTTGATTTTATTTTGAGTATGTCTGTATACCATGTGCATGTAGTGCCCACAGAGGCTAGGAGAGGACATTGGATCCCCCAGGACTGAGTTACATGATTGTAAGCTGCTATGTGGGTGCTAAGAATCAAACCTAGGTCTTCCAGAAAAGCAACCAGTACTCTTAATCACTAAGCCATCTCTCCAGCACCAGACAGCTACTATTTTAAGTCACTAAGATGTAGGCTGTTCACAGCAACAGAATTACTATACAAGGGTTATGTTTGCTCAGAGTTTAATGGAAATTAAATGAATCTATGCATTTAAACTGACTACAGCAGTGCCCATCACAAAGTAGGTGCTGTATGAGTTTTAATTAAAGTCAATTCAATCAGTTCACCTTACCAAAAGTCCAAGCACTTTGCTCTGTATTGCAGACACTGAAAATGTCTGTAAGAAAGAATACTCAGGTTACTTTATCACGAAGAAAGAACTTGATATCAAAACGCAATCCCGTCTTCCCACCTCTAAGACTTGGACGATGGTTGCTAATCCTTCATTTTCAATAAAGTACTTGCAGGCCAATGGACACTCATCCGTAAGGTTCCAAAGCGCTTTCAGAGTAAACAAGAGGGTGACATCATTTAAATTCTCAGCCATCTTTTGTCTGATGATTGTTAGAAGTTCCTAAAAGCCAGAGACAGAGTTAAACCTACTCACTTCTGTATAAGAAGGGGAAGAGGGTCCTACAAGTGAAGCTAGTAATACGGCTTGGTTCATAGAGTACTTGTAGCACACATGAAGCTTTTCAGTTCTAGTCCCGGCCTGGTCACAAATACCTATCCCAGACATACATAAAATAAATCTTGCATTTTGTTTTGAGACAGGGTTCTCCCAGGTAGCCCTAGCTGTCCTAGAACTCACTATGTAGACCAGGGTGGCCTTGAACTCAAAGAATCCCATTTCTGGCCTCCAGTGCTGGACTAAAGTTGTACACCACCACATCTGGTTAGCTCAGTGAATAAGGACACTTTCTTCCCTCTGTCTTCTTTCTGGCTTTTTGTTTGTTTTGTTTTGGAGACAGGGTTTCTCTGTTTAACCCTGGCTGTCCTGGAACTTGCTCTGTAGATCAGCTTGGCCTCCAACTCATAGAGATCTGCCTGCCTCTGCCTCCCAAGTGCTGTGACTTAAGGCATTCACCATCACTGCCCAGCAGGCTAGAGTACATCTTAAGCATGGAGGCACGTGCCCTTAACTCCAGCAAAGAAAGGCAGAGTTTTACGCCAAACTAGTCTACATATCAACTTCCAGGCCTGCCAAAGCTACATACTGAGACCCTGTCTCAAAAAAAAAAAAAAAAAGTACTTCTTGTTGTATTTTATAAAAAAGAAAAGGAAACCAGGGATGAGGCATCCCTTCCCCCTAAGGTACCAGCACAGGAAGGTATATACAGTATAGAGTTTATTTAGGGCATGGGGAAGGGAATTGAGGGAGGAGAGGGGAGCAAGGGGAGAGTGAGAGGGGGTTAAATGCAAGCCATGAAAATATGGAGAGTGAGAGGGGAAGGGGAATGGGGAGAGAAGGAACAGAGAGGAAAGAGGGCAAAAGAGAGTGATGAGGGGCAAGCAGCCCCTTTTATACTGGGTCAGGCACATCTGGCTGTTTCTTAAGTAAACATCAGGACTTGAGTTTGAATTCTAGCACCCGTATAAAAACCTGGGGTTTGCTAGTTGCCAGCCTAGCTCCACCCTTAGTGTGAGACCCTTTCTCCAGGAAGTAAAGCAGAGAGTGACAGAGCAGGACACAGGGCTTTTGGCTCACTGTAAAACAGGTACCTATCCCCCTACCCCCTCATACAAAGAGCTTGAGTGCCAGACCTGGGCTCGAGTGTTTTTAAACCATTGTCTTTAAAAGTATATTTTAAATTATAGTTTTATTTATTGTGTGAGTGCATACATGTACATGTGCATGTGTGTGTGCCTGAGAATGCATGTGCCACTTTGTATGTATGAAGGTCAGAGGACAACTTTCAGGAATTTGTTCTCTCCTCCCATATGGGGACAGTGAGCAAATGCGTGTTGTTAAGCTTGGTGGCAAGGTGCCTTTCCCCACTTTGTCACTTCTCCAGCCCGCTCTGAGTGTCAGGAGGTTTTTGCTCTATCTCTTCTGCAATCCTCCCGTCTTCCCCAGTGCTAGTTCCTATTCGCCGCAATATTAAGGTGCCATATTTTCACTCTCCTAGATTATGACTATTATTATTCAAGAAAGTGGCATTTGCCAGGCAGTGGTGGTGCACACCTTTAATCCTAGCACTCTGGAGGCAGAGGCAGGCAGATCTCTGTGAGTTCTAGGCCATCCTGGTCTACAAAGTGAGTTTCGGGACAGCCAGGAAAACTTTTGTCTCAAACCCCCAACTCCCTCAAAAAAGTGCCTCATCTGATTCATATTGGGCTGGATCTGACCCTCCATTTTGCCTTTCCCATTCAAACCCTGCTGCATTTCACATAACCTCTTCTCTATTTATTACAGAATAAAAGGACTTAAAAACCACATTGATAAATTTCTTCTATTTTCACAGTTATTAAGGGCCAAGGATATGCTTCCGCTACAAGGCCATGGGATCGATTCCCAGCAAGCAGGGTAGGACAGGAGGGGGTGGTGACCACCTCAGCCTAGCAGCTCACCTTGACTGCTAAAGCAAGCTCCTCCTGGAACTGTTCAATCTCCTCAGGTGAGAGCTGAAAGCAAACAGAAGGCCCAAGTGAATCGCCAAAGTTCTCCCAAGCCCAGGGAGGGGCAGAAATGGTGACTGTGGCACACGCCCACCTTCAGGGCTAGGATGGAGGTGATGCTCACTGCCATCATCTGCATCTTTGGGCTCTCACGCTTGCACACCCACCTCAGAACAAGCCTGGCAGCGTCAAACCTGAAAGGCAGAACATATTTTTCCTCACAATCAGGTTAAGTTTACAAAATTATAAATAACAAGCGGAAATAATCCTTTATTCTCTTTCCCTAGAGTATGCACGTGGTTAAAGACTGACAGCAGAGGGGCCCTGAGGCCCAGCTCCAATGAGACGCTCCCCACTGTTAAATGCTTACAGAAGAGGGCCTCAGAGGGCCCCATCCCTTAAGCCTACCCAGTTAATGGCTTAGAGCAGAGGGAAGGACACTTTCTTCAGTGGTGTGGCCCCTGATAAGCTGCCCATGCCCCCTCCTTATAAATAAACCCCTCACCCATCCTCCTGTAAGTATTCCTAGTCGAATCAAGCTAACTGGTTCACACAAAGACATGAAGGGCAGAAGGGTGACTGACTAGTTGTGAAGAAGAGGCTCAGGCTGGAAGGAAACAAGAAAGCAATGGGAAATGAATATAACTTAAGTATATTATACAGGTATGAAAACACCACAATGAAATCCAGTATTGTATACAACATACACTAAAAAAAAAATTAAGAACATTTCAGAGAAAGCCCAAGAGAAGTGCCTTCCAGGGATAAATAAATAAATAAAACATGGGATGGGCAGTCCAGAAAAAGTTCATGGGGGGGGGGGGGGCGTTGGGGGGATTCTATACCCCAAAAAGACTGAAGAAAAATAAGGCAATGTGTAATTTGTAAGCTGAATTGTAAATAGTACCAAAATGCTGCAGGAACAAAGTCACCCATCCTTAGCGGCTCACTCCATCAGCGCTCAGTTTAGACTTCACTGCTCTGCCCTCTGGCAACAGCCCCCAAATGTTTACGTTCCAAAAACCTCAATAGAAATAGCTACAGTATGGGGTTGGGGACTTAGCTCAGTGGTAGAGCGCTTGCCTAGGAAGCGCAAGGCCCTGGGTTCGGTCCCCAGCTCCGAAAAAAAGAACCAAAAAAAAGAAAAAAAAAAAAAGAAATAGCTACGTAACTACATAACATCTCAGAAGGACAATCTCAAAAAATGTGAATAACTAAAAATAACAGAAACAAGTTCTTCACAACACTTCAAAGCACAGCTATATTCCTATCTGATCCTCTTAAAGAGCCATTATTTTACAGAAGAGGAAGTTCTGTGCAGAAGGAGGAGGGCTAGAAGAGCTTGGTGTTTCCTAGCCCCACTGGAGTCCCTTGGATTTGTGTAACCAGGATGCCACCAATCACTCTGTGAAAGAGGCTCAAGAAAACCTTCTGCCCAACACCTTACCTCAGCCTTAACCAGGCAGGCCCCCATTACACTAGTAATCCGAAGCCAGGACCACCAGTGAGGCTGGCCCGAGCTCAGTCAGATGACGCTCTACCTTTACTTGCCTGTCAAACGGAACGTCCATAAGAATCCTGGAACTGGTTAAGGAGAGAAGGCAATTCTTCTGTAACTTTTAGGGAACAAAGGACAAACATTCATAAGCAAATGTGATACTCCATTCCGAAAGCAAGTTAAGACCGGGCCACCGCTGGAGAGACGCCACAGCAGTTAAGAGAGCAACCAGTGCTCTTCAGAGGATCCGGGATCAGTTCTCAGCCCCCGGACGGCAGCTTATGACTGTCTGTAACTCCAAGATCTGACATCCTCTCACAGGCATACATACAGGCAAAACACAAAAGTGCACACACACGCGCGCACACACACACGCGCACACACACAGGCACACACACACAAACAGGCACACACACACAGGCAGGCACACACACACACACACACACACACACACACACATACACACACGGCTGACATGACTGATGAGCTTAAGAACCAACTCTTATTTTTAACTTGGTGTGTGTCTGGATGTGTGTGTGTGTGGGTATACATGTCTGTATGTACACATGTCATAGCACACAAACATGGAGGTCAGAGGGCAACCTGGTACAATCCATTTCTTCTTCCAACATGTGGGACCAGGAGATTGGCCTTGGATTACCAGGATGGTGGCAGATGTCTTTACTTTAGCTACTGCCAGAAATAGGATTTAAATGGACTCTTGTTACCCACTCTTTCAGTATGTTTTGCTTGACTCATGTTTTTAGATTCACCCTATGTTTCACGTAGCAGTAGTTCACTTCTTTCTTGTCAGACAGGAGTCCTTTAAAAAGTACATTACATCGCTGGGTGGTGATGGCGCCCAACTTTAATCCCAGCACTCAGAAGAAAGCAGAAACAGGGGAATCTCTCTGAGTTGAAAGCCAGCTGAGTCTATAGAGGGAGTTCTAGGACAGCCGGGGTCACCCAGAGAAACCATGTCTCGAAAAACTGAAGAGAGAAAGAAGCCCTAAGACAAACCTCATGCATGCTGGGTAAGCGCCCATTCCACCGAGCTACATTGCCAGCCCAAGAACTTTCAATGGTGATGGCTTTGGTTTTTGGTACTGGAGCGAGCTGGAAAGCAGGGCCTTAACCTTACATATGCTAGGCAAGTCCTCTTTCACTGAGCTACACATGTCCCCACCCCCAAAAAAGAAAAAAAATTCATAGACTTTGCTGTTTATAACCTAAGATATCTTTGATTACTAAGGAGTCAAATTTGCTGCTAAACATTTCATGGCTTTCATTTTTAGCACACACATGCACAGGAAGCAGGAAGCAACTTCTGGAAGGTAGTTTTCTCCTTCCATCACCTGTCTCAAGGATCAAACTCAGGTCTTAAGGTTTGGCACTCTTACCTCCTAAGCCAACTTGTCGGCCCCAACTCAACTTTCTCCCCTGCTGGGGTTTTTGTTTGTTAGAGACAGGCTCTCCCGTAGCCATGGCTGACCTTGGCCTGAAAATCCGGATCCTATGCTTTCCCCCTCCCAAGTGCTGGGATTACAGGTGGGCATCACCACATCTCGCCTGATGTGTTAATAGATGATTCTTAGCAAATGATTTTGTCTTTATGTTTGTATTTTTGGTTCTTTAAGATGGTGTTTCTCGGGGTTGGGGATTTAGCTCAGCGGTAGAGCGCTTGCCTAGCAAGCGAGAGGCCCTGGGTTCGGTCCCCAGCTCGGAAAAAAAGGAAAAAAAAAAAAGAAAAGAAAAGAAAAGAAAAGAAAAGAAAAGATGGTGTTTCTCTGTGTAGCCTTCCTTGGTTGTTCTGGAACTCACTCTGTAGACCAGGCTGGCCTCAAATGCAGAAGTCTGCCTGCCTTTGCCTCTCAAGGACAGGGATTAAAGGCGTGCGTCACCAAGCTTTATCAGCTTCATTTCTTATCCATATTTCCTGCTTCTTTCTATAACATTAAGTCCCATTTTATCCTTAAAAACTGCAATTCAATAATACATATATTCATAAATGTTTTCTAAAGTTAAAAATCAGTCAAGTATTTAATTCAAATTACCTGTTGGTAGTAGGGGAAATTTTTCGTTGCTTTGAAAAGTAGATAGGTGATCTCTGACAACAGGCGAACAGGCATTCCCCTGGCCAGGCCCTGGTGTGTTAGGTTGAGGGCACAAGCACTGGCTGTGAACTGCACTGGCAGATCCAACGGATGGTTCCTCATTCCTATAGCCACAAGCTGAAGATAAATTTGCTTTTAGTGGGATTCGACTGTAGGGCCTTAGTGCACCTCACAGGAGCTGCAGAGGGACTGAGCCTTGCCCATGGGAAAAGCTGGCAATGGCCAGGAGCCAGAAAGGTGGCAGCTCAGGGCAGCCAGGCGCCACCTTCCCGAGAGTGGGCGGCCACGAGGGCCTGAATCTACGTTGGTGCTTGGGGGGGAAAGTCTGCAACAGGCAAGAGTCCAGTGGAGAGAGATTAAAAAGAAAAATATCTTTTATGTTAAAAAAAAGAGAAAATGCAATGACACAATGCATCTGGATCCCCTATGATTTTGTTTCACTTCTCAACATACAAAGAATTTTTGTTTTCAGTAACAATTACAATTTTATATGTCCCTTTTAGGAGGGATCAGAAGAAAGAAGACTTAGATAAGGAAATAACTGAAAAACATCCTAGCTAAGTTACAAACAATAAAGCAAAATTTAAGACAATCCTGTGAAGCATGAAGAAATTTCAGAGGAATCTGCTCTAAAGCCTACAGGGCCACCTTATGACGAAATTACAGAATGGCAGGCTATTAAATTCCTAGATTAAAAGACTTATGCTGAGTTAAGAATACAGATTACTGGCGTCCCCGCGTGTGTGCGCCTTATCTCAGCTGGTCTGCCCGCCTTATCTCAGCTGGTCTGCCCGAGACCCCCTGAGCGTGAACCTTAGAACCCCGTGCGGCCCCATTTCCACTCTGACAAGATGAAAGAAACGATCATGAACCAGGAAACACTCGTGCATTGGTGGGACAGGAACTGCTCCTAGAAAGAAGGTGGTTCACGGAACAGCCACAGCAGACGATAAGAAAAACTGCAGTTCTCCTTAAAGAATTTAGGGGTATACAGTATCTCTGGTATTGAAGAGGTGAACATGTTTACAAACCAAGGAACAGTGGTCCATTTTAACAACCCTAAAGTCCAGGCGTCTCTGGCAGCAAACACCTTCACCATGACAGGCCACGCCGAGCAAAGCAGCTGACAGAAATGCTTCCCAGCATCCTAAACCAGCTTGGTGCAGACGGTCTGACCAGTCTGAGGAGACCGGCTGTAGCTCTGCCCGAACTATCTGTGGACGGAGAAGTAGCACTTGCTACTGGAGAGGAGGAGGAGGATGAAGTTCCAGATCTGGTGGAGAATTTTGATGAAGCTAAGAATGCGGCAAACTGAACTGAAGCGACATCTGAAGAAGGTGACCCTTGGCAGAAGTTACAACAGGAGCTGCTGTTTTATATCATGGCTCCTTTTTAAAAAAATTTTGTTTATTATGGATCTGACAAAATCTATCTAGATCTCTAATATTTTTAAGCCCAAGCCCCCCGGACACTGCAGCTTTTTTCAGTTTTCGCTTATACTTAATTCATTTTTTGCAGCAAATTAAGCTGAAGACACCTGGGAATAAAGTTTGGAAAAGGTTAAAAAAAAAATACAGATTATGTTTAATAGAGTTACCTGAGAACAATGTCACAGAATGTGCTTCATTTTATAGAATCTGAAACTTAAAAATAAAAAAATGTACATGTGGGCTGGGGATTTAGCTCAGTGGTAGAGCGCTTACCTAGGAAGCGCAAGGCCCTGGGTTCGGTCCCCAGCTCCGGAAAAAAAAAAAAAAAAAAAAATGTACATGTGCTAATACACCATGCGGGCGGGCGATGCAGAATTCCAAGGGGCTTCTGCCTTGGATTCTGAAAGGAATGATTCTGAGATTTCGCACTGAGAGACAGTGGCTCTCTTGGAGATTCCTTTAGAGATTGAGGCTGATGACACTTCAACATATGTATGCATCCATCAGAATATGAGAGTTATTTTAAACACTGTGGTATAAAACACATTACTGGTGCATCACACAGTCCTTCAGGTTGAGAGGCTGTAGAGAGAGAGATCGAACACGACCGACCGTAAAGGAGATGCTCACAGAAGAGAAGGGGGTGAGGAACCTCCCTGAGACAGACTAACGCTTTACTGACTAAATGTCTTACATGCCCACGAGAGAGGCAGCACAGCCGCTGAAGCAACGCTGGATTCTAGAAAGGACTGAAGAATTAGATCAGCTTTCACGTGTGAAAACCTCAGACTGTAAGGCAGGGAACGTGTTGAGTTGGGGAAGAGGTTTTGCCTTTGTTTCAACAGGAGAAGAAAAGCTATGGATTCCATCAAAACTAATAAAGATTAAATCTGACAGAGGAAGACCTCCTAAAGATCTCGGCAGCGGGACAAGAGGGAAGAAACCAAGAACAACAAAACAGACACCAAGCAGCCCAGATGATCCCACCTCACAGATGAACTCAAACGTAATTCCCACAAAAATCTCAAGGACTTCTCACCACACAGAGACTGGACAACAAGCGACACAGCTAGCTTTCCTAGGGCTTGGCCAATACACCAATGTCCTTAGGGTCCCCAACGAAGAACATCACCCACAGACAGCAGGAGGCAGTTTTTAGAGAAAGACCTCATTCCCAAAAAGTTAGGGAATTAAATTACCTTTAAGCTAAAGAGAGCAACAAGTCAAATAATTTTATACTTACATGAAATTTTGTATATTCATACAAATTTAAGGGTGTGTATTTGCTATAATATACTGCATATTTGTTTCAACTCTTGTTTAAAGTATTCTATCTACTCATTTAAATGCAACGTAAAATCCTAGTCTTCGAAACTGTTCAGGGTAATTAACAAGTTCAAGTGGTTTAGTCAACCACATGTGGAGTCTTGTTAGCTACTAGTTTAGTTAATAAAAAAAAAAATAAGCTTTATTTAGCTTCCTGTAAATGTTTTCAAACTTGAACAGATAGAAAATAGCTAGAAACAAGCGATATTTGCCGATTCAGATATACTACAGAAAGTTGATCTTCAAAAACCTCAGAGATCTACAGAATATGACGTTTAAGTATTTTTATTAATAAAAGGCTTCTCACGACAGTGAGACATGATGAGCATATGGAGTTTGCTTCAAAGGTGACAAAGCTGCCACCGGGCAGAAACCTGTCCTTATCTCAGCTGCAGACAGCATGCTGCCCCAGCTGAGGACAAGCGGGCATAGCGAGCTTCGCAAGGACAGGGTAGGCAAGTCCTTTAGAATTCCTGCGTCACAGCAAAGTTTTTCGATATCTGCAGAAGGTGACACTCCAACCACACAGAGAAACCTTGGGTGACAGACAGCCCAGCCATCCAGCCACCTCTGTCCTTGCTATAGTTTTGGAAGCAGTTTGCTTGTACTTCCTGTTTACTCAGGTAATATTTATCCTTCTCAGGTCTCTGATGGTGTTACAGTCTCAAAATCAGGCTTAAGTTGTCTAGGATTTAAGAAAATGTCTTACAGTCTAAGCAATTTTTAGGTTGGTAGTGTATGTTATGATAGAAAGTGCAATTCTTATCTGATAGGTTTTTTTTTTAAGATTTATTTATTATGTATACAACATTCTACTTGCATGTATGCCTGCATACCAGAAGGGGGCACCAGATCTCATTGGGATTTGAACTCAGGACCTGTGGAAAAGCAGCCAATGCTCTTAACCCCTGAGCCATCTCTCCAGCCCCCCTTGATAGTTTTTATACGTGCTCTTATTGTATGTAGGTTACTGGTGTTAGAGAGAGGCTTTTATTGGACTAAAAGGAGGAGATGCAGGGATCATCTCTTGTGTACTGTGTGAAAGCATCACCTGTCAATAAAGATCTGATGGCTAATGATCCGAGGCGGAGAGAGAGAGGAATGATGGGATACAAGCACAGGAAGATTCACCACAGGGAATCGAAAGAAGTCAGATGGAAGAAGTCAGCTGAAACCAGCTATGAGGTAGACATAGGATGAATGAATGGAATAATCAATTGAGGTATGAGCTGGCCTAGCTTAAGCCTAGGCATTTACATAATAAAAAAGCCTCTGAGTAACTATCTGGGAACTGGGGTGCAGATGGAAAAGCTTGTGGTTACATGAGACACCATTAACGATTCCTTGCTACAAGTTATTTGCTTTATTGGACCAATATCAGACTTTTCCTATTCTTAGCATTGATTCTGTAGGACACTGAGGAGCAGCGGCAATTGCTTCAAGTTCACGTGTAGCCATTAACTAGCTGGATGACTCCAGACCTTTACTTCTCATCTGCATCATGAATTATCTGACCATTTCCTGAGCGTCACCCAAGCTACCGTGACACACATTGCCAGACATAAACATCAGCCAGATTATGCCATTCGGGGGATATTCCAGATAGGGTCTCATTGTGGAGGTAGGCTGACCTTAAACTCAGCAATCCTCCTGCCCCAGTCTTCTAAGAGCTAGGATTCAGGCATGTTCTACAGTGATTATGCTTAACCCCTTAGAATAAATCCTGTTAACACCGAGGGATGCCAGACATAAAACTGAAAAAAGCAGCAGAGAAGAGGTACAAATGAAGGGGGCAGTGGAAGTGAGGAGACAACACTGGAAGACTTCACTTACAAAGTGCACTGGACAAGAGATGGAGGCAAGAAAGGAAAGCAAAAGAGAAAATTAAAAACCGAACTACAAGACGGACAAAAGGATGGGGTGAGTTATGGACAGAAGAATTTAAAAGTAGAAAATAGGGGTTGGGGATTTAGCTCAGTGGTAGAGCGCTTGCCTAGCAAGCGCAAGGCCCGGGTTCGGTCCCCAGCTCCGGAAAAAAAGAAAAGGAAAAAATAAATAAATAAATAAATAAATAAATAAATAAATAAATAAATAAATAAATAAATGTAGAAAATATAATACTGGGTCTGGAGAGATGGCTCAGTGGTTAAGAGCACTGACTGCTCTTCCAGAGGTCCTGAGTTCAATTCCCAGAAATTACATGGTGGCTCACAATCATCTGTAATGAGATCTGTTGCCCTTGTGGATAGGGGATTTAGCTCAGTGGTAGAGCGCTTGCCTAGCGAGCGCTTGCCTAGCAAGCGCAAGGTCCTGGGTTCGGTCCCCAGCTCCAGAAAAAAAAAAAAAAAAAAAAAAGAGATCTGATGCCCTCTTCTGGTGTGTCTAAAGACAGCTAGCGTGTACTACTCATATACATAAAATAAATAATTCTAAAAAAAGAAAGAAGGAAAGAAGGAAGGAAGGAGAGAAACAGAGAGAGAGAGAGAGAGAGAGAGAGAGAGAGAGAGAAGAGAAGATAACACTGGAAAGGTCACAATGCTTCAATTACCTTCCTGCCCGCCTCAGACCAGATTTTAAACATTTGGAATTAAAGTTGATTTAAAATTGGGTGAGAGAGCACACAACTTTAATGCCAGCACTCAGGAGCCAGAAACAGGTGGACCTCTGTGAGTTTGAAGTTAGCCTGGTCTACACAGTGAGTTCCAAGTCAGCCAGGGTTACGGAAAGAAGGAAGTTGATCTCATCCAGATTCAGATGCTCAAACAAACATGGAACAATTAAATCTACAATTATTCTCTTTTTTCTCTTTCCCACATATTTTTTGGCTCACTATTCTATCTTGATGAGTATACTTAGCCCACAATTAATAAGGAGTAAGACCAGCCGGGGCTACAAAGAGAAACTGTCATAAAACAATTTAACAAAATGAGCTACTGTAGTGAGTGGTCAATAAACAATTTTTCTGGCTTCTGAGACAAGGTCTCACTGTGTAGCATTAGCTGGCCTGGAGCTCACTCTGTAGACTAGGCTGGCCTGGATCTCAAACTGACCTGTTCTTCAGATGCCTCTAGAATGAAAGCTGTGGCCACCATGACTGCGGGTAAACAATTTTTGATTGCCCGAGTGAGACACGGTAAAATCTAAGGTACCTTTAGCACGACAGGCAGGATGACCCGCAAGGAAAGTGTTTCCGTGAAGAGCCTATAGAGCGCTTCCTTCACAAAACATGACCGGTGCCTGTACCGACTCAGTGCTTCAGAAATCTGACTCATGTTGGCTCCTCCAGCAACCTGAAAAACACGGAGTTACAGACCGGTCGTTCACCTCCTCACACAGCATCTGGGTCCTGCCAACGCTCAAAACAAACCCTGTTCTTCAACCCCCACTCACAGATCCATCCAACGGGTAAAATGTGCAGCTCAGTACAGTAATGAAGCAAGCAGGCGCTGATGTGGGAATCACATACATCTCCCTGCAACTCTAGTCCAGTTAAGACTGTGACTGGGTGGTGTGTACCTGGAATCCCAGCACTTGGGAGACAGAAGTAAGGGAACTGTCTCAAACTTGAGGACAGCCAGGTCCTACATAAGCAACCCTTGTCTGAATCAAGAAAAAAAAAAAAATCAAAGCCACAAAACCTCAACTAGCTGTGGTTTGGAGATTTGTCCTAGTGGTAAACCACGTGAAGCCCAGGGTACAGTGCCTAACGCAAACATCATCAAACAAGCCACAGAGCATGTGCAAAGTCAACAGTCAACAGTCATGGAGGCCTATCAGGAGGCTCAGCACTCATGTAGGAGAAACATCTGGTAAGGCAGGGGAAAGGATCTCGCTCATTCTCAGGGTTTAACCCCACTTCTCACGTGCTACACCTCTTCCCTGTTATTACAGGATAACATGTTTTGTTTTGTTTTTTTTTCTTTTTTTCTTTTTTCTTTTTTTCGGAGCTGGGGACCAAACCCAGGGCCTTGCGCTTGCTAGGTAAGCGCTCTACCACTGAGCTAAATCCCCAACCCCAGGATAACGTGTTTTAAATAGTCCATTCCAAGTAGCCCAGAGCTAACGGAGCTCTCCTGATTTTCAATCACACCTCCTTCTACGACACCCTCTCCTATAGTCTCTCTCCAAACATAAAATCAATAAGAAATTTGTTTTGTCTTGTTTTTTTGAGACACTTTTCTCTGTGTAGCCCTGGGATCCTGGAACTCATTCTGTAGAACAAGCAGGCCTCAAACTCAGAGATCCACCTGCCTCTGCCTCCCAAGTGCTGGCATTAAAGATGTGCACCTCCACTGCCTAGCCGGTGAGGATTGTTTTTTCAAGGTTTTATTTATTTATTTTATGTCTATACTAAAACTGTCTTCAGACACACAAGAAGAGAGTATCAGATCCCAATACAGATGGCCGTGAGCCACCATGTGGTTGTTGGGAACTGAACTCAGGATCTCTGGAAGAGC
This sequence comes from Rattus norvegicus, assembly GCF_021556685.1. Taxonomy (NCBI): domain Eukaryota; kingdom Metazoa; phylum Chordata; class Mammalia; order Rodentia; family Muridae; genus Rattus; species Rattus norvegicus. The sequence goes on from NC_141538.1 coordinate 128,836,651, forward strand.
AGTCAGTGCTCTTAACTGCTGAGCCATCTCTCCAGCCCAGGATTTTTTTTCCCCAACAGTCCTCAGTAGTAAAGAACAAAAACCCAGGGGACAGGAGAATAAGGATCTTACAAAGTGAAAAGAAACTCAAAACAATCCCCCTGCCTCTACCATGAACATCATTATTCCAGGGCTCTACTAAACGGACAAGAAAATGCTTTTGTTGAAACAGGGTTTTAACACATACCCCCAAAATGATTTTAAACTTATAATTCACCTGCCTCAGACTCACACATTCTAGTTTGTGTTCAGCTAAGGAACCTTTTGAAAAGGGAACTCTGTCAACTGCCCCCAAAAATAAAGGCCTGACCTGAGTTTGCTTCTGGGAAGTAATTCCCAGGTCTCAGATTATAGGCATTCAAGATTGCTCCCATGCCTTCACCACCAGACAGGCTTACTGTGAGGAGACCCTGACTGGCCTACCTGCTCTCAAGGCCAACAGTGCTTCAGGGGTTGGTCTGGTGCTATGCATTCAAATGCTAAATAACGGCCCCCAAGATCTGATTGCCCCTAGTGAGGACACCAGCTTTTGTTGCATGAAATTTTTGCCCCCCAAGTTAATTGGTTAATATAAAAGACTAAAGCCTGTGGTAGGTTTTCAGATACCTGGCTGGGGGTCAAAGATAGTAAAAAGAGGAGAAAGAAGAAATCACAGGAAGAAAGGAGGAAGCTGCTATGAGAGGAGGTGGACCATGAGCCTGGGACTAGGAGAAACAGCAAGTAACAGGGGACACATGGCTGGGAGGTAAGTTGGAGTAGCTCAAACCTGCCCAATCTAGGCTTACTGCTTGTAAACAAAATACCTTGATTATGTGTCTTTTATATGGGCTACCTAGAATTTAGAATTCCTTTTCTACATTGCCACCAATCTTCTCGGAAAAGATATCCTGGAGGCCCTGGAAGTTACTCTCACTAGTCAGCCAAAAAAAAAAAATTGCAGTAGGGTAAATGATTATACCTGTAGTAATAATTACACTCATAAAAACTTTAAAAACTCTCCTCTGGCTTACTCCATTTCTAACGGCTGCTGTCATATAAAAACACTCCCTGCCTCGACTGGCTGTCCAACGCACCTATCTGGAGTGAATAGCAGCCTCCATCAAGAGAGAAATCAGAAGCACTCACAGTTAGTAAAAGAACAAGTCCAACTTCACCATATCCACCCGTCCTACACTCCACTGAACACCACTGTGTTCACTATAAAAAAGTGCTCAGCGGGATGGAGGCTGCTATAAGATTTAAGGGCAATTAATAAAACCATGCAGGTTTGGGGGGTCCCCAACAAAAGGGCTACCCCTCACCACCACAATTCCTGAGGAGGATTTTAGACAAGTATCCCCGCCTCCCAATATAGAGTCTAATGTACAAGAACCTATAATGCTCCGAACGAATAAAACGAAATGTACGTTAGGACAAACCTTCAAGTCCTGCCTTCCCATAAAGAAATCAGAGTAACCAGCATCTGTATACAAGAGTCCCACAAATCGCATGGCAGGCCGGTGCTGCAGAAAGGACTCCACAACTTGATCAGTGATGTCAGTGCCCCCCGAAATATCCAGGGATATGAGGTTGGGCAGGATGTCCTTCTGCTGTAACAAATAAAAAGCCAGGTCTGATTTGAGCTGCCTGTGGTCAGAAATATCAAGGTGAAGCAGGCATTTCAGCTGACGGATAACGTCGAGAATCTGTGGGTTGTTCATGGCCAGGCACTTCAGATAGTGCATGGTGAGGGACCTGAGCCGGTTCTTACAGGAGAGGAGTGCGGAGATGTCGGTGACCAGAGTATTGGAGATATCCAAGCTTTCCAGGCTGGGTAACTGAGAAACGCCAACTAGGTCTTCATTGCGAAAGGACACATTGGCAAGGCTCAAGGTGTGAAGGCCGGTGAACTGACCCAAGGCTAGTAGCCCTGAGTTCTGAGGGACGCTAACCGAGTCTAACACAAGACACTGAAGGTTTTTCTGGATCCAGGCACTGCCCTGGAGAGCGTGGACGATGTCTGGGGCGAGAAGCTGGGAGTCCACTGAGGTGGCATCCACTTCGGTGAGCTTGTGATGGCAGAAGGCCTGTGTGAAGGCTGCTGCCGAGAGTTTGACTCTCCGAATGTTCATCAGCTTCAGGCTCACCTGCTTGCCTTGGAAAATGCTTGCTGTCCTGTCGGTCAGCTTGCCTGCAAGAAAAGCAGAACCACTTTCAACGACAACCAGACCTCATGCCTTTCCTGACTATGACACAGCAGTGAATGAGGAGGACAGACGCTGCTAGAATATTCTCACCACGGTTACTGCTGGCTGTGCCAGATGCTCTTCTAAACCCTCTACCAGCTTCTCTCATTTACTTTTTGCACTAACTCGACAGGAGAACAATATAATTAGTGCTGTTAGGTGAAGAAACGGAAGCTTCAAGAGTTCATCTTGGGGGGCTGGGGATTTAGCTCAGTGGTAGAGCGCTTACCTAGGAAGCGCAAGGCCCTGGGTTCGGTCCCCAGCTCTGAAAAAAAAAAGAACCAAAAAAAAAAAAAAAAAAAAAAAAGAAAAAAAAAAGTTCATCTTGGGGCTGGAGAGATGATGGCTCAGTGGTTAAGAGCACTGACTGCTCTTCCTGAGGTCCTGAGTTCAAATCCCAGCAACCACATGGTGGCTCACAATCATCTGTAATGAGATCTGATGCCCTCTTCTGGTGTGCATGAAGACAGCTACAGTGTACTTATGTATAATAAATAAATAAATAAATCTTTAAAAAAAAGAAAGAAAGAAATACATAGGCGAATGCCAGCAGCAAACCACTGAACTGAGAACAGGAACCCCGTTGAAGGAATCAGAGAAAGGACTGGAAAAGCTTGAAGGGGCTTGAGATCCCATATGAGCAACAGTGCCAACCAACCAGAGCTTCCAGGGACTAAGCCACTACCTAAAGACTATACACGGACTGACCCTAGACTCTGACCTCATAGGTAGCAATGAATAGCCTAGTAAGCGCACCAGTGGAAGGGGAAGCCCTGGGTCCTGCTAAGACTGAACCCCCAGTGAACTAGATTGTTTTGGGGATTGTGGCAATGGGGGGAGGATGGGGAGGGGTACACCCATAAGGAAGGGGGGGGAGGGGGATGTTTGCCTGGAAACAGGGAAAGGGAATAACACTCGAAATGTAAATAAGAAATACTCAAGTTAATAAAGATGGGAAAAAAAAAAAAAAAAGAGTTCATCTTGCCCAAGGTCTACTTGTGGAAGGTTGAACTCAGACTTATCTACACCAACCCTGTTTGTAGAAACAGAACACAAAATCAAATAGGCAGGCAAACAATAAGTAAGTAACTCCACTATAATTACTTTTGGGGGAGGGGACTTCAAGATAGAATCTTACTATGTAGCTCTGAGTGTCCTGGAACTCTGTAGACCAGGCTGGCCTCAAACTCGGAGCTCTGCCTGCTTCCCCAGTGCTGGGACTAAAGGTGTGTGCCGCTACACCTGGCCTTTTTGTTATGATCACTTTAAGTCCAAATACAGGAGGAGTTAAGAAGCTAATTACTTAATCTTTAGGCCTTCATTTTCTTTTTTAAAAGATTTTAAGATGTTAAGATTGGAATGGAGAGACTTTTAGAGTGACTTATTTTATTTGTATCCATGTTTTTGCCCTCCTGTGTCTATGGGTATCATGTTTGTGACTGGTGCCCATGGAAGTTAGAAGAGGACATCCACTCTTTTGGAACCAATATTACAGACAGTTGTAAGCCACCATGTGGGTGCTAACTGCTGAGCCATCCCTCCCACCCTGGAAGACGTCATTTTCTTCGTCTGTAAAACAAAGAGGGTGCACTAAACTCCATTTAGCAAAGAGTTACAAAGCACTGTCTATATGGGATTCCATCCTAAGCAACGGGCATATCAGACAAGGAACTCAATCTAGAAGGGCACACCGGTAGATGATTAAAACAGTCCCCTTGTGGGCTGGGGACTTAGCTCAGTGGTAGAGCGCTTGCCTAGGAAGCGCAAGGCCTTGGGTTCGGTCCCCAGCTCCGAAAAAAAGAACCAAAAAAAAAAAAAAAAAAAAAAAAAAAACACCAAAAACAAAACAGTCCCCTTGTACTCAAAGGAAGAACATAATAAAATTGGGACTGGTGAGAGTGAAGCGCTCTAGAGAAGTTGTGTGTGTGTGTGTGTGTGTGTGTTCGTGAGTGTATGTGTGTGTATATGTGTTTGTGTGTATGTGGGGTTGTGTGTATGTTATGTGTGTTGTGTGTGTGTGTGTGTGTGTGTGTGTGTGTGTTAGACAGGGACTCCTTCTGTAGTCCAGCAGCCACACCCAGCTTACATTTATATTCTTAGAAAGACCTGGCCAGGTGTGATGGTGGACACCTGTAATCTCAGCATTTGGGAGGTAGAGACAGAAGGAATCATGAGTTCAAGAGCATCCTCGACCTTATATTTGAGTTTGAGGTCAGCCTGGGGGAGGATGCATGAAACCCTGTCCAAAACAAAAAGAAACGAACAAAACAATTTTGGGGACAGTAAATAACTGGAATAACTTCACCCAGGAATGAGATGGCACCGAAAGAGCTTTGTGGTTTGGAGCACTTCAGATTTTCACATTAAAGACGTCCAACTGTCCTGAGAGACACAGCCAGAGCACGTTCAACACAGAGGTCAATGCTAGCAGCAACCACTGAACTGAGAACAGGGCCCCCTTGGAGGGAATTAGAGAAAGGAGTGAAAGAGCTGAAGGGGCTTGCAACCCCATAAGAACAGTGCCAACCAACCAGAGCTTCCAGGGACTAAACCACTACTGAAAGACTATGCATGGATTGACCCAGGGCTCCAACTGCATAGGTAGCAGAGAATAGCCTTGTTGGGGCACCAGTGGATGGGGAAGCCCTTGGTCCTGCCAAGGTTGGATCCCCAGTGCAGGGGAATATGGGGCGGGGGGCAGTAAGGGGGATTGATGGGGGGAATACCCATATAGGGGAGGAGGAAGGGAGGGGAGAAGATGGGGGCTTATGGACAGGAAACCAGGAAGGGGAATAACATTTGAAATGTAAATAAAGAAATATATCTAATAAAAAAATCTAAAGAAAAAGGTGTCCAACTGTATTCCCAAATCCAAAACCTTCCCGGCCGAATGCACAAGGGATACTTAACCCATCCAGAATTCTCTAAAATAACCAGATTCAGGCATGGTGATGCGGGCCACAGACTCAAGTCATCAAGAGGCTGAGGCAAAGGATCACTTGCATACTGGAGTTCAAGAAGACTTGTCTCAAAAATAATGAAGTAAGGGCTGGAGAGATGGCACTGGCTGCTCTTGCAAGGGACCCATGTTCAGTTCTCAGTAGCCACACGGCAGCTCAAAACCACCTGTAACTCCTATTTCAGGAATCTGATGCCTTTACCTGATCTTCTTGAGCACCAAGCATACATGCACATATGTACGTGCAGGAAAAACATTAATACATATAAGAAATGAAATCTTCTTTTAAAGAAAATAGGTTTGTGTGGCAGTACCTGCCTGGAGACACAAGGACCTCTACAAGTTTTGAGGCTAGTCTGAACTACATAGCACGCTCCGGGCCAGCAGGTTTACGTGGTGAGATCTATCTTAAATAAAATAAAAACTTTAAAGGGGCAGTGAAACGGCTCAGTAGTCGAAAGAGCTTGCTGCAGAGTCTGAGCATTGGAACATTGGAACCCACTGGTGGAGAAAATGAACCTTTGCAAATTGCCCTCTGGCTTCCACTCCTGTTGTGTGTGCAGACAGACAGACAGACAGACACACACACACACACACACACACACACACACACACACACACACACGAATGTAAAAAACCAAAATCTTTAAGATAACAAATCAAACAGAACCTTTAATTCCCTCTCGCTGTTTGTTTCTTGCTGCTGTTTTAATTTTCTAATATGTATTTATGCCATGGTGAAGGTGTGAGTCAGAAGACAACTTGGAATTCAGTTCTTTCCTTCTACCATATAAGTCCCATGGACAGAAGCCAGGCCATCATGTCCAATGGTCAGTGCCCTGACCCACTGAGCCTGCTTGCTGGTCTCTTCTCTGTTTTGTTTACCCCCAGACAGAATATTAGAACCCAGACTGGCCTCAGATCCTTACGAAGCTGAGCATGACTGCTATTCCGATTCACACAACAGACTGACAATGGCTTTATTTTCTTTACCCATCAGGCCGGCAGCAGGAATAACTTCAAAATCTTAGGTCACCCTATGAAGACTGAGATAATCAAAGTAAGAACTCTAAGTAAAGGTATTTTCCCAATAATTAAGCACTGAGGTTCACTGGCTACTGACACTGTTGTTGGGAGCCCTCTACTGCTGAAGACTCCATGCACTCTGATTGGACTGATTGGAGGACACAGCAATCAAGCTGGAACTGAGCTGAGATCATCCTCCTGCTAACCAGCCCTTATAGAGTGCTGAAGACGCTAGGCAGGATGTTGGGGAGAACTGTCATCAGGCTTTACTCAGCTTCAGACTATGCACACTACACTCCTGAGGTGCCAGGTAAGGCCTGGCCATTGGTGCAACAGTGGCCAGTCTGCTACAGGAATAAGCAGCAGCTCTTGGTTGGACTGGGAGTCCATGCCACAGAGGGAATTCATCTCTGGTACTATACACTTAGTCAAAAGCCGGGAGGTACAGGCTATGCATAGTCAGGAAGGCACAGCTGTTGTTTGGGTCACTGGACATGAAATGCCCGTGAAACTACCTTGTAAATACGTTTATGCCCATAGATCAGCGCTGCCGTCAGTTGTGAAGAGGCTGCGGACGTATAACTGGTCAAACACTAAGAATACCTGGGGCTGGAGAGATGGCTCAGTGGTTAAGAGCACTGACTGCTCTTCCAGAGGTCCTGAGTTCAAATCCCAGCAACCACATGGTGGCTAACAACCATCTGTAATGAGATCTGATGCCCTCTTCTGGTGTGTCTGGAGACAGCTACAGTGTACTTATATATAATAAATAAATCTTTAAAAAAAAAAAAAAAAGAATACCTGGCTGCTGGAGGTGGGAAAATGGCTTAGTGAGTATGAGCGTCTGCTACTCGAACATGAAAACCTGAGTTCAAATCTCCAGAACTCAAGTAAAGAGCCCAGCATGACCGAACATGCCTATCACCTCAGTGCTGTGTGACTGTGGAGATGGGGTTACTAGGCCTTGCCTGGCTGACTATGTCTCTTACTAAGGGGCTAAGGAAAGAAATGATAGAACAGATCATCTGAAGTCCTCTGTAAACACACACACAGGAAACCATACACCAAGCCCTGAGGGTGTGCTCTACTGCCCCATTCCAAAGCTCACAGAACAATGCAGCAGAGAGGGAGGGAAAGAATGTCAAAAGGCAGAGGAGGGAGTGGCCTGTGGAGGAACACTCTCTTCCTCTGTAACACAGCCACGGCCTTCTTCACTCAGTGCCTTCTTTACTCAGTACAAGAGCCACATAAAACCGGAGCCTGTCAGCATTCTGTGAGAGGAGGAAGGGAATCACCAGGGCTCATCCTCCATGAGGATATATATGTAACTAATGGTCGATGTGCATGGGGGAGGGGCGGCGGATACTGGGGGGTTGTTGGCCTAAAGGGTATAGCCACTGAAGGTGTACCCACGCTCCTGTAAATTACCCCTCAGTGACGCCTCAGTGGGTCACAAAAAAACAAAGACAAAAAAAGAACAGCAAAGTACTGTAAGACTACACTTTAGAGAACACTTCGTACCTTGCCAAGCCATCCTCTCAAGGAATTTATCAGCTATTTCGTGAGGGAAATACCAATGCTCTGGAAGACACAGTGTTCCATCAGGTCTTTTAGAACACCATTTGTCCAATTTGGCGATTAAGACATCCATGCAGATGTTGACCAAAGGGTAGGGCGATGCTTCCTCCTAAAGCACCAAAAGGGGAAAAGGAAAAAAATGTTAGAATTCACCGGCAAACATTCAACATGAAAGTGACCATGGTCAGCAAGATGACTCAGCAGGTAAAGGTGCTTTTTACCACCTCGCCTGATGGTCAGACTCTATCTTTGAGAAGAAGTAGGTTCTATAGGCGTCCTCTGCTTTCCATACAGCACACACTAAATTAAAGAACAACAACAGAACAACCTGACGGGCAGGACAACGCAGCTTTCATTCTAGCCCTTGGTAGGCAAAGCAGATCTCTGCGTTCAAGACCAACCTGGTCTTCACAGTGAGTTCAAGGCCAACCGGGTATACATAGCAAGAACCTGCCTCGATAGTAATTAATAATAATAATACTAATATTGCAATACTATCACTTCTTAAATCAAATGTACAGCTTACCAGAACCTATGAGATAACACTAAGGCAGTTTTTAAAGTTCATAGTTTTAGAATTCTCAGTGCTTATACTTGCTGCCGAGCCTGAGTTTGATGACTAGGACCTATACAGTGACTCCCCCAAGTTATCCGCACTCCCACCTTCCTTCCATGAGCTTCTCCCACATAAGTCACTCCATGTCCCAGAAGGTCCTAGAAAAACAACCCAATGCTCGACTGGCCTCAGACTGTCAGTGAATCTCTTGCCTCCTCTGTCCAGGTACCGGGATTACAAACTTGAGCCACTGTGCCTGGCATATTGATTTACTTGACATGCCCTGAAAACCTGAGCTCGAGCAATCCGCCTATCTCAGCCTCCCGGATAACTTGACTACAGACAAACACTTTTGGGGCGAACAGCATGGCTCAGTTACTTCTTCCCAGCCTCACAATCTGTGTTCAATTCCCTAGAGGAGCAAGGTCGCAGGGAAGAACTAACCCTTCAGAGTTGGCCTCTTACCTCCACATACCTGCACCCACAAAGTAACTGAAATAAATAATTTCTTCTAAAAAGATGATTTTTTAAATTAGTTGCAACTAATTAATTAATTTAATTAATGGGTAGCGCAACCTGTGAACCCAGAATTTAGGTGGAAAAGGGGCAGCGGCAGGTACAGGCAGAGGATCATTTCAAAGCTAGACACTTTTATTTATTTACCGACTTATGAGTAGGGTCTCTCTGGTAGCCAAGTCTGACCTCCAACTTGAAATTCCACTACTCAGCATCCCAGATGTTAGAAATGATCCACTCTGCATATTTTCTGGGCTTTTGTCATTTTAGGCAATGTCTCCTCCATTACAGACCAGCCTCAGGTTCATTATGGGACCAAAGATGACCCTGAACTTGTAATTCTCCTACATCCACTTCCCAAAGCTGGGGTGACAAGCAGGAGCCACAAGCTCATTTCAGTACATCCCCAGTCCACAATCCACTGGTTTCAAGCCTCAGCTTCAGCTCTCTAACTTTCGACCTTAGGCAAATCCTTTTTTGATGAAAACCTAGATTACCGCGGCTGGAACTGGAGCTTGACAGTTAAGAGAACTGGCTGCTCTTGAAGAGGGCCAGGGTTTGGATCCCAGCACCCACATGGCAGCTCTGAGGTTTATAACAGTTCCAGGGTATACAACATCTTCTTCTGAGCTCTGTGGGCCCTGCAGACATGGTGTACACACACACACACACACACACACACACACACACACACACACACACACGCACGCACGCACGCACATGCACGCACGCACGCACACACACACGCACACACACAGGCGCGCGCGCGCAGGTGAAGCACTCAAACACATAAACATAAAAGTAAGTCTTTTAAAATAGACTTTTTCTAGGTCCAATATTCAACAATTCTTTCATATTTGTTGTATATTAAAAGTAAAAACTGACTGTAATTTCAATGTTCATGAGGCAGGTGTTTGACTACTGTTGGCTGTTTGGCTGGCTGCTCTTTCAGAGGAAGCAAGTTCAGATTCCCAGCACCCACGTGGCAGCTTACAATTAATTTAATTCCAGTTCCAGAGCATTCCACGCCCTCTTCTGGCTACCTTTGACACACACAGTTCACTTAACATACATGCATGTAAAACATACATATACATGAATTAAATTAAGTGAAAAGAAAGAAATAATAAAACACACACACACAAAGCCCCTCTAGGTACCCACCTCGCAGTCTAAGATGTCCGAGAAGCAGAGGTCGAACTGCTCCCCTACAGCAGTTCAAGGTTGGCCTGTATAACATAGCAAAACTTCACACTTACACACACCTCCAAACCCCACTAACCTATTCATATAAAACTTACTCACTAGACAGTGGAATCTCAGCACTCAGAAGCAGAGGCAGGCAGATCTCTGTGAGTTCAAGGCCAGACTGGTCTACAGAGTGAGTTCCGGACAGCCAGAACTACACAGAGAAACCCTGTCTCAAAAACACAAAACAAACAAACATCTTACTCATGGCAATCCTATCTTTGCCCACTAAAAAAACAAAAAAGAAAAAAACTTTTCTTAACCAGGCATGATGGGGCACACCTTTGAGCCGGGTACCCCAGGGGCAGAAAGACCAGGAACTCAACTCCAGCCTCAATTACTGGTGTGCTACAATTTCCTCTGAACTGCAACAGTCCACCCTGGAGATTTCTTAACAAGGCTCTGCAATATACAACTGACAAGTCTCTGGAAGCCCCTGAAATTTACAAGGACCCTCCCAGGGCTGGAGAGATGGGCCATCTAGCCACACAGAAAGGTGAGAACAGAACCCTAGTATCCAGATAAAAGAATGAAGCTTTTATAACTCCAGTGTCAGAGGACAGAGACAAGTAGATCCTAGGAGTGACCAGCTAGTCCACCAGAAACAAGATGTGGGTTTAGAGATAAAAGCAATCTGCACAGCAGGAATGAGTATATTCTAAAGAGAGGTTTCTATCTCTTGCTTTGGCCAATGGACTAGTACAAGGACATATGGCAAGAAATTGCAGTTTCCTCTAGCATCATGCTCCAGGAAGAAAGGCTGAAGCCTGGGGCCACCCAGGGGGAAACTGTCTTCTGCTAAGGACCACTGGAATTTACTACACTACCTTGCAGGACTGACTGGAACCAAGACAATGCTAGGTCAGTGACAAGAAGAACCACATTTTGCCTCTTCCTGTAATGTATAACTCTGGCCCTCTGCTTAAACCTAAAATTCACATTCAAGACTCCATAGATAAACTTGGGATGTGTACTCAGGGGTGCCACTGGGTCTTTCTGCCACTCTTGCCAAACACAGTCATGTTGAATAAATACATTTTTACTTTTCACTATTAATTTGTCTGTTTAATTAGCTCCAATGTAGACTCTGTTTTAACAAATAATGTGGAAGGGCCAGCAAGATGGGTCAGTAGGGAAAGAAAAAAAAGGAAAGGCTGGACATGGTGGCACTTGCCTTTAATCCCACCACTTGGGGTGCAGAGTTCAGCCAGTCTACATAGTGAGTTCGAGGACAGCCAGAGCCACACAATGGGACACTGTCTTAAAAAGAAAGAAAGAAAGAAAGAAAGAAAGAAAGAAAGAAAGAAAGAAAGAAAGAAAGAAAGAAGGAAAGAGAGAGAGAGAGAGAGAGAGAGAGAGAGAGATAGATAAAGAAAAAGAGAATAGATAAAGAAAAAGAGATGGATGGGGGAGGGGATAAACCCAGGCCTGGTGATATAAGCCTATAATTACACTATAATCAGACCAGAGAAACTGAAGCAGAAGGCAAGCTGTCTTGCAACTAGCCGTGTAGACCAAGTTGGTTTGAACCTTCAATGATTCCCCTGCTTCTGTTGGAATTATACATGTGCACAACCACACCTAATAAATACTAACTTTAAAAAAAAGAAGATTTGCATATGAGTGTGTGCCTGTGTGTGGCTCCATGCACACAAATGCAGGTATTCAGAGGTCAGAAATGTCAGAATCCCCTGGAGCTGAAGTTACAGGCAGTTATGAGTCACTCAACATAGATGGCCAGGAACCAAACTCAAGACATGAGCAAGAACAGTATGCACACTTAACCTCTGAGCCATTTCCCAAGCCCAAGACTACGACCATTTGAACATCTGTAGACGTTTGGAACCAATAACAGAATATACTGACTTTTAAAAAAGTATTATTATGTGTATGAGTATTTTGCCTGCATGTATGTGCCGCGTATATGTGGATCCCTTAGAACTAGAGTCAATACTGACACATGTGGGTGCTGGGTACTGAACCTGTCTTCAAGAACAAAACTGCTCTTAACCTCTGAACCATCTCTCCAGCCTCTAAAATATGTGTTTTAATCTGAGCAAACCACAGGGCTAGAAAGATGGCTTAACAGTTAAGAACACTGGCTTGGGGTGTGGGGGTGGGGAGGATGAGAGGGGTGGAGAGGATAACATTTGAAATGTAAATACATAAAATGTCCAATAAAAAAAGAACACTGGCTTCTCTTCCAGAGGACCCAGGTTTAATTTCCAGCACCCATAAGGCAGCTCACAACTGTCTGCGACTCTAGTTCCAGGGACTCAGACACCCCCATTCACACATACATGCAGGCAAAATATCAATGCACATAAAGTAAAAATTTTTTAATTTTTGAGTGAACCAAGAGAGATCATATTTGAGCCTTATATCTCAAAATCAATCTCTCTCTCTCTCTCTCTCTCTCTCTCTCTCTCTCTCTCTCTCTCTCTGTGTGTGTGTGTGTGTGTGTGTGTGTGTGTGTGTGTGTGTGTGTGTCATAACAATAGAATTTGATTTCTTGGGCTGGAGAGATATCAGTAGGTAAAGGTCCTCCCATCCAAGCTGAAACACTGAGTTCAGTACATATGACAGAAGAACAAAACAAACCCCCAATTGTCATCTGACCTCCACAAACGTGTCCAAGGCACACACATTACATATAATCCATAAAAAAGAATTACAGGTCCAAACCTATAATCCCACCCCTTGTGATATAGAGGCAGGACAATCAGGAATTCAAGGACACCCTGGGCTACACCGGGAGCTAGAGGCCAGTCTAGAACATAGAAGACAAGGATAAACAAAAAACCCAGATTAGGGCTGGAGAGATGGCTCAGCAGTAAAGAGCACAGAGTGCTCTTCCAGAGGTCCTGAGTTCAATTCCCAGCAACCACATGGTGGCTCACAACCATCTTAAATGGGATCTGATGCCCTCTTCTGGTGTTTCTGAAGACAGCTACAGTGTACTTATATATAATAAATAAATAAATCTTTTTTAAAAAATCCAAATTACACATCAGCTAAGCAAAATAAAGGAAGTTATAAAGATATGACCCACAACTAATAAAATAAAAAGGTGTGTGGTGAAAAGATAGTAACCAGGAAAAAATTACAAATACCATATACGCTAAAAAGAAAATTTATAGGTAGGTGGTGGTGGCACACACTTTTAATCCCAGTACTCAGGAGGCAGAGGCAGCCAGATAGATCTCTGAGTTCAAGGCCAGCAGGGTCTACAGAGTGAGTTCTAGGATAGTCAGGGGCTACACAAAGAAACCCTGTCTCAAAAAAAAAAAAAAAAAAAAGGGCTGGAGAGATGGCTCAGCGGTTAAGAGCACTGACTGCTCTTCCAGAGACCCTGAGTTCAAATCCCAGCAACCACATGGTGGCTCACAACCATCTGTAATGGGATCTGATGCCCTCTTCTGGTGTGTCTGAAGACAGCTACAGTGCACTCATATACATAAAATAAATAAATTAAAAAAATTATAACAAAAAACAATTTTAAAACTCCATGAAGATTTCCCTCCAATAAATTTGATAAACTGAATAGAGAGTAAATTTCTTGATAGATGTTAAAAGCAAACAATCTGTTTAAGTTCTAGAAATGCTGTCCTTTTTTTTTTTTTTTCTCCTTTTCTGTTTCTTTTTGAGACAGGGTTTCTCTGTGTAGCCTTGGCTATCCTGTAAGTTACTCTGTAGACTAGGTTAGCCTAGAACTAACAGATCCATCCACTTCCTGAGTGCTGGGATTAAAGTTGTGTACCACCAAAGCTCAGCAAATGTCTCCTTTTATAAATATGGAGATAGACAAAGAACTCTTATTAACTCCCAGAGAAATAGGTAGGCATGAGAGTTAACCTTCAAGGGCAGAACTGGAGAGATGGCTCAGCGGTTAAGAGCACTGATTGCTCTTCCAGAGATCCGGAGTTCAATTCCCAGCAACCACTTGGGGCTCACAACCATCTGTAATGAGATCTGATGCCCTCCTCTGCTGTGTCTGAAGATAGCTACAGTGTACTCATATATAATAAATAGATAAGTCTTTACTTTAAAAAAAGAAACAAAACAAAAAACCTTCAAGGTAAAATGCTTCTCTTGTAACCAGAGACAAGCAAAAAGAATTGAGAATGCAAGGCCAGCTACTTAGTTCCAGACCAGCCTGATCTTGGGTGGAATTTTATTTCCAATAAAAAAAAAATTAAAATAGGGGCTAAGAAGATGGCTCAGAGGTTAAGAGGGCAGAAGTTCTTTTCCCAGCACCCACATCTGTCTGCAACTGTAGACTTAGAGAATTGACCATACTCTTCTGGAATCTGAGGGAATCTGCACTCATAGGCACACATGGGTGCTGGGAACTCAATCCAGGTCTTAATTGTTGAGCCATCTCACCAGTCTCATACCCATAATTCAAAAAATAAGTAGGGGCCCAGAAAGATAGACAGCAGACAAAGGTGCCTCACCACCTGAGCTTGACCCCAAAACCAACATAGTGGAAAGAGAGAACATATTACAGCAAGCTGTCTTCTTTTTAAGCTGGAGAAAATAAGTAACTTCTGAAGGTTAAGAGAATACAAAGTTAATATACAGGAATCAGTTTAATGTATTTCTAAGTGTAACTCAATTTTACACAAACCTTTCAAAACTCAGGGCTGAGCTGCACCCTTTTAAATCAGAAGGCAGAGGCAGGAGATCTCAGTGATGAGTTCGAGGGAAAAAGGGGGTGACCATATTGCAGTGTGGTCGTTTGTAATTCCAGTGGTGGAGAGACTGAGTTTGAAGCCAGTCTGGGCTACAGTGGAAACCCCATCTCACACACACACAACTTCAGCCTAGGTGTACCTCAGTGGAGAAGCAGACTACCAAGGGATGTTCATCCCCAGATCCTATAACAACAAAGAGCACCATCTCAGCCAGACTCCTAACTGCTCTCTGAACTCTTCTCCGATTGGCCCCTCATCATTAGATTTTTTTTTTTTTAATTTGGTTGGGAGGTGTCTCCTGGCCTAGAACTCAGTGATCCTCCTTAAGAGGTGGGCACTTGGGCAGAGGCAGCCTGATCTCTGAGTTCAAGGCCAGCATGGACTACAGCGTGAGTTCCAGGACAGCCAAAGTTCTTACACTTAGAAACCCTGTCTGGGGTTGGGGATTTAGCTCAGCGGTAGAGCGCCGCAAGGCCCTGGGTTCAGTCCCCAGCTCCGGGGGGGGGGGGGGGGGGGACACAAAACAAAACAAAACAAAAAACCCCTGTCTGGGGACCGCAATAACAACGAGGTATCACCATTGTACTTTTCGTTCCCCGCGGTGGCACTGAGCATCCAGAGTCACTTGACCCTCAGTTTCAGTGTAGACCCCAGTCAACCTGGGGGATTCTGCATTCTGCACTCCGTTAATGGGGCAGGTGGGAGGACGGCTGGGGAGTGCCTCTGAGTGGGGAACTAAGAAGATTCTACCGGGACGACCGGGAAGGAAGGGCTAAAGGGTCTAAGTGGAGCGGCGGGATGGGGGGTGCTGAGGTGAGGGCGTCTGAAGGGAGCAGACTGAGGAGACCAGACTGCGCTGGAGGTCTGAAGAGAGGAGCCGGGTTCGGGGGTAACCCGAGGGGGTGGCGCCTGCTCGCAGCGGGTGCTCAGCATGGCTGGGGCTTGAACTCGGGCGCCTTCCTCAGCAGCGCAATGAACAGGAACACGCGAGGGCGGGACGTGGTGTCCACGGAGCCCGGCCCGCCTGCCCGCGAACTCAGAGAACCGTCACGCCCAACTCGCCCGCCCGCCAGGAGGAGGCCGCCCCGCAACCAGCCCGCGGGCCGGGCTGCACGACGGGCGGGCGCCCCGGGGCCCCGGACGGCAGCCACACTCACCTGCACCAAGCAGTGGCCCTGCGCGTCCTGCTGGGCGTAGGGCAGGACGAGGGTCCGCGGCCACAGCAACGGGTGCAAGAAGTGGACCATGACGCCCCCGCTCGCGCGAGCCCGGACGCCGACGTCGCGCCGCGGAGCACAGGAGGAGAGCGCAGGAAGGTCGCCCGGCGTTTGAATCGCCGCCCCACGCCACGCACAGGTCCACCGCGACCCCGCCCCCGGCCGCACGTCCAATGGTCCTCGCTCCCCAGGCTCAGCCACCCAACTCCTGTTCACCCCTCGGAGGCCGACCGCCCTCGGACTCGCGGCGGTGAGGGCCGTAGCACAGAGCGCAGTGTATTTGATTGTAAATTTTTATTTTGTTCTTACTTTTTTTTTTTTTTTTTTTTTTTTACGGGGGAGAGGTGTTTTGTTTTGAGACAGGTTTCCTGGCTGTCCTGGAACTCAAAACTCAGAGATCCGCCTACCTCTGCCTCCCAAGTATTAAAGGAGGTTTTTTGGTTTTTTTTTTTTTTTTTTTTGGATGGGTTAAAGTAGGAATCTACAGCGCATTGTAGGCAAGATTTCTACCCCATCCCAGACTTTTAAGTTCTTTAGACAAATTAAAATGCATTTTCAAAAAGGCTTTGTCCCAGAAGTATGATACCAGTCACGTTTTGACGCCTCGATTGTAACTAACCGTACAAAACATTTCTAGGGGCTGCTGACCTGGGTGGATGTGTTATATCCGCTTACACACACGACACGCACACACAATAAAATTTCAAAAACACAGCACCTGTTTTTATACGAGCACAGAGAAGTGGAAACCGGAAGATCAAAAGTTGAAGGTTTTCTTCAGAAAACTAGTTTGAAGCTAACCTCAGCCTCCACTACTTTAAGACAGTCTTATTTAATTTAACATACAGCTATTGCTGGGATCCAGGCCAAGGCGGGTGAGAGACAGAGACAGACAGAGGTGAGAGGCAGAGACCGAGAGCGAATTTCGATCCCTTGGATTGCGAGAGATTGCTTAATTTTCCCCACAGTAAGATTACTTGAGAGCACACAGGCAGAAATGAGAATTAAGATAAGATATATGCAAGGTCAGGCACTTCCAGACTAGATGAAGGAATTCAAATGTTAAAGTTAGCTTTCAAGAACAAATGACCAGGAAACACTTTCCTTTCCGGCCTGTTTTCTTTTTCAACAGCCTGGAATTTGCTTTATAGCCGAAGATGACCTTGAACTGATTCTCCTACTTCCACCTCCTAAGGTGGAAGGTGAGTTCAAAACAGCTGGCCCTGAATTTACCTGGGTTGCGGCAGGAGATGTGGGGGCGTGGCTGCTAGAGATGCGGGGGCGTGGCTGTTAGACTTCGCTCACTCAGAACTTTGTAAGGAAAGAATTTCAAGGATGAGAACAAGCCATTGAAGAAAGTCAGAAGAGTCAAGATGAAGGGATTTTACCTGGGAGTGATAACCCAGTACTCTTAAGAGGGAGGCAGGTTGATCTCTGTGAGTTATGGACTAGGTAGGGCCAAAAGAAATCAAAATCTCATTATAAAAATTTGTGATTTAGGTCCTGCCAAGGTTGGACCCCCAGTGCAGGGGGATGTCTGGGGGGAGGGGCAGTTAGGGGGGTGGATGGGGATAACACCCGTGAGGGGGTGGGGATGGGGGCTTATGGACAGGAAACTGGGAAAGGGAATACCATTTGAAATGTAAGTAAAGAAATATATCTAATAAAATAAAATAAAAATTTGTGATTTAAGTTGGGATGGTGGTGGTGCACATCTGTAATCTCAGAATTTGGGAGATGAAGAATCAGGACTGCTGGCCTAGCATGGTCAACGCTCTGATACAGCAAAATACAAACAACAGACCTAAATATATCGCATTTGAAAGACTGTCTTGTATTTTTGTTCTTAAATTTTAGTTTACTATTATGTATGTTTATGGTGTGTTTTTTGTTTGTGGTGGGGTTCTGTTGTTGCTGGTGTGTGTGTCTGTGTGTGCTGCATATACAATGGGATCTGAGGCTCAAATTCGGGTTGTCAGGTAAGCACAGCCAGTGTTTTACCCACTGAGACCCCAGAACTTTATTCTGACATTGTTTTTCTATTTATTGTTATTTGTTTAAAAAAAAAAAAATCAAGGGCTAGGGGATTGGCTCAGTGGTTAAGAGCACTAACTGCTCTTCCAGAGGTCCTGAGTTCAATTTCCAGCAACCGCATGGTGGCTCACAACCATCTGTAAAGAGATCAGATGCCCTCTTCTGGTGTATCTGAAGACAGCTACGGTGTACTTATATAAATAAATAAGTAGGGGTTGGGGATTTAGCTCAGTGGTAGAGTGCTTGCCTAGGAAGCACAAGGCCCTGGGTTCGGTCCCCAGCTCCGAAAAAAAAGAACCAATAAATAAATAAATAAATAAATAAATAAATAAATAAATAAATAAATCTTTTAAAAAATCAAAAATAGGGCTGAAGAGATGGCTCAGTGGTTAGGAGCACTGACTGCTCTTCCAGAGGTCCTGAGTTCAAATCCCAGCAACCACATGGTGGCCCACAACCATCTGTATTGAGATCTGATGCCCTCTTCTGGTGTGTCTGAAGACAGCTACAGTGTACTTATATATAATAAATAAATAAATCTTAAAAAAATAAAAATAAAAAAACAGAGCCCCACTAAAAGGGAAAACAATGTTTATTCCAGCTACAGAGGTCTGTTGCGAACCTAAAGATTAATTGAAAATAAACAGATTAATGGAAACAATATTTACTCCATATGCTGCAGTTATCTATAGACTGTGTTATTTTCTTATTGTTGGTGTTTGGCAGGGAGTAGGGGCTGGAGGGTGGGGTGACAGTGTCTCAGTCTATAGCCCAGGCTGGCCTGGAACCCCCCTTGCCTTAATGCTGGGTGCTGGGATTATAGGTTTGAACCACCACACCAGTTCCCTTTGGTTTTCTTTTATTTTTTGAGATGGGGTCTTCAGTAGTCTAGAATGGCCTTCCATTTGGCCAGAAGAGGACATTGGACCCTTGGCATTGTATCACAGATGGTTGTGAGCTTCTGTGTGGCTGCTGGAAATCAAACCTCGGTCCTCTGGAAGAGTATCTAAACTGTCGAGCCAACTCTCTAGCCCCTGGATTCCTTTAAACTTCTGATCCTCCTGCCTCCACCTCCCACATGCTTTACATATAGGCATGAGCTTTTATGACTGCTTTATGCAGAACTGGAAGCTGGGCTAAGGCTTTGCACATGGTATGTAAGCCCTCTACCAACTGCGTAACATGAGCAGCCCTGATTTTTATTTTTATGAGACAGCCTTCTCAAGTAGCCCATGGTGGCCTTGAACTCCTCATCTTTCTGTCTTTACCTCATAAGTCCTGAGGTAACAGACCCCATCCTATAAAGAGATAGGATGGGACTGGAAAGATGGCTCAGTGGTTAAGAGCACTGACTGCTCTTGCAGAGGTCCTGAGTTCAATTCCCAGCAACCACATGGTGGCTCACAACCATCTGTAATGAGATCTGATGCCCTCTTCTGGTGTGTCTGAAAACAACTACAAGTGTACTTATAGAATAAATAAATCTTAAAAAAAAAAAAAAAAAAGACATGGGGGGGGTTGGGGATTTAGCTCAGTGGTAGAGCACTTGCCTAGCAAGCACAAGGCCCTGGGTTCGGTCCCCAGCTCCGAAAACAAGAAAAGAAAAAAAAAAAAAAGATTTATGGGGGTTGGGGATTTAGCTCAGTGGTAGAGCACTTGCCTAGCAAGCACAAGGCCCTAAATCCTAGAGGAGATTTATGCTTAGGTTATAAAGAGTTGAAAGTATCTGGTGAGGTATTTTTGTTCACTTGGGTTTTTTGTTTGTTTTTGACAATTTCTTTCACCGATAAGATGTATATGTTTTGGCGAAGGGGAACAAGGCACAGGCTCTTTCTTTTTCTTTTTTTGTTTTTTTGTTTTTGTTTTGTTGTTGTTGTTGTTGTTGTTGTTTGTTTGTTTGTTTTTGTTTTTCCGGAGCTGAGGACCAAACCCAGGGCCTTGTGCTTGCTAGGCAAGCGCTCTACCACTGAACTAAATCCCCAACCCCCACAGGCCTTTTCATACATGCTAAGCACTCACCAAGCTACATACTCTACAAGGTAAGAATTATTATTATTTTTTTTTTTTTGGTTCTTTTTTTTTCGGAGCTGGGGACCGAACCCAGGGCCTTGCGCTTCCTAGGTAAGCGCTCTACCACTGAGCTAAATCCCCAGCCCCTAGAATTATTTTTTCTTCTCTTTTATCTCTTCTTTTTAGACATTTTTATTACTTTTTTTTTTTTGGTTCTTTTTTTTTTCGGAGCTGGGGATCGAACCCAGCATTTTTATTACTTTTGTGTATAAATGTGTTTCGGGGAGTCACTCGCACGCCGTGACGTGTGAGGACCAGAGGACAACTTGTAGAAGTGAGTTCAGGGGGCTTCAGTGTCTTCACCCACGGAGCCGTCTCACCAGCTCGCTCGGGATTTCTTCCCGCACGTTCTACCGGCTCCACCTTCGCTCCAAAGGATCCCTGTGCCCGTTGTTAGTGTCTTCAGCTTCACCTTTAGGGAGGAAATGCCCTGCTCCGTGTAGAAGCCTCTAGAGTAACAGCACTGAGCAAGGAGAAGCCGAGAATCAAAGACGACAAACGCCAAGCGGCTCTATCCTCTGAGCGAGGGAAGACCGGTCAGAGTTTGAAGATAGACTTGCATATTAAATTGGATCCTGTTCCTTTCTCAGACTGATTAAGAGCATATTGGAAGCCAGGTTTAGTGGCACACATCTTTAATCCCGGCGCTTAGGAGGAAGCAGAAGTAGGTGGGTTTCTGTGACTTTGAGGCAAGTCTGGTCTACATAGAGAGTTCTAGTTCCAGGACAGACAGTTCTGTATGATGCGAACCTATCGAGAGAGAGAGAGAGAGAGAGAGAGAGAGAGAGAGAGAGAGAGAGAGAGAGAGAGAGAGAGAGAGAGAGGAAAGCATATTGAGGACAGGTGAGATGGCTCAGCTTGTAAAGATGTTTGCCACAACTTTGTGGAGTAAGTTCTTTCTTTTTTTTTTTTTTTTTAGATTTTATTTATTCATTTTATATATGATGAGTACACTGTCACTGTCTTTAGACACACCAGAAGAGGGCATCAGATCTCAACACGGATGGTTGTGAACCACCATGTGGTTGCTGGGATTTGAACTCAGGACCTCTGGAAGAGCAGTCAGTGCTCTTAACCACTGAGCCATCTCTCCAGCCTGAGTAAGTTCTTTCTTATACCTTTCCATGGGTATCAGAGATTGACATTGGGATGCCAAACTTACATGGCCGAAGCCCCACTGAGCTGCCTTGCCAGCCTCTGGAAATGTTTGTTGAGAGAGAGGATCATGGAGCCCAGGCCAGCCTATAAATTATTATGTTGCTGCGAGGGGCCTTGAACTCCAGATACTGGGATTTGTGGCTTCAATGCTAAAAGAATTAATGTCAGGACTAGCTGGTAGATGATGAGGTCAATTTGGGGACTCTATTAACGCTTAATACAGGCTTAAACCTGAGAGTTAATAAAAAGGCTCTTAGAAAGGAAGGCAGATCCAAATATGGTTACTGAGATAGAGGCACAATTAATTGTCACAGCGTAATCCATATATGTATGCCATTTTGATAGCTCTCAAGTTACATCTCAAAAGCACTGCTAAGAAACACTCCTACCCCTTTTGATAGCTGAGGTGGCTTTGGCCATGCATTGGCTGGCGGAGGTAAAACCGTGACAACTGTGCCTTGTTTCTGGTGCGACTATAGAGAGGTGCAGGTTTAGACCTGGGGGGAGGGAAGGCCTTAAGCAGTTGAAAATTAATTTTGTGAATTCTGCTCCTCTGCTGAGAGGCTTCAGAGACGAGGGCTCTGTCATCTCATGTACCTGCTGCCTATCCTGCCTCAGCATAACGTGCTGTTTGGTTTGGTTTGATTTGGTTTCTAGATAAAATCTCACTGGTTAGCCTGATTATGTAGACCAGGCTGTCCTGGGACTCACAGAGGTACATCTGCCTCTGCCTCTGCCTCTGCCTCACCAGTGCTGGTGCTGAAGGGGTGTACCACCATGACAGCCACACTTCCTCTTTTCACAGGCTGGAATCTACATGGAGACTGAGTTCAGAAGTTCTGAATATTAAGTGATAAGATATAGATTGCATATCTATTTAACAATAAGAGGCCCATTCAAGGAAAACTCTGATCGACAGATTAGAATTCCTAGCCTGGGTGGAGACTTAACATTGCAGCTGGTCAGGTCAAGTGACCTGCTAAGAGGACATCTCTGGGAAGGCGGGCTTACATTACTCCATGCTAAAGAACCTGGAGAGATGGCTCAGCTGTAAAGAGTTCTTACTGCTCTTCCAGAGGACCCGACTTGATTCCAGTACCCACATGGTGACTCAGAATTGTCCCTAACTCTAGTTCCAGGGGATCCGACTCCCCTCTTCTGGCCTCTGTCGGGATAATCTTCGTGTGCATTGGGTAAAGCGTGTATTTGGATTATTCCTGTGTTGATTTTTGTAACAGCAGAGAGCTGAATACTGTCTGGATTTTGGTCTTGTTATTCTAATTGTTCAGCACCTGCATCATGTTTTGTAAACGTTCTTCCCCATCACCTGATGGGTTTAATAAAGAGCTGACAGGAGAGGAAAGGCGGGACATCCAGGCAGACATAGGAACTGGAGGGAGTGGGGAATCCACAGGGAGTCTGACAGGCAGATACAATGGTGGCACAGCAGAGCTTAATTAGAATAAATGGGTTAATTAAGTTCTCTGAGGTCGTTTGGAACAAGCCTAAGCTATAGGCCTAAGCATTCATAAACAAATAAAAATGCCCCATTCATTATTGGGAGCTGGCAGATCGAGACAGCCTGATGATGGGCCTCCATGAACAACAGGCACATATGTGGTGTGCATACATACATGAAAGCGAAATGCTCATACACATGAAATAAAATGTATATTCAGACAACAGGTGGGGTAATTGTTCCTTTAATGAGACAATGTAGTTTTGCTCCCCGATTTCCCTCTCCTTGCACAGTGTACCAGGTTTACCTCCCTTTTTTTTTTTTTTTCTTTTTTTCAGAGCTGGGGACCGAACCCAGGGCCTTGCGGTTGCTAGGCAAGTGCTCTACCTCTGAGCCAAATCCCCAACCCCTTTACCTCCCTTTTTAAGCAAAACTTTAACCTTTGATTTTTTTTTTTTTGAAAAGGTTTTTCAAGTTGGCTTCAAACTCAAGAGATCCCCCTGCATCTGCCTCCCAAGTACTGGGATTAAAGGCATGTGCCACCCCCTCCCGGCCTCTCTCTCTTCTGGCCACTGGGTCACATCAGTACCTCCCCTGGTATAGCTCTTTTCCTTTCCTCGACAATTCTCTTACTCCAGGCAGCTGCTGAGATTGACAGCTCACCTATACTATCCTGGCCATTGTTTTTTTTAAACTCTAATAACATTTTCCTTGATCTTCTGTTTAAATCCATTCTCAGTTTCCTTTATTGATGAGATTACAAACCCCAGGAGGGAAGTCTGATTCCCATATCATGTGGCAATCGCAAATGGACTCCCTGGTAACAACATGATTAAAGTGAGTTTTCCTGATCCCCGTACTCTCTCTCTCTTTTTTTTTAATACTTTTTTTGTGTGTGCTTAAAACTGTGAGAGATTAAATCTTTTAAAAAGATTTATTATTTATTTTACCTATGTGTGTACACTGTCGCTGTCTTCATACACGCCAGGAGAGGGCATCGAGCTACTCCCTGATCCCTGTACTTTTTTCTTTAATTATTTTTTTAAAGATTTATTTATTTATTATATGTAAGTACATTGCAGTTGTCTTCAGAGGCACCAGAAGAGGGCATCAGATCTCATTACAGATGGTTGTGAGCCACCATGTGGTTGCTGGGAATTGAACTCAGGACCTCTGGAAGAGCAGTCAATGCTCTTAACCACTGAGCCATCTCTCCAGCCCCTCTTTAATTATTTTATGTGTATGTGTATGAGTCTGATTTTATTTTTTATAAATATTTCTTTTTTTAAAGATTTATTCATTTACTATATATAAGTACACTGTAGCTGTCTTCAGGTACACCAGAAGAAGGCATCAGATCCCATTACAGATGGTTGTGAGCCACCATGTGGTTGCTGGGAATTGAACTCAGGACCTCTGGAAGAGCAGTCAGTGCTCCTAACTGCTGAGCCATCTCTCCAGCCCTGATTTTATTTTTTTAAAGATTTATTTATTTATTATATATAAGTACACTGTAGCTGTCTTCAGACACACCAGAAGAGGGCATCGGATCCCATTACAGATGGTTGTCAGTGCTCTTAACCGCTGAGCCATCTCTCCAGCCCAAGTCTGATTTTATGTATCCATTCTATTTGCCTGTGGAGGTCAGGAGTGGGTATCAGATCTTTGGGAACTGTAGTTATAGACAGCCTTCCTTCATGTGGGTGCTGGGAGCTGAACCTGAGTCCTCTGCAAGAAGAGCGAGTGCTCTTAACCACTGAGCCGTCTCTTCAGCCCCTGCTCCCCCCATCCTCCCCTTAACTCCATGAAATAGAGTTAGATCCTGACAATGAGTTACTATCTTGGAGCTTGGGAATGGTGACTAGAAGGCCGTGGACAAGAGAGGAAGCAATCAATACATAGTTTTCAATGGTTTCCAATGGTCTTAGGTGAGTCTTTTTCTTTTCCCCTTGTTGATATCAGCAAGAGGTAAGTTGCCAGAAGCCAAAGGCTTTTTGTTGCATTAAATCTCCAACCCCAGTAAACTCTTGCAAAACCACACAACTCAGAATATTTATAAGCTGCACACTAGACTGGGCAGACTCACCTCTACAGTACTGTGTTCCCCAGCCCCCGGGAGATCCCTTGCTACGTGCAGCTTCTCCAGGCCATGTGGCTCTGCTCCATCTTCCTCTTATTCTCTACTCTCCCCGCTACTCTCTAAAATGCCCAGCCCCATCTTTCCCTTCCACTGCCCAATCACAGGTTCTAGACTTTATTTGACCAGTTAAAATGGGGAGAAGGTTCACAAGAAATCCCAAGTATGGCAGCCCCTCTTGAGGAAGCAGAATTAACATCAGAATACAAACGGCACCAGGGCAACCACAACATTTGTACAGGGATGGCTCTGATACTAAGGTACTCTTCCCCAGTTGGTTTTTGATCTATCAGTAAAGAAGCCCTTTTGCTGGGCAAATGGAATAGGTGGGACTTCCAGGCCCCTGCCAGCAAGAGAACAGAAGCAGGAAAGAGAGAGGGAGAGTTTGCCATGCTTCTGAGGGAGAGGTGACCAGCCTTGTCAGACCTCGGGCATAGTGGCCACTGGCCGAGACTACAGGTGAGAGGTTGGGGATGTTGAGCTGGGACTGAAGGTGGCAGAGCAACTGAAGTTGAGTGCAGATTTAGGGTGCTGAGCTGAGAATTCTGGGAAGGGCACCCTAACCAGGGGAATTTAAAAATGCCCAGCAATTGAGGGAATAAGGCAAGTTGAAATTGAGTAATGTGTGCGTCTGTGTTTTTATCTGTGGATTCAAAGGAATCTGGGTGGGGGCTGGTAGCACTGCCAGTTCTGGAACTTAGGCAGGGTGGCAAGAGCTACCTACATGCAACAGCTTTTGGCCACAACAAAGAGCAGCAAAGAGTTGGCTCTGGCCCCCAGAACAGTTAGAAAGTTACAAGGCCAGAGGTCATTAGTCTTTGGCCTTCATCCACTGAGTCACACCTCCGTACCTGAATGCTGGGGTGGGGTGGGGAGGGTAGCCTATGTCTTAAGGGAGTGAGGCAGAGTGATACAAGAAGCTACCTCAACATTGCTCTCTGCATGTGCACAGATGTGACAGTACCCACACACCAGACAGACACCAAAAACAACTCTGAATGAAGTTTTTATTTCACCTTACGTGCTTGGGTGTTTTATCTACATTTATCTGCATATTTATGTGTACTTGTCCAGAAGAGGGAATCAGATCCCCTGGAAGATACAGACAGTTGTGAGCTGCCATGTGGGTGCCAGGACTTGAGCTCCAGGCCTCCCCAAATAAATAAATTATATATGAAAAGGAGAGCAGGACCTAAAGATACATGACTAGTCCTGGCACTCTGGGGACAGGAGGCCTCACACAGGAAGATCCTGTCTCAAAAACAAGGTAAACCTATGTGGGGCAATAAAAAACAAAACTTTACTCAGTCAGTTACTGGACAGATAATATAATGTTAGGGAAAATAACTTTAAGAATTATATAGAAAAATGTTCTACGGGCCTGAGGATGAACTCGGTGGTAAAACTTGTCTAGTTCTATGTCACACTATACCCAGCCCTGATGAAAGAATGATAGGAACAGGATCCACATGAGTTGGCATGTCTGTGATCCCTGGGTAAGCAAGAATAGTGTCATGAGTTAAAGTCCAGCCTGGGCTACTTAGTGACTTTGAAGCCAGCTTAGGCTATCGAGTTATATAGCTATACACAATCTAAAAATAAACAAGAAACATTGTAAGAGCTGGGCTTGGTGGCATGCACCACCATATCCAGCTTGGTTTTTGTTTTGTTAAGATAACATCTCACATAACTCGGGCTTGCCTCTCATTATATAGCCAAGGATAACCCAGAATTTCCAATCCTCCTACTTCTACCTCCCCAGTAAAGGAATTACAGTAATACACAACACACTCAGATTTTCAGTCATTCATTTATCTATTCTATTTATGTTTTTGTTTTTAAGGCAGGGATTCTCTGTGTGGCCCTTGCTGTTTTGGAACTACCTCCGTAGACCAGACTGGCCTCAAACTCAAGAGACCCGCCTGCCTCTGCATCCCAAGTGCTGGGATTGTAGGCATGCACTACCACTGCCTGGTGGAAAAGAACTTTAAAAGGATTGGAATATAGCTCAGTGGTAGATCACTTTGAACTTCTGATTCTAAATCTATTTTCCAATGTTAGTATTATATGAGCCACCACTGAGTTTTTCTTCCCTTTTTTTTTTAAATCGAGACAGTGTCCCATTCTGTAGCCCAGGCTATCCTTGAACACTTGAGTCAATCAAACGCCAGCCTCCTAAGTGCCAACGTTAAATTATGAGCACTCTGCCAGGCTGACTTGTCTATGTGTTTGTATGTATACCTGTACACCACATGCATGCAGTGCCCGAGAGGGCAGAGGTGGGTGCTGGGAATTGACTCCTGTCCTTTGGAGTGGCCAGTGCTTAGACACTAAGCCACTTCTGCTGAGATCCCCACTGTGCCTGAGTAGGGAGGGGGTGCAGCTTCACTTCTGTCTCCACGGTTTGTAACAAACCAAGGGATCATTTCCTCCAGGAAGCCTTTTCTTAGTTTGTAAAGTTTTTTCAAAGTAGGGTTTCTCTAGCCCTGGCTGTCTTTGAACTTGGTTTGTAGACTAGGCTGATCTCAAACTTTCTGAGGTCTCTGCCTGCCTCTGCCTCCAAGTGCTGGGATTAAAGGTGTGCACCATCACCCAGCAGGAATTCTTTTTTTTTTTTTTTTTAAGATTTATTTATTTATTACATATAAGTACACTGTAGCTGTCTTCAGATACACCAGAAGAGGGCATCGGATCTCTTTACAGATGGTTGTGAGCCACCATGTGGTTGCTGGGAATTGAACTCATGACCTCTGGAAGAGCAGTCGGGTGCTCTTAACCGCTGAGCCATCTCTCCAGCCCATAAATAGAGGAGACTTTTTTTTTTTTTCCTTCGGAGCTGGGGACCGAACCCAGGGCCTTGCGCTTCCTAGGTAAGCACTCTACCACTGAGCTAAATCCCCAGCCCCCCAGCAGGAATTCTTTTCGGACTAATTGGACTTAATGTCCAGTTAGAATTAGGTGTGGTCTTTGATCCCTGTAATAAGCACTATGGACTGTTCTGGAATATTGTTGAACACTATTATTTATTATTCTCCATTAAAATTAAATTCCCTAAAGGGTCTTTCTTAAAGCATGTCTGATATTCCACTGAGTGATGAATCTAGATTTTCTTTTTTTTTGAGATCTCACTGCATCACACAGGCCGGCCTTGGACTCCTGGTTCAGTCTCCCCAAGTGCTGGGAATACAGGCGTGTACTGACAGTAAGCCTGGTTCTAGCGTAAGTATTTCACTAAGGAATGATGATCTAGCAGACTTTTGCAGATTTCTGAAAGCACAATGGATTACTGAGGAATATAGAGCTTGGTTCAATACTAAATTTCAAAGTATTTGAAGTAAAAGTAGACCACGCTTTACATAAAATTTGTAACATTTATTTAGGCAAAAGAAAAATCCCAGTCTGTACACACATTAATACTTAAGAGATGTTCCATCTGAAGATACATGATTTACGTGCAGAACATTCCCGTCTACCAGGCCATACAGAATACTCCAGCCCAGACAATCTAGAGCTGGGTCTGAAATGCACACACATTCGACTTTCCCATGGGTTTTGCATGTCTTGGGAAGAGTTAAATCCCACAATCCCAGCAAAAGACAGCCTCTCCGTGCATAAGTCCAGCCTCTGACAGAGGAAACCTTAACCTCAGACATTTTGTCGTTTGTCACTTTTGCCATTAGTCACTTTTTTGGATTTTTCAATAGGATCTTTCCATGTAGCCCAAGATGGGCCTCATTAGCAGCCCAAGCCGGCCTCTAGCCCACAGTCCTTCTGCTCTGCCTCTGAGTGATGTTAAACGCTGATAAGTTTGCTATACTTATCTATTTAGCATGGGGCATGAGTGTACATGATGCACACAGGGGATCAGAGAACTCGTGAGAGCCAGGTCTCTCCTTCTACCATGAGGAACTGAACTCAGGCTTGGCACAAGCACCTTTACCTGCTGAGTCATCTCAATGTCCCACAAGTCAGTGACTTAAAAAAAAAAGTTTCTGCAAATTATCTGAGAATTCTAATCTTCACATAACGTTGATTTAGAGGAAAATGCTATAAAAGATTTCCCTTTGTGAAAGAGCCTTAATTTTTTCATTAATTAAAGAACATCTTGCTCCAAAGTTGATTAAAACAAGGTTAAAAGAGCCCAGTGTATTGGCACATGCCGTTAGTCCCTGCATTCAGGAGGCAGAGGCAGGCCTGGTCTTCATCGCAAGTTCCAAGACAGCAAGAGCTACACACATTTGACTTGTACATTTGAGTCTTACTCCCAAACAAAACAAAAAACTTAAAAGAACTCAAAATTTTCTATAAAGTAAGCTCAAAGTCAAGTGTTTACCATTAATGAAATATTTATGATTTGCACAACATAAATTTTGAAACTGAAAACTATAAATATATTCCCTCTAAGCCCCCTAGACAGGGCTTCTCTGTGCAGTCCAGGCTGTCCTAGAACTCTCTCTCTGTAGACCAGGCTGGCCTCTAACTCAGAGGTCCATCTGCCTCTGCCTCCTGAGTGCTGGGATGAAACTGTGTATCAGCACACACTCAGCTACAATTCTGTTTTTAAGGCTGGATCATACTGTGTTGCCCAGTCTCACTTTAAACTTGGGACTCACTTAAGTCCTCAGGTGATCCTCCTGCTTCAGCCTCCCTGGTAGTTGGGAATATAGGGGTATAGCCCAAGATGGTGCAGAAGTAGGGGTCTCCCTGGCCCAGCTCTGCCCCCTTAGGGTCATATGCACAAGCTACCACACTGCTGGCATATTTCTTACTTGTCATTGGTCTGACTGTCATCTAGGCTGTGTCCTACAGAGGCACCCTGTCAGCACAGGATAAGAAACTGCATTCAGTTTTACATAATTAATTTTTTTTAAAGTAGAGTGGAAAGGCGGGAAGAAGTTCTTTCTTAGACTATTAGTTATCAGTGTTGAGTTGTCAGGGTTAAGTCTTGGAAACAAACAACTGCATGGACCAGGGTGCCACACACATCATGCAGAGTCCATGGAATTCTAGGTAACACAGCTGTGAAGAGCCTAAAACCCAATGCAAACTTCTCTACCATACTCTTATTCCTATCACTGGTGGGCTCTGCATCATTGCTAAAACGAACACTTTGAGTTAACACTGAAAATTAAAACTGGGTCAACACACAGCAAATGACAAGGAGTAAACATCCAATATCCACGAGATAAACAAAATCATCTGAAACCACTACACAGGGTTTAAGAAGGAAAACAGTTTGCAAACCTCTCTGGACGCAGTCTCTGAGCAGATCTCACCCAAACAGTCTCTCCACATAAATATGTAGATAAAACTAGAAGAGTCCATGTCAGCTGAGAGTAGACACTGAATGTTTGCCTTTAGCTTATTGATACTGTTTAAAACCCAATTAAAGTCCCATAATAACCAATTAATGAAAGTGCACCATTGGCGAGGAAACAGACTGAAAATTACCGTTACAAAATGGCTCATTTTGGTTACCTCTTCTCCCCCTTTCAACTTTGAGTATGGTTATACATTGTTCTGGGCTCCCAGGAGGAGGAAGATGCATTTTAAAACATAAAACACCAAGCTAAGCCTGGCTTGGTGCATTCCCATAATCCCAACACTCAGAGGTCTGAGGCCAACATGGAATATATGTCAAGATTCTGTCTCGAAAAAGGCAGAAAATAGCTGGGGGGAGTGGCCGTGACCATAACCACGGCATAGCATGGAGAGGCAAACAGAGTACAGTCATCCTCAGATACATGGTGAGCTTGAGACCAGCTTGGGCTACAGAGGATCCCATCTCTAATAACAAAGCCAAAAGCTAAGCTAAGTTTACTGTTTCTACATTTTTTACCAGCATGGACCAAAGGGGGAACCCATGGCCAGAGAGCACCAAAGACAGACCGGCCTTATCCTAACACGCCTTCAATTTCAAACAAGCACAACAAGTGACTAAGAAGCTTAGCAGGTGGTGCACTTGGCCGACACAGGCAGGATGGTGGAGAGTTTTAAGTTAGCTCTGATTCCACAAGACAAAGCAAAAAGTCACAACGAGTAAGACAAAAACTGACCAGAGAGCAGCCTAAAAGGACCCATTAGTAAGAGAAACGTCATTAACTGCATTTTTATGATTGATGTGAGGTTTTGTTTTATTTTTGTTTGGTTGGTTGGCTTTTTGAGACAAGGTCGCACTACATAGCCCTGACCTAGAATTCTATAGACCAGACCTTGAACTCACAGAGATCTGCCTGCCTCCGCCTCCCAAGTACTGAATTAAAGGCATGCACCATCGAGGATGGTTGGTTGGTAGTTTTAAACATGGACCTTTGGTTCTTTAGAAACAAAAAATATAGAAGCAAACTCCCAAGATAGTTTCTTTCATCCTCACTCTGGGTAAGCCAGAGTACCCTTCC
Organism: Rattus norvegicus; assembly: GCF_021556685.1. Classification (NCBI taxonomy): domain Eukaryota; kingdom Metazoa; phylum Chordata; class Mammalia; order Rodentia; family Muridae; genus Rattus; species Rattus norvegicus. The sequence goes on from NC_141538.1 coordinate 128,867,968, forward strand.
TGCCTAGGTTAACAATAATTATGATCAACTCATCAACTTGATGGCCTAATAGGAATTTTTAAATCCTCAGGTAAGATCAATAACCACTGTGGCCACCCCCCCCACTACTTCTTGATTTATGGCTTTATTGATAACTTAAAAAGAGACCATTAAATATCATCGTCTCTTTTTTCTGATAGTAGGAGCTGAACTCAGGATGACTCACTTCAGTAATGAGCTGAGTAGCACTCTCAACCCAGAAGGAAAACAAACTTCAGAGTACAAAGACCACGGCAAAACATACTCAGTACACAAAACCCAGATGCTTTGATTTGCTATATTTTGCTTTATTCGACTCCAGTCTTACAAAGTCTAATAATTCTGCTTCCTCTGTGGGAGGTTGCTGGGGACTGAACCTGGGTCCTTGTGCATGTATTTCTTTCAGCAGATCCAAGTCTTGCTATTCATGGCCCATTGGCTTATGTCTGAACACTGATGAGTTCAACAAGGCCATTCGGGTCAGTCTGAACTATGCTGAAAGCACACGGCAAAGCCGATGGCTCTGAAGTACCAACCAATTACAAACAGGAGGCTGAGGAGGATGGCTGGGTTTGTAATCTATAAACACACACAAGCATTTACTACACTTTACCCATATTCAGGATTGTTGAAAATTCCAGAACCACCCCAGAGCTGGGCAGTGGGTGGTGCACACCTTTAATCCTAGCATTCTGGAAACAAAAACTTGTTCCAGGGCGGCCAAGACTACATACACAGAGAAACCCTGTCTCGAAAAACAAAAACAAACAAAACAAAAAGAAAACCATCCCACAGGCAGACATGGTAGCACGTGCCTGGGACCCTCGCACTTGCTGAGGACTGTCTGAATATAGCTGAATGAGATCAACACAGACTACAGCCTTGGAGGGTCTACACATAGTGAGGCTCTATCTGAAAAGCAAAACACCACCACCCAACGGACAAAGAAAAACCACAGAGGCACTAACATCTTGATTTACTTGAGATCCAGTCACTTTGAGTTTAGGGATTTTTTGCTTTTTGTTTAAGTTGGGTTTTTTTTGCAATCCAGTCCTGACTGGCCTGGAAAATATAAACTGAATTGGTTTTGAGTCTTCATGCATCAGGTTATCTGGAACCATTCCGCAGTCCTTTTGACCATTTCTTGTTCTGCTTCTCCAGATAGGATATCAGGTGACCAATGCTGGTTCTGAATTTACTATGTGGCTGCTGACACTGGGATTACAGGTGTACACCACCACCTGACTTTATTTCTCTGAAACTTTGTAATGGCAAGGTTTGCAATAGCCTATAAGAACATGTATTTTTGTTGCAACACTTGAAGCCAAAGTCCTCAAATATTTCTGAAGTGTACTGTGTAGGAAACACCACCAATTTGCTAACTACTGCAGACTGTATTGTATTGTCAGAATTTTGTCTTAGATATTAAAATTGAGGGAGAAATATCAACAAAAAGCAAAAACTACTCCATTGAAAGACTTTTTCTCTGAAATGTGTTTAACTATGAAAAATGCATCTTTTTGGGGTAGAGGCTGCTGAGTCAAGCACCACTAGGTAGCCCAGGCTAGCCTCAAAATGACAATCTTGTCTCTCCAGTGGTAGATCATGGGTTTGAGCAACCATATCAGGTAAAAATACATTTTATAGCTTTCAAAACTCCTTGAACCAATGAAGTAAGAAATAAATCATGGTTTAATATGGCTTTTGATAAACTCTACGTGTCTGTTTTCTTTCAGTTTGATTCAGTATTCACCCCTATGAGGGGAGTCTGAAACACTCAAGTCCAAGGAGTGTGACAGTAGTGTAAGACATGGGTCTACACGTTGACAGCATGCTGCAGTGAGTTGTAGCTTACTCTTGTAGCCCAGGCTGGCTTAGAACTCATGTTCCCTTGAGTTCCCCTCACCTTTGTTCTCCAAACACTAGGGTGCAGGTGCGCGCCCAGATGCACAGCTTAAGCTAGCTCCTTCCCAAACTCAAATAGTCCTGACTTACTTTAAAACTCTACTGAAAACCTTTTAGACATGTATGAATGTGGTCAGAAGATATTTCAGACTAAACCTATTTACAGAACAAGGTGTGAGTGTCCTTGTTTGTTTTGAGATGGGGTCTTGCTATCAAGTCCATGCTGACCCTGAAAGCCACCTGCTTTTTAGTGTTCTGAATTAAGGGCGAGTGCCACCAAGACTGCCTTAAAATAAAAACCTTTTGTTATGTGAGAAAGGGTCTCCCCATATAGCCCAGGCTGGCTTGCAACTTTGTGGCCTAGCTTACCTCCAGCTGTAATTCCTTCTGTCTCACCCTTGTCATTACTGGATTATAGGTCTGACTTATTCCCAACTTAAAATTATAGTGGAAATTAAGTGTTAGTAATTTGCTGCCTCCCAGGTTCATAGGATGATAACTGATTCTTCATATATCAATAATCTTGAAGGAAAGGCAACTGCCTAAAAAATAATCCATCAGAACATTCGCATTTACCCAGTCGACTACACATTTAGCCATCTAGCAGCTGCCCACTCTTCTCTTGCACCTTTTTCTAACGTGAACACATAATGGAGAGACACTACCTGTCACTCTCTAACACAGACTGGCCTCAGACTCACAGCACTCCTCCTGCTTAGTTTCCTGAGTGGTAAGATTGCAGGCATAAGCCACTTATGCCTGACAGATACACATATTTGAACAGAAGGAACAGTTACCTTTTTGTTGTGTGTGGTGCTGGATATTGAATTCATACATCCCCAGAACATGCTCTACCGCTGAGCCACACCCCAACTCAAGTTTAAATTTTTGCAACAAATTTTCTGTTGTCAACTGTATTTTAACTAAGCAAATTAACTCCAAGAACAGTCTCTATCCCACTGAATAAGAATGACTTTGGGAAAGAAGGGATAGCAATGGTCTGTGCTTCCAGTCTTCATCATGGAGAACAGCTTCTGCTCCCTCCCACCTTAGCAGAGGGACACCAGGAGAACCTTACCCATTTTCAGAGCAACTCCACAAAAGCACTTCCTAATTCCTTTTCGACTCTGTCCTTCTTTCATAGTCTTTCTTTCTTTTATATTCCTTTGACTGCCATTCAGGCTCCTGACAGCAAGAAGCTTCTAGAAACACAACAGCTTCCACTCACACAAAGAAGGGCATCTTGTGAAAGACACACAGAGAATGGGGGCATTTTTACAGGAGCAATATAAAATTACATGGAGGAGGAGCTGAAGTCAAGTCAGCCTTGCTCACCTGCAAGGGAAGTCTGAGTAGGAGTGCGTGCAGCTTATCATGAAACTGTAGAATCTCAAGCACAGGTTAAGTTCAAACACTGAAAGATTTCCTAAGAGACAATATTGAAGGAAGACCTTTCTTGCCTCGTAAGTTAAAAATCACAAAACAAATCAGACTGTTCACATGGGCAGTACTGTACATTACCAATTCCAAAGGATCACAGACTCTTACCACACACACCCCACCCCGCCCCCAAACACCAGAGAGCACGCTATTCCAAATGAACCCACCACAAAAATGCTGTTTGTTCGTACCCAACTATCTATGGCTATCAATTCAGTCGGGCCTGGGGCTGCTTTTTACAGGGAGGGGGCCTTCCATGGCGCACAATGTGTTTCTCTAAACTGTCCAGAATGGCTACAGCAATCTGCTGGACATAGGGATCTGTCTGCTCATGCTCTTTGATGTTGTACAAATGCTGTAGTCCTCCTTCTTCAATCAGCATGCTGCAATACCTTGAAGCTGAAAGAAAACAAGAGAAATGTTTTAAAGTCATCCCACAAACAAAACAAGTTCTTCAGAGCTTAAAACAATAAAAAACACATCAAAAGTAGTGCACGAAGCAAATTCACATCTTAAGACCCTGCCTCCACAAAACCAAACAAGCCTCACAAATCAGGTGTCTCTGATCATCTCCACTTTATCCCCTTTAATTCAGGAATCTTCTTAAAAGTTAATTTATGTGTATGAGTATTTTATATATGTATGTCTATGTTCCCCTTGCATGGGTATTTTATATATGTCTATGTATATATGTCTATGTCTGTGTATGGGTATTTTATATATGTGTGTCTATGTTCCCCTTGTGTGCCAGAGCACAGAAAAGGGGCTGGAGATTTAGATGGCTGAGCCTGAAGTCTAATCCTAGAACATAAAAAAGCAGGGCCATATGGGACAGAGAAAAGAAAGTCCTAGGAAGTCCCTGGACAGCCAACCTACTCAAAACAGCCAACTCCTGGTTCGGTGAGAATAAGGCAGAAGGCAATGGACTCCTCAAATGTGTATGCATGTGTCCACAAAGCCATACATACACCACATATACACTAAAAAGTAAACATTCTTAAAAATCAGTGCAGACAGTCATGGTACACGTCTTTATGCCTAGCATTTGGGAGGGAGAGGCAAGCGGATCTCTGCCAGTTCAAGACTAGCCTGATCTACCCAGTGAGACCTTTTTCAAACAAAACACAAAACAATGCAATATATACTTAAAAATGACTTTCTGGATCCAGATAATGGTGGCACATGCAGAGCTGGCAAATCTCTGAGTTCCGGGCCAGCTTGGTCTACAGAGTGAGTTCCAAGACAGCCAGGACTACACAGAAAAACCTTGTTTCAAAAAATAAAAACAAGGGCTGGAGAGATGGCTCAGCGGTTAAGAGCACCCGACTGCTCTTTCAGAGGTCATGAGTTCAATTCCCAGCAACCACATGGTGGCTCACAACCATCTGTAAAGAGATCCGATTCCCTCTTCTGGTGTATCTGAAGACAGCTACAGTGTACTTATATATAATAAATAAATAAATCTTTAAAAAAAATAAAAACAAAACAATAACAACAACAACAAAACCCAACCGAGCAAGCAACCAAAGGCCTTCTGGAGGCTGAGGGATGGTTCAGCAGCACAGAGCACCACACACGGTGGCTCACCACTCTCTAACTCCAGTTCTAGGGGATTTGACAGCAGGTAAGTGGTGTACAAACAGATATGCAGGCAAACCCCATACCCACAGACTCTGCAGAGTTGATGGCCAACTGAGCTACAGAGTGAGCTCTACACCAGCTTGCCAGAACTACACAGGAACACTCAAAAATCTTTCACTCCCCCAAAAATGACTTGGTATGAAGGAGAATTTAATTTGAACCATAGTTCTATTTTTGGTACATACGGTTCTTGCTGCAGACATGTTGCATGGCCCAAACTGCCCACAGCTGGACTCCAGGAGTTGTAAAACAGCCAAGTAGTGGAAAGAATGGATTAAAGGACCTAAAGGTTCAAAAGAATCAAAGTCACATTTTATACAAAGTATCATTTTCTAGGTAGTGATTCCTATAACTTTAAGAAAATATATGCCATTTCTAGACTGATAAGAAGGAGCAACACACAGCTTTACTTTGTCATGCCTATTTCAGAAAGGGTTGCACTGAGAAACTCCATGGTGCACCAGAGGTATGCAAGACTGTATTAGGGGAGGGGAGTGTGGATCTTTCAAAAGCTTTTCTTTTTCTTTTTTTGGTCTTCCCAACTTAAATATTCGAAAAAAAGGTGCATTTTAAAATCAGTCAGGGGGGGCTGGAGAGATGGCTCAGAGGTTAAGAGCACTGACGGCTCTTCCAGAGGTCCTGAGTTCAATTCCCAGCAACCATATGGTGGCTCACAACCATCTGTAATGAGATCTGATGCCCTCTTCTGGTGTGCCTGAAGACAGCTACAGTGTACTTATAATAGATAAATAAATCTTTTTTTAAAAAATCAGTCAGAAGAAGCTTGTGGTATGCACCTCTAATTGGGAAACAGAGGCAGATGGATCTGTGAGTTGAGCCTGGTGAGTTCCAGGATGCCAGGGTGATGTAGAGAGCCCCTGACATAAAAGGGGGAACGGGGAGGCAGAAAAAGTAAAGATTACCATATATTAATAAAGTAACCATTCACCAAGGAAACAGAAGAATCATAAACAAATATGCACAGGCACTGGGGCTGTGAGCTCCAGAAACAGCACAGCTGAGCCACACATGACCAAGAGATCTTAAAGGTCGGAGAAAAACAGGCAAGCCCCACAGCGGTACCTCTCTTAAAAAGTCAGTTATCACTGTGCTGTGTGTGAGTACACTGTGCTGTGTGTGTAAGCCCACACGCCACAGCAAGCATTCAGAGCCCAGAGGACAACTCTTGGGAGCCAGTTCTCTCCTTCCACTGTAGGTAGAAGACATCTAACTCAGATGATCAGGTAAGCTCTTTTACCCACTGAACCATCCCCCACCCCCACCCCCGACCTGTCTCTGCCTCTTGAGGACCACCAGTATAGAGATGAGCCACCACACTGGGCCTTAAGACTTGCTCGCTTTAAAGACCTCGGTTTGTAAAGTAGAAAATTGAAGACAGTGATAAACAGTAGAACACCATGGCAAAAGTATTGGATATGCCTGTTTGTCTGTATTGGTCTGAACAAACAGGGGTTTAAAAACTGTGACGAGGGTCTGGAGCGATGACACAGCAGTTACGAGCACTGGCCACCTTCCAGAGGATCCAGGCCAGATTCCCAACATCCACATGGTGGCTCACAACCATTTGCAACTCCATTCCAGAGGATCCAATGGCCTCTGAGGGCCATGCATGCAACACAGTGCACAGTGATACAATCGGGCAAAACACCATAGATATAAAACTAAAATGAAATCTCAAAAAACTAAAGAAATCAAAAACATACCAGGATATAAGAAGTGGGCAATAAAAGTAAGTATAATAAAATCATGCAGCACTGGAAATATTAAGACAGTGAGGTGCCTGTCTTGTCATCTAATTGTCATAGGACTTAGCCTGCCAGAGTGCCTGTGTTGTTGTTGTTGTTGTTGTCTGGGGGGAGGTAGGATGGGAGTTAAGTGACAGAGTCTCATGTATCCCAGGCTGACCCCAAGCTTGCTGTGTAGCCCAGGATGACCTTCAACTTCTCATTTTCCTGCCTCTGGCGCTCGGCATGAGCATTACAGGCTTGGGCTGCCACATGCAGTTATGTGGTGATGGGGATCACAAGCCCAGGATTTTAGGAATGACACACTGTACTCTGCCAGACATATAACTCCAGTCCTCTTGGTCATCTTTAAATTTAAAGAGCAGATATATTTCAGAGATATGCCTTCAATAACATGGAATGATGGGATAATTAATGAATAGTAGAAAATAAGTCAAAATATTTTTGTAAATCCATTTGAGGCAGGTTCTTGTCCTATAGTCCAGAATAGACTGGAACTTGACAGTTCTGCCTCAGCTCCCAGCTGGGACTATGAGCAGGCAGCACGATGAGCAACCACTTTACTTTACGGAGAAACAGTACAGTGAGACTGTACTTGCAGAAGACGGTAAGAACAACGACGAGATTCCTTAATCATGCTAATTACCTGTATGCTACCATCTCACACTCTGGAGTTGGCCATTTCAAAATAGCTGAATGCTGGAAGACACAGACATAGGACATGTTACAAGATTTATTTAACTATCGCTTCATTATAAAGCTTCCAGACTTAACCATTACAAGTGTAGCGGGCATCATTCCAGGAACCACCAAATGACTCTACCAAGTCATCAAGAAGAGAATTCCTCTGGCTTCGGCTCAAGGTCCATGCTTGTTCACCCCTGGATATTAAGTGGGCGATAATTCCAGCTGCAAAGTAACTGACTTCTACTTCAACACTGTGCAGGAGACTGCTGATGTGGTCTATAAAATCCTTCCACATTAGTTCAGAGTGCAGCTCCTGCACTTCCGCTATATTGTTCTGGAGAAAAAGAGGGCAGAAAAGTTAGTCTTCTGCGAAGGAGGCAGAACCAGAGCAGTTCTCAGACACTATGCCACAAGCACTCACGTGCTCTCTGACACACATACAAGCTGGGCAGTTCACAATTAAAGTAAGGGAATCGCGGTAGCTTGAGGGACAAATGTCTCCCTTAGTCTTGGATGCTTGAACACCTGATGAACAACTAATGAAGCTGTCAGAAGGCTTAGGGAGTGTGGCCTTGCTGGAGAAGATGGTCAGTGGGAGCACATTTTAAGGTTTCAAAGCTTTGCACCATTCCAGCGCGTCCCTTCTGTGTCATGCTTCCAATTCAAGATGTGAATTCTCAACTCTGTTCCTGATGCTATCTTGCCACTGACTGCCATTAAAGACTCTTAGGAGACTTTTTTTAATGTGAGTGCCTGAATCTACATCTATGCACCAGCTGCCTAAAGTGCCTACAGAGCCAGACAAGGGCATCAGATCCCCTGGGGCTAGAGTTACAGATCCTTGTGATTCTCCATGTGAATATATCTGGAAGAGCAACCCAATACTGTTAACCGCTGAGCAAATCACCATGCATCGCAGGACTCTGCAAGTCTACTCCTCCTGTGTCCACCTCCCCGGTGCTGGCATCACGTGCTACCCGCACTTTCTTTTTTCTTTTTGTGGTTTTTCAAGACAGGGTTCCTCTGGGTAGGCTTCCCTGTCCTGAAACTTGTTCTGTAAACCAGGCTGGCCTCAAACTCAGAGATTCTCCTGTCTCTGCTTCCCGAGTTCTGGGATGAAACGCGTGAGCAACCATTGGCTGGCAACACTCATTTTATACAGTGTTAAAGACCAACCAGGGCTTTATGCATGTTAGGCAGACACTCGCCAACTGAGTTACATCTTCACAGTCTCGAGGGCCCAAGCAACAACCTCTAATGGACACACTCAGACAGAAAGTAGTTATGGCTTACAATTTATCAGGAAAGGTTTATATCTTACCAAAAGTCCTAGAACTTTTTGTTGAATGGATGACTCGGTTGGGAAAGACTGCAAAAGAAAGAGAAATGTATAACTATCTAAAGGAACAAATATAATAGAGAAATGGTTATAGAAACTGTCCAAACTATTAGGTAAGTTTCCATTCTAACCTCTAGAACCCTCATGAAGAGTTCCAACCCTTGATTTTCAATGAAGTGTCTGCACGTCGTTGGGGACTCATCTGTAAGGTTCCAAAGTGCACTCAAAGTAAATTTCAATGTAGTGTCCACGGAATTTTGATTAGTTTTCTGCTTCACTATTTGAAGAAGTTGCTAAAAGGAAGGAAAAAGGAATTATGTTTTCTTTATTGAATTGTTAAATTTGAGATTACCAATAATCACAAACCCACGAGGACTAATTTCCTAGCTTAAAGCATCCCCTGCGATGGTTCTAAAAAATGTAAACTATACTTATATCTACTGTCTATGTGAATCACATCCATGCCAGAGGTGTGCAGAGGTCTGAGAACGACTTACAGGAATTGGTTTTCTTTCCACTATGCAGGTCGTTGGGACTGAACTCATGTCATGGTTGGCAGGAAGCACCGGTATTTTCTGAGCCATTTGCTTGATCCAGTTTGGTTTTGTATTGTTTCTTTTTTTCTTTTTTTTTTTTTTTTGGTTCTTTTTTTCGGAGCTGGGGACCGAACCCAGGGCCTTGCGCTTCCTAGGTAAGCGCTCTACCACTGAGCTAAATCCCCAGCTCCTGTATTGTTTCTTAAGGCAGTGCTGCTATTGCAACCCAGGGCCAGTCAACCTGGCACAAGCTACGGTCACTTTGGAAGAGGGTCTCTCAATTGAGAAGATTTGCCTGTAGGCAATTCTGTAGTGCATTTCCTCCATTAATGACTGCAAAGGGACCCGCTGTGGACGGTGCTCCCACTGAACAGGTAATCCTAGGGATGTATAAGAAAGCAGCTGACCAAGTGTCCTCCATGGCCTCTGCATCAGTCCCTGGATTTCCTGGATGACAGACTGCAAGCTGTAAAATGAAATAAACTTTCTTCTCCAAGTTGATCTTGGTCATGGTGCTTTACCACAAAAACAGAAACCCTAAGAGTAGCAAATGCTAGCCTCTAAGTCAAGCCTCAGCCAACAATCCCTTAGTTTGGACCTTCATTTTCCCTTCCTATCCATCCCTTAATTTTCTTTTTGCTTTTCTGTAAAGAATACTTGTTAGTTCATTGTATGGAGCACCAAACTGGACTCTATATAAGCAGAGTACTTGTTCTGTTCTTTGCCTCTCTTCCTCTCTGAGTAGGGTTTCACGTAGCCTCAAACTCACTATCCACCAAGGATGACTTTGAATATCTGTCCTTCAGTTCTCACCTCCCAAGTGCTACAACTACAGGCACACGGGGTTTGCACGGTGCCAAGGACACAGGTGTGCTTCACTCACTGAGCTGCAGCCCAGCCTTCTGCTTGCTCCTTTCCTTTTATTCTTTCGTGTGTGTGTGTGTGTGTGTGTGTGTGTGTGTGTGTTTGTGTGTGTGTGCGTGCGTGCGCTCGCGCGCGCGCATGTGAACACACACACACACACACACACACACACACCAATGAATGTATGAAACACTGAGCTCCTTTGGTCAGAAGAAAACTTGCAGAAGTTGGTTCTCTTCTTCCACCACTGAAGATGAAGCTCAGCTTATTAGGTTTGGTGGCAGTTGCCTTTACTGCTGAGCCTTGAATCAAGGATCTTAATTAGTCACAGTATACCATTATAATAAAATCTGGGACTTAAAAAAAGGAAGAGGGAGCAGGGCAGTGGTAGCACATGCCTTTAATTGCAGCACTTGGGAAGCAGAGGCAGGAGGATCTCTTGAGTTGGAGGCCGACCTGGTCTACACAATAAGTTCTAGGACAGCCAAGGCTACACAGGGAAACCCTGTCTGAAAAAAACTAAAAGCAAAACAAAACAAAATATAAAAAAGGAAGAGGGAGTGAACGGAGACAAAATTAGTTTTATTAACATACAGCAAATAATACCAATAGTACCATTTTCCAGGGACGTAAATTTAATCTAAAAAATATAAAGTAATTTGGTCATTATCAACTTGTTAAAGAATTAGAAGGACTAATTCTAACAAATTTCAAGTTATCTTTAAGACAAGAATGAAAAGGCTGGGCATGGTAATTCACCCCTGTACCACTGCTGTGCAGGAGAACTGTCACAGCTTCAAGTCCCTCTTGGGCCACACACACAATGATAACAGAATTGAAGTCTACACTGGGTACTAAGATAATAATGGCTCTGACATGTCATCGTATAAGCTATGTCTATCATAACTAGCCTAAGAAATGCAGGTTTCAAGGAAGGGCGTGCCTTTACTCCCAGCTCTTGAGAATAACATGCCTCAGTCTCTGGGTTCAATCTCAAACCAACAAAGGAGTTGTTGTCATCGTTACTACTAACTCCAGTTACACGAAAATCTTTTAATGTACTTTCAGCCACCATTACTGGGATATCTACTTTTAGTTCCCCAAAGCTCTCTATCTCTGTTTTTAGACAAGGTCTAAATTAAGGTCTCATTAAGTAGCCCTAGCTAGCCTAGGATTCACTATGTAGACTACTCTGGCCCTAACCGTTTGCCTGTGTCTCCCAAGTGCTGGGATTGAAGACATGTACCACCATGCCTGGCTCTGAAAAGGGATCTTTTTATTTTTATTTACAATAAAATTAGTGTGTGTGTGTGTGTGTGTGTGTGTGTGTGTATCTGAGTGTATGAATGTACCATGTGTGAGTAGCTGCCCATGGAGGCTAGAAGCGCAATGAATCCCCTGAGTAGAATTGTGCCATAGGCCACCCAGTGTAGTAGCTGGAAACTGAACCCAGTCCTCTGCAAGAGCAGCAAGTGCTCTTAGGCCCTGAGCACAGGACTGGCTACTAGTTCATGGCTGTCTACATCTGTCAAGGACTAAAGTTACATTTAAAAAAAATGCATTTGGGCCTGGAGAAATGGCTCGATAGTTAAATACTATTTGTTGTTTTTGCAAAGACCTGGATTTGACTCTCAGCATCCACATGGTGGCTCACAACCACCTATAACTCCAGATTCAGAGTATCTGCCACCTGCTGACCTCTGCAGGCACCAGGCCTTCCCATGGTACATTCAGATGTGTGCACAAAAGACTCATACATATAAAAATTAAATACATAAATGTATTGGAAAAAATACAAGCTCAGTGGTGGAACGTCTGCCTGGCATAGGCACCAATCCCTAGCTCTACAAATATTTTAAAAAGTTGAGAACTTTCATTTAGAAAAAGTGAAGGAGAGAGAGGGGGCTGAGTAGTTAGGAGCACTGGTTGCTCTTCTGGAGGCCCGAAGTCCAACTCTCAGTACCCACAATGGTTGCTCACAACTTCTGGTATGCAAATGTACACACACTCAGGCACATAAAGCACACAAACAAACAAATAGAAAAAGGGAACTAGTTAAGATATAGAGAGAGATAGGCTGGAACAGGGGTGGCTCTGCAGTAGAAAGTTGACTTAGCATGTGTGAAGCCTACCCTGGCTCAGATCCCCAGGAACAGACTCACAGCCATACCCACTCACAAAAGATATACCACAGTGCTCTTGGTCAGGAGGAGAGGAGATGGGAGATGGGGAGGGAGAGACGAGAGAACTAAACTATCAGGGAGAAGGCTCATTGACCAAGAGCACTGGCTGCTCTTCAAAAGGACCTGAGTTCAACTCTCAGCCCCGCAATGGCGGCTCACAACCATGTGTCACTCTAGTCCCAGGAATGCAAATGTATACACAGACAAAACAATGCACTTTTTGGCCTCCACAAGCTCTAGGCCATTCTACACGTTACACAGATCTACATGGAAGCAAATTTACTTAAAAATTAAAAACAAACAAACACTATGCAGTGGCCTACAACGAGGGAGAGTAAACTTACCCTAACGATGAAGAGCTCAGCACCAAGCTGTGCGGTTTGCTCTGTGGAAAGCTGGAAACAAATACAAGATGAAGTGAATGTCTAAGAATTAACTGGTGCGGGGTTGGGGATTTGGCTCAGTGGTAGAGCGCTTGACTAGGAAGCGCAAGGTCCTGGGTTCGGTCCCCAGCCCCGGGGGAAAAAAAAAAAAAAAAAAAAGAAAAAAAAAAAAAGAATTAACTGGTGCGAGTTTACCACAGATCGCCACAACAGCCTCCACAGCAAGGCTGGAATAGCCCATCAACCCCCATTCTGCAACATTTAACACAGCTAACGGGGCTAGAGAAGAGGTGCCTGAGCTTCTCTGGCACACAGTGTGGGCGGGAGGAACTGGAATGAGAAACAGCTGCCATTAGGAAATAACTCAGCGAAGTTCAGGTACCTTGGCAGCCAGGATGGAAATGATAGCTACTGCCATTCGCTGCATGTTCTGATCTTCGTGGTTGCAAAGCCACTGCATGACAAGCTTGGCTGCTTCAAACCTGAAAACACAAGAGGGTTTCCTCAATCTTGGAGATCCAGGCATGGTTTCAGGGAGCCCGAGGAGGGTGGATGGTACAACTCAGTATGTGTGAAGAAAAGGGAAGCTTCCTCTTAATGAAAGAGACTACGAGTCACCTGTTAGTGTTTTGGAACCATTGCCTTTCTGGTTTCTTTCCTGTGCTAGGGATTGGACCCAGGATCTTGTCTAAGCCAATGCTTTACCACAGAGCTACCTCCCTAGCCCTGTATCTTATTTACTTGCATTGTTTATTTTTATTTTACTTGCTAGTGGTGAGTGTTTGTCTCTGATGTGCATGAGTGTGTACATACGCTGATATATATTGTGGCCATCAGAGGACAACTTCTGAGAATTAGCTCTAGAGTTTGAACCTGGTCAGGTTTTTACCAGTTAAGTCATCTTGCCCACTCTAGTCCTTTTTGAGATAGACTCTCATGTACCTCAGACTATCCTCAAACTCTCTATAGCCAAAGATGACTCTGAACTGCTAATCTTCTGGCCTCCATCTTCCATGTGCTGGGATTACTGGCATTTGCTACCACACCCGTCTCTTTTGTTTTTATTTTGAGACAGAGTCTCCCTAATTTCCAGGCAGACTTTGACCTTCTGATTCTCCTACTGAGATTCCAGGCCTGCACCATTGTGCTCATCAAAATGAGAGCAGCAGTGGAGACACAGGAGCTCGGGAGCGGAGAAGAAAGCTCAGTTGGTAAAGGCTCACTGTGCAAGCATGAGGTCCTGAGTCAAATCCCCAGCAACCATGTAAAAGAGCTCTCGGCATGGCAGCACATACCTGTAATCTTAACCCTGGGGAGGCAGAGACAGGAGGATCCCGAGGACTTGAGGGCCAGCCAGTCTAGCCCACTCCGTGAACTCCAGGTTCAGTGAGAGACCCTGTCTCAGAAAAATAAAGTGAGGAGCGATTGAGGAAAACACCCAATGTCAACCTCTGGTTTTCACATTGATAACACATGCATGGTGTGCAAACACATATTAACAACACGCGCCCACACACATGCATGCACACATAATGTAGAAATACTGGCATTTTATCTTCAACAGTGAAATCATTTTAGTATTTCTGCTGTTTTAAGCATATTCTGTTAAAACCTTTTAAAACCAGATATCTAAATGTGAGTGTGCGCAGACAAGCATGCTCTCACACAGCATGCGTGCAGACATTAGAGGACAATTGAGGGAGTCACCTCTCTTTCTACCACATGGGTCTTCGGGATTGAACTCCAGTTGTTAAGCTATCACTTGCCTGTTAAATGGAACATCTTGAAGAATCCGGTCACTGCAAAGTGAGAGGAGGCAATTCTTCTGTAACTAAAGAATAATAAGGAAAGAGAGAGAGAGAGAGAGAAAGAGAGAAAATAACAACCTGAATAGAACATCGTTCTGTTATCTTTTAGCCAAAGTCAGTCTTTAAAAAACTGTTTAAAAAATGTATTTGAGGGCTGGGGATTTAGCTCAGTGGTAGAGCGCTTACCTAGGAAGCGCAAGGCCCTGGGTTCAGTCCCCAACTCCGAAAAAAAGAACCAAAAAAAATATATATATATATATTTGAATGTGTGTGAGGACGGCGTGAACATGCGAAGTGCGAGACACTGAACCAGGGCTCGTGTTGCAAGGCAACACTGCAACCAAACTCTGCCCCAGCTCCAGCGACTGCTCTTAAATCTTGAGAACAGATTTGTGGTCTTGTTCAGACATCTCTAGATGATGTAGCTTTGGCTGTCCAGGAAGTCACTACGTAGACCAGGCTGGGCTTGAATCATCAAAGAGCAACCTGCCCCTGCCTCCTGAGCGCTGGGATTAAAGGTCTGTGCTGTGACACCTAACCAACATTTTCTTCTTTTAAAGTTAGTTCTTTATCATTGCTATCAATAAATCGATTACTTTAGGAAAACTTTGTACTTTTAAACACGGTAATTCAATTCAGGTCTTATATCAGTACATTAAATTATGAACATTGAAGACCTTTTAACTTTAAAAAACGTTTATTTATTTTAACTTTATGAGTGTTTTGCCTGTGTGTATATATGCACACAACATGTATATCCAACAATGGATCCCTGCGAGCCTCCCTGTTGGTACTGAGACCCAATGCTCGGTCCTCCTAAGAACAAGTCTTAAGCACTAAGTCAGCTCTGCAGCCCTCCCTGCACCCCACACCCGTTCTATCTGTTTTGAGACTGTTCTCATGTGGCACAATTGGACTATGACTCACGGAGTAGTGAGGATGACTTTGAACTTTTAATCTTCCCGCTTTCACTTCTGGAGTGCTGGGATTACAGGCAAGCAAGGAACCCTGGGCTTTGTCAAGTCAAAGCAAGCACTCACAACTGAGCTATATTCTTAGGCTCCAGTACTAGGCTCAGGTATTTACGTCTCTCAGGAAGCCTGCCTGGTTTTCAACTGTCCTGCCTGCCTCTCTTGAGCTCCCAGCAGTGCAGCACTCCCTATCCGAAATGTCTGGAAGCACAGAAAACAGACTTCAGAGCTCTTAGTGTAAGGCAACATTTCAAAGAGCAGGTTATGTCGGAGCCAATATCTTGGAAAATGGTTAACAAAAGCAGTGGACCTATTAGGGGAATAGAAAGGCCAAGTGGCTTGTCACCAGAGTGGAGGATGGACAAGCATTACGACTGGGGAACATTGGCATGGACTTTTACCAGTTGAGCAGAACGAATATGAAAATTCAAACTTGACATGCCATGTGTACCATGGATATGCAATGCCTGCACAGGCCAGAAGAGGGCGTCAGATCCCCTGAAGCTGGAGTTGCAGGTGAGTGACTGCTGGCTGCTATGCAGGTGCCGGGAACTCATCTAGGCCCTCTGAAAGAGCAGCAAGTGCTCTTAACCACTAGCCCCATAACTTAGGCAATATTAAATGTACTCATTTAAAACAATTTATTTGTGGAGTGTATGTGTGGTATGATGTGTATGAGCATGTGGAAGCCAGCGGTACACTGCTAACTGTCCACTATTACTCTTCACATTATTTTTTGAGACAAAGTCACAGGGTCTCTTACTATGATGGTTAATTGTTAATTTGATAGAATCACATGAAGAATGGGTGTCTGAGCATCTCTGAGGGATTATCTTGATTAGGTTAACTGAGGTGAGAAGAGTCAACTACTGTGGGTGGTACCATCCCCTAAACTAGGATCCTGGACTGTATAAATGGAAGATGTGTGCTAAACACCAGAAGCCACCATGACTTGACTACTGACGCACTATGACCAGGCAGTCCTCTGCTCCTGTTGCTGTAACATCCCCTTCTCCCTTCACTTGCTCGATACAGACTGGAAAACTAACCAACATACAAGATTCAGCTACGCTAGCCATGCGAAGAGCTCCCAGGATCCCCCTGCCTCTGCCTCTGCCTCTGCCTCTGCTCTGCAGTGGAGTTACAGGTATGTGTTCCCACGCCCAACTCCTACACAAGTGCTGGAGATCTGAACTCAGGTCCTTATGATTATCCAGCAAGCACTTGACTCACTCTCCAAATGTTATTAAATAAATAAAAGATTAAAAAATGTATATTATAGGGCAGTGCTTCTCCATCTTTACTAGTCAGACACCACCGCCCAAGCCTGGCTTGAAGTCACTACAGTCAAGGATGACTGTGGTCCTGATCTTTCAGCTCCCCCTCCTGAGTGCTTGGGTTATAGGACTTTACCACCAGACCTGGTCTGCATAAATTTTTAATTTAAAAGTCTTTAACTTTGGAAAAATTATTATATTTTATGCATCCATCTGTGTGTTTGTGGGGGAATCAGAGGACAACTTGAGGGGCCTCTTCATTTATCTCCTTTCTCTATATGGGTCCTAGAGGTTGAACTCAGGCTGTCAGCCTTGGTGGCAAACATCCTTACCTGCTAAGCCGCATCACTAGCCCTTTTTTCCCTCCCAGTGTTTCGTTTGGTGGTGGTGGTGGTGGTGCTCTGTGTGTGTGTGTGTGTGTGTGTGTGTGTGTGTGTGTGTGTGTGTGTGTGTGTAGGTACACACATGCCTGCCAGGGCACATGGTCATGTGTGAAAGTCAGAGGACAACTCACAGGAGTCAGTTCTCTCCTGTCACCTTGTAGAATTAGTATGAATCAAACTCAGGTCAGTAGACTTAAGTGCAACAGCCTCTACCCACTGAGCCATCTTGTCAGTCCAATAACTTAAAAAAAAACATGTTTTTGGTTTTGTTTTGTTTTGTTTTGAGAAAGGTGGGGTTGGATTTTTGGGCTTTAGAGATAGGGTTTCTCTATATAGCTCTGGCTATTCTGGAACTCTCAGTGTAGAGTAGGCTAGCCTGAAACTCAGAGATCACCCTGCTTCTGCCTCCCACGTGCTAGGATTAAAGGTGTGTGCCACCATCACCCAGCCTATGTATTTCTGTTTAAATGACATTGGATAAAGCAGGGTATGATGCATAGGTCTGCCTGTGACCCCAACACTGAGAAAAGGCAGAAAGATCAGAAGTTCAAGGCTACCTGGGCCCCTTCTCAACAGAAATACTAATAATGAACATACTGGTTAACACTCAGTCTCTCACGTGAATTCATGAAATCACGTATGTTCTATTCTGCGGAGACCGATCAAGGTTGTGGTCGGAGGCTGTCATTGATAGTTTCCTGCTGAAAGGCCACATTGACTAGCTTCCCTTGCAGACTACAGACTACAGACTACAGAAGTCACTTCTCCCATACAGCTACATCCCATCTTCCTCTGTAGGCACTTGGGTTGTCTGTACTTGTGGGTGACAGAGTGCCCCCTTGCTGTGAATATGCATGGTCCCGCCTAGGGCTAGGCCAGGCAGACCTCTCCATCGTTGTCTCTGTAGCTGCTTTTATAATCTTCTCACTACTATGTGTTTTTGTGCTTGGTTTGGGTCTCGTCTCTCTAAGCAGCCCTGGCTGTCCTGGAACCTTCAGAGTTCTGCCTGCCAGTTCCCCCTAAGTGCTGGGATCACTGGGATTTAAGATGTGCTCAACCATGCCCAGCCATGCCTTACTGTTTTTAAGTACTCTGTTGTATGACTAACCCCAGACATAGTTGGTGCTTCTAATTTGTCATATTACATAATATTCATACTTTTTAATTAGCATAGTATTTACACAGGTTCTTTTGAACTATGTTACAAATTTATCAAGATAAAATTCACATATATACAATTCCCATTAGTGTGGTTTACAGCCTATGCACAGAGCTGTATGCTTATCACAGGTTAGTTTTATTACACTTGGTTTTTTTTTGTTTTTTTTTTTTGTTTTTTTTTTGAGTGTCCTGTACTGCAGGAGAGTCTTAAACTCACTATGCAGGTGAACAAGACCTTGAACTCTTGCTCTCACATTTTGAGTGCTGGACTGCAGAGATGCACTACCATGCCCATTTTTATTCAGTACTGGGAATTAAACCCAGAGATTTGTGTAAGCTAGGCAAACATCCTACCAACTGAGCTACATCTCGTGCCCAGTTTTAATATGTTTTCCTCTCTCCAAAAGACATCTGGCTTAGTGTCAGAGTGCTAGCCTAATATTGCAAAGCCCTTCACACATATTTTTTCCATACTTTTACATCCTAATCTTTTATTCTGAATTTTTTTTCTCAGTTTTCCTTTGTGAAATACATCAATATGTTTTTGGTTTCGTTTGGTTTTTAGATTTATTTCTATATGTGAGTACACTGTCACTGTCTTCAGACACACCAGAAGAGGGCATCAGATCCCATTACAGATGGTTGTGAGCCACCATGTGGTTGCTGGGAATTGAACTCAGAACCTGTGGAAGAGCAGTTAGTGCTCTAACCACTGAGCCATCTCTCCAGCTCTTGGTTGTTTTTTTTATGAAGCTCTGTCTGCTCCAAAACCAGGCTATCCTCAAACTTACAGAAATCCACCAGCCTCTCTGTCTTCCAAGTACTAGTACTAGGATTAAAGGCAAAAATTATAGGCACCATGCCTAGAACCACAATAAGTTTTCATTCTGGGCATGGTGATGTATGCCTAATCTCAGGACTTTGGAAATGGATTTGAGAGGATCAGGACTTCAAGAGCAACTTGGGCTACATGAGCTCCTGCTTCAAAAGAGCAAAACAACAAACAAAACACCTGCTTTATTAAACTCAACTATGTGCAAGTAGGAGGCAGTAAAGGACAACCCAGGACCACAGAGTGGGAATTCGAAGGTGTCTGCTTACCTGCTGGTGATTAGGAAAATGTTCCATGGCCTTGAGCAGCAAATGGGTCACGTCGGCGAGGAGCCGGACAGGCATGCCTAAGGCAAGGTCCTGTTTAGTTAAGTTAAACACACAGGCACTTGCAGCCAGCTGCACAGGCAAATTCATAGGATGGTTTCTCATCCCAGTAACCACAAGCTGAAAATAACAAAAAGACAATTAGTGCTCTTAATTCACCTCATAAATCCAAACCCTCATCATAGAATGAGGTTGCTTTGCAGTTGCTCCAGAGTAACCTCAAAAGCACGTTCACATGCAAAGAGCCTAGGGCAATCATTCTCAATTCCCTGTCCCTTCCCTGACAGTGCTGCCAGTTAGATGCAATGAAACACAGCCTCTCCCCGATGAGAAAACTGTCTTCGTTCCCCTCTAAGGTCTTCCGCATTCTTCAGTTTGGCTGAAAACTTAGCTTTCTTTCAAATTTATTTTATACCTGGACAGTGGTGAGACCTACCTTTAATTCTAGCACTCAAAAGGCAGAGAGGCAGGCTGATCGCCGTGAGCTCAAGGCCAGATTGGTCTACAGAGTTCCAGGACAGCCAGGGCTCCACCACAGGCAAGAAGCCCTTTCTCTAAAACAAACCAACCACCAAATTTTGTTTGTTTGTTTACCAGAAGAGGGCATTGGATCAGTTGGAACTGAAGTTACAGATAGGTAGTTGTGAGTCACTGGCAAGTGCTCTTAATTAAACACTGAGCCCTCTATCCAGCCCTGGAAAACCTAGCTTTTAACCACACTAAAAAAACAGACCTAACTAGACAAGAACTTCAGATTCTAACTACCCCATGCATTCTCCTTACCAAGACACAAACATACATGCCACCTTACCCACCCATAAATGATCTTTTGTCAGCCTTTCTACAGTTGATTTCTCCATGGATTTACCAGATAATTTCCTTGTCTGTCTACTCAAGGAAATGATTACATAAGATTTATAGAAAAGATACAGATATAGATCCCTGCGGCCCAGGTAGCCTTATCAAATCTAAGTTTCTTGTATTCATAAATATGTTGGTTATTATTATTTATGAATATTTGTACTCAAACACAAGTAAGTATTCTACCACTAAGCTATACACTGGGTGCAGCAAATATGCTGTTATAACTACCCAGCCATCTCTCTCTTGAGACAGGGTTTCAGTACATAGCCCTGGCCAGCCTAAAACTCAATTTGTAGACCAGGCTGGCATCAAACTCAGAGAGAATTGCTTGTCTCTGTCTCACAAGTGCCAGAGTTAATGGCAAACACCCACGCCTGACTTTAAATTTTTATTAAGACAAGGACTCCTTACTTTTCTTTTTAAAGATTTACTTATTTTATTTATATGAGTACACTGTAGCTGTCTTCAGACAGACCAGGAGAAGTCACGGATCCCATTACTGACGGCTGTGAGCCGGCATGCGGATGCTGGGAGTCAAACCTGGAGTCTGCGAGAGCAACAAATGCTCTGAACCCTCTGCGCAGCCTCAGGCGCTCCCTCTGAAACCCAGGTCGCTCTCAGACTTGCTGTGGAGCTCACTTGGGGTCTAACTGGTGATCCTTCTACCTCAGCCCCTGAATCCTGAAGTTAAGGATCGACTCCCCAATGTTGAGCTGAATATACCTGTGTGCATGTGTGGTGCGTGGTTGTAGGTGTGTGTGGGTGGGTGCTGTGTGTGTGGATGTGGAGGTGGTGTGTGTGTGTGTGTGTGTGTGTGTGTGTGTGTGTGTGTGTGTGTGTGTGTATGTGTGTATGCTGTTTTGTGTCATAGTAAGGACTGAACCTAGAACCACACATAAAAAAGACAGGACTGTTAACATGGGTTACAGATCCAGATCTACATTAGTGGAACTTTTTTGTTTTTGAGACAAGGTCTCACCATGTAGCTCTGGCTGACCTAAAACTCACTATGCAGACTAGGGTGGCCCCAATTTGCAAAGATCTCTCTACCAATCGAGCCACATTTACTTTGGGGATGTGGGTAGTGTGTGTGAGTGGTGTATGTGCATGTGTGTGTAGATATGGAGACATGGAGACTGGAGGAGAGAACTGGTTGCCCTGCTGTGTCACACTACACCTCATGGGCCTTCCCTGGGGCCAGCGAGCCCTAGCAATCTCCTGTCTCACCTGGCCCCAGCACAGGAGCTAAGGCACACAAAAACCACTGGCCTTTTTAATGTGCTGCTAGGAGCTAAACTCTGATCTTCATGCTTGCCCAGTAATGCTTTTTCCCAGTGAGCCGTCTCTGTAGCCACCCTACCTTACAGAGTTCTAATATTTTTCTATAAAGCTCTTCTGAGTGGGAAGCCATCCAAGGTTGGCAGACAGAGCAGGACACAGAGCCCACCCTATACTTTCATTTTTTTGTAATAAAACATCACAGGGGATACTACTGGTCTGAAGTAATTATATAGCACTGGAAAGCATTACTTAATGAGACTACTATAACTTCAATAATGATATGCAATTAACTTCTCATTTATAATTAATAACTGGAACTGGGATCATCAATCCTATTAAAAACAATAAAGAAGGGGCTGGAGAGATGGCTCAGTGGTTAAGAGCACTGTCTGCTCTTCCAGAGGTCCTGAGTTCAAATCCCAGCAGCCATATGGTGGCTCACAACCATCTGTAATGAGACCTGATACCCTCTTCTGGTGTGTCTGAAGACAGCTACAGTGTACTTATATAATATAATAAATAAATAAATCTTTAAAAAAAACAATAAAGAAATAAAATAAAAGTCAAAGACTAAATACACAAAATCTACTAGAAAAGTAATTTCAAATTTTTTCATCACCAGTTTCTTGTTCTTACCTTTAAAATGTCTGGCTTTGTTTTCTCCATCACATGAGTCAGGCTAAAAAGATGAAACAAAGCCTCCCGGACAAAAAATGCCCGTTCACTGTACCGCCTTAGCGCTTCTGCAATTTGGGTTTCATTGGCTTCTCCAGATACCTGTGGACAGAGCCAAAAGATGAGTCTTTAGACTTCTTCTCACCCTCACCTCTCCCCGTCTTAACATCAGCTGTAAATGGTACTTAGCATAACCAAGTAAGATATGAAACAAGTGGGATGGTTCTTCCTAACCACCCACAGCCATCATCCTCCAGAGATGCAGACTGGACGAAGAACTCGACATAAGCCTGTAGGGAGCATTTCCTACACAGCACCTAGAATAAATCTCTAGACATTTAACTCTGTTGTCATTTAACTCTTGCTGTCTCAGATTCAGGCTGCCTCTTAGGGTAAATTCTTTCCCTTGAATCCTAACACGATTGGCATTGTTGGCCTTTCTCTCGATCCTTCGATAAGCCAAGCTCTGCCTCAGCAGGTCATCACATACAATGTCCACTTTAAAAATGTTCTCTCGGGGCTGGAGAGATGGCTCAGCGGTTAAGAGCACTGACTGCTCTTCCCGAGGTCCTGAGTTCAAATCCCAGCAACCACATGGTGGCTCACAACCATCTGTAATGAGATCTGATGCCCTTTTCTGGTGTGTTTATATATAATAAATAAATCCTTTAAAAAAAAAAAAAGAGCACCCGACTGCTCTTCCAGAGGTCCTGAGTTCAATTCCCAGCAACCACATGGTGGCTCACAACCACCTGTAATGGGATCTGATGTCCTCTTCTGGTGTGTCTGAAGACAGCTACAGTGTACTTATATATAATAAATAAATAAACCTTTAAAAACGTTCTCTCTTTGCTTCACTAATTTGTACTTACACTTCCTACATCAGGTCAAGCCCATCTTTAGAGAAAGCCTTTCCTGACGCACCAATCTAAGTCAGGTTCCCCCAAATCTCTTTTTCCTAGTTATGATGATTCTCCACTTAGCGACCCATGTAGTGTAGTGTGGTGACCACTCACCGAACACCAACAGTGACCGTAGAACACTTAGCACATATTCATCTAATAGATCTGTTAATTTCCCCAGATCTATTGAGCTCCCTAAGAGGGTTTATTCAAAATTAAATATAACTTAATTCACAAAGGTTAATATAATTATGTGAAACTGTGGTTCAGGGACCACTGTGCAATCAAATACAGATAATGAGAAGTGAATCTATAAAGTAACCAAACTAGCAAGCGAGAAAGAAACAATTAAGATACACAGCTGTTGAGAGGGCTCCGTCAGGGGGTGGGATGCTTGATTGGCGTATATGACAACCCTAGTTTGATCCATGAACCTCAAGTAAAGGTTGTAGAGGAGAAACAATTTAACAAAGGTGTGCTCTGACATGTACACCCTCTCCAGAGCACATGCATGTACACATATATCATGCGTGTACAGACACACATACAATAGCCAAGACATCATAATGATCTCCAATGAATGATCAGACCTAGGTACTGTATAATCCCCAGTGAATTATAACTGATTCTACATACCAATAGGTACTGACTTTACAGGAACGTACGACTAGACATCACGGACAGCCCAGTCAAAGAATACAACATGTAAGGGTCTTGCCAAAAAGATCAAACTTTAATCTAATTAAACTCCAAACCTAGCCAGTAATTTGTACAAAATATAGGAATGGTGGCTCACAAGTGAATCTCGACATTTAGGAGGTTGAGGAAGGAGAATCCTAATTTCAAAACAAGCCTGAACCACACAGAAAGTTCCAGGTCAGTGTGTGACACAGCAATACCCTACCTATCCCAACCCCTAACCCTCCCCCTCAAAAAAGAAATATGGACTTTGTGCATGTGTAACCAAAAAAAAAAAAAAATCTAAAATTCTATTAAGAGGAAAGTTCTGAAAGTCTGAGGGAACTGGTCTTGTTTGTTTTGTTTTGAATGAGACAATTTCATTATGCATCCTTGGCTGGCCTAGACCAGGTTGGCCCAAAACAGTGATTAACCTGCCTATGACTGCCAAGTGCGGGGATTAAAGGCACGCACCACCAGTAGACAAGTTTAAGGGAAAAGAAAAGGAAGGAATGGCCTATGAGATTAGAATAAAAAAAAGGCACCGTCATCCAGCATGAAAACTGAATTCAGTTCCTGGGACACACACAGACAAACCAAGTTGTCCTATGATCTTCACAGGTAAACTATGGCACATACTTATACATGTAATAATTTTTTTTAATTTTAGAAAAAGAAAGAAAAGAAAGAGGGGGTTGGCTGGGCAGTGGTGGCGCATGCCTTTAATCCCAGAGGCAGAGGCATGAGGATCTCTGCGGGTTAAAGGCCAGGCTGGTCTACAAAGCAAGATCTAGGGCAGCCAGAGTTATACAAAGAAACCATCTTGAGCCCCCCCCAAACACCCCAAAAAAGGAAGGGAGGGAGGGAGGGAGGGAGGGAGGGAGGGAGGGAGAGAGGGTGGTAGGTGTAGGACATGCCTTTAAACCCAGTGACAAGGAGGCTGGAGGACAGAGTCCCAGCTAAGGAGTTCCAGGTGAGTCAGGAACCACAGTGATAACCTGTCTCAAAAAAGGCGGGGAGCTGTGAGGAGTGGGCACAGTGTTATAGGCCTTTAATTCCAGCACATGGGAGATAGGAGGACCTCTGAGTTTGAGGCCAGCTATGGCTACCTAGTGAGATCCTAACTCAAAAGAAAAAAAGGAACAGAGCTGTGAAGATGGCTTAGTGGTGGGGTTGGGGATTTAGCTCAGTGGTAGAGCGATTGCTTAGGAAGCGCAAGGCCCTGGGTTCGGTCCCCAGCTCCGAAAAAAAGAACCAAAAAAAAAAAAAAAAAAAAAAAAAAGACTTAGTGGTTATAAGGGTACCTGAGTTTGATTCCCAGCATCACACATAAGACTTAAAAATCTAAAAAATAAAAACAAAAGGGAAGAGAAAGAGGAACCCATTAACTACAAGATGTTGCAAAAACACCCCAGGGATGAGCAGCTGCCTCAGAGGTTAAGAGAGCATGTTGCTCTTGCAGAAGATTAGAGTTTGATTCCCATCACCCACACTGAGCAGCTCACAAGCTTCATGGGGAAATCCAGCTTCTTTAGCTTTCACTGTCTGTCTGTCTCTCTTTCACATACATGCACACAAATATATATATATATAGAGAGAGTTTTGGTTTTTTGAGACAGGGTTTCTCTCTGTACCCTCGATATCCTGGAACTCACTTTCTAGACCAGGCTGGTCTCAAACTCAAAAGATCTGCCTGCCTCTACGTCCCAAGTTTGGAGATTAAAGTTGTATGCCACTGTGCCCCACCTAAAATAAATCTTTAAAAAGACATTCCAAAAGAAGTGTTTTCACCTTTATTTATTGAAGACATGTGTACCATGGCTCATGTGTGGAGGCTAGGGGGCAATTTGAAGGAATCTGATGACCTCGGTTCAATTCCTGGGACCCACATGGTACAGAAGATAAATACCTGATTTATCTGCACCATGCAGAAGCATGCACAACTCCTCCAATAAGTAAGTGTAATAAAAGTCAAGACCCGGGGCTGGAGAGATGGCTCAGCGGTTAAGAGCGGTTAAGAGACTGCTCTTCCAGAGGTCCTGAGTTCAATTCCCAGCAACCACATGGTGTCTCACAACCATCTGTAAAGAGATCTGATGCCCTCTTCTGGTGTATCTGAAGACAGCTACAGTGTACTTATATATAATAAATGAATAAATCTTTAAAAAAAAAAAAGAAAGTCAAGACCCTAAAAAAGCGCACAAAATAAAATACAATAAGCAGAACTAAAGTAAAAGAATAATGGCTTCTCAGACCGGAAATATCCGTTATAGAAACAAAATAAAACACAACTTAGCAAGACTGTGGCAATGGAAGGTTTCAAGATCAGACGCCTTAGAAAATGAGGGAAATCATGGTAAAAGAAAATGAGAAGCAATAAAACAAGGAAGAGAAAATAAAACACGGCCAGTGTGATATCTAGAAGCTAAGCAAAGTCTTACAAGGAAGAAATCAACGGCAACTGAGTCCAATACCACTAGGATGAAGTCTGAGAATTAACACTGGATTGAGCAGATTTCCAGGAATTCTTAGACGTTCAGAGCCATAGCCTGGTTGATAAATCGAGCAGCAGGAACAAGGTGGCCAGCGACTGGAAGAACCGAACTCGGGAAGTGCAAGGCTGAGAAAACTAATGGTGACAAAAACCACAGGAGGAATTCTGAAACCAGCTGTGGTGGGGTTGAAACCAAGGAAAAGGCAAACCACAACCTAGTTCAATAGAGGGTGGAGCGTAGTGGGAAGCACACAAGCTTCCGATTCTAACATTCTGAGACATGGGGCAGGTACTAACATCAGCAGGCCGTGACCCTTAAGAAAACCATTTCTGAGGCTAGAGAGAGATGGCTCTGCTGTTAGGAGCAAATGGTAAACATGCATCCAAGCAAAACATTTGCATACACAAAATCAACCAAAAAAAAGAGAACATCTTTTGGGACAAGTTATAGAGGCACACTCCTTTAATCCCAGCACTCTAGAGATAAAGGCAGAAGGATCACTGTGAATTCAAGGTCAGCCTCCTGCACCAGCAGGGTTCCATGCCAGGCAGGGCTACACAGTGATGAGACCCCATTTTTAAGAAACAAAGAACGAAAGAGTGAGGGGGGGAGGGAGGGAGAGAGGGAAGGAGGGAGGCAGGCAGGCAGGCAGGCAGGCAGGCAGGCAGATAGGAAAAATCCATTTTTTTCTTTTTCTTTTTTAATGCATTGGTATTTTGCTTGCAGTGTCTGTGTGAGGGTGTTGGACACCTAGGAACAAGAGCTACAGTCAGTTGTGAGCTGCCATGTGGGTGCTGGGAAGTGAACCCAGATCCTCTGGAAGAGTAGACAGTGCTCTCAACTGCTGAGCCATCTCTACAGCCCCCAACTATTTTTTTAAATTAGATACAGTGGCTCACATCTGTAATCCCAGCATCTGTAAACTGAGGCACCAAAGCAAGCAATGCTTATGAAAGTACCATAGATGCCTGCCCCACATAAATACTGGGAAATTATATTGGCTGGTTTTGCATCCATTACTGTGGCCTTATGAGCCGGCACATAAAGCCAAAAAACAACCCTACACTAATCACAATACTGAGATAACCATTTCAGACACCATTCTTACCAATTAAACTGAATAATTCCAACAAAAGATAGAGGCATTCTGAGCTCTCTTCCTTCAACCTGAGGTGGCAAATCAGTAGTCAAAGAAATAACTTTATACATATTTGAATTAAAAAGTTTTAATGTCTTTTCTTGATTGTTCTGAGACAGGTCCTCATGATATAAACCTGACTACCTGGTCCTTGCTATGTAGCCTTGGCTGGCATCAAACCGTCCTGTCTCAGTCTTCTACAGACATGAAGCTCCATGCCTGAGTCACTCTTTAAAATATATATTACTTACTTACTTATGTGTATGATTTTGTCTGCATGTATGTCTGTTCACTACACATGTGCCTAGTGCATGTGAATAGTAAAAGAAGGCATCAGATCCCCTGGGACTGGTTACCATGGTTGTAAGCTACCACGTGGGTATGCTGGGGGTTGAACCCAGGCCCGGTCCTCTGGAAGTACAGCCAACACTCTTAACCACTGAGCCATCTCTCCAGCCCCCCCCCCTGGGCTTTTAATTGGGATTATTATGCGAATGCAAGCCTTCCCACTATACAATTATTTCCATACCTTGTATCATAGTGTTTCAAATATTACACATTTACCCTAATGAAGACTTGAGGAACTAAAAAGAAAAACCAACCAGTCAAACAAAATACAAGTTTTAAAATCTAACCTTCAAGTGTCCTTTGCCCGTAAGGAACTCAGAGTACCCAGCATCTGTGGCCAGCAAACCTACAAATTGCATGCTGGGCCGCTGCAGTATAAAGGCTTCAACAGCTTTATCTGTCACGTGCTTTCTCCCGGAAACATCCAGGGAGACAAGATTGGGCAAGATGTCCTTTTGCTCTAATAATCGAAGGGCTATGTCTGATGTAAACTGCTTATCATCCGAGATGTCAAGATGATTCAGATGTTTTAGTTCCCGAACAACATCCAAGATCTGGGTAGTTGTCATTTTTAGACATTTCAAATGATGCATGGTGAGCGACTTGAGTCTGTCTTTGCAGGCCAGCAGGGCAGTGATATCTGTGATTGAGGTGTTGGAAATATCCAGGCTCTCCAGTCTAGGCAAGGAAGCCACTTCAGCCAGATCTTCGTTGTAAAAGAGCACGTTAGTGATGCTCAGAGCCCGAAGACCAGAGAGCCGGCTGAAGCACCGCTCGTACGGATCCTCGAGGGACAGGGTTAACGAGTTTAGTACTAAGCACTGAAGATTCTGCTGGATCCACTTGTTACTGCCAAGGCCACTTATGATGTCTGTGATAGTGATGTCAGCATTCACACCTGTGGCATCGAGTTCTACTAGCTTGTGGTGGCAAAAGGCTTTCCGGAAAGCAACAGCAGAAATCTTGGCTTTGCGAATGCAAGCTCGCTTTAGGCGCATCTGGTTACCTCTGAAAATTCCCACAGTTCCATCATTCAGGAGACCTGGGGAGAAATAAGCAGCATTTTAAATATATATATACACATACACACACAAAAACAAGAACAAAAACAAAAAACCAAAAACAAAGAATAGCAAAAAAATCCATCACACACCAACATACTTCCATGTGCCTTATTTTACTTGCTTGATACAATTTGGTGAGATGAAGATATTGTTGCCTAGACTAAGCCACAAAAGAAAACTTTCCAAGTTTATGGAGCTTGAAACAGCAGAATCAGAATGGGACAGACATTGCAGAGATTCACCAACACCTGGTTCTCTTCATCCTATAGATACATAAGCAGCTATGCTTCCTCACAATCAGGTAGGACCACATGCCAGTTAGAGCTAAAGGGCTGTAGGCTTAAGCACCTGAGAACCAACTGTGATTCCCTATGCTCTCTTCTTCTGTGACAAAGGAGAGAACTTCAAGTTCTAGAGAAGTGGTGTTATGAGGGCTGGTCTCCATCAGTCTGGATACAAAGTAACTATGGAAGAGAACCTTCCAGGGACTT
The DNA here is from genome assembly GCF_021556685.1 of Rattus norvegicus. Lineage (NCBI taxonomy): Eukaryota > Metazoa > Chordata > Mammalia > Rodentia > Muridae > Rattus > Rattus norvegicus. The sequence goes on from NC_141538.1 coordinate 128,897,424, forward strand.
TGCACAGTTTATGCATGAGTGAGGTTTAAACTTTACACTAATATATTGATACCAATATATTTCTAATTTAAGTTCACAATACATTATTACATATATAAGCATATTTATACACATAGTATATAGTTAGAATTCATTATTAAACCACTAGCCACACACCTTTAATCCCAGCACCCAGAAGGCAAAGACAGGCAGATCTCTGTGAGTTTAAGGCCAGCCTTACCTACATAGCCAGCTCCAGGGCAGTAGAAATACATACAGACCCTGTCTCAAAAAATAAACAACAAACAAACAGCCAGATCTGAAACCACTTTATTTTAGTTTAGTTTTTTTTATTTGTTTGGTTGCTTTGGTTTGGTTTTTTATTTTGTTTTATAGAAAGGGTTTCCCTGTGTGCCCTAGCTGTCCTAGAATTTGCTTTGTAAACCAGGCTGGCCTCAAACCACACCTGGCTTTAGTTTTTTAAGTTTTTTTTTAAATTTATTATTTATTTTATGTATGTGAGTACACTGTAGTTGTCTTCAGACACATCAGAAGAGGGCATCGGATCAAATCCAGTTACAGATTGTTGTGAGACACCATGTGGTTGCTGGGAATTGAACTCAGGACCTCTGAAAGAGCAGTCAGTGCTCTTAACCACTGAGTCATCTCTCCAGCCCAGTTTTTTTAAGTTTTAAAATTTGTATTTAATTATGTATGTGTGTGCACATGTGTGCTCATGAAAGGTATGGAGGGGGCTGGGGATTTAGCTCAGCGGTAGAGCGCTTACCTAGGAAGCGCAAGGCCCTGGGTTCGGTCCCCAGCTCCGAAAAAAAGAACCAAAAAAAAAAAAAAAAAAAAAAAAAAGAAAGGTATGGAGGTCAGAGGAAACTATGTGGAGTTAGTTCTTTCCTCCCACCACATGGACCCCTAGAATGGAACTCAGGTCTTAGGCTTGGCAGCAACCCTACTCACCCAGGAAACTATCAGCAACCTCTGCTGGGGTTTGTCTGTTTCTAAGTCCTGGTCTCACCTTGTATCTGATTGGCCTCAGACTTGTAGCCAGTGCTTGAAACCTTACTGAAATGGTTTAGCATCTAGGCATAAGTACTCACCATAACCCCAGCACTAAAGAGACTGAGGCAAAAAGATCACTGTGAGTTCACTACATAGTTAAACCCTGTCTGTCTGTCTGTCTGTCTGCCCCCCCAGTCTCACACACATATACATATACTTGAATACAGTAAGTAAAATAAGTAGGGCTTTTTTCCCTTTAAAAAGAGAAAAAAAGGGGTTGGGGATTTAGCTCAGTGGTAGAGAGCTTGCCTAGGAAGCGCAAGGCCCTGGGTTGGTCCCCAGCTCCAAAAAAAAAAAAAAAAAAAGAGAGAGAGAGAGAGAAAAAGGGGTTGGGGATTTAGCTCAGTGGTAGAGCGCTTGCCTAGGAAGCACAAGGCCCTGGGTTCAGTCCCCAGCTCCGGAAAAAAAAAAAAGAGAGAAAAAAAGCAAGCAAACAAAAAACCACCAGGCAGTTACAGATCTTCTGTGTAGGAAAATGCAAATAAAATGAGTAAAGGAAATAAAAAGTCACTCAGGGGGCTGGGGATTTAGCTCAGTGGTAGAGCGCTTACCTAGGAAGCGCAAGGCCCTGGGTTCGGTCCCCAGCTCTGAAAAAAAAGAAGAACCAAAAAAAAAAAAAAGTCACTCAGACATGACCTATAAAACAACAGTGTTGGGTTGGGGATTTAGCTCAGTGGCAGAGCGCTTGCCTAGGAAGCGCAAGGCCCTGGGTTCAGTCCCCAGCTGGGGGGGAGGGGGGGACAACAGTGTTGCAAGTATATGACACTTTGGAGCCATGTCTCAAAAAATATTACACATCAAACAACACCTACTAAGAAAAAAATAACAGCTGTACCTATAAAATGTCCTCTAAGACCAGTCTGTGGCTGTAAGCATTTGTGTCAAGATAAATAAATACTATGGAGTTAAAGGAAGGGTTTTTACTGTTATCTCAGCTAGTCCATACTACTGATGCCATTCAAGCTGGGAGATGGCCAATATCAAATCAGAGCTAAGGCCGTTTTTTTTTTTTTGGTCTGAGGTTTGTAGCTAAGTGGTGGAGCACTTACCAGCCTGTTCAAAGCTTAGGTACCATTAGACATTTAAAAGTCTTCATGAAACTTGTGGAGAACAAAAACCGAGTGAAGCAAGCAGAGGGAATAGCTTAGCAACCAACTCTGGGCATGCAGAGTTGCAATAACACAGCCCTTTCTTAATAATGCACCTTGCAACCTGTCGGCACCCTGAGCCCCTGCACTCACCTGCACTCGGCTGCACATATGTCTGCTTTACCAATGGAAACAAATTACTCATTTATGCATTCACACCGAACACTATTTTTCTTTTTTTCTTTCCTTACATTTAATATAGATGGGGTGGAGGGTTTCTACAGAGGCCAGAGGGGGTTCTCAAGTGTCCTCACACTTCGTCATCTTCCAGACAGGGTCTCTTACTGAACCTGGAACTTGTGAGTCTTTATTTTTTTTTTTTTTATTTAAGTCAGGGTGGCCACAGTTGCCCTCATGTTTTCATCCCTTAACACACCTAGCGTCTCACAAGACAGTGGGGATCCTAAGCCTTTATGCTTACGTTGCAAGTCCTTTACCCACTGAGCCATCTTTCCAGCATCCCAACAGTATTTTACACATACATCACAGTAAAACGGTAAGTCCAGCCTCTAAAAGCAGGGACATCAAACGTAGATATAGGAAGGCTGTACGGCACAGTGGGGAAGGCATATGTTTGAGGAGACAGATATGCAAATAACTGGGAATCTACCACTTACTAGCACTGTACTAAGTTCCAACATTTATATTTAAACAGGGATATTTATTACAATTCTATTGTTGCTAAGAAACACCATGATCAAGATAACTTATAAACTAAAGCATTTACTTAGAGCTTGCTGGTGTCAGACAGAACCCATGACCACATGGTAGGAATGTGGCAGCAGGCAGACAGGCACGGCACTGGAACAGTGGCTGAGAGTGTACATCTGATCCACAAGCACCAGGCAGAAAAAGCTAGAGCTAGCTGTGATGGTGTAAGTTTTTGAAACCTCAAAGCTCACCCTAAGTGGCACACCTCCTAATCTTTCCCAAATACTTTGCTTAACTGGGGACCAAGTACTCAAACATATGAGCCTAGAGGGGCCACTCTCATTCAAACCACCACACCTAATTGCTCATTCTATCTCCTAACTGTGAACAAATCATATTCCTTATTTGTCAGAGTTTTTAAACCCTAAAGAAGGACAGGTACTTTATTACAGTTTAATTTTACATTTTACAGTTAAATTTTAAACAGAAATAACAAAAAATCTCAATTACAGAACTATAATTTCACAGATAATACTTTTCCAATGTATTTTCAAGATGTAGCTTAGTTGGTAAAGTACCTGCCTAACATAAACAAAGCCCTGGGTTCAATTCCCAACATTGCACAAAACAACATGAACTGTAATACCAGCAACCTGGAACTTTGTGGTTGCAACACCATTAGGAGGCCATCTTCATTGACAGAGAGTTTGAGGCTATCGTGGGATACATGAAATGTTAAAGAAATGTCTTAGAACATGTGTAAAATTATCTGTAATATCTCACTTTAAAAGTCAAGAGCAAGGGGTTGGAGATTTAGCTCAGTGGTAGAGCGCTTGCCTAGGAAGCGCAAGGCCCTGGGTTCGGTCCCCAGCTCCGAAAAAAAAGAACCAAAAAAAAAAAAAAAAAAAAGTCAAGAGCAGAAACCAGTGTCTTCATAATAGTATGACTCTACCACTGTCAAGATAAGATGTATTTATATACATGTTGCCTTCTAACCAGAAGTGCTGTGGTTAAGAGAAGTTCCTTGTGACCTAAGAATCACTTTTTAGTCTTGAAGAGATGCTTAGTGGTTAAGAGCATTTGCTCTTCTTGGAGAGGGCCAGGGTTCAGATCCCAGTATCCACATAATGGTTCACGACCATCCCTAACTCCAGTTCAAAGGGACCTGGCACCTTCTGATCTCCATGGGTACCAGGGACACTCAGGTGCATATACATACATGCAAACACTCATCCATATATAAAAATAAATCTAAATGTGTGTGTGTCTTTTAAAGAATTGTTTCTCAAATCAAAAAAGAAAAAGTTTTGCCTAAGTTGGACAGAAAAAAATTAATTAAGTCTGAAGCAAAACATGTAAAAATACCTGAATTCCTTTTCCTAGAACCAGATTTTTCTGACTTTTTCTACTATTTCTAAGAAAATAATTAAATAAGCCACGACAGTACTTTAAAATCCAATGCCAACTAACAGCACACAATTTGTCTCTTTCATCTCTTATCATTTACCATGAAGAGCTATGGTCTGAAGAAGTCGATCAGCCACCTCCTGTGGAAATACTCCCGGTTCCTGCAGACACAGGGTTCCATCTTGTCTTGCTGAACAGAACTTCTCAAGGTTGGTGGTCAGGAAACTCAAGCAGATGTCAAGTAAGGAATAGGGAGATGCTTCCTCCTTGGAATACAGGAAGAAACATAAAATGAACAGATTAGTTTCCAGAAAAGCAGAGATGAAGGCACTCATTTACTCATTCACATGTGCTGCCTAGAGACAGACAGGGAACACTGTGATCTCAGAGATCCACCTGCTTCTGTGTTTGGAGGACTAAGTTAAAGTTGAGCTCCGCCAGGTGCAGCCACAGAGACAAAATTCTTAAACTATTGATTTTTACATCTGAATCCTTCTCTGCCCAGTCGTAGAGCAACCTGACAAACTTTTTTCTTAATTAGTGACTGATGAGAGGGCCCAGCCCATTGTGGGTGGTGCCATCCCTGGGCTGGTGGTTCTGGGTTCTATAAGGAACAAGGCTGAGCAAGCCAGAGGGAGTCCACCAGGAAGCAGCACCCCTCTACATCAGCTCCTGTCTCCAGGTTCCTGCCCTGTTTGGGTTCCTGCCCTGACTTCCTTCAACATGAACAGCAAACTGAAGTGTAAGCCAAATAAACCCTTTCCTTCCCAACTTGCTTCTTGGTCATGATGTTTTGTTGTAACAATAGTAAGCCTAGCTTAGACACCTTCCAAAATGTAATCTTACTTTACTTTTCGACTTAATTCCCTACAAAGTTTTCACTCAAATCTGATATGATTGAGTTGTATGTAAAATAATCTGAGTCAAGCAGGGTGGCTCACGCCCGCAAACCCAGCATCTGAGAGGCAGAAGCAAAACCATCCAAGTTCAACAATAAACCTGATTCCAGAAAACAAAACTGAACAAAATGGAGCCAATGTGATGTGTGTGCTTGAAATCCCATCAAGGGAGGCAAGGGCAAGAAAAACCAGGAATTCAGGGTCATCCTCTGCTACATAGTCAGAAGCCAGTCTGGACTACATGAGGTTCTGTTTCAAACAAACAAAAACAAAAAAGGGAATTTAGTACCTGTGTTACATTTCAATAAAACCAAAAGTGCATTTATTTAAGTTTTGTTTTGTGAGGTTTTTGTTTGTTACTTGAGGCAGAGTCTCATGTATCTTAGTTAGACTTTAAACTCCTGATCTTCCTACCACTACAGATGAGTGCCATCAGTCTAGGGTAAAAATAATAATAAAAAGTTTAACCAAGTTATTCTCGTCTGAAAAAAATCAGAATAAAGTATAAATACTTTAGTAACAGAAATAAACTCTTTTTTTTTCCCACATGGAGAGGTTTAATGAAAGAAAAAGGGTAGAGGAGAAGAAAGGTCGGCCAGGGGGAAAGGGGAAGGGGGGAAAGGGGAATGGGGGAAAGGGGAATGGGGGAAGGGGAAGGGGGAACGAGGAAGGGGGGAAAGGGGAAAGGGGAAAGGGGGAAAGGGGAAAGGAGAAGGGGGGAAAGGGGAAGGGGGGAAAGGGGAAGGGGGGAAAGACAGAGAGAGAGCGGGCACGCGCGAACAAAGAGCAAGGGGGGGGTAAGAGGGGAGTCCAGAAATAAATTCTTAAAATGTTCCCAATAATAATATTAAAATATAAGTACAGTTATCCATCTATTAGGTACTTTCTGTTCAATTGTGCCATTTTATAATAATTAACCATTTTTCCTTTATTCCTCACCCTCACTTTAAAAACCTTTTCAGAGTATTTATTCTATATGTATGTAAGTATGTTTTGTATTCCCTTGTGTGTATGACACGGTGTGTAGATAGAAGTCAGAAGACAATTTGCTGGAAACATCAGGTATTAGAAGTAGTGAAACTGCTCTAATTCCTCAGTGGCAGACCTGGTGACATCAGAACCTCTAGGTAATAAGGTCTATGTTTTTGTCAAGTGCAAGAAGCACCCTTTAGGGATGATACTCAACACTGTCTTAAAAGGAGCAAAGCACATTCAGATCCTTCGGTTCCCTTGCTACAAGACCCTGAAGAAGCAAGCAGTAAGACATAACACAGCTTACTAATGAGGAGGCACCTTCCCCACAGGTACTGGAGCTGGCTAGTTAGACCAGGCTGGCCGAGACTTGAACTGTAATCAAATCATACTAGGCAATTCAACCAGCTATCCTGACTTCAGCTGCACATCCATCTGTGTAAGACAGGATAACAGTGACACTTAGGATGCTGCTGTCAGGATGAGGTGAGCTGCTTAAGAGCTGATACAAGCCACTCAGTAACTAGCCTTCCCCAGAGTAATACAAGCCCAAATCTCAGACACATAAGACAACAGTTTCACCTGGCAGAGGTGGTGCTCTTCAATCCAGCACTCCGGAGGCTGAAGCAGGCAGATTGAGTTCAAGGCCAGCCAGGGCCACACAGAGACCTTGTCTCAAAAGACAAAACAACAACCAAAGTCATCAGATTCTTTTTTTTTTTTCCTTTTTTTCTTTTTTTCGGAGCTGGGGACCGAACCCAGGGCCTTGTGCTTGCTAGGCAAGCGCTCTACCACTGAGCTAAATCCCCAGCCCCCAGATTCTTTTTTTAAGATTTATGTATTTATTACATAAATTATTACAGCTGTCCAGACACACTAGAAAAGGACAGCAAATCCCATTACAGATGGTTGTGAGCCACCATGTGGTTGCTGGGATTTGAACTCAGGATCTCCGGAAGAGCAATCGGTGCTCTTAACCACTGAGCCATCTCAAAAGCCCAAGACATCAGGGTCTTACAGGTAATTTCTCAGGATAAAATTCACTTTAGTACTAAAAATGTGTTTCCTATTATAATTTCACTTGTTGGTATAAAAATATACTGCAACAGAGGTGGGCAGCTTATTTTAGTACACAATTCCAGATTTGAGTACATCACAGAAGGTAAATCAAGTCGTCAGGAGCTTCAACTACCCACACCATCTTCACAGAACGGAGAGAAACGAGCACATCCATGCTTGCCCAGATGCCCTTCTCCACTCTTGCATAGCCAGGACCCACTTTCAGGCTCAGTCTTCCCAAACCAATTAAGGCAACCCAGACAGCCCCCCAAGACAAGCCTGATATAGACAATCTCTCACTGAAATTCTTCCTGGGTGATTTTAGGTTGTGTCAAATTGACAACTAAATTTTCGCCAGGAGTGCAGGTCCTTTAGAGTTGCTGGCTTTATGTAGTGGGTTCACCTCTAACTCTTCTGAGTAAGTTCAAGATGTCTTCTCCTACTTGAAAGGTCCCCAAGGTTAACAAGTCCATCAAAAGACAACAGAAGCACTCCTAGTGTCCCTTTCCCATGCACCTCAAAGACTTTGCTGTTGTGTTTTGTATTGTTTTTAAGTACTTTTATTTATTTATTTTTTTAAAGATTTATTCATTTATTATATGTAAGTACACTGTAGCTGTCTTCAGATACACCAGAAGAGGGCATCAGATCTCTTTACAGATGGTTGTGAGCCACCATGTGGTTGCTGGGAATTGAACTCAGGACCTCTGGAAGAGCAGTCAATGCTCTTAACCGCTGAGCCATCTCTCCAGCCCCTTTAAGTAAGATGACTCATGCCTTCAATCCTAGCAGGCAGGAGGCAGAGGCAGACAGGTGAGTGTGAGGCCAGCCTGGTCTACAGAGCAAGTTCCAGTACAGCCAAGGCTACACGAAGAAGCCCTATCTCAAAAACGCACATCCCAAGTCTTTTTACTACATTTTTATTTAATTACTATGTATGGTGCATATGCCGAAGTGCACACACAGTTAGAACCTTCTGTCTTAGTCACTGTCCTACTGCAGTAAAGAGATACATGACCAAGGCCACTCTTAAAAAAGAAAGCATTTAATCAGAGGTTTGCTTACAGTTTCAGAGGTTAGTCCACTATCATCAGAATGGGGAACATGGGGGCATAAAGAACAACTTTATTATAGAGATTATTAATTTATTATTTTATAGACTAGATCTCACTATATTAACACAAGCCTAGGGGCCAGAAAGATGGCTCAGCAGGTAAAAGTGCTTGCCACAAAGTCTGATAATCTGAGTTTGATCCCTGGAAGCCATGTGGTAGGAGAGAGCCAACTCCTGTCACAATGTACTCTGATCTCCATATTCCTGTTTACATTTAAATAAATAAATGTAAAAAAAAAATCAGTTTTTTAACCTTTAATTTTTTGCAAGTTTCCTTTTCTTACGTTTGTCTTTGTGTGTGTTGTCTGCATATGTGACATGTATGCTTCATGTCCACAGAGACAGAAGAAAGTACTGGATCCCCTAGAATGAATTACAGGTGATGAGCCACCACGTAGGTACTAGGAACTGAACCTAGGTCCTCCACAGGGGCAGCTAGTGCTTAGCTGTTAAGCCATCTCTCTAGTCCTAAGAGTTCACTTTTCAAGTATGTCTGTATGTCTGTCTATATATATGTATTCATTTATTTACTCATTTATTTATTTAGAAAAAGTGTGTCTGTGTATAGAGTGAGAGAGAGTGAGAGAGAGAGAGAGAGAGAGAGAGAGAGAGAGAGAGAGAGTGTGTGTGTGTGTGTGTGTGTGTCCAGAAAGTATATTGAAGGGGTTGGGGATCTAGCTCAGTGGTAGAGCGCTTGCCTAGCAAGCACAAGGCCCTGGGTTCGGTCCCCAGCTCCGAAAAAAAGAAAAAGAAAAAAAAGAAAGTATATTGAAGCTTGCGTTCTGGGAGTTGTGAGCCACCAGCATGGATGCTGGAAACCAAACTGTTGTCCCTGTTGTCCCTGTAAGAGCAGTAAGTGCTCTTAACCTCTGGACCTTCTTTCTAGCACACGTACACAGGTGTTCTTGCCTTTTTTTTTTAAGATTTATTTTATTTTTATTGACATATACATGTCAGTATGAATATATCACGTGTTCATGGATACCCAAGGAAGTCAGAAGACTGACTATTTGATCTAAAATTACAGGCAACTGCCAGCAGCCTGATGTGAGTGTTGGAAACTCGGTCCTCTACACTCCTATCCCCTCTGAGCCATTTCTTCAACCTACACTTCATTTAATAATAATAGAAAGAATTGGCCTGGAACACTCTATGAGCTCAAGCTGCCCTCAGCGTCAAACTTCCTGCTCAGTTTCCGAGTCCTGTAGGTATGTATCATTACATCTGGCTGTGAAATATACTTTCATTAACATCTTTTTGAAGGACTCAGTAATATCTTGGACTTGGGACTCCAGATGTCTGAATTAAAATGCCGTTTACAAAACTATGTAAATTTATTAGGCAATGAATTTATTAGAACTTAGTTTTCCTGTACTTCAATCCATGACCTAAAAAATGCAGAAAACAACACCTACCCCCATGGGACTGTTGTCAGAATAACTACACTCTAACGCAGAACTCTTGAAGTAGTGCCAGCACGCTAACCGCTGAGTCAATGCTAACGCTTATTATAGAATGTAAGTTCCACCAGAAAGAAAAATGTTCTGTTCACTGATACAGTCATAAGCCTAAAATAACACCTACTGCATCACAGCCACAATGGGTATTAAACAGGCGAGCTGTCCAGCACAAACGTACTTCACTCCTTGACAAAAGAGACAACAACGGGAGGGAAATATTAAGTCACAAGGTTAGACCTGAAATGAAAGACTGGACCTGAGGCACAGACAAGCATCACCTCAGTACACACAGACCCACTTGACTCCTAACCACCCTACTTCCCAAGAAAGCACCTCTAGGGGTACTGATTTTTGCTTCTCTTGCACTGCCAGGGATTGCACAGCTCAGTGTCACTACCCCACTATTATCTTCTACCACTGAATCCACCAACTCAGACTTCTAGAAACAAGCATCTGAGACCAGGTGTAATCAAACCCCTCCACTCTACCCCTTTCTGACATCTAACAAGTGAGGAAAGTCAATAAGGTTGTCTCAAGGACACAGATGGTATCATCCTCCAGGATACATGTATTAGGGGCCGGAGAGATGGCGCTAGCTACTCTTCCAAAGGACCCAGGTTCAATTCCCAGCATCTACATGGCAGCTCACAACTGTAACTCAGTTCCAGGGAATCCAACACCATCACGTGACACGCATGCAGGGAAACCACCAGTCCGCATTTAAAAAAAAAATACAGGTATGATGAGCTACTGGACAAATGGGGGAATTGTTCCTGGTTTTGTGCTGAAGCTCAGACCCAGGTCTTTTGATTGCTTGTTTGTTTGAGATGGATCTCACTATGTACACCAGGTAGACTTGAACTCAGAGAGATCCCCTGCCTCTGCCTCTCTTGAGGTAAATAAGGAAGGAAAGAAAGTGAAAGAGAATAACATTAAATAGGCTTTAAGAGGCTAGAGGGCTAAAAAAAAAAAGTGTTTAGCCAGAAGTTCAAGATCATATTTAATAAGTTGAAGTCAATTCAGTCACCAGAAGATTCTGTTCATCTATGCCTTACCCCCAAAATATTTTCCATAAAGTGGACGTAAAAAAAGAAAAATAGGGGCTGGGGATTTAGCTCAGTGGTAGAGCGCTTGCCTAGGAAGCACAAGGCCCTGGATTCGGTCCCCAGCTCCGAAAAAAAAGACCAAAAAAAAAAAAAAAAAGAAAAAAAAGAAAAATATTTTTATATAAAACTAAAAAGAATTTTGTTTTCTAGAGGGCTACTCCTACAAATTACAGATAAATAACTTGCACATATTTATATGAAGGGACTGGCTTTATAATTCTCCCAGAAGTCATGTGGCTTTCTCCCCCACTCTTCCCGTGCTAGGTCAAAGTACCAACAAGTTAGCAAAGGAAACTTATCTGATCTAGTACTCCTTATCACCCCACACTTCCCTCAGGAGTTTGACTTTCCTCTTTCCTCCCTCACAACTCACATAGTGAACATCAGTGTATGTGATCCTCTACAAGTCATACACATTTGTTCACTCAACACTTTTCTATCGACTCATGTACTAAGTGCTTATCACACAAAGCTGAAGAAAGACATTACATACAGTCCCCATTCGCAAACATCCCCATTCGCAAACAGTTCACAACTTGGAGACAGCCAGGTTCGTTAGCATGGCACCATAAAATCACTGCTACAGTGAAGTGGGAACCTAAGGGCTCTTTGGAAAGTCAGTTGTGTTAGATGCTGTTTTGCTGGGGCAAACATGTGAAGGAGTGTTGTCCTGAAGTGGACACAGGTGAAAGACTAAAACAGACCCGTGAAGGAATGTTTTATTGAACAGACACAGGAGAGAGGATGTTCTGCTAAAGCAAGCACGTGAAAGGACGCATGATGAAAGATTCTTTGCTAATGGCACGAAATGTATTGGTCCATCTTATATTATGTAGCTGGGCTCTATTTGTCCGTACTCCACAGAAATGCACCAAGAAACTTCTGGTGGTGTGCTGCAGTTTCTTGCTGCTTCTGCAGACTCAGGCTGATTAGCAGTGATGTCCGCTGAGACAGACGCACGACCCAGAGGACACATGATGTATAAGTAGGACTTGCTTGGCTTGTTTATAGAGCTAGCTGTACAGTGCTTATGGGTCTTGAGTCTTCAGGGGTCTTCACTTCCCTGACAAAGAATTTCTACTGTCCCTCCAGGTCCCTCGTGGTGACTAGAGCCAAGGCTGAGGCCTGGCTGTCTCTGCTAGGATGTCCCACTGCTGCTGATCTGTGTTTGCTATCCCAACTCTACAGAACTGGGCTGCTGTGTATCTGGGAAGTGTTTGCAAGTGAATCGAGCTGCCACTGCTGACCTGTGAACTGAACTGCCAATTTCCAGACAACACAGACAGGAGTTGCTCCAAAGAACCTTTCTAAACAGGTCCACCACCACCACCACCACCACCACCACCACCACCACCACCACCACCCCTCCTGCCGCTGCCCCCATATCCCTTCTTTCCTACCTCCTCTTCTGGGTGGTGGGCTAAAAGGGAGGTTAAAGTGTTTAGGAACCATCATTAAAAATAGGTTTTGAGGGGCTGGGGATTTAGCTCAGTGGTAGAGCGCTTACCTAGGAAGCGCAAGGCCTGGGTTTGGTCCCCAGCTCCAAAAAATAGAAAAAAAAAAAAAGTTACACTACAGTGTGGAAGGGAACAAGCCATTGTAACTAAGGATTTCACAGTGGAAGTAAGGCTTAAGGGGATACCTGACAGCTTAATATTAACAACTGGGACATCATTCTAGACTTAAAAAAAAATAGTAAATTTTAGGAGTAGAACTCAGAGGCAAAGAACTAGAGTCCAGCGTTGTGTTACCATGCACAATACTTTATTCAACTATTTGTTGAATCCTACCACACATGAAACACTCACTATCAAACACAAAGTTCTTCCTTTATAAACCCACTGCTGCCCATGTAAACATATCACATCCTAACTTGTGTAATACAATGTGTGGTTACAAAAGTCATGAGACCAAACTAGCAAGACCTACCCATAGGTTTCATGTGGATCAGCGGAGTACACAAATGTACATGTATCCTCCCTCTGCTACAATACCAGTACTTGGGAGGTGAAGGGAGGAGGACCAGGAATTCGTCTGTCCTTGGTTACATAAAGAGTTCAATTCCAGCCTGGACTATCTGAGACCTCGCCTCCAGAGAGTAGTGGGGAAGGGATTGGAGATACTAGCAAGACGGCTGAGCAAGTCTTTAAAGACACTTGCTGTGTAAGACTGAAATCAGAGTTGGATCCCGAGAGCTCACATAAAAGGTAGATGGAAGGAACAGACTTCATGAAGTTGTCCTCTGACCTCCACGTCCAGACTGCACCATATATGTAACCTATTAACAGTAAATGAAATTTTAAAGAAAATGTAGAGAACCAAGAGTCATTCAACAACATTTCTCACTTCCTACTAGCTTTCCTTCCTACTCACGATGAAGCAGATTCAGTGTCATGTTTCTTGAAGGTTTTCAGTGCCAAAAGATACAAATTATTGGGATCTCCTGTCTCAGATAAAACAGGAAGAACAACAACAAAATCTGAGCAGGAAAGACAACATTCTCATTCTTATTTCCTTTTTCATGTTTTGTGGGTTCTAGAAATCCAAACTGGCCCTCTTGCTTACATGCCAGGTGTTTTGTAAGATAATTTGTACAAGCCTGACAGTCTTCTTCACAATTAGTATAAAAGATAAAAGTTTCAGTGCCAGCACAACTTGTCAAGGAAACATTTGTGTGTGTGTGTGTGTGTGTGTGTGTGTGTGTGTGTGTGTCTGTGTGTCTGTGTCTGAACAGAGGTTGACATCTAGTGTCTTCCTTAATCCCTTGTCATCTTATGTTTTGAGACAGGGTTCTCACTAAGCCTAAGAAACATCAACTTGCAGGTCAGGTAGTGGTGGCTCACACCTTTAATCCCAGCGTGTGGGAAGCAGAGGCAGGTGGATCTCTAAGTTCAAAGCCAGCCTGGTCTACAGAGTGACTTCCAGGACAGCGAGGGCTATTACCCAGCCATCAACTTGTTAGACTGGCTGGCCAATAAGCGCCAGGGGATCTGCCCACCTCCTCCCATGGGCACCAGGATTACAGCCCAGAGAACCACGCCCAGCTATTGACATGGGTGCTTCGGAAGTGCGTGAACTCAAGCACAACATGTTAACACAACAGACCCTTTACCCACTGAGCCATCTTCCCAGTTGTCCTTCCAAGTGCTTCATGAAAGGTATTTATCAGCATAAATCAAGGGCCATGAAATCCTTTGGAAAAATGTGTTGTTCTTAAAGGCAGGGCTTCACTACATATCCCTGGTTATCCTGGATCTCTCTATTGTAGACCAAGGACTCAAACTCATCAACATCTGCCTGCCTCTGCATCCCTAGCACTGGATGAAAGGTGTGTGCTACCACACCTACCAAACCTTTGGGTTTTGTTGTTTGGGGGGGAAGGTATGCACGCACTATACCTGGCTTCTTAAGTGCTATGAAATCTAACTCAAAATGTCTTACATGTTGGGTTAGGCAGGCACTCTCCCAGCTAACCCACATCAGCCTGTTACTACTGTTTCGTATGTCTGCATGGTGTATGGAGAGGGGGGATGCATGTGCCATGTTGCCTGTGCAGAAGTCACAGGACGACTTTGGAGTCAGTCTCCCCTCTCCCCTTTGCATGGATCCCTAGGATCAAACACAGACTGCCAGGCTTGCACGGCAGATGCCTTGACCAGCTAAGTCATCTTACCAGACAGTGTCGTTCTTGTTCTTAGAAAAAGTTCTTACGGAGTTGGGGATTTAGCTCAGTGGTAGAGCGCTTGCCTAGCAAGCGGAAGGCCCTGGGTTCGGTCCCCAGCTCCGAAAAAAAGAAAAAAGGAAAAAAAAAAAAAAAAAGAAAAGAAAAAGAAAAAGTTCTTACAATGGCTCAGCGGTCAAGAGCACCCGACTGCTCTTCCAGAGGTCCTGAGTTCAATTCCCAGCAACCACATGGTGGCTCACAACCATCTGTAAAGAGATCTGATGCCCTCTTCTGGTGTATCTGAAGACAGCTACAGTGTACTTATATATAATAAATAAAATAAAATAAAATTTAAAAAAAAAGAAAGAAAAAAAAAAAGAAAGAAAAAGTTCTTACTATGTAGCCCTGGCTTGCCTGGAACTCCCCAGGCGAATCCCAGGGACCGGACTGAGGTCATCAGGCTCAGTGGCAAGTACCCTCACTTAATGAATCCTCTCACCTTCCCTCTCTCTTAGAAATCTTTTTTTCCCCTTTTGTTAAGTTTTAATTCAATAATCCATTTTTTTTAAATCCCACTTTAAAAGCCCTCAACATTATTTTTTTAAAAAAAGGTCTCTCACTGAATCTGGAGCCCACTGCAGACAGATGAAAGTTCTGGTGATCCTCCTCCCTCTGTTTCCCCAGCAGCGGGAGGACAGGTGCTAGCCACGGTGGCCAGCTTTTCAGAGGGGTGCTGGGGCTCAAGACTGAGTGAGTCCTCATGCTCACATGCTAAGTAAGCACTCATCAAATGAGCCATCTCCCAGCCACCATCTGGTTTTTGCTGTTTTGTTTTTTATTTAGATTTATTCATTTTATATGTTTTATTTGCATGAATGTGTGTGCACCACAAGCACTCCTGCTGCTTTCAGAGGTCAGAAGAGGCCATAGGATCCCCTGGAACTGGAGTTCAGTTAGTTGTGAACCACCATGTGGGTGCTGGGAATCGAACCTAGGTGCTCTGTGAGAACAACAACTGTTCTTAACCAATGCGCCATCTCTCCAGGTCAAGTTTTGTTTTTGTAAGATAAGGTCTCCTGTGGCACCACCATGCTGGCCTTCTCCAACTCCCCATGTCATTGGTCTTGAACTCCTGATCCTCAGCCTCCTAATCCTGTGATTACAGGTCCTGCCATGTCCAGCTCTGCCCTGTCTTATAACAAGGCATTTACATGTATGTGACAAGGTCTAGATCTAACTATTTCATACTTCGAAGCCTTAGGAAAGTATTATTTATTCAGAAGGTGCCAAAGATGTGTTCTTGAGACTCGATAATAACCTTAAACATTGTTAGGTGGGCATGACAGCACGTGCCTCTGATCCTAACACTGGAGACAAACAGACAGAGCTCTGGGTCTGTGCGCCAGCCTGTCTACATTCTCGGCTCTAGGTCAGCCAAAGGGATAGCGAGTCTTTTCCCCTGCCCCACCCCCCAAAAAGAGAAAAAAGAGGGGTCAACGGTTAAGAGCAATGACTTCCAGGTCCTGAGTTCAATTCCCAGCAACCGCATGGTGGCTCACAACCATCTGTAATGGGATCTGATGCCCTCTTCTGGTGTCTGAAGACAACTACAGTGTACTTATGTAAATAAAATAAATTAAAAAAAAAGAAGAAAGAAAGAAAGAAAGAAAGGAAGGAAGAAAGAAAAGGAAAGAAAAGAAAAGAAAAGGAAAGAAAAGAAAAGGGAAGTGTATTTGGTCCCAGGCAATAGCCCAGTGATTAAGAGTACTTGCTGTTTTTCTAAAGACCTGAGTTTGACTCCTAGCACCTATACTGAGCAGCTTACAACCACCTGTAACTGTAGCTCCGGGGAATATGCACACCTTCTTCTGACCTCTGCAGGCCTATCCACACCCTGCTACTCTACTCCAAATAAAGATAAATAAATAAATGATTTAAAAGAACACTGCTGGGTTGGGTGGTGGAGGAGGTCATCCTTCATCTTAGTACTTGGGAGTCAGTGGCAGGTAGATAGATCTCTGTGTTCCAGGGCAGCCAGGACTAAAAGAACATTGTTAAAGTTATCCTTAGCTTCCCTATACATAAGTGTAATTTTTCTGTGCATTTTTACAGGATGACTAATACTTCATATAATCTATACTCAGCTATTATAGGACAATAAAGGTGTTATCAGCAATCCATGGGACAGGAGTATGGCTCAGAGGTAGAGCACCTGCCTTGGAACAAAGTTGAGTTTAATATTCAATGCTACAAAACATTTTTTTATTCCTGCCTGCCTGCCTCTGCCTCAAAGAGTACCGAGGTTAAAAGTGTGTACCAATGGGTCCAGCTACCAAAAAACAATCTTTAAAAGCAAACAAAATGTAATAAAGTTAAGAAACGCTAATACTCGGGGTTGGGGATTTAGCTCAGTGGTAGAGCGCTTGCCTAGGAAGCGCAAGGCCCTGGGTTCGGTCCCCAGCTCCAAAAAAAAGAACCAAAAAAAAAAAAAAAAAGAAACGCTAATACTCAGTGGTAGAGTGCTTGCCTAGCAAACGCAAGGCCCTGGGTTCGGTCCCCAGCTCCGGAAAAAAAAAAAAAAAGAAACGCTAATACTCTAATTCATGACTTTCGCAAGAACTCTAATAAACACCGATTTTTTTAAAGATTTATTTATTTATTATATATAAGTACACGGTAGCTGTTTTCAGACACACCAGAAGAAGCCAACAGATCTCATTACAGATGGTTGTGAGCCACCATGTAGTTACTGGGATTTGAACTCAGGATCTCTGGAAGAGCAGTCAGTGCTCTTAACCACCGAGCCATCTCTCCAGCCCTAAATACAGAATTTTACTAAATGTATCATTAGTTGTTTTGTGGTCCTGGAGAGTCTAACGCCAGGCCTTGCACATGCTGACCAAGTGCTCTTCGACTGAGTGACACTCCCAACCTTAATTTTTTTGAGACATGGCTTTCACTATGTAGTCCAGGCTGACTCAAGATCCTCTTGTTCCTTCCAAATACTGGAATTAGTGGTATACTATTTTTAATAATTTAATAAACCCCTAAAGGCAGTTTATAAGAAACTAAGAATTAGGAAAATTCCAAAAGTATCAGCAATCTGCCCTCACTGATGCCACAGTAAGGTAACTACAGAAAACACACTTAGCCAAAGAGTGGTATACTAGGTCCTTGCAATTATTTTTCTTACATGCTTTCCTCCGATTTAAATCACTAAGTAAAGGCACTTGCTGAAAGACAACCTTTGTCCCTAAGGACCTGAGTTCAATCCCCAAGCTCCACTGGTGGGAGGAAAGGACTACTGTAAGTTGTCACTTGACCTCCAGACATATACTCAACACATGAATAAACAATATCATTTAAAAATAAGTAATTTTAAATAAGTCGCTATTATAACATGGTGACAGTGAGAGTTTACACATTTATTGCCTCAACTGAACAATAGATGTCCCCCATTCCATTCGAATGTAACAGTACTCCACAGCCTTTCCACCTGGGTACAGTGGCTGCACCTGTGGTCTTAGCACCTGAGAGAGAGTGAGGCAGAGATCTCCTGATCTACCATTTCTAGTCCAGCCTGGACAATACAGCAAGAGCCCATCTCACAAAGGTAGCAAACAGCATCAAGCTGTTTAAGATAGCAGGGAACTTAACATGGCTCAAGGTCACAGGTTCCATCTAGCACACCCTCAATGCCAAACTCAGTTTCTAGAACACATTCTACCTAGCCTACTAGTGACTTTTGTTATTCTGTTTTGCTTTTTGAGGGAGAGACCTCAAGAGTGACCAAGCATGACTCTGAACTCCTGATCCTCCACTGTCATCTGAGACTAAGGCATGCACCAATCCCCAGCTCCTCCCTTATTAGTCTCTCTTGCCCCTTCCCACCAATCCCCTTCTCCTCCTAGTAGCCCCTCTTCTGTTTTCATACCAGGGAAGGACGGACCCATGAGCTTCTCCCTTCTCCACGACAGAGTCCTGATTAGCTCAATCTTGAATAGACCTCGTAACTCAAGTAATCAGAGCTAGCATGAGCTTAGGAACACAGCAGCTGTGCCTCTACCCTCTTGATGTTCAGCATTTCTCGTCCTCGTGCCAGAACTACCTGACAAAAGCAACTCAAGGGAAGGATTTATTCTGGCTCCAAGTTCATCCATTCCTCCATGGTGAGAACGGCATGCCAGCGGAAGTGAGGCAGTTGGTTACATCCCACCCATCCCACTGGCAGTTAGACAGCAAAGGGCTAAGGCCTGAGCCAGGCCCAGCTACTACTCAAAAGTCCTTCCCTGTGGCAATGCACTCCCCAGGTCAGTTAACTTCAAACACAAGAGCACATGGAAGACATTTCACATTCGAGCTATTATATTATTGTTTCTAACTTATTTTAAATTATGTGCATCCATCTGGGAATATGTGGATGTGAGTGCGGGTGCCTAGAGCAGCCAGAGGCCAGAAGAGGGCATCAGAGCCTCTGGAGCTGGAGTTATAAGAGATTGTAAGCCAGAAGATGTGGATACTGAGGACCAAACCCTGGAGCAGCATCAAAAGCACTCTGAACCCCTAAGAGATTTCTTCCCAGTATCCTTTGAGGAACTATTGTACTTTTAGTTTTGTTGGCCCTCCCTCCACTCCATATTCCCCTGTCCATATCTCTCCTCCTTCTCCCAATATCCCCTCTGTGATTTTTGTTGTTTTTTTTTTTTTCTTTTTTTCGGAGCTGGGGACCGAACCCAGGGCCTACTGAGCTAAATACCCAACCCCTCCCCTCTGTTTTTAAGATTCATTTTTATTTCTAATTACGTATGTCAGTGTGAGTATGTGCATGTAAATGCTGGTGTCTGTAGAGACCAGAGGTATTCCCTGGAGCTGGGGTTACAGTAGCTGTGAGCCACCTGATACAGGTTCTGGGCATTGAACTTGGGTCCACTGGAAGAACATCAAGTGTTCTTCAACATTCTATTCGGAGTGGTTTTTGTTTGTGAGACAGGGGCTTTCTTTGTAGTCCTGACTGCCCTGGTACTCGATATGTAGACCAGGCTGGCTTTGAACTGGCAGAGATCCTCCTGCCTCTACCTCCTGATTAAAGGGATGCTCCACTGCACCCATTTTGTTGTTGTGGTTGTTTTCTGGTTTTGATTTGTTTGTTTGGTTTTTTTTTTTGGAGGGGGGGCTTTTTTGGTCTTGTTATTTTTTTTTAAAGATTTATTTATTTTTTTATGTATATGAGTACACTGTAGCTGTCTTCAGACCAGAAGAGGGCATCGGATCCCTTTACAGATGGTTGTGAGCCACCATGTGGTTGCTGGGAATCGAACTCAGGACCTCTGGAAGAGCAGTCAGTGCTCTTAACCGCTGAGCCATCTCTCCAGCCCAAGTCTTGTTATTTTTTTTCAGATATGGTTTTACTGTGTAGCCTTGTCTGTCCTGGATCTCACTCTGTAGTACAGGCTGGCCTTGAACTCAGAGATCCGCTTTCATCACTGTTGTATACCTGAAGATGAGACAGACTCTAACCAATAACTGCTAGAAATAAAAAAATGACAGCCAATGTATTGTGTGAGCTGCTAATAGGATGGGTGTGACCCAGGAGTTGTTGTTATTGTTCTTCATCTTTTGAGGAGTAGGCAGGACCATCAGGATTTCCCTGAATTTCTTGGAAGGAAAGTCAAGTGCACATGTGGTTCCTCCTGACTATACTGTGTCTTTGCAACAGAACTCTTCAAATGTAATTCCTCAAGACTCCACTTGAAACAAGGGTCCTCTCCAAAGCCACCACTGACTACCATATTCCGTGATGCTACCTTGTCTTTCACAGCACATGTTTAAGTATGTTAAAACTGTTCACAGTTAAAACTACTCTATATACATAGAGATATGAGGAGGCAGGGACCACACCTGTTTTGTCCATATTCCCTGTGCAAACACAGTCAGATGGCACTCCAGAAACACTGTTGGATGAGTGGAAGGTCAGGGCTGCATGTTAAATCTCAAGTATCAGTCTTATACTTATATCAGTTCTTGAGAGAAACGCCAACTCTCAGGCTCAACTCCAAATGTAATAGATCAAGATCTGCAGTAGGCAGCCAAGCAAGTCCTCCCTGATTCACAGTAAACTTTGAAAACCTCTGCCTTAAATATATCAAGTATTCAAAATGCACCATAACACTTGAAAATGTATAATACGAAGCTTTGTAACAATCATCTGACTATTTGCTAAATATATTAAACTACTGCAAGAAAAACAAAACGCAGCCCCTGTTAGTAATCTCCAGCCCACAATGGGCTACTACTCTCCTCTTCACCCTTCCCACATACTTACTCTGTGTACATATTTAACAAACAAGAACAACTCTAGTTAGCTGAATATGAAGTTTAAAACACAATAATTCCCAATTATCTGCTGTGTTTCTCCCAAATTCATATGTTGAATACTTATTCTAGCCTGTAAGATGATGTATAAGTAGGTGGGGCCTTTGGAAAAGTGGTTAGATCACCTGTCTGAATGAGAATAGTGCTTTCATATAAAAGAGGCCCCATGGGGTTGGGGATTTAGCTCAGTGGTAGAGTGCTTGCCTAGCAAGCACAAGGCCCTGGGTTCAGGCCCAGCTCCGGGGAAAAAAAGAAAAAAAAAAAAAAAAAGAGGCCCCAGAGAAGAGCCTTCCTCCTCTGTCCCAGGAGATACAGGGAAAACATGCCATCTATGAACCAGGGCAAAAATTCCCTCTAGACACTGGGCATGGTGGCGCATGCCAGCACTCGGGAGGCTTGTGGCAGGAAGACACCCTTCAGTCGGAGCCCAGCCAGTCCCACATGACAAGGTAGAGCTATGTAACATGACTGTCTTAAACCAAAACGGGGAACTCAGAATGCCTGTGCTGACAGACTCCTTGCCTAACATGCACAAGGGTCTGGGTTCAATATACAGCTCTACATAAACCAGGCATTGTGGCACATACCTAAAATCTCAGCACTAGAGAGGCTGAGGCAGTGGATCAGGAGTTCAAGATTGTCCTCCACTATCTACACTGTGAGTTTTAAACCAGCCTACACTGAGGCTCTGCTGTAGGAGAGAAAGGAGGAGCTAGGGAAATATAAACGCCTCCCTTGAGAGCACTTGGGTCCTCCCTACACACACAAGAGCTCAGCACAGCAATGTGCGCCTGTAACCCAGGTGCTGGGAGACAGGGACAGGCAGGTCCCTGGGGCTCACTGACCAGGCCAGTCTAGTCAAATGGGCAAGCTTCAGATCCAGTAAAGGATCCCGTCTCAAAAAACTACACAAATAAGGGGAGTTGGAGAGATGGCTCAGCTGTTAAAGCACACTTGTTGCTCTTTCAAAGACCAAGGCTCAGTTCCCAATACCCAAATAATGGCTTACAGCCATGCATAACTCCAGTTCCAAGGGACCTGCCACCCTCTTCTGACCTCCACAGGCACCAGGCACACGTGTAGTACACATCATATACACGGGCAAGTAACTCATACATATCTTTTAAAAATCCAAAATATTGGGGTTGGGGATTTAGCTCAGTGGTAGAGCGCTTGCCTAGCAAGCGCAAGGGCCTGGGTTCAGTCCCCAGCTCCGAAAAAAAGAAAAAGAAAAAAAAAATCCAAAATATTAAAAACAACAACTCTGGCCTCCACACGCATGCACACACACACATGAGCACATATGGCCATCTCTATACACACTCTCAAAGGAAGAAAACAGACAATATATGTGCTGGTCCTTGTCCCTGGGTTGTCTCTGCTCCAAAGCTCATAAAGTTTGTGATGAGCTAGCCAACTGATGGTGTTTTGTTACAGCAACCTAGCGGACTAAGACAATTCCTTTCTCACCACATCCTATTTCTTCCATCCTTCCAGGTAGTAAACATGTAATCCTTCACTATAAATCATTTCCCCCAGAAACAGTCTCTCTTGTAGCCCTGGCTCTTCTAGAACTCTCTAGAGCAGGCTGACCCCAAGGATCCAGCTGTCTCTGCCTCCCCAGTGGTGGGACTGAAGGAGTACCCAACTTTTCACAACATATCTTTCACACTTGAGATGAAGTCTTCTTCCTTCCTTCCCAAATGGTCCATCATTCAGGCCCAGCTCAAATGATTCTTTGAATCCCAGTCCTCTTTCTATACTCATTCAGTCGGTGGAAAGGCCAAAAGTCTAACAGCCTGCAACCTTCTCCAGCAAGATGGCCCTCTAGTCTGGAGTCATTGCTACATCTTACTCTACTCCTTTCTGCACCAAAATATGCTTCAGCTCGCCCTGAGTAGATTGCCGGGTACCTCACATTTCAGTGAGAGACTGCATTTGTCAGGTAAGGAAATGAGATCTAAATCAAATCATCCAAGTGTCTACTTGACCTGGGCACTGGGACTAAAGGGAATTAAGGAAGGCCCAGTTGTTTCCTGACTCTAACATGGGAAGGAGCAGATCAGCACACAGTGAGAGCAGTTACAAGTGAGAGCCTGAGAGCCGAAATCACTGGGGAAAGACAATAGAGAAGAGGCAGAGTCCATGAGGGAGGGAGGGAAGGAGGGAGGGAGGGAGGGAGGGAGGGTTTCCTGGTTAAATAACCAGATAGTAAGTTACCTTCCTAAAAACCAGATAGAGGGAAATACAAACTAGGAAACTATGATTAGCAGGAAGTCTTTTTGACTAGAATGTATTATTCCTCCCAGAGATCAAAATTTAGCCAATTGTATATGATGGAACAATGCTTTCAATATATACACTGCAAAACACGGGTAACTCACTTCAAAAGAGGGCTGTAGTCACAGCCATTTTGAAGCAGAGGAAAATTTGCAAAGAAAGGGTCTCTCCAAGAGAGGGCAGAAAGGGCAAAACAAATACAACCTTTAGAAGGAAGGTATTCGAAGGACTGTCACAATCTGACTGCCAACCTGATATTCAGACCTCAAATGCCCTTGGTCTCTGCCTAACAAAAAACAAATCATGTG
The DNA here is from genome assembly GCF_021556685.1 of Rattus norvegicus. Classification (NCBI taxonomy): domain Eukaryota; kingdom Metazoa; phylum Chordata; class Mammalia; order Rodentia; family Muridae; genus Rattus; species Rattus norvegicus. The sequence continues at coordinate 128,920,917 of NC_141538.1, forward strand.
TTCTGAGCAACAACTGTCAAGCCTGCAAAATACAAGAGATTTTTAATTTCCCAAACAGTAACTCCACATGAAAACGCATTCAAAATAAAAATTTCACAACCTTTTTCACTATTTCTGTCAAAAGGCCTGATGATGGCAAAAGGCTTCAAGATGTACTCTATAACACACCTCACTCCGGTTTTTGCAATGACACTAGGTAGTAACGCTTCCAGACTAATCTTCCATACCGCCAATCTCCCCTCACTTCCCCACTCCAAAACAGAAAGGGGAAAGAAAGACTACTAATCTGTATGTGCCCGCCCAACAGCTCCTGGGAAGCAATTGCCTTCAAATTGCTCCTGCTTAGTTAGCCCCCTGAAGCCTGCAGAAGGAAATGGGGACAGATGTGTGAGCCGGCGACGGAGGACATCCGACGAGCGACAGAGGAAATGCGGATGGTCGAGGACCAAGGGGAAGAAGGGGCGCTGGAGACAGAAGGGTGAAGGGGATCGAGGAGGGAAAGGAAGCAAAGTGTGAGAACGAAAAGTGTGGGGTGGGAAGAGATTAACGACCATAGAGGAGAAAGGTAAAATGGTTGAGGAGAAAGGCGAGGGTTAAGGACAGGGAGGGGGGACGAGGAGAATGCGAAGGAGGCTGTCACCGGGGGACAAAAGGGTGTCACCGGAGAGAAGGGAGATTAAGGGATGTCTCCTAAAGGTGTTTGCTCCAGCTGGTGGATGGGAAACGCAAGCCGGAGGAGGCAGAGGCCAAGGGTGCGGGAAGAAGAGTGAGACGGCTGCCCGGCGGTAGCCCGGGGGGAGGGGGGAGGAGGGGGACAGGCCGCGCTAGCTTACCATGGCTGTGTGGGCCTGGTCCTCCGGCATGCAGCCTCGGTCCTGCGTGTGGTTGCCGGCCGAGCCCGAGCCCGCCGCTAAGATCACCCGGCGCGGGGGCTCCAGGTGGCTCCGGTCAGGCAGCGGCTCCGGGCTGGGCCCAGGCCTCGGCCTCGCTCTTCTGAACTACAGCAGCCGCTGCCGCAGCCTGACCGAAACTCAGACTCCGCCTCGCTCGCCGCGCCTGCTGCGCCCCGCCTCCCCCCACGCGAGGTCCCGCCCCTCTCTCGCCGAGCCTACCGCGCCCTGCCCCCTAGAAGTCCCGCCCCTCTCCCCGTGCCTGCCTTGCCCCGCCCCCCGGTGATCCCACCCCCTTCAGACTCCGCCCCTTCTCAGCGTAAACTCCCTTTCCCGAACACCAACCCTTAAAGGGGCCAACGCCCTCTCACAGGGATTCGCTTTTTTTCTGCTTTGGAAGAGATTTAAACCTAACCTCCAGGAGACTGCCGTAGTTACCCTCATTCTTCAAATTTTAACTTCTGATTCATAGTCATTAATTTTTGTTGTCATTGTTCTTAGTGATTTCAGCATTCTGTTATATGATTTTGTTTTGTTGTTTTTGTTTTGTTTTTTTGAGACAGGGTCCCTCTATATAGCATGTAGGCCCGTGTTCTGCCTGCCACTGAGTCACATCCCAATATTCACTTCCTTTCTCTATCTCCTCTCTTTCCTTTTTACTATCAAAAAGCACTCCAGGGACTGGAAGATGGCTCTGCAGTTAAGAGCACTGGCTGCTCTTCAGAGGACCCAGGTTCAGTTCTCAACACCCACACGGAGGCTCAAAACCATAACTACACTTTCAGGGGATCTGACACCCTCTTCTGGACTCTGAAGGCACCATGCATGCGTCTGACACATAGGCAAAACACTCACACACATAAAATAAATTAAAACATGTAAATTTAAAGTTCCGATCCTGAACCTGCAGTGAAGCCACAGCTTGGGGGAAACCCCAAAGCACACTGTGGGACTGAATGCCTCTCCTTCCTTTGATCTTATGTTCCAACGCTGCTTGGCTACACTGTACTTTTCCACCATCTAGATAGCTACTTCAAGTCTCTCTTCCCAGGCCTCCCATACTTCCTTCCTCGTGCTCGTTTACCTAATCATTTTTGCCTTCAAATCACTGACAACTTAAATGGACAAAAGAGAACATCCATGTAAGTTTTTATCACTGACAGTGACTTCCAGACCTCCTGAAATTCCACTTCTATACTTTTTTCCCTCTCTGTAGCGCAGGCTAGCCTTGAATTCACTATGAAGTCCATGCTTGCTTCAACTTTCCCATTTCTCCGCTGTGATGGTTTGAATAGGTATGGCCCCCACAGACTCCTGTGTTTGAATGCTTGGCCCACAGAGGATGGCGATATTAGGAAGTGTAGCCTTGCTAGAGAAAGTATGTCACTGTTTTTCCAGAGCACACCTTCTGGAGACCTAACCCCCTGGCCTTTTGCCACTTGGCCATCTTCCATTTTTAATACAATCAGGGCAGCATTAAGTACTAGTATAGCTATTGCCAAACAGGCACTTCCAGAAGGCTGCCACTTGATTGCTTTCACCTTGTGTGTGGTCCTGGGAATTAACCACAAGGCTTTGCACATGCTGTGCAAGTGTTCTCCTCTTGGGCAACATCCTCACTGCTCAGACTCTGCTGCTCTTGCAAAACTGAATGTCTATGCCCATATTCTTTCTCACCGTCCCTTGGCAAGCACTGTGCTACCTTTTGTTGAGGTTGCTGCAGTGCTGGATATTAAGTCGATGGCCTCATATGTGCTATGCAAGCTCTCTACCTGAGACACACTCAAAACTCGCATAGACCTAATTTTTTAATCTCTGTGAATTTGATTACTCTAGTGTGGAGGTTTGGTCTGTTGCTGTGTATGGTAATGCCAAACTCTGTTCCTGAAGGTCTAGTTTCCTAGGAGTGAATGCTCACATTTGGCAGCTTTTGTTGTGCAAAACTTGCTCCTTCACTTAAAGCTATTGGTTAATTAAAAACGGTACAGCCAATCACTGGAGGGATTAGAGGTAGGCAGATTTTGAGTTATCTGGTGGATGGTTGCAGAGAGAGAGAGAGAGAGAGAGAGAGAGAGAGAGAGAGAGAGAGAGAGAGGGAGGGAGGAGGAGGAAGAAGAAGAGGGGGAGGAGGAGGAAGAGGAGGAGGAGGAAGAGGGGGGAGGAGGAGGAAGATGAGAGGGGGAGGAGGAAGATGAGAGGGGAGGAGGAGGAAGATGAGAGGGGGAGGAGAAGGAAGAGAGAGGGAGAAGAGGAAGAGGGGAGAGGAGGAAGAAGAGGAGGGAGGAGGAAGAGGAGGAAGCTAACATGGGAAGAGATGGAATATGAGCTCATGGCCAAGAGAAACAGCAAGTAACTGGGGTACACTACTAGGGAAGTAGCCAGGCCAGCAATTAGAAAAGTACATTAGAGGGGCTGGGGATTTAGCTCAGTGGTAGAGCGCTTACCTAGGAAGCGCAAGGCCCTGGGTTCGGTCCCCAGCTCCGAAAAAAAGAACCAAAAAAAAAAAAAAAAAAAAGAAAAGAAAAGTACATTAGAGGTTACTCCCTGTAATTGTCAAAACCAAATTAAATAACCATAGTCTGAGTCCCACTCATTCATAAGTTAGACAAGGATAAGTTTAAATTAGTTGAACTGGACAGGCGTGTGTGTGTGTGTGTGTGTGTGTGTGTGTGTGTGTGTGTGTGCAGGGATTAAGTCCCAAGCAGGTCAATCATGCTAGGCAAGTGCTCCACCACTGAGCATGTCCAGCCAATATGATGATGATGATTTGTTTTGTCTCACTATGTAGCACTGGCTGGCCTAGAGTTCACTATAAAGCAAAGTGGGCCTCTAACACACAGAGATCCATCTACTTTTGTACCAAAAGTGAAATTAAAATTGTGTATCGCTACACTCTGTTTCTTCTTTATATATAAGGTGTGTGCAGGTTCACATGCACATGTAGAAGCCAGAGGTTAATATAAGGTGTCTTCCTTTATTGTGCTCCACCGTGTGTGCCTGTGCGTGTGTGTGTGTGTGTGTGTGTGTGTGTGTGTGTGTGTACATATATGTGTGCCAATGTAAGGCTCAAAGTGAGCCTTAACTACCAGGAGAACCCCCAAATGAGACATGAGAACAGAGTTCGATGCAAACTCAAGAAGTTTATTTTTTCCGGCACATCAGGGTCGACCTTTAATCAGACCCTGGTAGCAAGTGATTAGAAGGCAACCCCAAATGGCTAGAACAAGCAGTTTTTATATTTTTAGGGGTACAGGTTAAATCACCAAGGTTACAGTTTAAACTTATTGGCTAAGCATATTGACCTTTGAATCTATTGACTAGCAAGCATAGGACATGCATTTGAACTCTATCTGGGACCAGAAGGTCAGATGATTATCAGTACCTTCTGTGGTTTTTCAAGAATGTCCCTGCTCCTCCCAAGAACTGTGGGTAGAGAATGGAACTTGGTCTAGCCTTGACCTGAGGTGGGAAGCTGGTACTTGGCCTGATCTTGACCTGAGGCAATGGGTGTAAGGCTGGCAAAAGCCCCTAGGATCCTTCACAGGAACCCCATAACCTACTTCCTTTCAACCAGACCAAAATTCTTTGGTTTGTTTTGTTTGTTTGTTTGTTTGTTTGTTTTTGTTTTTTTTTTTTGTTTTTGGAGCTGGGGACCGAACCCAGGGCCCTGTGCTTCCTAGGCAAGCGCTCTACCACTGAGCTAAATCCCCAACCCCCAGACCAAGATTCTTAATAGCTCTTACACTTCAGTAAGAACTACGGTCCTTCACCATGGAGCATGGAAGTCAGACAATATCCTTTGGCAGCTGGCTTCTTTCATCACATGGAACCCAGGGATCAAATTCAGGCCAGCACACTTAGAAGCAGGGCAAGCACCCCACCACTGATTTTACCATCCCTATCTCTCCTCTCTCAGCTTGGTTGGGGGTCCTGAGGAAGGGGTGTTTGGGAGCAGCAAAAGAACGACTCAAAGTCAAATTGTGGGTACAAGCTGGCAGCCTTGTAGTCTACTCCAGATGACTCCCTACGCAGTTCTCTGTAGATAGCTTGTCTGTAGCCTGCTTGAGATAGCTCTCTACTGAGACACCTCTCTCTTGCTAGAAAAAAAATTCTAAAAGGTCTCTTGATAGCTCATGGGTTTTGTGGCCAGAATCAGAAATGCTGCTATTAAAAAAAAAAAAAAAAAAGTTCTTGGATTTTCTAGAAGAGTCTAAAAGAGCTATGTTACCTCTCTAAGTAATTCTTGGGTCCACAGTCAGAAATCCAGTTAAAAAAATTCCAAAAGAGCTATGAAAAATTCTAAAAGAGATGTGTTCACTCTTCATGGGTTTTCTAACCAAAATCAGAAATCCAGTTTAAAAAAAAAAATCTCAAAGAGCTATGTTCTTTCTCTAGAGCTCTCTAGACAGTTTAGCTCTTGCTAGAAAACATTCTGGAAAAAAAGAACTATCAATTTCTGCTAGCTCCTTTCATGCAGACTAAAAGTACAGTTCTTTTATTTGCATATCAATTCAGACTTTTACTCCAGGTTCCCTCTTGACCATCCCACATGACCTTAGCCCCTTGACTCTTAGGAAAAGGACAGCAACAGCAAGTGCATTTTTTTTTTCTCTAAGCATTGCAAATGAATTCAGAGATCTGCCTGTCTTTGTAAACACAGACAATAACCTAGCCGGGAGAGATCCCATCCTGAGATTACCATTCCGACCGTGCCTAAACCTAAATTCAACCTGTCCCAGGTTGATCTTGAACTCAGAAATCTGTCTGTTTTTGTATCTTTTTTACAAACTGGCTCATAGTGTAGCTGCCTCTGTTTTTTTTAGGTCTGTGAAGCTCCTTATACAATTTATATCACATCTTTATATTTTGCATAGTTGAGAAATTATATGTTTTTGAACTCCTGTTTACAGAGCTCTTTCCCACAGCCTTAAGGGCTCTCCTGAAGTTCTCAGCCTTTTCCATTTTGCTGAGACATTAGACACATCCTTGCCTCCTGGACTCCAGCTGTCTCTGATTATCATGAAGTAATTAACCTTGGAAATATGTATACACAAGCCTCACACACAGCAACTGTCAATACTTGGGGAGGACCACACCCTGCTGGCCGTGTTCCAGAGGCAGGAAACCATGTCACACCATCCCCTTCCACATGGCCAAGCAGTACTTGGTAGACCACTTAGCAAGTTCTAGGCCAACCTAGGCTATAAAAAGCCAAGACTTTATCTCAAATAAATAAATAAATAAATAAATAAATAAATAAATAAATAAATAAATAAAAACAAGGCCAAGTATGGTGGCACGCTCCTTTAATTCCAGCATTTACGATGCAGAAACAGTGGGATCCTTGTGAATTCCAGGGTAGCCTATAAGTTCTAGACCAGCTGGGGCTACACAGTAAGATCTTGTCTGAAAAGCTGGGCAGTGATGGCACAGGTCTTTAGAGGCAGAAGAAACAAGCGGATCTGAGTTCAAAGCTAGCCTGGTCTACAGAGCTAGAAACCCCCCAAAAAAACCAAACCAAAAAAATCAAGCAACAATTGTAAGGTTCAAACTTAAGGACAAAGGCTGCCTTAGGCAAACACCAGGTGGAATTTAGGATAATACCCTGTTCCAGGAAATGAGCTAACGGCCCTTAGCAGTGATCCTTCACCAAACCCTCTGCATTCCAAAGATATTTCCCCACCAAGGGCCTCCCACCAATGAATTCAAAGGACAATAGGTGGCCACCAATGAATTCAAAAAGGTAATAGGCCCCACCAATGAGAAATAACCAACTCATGCTGTAACTTAAAGCCTATACCTGAAACAGTATAAAGGGTGTGGACTTTGTTCTTCAGGGTCACCCCAGTGCGCTGGATCATTAAACCTCTTGCTTATTGCATCGATTTCCATCTCCATGTTTTCATGAGTGGGACCTTCTGGACGTAGGGCTGATTGGGTCCTACATAATAATCTTGTCTAAAAACAAAAAGTGGAGCATGGAGCTAAAGTTGATGTGTAGTCAGTAAAACAAATTAGGAAGTCCAAAAATATAACCAATATACATGGTAATATAACATCAAGATAGAATATCAGCTGGGCATGGTGGCTCATTCCTTTAATCTCAGCACTGAGGATGCAGAGGCAGGCGGATCTCAGTGAGTTTGAGGCCAGTCTAGTCTACAAAACAAGTCCTGGACAGCCAGGGTTGTTACAAAGAGAAAACTTGTCTTGAAAAAAAAAATAAAAACGAAGATATAATATCAAATCAATAAGAAAAAGAAAGGGTGAGATTGTATTTGGTGTTACCATAAGAAGTTAGCTACTTAGAAAATTTTTGATACAAATCTACACCACATACTATGCAGCAGGATAAACCGAAATGTGAACAAAGAAATGAAGTAAAAAAAAAATTGGGAGAAATATTTCATAATTTCAACATGAAGAAAATACTTTTAAATAGAAAACAAAAGCTAATGCCATTCAGAAAGGGATGGAGAGACAGCTCATGGGTTAAGAGCTCAGATTGCAGCTATAGAGAACCTGAGTTCCTAGCACAACTCTGAGGCAGTTCACAAATGCCTGTATCACCTGCACTTGTGCATGCCTGCACACAATATACATAGTTAAAAATAAAATAAATCTTAACTAAAAAACAAAAGCCATAAAGGAAAAGATTGATAGATTTAGAATTGGGCTGGAGAGATGGCTCAGAGGTTAAGAGCACTGACTGCTCTTCCAGAGGTCCTGAGTTCAATTCTCAGCAACCACATGGTGGCTCACAACCATCTGTGATGGGATCTGATGCCCTCTTCTGGTGTGTCTGAAGACAGCGACAGTGTATTCATATAAATAAAATAAGTAAATCTTAAAAAAGAAAGAAAGAAAAGCAATAGTAGAAATCAGAAAGAAATATACTGTTGAGATTGGTGTTGAGGACTGGTAAAATTCAGCAGGAAAGCATACTTGCCTCTTACGTTTGATGACCTGAGTCTGATCCAGTTTGATCCTAGAGACCCACATGTTTGGAAGGAGAAAACTGACTCCCCCAAGTCATTCTCTGACTTCTGTATATATATACATAAATGAATAAATGTAAATGTTTTTAAAAGATTGACAGCAGGTCACATGAAGGAAGTTACTCGAGAGGTCTGATTATTGTTCGGGGTTTCATTTTATATGGTTCAAAAGAAGGAAGCCTTTGGTTGCTAAAGGGTACAGCATAGATCATTCTCTTTTTTGACTGAGTAAGTCTTTGCTTACTGTGCATGGACATTCCCATAATGCATCTGATTTTAATTATAGGCAATGGAAGATTCTCCATGAAGTTCACTCAGAGGACAGTTTGCTTTATTGTACTTGCACCAAAACTAATTCAGTCTGGCCCATGCCCTAATCCCAGCATGCAGGAAGCAGGAACAAGTGAATCTCTCTGAGTTCCAGGCCAGACTAATCTACATAGTGAATTCCAGGCTAGTCAGAGTTACATAGTGAGGCTTTGCTTCAAAATATCATTACCACCACCACCACCACCACCACCACCACCACCACCACCACCACCACCATCCAGGCTGATTGCACCTCAGTCCCCAGATCTACAGTATGATCAAATTGTGAGTATGTCTGATGGTTGTCAGGAGGTGGGGGGAAGGAGCTTACCTCATTGTTTAGAGTGTGTTGAATGGGACTTGTTACAGGAGGGGGTCCTAGGTTGCCAATGGGTTTGCTAGGTGAGTTGTTAGAACTGAAGTTTGTGCATAGCCCAAGCCAAGGGGAGTCCCAAGTTGCTAAGCTACTGTGTGGACTTGTCTGCCTCCCTGGGAGAGAGAACCAAAGCAACAGAAGCAACAGGAAGCTTCTGGAGAGCAGACTGTAGACAAATAAAGAACAATGTAAGAGTGAGAATTATCCCACGTGGGCTGTGTGCCTAGGCTTTTCCAGCTCCTGCTCACCAGAACTGCTCAAAAAGGAGCTGACTTACAGGGGTGATAATTCATGCCTAAGACAGCAGCGCTCAGGAGTCCAGGGCAGGGAGATTTTGAGGCCAGCCTGGTCTACAGTGTGTTCTGGCCAAGCTGGTCTACAGTGTAAGAGTCTGTGTCCAAAAAAATGAAAAGAAAAAAGAAAAGTGGAGGGACTGACTAAGAATATATTAATATTATGATAAAGGAGAACTCTATAGTAATTACCCAGTCACACACTTAAATAAAATAATGTAAAAAAAATACATTTTTAAAGTGAGTCTGGAAAAAAAAAGTGAGTCTGATGGTTCAGGCTCCTTCTAATTCTGGGATTAAAAGTGTACAGCATCACACCTGCCTTGCTTTGCTGTTATTTTTAAGATTCATAGCCCTGAAACTTTGAGGGCAGGAACTATTCTGAAAGTCTTCTATCTTTTGGGGACTAACTAAAGGTAAGTGACTTCCTCCCCTACATGGAGAGCCAAGCTTACTATGGGAAAATGCCAGCTGCCACTCTGTAAACAGCACAAGACACTGAGCTGCTTTCCAACTATGCATGAGGACCCCAGATTCAGAGAAGTTTCCCTAAAGGATCCTCTCTAGAGGCTGGTTATGTGGCTCAGTGGTTAGTGCTGCTTTTCTGAAGAAGCCAAGTTCTCAGCACCCGTGGTGGATGACTCACTGTAACTCTGCTCCCGGAGATCTGGCACCCTCTCTGGCCTCTCCACTCACATGCCCATACAATACACATACATTATTCACATAATTAAAAATAAAAAGTCTGGGGCTGGGGATTTAGCTCAGTGGTAGAGCACTTACCTAGGAAGCGCAAGGCCCTGGGTTCGGTCCCCAGCTCCGAAAAAAAGAACCAAAAAAAAAAAAAAATAATAATAATAATAAAATGAAATAAAATAAAATAAAAGTCTGAAAGAGGGGGCTGGAGAGATGGCTCAGGAGTTAAGAGCACTGGCTGCTCTTCCAGAGGGCCTGAGATCAATTCCCAGCACCCACATGGTGGCTCACAACCATCTGGAATAGGATCTGATGCCCTCTTCTGGTGTGTCTGAAGACAGCCACAGTGTACTCACATACATAAAATAAATAAATCTTTTAAAAAAAAAATACAAAAGAAAAAAAAATCACTCCCAGTCATGGGCTGATTTGACTGCTACATCATTAGTCCTAATTACCTTTCATCTTAGTTTTTGTTTGTCTCTTTGTTTGTTTTTGAGACGGAGTCTCTCTACATAGCTGTCTGGAATCCACTCTATAGACCAGGCCGCTTCAAACACACAGACATCCACCTGATTCTGCCTCTAGAGTGCTAGAATTAAAAGCATGTGTTTTATGCTAAGGATTGGTTTTATTTTTTATTTATGTGTATATGTGTGTGAATGCACTCTCAGAGGCCAGAAGAATGTCAAATCCCTGGATCTGTAGTCCTGGCACTGGTGAGCCAGCAGACTTGGGTACCAGGAACCCAAGTCAAGTATAGCAAGCTCTCTTAACTGCTCCGCCATTTCCCAGCACCTGTCCCACTTTTCAAAGCAATTTGTTTGGTGCCTTTCCCAGAATTCCTGTTTCCCCATGTCTGCATTGACTCCAAGATATTGCCTTGCCAACCTGCCCTCAGGACACGTTGGTGATAGTGATCCTGGAAGACCTTGAGCGCCATTCTCCTGCTGCAGTGTGTCTTCTTTGTTACTTCTGTTTGATTCCAGAAGGCAAAGGAAACTGATTTGGATAGAAACCAGAAGGAGAGTCAGACAGAGTTGGGACCCCAGCACCCATCTAACAAGCCAGGTAGCCCACTCATGCCTATAAGTCAAACTCTGAGGTAGGCCCGCACAAGAAGATCACAGGGCTATCTGGATTCTAGACTCACTGAGAAAAATGATAGACCACTGTGGTAGCTCATCTGAGAAGCAAGGCTCATCTGAGAAGAAGGAACTCAACTGATAAAAATGCCTTTGCAAACTGACCTATAGGCAAGTCGGTAGAGCATTTCCTTGATTAATGATTGACATGGGCAAGCCCATCCCACTGTGGGCAGTGCCACCCCTGATGGTCCCAGGTTGTATAAGAAAGCAGCAGGCTGAGCTTTGCTTTGTCCCCATGGGGAACAAGCCAGTAAGCAGCATTCCTCCGTAGTCTCTACTTCAGTTCCTGCCTCAAGGTTCCTGCTGTCCATCAGTGATGAACAGTGACGGTGACATGGAAGCCAAATAAAACCCTTTCTTCTACAAGTTGCTTTTTGGTCATGGTGTTTTATCACAGAAAAAGAGAACAAACAAATATACCCAGGTTCAGGGAAAGACCCTGCCTCAAAGGAAGGGCTCTGTCATTGAACCTGAAGTTTTCCACCTAGGCCTGTCTCCGCCCCTTTCTCCAGCTGGGAGGCTACAGAACTGCTTTATTATTGCCCCTGACGTTTTGTGAGGATGCCCGAAACCCAAACTCATGTTTGCCTAACAGTCACTTCCCTCCCCATTTTTTTTTTTAAAGATTTATTTATTTATTATATATAAGTACACTGTAGCTGTCTTCAGATACACCAGAAGAGGGCATCAGATCTCTCTACAGATGGTTGTGAGCCACCATGTGGTTGCTGGGAATTGAACTCATGACCTCTGGAAGAGCAGTCGGGTGCTCTTAACTGCTGAGCCATCTCTCCAGCCCTTCCCTCCCCATTTTAAACACCGCCTGGGCTCATCCTGCATACTTTCTTCCCCCTTAGGGTTTACCACCAAGCATTCACTCAAAATCCACCAACTTAACATCTTAGCAGTTTATATGTCACTGGGATTTTACAGGTTTTCTTCTGTAGGGGTGTATGTATGGGTGCGAGACTGCCGTGGCACTTCTGTGAAGGTCAGAGATCAACTTCCAGGGACTAGGGGTTCTCTCTTTCCACCACGTAGATCCAAGGGGTCAAACTCTGGTTGTCAGGCTTGGAAGCAAGCATCTTTACCTGATAACCCATATGGTGGACACCATCTTATTTTTGAGAGGAGGTCTCTCATTAGCCTGGGGCTCACCAATTATGCTCTATTGGCTCCCCAGTAAACCCCAAGGTCCTCCTGCCTCTGCCTTTCCGGCTGCCATTACAAACATACACCACTAAGCCTTTTCACAGGGAATCTGGGAGCAAACGCGAGTCTTCAAGATTTTGAAGCAGACACTTAGCCAACAGAAGTACCCACCATCCCTGGAAGCTTTGCAAAGATCTTCCCAAACCAGGAATGATGTGAGTAATTTTTTTCTTTCTTTTTTCTTTTCTTTCTTTCTTTTTTTTTTTTTTTTTTTTGAGACATGGTTTCTCTGTGTAGCCCTCTGGCTATTTTGAGCTCACACTGAAACACTGAAGTCTAGGCTGTCCCCAAACTCAAAGATCTGCCACTTCTACCTCCTGAGCGCTGAGCTTAAAGATGTGCTATCACTGCCAGGCTCCAAGAGTGATTTCCCAGGTCTCTGTCCCTCCTTTTCTATATTTCTTCTTCAAGGAACCTAAGTTTAGGCTGTGATATTTTCCCCTAAAAACCAGTAGTTTGCAACACCGACTTCACATTAGAACAATTTATGGAGCTTCCAAAACCATAAATCCTTAGTTAATCACCCAAATATTCCAATTTAATTAGACTAGGCTAGGCTTTGGCTCTAGAATTTTTAATTCTTAGACCAGGATGTGACTGTCCAAGACTGTGATCTCAACATTTGGAAGGCTGAGGCAGAAGGAGTGCTATGAGTTTAAGCTTAGCTTAGGCTAGACAGTAAGTTCTAAGCCAGTCTGAGTCACAGAGTAAGAACCTTTCACTTTCTGGGAGAGAAAAGGGAGCAGCACAGGAGAGATGGAGCTGGAGAGAGACAACTCAGTCGTTTAAAGTGCTGGCTGCTCTTCCAGAGGACCCAGTTCAATTCCCAGCACCCACGTGACAGCTCATAACCGTCTTTAACTCCAATCCTAGGGGATCTGGTGTCCTCCGCTGGCATCCAAGGACACTAGCCACATGCACTAGGCATAGACACACATGTAAGCAATACACCCATAACACAGAAAAATAATTAAAAACATAAATATTTAAAATTTAAAAGTATAGACTGAGTAGGAATTCTATTCTGACTCCTTAACCAATAACTCCTTTATTCTTCATTCTTCCTGCTGATCACCTGCCCAATGAATACTTTTCCTTAGTGTCCTGCTGTGTATAGGAACACCTGGACGCACAAATGAATAAGAACTAGCCCTTATCCTCCAGTGTCATGGTAGGAAAAGGCCCATAATAGAAAAAGAACACGATCCGTCAATCAAAGAAGAATGGTTGGGCGGGGACAGCGGCCTGCACCTGTAGTTCCAGCCACTAAGGCGGCTGAATGTCTTTGTTAAAGTTACTATGCTGTGGTGAAACACCATGACTAAAGCAGCTCAGGGAGGAAAGGCTTTATTTAAACTTCCGTGTTCCTACAGTTCACCACTAAAGGAAGTCGGGACAGGAAGGAACCCAAGCAGAGCAGAGACCTGGAAGCGGGAGCTGACACACAAGCCATGGAGGCGTTTTTTCAACTGAGGTTTCCTCCTTTCAGAAGAGTTTAGCTTATGTCAAGTTAACATAAAACTGTGCAGCACACCGAGGCAGGAGGATCATCAGAGCTTGGAAGTCAAGAGACTCAACTGGACAATGTGGCAAACCTGTCTCAAAAATAGAACACATAAGGGCTGGGGATTTAGCTCAGTGGCATAGCGCTTACCTAGGAAGCGCAAGGCCCTGGGTTCGGTCCCCAGCTCCGAAAAAAAGAACCAAAAAAAAAAAAATAATAATAATAATAATAAAATGAAATAAAATAAAATAAAAGTCTGAAAGAGGGGGCTGGAGAGATGGCTCAGGAGTTAAGAGCACTGGCTGCTCTTCCAGAGGGCCTGAGATCAATTCCCAGCACCCACATGGTGGCTCACAACCATCTGGAATAGGATCTGATGCCCTCTTCTGGTGTGTCTGAAGACAGCCACAGTGTACTCACATACATAAAATAAATAAATCTTTTAAAAAAAAAATACAAAAGAAAAAAAAATCACTCCCAGTCATGGGCTGATTTGACTGCTACATCATTAGTCCTAATTACCTTTCATCTTAGTTTTTGTTTGTCTCTTTGTTTGTTTTTGAGACGGAGTCTCTCTACATAGCTGTCTGGAATCCACTCTATAGACCAGGCCGCTTCAAACACACAGACATCCACCTGATTCTGCCTCTAGAGTGCTAGAATTAAAAGCATGTGTTTTATGCTAAGGATTGGTTTTATTTTTTATTTATGTGTATATGTGTGTGAATGCACTCTCAGAGGCCAGAAGAATGTCAAATCCCTGGATCTGTAGTCCTGGCACTGGTGAGCCAGCAGACTTGGGTACCAGGAACCCAAGTCAAGTATAGCAAGCTCTCTTAACTGCTCCGCCATTTCCCAGCACCTGTCCCACTTTTCAAAGCAATTTGTTTGGTGCCTTTCCCAGAATTCCTGTTTCCCCATGTCTGCATTGACTCCAAGATATTGCCTTGCCAACCTGCCCTCAGGACACGTTGGTGATAGTGATCCTGGAAGACCTTGAGCGCCATTCTCCTGCTGCAGTGTGTCTTCTTTGTTACTTCTGTTTGATTCCAGAAGGCAAAGGAAACTGATTTGGATAGAAACCAGAAGGAGAGTCAGACAGAGTTGGGACCCCAGCACCCATCTAACAAGCCAGGTAGCCCACTCATGCCTATAAGTCAAACTCTGAGGTAGGCCCGCACAAGAAGATCACAGGGCTATCTGGATTCTAGACTCACTGAGAAAAATGATAGACCACTGTGGTAGCTCATCTGAGAAGCAAGGCTCATCTGAGAAGAAGGAACTCAACTGATAAAAATGCCTTTGCAAACTGACCTATAGGCAAGTCGGTAGAGCATTTCCTTGATTAATGATTGACATGGGCAAGCCCATCCCACTGTGGGCAGTGCCACCCCTGATGGTCCCAGGTTGTATAAGAAAGCAGCAGGCTGAGCTTTGCTTTGTCCCCATGGGGAACAAGCCAGTAAGCAGCATTCCTCCGTAGTCTCTACTTCAGTTCCTGCCTCAAGGTTCCTGCTGTCCATCAGTGATGAACAGTGACGGTGACATGGAAGCCAAATAAAACCCTTTCTTCTACAAGTTGCTTTTTGGTCATGGTGTTTTATCACAGAAAAAGAGAACAAACAAATATACCCAGGTTCAGGGAAAGACCCTGCCTCAAAGGAAGGGCTCTGTCATTGAACCTGAAGTTTTCCACCTAGGCCTGTCTCCGCCCCTTTCTCCAGCTGGGAGGCTACAGAACTGCTTTATTATTGCCCCTGACGTTTTGTGAGGATGCCCGAAACCCAAACTCATGTTTGCCTAACAGTCACTTCCCTCCCCATTTTTTTTTTTAAAGATTTATTTATTTATTATATATAAGTACACTGTAGCTGTCTTCAGATACACCAGAAGAGGGCATCAGATCTCTCTACAGATGGTTGTGAGCCACCATGTGGTTGCTGGGAATTGAACTCATGACCTCTGGAAGAGCAGTCGGGTGCTCTTAACTGCTGAGCCATCTCTCCAGCCCTTCCCTCCCCATTTTAAACACCGCCTGGGCTCATCCTGCATACTTTCTTCCCCCTTAGGGTTTACCACCAAGCATTCACTCAAAATCCACCAACTTAACATCTTAGCAGTTTATATGTCACTGGGATTTTACAGGTTTTCTTCTGTAGGGGTGTATGTATGGGTGCGAGACTGCCGTGGCACTTCTGTGAAGGTCAGAGATCAACTTCCAGGGACTAGGGGTTCTCTCTTTCCACCACGTAGATCCAAGGGGTCAAACTCTGGTTGTCAGGCTTGGAAGCAAGCATCTTTACCTGATAACCCATATGGTGGACACCATCTTATTTTTGAGAGGAGGTCTCTCATTAGCCTGGGGCTCACCAATTATGCTCTATTGGCTCCCCAGTAAACCCCAAGGTCCTCCTGCCTCTGCCTTTCCGGCTGCCATTACAAACATACACCACTAAGCCTTTTCACAGGGAATCTGGGAGCAAACGCGAGTCTTCAAGATTTTGAAGCAGACACTTAGCCAACAGAAGTACCCACCATCCCTGGAAGCTTTGCAAAGATCTTCCCAAACCAGGAATGATGTGAGTAATTTTTTTCTTTCTTTTTTCTTTTCTTTCTTTCTTTTTTTTTTTTTTTTTTTGAGACATGGTTTCTCTGTGTAGCCCTCTGGCTATTTTGAGCTCACACTGAAACACTGAAGTCTAGGCTGTCCCCAAACTCAAAGATCTGCCACTTCTACCTCCTGAGCGCTGAGCTTAAAGATGTGCTATCACTGCCAGGCTCCAAGAGTGATTTCCCAGGTCTCTGTCCCTCCTTTTCTATATTTCTTCTTCAAGGAACCTAAGTTTAGGCTGTGATATTTTCCCCTAAAAACCAGTAGTTTGCAACACCGACTTCACATTAGAACAATTTATGGAGCTTCCAAAACCATAAATCCTTAGTTAATCACCCAAATATTCCAATTTAATTAGACTAGGCTAGGCTTTGGCTCTAGAATTTTTAATTCTTAGACCAGGATGTGACTGTCCAAGACTGTGATCTCAACATTTGGAAGGCTGAGGCAGAAGGAGTGCTATGAGTTTAAGCTTAGCTTAGGCTAGACAGTAAGTTCTAAGCCAGTCTGAGTCACAGAGTAAGAACCTTTCACTTTCTGGGAGAGAAAAGGGAGCAGCACAGGAGAGATGGAGCTGGAGAGAGACAACTCAGTCGTTTAAAGTGCTGGCTGCTCTTCCAGAGGACCCAGTTCAATTCCCAGCACCCACGTGACAGCTCATAACCGTCTTTAACTCCAATCCTAGGGGATCTGGTGTCCTCCGCTGGCATCCAAGGACACTAGCCACATGCACTGGGCATAGACACACATGTAAGCAATACACCCATAACACAGAAAAATAATTAAAAACATAAATATTTAAAATTTAAAAGTATAGACTGAGTAGGAATTCTATTCTGACTCCTTAACCAATAACTCCTTTATTCTTCATTCTTCCTGCTGATCACCTGCCCAATGAATACTTTTCCTTAGTGTCCTGCTGTGTATAGGAACACCTGGACGCACAAATGAATAAGAACTAGCCCTTATCCTCCAGTGTCATGGTAGGAAAAGGCCCATAATAGAAAAAGAACACGATCCGTCAATCAAAGAAGAATGGTTGGGCGGGGACAGCGGCCTGCACCTGTAGTTCCAGCCACTAAGGCGGCTGAATGTCTTTGTTAAAGTTACTATGCTGTGGTGAAACACCATGACTAAAGCAGCTCAGGGAGGAAAGGCTTTATTTAAACTTCCGTGTTCCTACAGTTCACCACTAAAGGAAGTCGGGACAGGAAGGAACCCAAGCAGAGCAGAGACCTGGAAGCGGGAGCTGACACACAAGCCATGGAGGCGTTTTTTCAACTGAGGTTTCCTCCTTTCAGAAGAGTTTAGCTTATGTCAAGTTAACATAAAACTGTGCAGCACACCGAGGCAGGAGGATCATCAGAGCTTGGAAGTCAAGAGACTCAACTGGACAATGTGGCAAACCTGTCTCAAAAATAGAACACATAAGGGCTGGGGATTTAGCTCAGTGGCATAGCGCTTACCTAGGAAGCGCAAGGCCCTGGGTTCGGTCCCCAGCTCCGAAAAAAAGAACCAAAAAAAAAAAAAAATAATAATAATAATAAAATGAAATAAAATAAAATAAAAGTCTGAAAGAGGGGGCTGGAGAGATGGCTCAGGAGTTAAGAGCACTGGCTGCTCTTCCAGAGGGCCTGAGATCAATTCCCAGCACCCACATGGTGGCTCACAACCATCTGGAATAGGATCTGATGCCCTCTTCTGGTGTGTCTGAAGACAGCCACAGTGTACTCACATACATAAAATAAATAAATCTTTTAAAAAAAAAATACAAAAGAAAAAAAAATCACTCCCAGTCATGGGCTGATTTGACTGCTACATCATTAGTCCTAATTACCTTTCATCTTAGTTTTTGTTTGTCTCTTTGTTTGTTTTTGAGACGGAGTCTCTCTACATAGCTGTCTGGAATCCACTCTATAGACCAGGCCGCTTCAAACACACAGACATCCACCTGATTCTGCCTCTAGAGTGCTAGAATTAAAAGCATGTGTTTTATGCTAAGGATTGGTTTTATTTTTTATTTATGTGTATATGTGTGTGAATGCACTCTCAGAGGCCAGAAGAATGTCAAATCCCTGGATCTGTAGTCCTGGCACTGGTGAGCCAGCAGACTTGGGTACCAGGAACCCAAGTCAAGTATAGCAAGCTCTCTTAACTGCTCCGCCATTTCCCAGCACCTGTCCCACTTTTCAAAGCAATTTGTTTGGTGCCTTTCCCAGAATTCCTGTTTCCCCATGTCTGCATTGACTCCAAGATATTGCCTTGCCAACCTGCCCTCAGGACACGTTGGTGATAGTGATCCTGGAAGACCTTGAGCGCCATTCTCCTGCTGCAGTGTGTCTTCTTTGTTACTTCTGTTTGATTCCAGAAGGCAAAGGAAACTGATTTGGATAGAAACCAGAAGGAGAGTCAGACAGAGTTGGGACCCCAGCACCCATCTAACAAGCCAGGTAGCCCACTCATGCCTATAAGTCAAACTCTGAGGTAGGCCCGCACAAGAAGATCACAGGGCTATCTGGATTCTAGACTCACTGAGAAAAATGATAGACCACTGTGGTAGCTCATCTGAGAAGCAAGGCTCATCTGAGAAGAAGGAACTCAACTGATAAAAATGCCTTTGCAAACTGACCTATAGGCAAGTCGGTAGAGCATTTCCTTGATTAATGATTGACATGGGCAAGCCCATCCCACTGTGGGCAGTGCCACCCCTGATGGTCCCAGGTTGTATAAGAAAGCAGCAGGCTGAGCTTTGCTTTGTCCCCATGGGGAACAAGCCAGTAAGCAGCATTCCTCCGTAGTCTCTACTTCAGTTCCTGCCTCAAGGTTCCTGCTGTCCATCAGTGATGAACAGTGACGGTGACATGGAAGCCAAATAAAACCCTTTCTTCTACAAGTTGCTTTTTGGTCATGGTGTTTTATCACAGAAAAAGAGAACAAACAAATATACCCAGGTTCAGGGAAAGACCCTGCCTCAAAGGAAGGGCTCTGTCATTGAACCTGAAGTTTTCCACCTAGGCCTGTCTCCGCCCCTTTCTCCAGCTGGGAGGCTACAGAACTGCTTTATTATTGCCCCTGACGTTTTGTGAGGATGCCCGAAACCCAAACTCATGTTTGCCTAACAGTCACTTCCCTCCCCATTTTTTTTTTTAAAGATTTATTTATTTATTATATATAAGTACACTGTAGCTGTCTTCAGATACACCAGAAGAGGGCATCAGATCTCTCTACAGATGGTTGTGAGCCACCATGTGGTTGCTGGGAATTGAACTCATGACCTCTGGAAGAGCAGTCGGGTGCTCTTAACTGCTGAGCCATCTCTCCAGCCCTTCCCTCCCCATTTTAAACACCGCCTGGGCTCATCCTGCATACTTTCTTCCCCCTTAGGGTTTACCACCAAGCATTCACTCAAAATCCACCAACTTAACATCTTAGCAGTTTATATGTCACTGGGATTTTACAGGTTTTCTTCTGTAGGGGTGTATGTATGGGTGCGAGACTGCCGTGGCACTTCTGTGAAGGTCAGAGATCAACTTCCAGGGACTAGGGGTTCTCTCTTTCCACCACGTAGATCCAAGGGGTCAAACTCTGGTTGTCAGGCTTGGAAGCAAGCATCTTTACCTGATAACCCATATGGTGGACACCATCTTATTTTTGAGAGGAGGTCTCTCATTAGCCTGGGGCTCACCAATTATGCTCTATTGGCTCCCCAGTAAACCCCAAGGTCCTCCTGCCTCTGCCTTTCCGGCTGCCATTACAAACATACACCACTAAGCCTTTTCACAGGGAATCTGGGAGCAAACGCGAGTCTTCAAGATTTTGAAGCAGACACTTAGCCAACAGAAGTACCCACCATCCCTGGAAGCTTTGCAAAGATCTTCCCAAACCAGGAATGATGTGAGTAATTTTTTTCTTTCTTTTTTCTTTTCTTTCTTTCTTTTTTTTTTTTTTTTTTTGAGACATGGTTTCTCTGTGTAGCCCTCTGGCTATTTTGAGCTCACACTGAAACACTGAAGTCTAGGCTGTCCCCAAACTCAAAGATCTGCCACTTCTACCTCCTGAGCGCTGAGCTTAAAGATGTGCTATCACTGCCAGGCTCCAAGAGTGATTTCCCAGGTCTCTGTCCCTCCTTTTCTATATTTCTTCTTCAAGGAACCTAAGTTTAGGCTGTGATATTTTCCCCTAAAAACCAGTAGTTTGCAACACCGACTTCACATTAGAACAATTTATGGAGCTTCCAAAACCATAAATCCTTAGTTAATCACCCAAATATTCCAATTTAATTAGACTAGGCTAGGCTTTGGCTCTAGAATTTTTAATTCTTAGACCAGGATGTGACTGTCCAAGACTGTGATCTCAACATTTGGAAGGCTGAGGCAGAAGGAGTGCTATGAGTTTAAGCTTAGCTTAGGCTAGACAGTAAGTTCTAAGCCAGTCTGAGTCACAGAGTAAGAACCTTTCACTTTCTGGGAGAGAAAAGGGAGCAGCACAGGAGAGATGGAGCTGGAGAGAGACAACTCAGTCGTTTAAAGTGCTGGCTGCTCTTCCAGAGGACCCAGTTCAATTCCCAGCACCCACGTGACAGCTCATAACCGTCTTTAACTCCAATCCTAGGGGATCTGGTGTCCTCCGCTGGCATCCAAGGACACTAGCCACATGCACTGGGCATAGACACACATGTAAGCAATACACCCATAACACAGAAAAATAATTAAAAACATAAATATTTAAAATTTAAAAGTATAGACTGAGTAGGAATTCTATTCTGACTCCTTAACCAATAACTCCTTTATTCTTCATTCTTCCTGCTGATCACCTGCCCAATGAATACTTTTCCTTAGTGTCCTGCTGTGTATAGGAACACCTGGACGCACAAATGAATAAGAACTAGCCCTTATCCTCCAGTGTCATGGTAGGAAAAGGCCCATAATAGAAAAAGAACACGATCCGTCAATCAAAGAAGAATGGTTGGGCGGGGACAGCGGCCTGCACCTGTAGTTCCAGCCACTAAGGCGGCTGAATGTCTTTGTTAAAGTTACTATGCTGTGGTGAAACACCATGACTAAAGCAGCTCAGGGAGGAAAGGCTTTATTTAAACTTCCGTGTTCCTACAGTTCACCACTAAAGGAAGTCGGGACAGGAAGGAACCCAAGCAGAGCAGAGACCTGGAAGCGGGAGCTGACACACAAGCCATGGAGGCGTTTTTTCAACTGAGGTTTCCTCCTTTCAGAAGAGTTTAGCTTATGTCAAGTTAACATAAAACTGTGCAGCACACCGAGGCAGGAGGATCATCAGAGCTTGGAAGTCAAGAGACTCAACTGGACAATGTGGCAAACCTGTCTCAAAAATAGAACACATAAGGGCTGGGGATTTAGCTCAGTGGCATAGCGCTTACCTAGGAAGCGCAAGGCCCTGGGTTCGGTCCCCAGCTCCGAAAAAAAGAACCAAAAAAAAAAAAAAAATAATAATAATAATAAAATGAAATAAAATAAAATAAAAGTCTGAAAGAGGGGGCTGGAGAGATGGCTCAGGAGTTAAGAGCACTGGCTGCTCTTCCAGAGGGCCTGAGATCAATTCCCAGCACCCACATGGTGGCTCACAACCATCTGGAATAGGATCTGATGCCCTCTTCTGGTGTGTCTGAAGACAGCCACAGTGTACTCACATACATAAAATAAATAAATCTTTTAAAAAAAAAATACAAAAGAAAAAAAAATCACTCCCAGTCATGGGCTGATTTGACTGCTACATCATTAGTCCTAATTACCTTTCATCTTAGTTTTTGTTTGTCTCTTTGTTTGTTTTTGAGACGGAGTCTCTCTACATAGCTGTCTGGAATCCACTCTATAGACCAGGCCGCTTCAAACACACAGACATCCACCTGATTCTGCCTCTAGAGTGCTAGAATTAAAAGCATGTGTTTTATGCTAAGGATTGGTTTTATTTTTTATTTATGTGTATATGTGTGTGAATGCACTCTCAGAGGCCAGAAGAATGTCAAATCCCTGGATCTGTAGTCCTGGCACTGGTGAGCCAGCAGACTTGGGTACCAGGAACCCAAGTCAAGTATAGCAAGCTCTCTTAACTGCTCCGCCATTTCCCAGCACCTGTCCCACTTTTCAAAGCAATTTGTTTGGTGCCTTTCCCAGAATTCCTGTTTCCCCATGTCTGCATTGACTCCAAGATATTGCCTTGCCAACCTGCCCTCAGGACACGTTGGTGATAGTGATCCTGGAAGACCTTGAGCGCCATTCTCCTGCTGCAGTGTGTCTTCTTTGTTACTTCTGTTTGATTCCAGAAGGCAAAGGAAACTGATTTGGATAGAAACCAGAAGGAGAGTCAGACAGAGTTGGGACCCCAGCACCCATCTAACAAGCCAGGTAGCCCACTCATGCCTATAAGTCAAACTCTGAGGTAGGCCCGCACAAGAAGATCACAGGGCTATCTGGATTCTAGACTCACTGAGAAAAATGAT
The DNA here is from genome assembly GCF_021556685.1 of Rattus norvegicus. Classification (NCBI taxonomy): domain Eukaryota; kingdom Metazoa; phylum Chordata; class Mammalia; order Rodentia; family Muridae; genus Rattus; species Rattus norvegicus. Next base: position 128,943,426 of record NC_141538.1, read on the forward strand.
AGACCACTGTGGTAGCTCATCTGAGAAGCAAGGCTCATCTGAGAAGAAGGAACTCAACTGATAAAAATGCCTTTGCAAACTGACCTATAGGCAAGTCGGTAGAGCATTTCCTTGATTAATGATTGACATGGGCAAGCCCATCCCACTGTGGGCAGTGCCACCCCTGATGGTCCCAGGTTGTATAAGAAAGCAGCAGGCTGAGCTTTGCTTTGTCCCCATGGGGAACAAGCCAGTAAGCAGCATTCCTCCGTAGTCTCTACTTCAGTTCCTGCCTCAAGGTTCCTGCTGTCCATCAGTGATGAACAGTGACGGTGACATGGAAGCCAAATAAAACCCTTTCTTCTACAAGTTGCTTTTTGGTCATGGTGTTTTATCACAGAAAAAGAGAACAAACAAATATACCCAGGTTCAGGGAAAGACCCTGCCTCAAAGGAAGGGCTCTGTCATTGAACCTGAAGTTTTCCACCTAGGCCTGTCTCCGCCCCTTTCTCCAGCTGGGAGGCTACAGAACTGCTTTATTATTGCCCCTGACGTTTTGTGAGGATGCCCGAAACCCAAACTCATGTTTGCCTAACAGTCACTTCCCTCCCCATTTTTTTTTTTAAAGATTTATTTATTTATTATATATAAGTACACTGTAGCTGTCTTCAGATACACCAGAAGAGGGCATCAGATCTCTCTACAGATGGTTGTGAGCCACCATGTGGTTGCTGGGAATTGAACTCATGACCTCTGGAAGAGCAGTCGGGTGCTCTTAACTGCTGAGCCATCTCTCCAGCCCTTCCCTCCCCATTTTAAACACCGCCTGGGCTCATCCTGCATACTTTCTTCCCCCTTAGGGTTTACCACCAAGCATTCACTCAAAATCCACCAACTTAACATCTTAGCAGTTTATATGTCACTGGGATTTTACAGGTTTTCTTCTGTAGGGGTGTATGTATGGGTGCGAGACTGCCGTGGCACTTCTGTGAAGGTCAGAGATCAACTTCCAGGGACTAGGGGTTCTCTCTTTCCACCACGTAGATCCAAGGGGTCAAACTCTGGTTGTCAGGCTTGGAAGCAAGCATCTTTACCTGATAACCCATATGGTGGACACCATCTTATTTTTGAGAGGAGGTCTCTCATTAGCCTGGGGCTCACCAATTATGCTCTATTGGCTCCCCAGTAAACCCCAAGGTCCTCCTGCCTCTGCCTTTCCGGCTGCCATTACAAACATACACCACTAAGCCTTTTCACAGGGAATCTGGGAGCAAACGCGAGTCTTCAAGATTTTGAAGCAGACACTTAGCCAACAGAAGTACCCACCATCCCTGGAAGCTTTGCAAAGATCTTCCCAAACCAGGAATGATGTGAGTAATTTTTTTCTTTCTTTTTTCTTTTCTTTCTTTCTTTTTTTTTTTTTTTTTTTGAGACATGGTTTCTCTGTGTAGCCCTCTGGCTATTTTGAGCTCACACTGAAACACTGAAGTCTAGGCTGTCCCCAAACTCAAAGATCTGCCACTTCTACCTCCTGAGCGCTGAGCTTAAAGATGTGCTATCACTGCCAGGCTCCAAGAGTGATTTCCCAGGTCTCTGTCCCTCCTTTTCTATATTTCTTCTTCAAGGAACCTAAGTTTAGGCTGTGATATTTTCCCCTAAAAACCAGTAGTTTGCAACACCGACTTCACATTAGAACAATTTATGGAGCTTCCAAAACCATAAATCCTTAGTTAATCACCCAAATATTCCAATTTAATTAGACTAGGCTAGGCTTTGGCTCTAGAATTTTTAATTCTTAGACCAGGATGTGACTGTCCAAGACTGTGATCTCAACATTTGGAAGGCTGAGGCAGAAGGAGTGCTATGAGTTTAAGCTTAGCTTAGGCTAGACAGTAAGTTCTAAGCCAGTCTGAGTCACAGAGTAAGAACCTTTCACTTTCTGGGAGAGAAAAGGGAGCAGCACAGGAGAGATGGAGCTGGAGAGAGACAACTCAGTCGTTTAAAGTGCTGGCTGCTCTTCCAGAGGACCCAGTTCAATTCCCAGCACCCACGTGACAGCTCATAACCGTCTTTAACTCCAATCCTAGGGGATCTGGTGTCCTCCGCTGGCATCCAAGGACACTAGCCACATGCACTGGGCATAGACACACATGTAAGCAATACACCCATAACACAGAAAAATAATTAAAAACATAAATATTTAAAATTTAAAAGTATAGACTGAGTAGGAATTCTATTCTGACTCCTTAACCAATAACTCCTTTATTCTTCATTCTTCCTGCTGATCACCTGCCCAATGAATACTTTTCCTTAGTGTCCTGCTGTGTATAGGAACACCTGGACGCACAAATGAATAAGAACTAGCCCTTATCCTCCAGTGTCATGGTAGGAAAAGGCCCATAATAGAAAAAGAACACGATCCGTCAATCAAAGAAGAATGGTTGGGCGGGGACAGCGGCCTGCACCTGTAGTTCCAGCCACTAAGGCGGCTGAATGTCTTTGTTAAAGTTACTATGCTGTGGTGAAACACCATGACTAAAGCAGCTCAGGGAGGAAAGGCTTTATTTAAACTTCCGTGTTCCTACAGTTCACCACTAAAGGAAGTCGGGACAGGAAGGAACCCAAGCAGAGCAGAGACCTGGAAGCGGGAGCTGACACACAAGCCATGGAGGCGTTTTTTCAACTGAGGTTTCCTCCTTTCAGAAGAGTTTAGCTTATGTCAAGTTAACATAAAACTGTGCAGCACACCGAGGCAGGAGGATCATCAGAGCTTGGAAGTCAAGAGACTCAACTGGACAATGTGGCAAACCTGTCTCAAAAATAGAACACATAAGGGCTGGGGATTTAGCTCAGTGGCATAGCGCTTACCTAGGAAGCGCAAGGCCCTGGGTTCGGTCCCCAGCTCCGAAAAAAAGAACCAAAAAAAAAAAAAAAAAAAAAAATAGAACACATGGCACAGCCGGGACTTGCGATGTATGTCACCCGAAGAGTTCATGATTGTGTCTCACGGGGCGCTGGGTTTTACTCCCAGCATCAACAAAACAAGAAATACACAAAAATCCACCTGGATGTGGTAGGGTATGCCTTTAATTCCAACACCCTGGAGGCAGAGGTAGCTGAATCTCTGTGAGTTTAAGGCCACCCTGATCTATGTAGCAAGTTCCAGGCCAGCCAGGGCTACATAGACAAAACTCTGAAACCTATTGGAAGGCAGAGATACCCAGCCCAGGTAAGCAGTCGGGTCAGAGAAGGCTTCTACAACACTTTTTCAGGTGAACTGTTTTCCCCAAGGGAGAATTATCTAAATGTTGGGAAAGTGGAGGAAGTAGAGAGACTGACTTATGTGAAGCTGAAGCATGAATCCAGACAATGGGTTTAAGCCATCGTTACTGTCTTATTACTGTCTGTGCAAACAGTGTGGCCAGAAGTAGGAGAGAGCGCTGGAAAGGCAGGCTGGAGCAGATCACTCCAAAGATAGCAAGCTCGTGTTTCATCTTCAGTGCTGTGTGACACTTGGTTAGAACACCCTGCTGGCACAGGTGCCTTTCTGACGGTCAGCACTCGGTGACATTTAGAAGTCCACATTAACTTATTATTAACTTAATTCCCGGGGTTGGGGATTTAGCTCAGTGGTAGAGAGCTTGCCTAGCAAGCGCAAGGCCCTGGGTTCGGTCCCCAGCTCTGAAAAAAAGAAAAAAAAAACAAAAACAAAAACTTAATTCCCTCATGCTTGAGTACACACGTGTAGCCATTGCTATGTTTTGGTGGGGGACTTCAGGAATCCTGGAGGCTTAGTTGTTGCTGATTTGAATTGATTTTATTTAAGGATTTATTTTCTTTAGTTTTAAGTGTGTGTGTGTGAGTGTGTGTGTGTGAGTGTGTGGTGTAATGTGTGTAAATGATTACAGATACCCAAAGAGTCTAGCAGAAGATGTGGGGTCCCATGGAGTTGGTGTTACAGGTAAATAGTCCAACAGGGATGTTGAGAAGCTAATTTAGATCCCCTGCTCAAACAGCACCCAATCCTAACCACTGAGCCATCTCTCTAGGGCCCGTGGCTGTTTCTTCATAGAGACAGGCTCTCACTGTGTAGCCTGTACTGCACTGACTCATGGAAATCCTGCTTCAGCTTCCTGAGTCTTGGAATCTATAAATCACCATTCCTAATTAAAAATATGGAATGGATTTGAGTGTTGTCCATGCACAGGGGCCATGCTAACATCTGTGTTGCTCCAATCATAGTGTATGTGCTGTAAGCTTTTTTTAGAAGGCGCTATATCTAAGCTGACTTGAGATAATTTACCACAAAACCAGCTTCTTTCTATGCCCTTAGATTTGCAACCGGGTCACTTGAACTTCCCCAAGTCTGCACTCGGCATGCATGGCTATAACCACCAACCGGACCCTTCAGTATGAATATCAGGTCCCAACTCTCAGGGGTTTTGTATTTCTAAAAATACAAAAATATGCATTACACTCAGAAAACATTTTGGAAATCACTGGCCACAGAGAATTAATGGGATACCTATCAAGTTCCTAGTGACAGGTGGGACCAAGTGGTCAAATAAACCAGACTGGGTTCCTAACCTTTAGGAGTTCGTAGTCTGGTAAAATAGGCACCCAAATGAAAGATAGGAAATAAGGCCAGCTATGTAAGAGAAAGAAACCTCAGCTGCCTGCCCATGGCCCAAGGCCGACCAGTCCAATCTCAAGGAGAACTAGGCTGGGAGTGAGACCAAGGTTGCGTGTCGGGACCTGATCTGAGGCTGGGGGCTTGTAGGAAGAAAGCCTGAGTGCAGGGGAGACTGACTGGCTCATTTTCAGCTTCGACGTCAAGTGGCTCATAACACCTGTAACTCTAGCCCCCGGGGATCTGCCACCTGCCCTCTGCAGTTGAATGTGCATACCCACAGACACACACACCTACACACAATTAAACACAAAGAAAATTCTTAGGATTAAAGTTAGTGTCTCTCCTCCTAGCCTTGGGGTAGGATAGAAAGTAAGAGCCTCATTGCATAGTGACATAGATCTATAATCCCAGCATGCAGGAAGCAGACGCAGCAGCTCTCCGAGAGTTCAAGGACAGCCTGGTCAACAGCAAGTTCCAGGCCACAGTTACACAGTGAGACCTTACTCTGTCTCAAACAGACGGACAAGCAAACAGCACACAACACAAAGAAACCAAGAACTGGGATTAACTATCTGGTGCCACTTCCTGTGTTTCAACATCTCCCCTCTGCCTCTCCCAACAAAACAAGCGCAGGATGTAAAGTAGCATCTGCCTGCCTAGAGTGGGCCATCTGTCTGCCATCTTTCCCTATCAACCTCCTGAGTCCTGGAATCATAGGTGTACCTCCATGCCTGGGTTTGCTCAAATCTCTAATGTTAAGGTGTCCATTCATTGATTTAACACAGACCTGACAACATAGCAACCACGTTCCAGACCTATCGCAACATGCGATGTGTTGAGGAAGTTACCTTTCAATACTGGTAGGTGTGGAATCTACAGATGACGGGCAGAAGGCATATCTGCAGTTTGTGACTTATGTTTGAGCTGTGGGTTTAAAGACACCATAGTAAAGGCAGAGAAACTTCAATGTTGGTCTTTCTTTCTCTTTTTCCTTCTTTCTTTTTTCTTTTTTTTCTTTTTAGTTTGTTGTTTTGTTTTACAAGATAGGGTTTTCCTGTGTAGCCCTGGCTGTCCTGGAATTTTGCTCTGTAGACCAGGCTGGCCTTGAACTCACAGAAATCCACCTACTTCTGTCTCTTGAGTGCTGGGATCAAAGGTGTGGCCACCATTCATGGCTTGATCTCTGACTTTTTTTATAGTATCTTTTTTTTTTTTTTTAAGATTTATTTATTTATTATATATAAGTACACTGTAGCTGTTCAGACACACCAGAAGAGGGCATCAGATCTCATTACAGATGGTTGTGAGCCACCATGTGGTTGCTGGGATTTGAACTCAGGACCTTTGGAAGAGCAGTCAGTGCTCTTAACCGCTGAGCCATCTCTCCAGCCCCCTTGATCTCTGACTTCTGATGATGCATTCTTCAATATTTGCCCAGCCCGGCTTTGCCCTAAGCCCTGCTTTAAGTTCTGATGACATAGGCAGTTCCCCAGGAACTAGCAGCTTCATGTAACACAAGGAAGTGGCTTCTGTTTTCAGGCTCATTCCCTGCTGATAGCAATTGGCATTTGCTGAGTGTGTGATACGTATCCACGTAACACCAAGCATCACATGCCATTTTCATTAATTATATGATATCGTCCTCAAACATTGCTAATATTTACACTACACAGGGGCCGGGGGTTTTGTTTGTTTGCTTGTTTGTTTTTTATCTCTTTGTTCATTGATGTATCTCTACAACCTGGAAGAGTGCTTGCTACAGTGAAAGGCTTGTTTGTTTGTTTGTTTGTTTGTTTGTTTGTTTGTTTGAGACGAGGTCTCACTCACGAGGTCTCCTGGTTGGCCTTGAACTCCCTAGGTAGAGCAGGCTGGTGTTCAAAGGGGTCAGACAGTTCAAACTCCAAGAGTCCTTCAGTTCTGCCTTTTTCTACCTGAGGAAGACTCTCAAGCAAACACATCTCCTCCTACATGATCCTTAGCTTACACATCTGCGCGATCTCCCTAACAAAGTTGTTTACTCATTATTTTTTTAGTTAGGATAGAAAGACAAGGAAAATGACCTATAGAGGTGTTTTGTCTGCATGAACATGACCATGTTCATGCAATGCCCCAAAACGCCAGAAGAGGGCGTGTGAGCTCCAGGAACTGGCGCTAACATACTGTAGGGAGCTGCCATGTGAGTGTTGGTATAAGAACTGGTCCTGTGGAAGGGCAATCAGTGATCTTAACTCACTCGTGAACCTTCTCTCCAGCCCATTGTTTTGGTTTTCTGAGGTAAGGTCTGATGTGGCAAGGCTAGTATATGAAGTCAAGGAGGACCTTGATCTGCCCTCTAACTCCTGAGTGCTAGAATTACAGCCCTGGACAAACACCCAGCAAAAGAATTGTGAGTTCGGGGGCTGGGGATTTAGCTCAGTGGTAGAGCACTTACCTAGGAAGCGCAAGGCCCTGGGTTCGGTCCCCAGCTCTGAAAAAAAGAACCCCAAAAAAAAAAAAAGAATTGTGAGTTCTAGGCCAGACTGGGCTGCAGAGCAAGACTCTGTCTCACTTTCCTACCTACACCAAAAAACAAAAACAACACACACACAAACCTTTTAATTATTTATTATGAGCAAATGATTTACTTATAGACCTGGAGTCACTTAGAAATTCTTTGATGAGAGAGAGTTGGGAGTGGAAAAGTTTTAAGAAACCCTAATCTAGAGGCTGGAGAGATGGCTCGGTGATGAAAGGCACATAGTCTTTTCCTCGATAAGGATCCAAGTTCAATTTCCACCACACATCAGGCAAGCTTACAACTGTCTGTAACTCTAGCTCCAGGTGATCTGATAACCTCTGTCCTCACAGGCAGACATACACTAATTTATAAGTAGAAAACATTCTTTAAAAAGAAGAAAAGAAAAGAAACCCTAATCTAGAGGAGTCCAAAGACAGAGTTGGAAACATTCCCAGCCAACTTGTTACCCTCAGAGGAAAAAAGGAGTTCAGGGCTGTCACTGACTTTGATTGTGCCTTGGTGCCAAGCCTCCTCCTCTATGAACTCCATATCTCCCCTTGTAAAGCAGGACCCATCCAGCTTCAAGCTCAGGGGTTTACAGATCCACAGCTTTACTCAGCCTCTGGGCCATCAGTCATGTGATGGTGGTGTGACTTGAAGTCAATCACCCTTGATCTGCAGTCTGAGCTCAGGTGGCAGCTGTCATAGCCTGGGGTGGGAGGAAGGAGGTAGTGGGGGAGGGCGGCAGGCTCCCTGGCTTGAGCAATAGGCTGGCCACAGCAGGAAAAGCAGGTCACCCCCACTGCTGTGCTGCCCATTTCAGAAGGTTCTCAGGAGATCTGCAAAGACATAGAGCTGAGAAAGTCTTAGGACACTGAGGTAGAACCCTGTCCAGACTCTTTGTCACTATGAGTGCAAAGGAGCTGAGGGAAGTCAGTTAATATACAAACACCAATCCCAAGCCTCCACAATGACCTCATAGCAAAACATAATTGGTCCTGCAGCTCTGCCACAGGCAGGATGCTGGTTGTGTGGTGAGAGACCTTTACATGTCTGAACCTCTTTTCTTACGTGTTTGCAGAACCATTAGACTGGGCATGGTGGCCAGAGGATCAGGAGTTCAAGGACAATCTTGGCTCCATACTAAAAACAAGTTTAAGCAGATGTGATGGCAGAATTACCCAGACTGAACGGGGCTGGGGAAGTGGCTGAGGCAGGAGGATCCCTATGAGTTTCACACCAGCCAGCATTAGACCCTGTCTCAAAAACAAACACAGAAACAGTCTGAAACCATCTAGACTATAATGCATAAGACTCTATCTCAAAAGATGAGAGTTGGGGCTGGGGATTTAGCTCAGCGGTAGAGCGCTTGCCTAGCATGCGCAAGGCCCTGGGTTCGGTCCCCAGCTCCGGAAAAAAAAAAAGATGAGAGTTGGGGTAAGGTGGGGGCTGCTGAAGAGATAGCTCAGTTCCCATACCCACATACATGACAGTTCACTACTGCCTATAACTACAACTCCAGGAGATCCGTTGTCTGGCCTCTGCAGGAACCAGGCATGTACCTGGTGCAAATACATACATATAGGCCAAACATTTGTACACATAAAATTAATTTTTTAAATATATATTGAAACAACAAAACAATAAAATTTCAGCTGACACTAGAGAATACTACCCTAAGTTCTCTGGCCTTGCACACAGGTGCACACACAAGAGCACACACACACACACACACACATACACACACACACACTACACACTCACACACACAAGCAAATAAATAAATGCAATAAAAACAAGAATCACTGACCCACCTTCAAGTCCTCAACTGCCTCCTCCCAGAGCTCTCTCACTTCCCTACACGCCCCCGCAACACACATACAGCTGCCTGCCATTGGCCACGCCACCCAAGGAAAGGAATCATGCTGAATGTCCACTATTCAGAACCTTCATTCTTCGAACCCCTTTGATGATGCAAGGAAGGATGATGACTTGCTTTACGCCAGCACTGAGGACTCTGAGCCACCCAACACAGACCCTTACTACTTTCCGAGGGTCTGCCGATAGCTACCATAAGAAGAAACTACTGATGCATTTAGGAATGAATTCGTCTGCAATGGTATTGCAACCGAGCCTCCAGAATATGAAGTAATTCAGCTACAGGATGACCAGAGTAAGAACACACGACAATTCCTAAGAGAGGGTGCACAGGCTAAGAACAATCAGCTGAACGTTCGTTCTCGAGTTTCCAAATGCTTATGGCTCTCGAAGTTTTGGCGATAATTCCCTTGCAACGAGTAGAATATCCCTCCTGTCCCTTGTCAGGAGGTTTTTTTTTTTTAAGATTTATTCATTCATTTATTATATATAAGTACACTGTAGCTGTCTTCAGACACACCTGAAGAGGGCATCGGATCTCTTTACAGATGGTTGTGAGCCACCATGTGGTTGCTGGGAATTGAACTCAGGACCTCTGGAAGAGTAGTCGGGTGCTCTTAACTGCTGAGCCATCTCCCCAGCCCCCTTGTCAGGAGTTTTAAAACCTCAAAGCTTATACAATGTTCTTGGACTAGTGTAACTCCTTTGTGTAACAACCTGAGAGAACCAATGAGCAGACACCAAGCAGAGTGCCTGTCTAACATGCATGAAGGACTGGGTTAGATCCACCCTGGCACAGTGATGTACTCCAGAGGTAGAGGCTGGAGGAGAATCAGAGGCTCATATATGAGTTTGAGGCCAGTCTGAGATAAATGCAACTGTCACAAAAACCAGTCAATTAATGAAACGAACAAAAGGCAACATACTCTAACTGTGCTGTCTAATTTTAGGTTGACTTGACAGAGACTAGAATCATCTGAGAGGGGAGAACTCAACTGAGAAAATGCCTCCATAAGATTGGGCTGTAAGTAGCCTGTAGGGCATTTTCTTAATTGGTGATTGATATGGGAGGGCCCCAGGCCATTGTACATGGGGTCATTCCTGGGCTGATGGTTCTGGATTCTATAAGAATCAAGTTAAATGAACCGTGGGGAGCAAGCCAGTAAGCAGTACCCCTCCATGGCCTCAATTTGTTTTTTGCTATGGTGTTTCATCACAGCAATAGAAGCCCTAACTAGGACACCAACAGAAAGCAGATATCAATGCTTCTCCTGAAATAGCTCGTAAGGCTAAATATAGAGACCTGGGAAGTTGGTTCAGCCGTTAAGAGCTCTGGCTGCTCCTCCAGAGGACCCTAATTGAGTCTCAGCACCTACATAGTGGCCCGCCACAATCTGCAACTCCAGTTCCAAGTAATCAGAGTCTCAGTCTCTCTCTCTCTCTCTCTCTCTCTCTCTCTCTCTCTCTCTCTCTCTCTCGCTCTCTCTCTCTCTCTCTCTCTCTTCTGAGTACCAGGCACACGGGTGGTACATAGACATAACTGCACATACAGAACAGCCACATACATTAAAGAGAATAGAAAGAAAAGAACTGAGCTGGGCCCTAGCAGGGCACTTCTTTGATCCCAGCACTTGGGAGACAGAGTCAGTAGATCTCCTAGTTGTAGGCCAGCCTGACCTACAGAATGAATTCCAGGACAGCCAGGGCTACACAGAGAAACCCCATCTTTAAAAACAAACAGAACCAGAGGAAAAGAAGGAAGGAAGGAAGGAAGGAGGAAAAGAGGGAAGGAAGGAAGAGGGCATTTTAAAAACGATTTATCTATTCTTTTAATTTCTTGTATGCTTGTACATGTGTGTGGATATACACAGACAAGAACCAGTGCCCAGGGGTTGGGGATTTAGCTCAGTGGTAGAGTGCTTGCCTAGCGAGCACAAGGCCCTGGGTTTGGTCCCCAGCTCCGAAAAAAAAAAAGAAAAGAAAAAAAAAAAAAAAAAAAGAACCAGTGCCCAATGAGGTCAGAAGAGGGCACTGAGTCCCATGGAGCTAGAGTTCCCAGTGTGTGTGAGCTTCCCAGTGTAGGTGTTGGGATGTGAACGTGGCTCTTCATGATGGAGCCTTTCATGAGCCACAAATGTCCATAACCACTGAGTCATCTCTCCAGCCCCGATGGCATGGTTTTAGCATGTGCTCTTACTATTTTGTCTGCTAATAAAGGTGATCTGAAGGGGCTGGAGAGATGGCTCAGTGGTTAAGAGCACTGACTGCTCTTCCAGAGGTCCTGAGTTCAATTCCCAGCAACCGCATGGTGGCTCACAACCATCTGTAATGGGATCCGATGACCTCTTCTGGTCTGTCTGAAGGCGGCTACAGTGTACTCACATGAAATAAATAAATAAATCTTAAAAAAAAAAAAAAAAAAAAAGAGCTTACATTTGTGGCCAGGTGTAATTTGACCCCAGCCCTGGAGAGGTAGAGGCAGGCAGATTCTCTGTGCATTCTGTGCCGGCTTGGTCTATAGTCAGTGAGTTCTAGGCCAGTCAGGCCCACACAGTGACACCCTGTCTCAAAAACAAAACAACAAAGAAAGCACACTGAGAGTTTGTCCCCGAGGCACCTTTGTTCACCACCCCTCTACTGCCCTCTACTGCTCAGTACTTCCACTGCAGTTTAACTCCATAAATAAAGACTAAGAGAAAAGCAGTTCTTGTGGCCAGTCCTTGACTTTAATTATCTGTAGCATCTCCACTGAATCCTGTTCTATTTTTATTCTATTTTCTCATAGAGTTGGGCATCCAGCCCGGGGCCTTGCACATGCCAAACGCCCTACCACTGAGCTAAACTACAGCTCCTTCCTCTTTCTGGACCCTCTTACCATCGAAGGGACATAGAAATCAATCTGGTGGAACAAAGAGTTTTATGCCGTTCCCTGAATGACAAGAAACATTTCTTCAACAGTCGCTATATTGAACCAGGCACCATGCTAAGCATAAAACACACACAGATTTTTTTTTAGTTACGTTGACGGGAGGCAATAGATTTGTACTTAGAGGATAGAAATGAGGTCCAGGCTCACAAATGAATAAATATGGTATTGGAATTCCTACCTTTCCCCCTAGTTTTGTCTGTTTGTTGTTATTGCTGTTGGTTTGAGACTAGGTCTCACTCCTTAACTCAGGTTTATCTCAATTTAGTACATAATCAAGGGTGACCTTGAAGACAACTCATGGGTGTCAGTTCTCTCCTTCACTGTGAGAGTCCTGTAGTTTGAACTCAGTGCCCCTGGCGGCAAGCACCTTTATCCTCCTATTCCTCCTCTTTTTCTTCTCTCCACCCTCCTACCTCCAGCACTGAGGATTGAACCCAGGACCTTGAGCACAATGGGAAAGGGCTCCCTCCTCAGAGTGAGGTCATGATTCTCAACTAAGATCTGTCTCCCCAACAAAGCTAGTCCTTTCGTAATACTGTAGCTTTCATTTTTTTCAATGATTACTTTTTTTGTCTTTCTTTCTTTTTTTTTCTTTTTTCTTTTTTCTTTCTCCGGAGCTGGGGACCGAACCCAGCGCTTGCCTAGCAAGTGCTCTACCACTGAGCTAAATCCCCAACCCCCTCAATGATTACTTTTAACAATGGTTCTTAAACGCTTTAACCTCCCTTCTAGCCCAACACCCTCCAGAGGTGGTGGGAAAGGAAGAATATGGGGGAAGTGGATCTGTTTAGAAATTGTTCTTTGGAGCAACTCTCATCTGTGTTGTCTGGAAATCGGCAGTTCAGTTCACAGGTCAGCAGTGGGAGCTCAATCCACTCACAAACACTTCATGGATACACCAGCAGTCCAGTTTGGTAGAGTCTAGATAGCAAACACAAATCAGAGGTGACATAACTTAGCTGAGACAGCCAGGCCTCAGCCAAATCGGCACGAGTCAGCAGGAGGGTCAGGGAGAAGAACACCACCAGGAGAAGTTCTTGGCTGTGCATCTCTCAACAAAGATCAGCAAAGATTCGAGACCAAGAAGTGTGGCCGAGCTTGATCTACAAGCAAGCCCTCTCACTATCCATGGAGTGCTGTTTATACTCCCTCCAACCATCATGTCCTCCATCGGTCTTGCCTCACCACGTCTTGCCTCAGCATATGAGCCTCTCTTAGCTGACATCACTCTGCCAGTCAGCCCGAGTCCAAGGAAGCAGCAGAAGTCACGGCACACAACCAGAAGTTTTTTGATAAGTTTCTCTCTATGGAGTCCTGACAAATGGAGCTCAACTATACAATGTAAGGAGGACCAGTACAAGTATGTTGTTATTGAAGGCTCCTCCATGACGTGTCCTTTCAAATGCTTGCTTTAGCAGAGCATTCTTTCACCTGTGTCTTCTTCAGGAAAATACTCCTCCACTTGTTTGCCCCAGCAAAACGCCATCCCACACAACTGATTTTCCAAAGAACCCTTAAGTTTCCACTTCGTAATATATTAGGTAAGGGTCAGTGATTTGCCAAAGAATAAAACCTCAGACTCAAATAGTATGCAAACTCAAAGAGTGTTTAATTCTGCAGAAGTCCAGCATGCTGGGGTCTACTATCTATAAAGATGGAGACCACGAAGTGAGCTCACAGGCCCAATTTATAACACATTAGGGGAATTCCAGAGAGGGATAGGTGACCTCTATCTTAATCTGTTCGCTCTATCTCTAGAGGCATCCTGAACCATTGCTGGGGCTGGGTGGGGTTGGGGGTGGGGGCTGGAAACTGCTGCTGGGGAAGTCTGGAAACTGTTGTTGAAGTTTGGAAACTGCTGCTGACTCATTGTCCTTGCCTCAGGCCTGGTGGTCAGGCCTCTTCTGAGGCCTGGACTTCTCAGTTCTTGGAAACAGAGATTTAGGCCTAGACTCCTAAACTGCCAATTTGAAGCCTGTCATGGAGTCAGCCTGTCTCAATTATACGGAACGAAATCAAGTAAGCATCTACTTGATTAGGTTAGGAGTAGGTTAAGGAGGGAGGCTCAAAACTAAAGGTTAGGTTTTTCCAGCCTGGAACATGTATTCTAAGGGCTCCCTCTAGTGACTAGGGATATAAACAAAATAAAGAACATGGGTAGCTGGATGTGGTATCCTGTATCTGTAATAATACTCAGTAGGCTGAGTGGGGTTGGGGAGGATTGTCTTAAAGTGAGATCTATGGAAAGGAAAAACAAGAGAAACCAGACATAAAAGTAGCCACCTTGAAATGTCAGTTTTACTCAGAGGCTTTGGAGTAAAGCAGATCTTGTGCTATCCTGTGAAAGATGTGTCTTGAAACTGCTTTTAAAAATCATGAGCCCACTCCCAAGTGGCCTCTCCCTTTCCCCTGCCCCAATAAACCTCTTCGGTTTAATAAATTGGTTAGATCTGTTGGATCGTGTGACTTTGTAGCATTCCTTGGTTTCAGTCCACCATGCTGCTGTCCTAACACTAGCTATCACCACCATGTTGTGGTAGTGTTCTCAGCTGATGAGAATAGTAGAATATCCAGAAGCTAACCAATCTTAAGATATATTTACCTAAACATTTTTTAAAAAGATGACTGCAACCTATACACATATTTATATAATAAACCTGAATTCATAACACCCTGAACCCAAAAATAAAATTTCCCTAAAGTCTTTAAACTAATTTTCCCCTAACATTAAGCAATACGAATTTTATTTAGTAATGTTAGAATGTCTATACTGAAAATAATATCTGATTTTTTTGGAAACTATCACAGAGGCCTACTTCTATGCCTATACTTATGTAACAAAACAGTTTTAAATGAATATAGAATAGCTAATCTTTACTATATACTAGATTTTATGCCAAAAATTTCACTTACATCATCCTATCTAACATAACAGTTCTATGAGCGAGGTGGTGTGTATATATGTTAACACGCATGTGTATTTGGGCAACCTCTGCTCTCACTCTTTGCCTCTTGTTTGAGGCAGATCTCTTATTCACTACCATGTCTACTAAGCTAGATGACTGGCCATATATGGGACACACAAGGTACTCAAAATGCTTGCTGCCCAAATAAATGCTTTCCCAAATGAATTTCAAGATCTGCTTTACGATGCTGCAGAGCATGCTGCAAGCTTTGGGAAGGCAGGGATCGGAACTCCCGCCTGAGTCGGCTTTAAACCGGGACTAAAAAACGGATGGCTGGTCCTGACTACAGGGAGAAAACGTTTAAGGAGGGGTGTCCAAAAATGTGAAGAAAAATTGACAGAGGACGTTGCCACCGCAAAGGTTGATGGGAAGCTGTTGTCGTCTCCTCCCCTCCGCCCCCATACTGCAGAGCGCTGACGTCACGCACGCCGCCGGAATGCCCCGCCCCTGGGCTGGCTCACGTGATTGGGGGCGGAGCTAAACGCGATTTGTAGGAGTCGGAGTCATGGCGGGCTTGGTTGACTTCCAGGATGAGGAGCAGGTGAAGTCCTTCCTGGAGAACATGGAGGTGGAGTGCCACTACCAGTGCTACCGCGAAAAGGACCCGGAGGGTGAGCGCTGAACGCGCAGCCTGGGACATAGGGGAGGGACGCGAGCGTGGGCATGCGGACATGGTCACGTGGCGAGCCGAGGACGCCTAAGGACAGGGTCAGGGAACACTACCGGCATGTGGGCGGGGCCTGCTTCAGAGGGCGGAGCACGCAAGCTAGACGCTGTGTAGTCGGGTTTGGGGTGCTAGCACTTTAGGTGTGACGGAAAATGGAACCTCCGCGTACCTGTCTTTGAGGGAATCGGTAACATACAGGAAATAAGTGAAATATGACAGTAGTAAGCGCGAGCCAGACTTGGATCACGCGCCTGTAATTCTAGCGTTCTGGAGGCTGAGGAAGGAGGATCACTTAGAACTCGGGAGTTTAAGGACCAGTCTGGACTACATAGCAAAACCGGGTCCAAAAAGAAGAATTGGAGAGGAGACTGGAGTGATGGTCCAGCAGTCAGGAACCCATACTGCTTTTGCAAGACGACTGGAGCACCCTCATGGGGCAGTTTACAAGCATCTGTAACTCCAGTTCTAGGAGATCCAATGCCTCTGGCCTCTGCTGCCTCCACACCACATGCTCATATACACACATGTCCATAATTTAAAATAATAAAATTAAACCTTTTTTTTTTCTTGAGACTGTCATTATGTAGCTTTGCCTGGCCTGGAACTCCCCTCTGTCAACCAGGCTAGCCTGAAACTTAGATATCTGCTAGCCTCTGTCTCCAAAGTGCTGGAAGGTGTGGACCACCACCCAGCACAAAATTCAATTTTTTTAAAAAAGTAAGTGAAATAGGATAAAAGAACTAAATGAAAGACACTGCCCAATGGCATGGCTTTTGAATAAAGCTTTGAAGGAGGAAAGGAACCATTCATTGTAAGTCTTTGCCAGGCAGAGGAAATGAAAAGGTCAGAGGCAGAAATGGCCTCTTGTGTGCAATAAGGTAGTGGAGTGTATGGTTGATTGATGCCCTGAGACGCATCCAGTGTCTGTGAGTTGTTGTCCTATTGTTTTATTTAAGGGAAAAGAATGAAAATGGCCCTGGCCTACCTTTCCAGTAGCTTAAAGTCTAATTCCCAAGAAACAACTTGGTATTTTTTGAAATGAGTCCACTATAGCGTGACTCTGGATGAGGAACCCAGGATCTTTGGGAGCTAGTCCGTGCCACAGTGGAAGAGAGATTTCAGAGGAATGGACCCTCTGAGGACCGGGGTGGTTGGGCATAGTCCACAGAAGTGAGCTGTGCAGTCAGTGGGGGAGAGAGAGGTGGGAGAACAAAGTGCTCTTTTGGAATTCAGGATTGCTCAGAATCAAGTCAAATTAATTTTTGTTGTTTTGCTGTCCTGAGGCTCAGACCCAGGGCTTCTGAGTGTGGTAGGCAAGTTTTCTACTGAGCTCTAGCTCCCGTTGCAGAATTAAGTTTGTACAGGAAGCCTGCTGCAGTGTACCCTGCCTTCTGAGTAAGGCCTGATTCTGTAGGCTTGTTTGAGGAGTTGGTGGTAGTTGGTGTGTTAGTTATGTGGAGGAGATGCAGAGCAGGGAGTAGAGGAGAGCAGTGTGAGAACTGCCGAGGGCAGGACTGTAGGTCTGGTGGTTGAGTGCTCGCCTAGTGTACATGAGGCCCTGAGTACTAGTCCTGGCTCAGGCTGCATATGGCTGCACATGCTTGGTGTGTGATCCTAGCACTCGAGGGACATCCTTAGCTACATAGTGAGTTCTGCTCCAGCCTAGGTTATATAAGACCCTGTCTCAAACGCATAAAAATAACATGAATTATTTGTTCTCAATGTTAGAATGCTCTCTCACTAGTTAGCTTCCTCTGCAATCATCCAGGCAGGTGCAAATAAACGCATTTGTGCGATGTTTTTTAAAATGCAAAGTGAATCATCACTTCTCCTCTTTTTAAGAGATTTCTCAGTATTGTTTTTCATTGTGGGGACTGGGATTGAACCAAGAGCTTCCGGAACTATAGTCGGGGACTGTGCCACTGAGCTACACCTCCAGCCCCACGCTCCTACTCCTGAAACCCCTTCTGTCCTTTATAGTTTGGAGTAACATGCTCACCATGGAGAGGCACAGCACTGATTTCTTTGGGTGTTTTATAGGTTCTTGTCTTCATGCCTCCTTACCTCAGCCTCCTCCTACCATATTTGTGCTGTGTTTATTTCCTCTTCTCCGTTTATCTACACAGTCTTTCTCCTGGACTTTCTGGACCCTCTCCGTTTCGTTGTCTGATAGGGGTGGAGCCGCCCAGGGCCTTGTGTTTGCTTTGTTGGGCGCAGCACCTTCGGCCCCTCAGTCCTTAAGTAACTAATGCTTTCTTTATATTTCGGTCTCAGCTCAGCTATCACAGTCCTTGGTGAGACCTTCCTTGGTGCCCAAACTATGTTAACTGTAAGACCTTCAATAAACTATCTTATCAGCCTGTCTTATTTAATTTGATGTAGTGTTTGAAAACTAAGTTCTTTATTATTGTATTTCCTCCTTTCCTAGCCTGCCTGAGCTATGCTCTTTCATAAGGTCTGAAGGGTGACTTTGAACTCCTTATCTTGTCTCCACCTTGGGAGTGCACACTATAGATGTGCACTTGCATGCATGCCTGGCTTAAGCCTATAAATATTAGGAGGGCAAATGACAGTGTGCTTAGCAGTTGTATCTGTCATATACTTTGTTTTTTTTTTTAAATTTATTTATTATATATAAGTACACTGTAGCTGTCTTCATGCACACCAGAAGAGGGCATCAGATCTCATTACAGATGGTTGTGGGCCACCATGTGGTTGCTGGGATTTGAACTCAGGACTTCTGGAAGAGCCACCAGTGCTCTTAACCGCTGAGCCATTTCTCCAGCCCTGTCATATACTTTCATACATGAGCTAGTGTATATAAATATCTTCAAATATTTGATGACTGAAAATGCTCTTCAATGCTGCTGGGAATGCTAAGACACTGGCTAGAACTGGGGAATCCCAGATATGGGAAACTTACTCCCCACTGCTTTGGTATCTTCCACTTCTATTTTCTGGGCTTCAGGTTCCCCAGGCCAGGGAGTAAGGTAGTTGGTTACCTCTCGATTCTGGTTTTCTACTGCAAGAGACATTCACAAACTCTTACAGGTTTTAGTGATTTTATTACAGAACTTGCAGAGAGGTTTCAAAGCTAGTACAGTGTCAGTCATTGGAAGTCGGCTAGTGGTTAGGCCAGGCCAACAGGGATCAGATGGTCTGGTAGAGGTGGAGCCATTGCTGGGGTTGGTCTCCTGATCTGTACATTGCTGGCCAGTGGGAGACACGTCCCCTTTTAAGAAAGGCTGGACACTGCGTCTCTGCTAAATCTGATTGGCACAGTTGAGAGCTAGACTTGATCTGATTGTACCTGGGCCCCCTGAACAGCAGCTGCTGGCATGATTACTCTTCCCTCTTCTCTAGGTTGCTATCGACTGGTGGACTATCTGGAAGGAATCCAAAAGAATTTTGATGAAGCCGCAAAGGTGCTGAAGTTCAACTGTGAGAAATATGGGCATGGTGACAGCTGTTACAAGCTGGGGGGCTATTACGTGACTGGAAAAGGTGAGGAGATGCAGGTCTTCACAGGCCTGGGGGACTGTTGTGGACAGAGTACAGTCAGGGGTTCAGCAGGGAGGTAGTGGAAGAACATGGCTCTTTTTTTTTTTTTTTTTTTTTTTTTGGTTCTTTTTTTCGGAGCTGGGGACCGAACCCAGGGCCTTGCGCTTCCTAGGTAAGCGCTCTACCACTGAGCTAAATCCCCAGCCCCAAGAACATGGCTCTTTAAGTGAAGCAACCTTTGGGGTTACTGTTTGCACACTGTAGGACCTTGGTTAGTTAATAAAGCAGGGTTTTACTGTAGCTTCACTGACTGTGCTGGCTAGAGTTGTCTGAAAGGAAGGAACCCCAGTTGAAAAACTGCCTCCATTAGATCAGGCTGTAGGGCATTCTCTTCATTAATATAATGTGGGAAAGTCCAGCCCACGGTAGGTAGTGCCATCCTGGGCAGGTGGTCCTGGGTTCTATAGAAGCAGTCTGAGCAAACCATGGGGAGCAAGCCAGTAAGTAGCATCCTCCCTGACCTCTGCATCAGCTCCTGCCTCTGGGTTTCTATCCTGCTTGAGTTCCTGCCCTGACTTCCTTCAGTGATACACTATGGAGGTGTAGCCAAATGAACCCTTTCCTCCCCAAGTTGCTTTTAGTAATGGTGTTTCAGCACAGCAATAGAACCTGATTGGTTATTTCTCTGTCGATAAAATGATCCAATTCAAGCCAGATTAGATTATATTAAAGGCAGGTTCATTGGGAAGCTGCTCTTGGGCGAGTTCACTGGCCCCAAGGATTGAGGCCAGGGGAGTCGCCATGGGTAGTGGGGGAAGAAAGAGAGACAACAGGAGAGAAGGAGAAGAAAGGGGAGGGGGAGGCCAAATGTCTGGATTATTCCAGGAAAAGCCTCTGGAGCAAGGGCAGCCCAGCCACTGGGCTGGAAAGTTTAGGGGTAGGGACAGGATATGCCAGGTAGGGACTGAGGGATGCTGGGAGAACCTGGAAGTCAGGTCAGCTTTGATACATGAACTATGCACCTCAATCCCTTGACCCAGGGTCTAAAATCAAAAAGAAACCCTAAGACACTGATCTAGAATTCAATTGTAGTCCACACTAGCCTGGAGTGTTCAGGAACCTTCTGGCTCTGCTTGTTGAGTGGGAAATTACAGATGAGGCCTTACAACCATCCCAGCCTTAGCTAGCCATTCTTAACTCTGTGCACCAGTTTTATCACCTGTAGACTGGGAGAAGTAGGGCCTGGACTTAGTGCAGTTGGATTACAGATTGAGATCCTGTCTCAGAACTCAAAAGAAAAATGTAAGGAAATAGTTCTTGCTCCATAGGATTGTTGTGGGGATGATAGGTGGGTGGGTAGATCGATGGATGGGTGGGTGGGCAAATGGATGGATGGATGGATGGATGGATGGATGGATGGATGGATGGATGGGTGGGTGGGTGGATAGGTGGGTAGATCGATGGATGGGTGGGTAGATCGATGGATGGGTAGGTGGATGGATGGATGGATGGATGGGTGGATGGGTGGGTAGATCGATGGATGGGTGGATAGATGGGTAGATGGATGGGTGGATGGATGGATGGATGGATGGGTGGATGGATGGATGGGTGGGTGGGTGGATGGATGGGTGGATGGATGGATGGGTGGATGGATGGATGGGTGGGTGGATGGATGAAATGCGTATTGGAGTAGACTACAGACCACCAAGAATTCTTTATTTGTCAGTGGCTGAGAGAAGATTCACACCAGAAAGAACTCTCCCCTGAGTTGAAGTAGGGTGGGTTGGTAAAGTCCAGATCACAGTTGCATCACACGGGGTGGGTTTTGGGTGTGGGTTTGTTAAAACAGTTTGTTTTATGTTGTAAAACAATGGACCTCCAGAAACTGCATGAGAACGCTCTGCTCAGCAGGATGTGTGTGTGGGGGTCTGGGGAGCAGTTGGATAGAATTAGATAAACTAGAACAAAATGGAATTACTTTGGGCAGCTCAGGTAAAGACATTAATATGTGGGCTGTAGAGATGGCTTAGTAGTTAAGAGCACTTGTTCTGGCAGAGGAGCCAGGTTCACAACCATTTGTAAGTCTAGTTCCAGGAGACTCAGCTTCTGACCTCCTCAAGCACCATGCTTGCACAGAGGTGCATGTACATACACACAGGCAAAATACTTGTATAAAATAAATAAAATTTAAAAATGAAATATTAGTAAAGCCATTAGGATATGCTGAGCAGAGTTGAGTAATTAGCCTTTATATTTTTTTCTCATATCCTAATTGACATTATCTTAATAGATAATGCTAAGTTTTTACCAGATAATAAGTTATCTCTTCTCCTCTGTGGGTTAGGAGTTCAGGGTTGGTTTAGCAGAGTGTCTTGGTCAAAACCCTGGACAGGGAGGCATTGCTGTAGTTGCTGAAGGCTTGACTAAAGCTCCCATTTAAATGTTGACCTCTCACTCTAGTCCTGTCAGCTCTTGTCAGGAGATCCCGGCAACGGTGAGCTCTCCTTCTCTCTGGGCTGCTTCATCATGTCTCCTCACGACCTGTTTTTATTTCCTTCAAAGTAAGTACCCCAGTAAAGAAATCCAAGAGTGTTTGGCTCAGTGGTTTACACTGGCTGCTCTTCCAGGAGAGCTGGGTTCCATTCCCATTACCACATAGCAGTTACAACATTCTGTAACTCCAGTTCTCTATCTGATGCCCCACAAGCATGCATGTGATACTAAGGCACATATGCAGGCACCCATTTATATTTGTTAAAATAAGAGAGAAGGAAGGCAGGGAAGGAGAGGCAAGAGCATTGGACAGGCACAGCATTTGGAGCCAGAGACAGATGTATATCTTCTGAGGCTAGCCTAAGCTACATAAGAAAGTTCCAGGACAACCAAAACTATGTAATAGGAAAATCCTTTCTTAGAGAGAGAGAACAGAATCCAATACCTTTTAAAATGAGCATTTATTTATGAGTGTCTGTCTCTGTGGGCATGTGTGTACCATAGTGAATGTGTGAAGGTCAGAGGGATACTTTGCAGGAGTCAGTTCTCTCTACCATGTCAGTCCCAGGAATTGAACTGAGGTCAGACTTGCTAGTAAGCCTTTACCTGACAACTATCTTGACAGCCCAGCAGTGTCTTTTATGGTCTATATTAGAGAGCCACATTTTTTCATTTCTATCACGTTCTGTTTTTTAGAAGTAAGCTACTAGGGCCAGAGAGATGGCTCAGTGGTTAAGAGGACTGACTGCTCTTTCAGAGGTCCTGAGTTCAGTTCCCAGCAACCATATGGTGTGGCTCACAACCATCTGTTATAGGATCTGATGCCCTCTTCTGGTGTGTCTGAAGACAGCTACAGTATACTCACATACATAAAATAAATAAATCATTCTTTAAAAAAAGAAAGTAAGTCACTAAATTTGGCTCACAGAAAGGAGAAAGGACTTGAGTTCTAATCTTTGTCAGACACTATGGCGCATCCCCAACCACAGCACTCAAGAGTTCAAGGCCAGCCTGAGTACATGTAATAAGACTTTATTTCAAAAAGAACAAAGTCCCAGAACTGGGGATAAATAAAAAAAAAATGACCACCACTTTTTTAGACAACCTTTTGTAGCTTAGGTGATCTGAAACTTTGTCTTCCCCTTCCTCTTCTTTGAGCTAGGATTATAGATATCTGCTGCCATTCCCAGCTCCTGGATCATTTCTTCCTTTTCTAGTTTTTTAGCAGTTTTGTTTTCTTGTGCGTGTGTGTTTGTTTTGAGACAGTTCTCTCTATTATGTAGATCTGGGTATCATGGAACTCACAGACATCCTCCTGCTTCCTGCCTTTCAAGTGTTGAGATTAAAGTAGTATACCACACACTGGGCCTTGTTTGTTTGTTTGTTAAGTCTGCCCTGGGAGGTTTGTTCTTGGAACTTTGTAGGATCAGAATGGATAGGTTCTCTAGGTCCTAGTGCACAGAGTTTTCACATAAATACACACACATCCTTCCATACACTTGAAATCATTTCTAGTTTGTGTTACCTAAGACAGGATAAACACTACTGTCAATAGTTGTCATACAGTGTACTGTTCTGGGAATGATGATGGGGGAAGTCCATACATTTTTTTACCACAGCCATGGTTTTGTCCCCGGAATATTTTCAGTCCGTGGTTAGTTAAATTTGCAGCTGCTGTCTGGTTTGAATGCTGTAATAGTGTTTTTAACTAATGGAATCTGCATATGCAGAACTCATAAATATGTAGCGCCAACTGTAAGTTTAGATTAAGAAACATCCAGTTACTTATTTTAAAACGCTCTGTTCTCACTGTAGCCCCAGGAGGTAGTCTCTGGTGCTCGGATTTGGCATGTCTCTTCCTGTCTTGGCTTCCCTGTAAGAAAGTGTGTGAACCAAAGATTTCATAGCTACCTAACTGGCTACCCTCCTCCATATTGCTTTAGCTTACAGGATTTGACTCGGGGATTGTTCCCCAACCTTGGCTAGAAGCAAAGGTTCAGCCCTGGTGACTAAGGATTGAACCCTGGCCTGCTGAATGTTAGGCAAAAGCTCTCCACTGGGCTTTCTAGCCAGCCCTTGAGTTTACTTTTTCTTCTTTGTTTTCTGTCTTTGCAGGTGGCCTCACTCAGGACCTAAAGGCTGCCTTTTCCTGCTTTCTGATGGCCTGTGAGAAACCAGGAAAGAAGTCTGTGGAATCCTGTCACAATGTTGGGCTATTGGCACATGACGGACAGGTTAATGAGGATGGCCAGCCTGACCTGGGGAAGGCCAGGGACTATTACACCAGGGCCTGTGATGGCAGCTACGCAGCCAGCTGCTTCAACCTCAGTGCCATGTTTCTCCAGGGCGCCCCTGGCTTTCCTAAGGACATGGGTCTGGCGTGTAAATATTCAATGAAGGCCTGCGACCTGGGCCATGTTTGGGCCTGTGCCAATGCCAGCCGCATGTACAAACTGGGGGATGGTGTTGATAAGGACGAGGCCAAGGCTGAAATGTTGAAAAACAGGGCCCAGCAGCTGCACAAAGAACAGCAGAAGAACGTCCAACCTTTAACATTTGGGTGACGTGTGGCCCACCCCCTTCCAAGCAACAGCTTCACCCTGGCAGCTCCTCTCTGATCACAGATGAGCCCTTGAAGGTCACTCAGTGCCATCTGCTCCAGAGTGTCACCTGCTGGGAGTGATCAGAAGTGTTTTAGTAAATAATCCTTTGTGTTTGCTCTATGAGGACACCTACGTTTATGGGGTGTGTGTGTGTTAATTTCTAGACTGGACCTATGAAGAATAGGAGTAAACTGCGGGGCTGTAGATTTTGGGGGCTTGGGGAGACAAAGAGAAGTTGGGAAACTTCGCAGCCATGGGCCTGAAAGAGTCAGCAATCATTATCATTTTAGTCGGAAGAGCTTGAAAATTAGAAAGTATCCTAATTTGCATAACAGAGGTCTTAGAACAGCGAGCAGTCACGACTGCCGCCCTCTGCCTTATATAACCCAACGGTGGTGTGGGCTCCTTGCCGATACAGTCAGACCTTTCAGCAGATTTAGAGGGATCAGGAGCCTTGTGCTGAAGAGAGTTGAGGTGGTTATATTAGCCTTGCTGTTGCCAAAGGAGACAAAACCTAAGCCTCCCTCCTCTAGACAAGTCGCTGGCAGTTAAAAATTAGCCTCTCGACTGGCTCTGTTCCTCGCAGGAAGACAGATGACTCTGGAAGCAGCTCCAGATAGGAATTTGGGACATGCTGACAGGAAGTTGTCCACTCAACAGAGCCTTTTTATTCCTACTTTTTTTTTTTTTTTTTTTTTTTAAAAACAGGCCCTGAGCAGCCTTCTGCTGGCCTTAAACTCCTAGCCCTGCCCCAGCCCCACTGGTGCAGGGATTACAGGCGTACACCACATTGCCAGGCAGGACCGAATCTGTTAACCGTCCAGATGAATGAAGTGTTTCCGTTGCTTTTCCATCTGCTGTGCTATTGGTCTCCAGATCCTGGCAGAATGGATGGAGTGTGTTCATCATGGTGGCTGTCTTTGTGTGCCTTTTTAAGAATTTTTTCCTTCTGTTGTCTCTGTACTTGTCACCAGGGGGCGAGCTTGTCCTTTTCCGTCACTACCCTGGCCCCCTTTTCCAGGCTGGCAGCCGGCTGCTCTAGAAGAAAGGCTTTGAAGGTTGTAAGCACAGCCACTGCCCTCTGAAGTTGGTACAGGAGACCGTTTTTCCTGAGCACACAGACAGCTTTTAAAAGACAACAAGTTTGTTTTTAGAATGTCTTGAAAATAGTATTTGGTATGATTGAACACCAGAGGCCAACAAAAGGCACTGGGAAGATACTAACCCTGGGCAGCTATACATAAAAACCACATGAACGAGTCACCAACGAGTCTGCAGCTCCTGATGACCCACGTTTAATCCCTGAGATCACACAGTGGAAGTAGACACCTGAGTCCTGCACAATGCCCTCTCACCCATGAAGGAGTGCACACGCAGTAAATGAATACATGGAATAAAACATGTAAAACGAGACAAATGACTATGGGTACATAGTGAGACCCTGTCTAAAGGGGAAAAAAGATAGAGAAATAGCAAATGTATGTATGAGATGCCCTCCGTAGCATGGCAGGAGGGTGTATACTGCACTGAACACTGCTGTGACTAGAGGGGCCAAGCCGCAGTGCAGGGGGAATTCGGAGTGGCAGGGACATGCGTCATGAACAGGGACAAACAATGGCACAGCCACTTGGGGAGACAGTTGATCAGTATTTAAACGAAATATACAGTGTCTTTTGGTAATCTTGTACGTTTCTAATTCCCCAGGGGAATTAAAAAGATCCTCATACCAAAAGCAGCATGTGTGTTTCCTTAGGAGCCTATTTATAATTGCCCAAACTTGGAAGCAATGAAGGTGTCCTTCAGTAAAGACGATGGGACATCTACTACAAAATTAATGAGTCACAAAAGACATAGAGGGCCTTAACAAATGGAAGGCCAATCTGAAAGGATTCTTGATTACAACTGTAGGATACTGGCATCCTCAAAAAGTCTTAGCTCTCAGAAGGCAGAGGCAGGTGGATCTCTTGAGTTGGAGGCCATCCAGGGTTGTATATAGCAACCTTGTCTTGAAAAACCAAAAAAGAAAAAAACTAGAGATAAGTTAGAGCTTGGCATTGTGGCTCATGGTAGAGCACTGTTCCTGGGCCTTATCAGTTCCAGCACTGCAGTTAAATCTGAGGTGGCTGACCGCAGAGCTGACCTAGCAGATAGGAGCACTAACTCCTCTTATCGAGGACCTGAGTTTGGTTCTGTCACCCTCATGTCAGCTCAGACCCTTCTAAGTCCTGTGTCAGGGGTTCCGATAACCTCTTCTGGCCTCTGCAGGCATACATGGAACACCAGTATATACACAGGCAAAAGTCATTTATACAGAGCATAAAACTCTAAAAGAAGTTCACATGGCAGGATGGTTGGAGAACAGTATTTTAGGCTCACGAGACCATTCTGTATGGTACTCTTGCCAGTAAATACAGGTCATGAGCCATTTTTTCAAGTTGGAAAAATGTGAAGAGTGAACCGTGAGGTAAGCCAGGGCTTTAGGGATGGTGTGTTTACATAAGCCGTCAGCAGAGGGTGGTGAGGCTGTTTTGTGTAAGGGCTGATCTTTTCATACATAGGAAATTGCTATATTGTCTCAATTTTGCTGTGAACCAAAGCTCTAAGAAAATGTATTCAAAACAAAGTCACCCAGATACTACCTCACACCCAGTAGGACCACTACTATTAACACAAATGTCATGTATAAATTGGAGCCTTACATACTGTTGGTGGAAAATTGACAGCTTAGAAATAAATTATTTTATGAAATAAATTGCTTGCAAAGGTTTGTGACTATCAGCTTAGAAGACAGTGCCTGGACTTTAGCTCTTAGGGATGTTTACCGTTCTGGATTAGTCAGAGGCAGACTAAGCCTATGTGTTTAGGCACCTGATAGTGAGAAAGATAGGAAATTTTAAATTAGCCCCGTGAGCCAGTAATTCCACCTCTGTATGCACATCTGCAGGGAACTGAAAGCTGGGTCTCCTGGGACTTCTTTGTAGCCTGTGTTCATAGAAATATCAGCCAAAGGTCCAAGCAGCCGAGATGCCAGTGGATGAAAAAGCAGGATGCTGGCACACACTGATGCTTTTTTTTTTTTTTTAAATAAGGTGGGGTGGGGTTGGGAGCTTGAGAGGTGACTCTGGTTGAGAGCACTGCTGTTCTTCCAAGGACCCAGGTTTGATTTCCAGCACCCACATGGCTGCCTACAGCTGTCTCGTGCCCTCCTTTGGGCTTCTCAGCCACCTGTGCATGCGTACACACACATACAATTTGTTTTAACCTTATTTTTTAACATAACTGTGTATATGTGTATTTTGGCTGCATGTCTGTAGGTCTGCTCACCTCTTGTGTGCTAGTAGCCTAGAGCTGGAGTCTCAGGAAGTTGTGAGCCACCATATGGGTCCTGGGAACTAAACTCAGGTCCTCTAGAAGGGCAACAGTTTTCTTTTGTTTCGTTTTGGGTGTTTTGGGATTTTGTGGGGGGAGGTTGGGGGAGAGGGGGAGTCTAAGACAAGTTCTTATGTAGCCCTGGCTGTCCTGGAACTCACTCTGCTTCCCAAGTGGCTAGAGACCTGTGCCACCACCCCTGTCTACAGCACGTGCAGTCAGTGGCTGATAACATCTCTCTAGGCCCCATCCAAAAATTGAGTATTATATTCTGGAGAGGTGGCTCAGTGATTAAGAACACTTACAGAGGACCCGAGTTTAATTCCCAACACCCATGTCAAGCAGCTCACAACTGCGTGTAACTACAGATCCCGTGGATGCAGTGCCTCGAGCCTTGGAGAATACCCACACTCATGAAAGAGCCAGTCTGGGGCCAGTGGGGAATTCCCACCACAAACCTCCCAGCTCAAGGACCCTCCCTTCTAGAAAGAAAAATGCTGGTTTAGTTCCTGGAACAGCTGCAAGCCAAACTACCTGTGACTTCCAACCGACGCCCTGGGGAAGGTCTTGAACAGTACACAGAGTCTGATCTGAAAGTGGTTTCGCTCCACCAAATGCACATAGTACCCTGCCTAGTTACCATTGTGCAAATTCTGCCCCAATTGTTTGCAAGGTATATGATTCTCTGTTAAAGTCTGCCCCTTGAAGTGGGACAACCCAACATGTCAGAATGATTAAACTCCTCTTGCTTATGTATTGATCACCGCCTCTGTGAGTCTCATTCAAGAGGTCCTGGAAGAGGTTCAGTTTGGACCTCACACACATACCCATACACATAATGAAAATTAGCTTTCTTTTTTTCTTAAAGACGTACTTACTGTGTATAGAGTATTCTGCCTGCACACCAGAAGAGGGCACCATATCTCATAGCCGGTTATGCACCACCATGTGGTTGCTGGGAATTGAACCTTAGAAGATCAGCCAGTACCCTTAAACTTCTGAGCCATCTCTCCAGCCCCCAAATTAGCCCCCTTTTAAATTAAGAATTGGTCCAGCATTTGGAAGGCAGGTGAATCTCTGAGAGTTAGAGGCCAGCTTGGTCTACAAAGTGAGTTCCAGGACAGCCAGTGCTGTTAGACAAAGAAACTCTGTATTGAAAAATCAAAATGCTCTTGCTCCCTCTTGCTCTCACCCTCTTACCCCTTTGTCCCTTCTCTCCCTATTCCCCTCCCCCTTCTCTCCACCTACTCATGGCGAGCCTGTACTTTTCTACTTCTCTTTTCTTTTCTTTTTTTTTTCTTTTTTTTTTTTTTTTTTTTAGGAGCTGGGGACCGAACCCAGGGCCTTTCGCTTGCTAGGCAAGCGCTCTACCACTGAGCTAAATCCCCAGCCCCCTCTACTTCTCTCTCTTTCTCTGCCCTACTACCCTCTTAACTCCCCTCCCCATGCCCTGAATAAAACTCTATTCTATACTAAAAAAAAGTAAAAAAAGAAAAATCAAAACAACAACAACAACAAAACAACCAGAATTGGGAGGGCTCAGTAGTTAAGAGCAGTTGCTGCTTTTGCAGAAGACATGGGTTCCCAGTGCCTACATAATGCCTTACAGCTAGCTATCCCCAGCTCCAGTTCCAAAGGACCCAGTGCCCTCTTATGACCTCTTCAGGCACCAGGCACACACGTGTATATGCATAAATGTAGACAAAACATAAAAATAATAAATTTTTTAAACATTAAGAGTTTATGCAAGGGCTGGAGAGATGGCTCAGCGGTTAAGAGCACTGAATGCTCTTCCAGAAGTCCTGAGTTCAAATCCCTGCAACCACATGGTGGCTCACAACCATCTATAATGAGATCTGATGCCCTTTTCTGGTGTGTCTGAAGACAGCTACAGTGTACTTATAATAAATGAATAAAAAAAATCTTTTAAAAAAGTTTATGCCAAAAAAAACCCATGTTTTCATAAATACCAGCATTCTTTGTTGCAAATACTTTTGCCTTTTCATCTTTTCATCATCTTGTCAAACCCAAGTGTGATGGCTTTGAAGCACACAGCAGAGACAGGGAGAACTTTGAATTCAAGTCCAGTTTGGTCCACAGAGGGCGTCCTGGTCTACACAGAAAAACCCTGTCTTGAAAAACCAAACAAAGACAAGAAGAAAAGAATCCTGCCTTCACAGTTAAAGGATGGTGTCCGAGATGCTGAGGGGTCAGTTTACTTGGCCGTGGGGTACTTAGTCTCATTTATGGAGTAACTCCTGCCTGGGACCTGAGGTGCCTACATCATTAGGTCACATCCTGAGATGGAGCTGGGAACAATAGAGAAGGTTAGCTGTCAGAATGTTACATTTCAAGCCAGATGTGGCTTGTAATCCCGGAGCTCCGGGGACTTAGAGGATTGAATTCCAAGCCACTCTGAGCTGCATAATGAGGCTCTGTTTAAAAAAAAAATTAGTTCCAATGTGGGACACATGGATGATGTGGGGCCTGAACTGAGGAGTGTGAGGCAAGGGAGGGCGGGTAAGAGATTGAGGCAACAGGATAAACAAAATTTAGAGTACAGCCAAGCATGAATTTAAAGAGAAACATAAATTTTAGCTTGGGCAATTCCAAAGACAGTGGGAGCCATTCATTCTGATTTGACGCTTGTGTGAATGGGTTGAACAAGAAACAGCTGTTTGCTGGGTTTTAAGATAGATATAAATACATCTAAAAATAAGTTTTTTTGTTTTTTTGTTTGTTTGTTTGTTTGTTTTTTGGTTTGTTTGTTTTATGAAATTGCTTGAAAACTTTTGTGTGGAGCAGCACAGGGCAGAGAGAGTGGCCTGGCTGTGTCGTGCAGGTATGCACCATTTGGGATCCATTTGGGATCAGTGAGAGGGATTAATCTGTGTAGGGAACCTGACCAGGAATGAGAAAAATTCATCAAAAAGTAATTGTTTTAGCGACTCTTAAGATGGTTCAGTGGGTAATAGTGCTTGCCCCCCTCCCCCAAACCTGATACTTAGAGTTCAATCCCCAGAACCCTCAAATAAACAGGGCAAAGGAAACCAACCTCCAGGCTCCCTATGCAGCTACCCACACATGCTAATGATGGTGATGATAAGAGGAGTTTAAACAGTCACAGAAAGCTTTGGCTTCCACGCTGCAAGCGCAGATCTTCTCTTGGAAGCAGCCCAAGAGGTTTGGGGCCATTGTGTGGCCCCAGACCTCACTCTTTAGGTCCAAGGGGCATAGACTGGTTTTCACTCTTTGTTCTGCATTTTATTGACTCTCTGATCTTGGACAAGTTACCCAACGTTCTGTGTTCAGGTAGATAAGAAAGCGTTCTGTCAGATCCTTGGGAGGATTAAGTCACAGCAGTCATCGTAGAATGATGGACTGTAATGGCAGATTCTTCAGTTAGGTCATTGTTTCTTGCCCCATGGTATTGTTAGCTTCTGTGGGAGTCTAGCTTTTAAAACCAGCTGCCATCACTGACTATCTGGGGAGCAAAGGAAAGGGCTTTCTGGGGAGGGGGTTTGATGGCATAGAGCAGCTGCAAGAGGTGGGCCCCAGGGCAGGGGACTTGGGGCCTCTCTTTTCTCTGCTGCCTGAACACACTCCCTGAGAACAGCACCTGCTGGGGGCTCCCAGTGGAAGCTGTCCCCAGCTGTTGCTCCTCCTCTGGCCCTATGAGTGACGATTGTATTACAGTTTATATATCAGGCCTCTGAACTGTTTAAATCGGAGAGACAGTCCTTTGCCCAACATGTCTCCCACCCCCGTGCCAACTCCTGCCACTGTATTCGGCTCCTTCTCGTTCCTTGGGCTTCTGCATCAGGGATTTACCTGTAGTTGGTGTTCACTACCACCTAACAACAAAAGGTGATCAGCACACACATGATAGCAGTGGGGGTGGATGTGTTCGATAATTACTGACAGTCAGTACAGAATGTATACATCCATCACATTGTATACCTTGAATATATACACTTTCATTTGTAAGTTTATTATGAATGAAATGAGAAAGAAACAACAAAAATACCCAGGTTGCCTATACTGGACCTTCTCCTGGAACCCC
Organism: Rattus norvegicus; assembly: GCF_021556685.1. NCBI lineage: Eukaryota > Metazoa > Chordata > Mammalia > Rodentia > Muridae > Rattus > Rattus norvegicus. The sequence continues at coordinate 128,975,004 of NC_141538.1, forward strand.
TCTGGCTCTGGTCTCTTGGGCTGAAAGGTTGCACGTTCCTCCAGGCTGCGGTAGTGCAGTAGTCCCTGCTCCTACACATAGCTCCCACCTGTCAGAGCATTGATGACACTTGCCAGCCTCTGTACTTGTGGTCTCTGCTCCTCACACAAATGTGAGTTCTTGGGGAACAAGGGATCTAGCCAGTTCTATCTCTACCCTCAGAGACATGAGGGAGTCACAAGCCTTCAGTGACTGCTTGCTGAGATGACTTGACAGCCCCCCACCAAGACAAATCAAACTTGGGCTCCTTCTCACACTAAGGCTCTCTGTGGCTCACAGGGTTGTAAACAAGTCCTCCGTCCAGTCAGCTGTAGCTAACCGGGCTCAAGCACACTGAAGGTAAAGTCACCTCTTTTATTGGGCTCTGAGCTTAAAAAGCATTTTTCTAAAATTTTGAAATAATGAAGGGACAGGATCCAGCATTGCCACCCTAGCATCTTAAAGCATTGGCTTGGCCATTTAATGCCAAAGACCAATATTAATATCCTCATGGCCAAGGAATCCTAAGTAAGCCACATATGCTTAGACTACTAAGAATAATTGAGGAAGGACTGAGTGCAGGTGATGGACATGAGTTATGAAAAATGACATCAGGCTAATGCTTTCCTAGTTCTAATTCTCTCACGATTTTGTTTTGGTTTTGAATAAAATATATTCCAATACTGAAGATTTAAAATTTAATGTCGTGCTCACAGCTCCATTCCAAATGCCGTCTCACTGCATAGAAGTTCATTGAGTTACAAAGATGTTGGATCTGGTTTATTTTAATGTGTGGTGCTTTTATTTATTTGCAAGTTTTTTTTTAAGTAATAATTTTTGACAATTATTATATTATTGTATTGGCTTCTCCCCACCACCACCACCACACCCCCGGGATTTGGGAGACAGGGCTTCTTTGTGTAACCCTGGCTATCCTGAGAACTAGCTCAGCAGAACTAGCTCTGTAGACTACTATGACTTCAAACTCGTTGGTATTCTGTCTAAGCTCCACCCCCACAGCTACCTGGGAACAGCCAGGTGTGCCCCACAGTTGCCTGGCAACAGCCAGCTGTGCCTGACTGTAAAGGGGGCTGCTTGCCCCCTCCCTCTTACTTCTCTTGCTCTTTGTTCTCCCTTCCCTGCTCTCTTGCCCCCCACCCCCGTCCCTTCTCTCCCCATCCCCCTTTCCCCCCCACATGCCCATGGCCAGCCTTTCCTCTCCTCTCCTCTTCTTCGCTCATTAAACCTCTCCACGTGGAACCATGTTGGCTTGGTGTGCTTTATCAGGGTGAGAGCGCGATTTAAACCCTAACTAACATGGTATTTTGTCCAGGAAGCGAGCCGAGACACCAACATTGGTCCTAACTTAAACCTTAACAAAACTGCCTGCATCTAACCTCCTGGGAGCTAAGATTAAAGGTGGTTATCACTCTTTGTTCTTGAGGTGGAGGTGGGGGAGGTGGGGGAGGGGGGTCTCCTTACACAGTTCCAGCTGGCTGTCCTAGAGCACTCACTGTGCAGACAGGCTGGACTTGAACTCACACAGTGCCTCCTGCCTCTCTGGGATTGAAGGCATGTACCAAACATTCGGATGAAACGTTTTTTCTAAATACTTGATGGCATTGTGGTAGACACCTTTATTCTCAGCATTTGGGAGGCAGAGGCAGGTAGACCACTGAGTTTGAGGCAAGCCTAGGCTACAGATCTAGTTCCAGGACAGCAAGGGTGATGTAGAGAGACCCTATCTCAAAAACAGAAACAAAAAAGAAAAAAAAAAGGTGATGGTCTTTGTTCATCATGGCTACTTCTTAACAGGGACCAAGATCGCAGTCTCCTTTCATTTCCTGAGATCCCCTGTCTCTAGCAGTAGGCACCCTACTTCCCCTTCTTCTAGGGCATCTGTTTAAAGAAGAGGGATTCTTGACCTGGTGAATGAAATTCCAGACTTGAAACAAAGCCCAGAGGAGTCATAAGCACTCAGGCAGGGCAGCCTGGACCAGTGAGTGAAGCAGACCCTCCCCAGCTGGAGCCGCCCTCTGTGTCCTGCTCCTGGCGTTTGTTGTTTTTGAGGCACAGCACCATGTATCCCAGGCTGGCCAACTCACTGTGCAGCCAGAGGTGGCCTTAAATTCCTGATCTTTCCGCCTGTACCTCCCAAGTACTGGGTTTACAGACATGCAGCACCACACCCAGTTTCTGCCATGGTGGGGCTTGAACCCAGGGCCTTCAGCAAGCTAAGTAAGCATTCTACCAACAGAGTCACAGCCCTAACCCCTCAGCTTTACTTTTAAACACAATGACATTGCAACATCTTGCTTTCTTTTTCTTTTTTTTTTTTTTTTTTTTTTTTTGGTTCTTTTTTTTCGGAGCTGGGGACCGAACCCAGGGCCTTGCACTTCCTAGGCAAGCGCTCTACCACTGAGCTAAATCCCCAACCCCAACATCTTGCTTTCTTGCTCCTTGACATGAGCCTGGACGAGTACTAGTAACCTCAAAATAGCCCAGATGTCGCCTCCTGGGAGCCCTCCTGGATCCCTGAGATCTGCAGTGTTCAAACTCCTTGTGCTTCTCCTCCTCTGTTTTCACAGGGTTTGGAGCAGAATATACAAGCCTGGAGCATGGATTACACCAGATTCATTTCTACGCTCGGTAAAGATAAATGTCACACTCGTGCAGAAGGGAAGAGACAGGAAGGAAAACTCTGTAGGCAAATCCTGTCTTCCAGCAAGTTTGTTAAACATTCAGATGGCAGCATTTTGGAGAAATGCTTGGTCACGTGAATGGACTATGTTAGCTGGATGTGGAACATATGCCCATACTCCACTGTTCAGGCAGGAGGACTGCTGTAAGGTTGAGACCCACGTAAGAGATCTGACTGCCTCTGCCTCCCAAGTGCTGGGATTAATGGTGTGAGCCACCACCACCATCTGGCTCCCCTTTTCTTATTTTAAATATGTAGCTATTCATTGATCCATTCCTGTATCTGTGTGCATGATGAGTGTGTGGGAGCAATTGTCATAGTGATCACATGGAGGTCAGAGGTCAACTTTGTGATGCTAGTTCTTTGAACCTTTATGTAGGGACCCAGAATCAAGCTCAGAGTCTCGGGCTTCTGCAGCTAGTGCTGACCTGGAGCTGACTCGCGGTCACATCTCTTTTCTCATTATTATTATTTTTTTTAGATGTATTCATTTATTGTATATAAGTACACTGTAGCTGTCTTCAGATACACCAGAAGAGGGCATCGGATCTCTTTACAGATGGTTGTGAGCCACCATGTGGTTGCTGGGAATTGAACTCAGGACCTCTGGAAGAACAGTCAGGTGCTCTTAACCGCCGAGCCATCTCTCCAGCCCTCTTTTCTCATTATTTTATGTTTTGCTTTTGTTTTGAGGCAGTGTCTCGACAAATAGCCCGGGCTACTACGTTAGTTACATTTCTGTCGCTATGATAAAACACCTATTTGAGACAAGGTTTCTGTGTCCTGGCTGTCCCAAAACTCACTCTGCAGACCAGGTTGGCATCAAAACTCTGATAAGGGATCTGCTTGCCTCTGCCTCCCAAGATGTAGGATTAAAGGCACTTACCACCATTACCTGGATGAGAAAACATCTTTTATAAGGCAATATAAAAGAATATACATATATTCTCCAATATAAAAGAAAGCATTTAGTTGGGGCCCAGTTCCCAGTAATACACCTCCTCCAGAAGGGCCACACTTCTTACTCCTTCCCAAATAGCCAACTGAGGACCAAGATTTAGATATATGAGCTTATTAGGGCTACCTCATTCAAACAACCACAGCTTGCTACATTGCCAAGGCTAGCCCTGAATTAGTGAAATTCTTACAGCACTAGGATTACACACCACCAGCTATGTAACAACATTCTTAAGAACTACCAATGGGACCAGGCAGTGGTTGCCCAAAACTTTAATCCTCTGTGAGTTTGAGGCCAGCCTGGTCTACAGAGAAGTTTCGGAACAGACCGGGCTACACAGAGAAACCCTGTCTTGAAAAACCAAAAGAGAAAGGAAGGACTGCCAAGAGGGAGTGAGCCTGGAAGGATGACTCACAGGTAAAGCACTTGCTGTATAAACATGTGGAACAGAGGTCAGAGCCTCAGAAGGAAAGCCAGGTGGGTGTGGTCGTCCTACAATCCCACAGCTTGGGTGATGGAGACAGGGGATCCCCAGAACAAGCAGAACTCGTTAGCCTGGCCCACATCAGCAATCTCTGGATACAGGTACCTCAATATATAAGGTGGAGAGTGGTCCAGGGAGATACTTGCTGTCAGACTCTGGGCTCCACTTGCATACACAAGTAAACATGAAGGCACATACATACATGTCTCACATACATATCCACATACAAAACACTTACCTCTAAGCCCCCTGCCCCCAAAAGTTCTACTGCCTCCCAACAGCAGGGCTCTGGAAACTAAGCTTTTACATGAAGAAACGCTGATAGCATTTTTCACTTAGGAGCACATGGTCTCCATCAGGACCCCTGTTTGAGTGCAAACTATTCTAGTCTGAGAGGACAGCAACTCTGCAAGGAAACTTATTCTCCCCACTTTTCAGACAGAGAAACCGAGTCTCAGCCAAAGTAGCTACTAGGAACACAACAGACCCTGGGCACAGCAACTGGGGTTAGTTGTGACCTGCCTACATCCTTCCGTTCAGATGTTGGAAGCCAAGCAGCACACACGCCCTGTCTTGAGGCTGGAGTAGATTCTGGGTGTTGTGTTTTATAAAAAGATGAGAGGAAGGAATACGTTTGTTGGAGGATCTGTATAGTGTGGGGTAGGGGTTGCCTCTGCAGGCCCATGCTGAGGCATCCCTTTCCCCTGAAGGACCAGCCACAAGATGGTATAGTATAGAGTTTATTTTGAGCATGAGGAGGGGGGTTTGATAGCAAGGCAGAGAGAGAGGGAGAGTAATAGAGGAGAGGAGTAGAGGTTGGCCATGAGTATATGGAGAGAGGGCCGGTAGGGGAATGGGGAGAAAGGGGGAAGAGAGTAAGGGAACAAGTTCAAGAGGAGAAGAGAGCAAGAGAGTGAGGAGGGGGCAAGCAGCCCCTTTTACAGTGAGTCAGACACACCTGGCTGTTGCCAGGTAACAGTGGGCGGAGCCTAGGCTAAATGCCAAACGGGGGTTGTGGGGGGGATTTGAGTTAGAAGCCAAGTCCAGCTGCAGAGGGACACGGTGTTCCCACAGTGCACTCTGTGCTTCAGAGTCCTCTCAGCTTGGCCACGTGGAGGGCTCAGGAGAACATGCCTAAACTGGATACTCTGCTCACCTTTAGCAAACTGCCCCGGGCCAGGGTTCCCTGAGGGAACCTGAAACCAGCTGGGTTCCATTACTCCAGGAATAGCAGCTGACACTGCTCCCCACCCACTGATGGCCTCTGACCAGGTTCCCTGAAGCCCCAGCACTCTCCAGATGCCAGTGGCGCAAGCTGTGATCAGGAAGCTGCTATGGGGTGGGAATGTCGACCTCAATTGCCTTTTGTGTGCAGAGACCTCCCAGAAGAGAGTACCAGGAGGAAGGCTGGGCAATGTGGGGCCCATTTTGCAGATGAGGAAACTGGGGCTCAGATATAGTTTGCCCAAGGTCATAGTGAGTATGCGGTAGGCCTGGGGTTGAGCATAGACTGCCAGTGGCCCCGATTTTGTGAGTAGAAAAGAATACTCTTAGGACCTCAGAAGGGTCCTGGAATAGCAGACAAATTCCCAGGCCTCAGAGTTGGTGCCTCAGGGGAATTTGACCCAGGATCCTATAAACACCAGGTTGCGGCTGGATGAGGTGTCACACACTTTTAATCCCAGCCCTGCAATTGCTGCAGATTCAAGGCCTATAGGATGAGTTCCCGGTCATCTGGGGCTACAAACTTAAGACCCTGTTTCAAAACAAAACAAAACAAACAAATAAATAAACAAATAAAGGAAAAAGATCAGAATGAATCTCAGGTTAAGGCCTGGCATCTACATATAGGCTTTATGTAGCAGAGGTGCGAGCCCAGCTGGCCTTTAACTTTCTTGGAGCCTAATGTTTCCTTCATTTTGCACTGTCTAGATTCAGCTTCTAGTGGGCACTTGGCAGGAGATGAACAAAGGATGCAGGGTCCACTCAGGGCCTGTACCTTTGCAAAGGGTGGAGTCTGGATTAAAGCTCCTGGTCCATGTTTGGCTTGAGCTAGACATTAGCAGTGCTCAACCTGTGGGTCAGACCCCTTTGGAGGTCAAACCACCTTTTCACAGGGGTTGCCTAAAATCAGAAAACACAGATATTTACATTACAATTTGTAACAGTAGCAAAATTACAGTTATGTAGTAACAATAATATTACAAAAAAAATGTAGGTTGGGGTGACTACAACACGAGGAACTTTATTAAAGGGTTTCTGCTTTAGGAAGCTTGAGAACCACTGGGCTTATGGTTCTTTAGGCTTCTTTCTCTGCCCTCAGAGCTTCATAAAGACATGGCACATGCCAGTAACTGTAAAAGTCCTACTTCTCCAAAGCAAATTTACCAAGCACCCTAAGCTATCGGAGCGACAGGTGGTAGGTCTTGCTTGAGGGACTCACATGAACTAGCTAAACCACGAACCTTTCTCCTCTGTCACTGGGGAACAGAGACAACCTAACTGGAACCTCTCTGGTTCTGCGTCAGCTCCTGCCTCTGGGTTCATGCCTTGATCCCCTGCCCTGGTTTCCCTCAGGGTGGAGGTAGGTAAGCCAAGTAAACCCTTTCTTCCCCCAAATTGCTTTCTGCTATGGCGTTTATTACAGCGACAGAAACTACACTAGGATACCCTGCGTTTTTAATTATATACTGGACCCTGCAAATTGTGTAGTTTGTTTATGTAGCTGCTGGGCTCTGGAGTGGAAGGCATCTGCTCCAGGCCTGCAGTGGTTCTGGGATCTGTCAGAGGCTTGTCAGTCCTGTGATCCCATCATTTAGGTTAATGGCTGAGTCACCAACAGACAGGAAGGAAGCTGGCCGCAGCCACACCAGGTCTGGTGGCTACTGCAAATCTCTTCAAGACTGTGGAGATACAAGGGAGAAGTCCGGCACTAGACAAATTCTGGGGATCAAACTGGAAACCACAGAGGAGAGGTGTGAGGTGAGGGAATTTAGGCTCAGAAAGATTCCCTAATAGACAAAATGTAATCACAGTATGCAAAATACACTGTCAAAATGCAGTTGTGATGCTGGCAGCTGATGGAGACGAGCAGTTCTTGTGTGCAAGTAACTGCTTCTCGGGAAGGAATGCAATAGCAGCTTGGTGAACAATGGTCTGTCTCCACAGGAGGTTAAATCCTATCTCCACCACTTGTTAGCTGTGTGACTTGGGGCAAGTTATTTTGGCCTCTCTGTGCTTCCATTTCATCACCTCAAAGGTGAGGAAGAAAATGTCCCCTGGATTAGTGTGAGGATAAAGTTTACATACATAAACCTTGCTAGCAGAACCAACATACGTGAAGTACCATGTAGCAGCATTAGTCATTTTATCTAATCCTCACAACAATTCTACAGTATAGGCATGTCACAGAGTTCCCATTTGAGAGACATGTAAACTGAGTCTTGGGAGAGGTAAGGGGCTTGATGTTCACAGCACTGTTAAATGGTGGAGAAGGTGGTTCTGTCCTAAAAGTTAAGTCAGACTTCATGGTCATTATCCTAGAATTTCAATCACAGTCTAACCGTCATTCTCTAAGCCTCTGGGAACTAAGTAACAGATATATTCCACTCTGAGCCTTCAGAATCAATCCCATTTGCTCCCTCCCTCTCTGCAGGCACAGTCCAAACTCCAGTCTCTCTGGCCTCTGAACTCACCTCTGTCTGCTAATCCCAGCCCCTCACATCTGCACAGCATTCCACGGTGTCATGTTTTCGTTTTCTGTGTCTCATTGGTTTGTGGCCGCCTTCCTGGCACACAGCCCAGTGTGCCAGTCCTCCAGACAGATCCCAGCCAGCCAGGGCTGCCTGCCCCCAGGGACCATCAAGCCACATGGGAAGGGGCTGTGCAGTCTAAACACCAGGAACTCAGGAACTGTTGCTGTCTGGGTGTGTTTGGAGTCCCTTACCAAGTGTGGTGACAGAGGCGAGGCCACAGGGCCCACTCTCCCACTTAAAGCAGCCCACGTGAGAGTTGGAACGCCCACTCTGGAAGACTCTGAAGAAGGTTGTCCATTATGCTCTAGGAACCTCTGTGGTCCTCTATGATTATTGAGGACCAACCCCTACAGCCTCTCTCTGCTACAGGGTCCTTTGCCAAATTCCCAACAGGGCTTCTATGCAGAATCACCATAGAGGGTAGTGGGCTGGGACTGTAGCTCAGTTGGTAGTGATTGACAAGTCTGCATGGCACCCTGAATTCCATCTGCAGCACCACATGCAGTGGCATATGCCTAGAATCCAAGCACTCAGTAGGTAGACTCGAGAGGTTCGGGAGTTCAAGGCCAGCCTGGGCTACATAAAAACCCTGTTTCAAAAATGTAAACCAAAAGTCTAAAGACATAAAACAAACTACCTGTATTAAATACACATAAAGATTACTGTTTGTCAGTAGTTTCTAGAGGACCAAACCCAGTCCAAGTGACCAATTGACCACAACAGCCACAGCCCACAATACTGAGCCTTTTAAAGTCTTACAGAAATTTTGTGGGATAGGTACAGTCTTTGTTCAGCTTACAGAATTCAATTATATTTGCTATCAAAAGACTAGAGGCAGAAATAGAAAATATACAGTGTATACCCAGCACCAACCAGGGTTAGGGTTAGGTGTCAGAGGAGAGGTAAGTTGACTGTCCCTTCCGTGAGTCCCAGTGGCAGGCTGCCTCATAAGTTCCTTCATGTGTTGGATCTTGTACATGGAACAGGACTCTAGTGATGCTGCCCTTGGGCAGTCAATATTGCCATCAGTTGTCACACTGAAGGGATGGTAGCCTATTCCATGGGCGGGGAGGAAGAGCTGCGCATGTCCGTGACAGTGCTCGGTTTTCCTTCAGGGGCGAGTAGTGAGAGACTTTACAGGTGGAATGTTGAGCTGTGTGTGGTGATGCACATCTGTAATGCCAGCATTTGGGAGGTAGAAGCAGAAGGATCAGGTGTTTAAGAAATCTGAGGCTAGCCTGGGCTACATGAGAGCCTACCTCAAAAAATAAAAATTAGGGGCTGGAGAGATAGCTCAGTGGTTAAGAGCACTGACTGCTCTTCCAGAGGTCCTGAGTTCAAATCCCAGCAACCACATGGTGGCTCACAACCATCTGTAATGGGATTCGATGACGTCTTCTGGTGTGTCTGAAGACAGTTACGGTGTACTTATATATAATAAATAAATAAATCTTTAAAAAAATAAAAATTAGCTGGGTGTGGTGGAGCAAGCCTTTAATCCCAGCACCCAGGAGACAGAGGCGAGCAGATATTTGTGAGTTTGAGACCAGCCTGGTCTACAAAGTGAGTTTGAGGGCAGCCAGGGATGTTACACGGAGAAATTCTATCTCAACTCACCGTGCGCCCCCCCCCCCCCGCCCAAAATAAACCAAACCAAGAAAACCAAGAATAATTTTAATTATGTACAACTTTGCAGACTAATCTTTTTTTTTTTTTTTTAGCTTTTTTTTTTTTTTTTTTTTTTCTGGAGCTGAGGACCGAACCCAGGGCCTTGCGCTTGCTATGCAAGCGCTCTACCACTGAGCTAAATCCCCAACCCCTTAGACTAATCTTAAAGTAGTTTTGTTGTGGTTGTATTGCCTTCACCACACACACACACACACACACACACACACACACACACACACACACACACACACACACACCACACTGGGGATGGAAGGGAGAAGCTTAAGTGTTCAAACTTGTTCTTTTCCAACTGGATTATATTCCTGGTTTACAAAAGCTTTTAAAAACAAGTGTGCATGTTTGGGGGAGGGCGCTGGAGAGATGGCTCAGCAGTTAAGACACTGGCCGCTCTTCCAGAGGACCTGGGTTCAAGTCCCAACACTTATGTGACAGCTAATTCCAATTCCAGGGTATCTGAAGTCCTGTCTTGGCTTTCATGAGCATCAGACATGCAAGCTGTGCACAGACATATATGCAGACAAAAAGGTCTGTACACATAAAATATATTTTAAAAAACAACAACAACAAAAACCATTTCATATGAGGCACTAGAGAGATGATGATTCGGCAGTTAAGAGCTTTGGCAGCTCTTTCAAAGGACCCAGGTTCAAGTCCCAGCACCCACATAGCAGCTCACCACTGTCTGTAACTCCAGTCCCAGGGGATTCAACACTCTTGCAAAACTCCAATACACATAAAACAAACAAACCAAAAACCATTCAATGCCGCATTCAACATTTTCTTGGAAGTCAAGGGACAACTTGTGGGATTCAGTTCTCTCCTTCTACCACGTGGCTTCTGGAGATGAAACTCCAGTCATCGGGCTTGGTGGCAAGTGCTTTACCTGATAAGTAGTCTCATTGACCCATACGTTAGCTGAGCTGTAACTCAAAATTAGACTGGTCAAGGCTGGAGAGGTGGCTCAGCAGTTAAGAGCGCTCACCACTCTTCCAGAGGACCCGGGTAAGTACGATTCCCGGCACCCACATGGCAGCTCAAAATTATCTGTAACTCTAGTTCCAAGAAATCCAACATCCTCCCACAGACATACATTCAGGTAAGACACCAGTGCACATAAAATAAATAAATATAAAGTTACATTTAAAACAGAAATGAGGGGTTGGGGATTTAGCTCAGTGGTAGAGCGCTTGCCTAGGAAGCGCAAGGCCCTGGGTTCGATCCCCAGCTCCGAAAAAAAAAAAAAAAAAAAAAACCAAAAAAAAAAAAAAAAAACAGAAATGAGACCAGTCTTCTCCATTTGCCTCAGACTGCACTAAAACCCAGAGAGTTCCAGGCAAGAGAGGAGACATTGGTTGTTCTGGGAAAGCATCGCAGTCTGAGGCAGGCTCTGCTGAGACCTGTCCTTTGTCATTCTTCGAGAGTCTTTCAGGAAGGAATCTCATCTGTCTGCCACACTGAGACTGGCTGTGCCTCTTCCCAGGAATAAGTGGTTTGTTTTTATCTCGTGGACACTGTGACCTGTGTAAGGGACGTGTTTCCCTCTTTACCCTGCTTGCTGGAGTCTCAGAGCTAAACAGATGACACAGACCTAGCTGTAGGGCACAGCAGCTGTGCAGGGCTCAGTCCAGGCTCCACTTTGTGCCCTGTTTTTCTTTTCTTTTTTTTTTTTTTTGGTTCTTTTTTTTCGGAGCTGGGGACTGAACCCAGGGCCTTGCGCTTCCTAGGTAAGCGCTCTACCACTGAGCTAAATCCCCAGCCCCTGTGCCCTGTTTTTATCCAGTCTCCTCTTGACTTGTCTTAAACCTGTCGATCTGGATTTATCTTAAACGTCCTCTGGATCAAGACAGGGTAAAATTAAATAGCTCTTACCTTAGAGTCTAAGGACTCTGCCAAGAATCTTCATTGAATATATGAAATGATATATAAAATTTACATGCAAATTCTTTCTCAGGGAGGAGGAAACAGGCATTTTATCACTCCTAACGCTTTCTTCAAGGAGGTTTACATTCTCCAAAATATTAAAGTTACTGATCTAAAGAATGAAGAGAAGAGTGAATGCTTGTAGGGGAGATGTTTTAGTTGTCATGCTGGCTGATGTTGTGGAATTGGGGTGGGGCAGAAGTTCCTTAAATGGACTGGCAAAGTGAAGACATGGGCAGCCCTGAAACAGTGTGTCAGAATGTTAGCATGTTCTAGAATGTGACTAAGTCCCTGAAAAACCTTCCAGATGTCCTGGCATGCTCCTTGCTTGGTTACATCAAGGATTCAGTATGAGTCTCCAACGTGCCCTTGCTCAGTGCCCTCTAAGGGCTCCTTAATGAACCAACGGATGCAGCTGAGACTCTAGCTCAGTTAGCAGCGTGCTTGCCTAGCACGCACAGATCCCTGGGTTCAATCCCCAGCATCCAATAAGAGTCACATGGTAGCACAAGTGTAATCCCAGCACTGGGGATGGAGGAAGGAGATCACAAGTTCAAGGTCACGCCTGTCTAATAGTGAGTTCAAGACTGGCCTGGGATGTCTGGGACTCAGAAGAGGAAGAGGACAGGGAGGAGGCAGCACCAACTTACTGTTGGAATCCTTTCTTAATGGCACCTGCCTGCTTACCTATCACTTTCTGACTCTGTCCATTCTTCTTGGAAATGTTTCAGGGGTCTGGCCAGTTCAAGGCCCTGGTGGACTTTGTGTACTTCTGTGCCTTCAGTACCTGCACAGAGTACATGCTAACCTTCTGATGCTCTCGGGGAACCTCCCTCAGAGCTGGCGGGGGCATATGGGACACCTGGATCTGGGGAGAATCTTACCAGGGCTCTTGTTTTCTGGGTCCATTCTAGTGTCCAGACCCCACAGAACCTCAGACTGAATAAAGTACATGCCCCAGTCGTAGAGCATCAAGGCAGGAAGAGGCCTGGGCTGTGTTTGCACCGGATCACCCTTGTCATTGGCAGGAAAGCAGAGTTCCTAAGGGAAGGGAGAGCTGTGTTTCATCACAAGGCACCACAGATGAGGTCTGCACACAGGAGCTCAGGTTTGAAGTCAGTCCTCCTGCCTCGGTTCAGAACTGCTCTCCTGGTCACCATGGACTTAATTTAAAGCCAAGTGTCTAAGGTAGACATCAGAGGCATAAATGGCCTACCCAGATGTTGGTGCAGGAGCTGGCAGAGGAGTGGGCTGGCGTGAGAGGACAGGGCAGCTTGATGGCTAGAAAGGAACACTTTGCACCTCCAGAAGACTCTGTTCTCTCAAAATCAGAAAATGTCTGCACACGTTAGGAGTCAATTATCCTCTCCTGGTTGGAATTGATTGCTACAGACTTAAATTTGTGAGTTATTGGAATAGCTGGGGAAAGAAACCTGGAGGTAATTAGACTCAAATAGACTAAACATGCATAGCCCAAAGACTGGACAGTCTGTAGCTGTTAGCACCTTGACCTGAGGCCCACATCTCAGCACCTGGAAACTTTCATGTGCTTTTGCTCTGTTCCCAACCCTTGGTGGGGGAACTTTGGTGGTTCTCACACCAGTTGGGATTCTCCTCTGCTCTCCCAGAAGCCCCACAGCTTCTGTGTCGTGACACAGGCCACACTAGCGGTTAGAACTTGTGTATCTGTATTCTCCATTCTGATCTTTTAGCTCCCGGGCATGGACAGTAGGCTGCTTGGAAGAGTAGAAGAAGAAACGGAGAAGAGAACATGAAGCCAGCCCCCATCTCACGTCCTCCTCTCTCTGTTCCCTTGAGATCTAGGTTCAAAGATATCAGGTTCCAAGATTTGGCTTCAAACCAGGTTTCTCTGGTAATAAATCATTCATTGGCCCCTAATAACTCTTGCTAATGCCCTGCTTCTGATCAAACTCAAGGGTTCCGAGATGCATAGACCCTATCTCCAGCCCCAAGTGCTCCATCTGTCCTGCCAGCACTGAGGCAGGTTCCCCAACGGCGTCAGAAGGTGATCATGTACTCCGTGTGCACTGAAGTCAGAGACTCTAAGAGGCTCTAGTGAGCAGAAAGCACCACGGTGACGAGGGAGAGGACAGGTTCTGGTGACAGTGGGAAGTGGGGCTGTGCATAGGAATCGTCTTGGAGAAAACACAACTGTGGTTGTGACCAGGGATAGAAGTCAACCCCAGAGTCCCAGGGAATGTGGATGAGTCCTTGAAAACCTACTCCAAGCAAATTCTCCTAGCGAGAGCTATTACTGAGGGGGAGGAACATCAGCTCTTAGCTGTTCCATAGATTATGGGGCTCCTCTACTTCTGTGAGGCTGGGTGACAGTGAATACATCTTTCAGGGCCTAAGTCTTTATCTGTAAAATGGACTATCACCTGATTCAAGGTCATTGTCTGCTAGGGTGGACAGATGGTCTTGGGTCATCCCACATCCAAAATATTTTCCTGTTTGGAGGAATCAATGACTATCTCCTGACCCAGTGTGAGCCTGGATTTGTCAAGTTTGAATCCGCTGGGAATGAGGCAGAAGATGAGGCCCGTCAGAGGTCATTGAAGATGTCTGCAGTGGGCAAGATCCCACAATGCCACAGTGACCAACAGTGACCAGCACGGGGCTGACGATAGACATCTTTATATTTGGATTTCTTCCTCCCTTCAATCCTTCCCTTTGTCTTGTTTCTGTTTTTGAGACAAATCTTTATGTAGCCCAGGCTGACCTCCAACTCCATGTGTAACCAAAGATGACCTGGAGCTCCTGATCCTCCTCCCTCCACCTCCCAAGTGCTGGATATCTAAGTCACCACTTAGATATCCTTTCCGTTACAATACATTATTGTTGGACACTTTATAGTTGAGCTGTTTGATCATAACTTTCAAAACAACCCTGAGTCTGGGAGACAGGAAACTGAATTGACAGGATGAACATGAATTTATATAAACAGAAGTAATAGCTCTTTCACACCCTAAAGGCTGGTCTTGCTCAATCCAGGGGGCTGGGTTCCTCCAAAGTCTCAATCTGGCTCTGAAAATCTAGTGGATTTCTTGAGAGTCACTTGTCCCTAGAGCATGGTAGAAACCTGGAAACACTGGCTCTAACTTCAGCGAATGAGTCGGCAGCAGCTACAGGGTAAATCAACCCTCGAGCTAACGGTGTATGGTCTTCCCTTTGCCATGATCTTTTTATCCAAGATGCCACATTTGGGGCGGGGTCTTCCCATAGCAATTAAAGCAACCAGGATAGTTTTTCAGGTGAGGCCTCTTCTCAAGTGATTCTAATGGGTGGCAACTTGAGATTAAAACCAACCATCACACTCTTACACGGAGATGAGGGCCTCACTCAATGAAACCATGTAAATGCTAAGTAGTGCCTGGCTGGAACTGGTGGTGTCCACACACGCGTGTGAACTCGCAGGGACATGTGCTGCTGTCTTTTCATTTTGTGAAGTGGTCTCATCAGAACAAATGGGTAGCTGCTGCGTAACATGGTCCTCCCAGGATCTTGTGAAACCATTCCCAACATAGAACATGGCTGGTTGGTGTTTTCTCATAGAAAAGGGAGGTGGGGGGAGGTCATTAGAGCATCACCTGAGATTCTAGCCGCTCTCCTCCAGGCGCTCAGCTCCACCTGTTTGCAATTCTGCTTCAGCTGCATGGGGGCCCCCAAGGCAAAATAATATATTGAGTGTGGGAGATTAACCGAAGAAGGGGCCTCCAGGCTAGGGTGAGACCGTTCCGTTCCGTGAAGTGATTGTGTTAGGGTCTCCCAGGTGTCTCAAAGTAAGCCCAGGAAAGTTAGTTCACTGAGCTGGACTCATTCCTCTGGTGCTTATCTGGATGGACCTTGTTTACAGTTCCCCAGGAGGCATCCGCAAGAGGCAGGTTTATTCAACCCCTGGGGTGAGTCAGCTGTCTCCACCTACAAGGCTATGGTGACAGAACTCCATGTACCTGACAGAACCTGCAATGAGAGAAATGCATCTGGCAATCTGGCCTGGGGTGTAGAGTAGAGGGAAAGCTTGGGGCTTAGGTAGTGGTGAGGAGGGGACAGGTGAGTTAGGTAGGGTGAGGTGGGGGTGTTGAGGAGGGGACAGATGACTTAGGTAGTGAGGAGGTGGGGGAGGGGAACAGGTAGGATCCTCTGTTCCCAAGCTAAGTGCCGGAAGTTTTAGTTCCAGAAACATTGACGAAGTGGCTTAATTGGAACTAATAGAAGGAAAACATGCCATGAATATGGATGGGGCAGAAAATGCAGCCCGAAGGGAGGCTGGCTGGGGAAGGGGGACAAGCTGAGACTGTGAATGAGGCGCCAGCTCCATGGGTGAGCCCAGGTGGTGGACAGCCACATAGCTGCTTCTCCCTAGTGGCCTGAGAGTCCCCACCCTGTACTGGGCTCCAGACGTGGTCTTCTCAGACAGATAGAGTAAGAAAGTCTGAGATTAGACTCTGGCTCTTTTAGTAGCAATAGACTTCATGATCAATGTGCCAAGGGGTCAGGGAGGTGAGCTGAAGGAAAAAAAAAAATCTAAGGCATCTTTGTTTATTTTTATTTTATGTGCATGTCCATGTGTGCCAGTGTTTGTATGTATACCAAGTGTATAGAGAAGCCCAAGGAGATCAGAAGCTGCTTCAGAACCTGTAGAACTGAAGTTACTTATTTGTGAGCCACCATGTAGGTAGGTGCTGGAAACGGAACAGGGTGATCACCCCGCATCTGAGCTCTCTCTCCAGCCCCAAACGTTCATTTAATAAGAATAAATGGCATATAATAAGCACATCACAATCTGTACTGTCCTTTCACGCCTGTATTGTTACCGTGTTAAGTATGACACCTTCAGATTAGTGTGCAGAAGACAAAAATAGGCTTACGGGTTTGGGAAGCAGCCTTGTAGGACAGTCTACTTCCCATATGTCAAGGTTTTGATGTTCTTGTCTTCTAGAACTACAGTTCTAATTACTTGGTGCCTTTTATCTAAATTCTCTCCGTGTCTTGGGTAAATTTGGCCTGGTCATAAATGGTTTTTCTTAGTGTACTCAGGCATATTGCAAGGCTCAGAACCGTGAGTAACACTGTTGCCTGAGCATACTCGGGGCTGGTGCATCCTGAGATGGCTTTTTGGCAGGTCTTTATCATCCAGTACTGCTTCAGTTCACCAAGGACTCGGAAACAGCGAGTCCAAGAATAGATTTAAAGTCACTAATGTAAGGATTGAGCTTCATGTCATTTGTCGTTTTAGTCAGAACATATTCTGATTTTCTTTTTTTTTTTTTTGGTTCTTTTTTTCGGAGCTGGGGACCGAACCCAGGGCCTTGCGCTTCCTAGGTAAGTGCTCTACCACTGAGCTAAATCCCCAGCCCCCTGATTTTCTAATAAGGAAAAAAAAAGTTGAACTACCAAAGATAGGGAAGGGAAAAAAGAGAAATAAGCCTAGGTGGAGAGGAGGCCAGCCGGCTGCGCACAGAAGGCTGAGTGTGCAAGGCGGAGGGGTGTCCGAGCTTCAGACTGGCGGCAGGCGGAGCCAGGAGCGAATCGCTTAACGTCTGGGTCTCAGCTTTCACAGATACCGTACGCGAATAATAATTCCTGCCTGGGGAAAGTTCTGGATATTATCAAGCCTAGAGGGACTCTGCAACTAAGAGAGATGGCGTGGGGGGAGGGGTGCAGAAACACAGGAAGCTTCGAGGGGCTTGCGGTCTCCATGGAAACGCACAGGGAGAGAGGTGGGGTGAAGGAACCCGGAGTGAGGCGGGGAAGATGGTTGCACAAAGGGAACTCCTTTTCTGAAGGGAAAGACACTTGAAAATGGAGCCCTCACCTCTCCACGGGCTGATCTTGCCCTGAACTTGAGAAGGAAGAAGTCATATCTCACTTCACACTATATAATGTCACTGTCTATTTAGTTCTTCCCAATAGGCTGAGGGATCTATCAAGGACAGGAATTAAGATGATTTTATTTCTTTGTTCTCAGAACCCAGAGCAAAAGATGTGAATGTATGTTGGTTGTTGTGGTAGGGGGAGGGGGGCTGGAGAGTTGGGGGTGGGGCTAGATATGGTCCCATCCTTGTTTTTAGTCTTAATTTTTTGTATTTATGTGCACAAGTGTTGCCTACATGCACCCTTCTTGTGGCTCTAATTCCCGTGAAGGGGGTCAGATTCCCTGGAACTGTATTTACAGATGGTTTTAACCCACCATGTGAGTGCTGGCAGCTGAACCTGCAGCCAGTGCTCTTAACTGCTGACCCACCTCCATTTTAGATGGTTCCATCAAAGCCAGATGCGGTTCATATCTGTAATCCCAACCCTTGGTATACAGAAACGGGAAGATTTTGAGGCCAGCCTGGTTTACCCAGACGGGTCTCACAAACAAAGACACTTTTGCTTTGTTTGACACCATCAAATATCGTCATGTTCCACCAAGGTCAAATTCAATTAGATTTCCCCCACAAAGGATTCTAGATTATCTCTTTTTTTCTGGTGTTAGAATCCAGGCTCTAATGGTCCTTATCCCGTACCCTACATTTACCTGACAACTTTGACTTCTTCAGGGTTTCTCGGGTCAAGCTTACTCTTCATTTTAGTGAGCCTCTATCGATAGGATCCATTCCAGTAGGGTCACAACATGAGGTCAAGCAACACCCAAAGTAGACCATCCACTGGGGTGGTCTGTGAGGCATGGTGAGGTGTGCAAGAGCCAATCAGAGTGCTGGGAATGCTCTGTCCACGTGGCTCTCCTGGGTACTTGCTTACAGCTTGGCTTCCGTTGCCTTAGAGGAGGCCAGTATACTGTGCTCTGTGCTCTGAGATAAGGGTCTGTCTGGTGTGAGGGTCATCCTGTGTGCACATGAGCCACCATGGTCCTACAGATGAACTATTCTGATCTCCAGGGCCGGAACTCAATAAGTTTCCCCAGAGCAGAGAGCCTTGCAGACTCAGGAGAATGAGTCCTCCCATACATTGCTGTCAAGTTAAACTCCCAACCTCTGACCAGGGCAAAGGAGGGCTTCCGGCCCTGATTCTCAGCACCAGCTTCTTCTCTTGCCATTGTTCACCTTGTTACCCAGTGAGAGAGAGAGCCACTTGCAGCCTCCTGTCCCCTCTCCTCATCTGTGATTCTTCCTGTGTCCCTTGCCTTGCACCACAAAGTTAGCCAGTGCATTTGGGACTTGATTCACACACCATTTCCTTCCTGAAGTCTCTGACCAGGTTAGCCATTTCCTACAGACACCTATAGCACACCTACAGGCAAGAGCTGCTGCTGCTGCTGCTGCTGCTGTTTAAAAAGATTTTGTTATATGTGTGCTTGTCTTGCTCTCACATATGTCTGGGTATCACATGTGTGCATGAGATGCTGGGAGAGGCCATTGGATGCCCTGGGACAGCGGTTATGGACGGTTGTAAGTCACTACGTGGGTACTGGGAATAGAACCTGTGTCCTTTGGAAGAGCAGCCAATTTTTTTTTTTTTTTTTTTTTTTGGTTCTTTTTTTTCCGGAGCTGGGGACCGAACCCAGGGCCTTGCGCTTCCTAGGTAAGTGCTCTACCACTGAGCTAAATCCCCAGCCCCAGCCAATGTTCTTAATGCATGAGCCATCTCTCCAGCCTTATGACCAGCTTCTTACGGGGACAGACAGACAGACAGATGAGTGGATGTTTGGAAAAAGGGGATGGACTACTCTTTGGCAGGATGATAGAGGGGAGTGCAAGATTAGTCTCTAAAATTTGGCTGAAGATGCAGACTCTTAGTCCCCCTTCGTAAGCAGCCCACTCCGCAGCCAGCCCCCACGCCCTCGCTCTGTGTCCTCTGAGTGTTTGTTCTCAGGGAGTCACAGGCACATGTTCTGAACATAACCCGGAAAGCAATTTACAAGAAATAATTGCTGGTCGATGTGAGCCTGGCAGCCCCAGTGAGCTCAGACTATTTGTGTTTGTGTGTCAGCTCACAGGGCCTCCTCCCTGTCTGTGCTCTGGGGGGAGGGGAGCCTGTCTCACGGGGTGGGCAGTTAGTTTCTAACGCTGGACTTTGACCAGCCAAGCCCAGTGAAAACCTCCTCAGGGTGAACAAATTCAAACCAGCAACGCTGAAGTCGGGTTGGGGTGGAATCTATGCTGCCTGAGATTTATAGGCAGCTCCTCATTCTGGTCCACCCTCGTCTATCCCATATACATGGGGTCCTGGGGAACAAATTCTACCAGGTTCTCGGGCTCTGCTCTGTGTGGGGTCTCTGACCTCTGTGACCAGAGTCCACAAAGCTTGTCTTTGTTCTTCGGAGCCACTTGTGCTGTGAGGGAGGTCCCCAGGGTAGCAGCAGCAGCAGCAGCAGCAGCAGCAGCTGGAACTTGTTAAAAATGCAAATCTGAGGACTCACTTCAGCCCGACCGACTTCGGCTGGGGTGAGGAGTAAGAAACAGCAAACTGTTCTTTGTTTATAAGCCCTCACGTTGGCTCCTGCTGGCGCAGGTCTGTAATTCTAGCTACTCCGGAAGTCGAGGCAGGAGGGTCACAAATTCAAGGCTTGCCTGGAAAACGGAGAGAGTCTTTGTCTCAAGATAGAGTACAAAAAAAAATGTTGGAGGTAAAGCTTGTTGTAGGGTGCTTGCCTCTCCAGTGTGGGGCCCGGGGTTTCACCCTCAGCAGCAAAACCAAAGCAAAAGCCATAGCTTGCTCTGATGCAACCAGAAACTTGAGAACTCTTGTCCCAGACTAATGAGAAGACCCCCCGCCCCGCCCCCTGCATTCTTAGGATTTGCAACTGTCTCTCCCTCTCTGTGAACAGCCAGACAGGCATTAGCAGATTGTTCCGCTGTAGTAAACATTTAGAGAGAGAAAAAAGAACTTTACTGATGAGGTTATCAAGGACAGAGGAAATCTGTTCTGTAAATAATATAACCCAGTGTCAGTGACTACACTGTCACCCACCTTCAACATCTACACACACACACACACTCTCTCTCTCTCATACACACACACACACACACGCACATAGACACACGCACGCACACTCACACAAGACACACACACTTGCACACTCACACACACATTCACACTCACACACAGACACACACATTCACACTCACACACACGCAACACACAGAGACGCACACTCTCACACATAGACACACACTCACACACACTCACACACAGACACACACACTCTCACACACACACTCACACACATACACACTCTCACACACTGTCTCACACACAGACACACACTCACACGCACACAGACACACTCACACAGACACACACACTCACACTCACACACACACACTCACATACACACAGACACTCACACACACCTCTCACACACACACACTCACACACATGCACACACACTCTCTCACACACAGACACACACACACTCACACAGACACAGACACACTCACATACACACTCACAGACACACACACACACACACACACACACACACACACACACACACACACACACACACAGAGGCACAGCCCGCACTCCACTGTGGTGTTCTCTGTAATAACCTTCAGTTCCTGGGCCACACTGGGCTTTCTGCACTGCTTTTGAACAGGTTGTACTCTGTCCATATTGTCCTTGGAGTCTGTCTGACCTGGGGCTGACTCATCAAAGACATCTCTGCTCCCTCCTGCAGCCTGGGGACTACCAGAAGGCCCATTGCACTTTCTGTGTGTTTACCCCAGACTCCATCTGAGCCCCGTAACAGCAGGATTGTTCTTTGTTTACAGCAATTGCACAGGTCCATTGCATGGAGAACATGTTTAGTAGACAGAGATGTTTTATTCGGTGTGATGAAAATACTACCCCTCACCCTCCCCACTCTCCCGACCCTCCCCACCCTATCCTCCCACCCGTACAAGGGGAAAAAAAGACAAACAACGCCTCCAGACTCCGAGTCTTGGACACTTTCCACTTCATCATGTGCCTTTTGCTGGCTGGCTAGGACCTGAGCACAGATGTCTAAGAATGTCATGATGTCTCACTGTTGCCAAAACCAGCACCAGGTCGTTCCATGGTGAAATGTCAAGAGCAGTTTTCAGTATCTTCAGGGTCTCCCTGATCTGCTCTACACTCCAAGGAAAGCAAAAGCCTCTGGGAAAGGCAGCAGAGAGGGGTAGCAGTGAGCTTCCTGCCTGCAGCTTTCTGGGCTATAAGCTAATAATATAAACCAAAATGAAGCACTATAATAATAATAATAATAATAATAATAATAATAATAATAGTTTATTTAAGGTATTTTCCCCATTTCTAACACACTATTCAGTATTTTTTGGAGTAAATATCTTCCCCTAAATCTGAGGAACAAGTGATTATTATTTTCCTTGCTCATAAGAGAAACTGAGGCACAGGTTACCTAGCAAGTGGCAGAGTCAGGATTGTAACTAGACATCTGGCTCCACCATCACTGTTTATAAAATGAGTATGTTAAAGTATATCCACTTAGAACTGCATTTACTTTATATGTATGTATATACTTTGAAAGGTTTATTGTATTAATGCGTATGTATGTACAGGTGCTTGAGGAGGCCAAAAGAGGGTGTCAGATCCTCTGGAACTGGAGTTGCAGGCTGGTTTCAATGTGAGTTCCGGGAGTGGAACTCAGGACCTCTGAAAAATCAGGAAGTATTCTCAATTGCTGAGACATTTCTCCAGGTCTGTTTGGTTATTGTTTTGTTTTGAGATGGTCTCTGCATAGCTCTGGCTGTCCTGTCTGAGCTTACTGTGTAAACCAGGCTGACTTTAAACTCACAGAGATCCACCTGCCTCTGCCTCCCAGTTTCTGGTGGGAGTCGATTGATTTATTCATTCTATTTTATGTGTGACTATTTTGCTTTCATGTATATGTGTGTGCCACCTGTATGGTTGATGCCTGCATCGGATCCTGTGAGGGGGAGGGGAGTTACAGATGGTTGTGACCTACCATTTGGGTGCTAGTCCTTGAACTCAGGTCCTTTGAAGATCAACAAGTACTCTTAACAACTGAGCCAGCAGCTCTATAGTCCCTAGGATTGATTGATTGATTGATTTGAGACTGGGTCTCACTATGTAGCTCTGGCTTATTGGATCTTGTTATGTAGATCAAGTTGGCCTGGAATTCCTATAACTCTGCATGCCTCTCTATTTTAAATTTTAGTTGTGTGTGTGTGTGTGTGTGTGTGTGTCCGTATGTGGGTTTGTACACCTAAGTGCAGTGTCAGAGGAGGCCAGAAGAAGGTGTTGTGTCTCAGGAGCTGGAGTTAATTGTGAGCTGTTCCTTTGCAAGAGCAATCCATCTCTCCAGCCTCTTGGAATTTGAAGGTATTGGACCTGGTAGTGTACTCATATATTAAATCCCAGCGCAGAGACAGGCTGTGAATTCAAGGCTGACCTGGCCTATATCGTAGGTTCCAGGACAGACCACGGGTGTCATTCTCAGTTTTTGTTTTTATTTTTTTAAGACAACAATAATAATTGTAAAGTGTTTTTGTCATTGCTGTTTGTCTTTTTGTTTGTTTTTAATGCCATATTTCTGCCCCCATTGAGATTTTTTATTGTTCCCTTTTATTTTGAGACAGATTCTCATCTGGCTTTGAACTTTTGGCCTCCTGCTTAAGCATCCCAAGTAGCTTGGTGGTTTACACCGCCCGGCTCAGCTTAAATTGACCACTTTTTAAAACACTTACAACAATCTAGCAAGAAAACAGGCACAGGGAGTGACCGTCCAGGCTACTTGGGTTAAGTGGTTCAGTCCACCCTGCGGGACCTGTATTTGGTGTAATAATCATTCTTTTTCCTATTCACTTACTTAAAAATTAATATATATATTATTGATGCATGCTGTGTGTGGGTGTGTGCATGTGTGTGTGCAAGTGAGGAGGTCAGACAATTTAGACGAGGCTATACTCTCCTTTTACCTTGATGAGCCATTTTACCATCCCTCATTCATTCATCCTTTTTTTTGTTTGCTTGTTTGTTTTAAAGATTTATTTAGGCTGGGGATTTAGCTCAGTGGTAGAGCGCTTACCTAGGAAGCGCAAGGCCCTGGGTTCGGTCCCCAGCTCCGAAAAAAAGAACCAAAAAAAAAAAGATTTATTTATTTATTGTATATGAGTACACTGTAGCTGTCTTCAGATACACTAGAAGAGGGCATCGGATCTCTTTACAGATGGTTGTGAGCCACCATGTGGTTGCTGGGAATTGAACTCATGACCTCTGGAAGAGCAGTCAGTGCTCTTAACTGCTGAGCCATCTCTCCAGCCCATCCTTTTGTTTTGTTTTGTTTTTGTTTTTGTTTTTGTTTTTTTTTTTGGTTCTTTTTTTTTGGTTCTTTTTTTTTGGTTCTTTTTTTTTTTCCGGAGCTGGGGACCGAACCCAGGGCCTTGCGCTTCCTAGGCAAGCGCTCTACCACTGAGCTAAATCCCCAACCCCCATCCTTTTGTTTTGAAGACAGGGTTTCTTTGTGTAGTCCTGGCTGTTCTACAACTCGGTTTGTAGACCAGGCTGGTCTCGAACTCACATCTGCCTGCATCTGCTTCTTCCTCCCAAGTTTTTTTTTTTTCCTTTTCTTTTTTTTTGGAGCTGGGGACCAAACCCAGGGCCTTGTGCTTGCTAGGCAAGCGCTCTCCCACTGAGCTAAATCCCCAACCCCTCCTCCCAAGTTTTAAGATTAAAAGCATGTGCCACCAACCCTGTCTTTTCCTTCTTCTTCTTCTCCTTCTCCTTCTCCTTCTCCTTCTCCTTCTTCTCCTTCTCCTTCTCCTTCTCCTTCTCCTCCTCCTCCTCCTCCTCCTCCTCCTCCTCCTCCTTCTTCTTCTTCTTCTTCTTCTTCTTCTTCTTCTTCTTCTTTTCTTCCAAGACAGGGTTTCTCTGTGTAGCCCAGGCTATCCTGGACCTTGATCTATACACCAGGCTGGCATCATCAAACTCAGAGATCTGCCTGCCTCTGCCTCCGAGTGCCAGGATTAAAGTTGCACACCTGGCCATTCATTCATTCTTTTATTCGCCTGTGAAACTCTTATGATGGGGCCTGTGCTGTACTCCCTCTCATCATACACCTTACCAGGGGCCCACTCCAGGACCTGGAGGGATGGACGAGGAAGTCTACCCCTCTGAGTACAGATCCCCATCCCAGGGACTTTTGCATACACCTACACTGGGGCAGAGAAACCACATAAAAACAAGTCAGGTCTTCTCAGGAGAAGGCTTTTCTGAGACTCCACTACCTCAGGTTTCTGTATTGTGTGCTATTGCTAGTAACACTGCTCTCCACATGACTCATGCCCCACTTCAGTTGGTCCTAAGTTGCTCAGGCCGAGCAAGACAGCTGGGTCTTGAAAAGCAAGACTTTGGTGCTTTTGTGGGAAGAGCCCTCGTTTACCCCACTAGGCTCCCCCGTCTCTGGCTCTTCTCACTCCCACCCTGTCACCAAAAACAGAGACTCCAGAAGGAGTGATACAAAGACATTTACTGGATGTTTATGGAGCTGGTCCATATGGGTCAGGGGTGGGGACAGAGGCCTCTTCGGGGCTGTCTGGAATGTGGCTAGCAGTCACTGTAGCCATGAACTGGTTCTGGAGAAGACCTCTGGGACCCACAGTCTGCCTCTCATTGCTTTCCAGCCGTGTGTTCAAGGATGAACTCTGCCTGGGAGAGCTTACCCCTGGCACCTCCATCATGATTGCCGTGTTCAAACCTTGGTGGTCAGGTGACATCTCCTTGGAGCCTGAAAAACAACAATCTGAGGTAACTTCCTCCTGCAGCCCATTCTCCCACACCAGCGCCACACCCATGGCCAACTTCTCTATTGATTACCTGAGTACCTCACTGTGTTCGTAGTCTTCATACAAGAAACAATTGTTAGCAATATACCACATCACACAGTAGGGACACATGTTTCTCTTGAGCAGGGGAGGTGATTGCTAGGAGAGCAAGAGCTGACCTTCACCATATCCCTACGAGGGTTAAAAAGCCATTAAAAAAAAACAAACTACAAGTTCATTTTCAAGATGAAGACCCAGGCTGGTTACACAGCCAACATACAGAGGAGCACTGCCTGTTTGTAAGACATCTGCTGTTCTCTGTTTTAAGAACAGTCTGGGAGCTGGAGAAGCCGGAGAGACTTGCTCTTGTAGAGGCCCTGGATTTGATTCCCAGCATCTCTATGGTGGCTCATAACTGATTGTAACTCCAGTTCCAGGGGACCCAATGCCTTCTTCTGACCTCTGTAGCACCAAACATGCATGAGGTGAAGAGATAAACATGCAGGCAAAACACTTATACACATAAAATAAAATAAAGCTGGATGAGAACAGTAGCTATGTGTGATACACAGCCCTGTAATCCCAGAACCTAGGGAGCAGAAGCTTGACGGTCCCAAGAAGTGTGAGGCTAGCCTGGGCTACAACTCGAAATAGATCTTAACTCAAAAATCAAACCAAATCAACCCAACCAAACAAAAGAGTCCTGTATTCTCCTCCACTCTCCCCTCCTTCCTTCATCTTCTGTCTGAGCTAGGAAGGAAGCTCGCCTGGCCTTTGAACCCTGATCCATTGGTGACATTCATTTTCTCTCTCTCTTTCTCTCTTTTGTCACTGCATCCCACGGTCACTTATGAATCCTGGGCAGTGGTGGCACCTACCTTTCATCCAGGCAACTAAGAGGCAGAGGCAGGCAGACATCTGAGTTTGAGGTCAGCCTGGTCTACAGAACAAGTTCCGGGACAGCCAGGACTATACAGAGAAACCCTCTTAAAAAAAAAAAAAAAAAAAAGAAGAAGAAGACAAAAGTCAAAACAAAAATCCATGTTCCCTGACACAATTGAGCATCCTTTAAAATAGTAAATGTTTAAGTCAGAACACCATTGGCTTTTATACCTCCTCTCTCCTAAGCCCCTCATAATCGCTGCAGGCCCCACCAGATTCTGCTACACCCACCAGAAGGCCACCGCCTCCTTCAGGCTTTCTCCTCTGCTCAGCCCAACTGCTTAGCCGGGCTCCTCCAGCTGGGCTCCTCAGAAGTTACCAGAGGAATCAAAGGTCAAGTGAGTCCATGAGCTGTTCTTTGAAAGCTTCCAGTGTCTGTCTGATCTGAGACTGGGGGTGGCTGTCAAGGCTTTCCATGGGCCTCTGCCCATCTCTGCTCAACTTCCTTACTAATCTCCCCTCAAGAAATCTGCTTTTTCACACCAGAATTCTCTCTGGTTCCCAAGTGGGGCCATTCCTTTAAGTTTCGGAGCCTTCTCTGGGTTTACAAGTATACACCATCACATTCAGATTTTGGTTTGAAGATGGGAGGCCAGAAAAGGGAGTAAGATTCTTGGGATTAAGTTACAGACTGCTGTGAGCTGCAAGCTGTCATGTTGATGATCCAGGCTCCTCTGGAAGAGGAACCAGTGCTCCTGACTGTTGAGTTAGTTTTCCAGCTCCTAAAAAATGTTTTTGTTTTTGTTTTTGTTTTTTTTAAAAGAAAATAACAGGACCAGTGAGATGACTCTTGGGGTGAGGGCGGCAAGCAGAAGTGAGCTTGGATCTCCAGATTCACAGAAAAGAGAAAAAAGCTGTGTGTGGCTAGATATGCATCCATTTATCTCTATCTGCATCCCCAAGTCATTGCTGGAGGTAGAAACAGGAGGATTGCCCGGACTTGCTGCTCAGGCAGCCTAGCTTAAAAAAAAAAAAAAAAGGCAAGAGGCTCAGGCTCAAAGAGACCCTGTCTCAAGGAAACGGGCAGAGAGTGATAGGGTAGGATGCCTGGTGTCCTCCTCCGTCCTCTACCGCACACACATACATCACACAAATAAATAATAACAACTAATAACAATAATAATAACTAATAACAATAATAATAAAGTAGTTGCGAGCTGAGGGCACAGCTCAGTGGTAGAGCACACATTTAGCACATGTAGGTTCAATCCCTAGCACAAACAAGGGATGGTCACTTAATTGATAATGTCATGTATTTCAAACTAACCAGGAGCTACGTAAACATCTCTAATTTTTTTCTAAGGTTACTTTACAGATTAGATTAGGGCCCAGAGAACAGTTTGTTTAATAGGAAACCATGAGCCGTTGTACTGGGACTACCATTTTCCAGGTACCTGCAGAGATGACAAACACAAGAGAAAGGAGTGGGGCACCTGGAATGTATCCCCCCCAAACACTTTAGAAAGCCTGGGGCTAGGGTTGGGGATTTAGCTCAGTGGTAGGGCGCTTCCCTAGCAAGCGCCAGGCCCTGGGTTCATCCCCAGCTCTGAAAAAAAAAAAAAAAAAAACAAAGCCTGGGGCTATCCTTTGGCCCTGTGGATATGAATCTGCAAGTAAGGTGATATTGTGACATCAAAGGAATAGGTGGTTCCAAAAAGGAGTGCCCTACAGATATTGCCAGGGCCAGACTGGAAAGAGTCTACAGCGTTACCCAGGATGCTGCTGTTGAGCATGGGAAGCATGATAAGAGCCAACAAAGCATTCTGAGCAATGAAGGGAAATGATCAGAAAAAGAAGGAAACCCAAGAGAAAAGTGCCTGAGTTCAACTGAAGAGTCAGTTAATTCTGCATCTTTTCCAGTCAAGGAAGAAAAGGCTAAGCTGCCAGGGGCAGTTCCCTGTGAATGCATAGCTTAATAGGTATTAAAAATGATAATAGGGCTGGGGAGATGACTCAGGGGTTAAGAGCACTGACTGCTCTTCCAGAGGTTCTGTGTTCAATTCCTAGCAACCATATGGTGGCTCACAACCATCTGTAATGGGATCTGACGCCCTCTTCTGGTGTGTGTGAACACAGTGACAGTGTACTCCTATAAATAAAATAAATCTTTAAAAAAAATGATAATAAAAGACTTCTAGGGGTTGGAGAGATGGCTCAGTGGTTAAGAGCACTGACTGCTCTTCCAGAGGTCCTGAGTTCAAATCCCAGCAACCACATGGTGGCTCACAACCATCTGTAATGGGATCTGATGCCCTCTTCTTGTGTGTCTGAAGACAGCTACAGTGGACTCATATAGATAAAATAAATAAAATCTTTTTAAAAAAGACCTCTAAATGGTTAAAAAAACAAAAACAAAAACAAAACAACAACAAAAAACCAAAGGGCTGCAGAGTGGTTCGGCCGTTTAAAGTACTCGCTCTTTTCTATAGGACAGAGTTAGGGTCTCAGCACCCACCTTGGGCAGCTGACAAGGTCGTATAATTCCAGCCACAGAGGAATCCCACACCCCCTTCTGGCTGCCACAGGTGCTGTATCCACAGACACAAACCCACACACAGACACACCACTATAGACATAACTAAAAGACAATTAAAGAAACAAATAAATAAGTGATAAAAAGAAATAAAACCAGAGGAACCATGAGAACAGAGAGCCAATATTAAATCCAGGGCACCTGTCCAGTGTTCCCTAAAGACCTCTGTCATCAGACCTTGCTCTCCGGAGTCCTCAGTCCTGCTCATCAGTGACACCTGTGACTAACACTGTGATTCACAGGTGTCACTACAAGTGTGCTTAATCAAGAAGCAGTGGGATCTAGGGTGACTGAACTCTCCAAAAGGTGGGGGTGGGATGGGAGTGGGGTGGTGATGGAAACCACCATGAAGTGTGGGCAGCTGTTACAGAGACATACATCTGTGGCCTGAAAGGCAAAGACCCAACCAACCAGACCACAAGCTAGCCTGGGGGCTTGAGTGCATGACTGCTCCTCTCTGGGTTTCAGCATCCCTCCTGTATGCCAAAAGTATCAGACTGATTTTCCAGATCCCTGGGGTTCTAGACGGGGAGAGTGGGTGATTAACAACCTCCTTCCAGAGCAAAATTAAAGCTTATTTAATTTTGATTTCTCTGGTTTCATTAAACAGGCATGGGTTGGGACATCATCTCTGTCCTCGCTTCACATGTGTGGTCTCAAAACAGAGGAGGTTAACAGCCACCTGCCAGAGAAGCAGAGCTAGTGAAATGCTTGAAGTCCCCAGCACGGGCGGAACACAACAGCAGGCCCTCAGCCACCCTTTGGATTTAGTTGGCTTCTCACAAAAAACTCCACTAAGGAAGTTACTGGGGCTGTAGAGGGAGGCTGTCTCTGAGGGACAGTGTGTCTTTGCACATGTGAGGCCTTGCATTAGATCCCCAGCACAGGGAGGAATAGAAGGAAGAGAGGTAAGGGAAGAGGAAAAGGTTCTATCGCTATTGCCTGTCAGGTTTGGGAAGATGGGATGGGACAGGGGTGATGGGCAGAATCCTGGACACGGGAAGGAAACTGTGTTCAAAGTGGATTTCTTATGGTCACTTGCCAAGGCACCTGTCATACCACACTTGCTCTACCATTCAGAGAGATAAGGACAGACAGACATTCACACACACACACACACACACACACACACACACACACACACACACACTCACTCACTCCCTCACAGGGTAGTGATTCCACTCTGAAGCCTGGCAGATCTGGTTGGCATCCCAAACACACACATGCTCACACGATTTGTGAGGACTTGGTCACATCCCCTACTGATTCTTGTTCTTTTTCTCCTGTAAAATGGGAGCCATGATCTGTCCTGTCTTCCTGAAAAGCGAGACAGCAAAGCAAATAGAAGCAGGAGTCTATACAGCGGGAAAGATCTGGTAAAAACAAAGCAGTGGGCCCACGCACCATCTCAGCGGCTCCTGGCCCAACGCTGTGGGGTCCAGAGGGAAGGGGAAGGGTGACACGGTGAAGGCCGAGAGCTGTAAAAGGCAGAGAAGCAGAAGCAATCATCTGGTAAAGGTCAGAGGACACCCTTCCCATCTTCAAAGATTAAGAAACAAAAAGCAAGAGTGTATGCTGTTCCGAACCTTGATGACTAAGTAACTTGGATGGTGGCTGGGCACCGAGAAGCAGGCAGGTGGTCTCCATCTACATGATCAAGGATGAACTATGTGACTCCTAGTCAGAAGGGCTGGGATGGGGGCAGGGAGGAACAGGGAGACCAGGTTTGATGACATGAAAGAGAGCAGGACTTGAGAGGCAGAGAAACACTTTGGAATCTCGGGACCACAATTTACAAGCTGAGACCCCTTGTGCAGTTCATCCTGCATCTCTGAGACCTGACCACCATAGCTGTGTGTGAGTGATGCAGTTAGGAAGACTGGTCCCAGAGCATCTTCCAAGAGTATCCAGCACAGAAGAAGGGCTTCCCTTTCTCAGCAACAGGGGTTGAAATAGAGCCGTCAGTCACCCACTAGGTGACTTTGAACCTTACTTTCCTCATCTGTGCAATGGAAGTGTCATAACTGTCCCTGCCCAGTGACCATGAAAAAAAAGGACTTCATGGTAGTCCACTCAGGGAGGGTTTGTCCCTGTAACTCCTGTATGGTACTTGAGCGTGCTAGCTGTCACCTTAGCTCCTTGTACAGATAAACTTTGAGTTGGTCTCCTCTGTGACAGGCTGTCCTGCTACTTCTCAAGGACGGATCATCAGACATAGAACTGCTGAGTTACAGGGCATACATGTTTTTAGCACAAGGCATTGCCAAATTCAAATTGCTCTGCCAAGTAGCTCAACCAATTTATATTCCTGCCAGCAGTATGTGAAACCCCAACTTTCGCACTATTAATTTGATTCACTTCTAAACTTTTGTCAATGGCCTTTTTATTTATTTGAAGATTTATTTATTTTTAAAAAATGTGTATGTTAGTTTGCTCGTATATATGTTGGTGTACCATATGTGTGTAGTACCCTCATAGGGTGTCGGATGCCCTGGAACTAGAGTTAAAGGTTTTGTGAGGTGCCATGTAGGTGATGGGTATTGAACCTGGGTCCTCTGGAACTGCTTAGCCATCTCTTAACTGCTAATCCATCTCTTCAGCACCAGTGTCCTTTTAAAAATGTAATATAATGATAATATATAATATATAAAACATAATAATGATAATAATAATAGGTTTATTGTGTGTGAGTACGTAAGCCATGGTGTATGTGAAGATCAGATACAGTTCTGTGGAGTCAGTCCTCTTCTGTCTTTATGTGGGTCCCAGGGATTGAACTCCGGCATGTTGGGCTTGCTCAGCAAGACCTTCTAAGCATCTCAGCCGTCTGATGGGCCTATCATTCTTAAGTTGCTTTATCCTCATATTAAGGCTGATAATCTTTCCTTTTCCATTGTGAATTTTGTCATTGTGACCATTTGTTTGTTTGACAGTCTTATGGCCTCAAGTTGCTATGTAACAAAGGACAACAGAGAACTGCTCATCCTGCTATTTCTCTCTCTCCCAGGCGTGCACCACCACACCAGGCTTGTGTTGGGCTTTTATATCATCATCATCATCATCATCACCACCACCACCACCACCACCACCACCACCACCACCACCATCATCATCATCATTATTACACTTTTCTGACCTGTTTAAAGATGTGTTTCTGTATTCTGGATATCAGTCCGATCTTCTTTTATATACAATGAGTCCTGCTTATCCACAGTAGTTATGTGGTTGTGTACTATAACTTTATCTAAACACTGAGTGAGTAAATATTAAAACATTGCTGCTAAGCCAGGCTTGGGGGCAACTTGGGGTTGGAGGAAGGAGGATCAGGAGCTCAAGGTCATATGACACATGTTGTTGTTATGGCTGTTGGCTTGGCTACATAGTGAGTTCTAGGCTAGCCTGGGCTATGAGACTCTGTCTTCTAGGGAGAATATAAGATGAGGTTTCTGTGTGCCTTCGGCCATGATATTTGTGTCAAACAATCAATATCTGACTTTGGTTTTATGAGCTACTGATTAAAGACACATGATTTAATATATATTTATTTAAAAATGTTTATTTTTATGTGTATGAGTGTTTTGCCTGCATGTATGTCTGTGTACCATGTGCATGCCAGGTGTTCTAGGAGACCAGAAGAGGGTGTCAAGTTCCCTGGCACTGAAGTTATAGCCAGTTGCGAGCTGCCATGTAGGTGCTGGGAGATCTAACCCAGGTCCTCTGGAAGAGCAGCCAGTGCCCAGTGAACCATCTCTCCAGTTCCATGATTTCATATATATTTCTGGTTTACCTCTCACACATGTCTAGACATTTAGCACCCTATGTTCTTCAAAGCCCAGCACAGTCTTCTTATGCTTGGGAGCATTGGACAGGCACTTCAGAACTGTATTGGAACAGAATGGTTCTAGAGGAAACATGCTTACAGAGTACAGCTTTGATTGACATTATCTGGGACACGCGCCCCCTCAGATTTTTGTCACTGTACACACTCAATTTGTAATAACCTCATAATTACTTCAAGTATTGATTTTGAGGTTACAAATACATTTTAGTAAGTAGGCAAGTTAAAATGTACAACCCGAGAATAGGGTAGACTGAGAATAGATGCTTTCACATGTGTTCATGTGTGCACACACACACACACATGCACACACACCACCACCACCACCACCACCACCACCACCACCACCACCACCACTTGCGCTTGAACACATACACACAAAATCTTTGCTGCCTATCCTTGATTTTTAACTTCATATACGATGTCTTATATCATTTATATTTCATTAGGCAAAGTTGTCAACTTGTTCTTCTGCTCAGTTTGCTTCCTAGTCCTGATTCCACAGGCAGCCAGATGAACCTTTCCACTCCCAACCATCTTCAGGATTCTAGAAGGGCTGTTTTTTTTTTTTTTTTTTTTTTTTTTTAAAGATTTATTTATTTTATATATGTGAGTACACTGTCGCCGTCCCCAGACACAGCAGAAGAGGGCATTGGATCCCATTACAGATGGTTGTGAGCCACCATGCGGGTGCTGGGAACCGAACTCAGGACCTCTGGAAGAGCAGTCAGTGCTCTTAACCACCGAGCCATCTCTCCAGCCCCCTAGAAGGACTGTTTTAAGTTAGGAAATTAATCTCTTACAAACCCTAGCACTCAGCCCTCTCCATCTCCCTCTGAGATGAGGTATTACCCACCCACCCTTCTACCCTCCTGATGCTCACTGCCTTTGCCTCTGTTGCCTGAGTACCCCTCCTACCTGTTCCCTAAGAGAGCACCCCCAAGAGTGACCCTGCTACTCATTCAGTCCTGGCCTGCCTTTTCCTATTGTCTGCCCCTCCTGCCTTCCCTCCTGTATTTGCCTCAACACTGATAAAAGCTGACCCTTTTGGTATCCAGCAGGGTCGCCCTTAAACACTCGCACAGTCCAAGTTTAGTGGGCAGAAGAGTGTGGCTCTAGGAGGAGAAGCATGGACAAGCCTCCAACCTTCTCTCCACCTCAATTCTCTCGCCCTGGAGGTGTAGACAACCCACCCGGCTGCTGTTCACTCAACTGTACTAACAACTCTTTGGCTAACACCGACTTGGATCTTCAGAGGTTATAAAATGTTCTGGTAGGACTTGGGAAAAGGCAGCACTTCTTTTTTGGGCCCCTCTGAGGTTCTCGATGGCCCATGCAAATGAAGAGATGAATACAAGAGGTTATGAAAAATAAAATACTGTTTTCAGCTTCTGATCAAATGTTGATTTTTTGGGGAAACAGCAAGTATGTCTTATTGGCTCTGTTTTGTTTGGGGATAATATGAAAATCAGTTTACACTCTCTAAGGCTAGGATGAAAACACAATCATAGAAAATCCATTCATGCATAATCTTTGTGTGAGAGCACTGGTGACCTTAGAGACTCCGATAAGGGCTGAGAACATGAAGGGCACATGAAGGGCTCATGAAGGACACATGGAGGGTCATTAATGTTCAGCTCACAGACTTCCTGAGAAGGGTGAATGTTCCAGGATACTCAGAAGGCGAATGTTCTAGATCTCACTTCTTCCTTGCTTTTCTTTCTTTCTTCCTTTCTTTCTTTTCTTCCTCCCTCCCTCCCTTCCTCCCTTTCTTCCTTCCTTCCTTTCCTCCTTTCCTCCTTTTTTCTATCTTTCTTTGTTTTTGTTTCTTCATTTTTTTTCTTTCTCTTCCGTTTTTCTCATTTGAGACAGGACCTCGATGTGTAGACTCAATCTCACAGAGCTCTGCCTACTTCTCCACATCCCCCTACCCCCTCAAGAGCTGGGATTGAGAGTGTGCTCTCCCAAGTGGATCTCTGTGAGTTTCAGGAGAGCCAGGGCTACACAGAGAAACCTTGTTTCGAACAACAAAACAAACAAACAAACAAGGTGCACTCTCTCCCATACCTGGCCATCCAGACCTCAATTCTAATTATCTCTCTCCCACAAAGACAGGTTTGAGCTTGCCCACTACAGGGACATCATGCAGCTTCTTTCTTACCTGTTGTCTGTAAGCTTAGGCCTGGGTCCAGCTTCGTGTGAGGCTTTGAGCTGATGAACAGGTAGCAGAGCACAAAGGCAGTGATGAGGAAGGCCAGAAGGACCACTGCTGCCGTGGACAGGCCCACAAGCGCTCCGATGCTGGAGACAGAAGAGCACAGTGGGCTAAGCGCTGGGGTCTAGGGAGGCAGCGTGCTACTGGAGTGTGAGTGGTGGGCACAGCTTCAACTTTCCCACCAGTTTAGCTCACTGAGGAATATCAGTGGGCATCATCTTCTGGTCTGTGTGTGTGTGTGCGTGTGTGTCCCATACCAACAATTATATGCACACGCACATACACATACACATATATAAATACATTCTTACAAGATAATGAATGTAAAGTGAAAATAGTCATACCCAAACTTAACTAAATATACATAAACATAAGGTTGGAGGATAATATAGCAAACTATATTATCAAGCTGTTGCTAGGTGTAATTCGGGCTGTACATGTCCTGGCCACATCCCCTTGGATCCTATCATTGTGGAACAGTCAGTGCAGGATTTCAGTTGCCAGCATGTCTTTGCCTGAGGCTTTCTTAGACCCAGAACAAAACTCTGTCTGCTCATTGAAGTATAAGATAATTAATGCTTCCCTTCCTTGACCAGCTCACAACCACAGTGGTATATATGTATCCAGCTCCCGTGGAATAACTCTGAGGTATACATTGTATGCTGACCAGCACAGGCTAGGCACTGGTTGCTTCGGTGTGACTTACTTGTAACAACCCATTGTTAGTGTTTCCTCCATCTCATTTCCCCACCCTCTGCCAATGTTTTCTGGGATCACTTTCCATAAAAACTACTTAGCTGGATGTAATGGCATATGCCTTTAATCCCAGCACTCCGAGGCTGAGGCAGGTTGATCTCTGAGATTTCAAGGCCAGTCTGGTCTACATAGTGAGTTCTACAATAGCCAGGGCTTCATAGAGAGACCCTGTCTAAAAACCCAAACACCAAAAGGTGAGCTATTTGTCCTCAGCTCTTCATCTTAGAACACAGGTCAGCTCTCCTTTTCTCAATCCTTCACTTCATCCGTCCTTTCCCACATTAAGCATATTGAGTATGTGGTGTTTTTTAGTTCTTGTCGATACTTTGAACAGTTATCTCGGGCCAGGGAAAGAGCTCACTTGGTGAAAGGCTTGCTTGACTTGCAAGCATGAGGACTCATGTTCGACACCCAGAAGTATTCACGGGGTGGTGCACACTTGTAACCCAAGCACTGCAGAGATGGAGACAGGAGGATCCCTGGGGCCCACTAGCCAGCCAGCCTAGCTAAACTGCTGACCTCAAGACTAATGAGAGAGAGACCTTGCCTCAAAGGAGGTGGTGTTCTGGAGAATCATACCTGAGCTTGACTGCTCGCCTCTATACACGCATATGCCCCTGTGTACATGTCTGCACACACACACACACACACACACACACACACACACACACATTTAAAAAAAGCAATAGTTTTCTCATTTGAGATCACTTATTGTTCATGGGCCTATAGCTGGTAGACCCACGTACAGACAGACGAGGACGTCACTCTTTGTAAGAGACATTTATGTGCACCAGGATGGGAAAGTGGCCTCTAAAGGAGAACTTTTGTGGAATGATGAGAAGATAGAGGATGTGTCCCAAACTGGAAGTGAGTTAGGGAGCAAATGCCATCTCAGAAGTGCAACATTGGGGTTGGAGATTTAGCTCAGTGGTAGAGTGCTTGCCTAGCAAGCGCAAGGCCCTGGGTTCGGTCCCCAGCTCCGGAAAAAAAAAAAAAAAGAAGTGCAACATCCCTGGACCATGTCTGTCTGAGGACTGAGGATAGAGCATGGGAAAGACAGAGAGCTCTCTGAGGAGAAGCCTTATTTCAGCACCAACTGGACTTATGATCAGAGATGTCTGCTGGGGAGGCACTGCTCACAGAAGGGGTACTTTCCTTCTGAGGAGAGGTTAGCACAGGGCAGACAGATGCCTTTCCGTGATGTCAAGAATCCTGTTCTGCACAGAAACTGAACTAGAGGGCTCTGCACTTAGGAGGTTCTGCTGTGCTGACTCTGAGAGACAAAGACCCACTGTGACCCTGGGAAGCACTCAGGCTTCCAGAGCAGGTACTCTGTTCAACGTTTGAAACTGGATTCTGCCATACAGAAGGGGAAATATCACGTTGATTTTCTGATCTTCATTTGTGAAGGTTCCCATCTCACCGGGTGGCTGAGTGAGTAGAGAAAGAGGGTGTTTGCAGCCAGTGATTACCAGCTCTGCCCTTCAGTCTCACCAGGTGGCCCACAAGGGTGCAGTGTTCCTGGTACCTAACCCCCAACTCTGCCCTTCGCTGAGGCACTGCCTTCTGACTCACATCCTGGCAGTAAGAAGATGGAAGGAAGTTCTGACGACTGGGCCAGATGGGCAGTTGCACCAGCCGCTTCTCCATGGGATGTTTTCTTGGTCTGAGATGGTTGGCTTTCAAAGATGGCTTTTCCCCTCAAACGCTCTCTCTTAAGGATACCGTGCTCACCTGGAGACGTATACACATGCAAGAATGAGATTAAACGAAGTAGGACCAAATGAAATTTGGAGAAAACAAGGTCTCTATACTGAAGTGATATGGGCTCTGTCAGATGCATGTGTGAAATTGTTTCAGAGTTCAGCCCTCAGCGCTATGCTTTGCAGCTATAAACCTGGGTTAGAACCCAGGAAGTGGGCCGAGCAATTAAAAGCACTGGCTGCCTCCGCCAGAGGCCCAGCTTTCGGTCCCTAGCACTCATGTGACAGCTCACAGGCTTCAGTCACCCCAGTATCAGGGGATCAGTCACCCTCTTCTGACCTCTGCAGGAACAGCATGCATTCGTGCATTCAGTACAGGCATACATGCACAACACCCACTCCCAACCACACCCCCACACAGGAGAACCCAGGAAGTCACTTCTCACAGTGTAACCCTTCAGCTGCTTTTGAGGTCATGCTGATGTAAGAGCTGACCTTAGAGATCTCCCCAGTCAACCCTCCATTAAAACCCGTTAAAGCCACTAAAGCATTCCACAGGGAGGTTTCCAAGGCAACGGGAGGAGTCACAAGAAGTGAGTAGATAAGGGCGTGATGGAAGAGGAAGGGACAACCAGCTGGGGGTGGGAGGCACAGGGGGTACTCATCTTTGCATCATAAGGGGCCAGCACAGTAGAAGACGACAACAACACCACATTTTGTGGGGAGAGCTTGTTTTGTGGGGAGAGCCGAGTAGATCAGCTGTAAGGAGCCAGGAAGGGTTCAGTCAGATGTTGAACAGGAAAAGTCTGGGTTTGGGATCAGATAGGCCTAAGTTAGTTTCCGCCTCAGCTCTGCCACTCCTCTCTGGGCTACTCCCAGTAATAATGCCGTCCCTCTTGTCTTTCCATCTGTAAGAAGGGGCGATGTCTTAGGCTGTGTGTATGGAGGTGTGTAGCCCATCCTCAGTCATGTCCTCACAATCTGTGTGTGATGGTGATAGAGGGAGCCCACCTCTTCAGAGCTCTGTGCCTCACATTTACAGATGGAAAGGGAACCCTTGCCTACTGAGCACCTACTCAGTGCACTGAGCCCCTACTCAGTGCACTGAGCCCCTTCACCCGCACTGCACACCACGTCACTCCCTCCTCAAGCCGTCTTCTGTGAGTTGAGCGTTAATGCTGCTCCTCACATTTTTATCTATTCCTTGAGACAGGTTCTCACC
Source organism: Rattus norvegicus (assembly GCF_021556685.1). Lineage (NCBI taxonomy): Eukaryota > Metazoa > Chordata > Mammalia > Rodentia > Muridae > Rattus > Rattus norvegicus. The sequence continues at coordinate 129,013,492 of NC_141538.1, forward strand.
GCGTACTCAAGGCTGGCCTGGAACTCAGTGAGTATCCTCGACTCCCTCAACATCACCCATAGTCTTTCTGCCTCAAGTCTCACGAGAGCTGGGATTACCAGTGTGAACCATCACAGGTGGCTGTAACTGCCATTTTAAAGTTATATATATAAAAAAAAAGAATCCAGAAGATTTAACAACTTTTCCAATTTGCAAGCTGGTAAGATAGAGCCAAGGTTTGCACCAGGTTCTGAACGGACGGTATCATCTTTCTTCAGCTCCTACCTCAGTTCTAAACACGAAGTGAGGTGTCAACTGTTCACTTAGATAATCAGTGGTTCTCGACCTGTGGATCATGACCCCCTTTGTGGATCAAATGACCCTTTCATAGGGGGGTCATCTAAAACCACCAGAAAACACAGATATTTACATTATGATTCACCACAGTAGCAAAAATTACATTTATGAAGAAGCAATGAAGTAATTTTCCCATAACGTGAAGAACTGTACAAAAGGGTCACAGCGTTAGGAAGGTTGAGAAGCACTGCTCTGAACAGACTAGGTGGGTTGGGGATACAATCAGGGTTAGTGTACTTGTCTATGATATGCCCAAAGCCCTGGGTTGGATTCTCACAAGAATGAAGTCTTCTCACAGGGAATAATTGGCTTTTGTGTCCTCAGTGCCTTGCCCAGAGACGCAGTAGCAAAGATTATAGTGAATGGATGAATACGTGGGAACAGAAAAAAAATTAGTATGATTCTTTGTGTTTTTAGTCACCGCCGAATGTGCAGGATATGATATCCTCGTCGTTTGAAAATGTTTTAGAATTACAGGCTGGACATCATAGAAAAAGCAATCTTTGTAGTTGTAGTTGGCAGATATCTAGTTTTTGTCTGGTCCCTGCCTTAATCAGAAATCAAGACAATGATCGGTCATTTCCCCATCCGGTAGATAAAGAGCCAGGAAGGCTCAGAGACTAGGCAGCAGCTTACGACGCCCCATTCCCACCAGGAAGCACGTAGTCTTCCGCTCATACACTGTTAGGGACGGAAAACTCTCGATGGACCAACCCATTTTCGCCGATACCCCTTCCCAGAGCGGGTGGAAGATCAGGCTCTACTTTCTGGGTCCTTTTGGGGACTCAGAGGGACGAAGACCTATTGCCCTCCAGCTCCATATTTAGGTTTCAGGATCGTCAGACTTGGTCCAAGCAACCCTGTCCCTGAATGGCCAGGGAGAGTGAAATATTGGCACCCAGACCCCACTATTAAAATGGCCGGAGCTGGCCTCTGCTGTGGCATTATGCTACTGTGTTACACTGAGTTTGCCGCAAGCCCTGACCTCCAGGTTTTTGCTTTAGTGCAAGCATTGGGTACACCCCCGGGACACAAAGTATAAGTGTCCGGTAAAGGGAGTGAGAGGGAAGGGAAGGGCTGAGCATGAGAGTGGGAGTGACAGGGAGGGGAAGGGAAGGGGTTGGGTTGGAGCATCAGGTGAGGATGAAGGTTTGAGGTCGTGGTTTGGACGTAGGTCTAGACCCCATTAAAGTCAAGACGGGAATAGACAGCTGAGACACTTTACAGGCTTGAGGAGGAGACTGAGGCAGGTTAGGACTGCAGTAGCAATAGGGAGTTCATGAAGCTGGGGGTGGGACTGTGCGATGTGGAACCGCGTCCACATCGGAGCGTCTGTGTGAGAACTAAGGATAGAGTTTGGGATTCTTCTGTATGTCTGAAGATAGTATTTGCTGTTAGGGTGAGGGGTTGGCTTTGTGATTTGAGATTGTCTTGAGGGTGATGGCAGAATGAAGTTCAGACGAGGGACAGAATGAGTGCTTTGGGGTAGTGCTGGTCAGATTCAAGTGTGGTTCTAAATAATGGTTGGGGTCAAGATGAAGGAGTTGAGATGGGGCTTCGAGGGTTCGATGGGGTACAAAGTAGGAGCAGGGTCAGTGTTGTCAATGGGGATAAGGATGACTTGAAGGATGGGTACTTACAGGAAAGTGGAGGCTTACAAGAGGCTGGCCTGCGGGTGGGCTAGGGGGGTAGGATGGGTGAAAGGGTTCAAGGTGAGGTTAGGGCCAGGGTCTGTACCTGAGCCACCACATGTAGTTGTGCTCGTAGGGGAAGAAGCTGTGCGGGTCATCGCAGCAGTACTTGTGGTCGCGGAAGCCACAGCAGAAGACAGCAGCCGCTTCGCCCCCCGGCAGCGGGCAGCTGAAGCCACGCACTACCTCCTGCTCCGCGCTCACGTAGCTCGAGCAGGCGCCGCTCATTGTGCCTCCTTAGTCCCCCGGACAGACGGCGGGCGAGTGAGAGACGGCGGCCGGAGACCCAGCAGAGCCCGAGGGCCAGGCAGGCAGGGAAGTGCACAGGTAGAGGCGCTGCAGAGAAAGGCACGGCGAAAGGCTCAGAGGCGCGCGGTGAGGACGGGGCGCCCGGAGACCCGGTGGCCAGGTGCGCGGGCGCGGAGGCAGGGGTGCGTGCGCGGGGACCCAGTCCGGGGCGGGGGCTGCCTCCTCGCCCCCGCGGCCGAGACACCACACGACAGCCAGAGAGGCAAGGTGGATATTTGAGGCTCTCTCTTATGCGAGGTAGCACCGTGCGGACCGCCAGGACCCTTCTCTTGGCGGTTGTGTGCTATGCAGGAGACAGGCAGAATCTGGTCCTCTGGGGTTGATGAATAATTACTCCATTTAACTGGCAAAGCAACCTGAAGACCAGGGTTTTCGTTATATAGACGGCAGCTGAGGATCAGAGACAAGTCATTTCCCCAGGCTCCTGAGCTCATGGGATTTCAACCCTGTTGTCTGGCTGGCTCTCAGCAAACCTCTTTACCAGTGGGCCTCATGTATTCCACTGGCCTGGGTGTTTTGATGACTTGCTTCCAACTCCCAAATGTCGGGATTCTGGGTGTGTGGCCACACTCTGCTCTCCAGTTATATTTTTAGTCTTCATGGCTAGCTTCTTAACCTTTTTTTTTTCTCCTTTCCTCTCCTGCTCCCTCTTTGACACACAATGTTCACACACACACACACACACACACACACACACACACACACACACACACACACACACCGTTAGTACTCCCAGCTCTTGATCAAAGGCAATAAGGCAATTGTTTAAGAAATAAGCCTTTACCCCCACCTCAGTTAGGGACTGCCAACCTTCACAACTTGTTCCTAGACTACAGAGGCATTATTCTTATTCCTGTCTGAAGGTGCTTCCCTTTGCTGTGGCATGTGTGTGTGTGTGTGTGGGTGGGGTGGGGGGTGGGCATGGGTCTGAAGGGGTCTGGGTGGAAGCTCAACTGACTCCTTCACTGCTTCTTTTCCCTCTGTCCTGTGAGGCATTTCCACAGATGCCTTGGACATCACGACTCTGACCTGAAGGTCCGATCTGGGCTGGCCCTTGAGAAACAGTTTGGTGGAGGAATCAGAGGGGAATCATCACGGAGGGACCGACACAGGACTGGGTGGTAGAAGGGAATACAGGGAGCGCAGAACAGGGCAGGTATTGAGAGATTAATGCCTTTAAGGGTCAGTGTGCAGTAAATGAAAACAAACAGAAAGCAGCCAGATCTGATGGCATATGCCACTAGCCTCAGTTATTCAGCAGGCTGAGGCAGGAGGATTGCTCGAGTCCAGGAATTTAAAGCCAGCCTGGCATACAGATCTCATCTCAAAAACGAACAAAACTTTAACTTTGGCGTGGAGTATACCTTAATGGTAGATCATTTGCCTAGTACGCACGAGGGCCCAGGTTTTGTTACCAATACCTCAAAACCAAGAGGAACTGTTATTATTCCCAGAAAACTCTTCTCTTGAACTGTTATCATTGAAGACTGGAGCTGCCCTATTGAAAGTGCATTTGACCTCTACCTAACCAGAAGGGATGAAGGGAAGGAATCCTTTGGGGAGGAGGGAGGCCTCTCGGAAATATGGTCAATTGGCAAAACTGGGAAGATAATTCTCCAAATCCTTTTCCAGTCGAGAATTAATTTCTTTCTCCTAGAAACCCAGAGGAAGGATCATGCTCTCGAGAGAAACCAGCACAATGTCACACGGCCATCAGTGACCCAAGTAGGAGTGTTGCCATGCCTGCCCACCCAAGAGTTCCCTTAAACTCTTGTTGAAACTTATGGGCCGATATTAATAACGATGTTTTTAACTGCAAAGAAGGAGTAATTTAGGATCATAAAGGCTGTCGGTTGCATTGAATGGCAATTTAATCCTGCGGTTTAGGATGTTAAAAGATGGATGGATGAGCAGTATACTTGAGGTCATTTCTACAGTGACAAAGTTGTAGATACTGTCACTCTGCTTTTGTTTGTTTTGTTTTGTCCCTTGTTTGGATTCTAGAAGGAAGTGTTGAAGTGCAGTTGGAGGCCAATACTAACAAGGATGTAGTTTTCCCATACATGTCCTCAGACTCTTTTCACCACATCTGAAGATTTGCATAATCCTCTGCTAAAGTCACCTACATTCTCTGGTCTAGCTTTCCTTAAATCTGTCCCTTTGTTGCATCCATTATGTTCCCTCTGATATTTTCCTGAAGACATTTACTGCTCACCTATTGTATGCCAGGCAGTACCTCATCATGTATGTCATGTCTGCTTAAAAATGTGTATGTGTGTGCATATGTGTGTCTGTGTGTGTAGACGTGTGTATGTGTGTTTGTGTGTGTAGATGTATATATGTGTGTGTGTGGTTGTGTGGATGTGTCTGTGTGTGTATGTCTGTGTGTGTTTGTGTATGTCTGTGTGTGTATATGTGTGTCTATGTGTGGATGTATCTGTGCGTATGTGTATGTATTCTCTGTGTGTGTATGTGTTTATGTATGTGTATATGTGTCTGTATGTTTATATGTGAGTGTGTATTCTCTGTGTGTGTATGTGTGTGCATATGTGTGTCTGTGTGTGTAGACATGTGTATGTGTGTGTGGTTGTGTGGATGTGTCTGTGTGTGTATGTCTGTGTGTGTTTGTGTGTGTATATGTGTGTCTGCGTGTATATATGTGTCTGTCTTTGTGTGTATATGTAGTGTCTATATGTGGATGTGTCTGTATGTATATGCGTATATGTGTATGTATTCTCTGTTTGTGTATGTGTGTTTATGTATGTGTATATGTGTCTTATGTGTGTCTGTGTGTGTGTATGTGTGTGTCTGCATGTGTATGTGTCCGTATGTTTGTTTATATGTGAGTGTGTATGTGTGTGTATTCTCTGTGTGTGTATGTGTGCTTATGTGTGTGTATGTGTATGTGTGTGTGAATGTATATGTGTATATGTGTATGTACAGACACGCAGAGACAGCACTTTGGAGGTAGAGGCAGGAGGATTGCAACAGAGTCCAAGCCAGCTACAGTTACATTGCAAGAGAAAACATGAAAAGGAGCCAGGGGTGTGTGTGTGTGTGTGTGTGTGTGTGTGTGTGTGTGTGTGTGTGTCTTTAATCGCAGCACTTAGAGAGAGTCCCAGACAACCAGGGCTCCACAGAGAAACCCTGTTGGAAAACCAAAAACTGAAAACAGCCCCCCAACAAAGAAACAAAATTAACAAAATGCATACATATTTGTTATAAAACAATATATTTGAAAATGTCAAAATAATCAAAAGAAAAAATTCACCCATAGTCTCATCACCCTGCCACACCTCCCACACATACATCCCCCTATCCCCACATATACACACTGTTGGTATTCTCTCTAAGCTCCACCCCCACAGCTACCTGGCAACAGCCAGGTATGCTCCTCCCCACCGTTGCCTAGCAAAAGCCAGCTGTGCCTGACTATATAAGGGGCTGCTTGCCCCCTCATTTTCCTCTTACCCCCCTCTTACTCTTTGTTCTTCTCTGTTCTTGCCCCCTGCCCACGTGCCCATGGCTGGCCGCCTTTCCTCTCCTCTCCTCTCCTTCTCTCATTAAACCTCTCCACATGGAACCATGTTGTCTGTGTCTGTTCTGTCCAGGCACGGGCTGAGATTTAAAACTCTAAAACACACACACACACACACACACACACACACACACACACACACCCCTACCCCCACCCATATACACAGACACACACACACTTTGACAGACACACACATACAGACACACACACACATACATATACCCCCCATAAACCCCTACCTCTACCCATATACATACAGACATACACACACACACATACAGATACCTCCCACACACATAAACCCCTACCTCCACCCATACACACACACACACACACACACACACACAGAGCCCCCACCCTCATCCACAGACACACACATACAGACACTTTGGGACACCCTCCCCCAATCGCACCACCAATTATGCACCAACTTTATGGATAGGAAAACCAAATCCTAGACAGGATGAGTAAGTTGCTGAAGGATGTACAAGTTCCAGTCACTACTGAGTGGTCCAAGGCAAGAATCTACAATGAGCCTTTCGGTGAGACACTCAAAATTGCTCTACTGACCTTGGCTACCTGGTTGGGGGGGGGTCAATTCCTCCAAGAATGGCAGGACAAAGAAACACCCTTTGCTCCCTTGGTGGGGATGGCCTCAGTCTCAATCAACAGAGCAAACCGGTTCTTCCATTGCCTGGGGTCCTGGGGTGTGTGTATGTGTGTGTGTGTGTGTGTGTGTGTGTGTGTGTGTGTGTGTGTAGTGGGGGATCCCAAGGTTACCAGGTGAGAGAGACAGAGTCAGAGAGACAAAAGGGGGGAGGAGAGGGAAGAAGAGAGGAGAGAAAGAGAGGTGAGAGGAGAGGGGGAGGAGAGACAGAAAAAGACGAACAAGGAGAGGAGAGAGGATCAAGAGGGAGAGAAGAGAAAGAGGAGAGAGAGAAAGGGGGAAGAGAGGGAGAAAGGAAGGGGGAGAGAGAGAGAGAGAGAGAGAGAGAGAGGAGGGAGAGGGGAGAAGAGAGGAGAGGAGAGAGTCTGTATAGCTTTTGGCACGCAGCCACCGACCCTGTCTCTGTCCGCTCCACGTGGGGGCAACCAGCAGGCTGTTTGTGTAGCTGGAGAAACAAAGGAAGGGTGGGGCAGCGAGGCTGTCCTCAGGGAGGCGGCTTTCCCTTCACTTCTAGAATGACTGTGTGTCTCCTGAGACAAGTGACCTGGTGGACGTGGTAGGACCTCGGTCCTGATCTAGGACCAGTCAACTCTTCCAACACTTTCCTCTGTTTTTATCGAGTTTGCTGGTCGCTTTACTCCGCAATCTTTTGAGTCACATGAAATGACAAAAGACTAAAACAAAGATGGACCCTCAAGTTAATTTAAGGGAATTTTTATTTATTTATTTATGTTTTTATTCAGTCGGGCTTGAAGTTCCCCTCCCTCCACCTCACTTCACAAATAGCCAGAGGCAAAGGCTCTCTGGAGCATTTACTGATGCTGGCACCTGTTGTGGATCTTTGAGTAATGAATGGAGCTTGTCTATGGTTTAAAATTTAAACATAGCAACCACACGATTCTTCCAGAGTTAGTTTTCCACCTAGCTTTCTATCTGTGGGCTTTGTTAATGCTAGGGCTCCGGCTCTATCTACTCGATTCATTTTTGCTGTGGTATAAGTTTTCTGCTTCCTGCTCACATCATGGTATGTTTAGTTCTTGGACATTTAGGCTCCTAAATTTTTTCTCCTTTCTCCCCCCACTCTCCCTCCCTCCCTCCCTCCCTCCTCCCTCCTTCCTTCTCCCTCCCTTTCTCCCTTCCTCTATCCCTCCCTCCCCCTCCCTCTCTCTCCCTCTCTTGCCCTCTCCCTTCTCCCACTCCTTCCCCCTCCCTCTTCCCTCTCGCCTAGGGGCAGAGGCAGGCAGATCTCTGAGAGTTCCTGGACAGCTAGAGCCATAGAATGAAGCCCTATCTCAAAACAACAACCCCCCCCCCCAAACAAACAAACAAAATCCCCACTTTTTAAAAATTGCCAAACTGGGGGCTGGGGATTTAGCTCAGTGGTAGAGCGCTTACCTAGGAAGCGCAAGGCCCTGGGTTCGGTCCCCAGCTCCAAAAAAAAAAAAAAAAAAAAAAAATTGCCAAACTGTTTTCCAGGATGGCTGTACAGTTTTGTCTTCATCAATAGTTCTAAGAGCACAGTTCTGTTTCCTCACAATTATTTGATATTTAGAGTATTTTTTAAAATTTTAGCTATTAGTATTATTTTTAAAAGAGTTACTTACTTTTTCTTATGTGTGAGTGTCTGTGCATATGTGTGGGCAGCGTAGTCAGAAGAGGGCATTGAGGGGCTGGAGAGATGGCTCAGTGGTTAAGAGCACTGACTGCTCTTCCAGAGGTCCTGAGTTCAATTTCCAGCAACCACATGGTGGCTCACAACCATCTGTAATGGGATCCGATGCCCTCTTCTGGTGTCTGAAGACAGCTACAGTGTACTCATATATAATAAATAAATAAATCTTAAAAAAAAAAAGAAGGGGTTGGGGATTTAGCTCAGCGGTAGAACGCTTGCCTAGCGAGCGCAAGGCCCTGGGTTCGGTCCCCAGCTCCGAAAAAAAAAAAAAAAAAAAAAGAGGGCATTGAAGCCCCTCAAGCAGCCAGTATTCTTAACCACTGAGCCAGCTCTTCAGTTCCTGACATTTGTCTCTCTGAGTCTTATTATATTTAACGTGATGATCTCCACTTCCACCGGTTTTCCTGCAAATGCCATGACCTCATTCTTTTTTTTTTTTAGATTTATTTATTAGATTGAAAAAATAGAAAAAGAATACAACTCAGGAGGAGACCACATGTGTGTGTAACAATGCCAGTTTTTCTGAGGCCCTGGAATGTGAAAAGTGGAGAGGAGAATCAGGAGTTCATGGTCACCCTTGGCTACACAGAGAGCTGGAGGTCAGCCAGAAGTACAGAAAAACCCGTGTAAAAATAAGCCAGGCCTGGTGGCTCAGGGCTTTAATCCCAGCACTTCAGAGGCAGGCAGATCTCTGTGAGTTCAAGTTCAAGGCCAGCCTGCTTTATATAGCAAGGCCCAGGTCAGCCTGGGGAATTTTGAGACCTTTATTCACTTGAATAAATAAATCAGGAACAAAAACTCCATTGTTCATGTTTTACATTTTCCTTATTCATTTTTTTAAAAAAAATGACATTCATTTTTAAAAGATTTATGGGAGATAGGGGGCATACACGCTATGGCTTGCATATGGAGGTCAGGAGACAACTTGCAGGTATCAGGTCTCTCCTTCTACCATGGTGGGTCTTGATAATTGAACTCAGGTCATTGTGTGGGATGGTGGCAAGTGCTTTTACCTGCTAAGTCATTGCCCCAGCGTATTCTGCTTTTGATGGACATCTAAACTAGTTCCATATCTTGGCGATTAGGAAGCGTGTGCCAAGCCTTTGAATTAAGCAGTCAGGAGGCAGGTGGATCTCTGTGAGTTTAAGGCCAGCCTGGTCTTCAAAGTGAGTTCCAGGACAGTCAGATCTACATGAAGAAACCCTGCCTCAAACAAACAAACAAACAAACAAACAAACAAACAAACAAACAATATAGTGTGCCAATATATATGGTTGTCCAATACGTCTGGGTGTGCTGACTAATAATTCTTTCTACATGTATCTGGGAGTAGTCTAGCTGGGTCAAATGCTAGTTCTGTGTTTGTTTTTTTGAAGAAAGTCCTTAGCAATTTCCATAGCGGACACACTTGTTCACACTCCCACGAGCAGAGAGCGGTTTTTTCTTCACATCCTCAACATTTGATTTTCCTTAGTTTGGCTCTAACTTTTTTTTTTTTTTTTGGTTCTTTTTTTTTTTTTTTTCTGGAGCTGGGGACCGAACCCAGGGCCTTGTGCTTCCTAGGCAAGCGCTCTACCACTGAGCTAAATCCCCAACCCTTGGCTCTAACTTTTGAGACGAGATCCTTGTTAAATAGTCCCGACTGGCCCAGAATTTGCTATGTATACCAAAGTAGCTTGGATATTGGGAGTTTCTCCTGCTTCTGCCTCTTGAGTTCTGGAATCAGATGCATGCACTACCTCGCTTGGCTGAGAAGCATTTAATTTCTAATCATCCCATTTGTCAACTTCTGTTTTTTTGTTTTTGTTTGTTTTTGGAGGAAGAGTCTCACTATGTAGCTAGCAGGGTCGTACAGATTATCTTGACCAAACAGTCATCTGTATAGCAAAATTTGCTGCCGAGCCCTGGGTTTCCTTCCTTCCTTTCTTTTAAAATTTTAAAACTATATATGTATGGATGTTCTGTGTGCATGCACGTCTGTGCACCACTTGCACACCTGGTACCTACAGAGGCCAGGAGACGGAATTGAATCCGCTGGAAATGGCACTACAGGTGGTGTCAGATGTCATGTGGACAATGCTTTCAAACATGGGTCCTCTGGAAGAGCAGAACAGTTAAGTAGGTAAAAGCACTTGCCACCATGCCACATAGTGACCTGAGTCCAATTGTCAGGACCCATGGTAGGAGAGACCTGATTCCCGGAAATTGTCCCCTGACCTCCACATGCTGTCACTCATGTCATCCTGGGTTTCTTTTCTCTTATGGGACAAGTCTGAGTCAGTTAGTCTGACCTTGGGAAGTAACCATCAGAGGCCAGGAGAGGTTGTTGTATCCTCTAGAGCTAAAGTTATGCTGTAAGTGAGGATACATACATGCGTGGCACATGTTTACAGCTGGTTCTGTTTCCACCATGTGGGTCCTAGGACAGAATTCAAGTCATCATGTTTGCTGGTAAACCCTTTTACCTGCTAAGCCACCTCGCTAATCTTGCTGCACCCCCAACCGCCGCCCCTCCCAGTGCGTTTTGAACATCTGCTTTGAGTCACATGTTTGCTCTGCTCAGGATACCATAGAGATAAGGCCAGGAGCTAAGGCAAGAAGGAGAATTTCCTCCTGGGCAATGCAAAGAAGTTGGGAAAGAGCCCAGCAGGCGTTCTGGGTCAAAGTGCAGTGGAACAGATGGCTGCTAGGAAGAGCCTTCTGGAACGCCTTTCACCTGGTAGGAGGAAAGGTGTTGGAGGAGTAGTTGAGATCAAGGGAATGAACTCCAAGGATGGTGAATTCCCGTATCTCCCTTAATCCCTCCATCTGTATCCTCTTTTGTGGCTTTTTCTCTGTTAGTATACAGAGGTGGAGGCCGCTGCAATGCCAGTGAACAGACTCCTACGAAACCAGGAAGCAGCAGGAAGAAAAGGGGAGAGGTTGGATTATAGGTGACTCTGCCTCCTCAACCTCTGTTCTCCCCTTCTGCGCGCTCTCTCTCTCCTTTCCTCCCCTACCTCTCCCTCCTTCTACCCTTCCTTCATTCGCATGTATCCCAGGTAGAGGAAGACCTCGAATTCCTGATTTTCTTTCCTGCATCCCACGTGCTGGGAACTCCAGGCGTGTGCCACCATGCCCTGTTTAAATCCTCAGTTTTCATCGGGAGGACCGTATAGGATAAACATTTTATATTCTAGTGAGCTTGGTGTGGTGTGGCTAGTGGCTGAATTTTTGTTGTTGTTGTTGTTGTTGGTTTTGTTTTGTTTGTTTGTTTTGGTCTTTTGAGATAGGATTTCTCTGTGTAGCCCTGGCTGTCCTGGAACTTGCTCTTTGACCAGACTGTCCTTGAACTCAGAGATTCACCTGCCTCTGCCTCCCCAGTGCTGGGATTAAAGAAGTGCGTCACCACTGCCTGGCCATAGGTGACTGCATTTTAAAGGATAAGACATGGTGTAGGGGGACTGTGGTTGAGATGGGCAGCCTTCATGGACCATGCAGATAATGACAGCATCTTAGGGATGGCAGCGTGACCATCCTGTGCCCTTGATGAAGTCATAGCAGAGCAAAGGCCTGGCTTTTACATAGAATGAAATCAAGATCTCTTTCCTCCGTGTTCCTCTAAGAGCAGGGAAATCTGTTTTGTCACAAAGTAGCAGAAACCACAGATAAAGCTAAAACACAGGAGCTGGTAGAGGTGTGGGGAGGTGTCTACCAGTTTTGTTTGTTATACCCTAGGCAGGATTTGTTAAAATATGGCCTTTGGACCATGTCCAATATAATAATCACTACAGGGATGTGAAAGGAGGTGCAGTCCCCTCTAGCAACCCCTAAGTTGGCCCTGATGGCGGGTTCTCCTTCCACAGTGTCTTCAGGGTTACCTGTCCTCCAAGAAGCCCCCAGAGCTGCCTGCTTCCACCAGTGATGACTTCCTCTGCCTCACAGTTTCCTCCAAGAGGTCACACGAGTGCCATGCAAGCCAAGCTATGCCATGCTGACTCAGCCCACCATCAGTCCTCACCCTGATCACAAAGTCCTTCCTGAACCGGCCAGTCTCCTGTCCCAGACGCTTGTCATTCGGCTGCACACAGTTCTGGCTCCACCAAAGCCAACATCTTTCTTCCTAAGTGCTTTTGCCCAAGCTACTCCATCCATTCAGGGCTTCCATACCTTAGACTCTGATTCTCAGCTTTTATGTCAGTTTTCAGGGAGTTCGGTGTTCTCTGAACTCCAGGATGGGCCAAGTGGCTCTTGTGCACATACTGTGACTCCCTGTTCTCGGTGCTCATCCCAGTTATATTAAGTAATTGACATTTATTTGTCTCTCCCACTCTTCTCTAAGTTCCCCACAGCTGGGGATGTGCCTGTTTTTTTGATCACTGATGTACCCTAAGAACACAGCAAGGGCCTGACACTTAAGCAGAGCTCAAGAACTGATTGTTGGTGAGTGAATGTCTCCTTGATTTCTGACACTCCAGAGAGTCCCCTGGCTGTCCACTCTTCCTCCCTCCATCATCTGTCTGTCCTGCTTGCAGACAACATTACAGCTAGTGATGAGCACTGGACACAGGATGCATTGACATGGTTGAAAACCATCTGGAGCTGAAAGGAGAGCTCAACAAAAGACAAAGACCGTTGTCATGACTGCAGCCATCAATGATGTCTAACTCACAAAACCTACTAGCCAGAGTCCATGGCTGGCAATCTACACTGGAGCCTCTTACCTACAGCTGTGTGTCCCATGGCTGCACTTACCTATGGTGAGCTGTGGTCTGAAAATATTAACAAAAATATTCAGAAATAAACAATTTATCACCTCCCCCATCGTGGGACAGAGTCTCACTTTGTAGCTCTGTCTGTTCCGGAACTTGCTCTGTAGACCAGGCTGGCTTCAAATTCACATAGATTCTCCTGTCTTTGCCTTTGGAGTGCTGGAATTAAAATTGTATGCCACCATGCCAGGCTTGGATACATGATTTTAAAATTGCTGTTGTGATTACATGGTGAAGTTTCAAGCCATCCTGGCCATCCTCTCCCGAGTGTAAATCAAATTTTTGTCTAGTGCATTGATACTATATGTTCTATTCATCCAGCGATGGCAAGGAGAGGAGAGGGAGAATGAGAGAACACTTCTATTGTAGTAATTATGATGGTTGATTAGCAGTTATTGATGTTAATCTCTTACTGTGCTTAATTTATGATTAATCTTTACCTCAGTGTTTATATATAGGGAAAACGTATTGTAGGTAGGGGTTGGTACTCCCTGAATTTCAGGTAGACATGGTGGTCATTCATGTCAGTGGTGACAGAAGCCTGGAGACATTGCTCCACACTGCTACTGGAAGCAGCATGAGAAACTCTCATAACCTTTTCAGGACCTTGGTTCAGGTAAAACAAGATTCTTGTCTTTGACTCAGAAACGAATTTCAGGACTAGTCTGTATGAAGCCAAGTTCATTGAAGATATTTCAGTGCAGATTTTAAGTATAAAAGTTAAGTGAAAGAGATGCTTGGGAAAAGAGTAAGTCCTACCCACATGGGCAGTTTGCAGCTAGGTGTCCTGGAGTTAGCTACATAGACCTTCTTCACGGCTCTCAAGTTAGGTCTCAGAAGCTGTGTAGAAACCTCTTACTGGGCATGGTGGTGCACAACTCTTTAGTCCTAGCATTCAGGAGATACAGAGCCAGTCTGGTCTAAACACTGAGTTCCAAGACGGCTAAGACTACATAGTAAGACAAAGTAAAACAAAAAACAAACAAGAGTAAAAAAAACCAAAGTAAAAAAAATAGAAGAAAAAGAAAGAAAAGAAAAGAGAAGCTGGAGAGGTGGCTCAGAGGATAAAAGCACTGACTGCTCTTCAGAGGTCATGAGTTCAAATCCCAGCACTTAACTGACTGTAACTCCCACTCAAGAAGACCCCTCACCCTCCTCTGGCCTCTGTAGGCACTGCACTCATGTGGCCTACACTCACAGAGAACTAAAAACAAAATCTCTCTCTCTGCTCAGAGAGTTTGGTGCATGGAACACAAAGTGTATTGCATTATTAAGAAAGGAAAAAAAGAAAGAGAGAAAGAAAGACAGGCAGACAGACAGAAAGAAAGGGAGTTATCTCTTTTTGTCTGTGTGTGCATGTAGATCTGTGCATGCACACACGTGAACATGTGTCACATCATGTGGGTAGAGGTCACCGACTCCTTGTGGGAGTCCTTTCTCTCTTTCCACCTTCTGGGCTTGTATTCAGGTTGCCGGGCTTGGTAGCCTGCACCTTATCCACATTACTATCTCCCAGCCCTTTTCTCTTTGATAAGTGGAATTACAGGGTGACTCTGATGCCTGCTTGGATTGAGTACAATCTGATAAAATGAAAGCAGAAGCCACTGGGGTGGCACAAGTGGCTAAACACGTTTTCACTAGAAAGAGAGCGTCTGGTGAGATTCCCAGAGAATCGCAGCTTTCTAGCTGGAGAAGTAAAAGCCTTAAGCAAGTGTAATTGTGTTGGACTTCCTGATTTTCAGCTGCCTAGAGCTTTCAACAAAGGCTAGAATGAAGGCATTCTTCCGTCCTTCCTTCCTTCCTTCTTTCCTTCCTTCCTTCCTTCCTTCTTTCCTTCCTTCCTCCATTCCTTCCTTTCCGTGTTTCCACAACTGACCCTGTGTTTCTGTTCTGCCTCATTAGGAGATGTGAGAGCATGGAGGACTACTGTACTCTAAATAATGGTGGACAGCTATAGATTCAGTAATATGCTTAAAGCAAGTTACTAACATATTGATTAATAATAAAGGCTTAGCATGTAGCCAAGCTGTCATGTAATACAACCTAATGAGTGAGTAAGTAGATGCTAAGCTGGTGTTAGGAGGTAATTAAATTGTCAGTGGATAATCATATACCAAATACTCCGGAGTTAACTGATAACCAAGGGATTAATTTACAACCAGGATCTTGGCAGATCATGGCTAAACTATTGGCGAAGGTGAGAGAATTGATAGGCGTTTTGTGTATGTTAAAAGAAATAGAGCCAGCCAAAAGCTCATAAAGTCTGTAGAAATAACGTGTTTAATGAGAAGTGTGAAGTCATCAGCAGGTCCCAAGACTTTTGTTGTTGTTTTCTGTTTGTTTGGTTGGTTGGTTGGTTGGCTGGTTGGTTTTTCTGAGGCAGGGTCTCTGTAGCTTTGGCTTTCTCGAAACTAACTCTGTGGAGCAGGCTGGCCTTAAATTCACAGAGATCTGGCTGCCTCTGCCTCCTGAATGCTGAGATCAAAAGCATGCCCCACCATCACTGGCTGAACTCAAACCTTTTTTTTTTAATCTTTGGTGTCCAGGTCTACACATGCACCTGCATGGAGCTAGTGTTCAGATGTAAGCATCCTAGTAGGAATAAAGGTGTTTCAAAGAAAAGCAACATGTCCTCCCTTTGCCTATCACACAGCCAAAACACAGACAGGATACTCCGCTAGTCTCATGCTAGTGGAAAGATAAGAAGGGGACCCTTGGCTAGAGGACAACTCAAGGGGTGCTTGCCCCTCAGAAAAAGATTTCACAGTTATGGCAACTTGTTGGGCCACCTCTCAGGACAGACCAGTGCCTGGGCAATGATGGGTCAGTGATGGGTGGGACCACACCTTAACTGGAGTAATTTAGTTATATATACATCTTGCTTTCTATTTAAACCTCAATCTTGCATCAGGACCTTGAATATGAACTTGGAGAGGGGTCACTACACTAGGCTTGCTTCTTTCCCCTATGTGGCCATATTAAATAAATCTCCTTTCTCTACACACACACACACACACACACACACACACACACACACACACACACTCATTCACACTCTCACACTCTCACACACACCACACACCACACACTCACACTCACACACACACTCATTCACACTCACACACAGTCACACCACACACTCACACAGTCACACACTCTCACACATTCACACACACTCACACACACTCATACTCACACACTCACACACACTCACACTCACACACACTCTCACACTCTCACACACACTCACACACCACACACTCACACTCACATACACACTCACACACTATCACACACTCACACACTCTCTCACACACATACCCCCCACACCATACACACATACCACATACACATACACGCTCTCACACACATACCCACACACACACCACACACACTCACACACATTCACACACACTCACACACTCATACTCACACACTCACACACTCACACTCACACACACTCACACTCACACACACTCTCACACTCTCACACACACTCACACACCACACACTCACACTCACATACACACTCACACACTATCACACACTCACACACTCTCTCACACACATACCCCCCACACCACACACACATACCACATACACATACACTCTCTCACACACATACCCACACACACCACACACACTCACACACACATTCACACTCACACACACTCACACTCACACACACTCACACACTCATACTCACACACTCACACACACACACATGTATATTTTAGACAGGGTTTTGTTATGTATCCTGTGGACTATGCTCATGGGTCTGAAGCACTGGGGCCGTGGCATGGTCAGAAGTGTTAGACTCCCTGGCAGCGGTGTGGTAGGTGGTCGTGAGCTGCCTGACAAGGGTGCTGGGACTGAGGGAGGTGCCTCAGCAAGCAGTGTGCACTCTTTCCTGCTAAGCCATCTCTTCAGCTCCCTTAGGTTTGTTTGTTGAAGACAGGGTCTCTAGTCTGGCTGGCCGCAAACCCACTGTGTAGACGTAAACTTGACTCCTGATCCTTCCGCCTTCTGTACCTCCAGAATGCTGGATTGATAGGCAGGCATCCCAAGCCAGGCCCAACACAACTTTTAAAAGCTTTGTTTCACTTATACACTTTAAATTTCAAAAAGTTTTAATTATCATTTTAAAATGTTTTTTAAAATTATGTATCATTGGGGTCTGCTATGGATGTCAGTGCCCAACCTTGTAGTGTTGATTTTCTCTTTCTCCCTTTTCTGTGGGTTCCGAGGACTGAGCTCAGGTCAGCAGGCTTCCATGGAAAGTGCTTTTAGCCACTGAACTCTCTCCTCCGGCCCCTCCTATACATCTGCCTGAGGCCTGTACTCCTAGAATCAGGTTCCAAATAGACACATACATACATACATACATACATACATACATACATACATACACGAAGAAAAATGGCTAGGAAATATAATGTACAAAAGACATGTATGGCTCTGTATATTCGAGGGAACAATGCCTATTTCTGATTACATATAATATACTGAGAGGAAAGGAAACAGACATAAATCATTAAGTCTCAAGAAAGAACTAAAAAGGTGTAGTAGAGGGGGTTGGGGATTTAGCTCAGTGGTAGAGCACTTGCCTAGCAAGCGCAAGGCCCTGGGTTTGGTCCCCAGCTCCGAAAAAAAAAGAAAAAAAAAAAAAAAAAAGGAGTAGTAGAAAAAAAACCATCTCGGGTGGATGACATGGTTCAGCGGATAAAAGCAATTGCTGCCAAGGCTGATGGCTTGAGTTCTATCCCAGGAACTTGCATGGGGCGAGGAGAGAGCTGATTCCCACAGGTTGCTCCCTAATCGCCGCACATGCGCTGTGTTATGTGTGCCCCTCCATCCAATTAAAAAAAAATCCTCTGCTCTGTGGTGCAACAGAAAAGGCACTTGGAAGCCTTGTGGACCAGGTGGTATCCAGGGCCTATAAGGAATTTGGGGGGATGCCAACTTCTAGGGGGGCTTCCAGCCTGGGGTGACCAAGATGAGACAAGACACTGAGCCACGGCACACGGCTTCAGGAGACAGTGGGGTGCTTGCTTTAGTGGAAGAGCGTAAGCTAACAAATGATTTACAAAACAGAAAGAAAAGCTGGTTCAACAAGGGGTCAATATCTCCCCCATGCAGAGGCCCCATGCTGTCCACCGAGGCTCGGTAGCTGAGGACCACTCTCCAAGATGCTCCAATCCTGGACTCAAATCCATAAGCAGAAACCTTCCTTAATGCAAACTGTCTCTGCTTTGAGAAGGCAAAACAGCACACACAACAGAATCCAACGGTAGGGATAACCGTTCACCCCTCAGGCTGCCCCATGGCTGCCCTAGGAACCCGCATGGGGCAAGTCCAACTATGAGGCTACTGAGACAAGGTCTGCTCCAGCCTTCTCTGACTCGTCACCACAGAATACAGCCTTCAGCTTATCATACCTCAACACAGGCCTCTTCAAGAGACCAAAAGACAAAAGGACGGCCTTTACCATTATTCTAACAGTTCAAATGTAGCAACAACAACAAATTACTTAGTTTATCAAAGCTACAGGCATTTTTATATGGTGTTCAGGAGGTTATCACTAGGGACAATGAGGTAGATGGTTGTAAGTTCAAGGCCAGCAGGGGCTATATGAGGAGATCATATTTCTAAATGGAACTAAATGGGGCTAGGGAGGTGGCTCGGTTGATAAAGGACACAAAGACTTGAGTTTGGTTCCCAGAATATATATAAGAAGTCAGAGGTGAATCCTGGAGGGCAGAGACAGGAGGATCCCTAGCCTCTCTCTCCAACCTGTCTGGTGAGAGATCTTATGTTCTGTATGTATTGCTATATCCTCAAACTTGTGGATTAAATGGTTCACATTTCTCCCCATCAGGGATAAGAGAAGAAAAGCAAACCCTACTGCACGGCTTTCCAGAGTCAGTGACTTCTGGCCTGGATACTGGTGAAGAAAGTCCACCCTTTCTTCGGGGGCTGACTACTAGGAATCTGACCATGCTCCAGTGAGTACGTGGACAACACGAAATGAACTTGGATTTTCTTTTCCTCTTCTTTTCTTTGCCTGTGTGTGTGTGTGTGTGTGTGTGTGTGTGTGTGTGTGTGTGTGTGTTGGGGGGAGGGGTGTGAGCGGTGAAGTGGTTAAAAGGAGGGCGTTTGGGCATGGGAAGGCTAGGAGGTGAGAGTGATCCAGGTGCGTGATTCACGGTTCTCAAATAATCAATAGAAAGTAATGAAAGAGTTCTTAGAGGCAAGCGTGGCAGCACACACCTTTTATTCAGCACTTAGGAGGAAATAGGGCAAATTTGAGGCCGGCTTGGTCTACATAGCAAATTCTAGGAGAGTCAAGGGATATCTAGAGAGAGACTGTCTAAAAATAACCAAAAAAAAGGGGTTGGGGATTTAGCTCAGTGGTAGAGTGCTTGCCTAGGAAGCGCAAGGCACTGGGTTCGGTCCCCAGCTCCGAAAAAAAGAACCAAAAAAAAAAAAAAAAAAAAAAGCCAGAAAACAAAACAAAACAAAAAAATATCCAAAAACATCCTGAGAACTCTAGGTGCAACTTGACAAGCATGCAAGGCCTGGTCCTTGCTTGGAGACCCAGTTGAGAACGTATCACCCAAAGGAACTGCCATTTCTGGAATCCTTACTGGGCACCTGTAGTCTGCAAATGCATGTCGACATTGTCTTCTTTTCTCCTGGCTGTGATTAAAATATCTGGTCAATGCAACTTGAGGGAGAAAAGATTTCTTGTGGCTCACAGTTTCAGGGACTAACAGTTTCAGGGACTATCAGTCCATCGTAACCAAGAAGGCACAGTGGTGGGACTGGCTCCTGGCTAAGGTGTTATGTGGTGGCTGGGTCACACTGTGGAAGTAGTCTGTGTGTGGCAGCTGAGGTCATACTATCAGAGCAGTCTGAAAGAAGAGACTGAGGTCCAGCCAAAATCCTGAAGTCCTGCTCCTACAGTCCTATATTTGTCCTGTATGTAAAGGGTTCCATAACCCAACCAAAATAATGCCACTAGTTAGAAACCAAGTGTTCAGGTATATACTTGTAGGATTAATGGTGGGGTCTTATGTCAGCTCCTCCACAGGCTCAGGCCGTTGGGGAGGCTAGACATGGAAGTTTGACCGAGCTTACTGCTCGCCACCACTGGGCGGGTTTCCGGCTGTGAGAAGCCAAGGGACACCGCTCCGGGGTGGGGAAGCACAGTCTGTGGCATGGGACACAGCCGAGCTGGCTCAGGGGTCCCCGGACCTGTCCCCGGGGAAGCCATCAGATTCTCAGGCTCTTGGGCATCCAGGAGCCTCTGGGAAGCTGCAGAACAGAGTGGGGGGCCCTCCGGGTTGAATGTAGCCCGGGGCAGAGGGGGAGATGGAGGCGCTGGTCTAGTGCAGGGGAGCGTCCTTGGCTGGATGGCAGTGGGCTTGAGCTTGGTGGCGGAGTTTGCTGGGAGCGTAGGGAGGTCTTCTGTGGGGAGATTAGACAGCGGCTCTAGGCAAAGGGCTTCTCTGTGGCTCCCCACAGCAGATCCCATGAAAAGAGATAGTCCTTGGTTTCAAGGCGTTTATTGTCATGGTGGAAAGTGGATGAGTAAAACCGTACCCCACTTCTAGCATGGACCTTTTGCCTGGAGGAGTGTCTGGGAAGAAAAGTTCATTGCTAAGCCCCCAAGCCTTTAGCTACCTCATTATAATGGAGAACTGTCTTGGGCCTACTTGGCCTGTAGTCCTCTACCTGTGAAGGGGCGTGGCGTTGCCCTTACATGATTGATGGTCACAAATCTATGGAGGGCTGCAGGCCAGTGACTGGCCTGGTTTCCTGGGAGTTTAGGAAAACGCCTAGGGTTCCTTTCAGGGTCACGGGTTTTGAACCTCAGCTCAATCAGGAACCAGGGTGTAATTTCACTGTCCCACACATACCTGTCCGGGATAGCTCACATTTAAATTATAACAATATCCTTCACTTATTTCTATTGTAGTGTATAATTGATCGGAATATTTTTATTGAGTATTAATGCACTACAAATCCTCAACACCCACACTAATTACTGACAACGTTTACTTCTAGTTTATTATTTGTGTTTTTATTTAGTGTGTTCTCTCTCTGTGTGCCTTTCTTTTTGCCTCTCTGGGAATAGAGTCTTGCAAGTGTTTGAACTCTGAGTCTTTCTGCTATCACACTCCCTAAGAATGCGTGTCTTTTGTAGTTAAGAAAAAAATAACAAAAACGACAAACGCATTTGGCCTAGGATTCCGTGGGCTAGACATTTATGTCGAACTCAAGTTTTATTATCACAGATAATGTTTGTTTACATGTGGAAAACTGTGCGGAGTGCTTCCCCTTGGCTAGCACTGCCCCCAGGCATGTTCATGGGTATTAGACGCTAATCCTCACAGCCTCCCTGTGAGGTAAGACTTGGCTGGCTAGGTAGATGACTGCCTCAGAGCCATGCCATATTTCCTTTGGCTAGAGGCCTGCTGGCGGGTGATGTGCTGTTAAGAACTCTCATTGGCCAGCAGTGCCTGTTCGTTGCCCTTGGATTCAAATCATCCAAGTCTTAGGCTCGTCCTCTGAGGGAGCGAAGGGAAGAGAAGCATTGGCTCTCTGCCCTTGAAGCACCACTTGAGTTTGCTGAGGAATGGGGGTTTCAGGGGGACCCAGTCACAAGTCTTCTCGTTTCTGAAGGATGAGCTTCATCACCTGCTCTGTAATACGGGGCTTGATCTCCTCCACCGGCACAGTGGGATCCCATGCCCCCACCACCTTTCCGTCTGGGGCCACTAGGTACTTCCAGAAGTTCCAGGTGGGCTCCTTCCCAGAAGTTTCTAGAGAAAAAGGGAGCAGAAGATCAGTGTGCCTCTCTGTATCCTCTCCTGGAATCCCTCCGTTGGTATCATTCTGGTGCCCAGGCTTTACCTAGACTCCTTAAATCAGAGCCTTGGAGAACAAGACCCAGCTATGAGCACCTTTGAAAGCTCTCCATAGATCCCAGTGTGGGATCCAGATTGAGAGAGATTACTTTAGGAGCCTGGGAAGTACCTGATACCACACCATCAATCCCCCCTTTACACAACCCCCAAATAGTCACGCCTTGTTCTCCAAGTCTGTTTTGTTTCCAGACAGGATTCCGTGTAACCCAGGCTACCTTAGTCTTGCTATTCAATGTGGATGGGTAGCCTTGGAATGCCTTCTCCTCCTTGCTCTACCTCCCAAGTATAGGCCTGCACCATGATGACCTGCTTCCAATGAAATCTTAATGGTGACTCAAGGTTAGCCATGTACCGATACAGTCCAAATCACTGTCAAGTGAATTTTTGGGTCTTGCTTGAGTAGAGCTCAGGTTTGCGCAATTATAAGATCTTTCCAGGTGCTTCTAAAGCAAGGGCCAGATTGATGAACAATCATAGGAACTGGGAGAAAACTAACAGAACACGTAGGATGGGGAATGATGACTTAACAAAAACACAGAGCTAATGGATCTCAAAATTCACAAGGGATTCCTCTGCAACTGAGGAATTAAGGCACTTTACATTATTTTTCTTTCTTTATTTTAAAAAATTTATGTAAGTGTTTTGCTTACATGTATGTCTGTACACTGTATACGCATAGTGCCTAAGAAGGCCAGAAAAGGGCATTGGCTTCCATGGGGCTGGAATAGCAGGTGGCTGTCAGCTGTCATGTGGGGACTAGGAATCAACCTGGGTTTGATTCTGGACAAGCAGCCAGTGCTCTTAACCTCTGAACCATCTCTCTAATCCCAGAATCCCACTTTAAAAAAGAAAAATATATATATTCTGCCTCTGGTGTGTGTGTGTGTGTGTGTGTGTGTGTGTGTGTGTGTAAGAGAGAGAGAGAGAGAGAGAGAGAGAGAGAGAGAGAGAGAGAGAGATATCTATCCATCCCCTGGAATTGGAGTACACAACAGTTGTGAAGTGCCATGTGGATGCTGGGAATTGAACCCAGGTCAGGTCTTTTGGAAGAGCAGCCAGTGCTCTTAACTACTAAACCAACTCTTTAGACCCTCAGAATCCCAGTTTTTTTTAAAAAAAGATTTATTTATTGTATTTATATGTGAGTACACTGTAGTTGTCTTCAGACACTTCAGAAGACAGCATCCTATTACAGATGTTTGTGAGCCACCGTGCGATTACTGGGATTTGAACTCAGGACCTCTGGAAGAGCAGTCAGTGCTCTTAAGCACTGAGCCATCTCCCCAGCCCAAATCCCACTTTTTAATGAGCAGTCTCAGACCATCAAATGTTTTGTTTTTAGCCCCCTCCCCTGACTATCAAATGTTTGAGCCTTACTGAACCCAGCCTGCTTCTTATATAGATAGCCACTCCTAAGAAGAAAAGATAAACTTCAGGGCAGTGGAGGTGCATGCCTTATGCCTTTAGTCCTCTCACTTGGGAGGCAGAGGCAGTGGAATCTCTGTGAGTTCCAGGATAGCCTGGTCTACAGAGTGATAGCCAGGGCTTCCAGGATAGCCAGGGTTGCTAAACAGAAAAACTCTGAGAGAGAGAGAAGAGAGAGAGGAGAAAGAGAGGACACAGAGAGAGAATGAGAATGAGTGAACCTGTGTTGTAAACCCTACTCCTTAACAAAATGAGCTACCTGCCTAACGTTCCAGGTAGCGCTGTACAGCTGTCCCGCCTGATAAGACCTAAACAGCCATAGCACAGTGACACTGAAACACTGCCTGAATGGCCACGGAGCCCCACTCCCCATATACACAAAAGCAGCCCCTTAGATCATCTCTGAGCAGTTTCTCTACTGTCTTATCTGTTGCACACAGACCACAGGATACCTAACAACCTCTACTGCCTCCTTCTGCCCTGATGAATTCATTCGCAGCCCACACCATCTTGCCTGTCACCATTATTCCAGACGGGGCATTAAGCTGAACTTTTCAGCTTAAGAGAAGGTTTCCCTTTAGCATAGAGACTTTGACTCAGAACAAGAGACTTCCAGTTATCTTGGCCAGCCTCCTCCAGGCTTGTGGCATCCTGTGGTTGTGCCTTGGTTTCTCTATCCAAATCTATAAGCTCATTTAGTGGCAAAGGCATGATGACCTGTCTCATTCCAGGAGTCCCCTGAGAGTGAAGATAAGATCTCAGGGAAGGACTAGGGTGAGACAGCATTCGGTTTCCTCCAAGGATCAGGAAGAGAAAGGTGACCCAGCCAGTCACCAGCTTCATTGCCCCAGCCAGGGAGGGAAGGTGAGGGGGAGAAGGGACAGTACTCACGGGTTAGGTATTTGAAGGCAGGGTGGGCACCAGTGCCAGTGACTGCGATCTTGCTAAACATGGGGAAAGAGACACTGTAGGTGCGGCGGGCAAAGTTCTCAATCTCCCTGTTGCTGTCTGGTTCCTGTTGGCCAAACTGGTTGCAAGGGAAAGCAAGCACGTTAAAATGGTAGGGGCCCAGGTCCCGCTGCAGCTGCTGCAAGGCTCGGTAGTTCTGGTCTGTGAAGCCACATTCGCTAGCTACATTCACCACCAGGGAAACCTGCACGGTAAAATCAAACAGAAAGAAGAAAGATCAGAGCCACATACAATCCAGCAAAAAGGCATGCACTTGTATCTGCTCTGGTTTGTTCACAGAGGTGACTTCTTCACACATGCAAGGATGCCATGTACGTGTGTGTGTGTGTGTGTGTGTGTGTGTGTGTAAAATCTTCATATAAACACACCCACACACAAAAGCAAGCACGTAGGGGTCTAGATGCATGTACACACATACATGAGTGTCTGTCACCGTATGCACACAATTTACTGAAATTAATATGCACATGCTCTATGATTCAAACCTACATTAGCTAGTAGAACATGTACCCACAAATACACACAGCACATTCACAGAGAGGCATGCACACCGGGAGCTCATGTCAGTAGGTGATTGTGGGGAGGAGATAGGCACACTTGGGTTCAGTTTGGTTCAGTCAGCTGGGTGCTTCCAGAAATTCCAGATGCGCTCCTTCCTGGAAGTTTCTAAAGGAAAAGGAAACAGAGCTGTGTGTCTCTCTGTACCCTTCCCTGGAAGGAGCTGCCAGCACCTGGATACATAGACAGAATGACTGTCCCCCAGTACGATCCCTTTTGATCTCCTCCCTTCCAGCAAACAAATACTTAGTTTGCTCACTGAGCTCTAATTTTTGTAAAGGCTTTAGGCAGTAAATACAAAGGGAGCTGATAGAACTGATATAATGTACTTAGGATTGTGGCATGAGTGCCACATTTCCAGCTTCTAGCTCTGAATTATTAAAAGATTAAACTCCTTTGCCTGGGAGCCCTAGTCCTATCTCCATGGCTGCTTTTGAGACAAGTTGGGATGATATCACCTGGCTACCCAATGAAGATCATTTCCCGGGGTCAGTCTGGAACTCTGGACACAAATTGCTCAGGTCTCAGATTCAGCAGTACTAAAACTATGGGTCTCCCTGTGGGGAGCTGTCCTGTTTATCGTAGAGTATTTGGCATCCTATTTGGTACATCCTAGCCTGTACCCACTAGATACCTAGGTTTGACAACCAAAAATTTTTCCCCCTGGGGTTGTGGCTCACATCTGTGATTCCAGTCCTAAGGGGGCTGAGGCAGCAGAATTTCAAATTTCAAATTTCAGCCGAGACTACACAGTAAGACTGTCTCTTTAAAAGAAAAGAAAAAAAAAAGTTGCATGTCTTTGATCCCTGAATGTAGCATACGAGATAGAGGCAAGGGATCTCTGTGAGTTCAAGACCAGCCTGGTCTACATAGCAAGTTTCAGGCCAGGCACTGCATAATGAGATCCCGTTCTCAAAACAAAACACTGGAGAGATGAGGATGTGCCCCCAAGTCTGACAATCTGAGTTCAATCCCAGGGCCCCACAGAATCTCCACCATGACACAACAACAGGCATGCACACACACACATATGCACACACACACAAACACACACACACACACACACACACACACACCCCGAGCACACACCCACACAAAAATGTAATAACAAAGATCTTTTTTATCCCCAAAACAGAGTTTCTTTGTGTAGTCCTGGCTTTCCCCCAACTTTGTAGAGCAGGCTGGTCTCAAACTCCTAGAGATCCACCTGCTTCTGCCTCCCAGGGGCTAGATTAAAGGTGTGCGCCACCAGCACCTAGCTAACAATAAGAATCATTGAGCTAATTAGATCTATCACTCTGCCTGGGGTGATAAAAAAAGATTAGAACTCTCTCCTTCCCCAGTTAAGGGTCTCCCACCTTCTATCCTGCTGACCTTCATTGAAAGCATTAAAAAGCTTCCTTTTATCCTGTATCATGTGTTTCCCTAGTCTTTGTGAAGGGGGAACTCTTGCTTCTTAGACTCTTCACAGACTCAGATGTACATAAAGAAGCAAATAAAACCTCTCTCTCTCTCTCTCTCTCTCTCTCTCTCTCTCTCTCTCTCTCTCTCTCCCTCTCTCTCTCTCTCTCTCTCTCTGATACATTCCACCCTATAGGTAGATACATATGCCCTCCCAAGAAGTGACTACCTCAACATTCATGCTCAACCACGGGCAAGTGACTGCCCTTCCACTTTTCCTTACACCCAGTGTCAGGTGTGTAGTAGGGAGACAGCGAATGGTCATTAGTGAACGGATGAAGGTGTGGCCCAAGCAGCAGGCCCAGCTTAGGTTAACCAGCTTCCCTGGGTTGACTGCTCCCTGCTTTCTCTCTGAGCTTAGCACTTAAGGGCAGAGACCCAAGACTTGTCCTGCCAGGATTTAAATTCTAACTCTAGCTCTTAAAAACAAAACAAAATGGGAAGGGTGGTCCTCCACACCATGGTGTGTATGTATGGAGATCAGAGGGTGGCTTGCAGAAAGTGGTTCCCTCCTTTCACCATATAAGTCCTGAGTTTAGGACCTCAGGCTTGGCATACCCACGATTTTACTGGCTCTCTAACTCTATCTTTATTTATTTTAACTTTTTGAGACAAGAGCTCATTACCTAACATACCCGTAGCTGGCCTGTGACTTGCTATATTGGCCAGACTGGTTTTGAATTCAGATATCTGCTTGCTTCTGCCACCCAAGTGCTAGGATTAATTGTGTGCAGGCTAACTCTGTATCCTATACCTTTTAGTATTTTTAAAGTTCTTTGCTGTTTGTTTGTTTGTTTGTTTGAAACAGGTTTTCTTTGTGTAAGAGCCCTGGCTGTTCTGGAACTTATTCTGTAGACCAGACTGGCCTGGAACTCACAGAGTTCTCCCTGCCTCTGGCTCCCAAGCGCTAGGATTAAAGGCCTGTACCATACACTGGCCTTTTTTAAAGCTCTCATTGCTATTGGGATTCCCTGGTTCAGTTTTCAGTGCCTTGTTTATTGTCCTCCCCACCCCAAACTTGATTAAAACATGAACTTGTTTTAATCACTACTGTTTATCTTCAGGGCGTGGGTGTTTAGCTAGTATATAGTAGGTGCTGAATAACAAACAATTAGTTAATGGCTGTCAGAGCTGCTCAGGTGATAAATTGGGGGTCTCTGGGAAGGGGAGGCCTGACTAGTAATAATGGCCTTGCTCTTTGCTGTTCTTTGTCTGGAGTTTTGGATGTTGTCATTGACCTACCATCCATACAGAGCACCTAAAGCTTGCCTAATGCTTCCACACCGTATTCTCACTTGAAATTTATAGCACACTGGTCAGGGCAAGGACTCCCAGTGTCATCGAGACCTTCAAGGCTATTGAGAATAGTTTTGTCCCCAAAGATGCCCTTGCTTGCAGGAAAAGCATACTGAACCATTCTTTTGTGATCCATCCAAATTTGGATGATGGGTTCACATGTCCGTTAGTGTCCAACACCATGTCTTCACACCAGGATCTCCAAGTCCATCTCAAGACACAGAAGATTCTTTGAAGGATTTTAAATTTTTTAATTACTTTTTTTTTTTTTTTTTTTTTTTTTTTGAGATAGAGTCTGTATAGCCCTGGCTTTCTGGAGCTCCCTAAGTAGACAAGACACTAAACTGGCCTTGAACTCACAGACATCAGTTTCTCTCTCTCTCCCTCCGGCTTGCTGGGATAAAAGATAAAAGGCGTGTGCCACCATGCTCCTCTCTTGAGAGGATTCGTCAACACAGTGTAACACCAGAGTCTCTGAACTTTATAGTTTAAAGGCTCCCTGGCCGAGTCAGCCTCATCTAACACCGTTCAGTCTAGCTGTTTGTATCCTTTAAGTACCGGCTATTGAAATCTCTGGTCCCCCTGACCTTTCTTGTTGTTTTGCTTCTATGTCCGGACTTGGCCAGCTCTCTTTGTCTGGATTGATCTGTCTTGCTCAAGTCTTATTTAAAAGACCCAATCCTGACACACTTCCTCCTTACTGTGATTCGGTCTGGTAAGTAAGGGCCGGTCCACTAGCAACTCCATCACAACTGCTCTCTAAGGGGTGGGCCTTGGAAGGCTCAAGGATGGGAGGGGTGTGGGTGGGGTTCTCTTACAACTTGGATTGCTTTCGAATGTTCTGTCTTCGCTCTCAGGGGCTGAGGGTGGATTCTAAGAATCATGAAAGGGTCCATTTCAGGTGGTAACTCCCTCCACTGCCCATTTGTCTCTCTGCGTTCTCATTGGACCTACTGTTACAGGCGTAGGCTGGACCGGCAAAAGGCCATAAAGGCTCTTGGGAGAGGCAAAGCGGAGAGTGGAGGGCATTCACCTTCCGGGTGGGATCCTGAGCCTTGCCGAGCTCAGTCAGAGCGGGTAGCTCCTGAGCTGTGCCACGTAGCCGCAGGCCTGAGTGGAAAAAGAGGCCTGGGAGCGCTGAATGCACGGATCGCGCAGCCAGGATGCCCGGGGTGGTGTCCGAGCCGTGGCACACCCAAGACAAGCATCCGGCTGAACCCCTGCCCCGGGGCCCCCTGCAAGCCCCTCCCCACTCTGCGCCAGGCCCGCAAGGGACCGTCACTCACCGAGCCGCGGTACTTCTCCAGCGACACCAGCTTGCCCCGGATGTTCACCGCCTTGAAGTCGTAGAAGTCTTGCTCGGATTGCGTGCAGGCCGCGGCCCACAGGAGCAGCCACGCCGTCGCCACAGCCGCAACCATGGCTCACTTCCGAGGTGGCGACTTGGCGAGGGCAAAGACAAGGCAGACGGGACCCCAGCGTTGGGGGCGGGAAGAGGCGGCCCGCTGGGCAGGACGCGCCCCTTCGCAGATGCCTCTGCAGGCGCAGAGTCCTGGCTCTGGACCTCAGTTTCCCTATCTGTGCTCCGCCGGTCAGCTTCAGATCGCCGGATCCCGTTTTCTTGAGGCTGAGCCCAAAATTCGCTCAAGCTCAAACTCAAGATGCAGAGACTTAATAGGGAGATAGAGGAGAAAATCTTTGCGTGAGGATTAGCTTCTAGTGCCTGACCTTAGGCAGATCGCTCCACCACTCTGAGCCCCAATTTCTTCACAGGAATACACCTAGTTAGTGTAGAATTGGGAGTACTGGACTGTAACAGGATAGTGATGGAAAACAATTTGATAGCTGAAAGATGTGTACAAACTTTAGGTTAAGGGGTGTAGCGTTTCTCCCAAAGGGAGAAAGAAGTCAGACAAGTCTGGGAGACCAGAATCTAATGCGGTTTGAATTCCAGCCATGCAGGGGGGTTAAGGAGAGCTTGCCTATCTAGTCAATCACTGGATTAGTGTCTCCTGACAGGAGATGCAACAGGAGCCAAGAAGGCCCCGTATCTGGAGCAGCTGACAGTTAAAGGCTTTGTGGACACTAACATGGCTAGCAGCTGGATTCTCAAGTTAGTGACAAGAGACCTGGACAGCATGCTACAGCATTTCCCAGGCTCAGAAATTGCCAATGATACCCATAAAGGGGCCAAGCGTCCGGTGGTGACTTAGTATGACTCATTTGGGGTACGGGTTCTATGCCAAGTTCAGCTTTAGGTGTCTCTTGTGCAGTGATGAACAAGATGTGTGCTTTCTATTCAGAGGGAGATAAGGCACCAAATAATTCACAGTTAACTCTAAAACTGCTGTTGTAGCAAGTACTGTACCACAGTACAGTAACAAAGCTGAGGGTGTGTGTGTGGGCAAATGAAAGGAGGTTTGAACTGAATTCTGACAAATGAATAGAAATTATTCTGGTAAAAGCAGGAAGCTTGTGCAGAGGTTTCCAGGGAGAGTGAAATATGATACACTGGGCAACGAAGGCTAGTTTGGCTGACAGGAAAGAACGCTTGGGGGTGGGGGAGGCGGGGGGGAGGGCTGGGGAGGGGAGGTAGGAGTGAGGTCAGGCGGCCTAGTGGGCCACAATAAAGTTTACAGGTTTACCAGGCATGATAGCCAATGCCTTTAATCTCAGCATCTGGGGGACAGAGGCAGGCGGATCTCTGAGTTAGTGGTCAACCTGGTCTATGTACATAGTACTAGGCCAACTGTGTGTGACTTCATAGTGAGACATTGTATTAAAAAAATTACAAGCTTTAAACCAAGAAATGAAGTTTTGCTTTTTGATTCTGCTGCTTAAGCATCTTAGTGAGGCCCACCTATAGCAGATAGGTCCCTCTGGCTTTCCTGTGATGCTTTATACAGGAAAAGGCAAGAGCAGATGCTGAGGAAGAAGAAACTGTGGAGCTTTAAGGCCCAGTGATGGTCACAGCAGAGAATGTAGTGAGAGAGAAATGGGATAGTTAAAGTCAGGCAGGCTGAGCAAGTGAAGGCTTTAGAGTTGGGGTGGGGCAGTGACTATGAAGGCACAGAGTCTGAGGGGAGGGTTTGGCTGTTTGAATTAAGAAGGGGTGAGGCAGATGAGTCTGGGGGAGTCTTCAGGGGCCATCTGGGGAAAGGCTGTGAGTACCACCTCACAAGGCTACCAGATGTGTACACAAGGTGACATGGTAGGATTTGAACTCCCAGCCCTCAGATTTCAGAATATGCTGTCTTTCTCTACCACCAAGATGGCTTCTTTCTTCAGGAGCAGACAACTTAACCAGCAGAGGTGGGGTACAGGACAAAGTTGCTCCAGACAAGGTGAAGGCCTAAGCAAGCTTCCCTACTCTTCTGTCTCCTTATCCCAACCTTTTGGGAGTCTTGAGGCCTATGATGGGTCTTCTTAGCATAATAGTTGAGCTGACAGTAATGTTGTATAGTTATCCATTTCCACAGCTGCCTTGCCCACTGGGGGTACCTCTGAGGAAGGCCTGTGCTTAGATCATCCCTGTGTCCTCTCTTCATACACAAGATACTCAGTAAATGTTTACCTTTTGTAAACCTTCTGGTGACTTCTGCTCCATGTCCATGCTAGAATCTGATAGGAGGTGCTGTTGATTTTAGCCAACAGAACATAATCCGTTACTATATTTTCAGTCCGCTACATATTTCTGGTGTTTCTAAGAGAGCATAGTTATTTCTGGGTGGCACATCTAACAACTGGGAGACTCAAAGACTGAGTCAAATTGCACTAAATCTCAGAGGAGCACTCGAAAGCGTTGGAGACTTGTTATGGGATCCCTAGCTCTCCTCATGGATATTTATGTGCTCAACTTGTTCATCAGACTCCTGAGTATCTAATGTGGAACTATTTTAAGAGCTTTTAATATAGTGCAAAAATAAAATAAAATTATTGGATTTACATTCCACTAATAGGAGAAAAGACTAAAAACTAAAACATATAATAGAAAACCTGTGGCACTTTATAGAATGAGAATAGGGCAGAGGGGTAATGTGCCGGATGGAAAGGGAATCAAGATCTTGTATGCTGCTTTGTCCCTTGTGTCCCTTGTGGCTCACCTTGCAAGGGACTGAAGGATAGACACACAAACACACACAGTAAACCTGGGTGGTGGGGTTTTAAACAATACTGTTACCACTGTTGCTCGAAACCACAGTGTGTCTGTTAGGTACAGCACAGGGGGAAGGGTTAATTGGTCTCCTAGGCCTCTGTAGGCAAGCACACTCAGGCTGTCAACATCCTGGGGGAGGAAGCTATATCCTTTGACACACAGTGGTCAATCGCTCATAAGCACTCATACTCAGTTTTCTGAAGAAAACTGCCACCCCTCTTGAGCCTGGTCCATAAGTAATGGCTTTGCCAATTTCCCATGGGCCAGTTGGTCTCAGAGTCCTCAGCAGGCCAGTGGAAGGTCCAAGAAGCCAGTAGTCAGTGTATGCCGGAATCCTGAAGAAGTGGGCTTTGATGTTGGTGAAGGAATAGACTTGCCAGTAAGAGTGACAGTCATCAGGCAAAGGGAACAAACTTTTCCTCCATGTTGTTTATGGAGATGTCAGCAAAAGATGTAGCCCAGATTAACGGTGGGTCTCTCCACCTCAAAAGATCCAGATTTAAAGTGGCTCTTCTCATTTCAAATGATTTAATAATAATAATAAATATCCCTCACAGGTGTACCTGGCCTGTTTGGGTTTTAGTTCATTCCAGATAGAGTCTCATTGACAACCAAGACTAACCATCACAGGTCCACTTATTGTCATATTTTCTTATGTCACACTTAATTTCCAGATAAAACAGTAACCAGAGCATAATTACACCTAACATGATTTAACTATCCCATGTACAATTGCAAACACATTATATATTTAACCAGGTCATAACTACATCTAACATGGTATATCTATCCCTTGTATAACAAGGGATTAATATGTTACAATACACTAAATAGTTTAGAATAGATCGCAATGTCCCTCGAGGGACAGTTTTTTTTGGATACATCCAAACTTAAATATGATAATCGCTATATTCTTCTAATGAGTATTACATTACATGATAAATCAGGGAAAGAAAAATAAATGTCTATGCAAGCATAGTTGTAACAAAATATGAATAGAAAACTCATGTCCATTATAATCCTTATTTCTGCAATTGGACACATGGCCTTAGCTGGTATTTATAAATCTTCCTCTACTATCCAGTCTGTGTTTCCTCCACCCTCAGCTAGCTCCTCATGAGGTCTTGGTTCTTTTTCCTGGATAAATGACCCTTCCTTTCATTCCTGAAAGGTCTGTGTCCTTTGTCATCCTGCCTGGATTAAGCAGTTGTAGTTTCCCATTGACTTTAATCACAGGACATGGCAGCAACAAGAGATGCTCTGAAATATCTCCTGTACTCCAGACATAAATGTTCCTATGTCTATTGTGGAAAGCAACCCCATTTTCCCTTGGGTCTGGATCAATCTTTCTTACTAACTGCTATTCCTTTTCTTTTCTTTTTTTCTTTTTTTTTTTCTTTTTTTCGGAGCTGGGGACCGAACCCAGGGCCTTGCGCTTGCTAGGCAAGTGCTCTATCGCTGAGCTAAATCCCCAACCCCTGCTATTCCTTTTCTTAGCCTGTTGGTTTAAGGGCTTCAGAAGCCCAAAGTGGCCAGGGTGTTATCTAAGTTTCCAATTCAATGGACTGTTGTGGCTCCTACAGGAGTGCTCCCCAATCTGGAACCAAACCTTCTCGGCCAGCAGAACTTAAGCTCACTGAAACAGAAAGCAAAACATATTCCTGGCGGATTACTAGGGGTGGAATCATTTCCTTTCCCACCTCTTGATTCCTGGACCCGTGGGCCCTAGCTATGGGAGAAACCATACCCTATATTAGAGGATGATTCAAAACATATACTGCGGTCTAGAGATCCTTGCTCCAGGGATCTAGGCTGCTCCCATTTAATCGGCACTATAACTTTGTCTTCAAAGGGCTGTTCCGGGGTTGGGGATTTAGCTCAGTGGTAGAGCCCTTGCCTAGGAAGCTCAAGGCCCTGGGTTCGGTCCCCAGCTCCAAAAGAAAAAGAAAAGAAAAAAAAAAGGGCTGTTCCAAGTTTCTAACAGGCCAGCTACTTCAGAATGATGGAGAACATGGTAAGACCAGTAGGTTTCATGATCTTGGGTCCACTGTCATATTTCTCTGGCTGTGAAGTCAGTTCCTTGGCTAGAAGCAATGCTGTGTGGAATCCCATGATGATGGATAAGGCATTCTGTAAGTCCACAGAATGTTGTTTTGATGGAAACATTCTGTGCAGGAAAGGCAAACTCATAACCAGAATAAGTATCTATTTCCATAAGGATAAAGCATTGTCCTTTCAATGAAGTCAAGCTACTACCAGGTGCCATATCTGGAGCTCAGTGTTGGTTTATCGTGAGTGCAGCTCTGACACTCAGCTGTACCAGGTCAGCCTTGGTTAGTGGAGGCCCATGTTAAATCCACATGTAATCCCCATATCTGCCACCATGGCCACTTTGTTTATGGGTCCACTGGGCAATGACAGTGATGGCTGAGGAAAGAGATTGTCCACAGAGTGGACCAGCCTAGCTGCTTGATTACTGAGCTCCTCCTCAGCTAATGTCACCATTTGATGAGCATTTACATGGGACACAAGCACTTTCACGTCCTTTGCCTATTTGGAAAGATCTATTCTCATACTTCTCCAGATGTCTTTTGCACCAATTTTTTAAATCATGTTCTTTCCACGTCCCTGACTACTAAGTTGATCCATTGGCTACAGTCCATGAGTCAGGGAATACACAGTTGTTCATTTTTCCTTCCAAACAAAATGTAATACCATGTGTACTGCCCGGAGTTTGCCCACTGGGAAGATTTCCCTTCTCTAATGTCTTTCAGGGTTCTCCCAGAGAGCGCTGTAATGCCTCAGCTGTCCACTTTTGGGTGGTGCGTGTATAATGTACAGAACCATCAGTAAACCAGGCCCTAGTCTTCTCTTCCTCAGTCAGTCATAGGGAACACCCCATGAGCTATCCGTGTGTGCTTGCTAGCAGATGGCATTGTAACAGGAGTAGAAACCAGAGGCATTTAGACAACTTCTTCATGTAACTTGCTTGTACCTTCATCACCTGCTCTGACCTGATCGAATAAATGACACACCGTTCACATTTACTAATAGACTGCTGCTGTGCACATCCTACTTTATAGCTTGGTGGGTCTGATAACACCCAGACCATGACCAGTTCAGGTCACATGGTAATTGGATGGCCCGTTGTCAAATGTTCAGTGTGTTTCCACTAAGGCCCAATAGCAGCCCAAAAGTTGTCTCTCAAAGGGAAAATAGTTACTCACAGATCTCTGTACCTTTAAAATTACTGTAATAGGGGTTGGGGATTTGGCTCAGTGGTAGAGCGCTTGCCTAGCAACCGCAAGGCCCTGGGTTCGGTCCCCAGCTCCGAAAAAAAGAAAAAAAATTACTGTAATAGACCTGAGCCTTACTGTAATTAGATTGGGGGTAATTAATCCCAGCTGTGTATGAGGGATCTCTCCCAGAAACTGAGATTATAGGTGTACCAATGTAGTGGGCTTGTACACGCACTAATAAGGGCTCATTCACTTAGTCCCCAGTTGATGGGCTGGGTAGGGTAAAATGGATTAATAGATGGGATTTCTGGTTTATCTTTAGACATGTCCAGGTTTCCCTGTCATTCTCCCAGGTGGGTACAGCTGGTTTAAGCAGAGTTGACCTCATGTTTTTCCTGCATGTAGTATCAGCATCTTCAGAATCCAGATGAAGTCCCCCTGGAGCCTGCCATGTGGGTGCTATGAACCATACAAGAGCAACCTGTGCTCGTTCTCAAAAAAAAAAAAAAAAAAAGGGAAAATAGTTTTTTTGCAAATGACGGTAGAGCCTGGCTCCAATACCTAAAGATCTGTTTTGTAATTCACCTATAGGGGCCTGAGGAAGATTCCAAATAGCATCTCTACCTGCCCCTGACATCTCAAATACTATCAAGTCTGCTGGATCGTATGGTCCAAGTGGTAGAGCAGCCTGCACAGCAGCCTAGACCCATTCAAGAGCCTAGGCCCACTCAGAGCTAGCAGCTTTCCAAGCCATTTGGAATATAGGCTGAAGTGACACACCCAAGTGGGCTGCTGTCTTTAGAATCCAAATAGGCCCACTACTTAGGTTTCTTTCTTGGTGGCGAGAGGGGCCAGGTACAATAACTTACCCTTCATTTCAGAAGGAATATTTCCTCATGCCCCTCGGCACTGGACTCCTAAGGATATTAATGATGTGGAGGGCCCTAGAAGGCTCTAGAAATTTGGTTGGGTTTATTTCCCATCCTCTGATGTGTATATGCATTACCAAAGTGGTCTCTACCTCCTGCTCACTTGATGTAATTAGCATAATGTCATCGACCGACATAGGAACCAATGTGATATTTTGTGGAGGAGACAATCAAGATCTCTTTGGAGTAAGCTATAACACAGAGCAGGAGAAGCTCTTCAAATGCGCTGCTGCCCCTCTCACCATTTTGTCCTTAATATATCCTTAAGGTAAAACTGTAAAGTTATACTGCTGGCCTTGCCAACTGAAAGCAGATTGCTCCTGGTGGTCTTTATGGAAAAGTTCTGAGAAAAAGACATTTGATAGATGAATGGCTGTATGCTATCTACCAGGACATGTGTTAATCTGCTAGAGTAAGGACACCATGTCTGGTACAGCAGCTGCACAGAGTCAGTAGTCGACTGAGTTTTCAATAGTCACTGTCATTCTCCACGACCCATCTGTCTTCTGCACTGGTCAGAGAGCAGAGTTAAAGGGAGAGGAGGAGGTGGGAACCACCACCCCTGCATCTTTCAAGTCCTTGATGTTAGCACTGATTTCTGCAATTCCTGCAATTCGTGCAGGGATACAATACTGTTTTTGATTCACTATTTTCTTTGGCAGAGGTAACTCTAAAGGCTTCCATTTAGCCTTTCCAACCATAATAGCCCTCACTCCACAGGTCAGGGAACCAATGTGAGAATTCTGCCAACTTCTAAGTATATCTATCCCAATTAGACATTCTGGAACTGGTGAAATGACCACAGGAAGAGTTAGGGGACCTACCCAAAACTCCATTAATCACCTGGTCATCATAAGCCCCTACTTTAACTGGAGGACCACGATGTTTCTTCCAGACTTTTGGAATGGGCATCAATTCAGAACCAGTGTTCAATAGACCCCAGAACATTTTTTTCCTTTCTCCCAGTGTACAGTCATCCTTGTAAATGGCCACAGGTCCCTCTGGGGAAGGACTGGAGAAAGGCTAACAGTAAAGCTCTTAGGTATTTTATCAATGTCCTTCCTCCAGGGAACCTGGCCATCCCTTTGTTCAAGGGGTTCTGGGTCTGCAAATTGGCTTAAGTCTGGAGATTGGTTCATGTGTGGAGATTCCCATTTGCAACAATCCAATGGATTCTTTCATTTGTTTGAGAATTTTCTGCTTATACAAACTAAACAGTAAGCTTCTTATCTATTTCATACTTGGAAACACCATAGTTGATTAGCCAGCATCAAAGAGTCGAGCAAGTCACGTCACCATTCACTTTGCTTGTGCTAGCCATTATGGGTTCGGCCATTTTGGACATTGCTTTGTCTTTGCTGCCCATTACAATGACTACGATCACCTCACCTTTGGTGACTCAGTGCTGCTACCTTGGGACTCGATTAAGCTCACTGCATTTAATTCATCCAACTGAGCAGTGGCATCTCCAACCTTAAGGTCTGGCACCAGGAAAAGGATGACAACGAAACTCTTCAAATGCGCTGGTGCCCCTCTCACCATTTTGTCTGAAGGGCTTAGTAAAGGTCATGCCTTCTGGGCCTTCCCATAGCACAGGCTTATGTTTTACACAGAGTATCCACTCTGACATTGTAATTTCCCTGAGCTTCCAAATCATTCCATCAACATTAAGGCAAGGGCTATCAGACAAATGCTTCAGTGAACCATTCAAAGTTTAGAAACCTTTACGAGATGTGTGAGCTTCTCCACACAGTGGGTCCGTATTCATGAACACAGCCTGATCTAATTTTAAGTTCCTTCCTCCATTATCCCACACCCTTAAGATCTATTCCTACACATATTCCCCCAGACTTGCGCTTGAATGAATTAGCAAACTTACTAACCTCTTTTGTAGTGCAGCATGCGTTCTCATGGACTGTACTTTCTATGTCCTCTCTAGGAGCCTGCTTAGCCTTTAGGTATGGTTATGGGTCTAGAGGCAACTACTGAGAGATAGCAGCATTGTCTTGCCCAGCATCTCCTTTAGGGAAAGTCCACTGATGGATTAGCAGACAATGAAGCATTAATTTCCTCATCCAAAGGTAGAGAAGACAATATTTCAGGGGGTGGGAGAACATCTTCTGCTGAGGATAAAAAGACTACTTCCTCAGGTAAGATAAACCCTTGAGGATCTGTGGGCCTCATTAGCTTCCTTCCATCCATCTCCATCCCAAACTACAGGATCCCGCTCTCTACCAATGAATGCCCTTACTGGGTTGTCTAGTTGATAGCCAAGAATATTCATCGCAATGTGTCTGTACAAAAGAATGGGTTCTATTGTTACACTTGCATAGTATGGACAGTGTACTTTGATCCTCAGTCCCCTCCACCCTGTCTCATTCTCCTCTCTCCTCACACTGGTCAATTCATCAGAAAAGCAGTCTCTCTTTCAGGCTAAAGAAATGACTAATTCAGTAAAGAGCTTGACATGCAATCAGGAGGACCCGAGCTCTGTTTCCAACACCCAGGTAAAGGCGGGTAACACACACTGGGAACATCAACACACGCTTGTAACTCCACCACTGGTCATCAAGAGGTGGATCTCCAGAGCTTGCTGGCCCGACAGCCTAGCTTCATCGGTGAGTTCTAGGTTCAGTGAGGGGCAGCAGAGGTGGATGAATCTCTGAGTTTGAGGCCAGTCCTGGTCCACACAGTGAGTCCCAGGCCAGTCAAGCTTGTATAAGTCTGACCTTCTCTTTAAAAATAAAAAAAGGCGGGGCTGGGGATTTAGCTCAGTGGTAGAGCACTTACCTAGGAAGCGCAAGGCCCTGGGTTCGGTCCCCAGCTCCGAAAAAAAAGAACCAAAAAAAAAGGTAAAGAATGATTGAAGAATACGTATGTCCACACACTAACACTTAAAAAATTAAGGAGTTGGGGTTGGAGATTTAGCTCAGTGGTAGAGCGCTTGCCTAGGAAGCGCAAGGCCCTGGGTTCGGTCCCCAGCTCCGAAAAAAGAACCAAAAAAAAAAAAAAAATTAAGGAGTCTTCCTTCTAATTTCATATCTTTTGGGGATTGCAATTTTATGTCAGTTCATTAGGAAACCTCATTGAGAAAATGGTACTTGAGTACAGACCTGAAGAATGTATGAGAGAAAGTTAAAAATGGAGAAGAATGTTCCAGATGGTAGGAACAGCAAGTACAAAGGCCCTGAGGTGAGAACATGCTTGATGTGTTTGGAAACCAGCTAAGAGGCCAGTTGGCAGGAGTGAAGTGAGTGATATCAGAGAATGGAACGGACAGGCAGGTCCTGTAGCCACATATCAGCCACCGTGGAGGCTTTGCCTTTGACTCTGTGTGAGATGGGAATCCCTTAAAGGGTTTGAAAACAGGGAATTGACATTTCTTCTTTATGTGGATGCTAGTTACCACCCAGCTTGGGAAAGCATTTTTATAAGTTAGGTATAAGAGCCGAAAGAAGAGAGTCAGAAACGATGCTAAAGTTTTGGGGTGAAGCAACAGGAGTATACAGTCCCTTTCATTGAGGTGAAGCATGGCTACAGAGGCAACCGATTGGAGTGAAACAGTCAAGAGGTCAGTTTTGGACAAACTAAGTTCAGGTTACGAATGAGCAAGGGCATGCTAGTAAATGTTTAACAACTAGCTAACTAGGAAAAGGAATGGAGTGTAGGTATGTGGATGTGGGTGTGGATGTACATATTGAGGTTTACTGAGAATGAGACATGTCACACAGATAATAAAATGTATAGTATGCCTTACTGGAAATTCATGTGTGCACGTCTACTACTGAGCCAACACAGGCCTTGAATATTATCTTTGTCCCATTTATATAACTTAATTTATATGGCTATGGTGAACAGGAGGCTTACAAAAGTCCTTAAAAAAATATAATACCTGAGGTTTGAAGCTGGCTCAAGAAGCCACTCTTCTCTGTCATGAGGCTGGATACAGGAGTGAGGAGCTGGGAGAGACCTGAGTCAGAGCTATAAATGTGGGTGTGGGCAGAATGCAGAACGTTTAAAGCCAGGAGACTGGATGAAGATCAAGAGTTGGTATGGACAGACAAAAGAGCCAAGGGACAGACAGCCATTGGGACTCCAGCACTGAGCATCAGGAATATGAAGACCAGGGCAACGAGGAAGGACCAGAAAAGACTGAGATTAGCCAGAAGGAGAGCAGAGAAGCTCAGTAGTTACTTTGGACGCCAAGGGACTGACTAATCTGCTCCAGGGTGGAGAGCCACGAACTGGTCAAATGCTGCTGATAAATCTAGGAAGGTTAAGGCTGAAAACTGAACACTGGGGTTTGGTAACTGGTCCTCAGTGAAGGGAGTCAAGCAAAAACGAACAAAGGAAACATGCTTTTCTTCCCCAACTCTCTTGCTGAGATTTCTGTCCTTCCCTTATTTTTCTTTTCTTTTTTGTTTGCTTTTTGTTTTGTTTTTGTTTTTTTGTTTTTGTTTTGTTTGTTTTTTTGTTTCTTGTTTTGTTTTGTTTTTGTTTTTTTGTTTTTTTTTTGTTTTTTTGAGACAGGGTCTCACTGTGTAGCCCTGGCTGTTTTAGAACTCACTCTGTAGACCAGGTTGGTTCTGAACTCATAGAGATCAATTGTCTCTAACCCCCAAGTGCTGGGATCAAAGGTGTGTGCCACCACTCCTGGCTTCCACCCCTCATCATCCGTCAAGCTCCTCCTCTGCTTACAGGCTGTTTTTTAGTCAGAGCCTAGATAGGAAGCTCACATGATAGAGGTTTATTTACAAAGGAACTGATTTCAAACATGCAGGTAAACAGCAGGGACAACTCAGGAACCTTTCTGAGCTGTTAACACCCCTTGACCTAGAACTGGTGAAGCTAGTCACCATAAAGGAGATTCACAGCCAGCCACCGGCTTCCTTTCAGGGACATAAACAGAAAATTAGTTTCTGAGCGTGCCTTCTCTCCTCTCTAATCACCTTCAAGGCTGCTCTGGCTTGAGCTTAAGTGAAAGGTGGGAAGAAGAGAAATCAATTCTGTTATCAATTGGCACACTAGATAGTGTCAGGTCCCAAAGAAACCCAGGGCCAACAGCTAACTCTGCTGCTCGAATGCCACAGTTTCTGCTTGGCCCCACTCAGTACCTGTAGCTCCCCTGGGCACTTCTCACCCTGCCCCCTAACTTAAACCTCCCTAGTCCAGGGGCTTCCCTTCTTTCCCTTCCCCCAGCTTCCAGTTCCTATAAACTTGCCATTCAATCACCCGTTCCCTTTGTCCCCTTGGTTACCTTGTCTCTCCTGGTCCTCTTGGCCCTCTCTCCTCTCTCTTCCCTTCCTCTCCCCATCTCCCCATCTTTCTCCCCTCTCATGACTCTCACGCTTTGGAGCGGCCATGCCCTCATTTTCATTCAGATAGATAGTGAGGCAGACAAACAGAAGGTACCCAGCACCAGAACCCACTCAGAAAAATAAGCTTCGGCCACAGCTAGGTCAGTAGATCAGAGTAGACCAGTGCTAAAACTCCTGCCCAGGGCACCTGAAACTTTGGTTCCATCCCAGCACTGCAAGTAAACGCAAGGCCTGGTGTGGCATCCTATACCTGTAATCCAGCACCTGGGAGGTAGCTGTGGAAAGATCAGGAGTCTTAGCTAAATATTGAGTTCAAGGACTGGCTAAATCTCTACCGCCACTGCCCCCCCCCCAAGAACCCACAGAACGAAACTAAGTCATTACACATTAAGTTTGAAGCCAACTTGGGGGTCAAGGAGATCCTGAACTTAAAAACTAAAACACGTACATGTGTACATAGATAACAAGAACAGCAAACCAAACGGAAAGCACCTGCTTCTCTCTGAGCGTCTTTAAGTAGCCCTCTGTCCCATGATTCCCCAGAACGAAGCACTT
Organism: Rattus norvegicus; assembly: GCF_021556685.1. Taxonomy (NCBI): domain Eukaryota; kingdom Metazoa; phylum Chordata; class Mammalia; order Rodentia; family Muridae; genus Rattus; species Rattus norvegicus. The sequence goes on from NC_141538.1 coordinate 129,055,295, forward strand.
AGCATGTAATCCTCAGTCCTGGCTGCTGCATCACGGACTCACCTAGGACTTTTAAAAAATGTTCACATCCAGGCTTCACCCTAGACCAGTTGAATCGGGAAGTCTGATATGGTCTCAGTGTTATGTTTTTAAAATCTTTGAGGCGGGGGTTGGGGATTTAGCTCAGTGGTAGAGCGCAAGGCCCTGGGTTCGGTCCCCAGCTCCGAAAAAAAGAAAAAAGAAAAAAAAAATCTTTGAGGCGTTTCTAAGATGCATCCAGGAGCGAAACTGCCCACGCGCCTGTGAATGAGACCCCATCACTGCCCACGCGCCTGTGAGTGAGACCCCATCACTGCCCACGCGCCTGTGAGTGAGACCCCATCAACTGCCCACGCGCCTGTGAGTGAGACCCCATCACTGCCCAGGCGCCTGTGAGTGAGACCCCATCACTGCCCACGCGCCTGTGAGTGAGACCCCATCACTGCCCAGGCGCCTGTGAGTGAGACCCCATCACTGCCCACGCGCCTGTGAGTGAGACCCCATCACTGCCCAGGCGCCTGTGAGTGAGACCCCATCACTGCCCACGCGCCTTTGTACTGCAGTATAGGCCCCAATACAGAGGATCTCAGGATGTGAAAGGTCACATGACAAAGTTTTATGATTTAGGAGTTAGGGATGTACTTAGTACTGGAGCGCTTGTCGAACATGCACATTGGGTTCAATTCTCAGCTCTACATAAACAACAAAGTATTAAGATTTAGAGTTTCATTATACTTTTGTTATATTGGTGTACATAACATCTAGGACTTTCTTCTGTTTATTTATTTATTTTTTTTGGTTCTTTTTTTTTTTTTTTTTTTTTTTTCGGAGCTGGGGACCGAACCCAGGGCCTTGCGCTTCCTAGGTAAGCACTCTACCACTGAGCTAAATCCCCAGCCCCCCTATTTATTTATTTTTATTTTTAAAAATTAAAAACATTTTTTTTGGCTTTTGAGACAGGGTTTCTGTGTGTAGTCTTTGATGTCCTGGAATCTGCATATCAGGCTGGCCTCAAACTCAAAGAGATCCGCTTGCCTCTGCCTCCCAAGTGCTGGGATCAAAGGCATATGCCACCACCACCCAGCTAGGGGATTATTTTTCAAATGGTAAATAGAAACCCATTAGTAGGTCATGGAATTAATTTAGTGGTGCACACTGTCCTAGGGAAAAATAATTAAGTAGAAAATTTGGGGCTGGCAAAATGGTATAGTGAAGATAGATAGAAAGAAAGAAGGAAAGAAAGCAAGAAGAAAGAAAGAAAGAACTGACTCCCATACGCTCTCCTCTTACCTACAAATATGCTTGCATATTCACACACACACACACACACACACACACACACACACACACACACGCGGGTGTTTTATATGGTTGGGTTACTGTGAAGTATCATGAAAGTACTTTGGTTTTGTGTTGTGGTTTTGTCTAAGAATACTTGAAATCCACTGCCCTGGGACAAGAACTACAACTGTGCTTCAGTCTACTTATTTTAAAAATGTGGGGGGTTGGGGATTTAGCTCAGTGGTAGAGCGCTTGCCTAGGAAGCGCAAGGCCCTGGGTTCAGTCCCCAGTTCAGAAAAAAGAACCAAAAAAAAAAAAAAAAAGTGGATAAAAACACTAGCGATTATAATAAAGAATAAATGAGCTAGCACACGTGGAATGCTTGGTGTAGCACAGAGTAAATAATCAGCAGGGGCTGTTAATATCGTAACAACAAACGCAGTCTTCACAGGGGAGAATATAACATCATGGTGTGGTAAATACAGCATAACATCATGCACGAACACAGGTGAGGGTGGTTACTCTATCTGATCCACCAGATGGGGTAAATATTGTAGCAACAGACAATCTTTGGCAAGCAAAAAGGAGTGGGGCCAGGCTGGCCTTTCTTATCTTGAGGCCAAGCTTGGGTAGTGGAGGAAGGCCTTACCTTCTGACTGAAATCTCTCCCATTAACATCTTTACTGTATGTGACCAGTGCTTGCTGTCTCTCCACGCACCTGCTCTTAGAAAATTAACACAGCTCTGTCCAAAGCCCTGTGGGGAAGGACTCAGCAGGCTCAGTTATTTAAATGCCTAAAGCACTTAGCACCATGCCTGGCACTCAATAAATGTGGGCCAACTTGAACTGAACTGCTGAGAACTGATGTGTGACCTTGATCAAGTCACACTCCTACTCTTGAGACCAGAATTTTCTGTGAGGAAATAAGAGAAATTGCACAAAAGGCTAAAGCAAGAAGCACTTCTGGTTTTTGAAACGGGGAAGCAGAGCCCCAAATAGAGGAAGGTATCTGCCCAACTTCAGACCACAAACTAATAGACAAGCTGAGGTTATGGCTGGTCTCCAAGGCACAGCAGAACACTTTCTGCAAGTGGTGTGCTGCCCATCCGGTGCCAACGAACTAAAGCAGGTATTTAGATCCTGGAAAATAGAGTGTGGAGCTAAACGTGGAGATTAACAACCTCTATCGTTTATATGAAACACAAAATACTGCTGTGCACGTGTCATGGTTTAAATCTGAATTGTTCCCAGTGGGCGAATGTTTTGGAATCTTGGTCCCTGGCTTGTGATACTATTTGGAGGGCCTTGGAGCCTGTGCAAGGTGGTCATTAGAGGCAGGCCTGTGTACCAGATTCTGGTTCTGGCTTGCTTTCTCTGTGTCCTGTGTCACCTACCATGTCTCTCCTTCCATCATGGACTGAAATCCTTCTAAAATGGTGAGCCAAAAACTTTTCTCCCCGTAAGTTGCTTCTTCTGTTAGGTATTGTCACAGCGACAAGAAGAGCAAGTCACACAGCACACAAAAGGAATATGCAGTAGAAAAGAGCACACAAAACCAAACACATTAGATGTCGCCTCTAGGGGTGGGGAGAGGAGAGCAAATGGGAGGGGAAGAACAGGTAAATGAAGCAAGAGACCTTTAAGAGCAAAGCTCATAAACTGTGTGCTCATGAACTGTGTGGGTAGATGTGCACATTCTCTCTCTCTCTCTCTCTCTCTCTCTCTCTCTCTCTCTCTCTCTCTCTCTCTCTCATTTTTTTTTCTTTTTCTTTTTTTCGGAGCTGGGGACTGAACCCAGGGCCTTGCGTTTGCTAGGCAAGCGCTCTACCACTGAGTTAAATCCCCAACCCCTCTCTCGCATGTTTTAGGGCTGGAATCATCTATTCCAAGGACAGTAGGTCTGCTGCAAGTATATAGTGAATTCTAGTCCAGCCAAGACTACAAAGTAAGACCCTGTCAAAAAAAAAAAAAAAGAAATGAAACCATTAATAAAATATCTGATCATGCTACTCCTTTGTTTAAATATCCATCAGAGATGTAGTCTGTGACCAAGTGGCCTGGGTACTGTGGGGCAGTGGTCAAACACACCGGAATTGTTGGTTTGTGTATGTAGCACTGTTCTCTTAATCTCTGTGGGATTTATTTATTTACTTATTGGCAAGTTAATTGAGCCCACTTTGCCTCTATTTCCTAATCTGTATAGGGGATAATAATAGCATCGTATGGTTGGTAGGTAAATATTTTGCATTGCTGGTTGGAACAAAGTTATTATTCATGTATCCTGAGCTTTTCACAGTTTAGATTCTAAACAATCTCCCAGTTTCATTTCCTGCCTCCTCCATGTTTCTGATGCCCAGTAAGCCCTGCTTTCTCTTTCCCAATAGACTCCCACTCCATTGAAACAATCTCACCTTCTGGGAAGCCTTCTTGGGCCTCTTGGCCCAAGCAGGGCACACTTCTGTGTGCTCCCAAGTACCCTGTTATCTCTCACGCTTCCTTGTACCTTGCTCTTTAAATGTTTGTTCAACACACAATGCTTGGCATGTGGTAGGTGTTCATAAATATTTTACTTAAAACTTTGTATTGACAGCGAAGTTAAGATATCCCACATGTACATCCTAGGTAAACTTTTGAACATACCGTGTTACCTGCTTCCAGGTCTCTACAGGGGATATTCCCAGGGCCCAGAAGCCTTTCTTGTTTCACCTTCTAACTCCTGCCACTCCGATCTGACAATGTGGATCAGTTTACTTTGTTTTTCATCCAATCTGGAATCATATAGATACACTAGCTGTACACCCCTCTGCTTCTCTTGCCCATTCAACATTCATTCACAGTGTTGCATATTTCTGCGTATGGTTCTAGATTACTCATTTTAACTGGGTGCACACTGCTAAACTGCACGAATAGTCTACAGTCTGTCCACTTTGTTTATAAGCACTCGTGTGTGTCTGTGTCTGTGTCTGTGTGTGTGTGTCTGTCTGTGTGTGTGTGTGTGTGTGTGTGTGTGTGTGTGTGTGTGTGTGTGTTTAAGGTAGATGTGTGTGGAGGCCAGAAGTCAACCTTGGATATTGTTCCTTTCGAAGCTGTCCACCATGTTCTTTTGAGACAGGGTCTTTTATGGCCTGGTGCAAACTTGCTAAGCAGGTTAGTCTGGCTAGCTGCCAGTGAGCCCCAGGGATCTGTGTGTCTGTCTGTCCAGTGAATGGAATGTAAGTGGACAGCAGCACGCCTGGCTTTGGGTTCTGGGGACAAGACCGAGATTCCTAGGCTTAAAAGGTGAGCACTCTACTCCATGAAGTACTTCCTCAGCCCACAGTGAAATCTTTTCTTTTCTGCCTCACTCCCCTTATGCTAGGGATTGAAGCTAGGACCCAATACATGCTAGGCAAATGCTGTACCACTGAGCTATATCCCCAGCCCTCAAATATTTCTTAAGTCTGTGAAAATTCCATCCATCCCACTACACTAGGAATCTCTTGAGGAAAGAGGGAAAGTTTTATTCATTTCTAATTCACCAGTACCTACAGTTGTGCCTGGTTTTTGTTGGGAGCCCAGGATTTGAGGAATGAGCTGATGTAGGATCCCCCTGAGCCTCTGTAATTAAACTGGTCATTTCCCCATCCTTGGAGGGGCCCCAGCTTCAGATCCCTGGGTGATGCAGGTGAGTTGCTAGGCAACAGCATGAGGTTGGCTCTGGGGTCACCGTGGAGAGTGTGCTGTGAGGCCAGCTTGCCGGTAATTGGAAACACTTCTATTCAGCAGTCTCTTAAACTGCCTCTGCTTTCTCCCCTCCAGCCCATCCCCCCACTCAGCTGCAGGAGAGATTATTTTAAAGCAAGCAAGCAATCCCAGCACTCCCCCACTCCGAAACCTCCTGTCTATGAGGGAGGAATCCAAGGTTCAAGAGCTAGAGGAACCTGTTCGAAGTCCATGTTAACAAGTACAAAGTGAAACCTAGGTTTTTGTGGTTGCAACACCCAAACTCTGTCCAGTACTTTGGCTTTGGAGAAGTTGAGTTTGGGGTGCCCACTGGAGGAGAGATGCATGCTGGATTCAGCAATGTCTGCATTGCTTGTCAAATGTTCACACTCCTTGTCAAAGCATGTGGCATGGGTGCTCCAGCAGCAAACAGATGCTTATGGGCTAGGACACCTGAAACTCCCTGGGCTAAGAAATGACCCGAGAGGTCCTTCCCAGTCTGAGTTCAAGACTTGGGGCTTGGGATGCCAACTGATGTACTTTGATCAGGAAAGCAGCAATACCAGGCCCCCAGAGCCTGTTTTCCTAGTATCAGTGATCCCAGAAAGGCAGGACAGAGTGGAGAGTCCTGGATCTGGACTGTAAGAACAGAGGTCTGAGATTTCAGACTAGAAGAACATGTTGAATAGTGGATAGGAGATAGCCAGGGAGATAAGGGAGCACGGTCACGTTCAAATGGATGCTGCTGTGAATTTGAGAGTGAGTGAGTTTTCAAGATGGCCCTTCAGATCTTTCTACCTTTATTTAGCTGATATTATTTTGAGCTGTTGGGCTTGTTTTGTTTCTTTTTTTTTTTTCGTTTTCTTTTTTCTTTTTTTCGGAGCTGGGGACCGAACCCAGGGCCTTGCGCTTGCTAAGCAAGCGCTCTACCACTGAGCTAAATCCCCAACCCCGCTTGTTTAGTTTCTTTGCGTGCGTGTGTGTTGTGTAGGAGACAGGATAGGATCTCATTATGTAGACCAGGCTGGCTGGCCTCAAATATAATTTTCATGCAACTCGCCCCATGTGCTGGGATTACAGGCATGTGCAACCACATTCACTGAGAAGGTCTAATCAAACCCTGTTTACTAGGTGAAATTACAATTCTTTCCAACATTCATTCATTCATTCTATATTTGTGTGTATGAATCGATGTACCCTGTATTTCAACCATACCACATTTCTTCATTCAATAAACAAAGACCTTATTTCCTTATATCCAAAGAGGTGCTGGTACGCACATGTTCAGTTGTGTACTAGTGACGACAGCTAAGATACAGAATCAATCTAGATGTCTGTCAGTGAGTCAATAGATAAATAAAATGTGGTAGATACATACAGTGGGATGTTATTCGGTCATAAAAAGGTGACATACAGAAAATGGGTAACAACTGGAGGTCGTTATAGCAAGGGAAATAAATCAGAAACAGAAAGGCGAATACCACATGCTCTCTCTTGTATGTGGATGCTTAAAAAATATCCGTGTGAGTTCAGGAAAGAGGGAGGTTGGATGAGCAATGGGCAGTTCTCCTCTATCCTTGAATAGGAAGGTTGCTTCCCTTATCAGAAGACTAAGAGGCTTCTTGGAGCCCACTAACTGGTGTTGCATGCTCAGTCCCTGTAGGATTTTTCCCTGCCTTTTAAAAAAATATCCGTTATGCCATCTGTGAGCACTGGTTTATTTCCTCTTCAGCTTAAAGTCTAAAGGATGGATTCATAGCCCTGGACACTCAGTGCCTGGGACATGAGGAGTAGTTCTCACCAGCCTCAAGCAAGGAGTAGAATAATTAATCTGAATGATACATTCAGGGTGAATATGGGCTAATTTCTACCCAGAAACATTCAGTTTTAAAACAAAAACGTCTTCTTTCCTGGTAGCAATTTTCTGCTTCCAGCCAGTGACTTGATTTATTGAGAGACCTTTAAGTGCTGTTAAGCTGAGCAAAAGAAAAGTTGGGGAAGGGTTTTTTTGTCAGGGACTCAATCCTTTCTTTCTATTATGTCAGTTTCTTTAAACAAAGAAGGATTTAAACAATCTTTTTCAATTGATTCTCTTGTAAACACTCAAAGAAAGAACGTCTATCCCACTCTGCGAATAAAGTGGAGGTCCCTTAATTGTAAGGGCATGAAATGCCCGAACTCCCCGCCTACATAGTTCGAGTAATTGGCAATAATTTCTCCCTTCCCCTCCCCCTCTTGAGAGACAGCTCACATCTTATTAGAAGCAAACCAGATCACTAACCTGGGAACCCGAGACTTGGAAGGAGTTTATTTTACCAGCTAGCACAGGCTTCCAGAGGGAGCAGAAGGCAGGAAGCCTGGGCTTTCTCTCTGTCCCAGTCCACCTGGTACCTAGACGGATCTCCGTGCTTCTGACTGGCCTCTGCTTCCCTGCTCCCTCGTGGGACACTTTGTAGCCTTCGAAATATTCAGGCAGATGTTTCCTGTGGAAAACATTCCCTAGGACAGCTCTCTGTTATATGGGTTTCTGGTAGAAGTATCAAAGGTTTGAGGCATGGACCCAGATGAAAATCCTAGGAGGTATATAGTGTGCTTTTAAGGACCTGTGGTTAGATTAGAGATTTCCTTCCTTCCTTGTTTGTTTGTTCCTTTGTTCGTTCCTTCTTCCCTTCCTTCTTTCCTTCCTTCCTTCCTTCTTTCTTTTTGCAATTTCTTTTCATTATCGACAGTTAAACTCTTTTTTTTTTTCTTTTTTTCAGAGCTGGGGACCGAACCCAGGGCCTTGCGCTTGCTAGGCAAGCGCTCTACCACTGAGCTAAATCCCCAACCCCAACAGCTAAACTCTTTTTTTCAGTAAACAGACTTTGGTTCTACCTTTTATTATTATCATGGTTTTTGCTTGCTTGTATGTCTTTGTGTGTGTGTGTGTGTGTGTGTGCGCGCGCGCGCGTGCGTGCGTGTGCGTGCATGTTCATGTGTGTGTAGCACATCCGTGTGTGGTTGTATCTGTGTGTGTGAATGTGTAGACTGGAGGTTGATGTCAGATGTCTTTCCTCATTGCTTTCCACCTTACTTACTGCTGAACCGAGAGCTGGTCATTTGACCAGTCTGACTAACCAGCTTGCTCCAGGATTTCCTGTTTCTGGCTTCTGCTCATTAGACTACGGGGAAGTTTCCATGCCCATTTGAATTTTATATGGGATCTTGGGGTCTGAATTCTGGTTCTAAAGCGTCACAACTAAGCCTGGCCTAAGACTATGGCTTTGAAAAAGTACTGTAACTTCTCTGCATGTCAATTTCCTGTTGTTGTGAGTCTGGGTTTCATGTACTTCTGACTGGCCTAGAATTTATTATGTAACTGAGGTTCTTGAACTCTTAATCCTCCTGCCTCCACCTACTGGGTGCTGGGATTACGGACCTGTACCACCATGACATGCTCTCAATTTCCATTTTCAAGACAAATCTTTCCTTTTAGTTTTAGAAATGACAGGTTTCCTCCTCTGGGTGTTGTGATGAGGTTGTATGGAAGTCCTAGGTCAAGGTACTCCAGGATAAATTATAGTAATAATTATTATTATTACTGTTATGCACTTTTATCAAAGGCTCAGTTCCCTGCAATGTCTGAGCCAATCCAGGCCATCATAGGGAGCAGACGTCTTCACCTCTAATAGCAGCTGGGTCCAAGAATGAGAATTGATTTTAGGAATGTCAGACCTGAGCTCTGACTCAATTGGTACCACTGGTTTTCAGCTGATCAGCCCACTGACTACGCTTGTCTCATGGCTGTCAGCTTGCCTACGCCCTACTTATCCCAACTTAGGACAGGAGTGGCGAGGATCCTGTTCCTTGTGCCACTAGCCTGCATACAACTGGGCACAGAATAACAACCCGGAACCATAACGCCTCTCCCATCAGACTCCTGTCAGAACCACTTGATGCCTGGCTTGTTGCCACCACAGCCAATCACCCAGAGCATATCTAAACTCATCATACTCTATGAACATTGTGCACTGGCTGGAGAAGTTCTTTATCCTTGTCCCTAGGTTGTCACCTCCCCACTCTATCTGTAGTCTAAGAAAAAAGGAATTTACATTCGATCCTAGGCAGCTCGATATATGGGCTCTTACTTAACGAAACCCTACAAAATCAATATTAGTTTCTAATCTTTGTTTTACAGAGAGGAAACTTTCTGAGGGGGCTGGAGAGATGGCTCAGTAGATAAAAACATGGACTGTGCAAGCATGAAGACCTGAGTTTGAATCCCCAGCACCCACTCAAAAAGCTGGGCACAGCTACATGTGTCTGTAACCCAGGGGGTGGGGGTAACCCGTGGAGATGGGAGCCTGTTAACCGCCAGCCCAGATGAGATGGCAAGCTTCCAGTTCAATAGAAAACAATAAGGCAATAAAGAAGGATGGCTTCCAGATGTGTACACACAGGCGTGTGCGCTGGATTGCATTCTTAGCACACACCCATACACACACCCACACCCACCCACACCCCACACACACGCACCCGAGCACAAACCCATATCCACATGCACCTGCGCGCACACACACACACACACACACACACACACACACACACACACACACAGAGAAACAAAACAAACCCAAAGGCCCTCAAGTCATAAGTCTTAGTCAGAGTTACTATTGCTATGAGGATACACCATGACCAAAAATAAGTTGAGAGAGGAAAGGGTTTATTTGGCTTACACTTCCACATTGAAGTCCATCATTGAAGGAAGCCAGGGCAGGAACCCCTGCAGGCAGAAGCCAGTGTGGAAGCTGTGGAGGCTGCTGTTTGCTTCTTATGGTTTATTCAGCTTGCTTTCTTATAGAATCCAGGACCATAGCCCAGGGGTGTATTGTCCACAGTGGGCCTGGGCCCTCTCCAGTTCCCATCAATCACTAATTAAGAAAATGCCCTACAGGCTAATATTATGAAGAGTATTTTCCCAATTGAGGTTTCTTCCTCCTGGATGATTTTAGCTTGTGTCAAGTTAACAGAAAACTATTCAGCACACTGTAACTACCTACCCACCTCAACAGGAAAACCTTCATGAAACAAAAACAAAAAGAAAGGAAGAAAGAAAGAAAGTTAAGTAATTTTCTAGAATCACATATTGAGTGACAGGGTAAGATTGTGAACCCAGATCTCTGCTGTCGAAATCCACGATATCCCTCCATGATAGCCCCTGTAAGGGGCTAAGACTCTTAATTTTGGGACCTCTGTAAACACTTCCACTAGGGCTTTAGGAAGGCCCAAGGAAGGGTTCTCTTTCTGCCTTGGCTTTGCATCTTTTCTGGGACCCTGCTCTTTTCCTCCTCTCGCACCCCTTTCATGTGCTGTTCTATTTCCATGCCTACTCTGTGAGAAGAAACTACTTTATTTACCCACGGATTCAATCACTAAGGACAGTCAGTCACCTTGGACCTCCATAGCAACAGGCCAGGCTGGTCTGAACCACAGGGATTTATTTTCTTCTAGTTCTTGAGGCTCAAGATGGTCGGCAGGTCTGGTTTGTTTTCTTTTTTAAGTTCTGGATTTAACAATTGTATTTTATATGTCTGTGAATCACTTGCATGCTTGGTGGCCAAAGAGGCCAGAAGAGAGCGTTGGATTCCCTGGGACTGGAGTTATAGACAATTGTGAGCTGCCGTGTAGGTGCTGGGAATTGAACTTGGGTCCTCTGGAAGAGCAGCCAGTGCTCTTAACCGCTGAGCCATCCCTCCAGCCTCAGGCTTGGCTTTCCCTAAGGCCTCTTTCCAAGACCGGAAGTGGTCTTATGGATGCTTTTTTCTATGGAACCCCATCTGGGAATGAGTGCTCCTGATGTCTCTTTGTGTCCAGATTTCCTTTATGTGTAAGGATCCGTAAGACTGTATTAAGTCCTTGATGAGCTCTTTAAAGGCCCAGTCTTCAGATGAAGTCACATTCTGAGATATTAGAGGTTAGGGATTCGACATGGGAACTTTGTTGGGGTTGGGGTGTCGGTTTAATTCATCCTGTAACAGCGTTCTAAGAAGTAAGCAACAGAAAATGACTTGCTTATTTCAGGAGAATAATTGTAAAAGAGCCCTTAGGATCTCACAGAATCACGGGGAAACTTGAACATAGACTGGACTGAGAAAGTTAAGGCAGGAAGAGCCCCAAGCCCCGCTGATACAGCTGCTGACACTGTGAACTTTTTGAATCATCTGTGGCCGCTGCTATGCCCACTGGGTTGTAAGAATGGATTCTCCATGTTCCTTGCTTCTCTGGGCTATAAGTTCCTAACTTCAAGTTTGGATGAACACATCTGCTTAGAGCATTCGTGCTTTCTCTGCAAGGGAAGCATTTATGTTTTCTGCTTTTACATTAGGTGTTCTTTCCCTTATGACTCATGAGGAATCTCCCAAAATAGGGAGGAGGTGGGAGGAAAGATGGCTCAGTGGTTAAGAGCCCTGGCTGCTCTTGCACAGAACCTGGGTTTGTCCCATTCCCTGAACCCATAAGGTGCTAGGTCTCTTCTGCTCTCCATGGGCAGTGCTCACCTGTGGTGCACAGACACACATGCAGGCAAGACATCCGTACATATAATCTTTTTAAAACATTTATTTTTAAAATAAAAAAAATATAGGCGGTTCAGACATGGGCCACAGAGAATTATAAGTTATACCAGATATTTATTATACTAGGAATAGTGTCCATCACAAATATGAAGACAACTAGACACAGTGTTGGCCTCCACCCGTTCCAAGTCTGGTAGGATGAGTAAGTGGGCAGCGTGAGCGGACTGTGATAATGACCCTGGCTGGGGAAAGCAGACTGGGTATGCTTACAGAGACGAGGAACTTACCAGCCTTGATGGTGATGTGTAGGGGGTATTAGGAGAAATCAGGGGATGTAGTCTAGAAAGATAATAGCTCAAACCTGAAGGAGAAAGGAGTGTTAGCTAATCAGGAACTATACTCCCAACTTTTCCATCTCAAGGACCTGCTTTCAAAACTGACGACACGAGAGCAAGAACAAGAGAAAGGGGGAGGGAGAAGGGCATGCTTTTAAGGACCTTACAGTCAGGCTGTTGAGATAATAAAGCATATAGCGGGGCTAAGAAAGGGTTCCTGGGCACAGCCAGCTGGCTACCTGGACTCAATCCAAGGTGTGAGATTGCCCTGGTCCAATGTCTGCAGACATAGAACCTTGATTTTGTGCACTGCACCTCTCAGAAAAGATCTCTGTTATATTAGTAAGCTCACTATGACTGGTACATAAACCAGAAGACTGTTTATTAATTTGCAAAACGAAAGTACTGTTTGCAAAGTCACTCTAATTTGCAAAGCAGACTGGAACATTCACCTCAGAATACCTGTACATTTTCTTCCTTCCTCAGAGCACGTGACATGTGGCATGGCAGTAGGTCTGGCATGAGAGCAAGGGGTGTGTGAGCCAATAAAAGAGAAAAGAAAAAGAAAGAAAGAAAGAAAGAAGGAAAGAAAGAAAGAAAGAGAGAAAGAAAGAAAAAGAGCAGCTAGCGAGTTTGGACTCTGCATTCTATCTCTCTCAGCCTGATTGCCAATAGAATCACCTGGGAGGGTGTTTGGTTTCTTGCCCCTGTGACTCACTCTCTGGTGTTCCAGATAAGTGGGCTTATAGATTGTAAAGCCCCAGAAAAGGAATCTCATTTTCAGAGCCACTGAGGCAGTTCTAGTGTGTAGCAATGGGTTGCTCTCTGGACCCTGCCAAATGGGACGTCTGCATTCCGCTAAGGTGTCTCGCTCCGGGACGCTGCCCGGAAAGATGCCTTAGTGGCTTCCTTTTCAGGGAGGGCTGGATGGTTGGAGATCTATTTCCACACATGATCCGCAGTGTGCAACGCTCACTTAGACTGCGACTAGCAGCCCCAGACCATCTTGACTGGAGTCTGAGTGTCCCAGATTTCGTGGACATCATTTCATAGATGGACTTTCACTTTCCTACACATGATTAATTTCATCTATGGAGAGATTTTTATTTCAGGGACATTTTCAGGTCTTCAAAAAACAACCCCCCTTCCCGTTTTCTATAGAATTTTCCAGAGAATAAGCCAAAGTTGATGGCCTTCAGATAGGGTTTAGTGGTTCAATGGGAAGAATCAGCGAGGTCTAAGTCCATATTTTTTTTTTAAGATGAGGTCTCGGGGTTGGGGATTTAGCTCAGTGGTAGATCGCTTGCCTAGGAAGCGCAAGGCCCTGGGTTCGGTCCCCAGCCCCGAAAAAAAAAGAACCAAAAAAAAAAAAAAAAGAATTAAAACAGATGATGAAGACCGGATTGGGAACTCTAGAACCCCAGTATGAGGAAGGTAGAGGCAAGAGCTGCACAGCGTGACCCTGCCTCAAAAAATCAGAACGGAATCAAACCCAACAGGACAAACTGCTGGGAATCCGCTGGAGCTGTTGCTTTTTAAACTACACAGCTCCGTGTCAGACAATAGTGACTGACTGCTGTCCATCATGCTAAGGTGACTCACTCACCTTCTCCTACCGTCCTTCTCCCACCTCCTAACGCCTGTTACTCGTTACTCGAGTTTTAAAAACTCTGCCAAAGATTCACGGTAATTATGTTTTGTTTTGCAATTAAAATCCTGTTAGTCATTAAGGTTTAGTTTTACACTTAAATAGATTCAGGACTGTCATAATATGATGAGGGAGGAGTGGGGACGGAGTGGGGAAAGGGGGATTCCTTAGAGCTTTGACATATGAACATTCTCTCACTCTTTTCTTTTCTTTTCTTTTCTCTTCTTTTCTTTTCTTGTCTTGTCTTTTTCCTTTCCTTTCCTTTTCTTCATCTTTCATTCTTTTAAGTCTCTCCCTCTCATACCCTGCCCTGTGGGTGTAGAAGCATATATATATGTAGATCAAAAGATAACTTGCAGAAATTAATTCTCTCTTCCATCATGTGGGTTCCAGGGATCGAACTCAGGACATCCGGTTTGGCAGCAAAGCATTTTTACCCACTGATCCAGATCAAACAGTCCCAGGAGTTTGGTTGCACAAATGTCTTTCTGTAGATACAAGCGGGTGCTGCTGGAGGTGTGTGCATGCCAGCGGAGGCCAGGAGTTGCCATTTTCTACCTTATTAACCTTTTCTGAGGTAGGGTCTCTCACAGAACTGGAACTCGCTGATTGGTTAGACTGGCTGTCAGGCAAGCTCCCAAGGTCCTCCCGTCCCTGTCTCTCCAGTGGTGCTGTTATCACAGGAACACAATGTTACTATCCGCTTGGTGCTGCAAACTAAAATTTCATAATTTAATTTAATTTCATTTCATTTCATTTTAAAACTAAAAAGGAGAGAACCAACTCCACAAAGTTGCCCTCTGACCCCACACACATGCCATGGCGTATGCATGTCCCTGCCCAATTAGAAATTTTTAAAGCTTGTAGAGCCTGAAGTATAGCTCAAGATAGAAAGAAGCCTTGCCTAATAGATGGGAGACTCTGTCCCAAGCAGCGCCACCACCATCAACAATAACAAAAGGTAAAATTTACAAAATAGCGTATGGAGACTGCAGCTATGCTTCAAGTTATTGGGAGAGAATAGACTAAAATAACCACCCTAAAGTCTAGGGTTATTTTCTTTCCTTCCTTGTTAGAAAGGTGACTCTAGGATAGTGATGTTTTGGTATGTTTGTGTGGTCGAGGACTGGGTCGGTTAGTTTTTGGTCCATTTGATGTACCTAGAGTCATCTGAGAGGAGGGAATCTCAGTTGAGAAAATGCCCTCAGCAGATTAGTTGATACGCAAGCCTTTGGGGTGTTTTAGGATTATTAATTGACGTGAAAGGCCCCAGTCCACTGTGGGTGGTGTCATCCCTAGGTAGGTGGTCCTGGAGTGTATAAGAAAGCAACTGGACGAGTCAGGAGGAGCAAGGCAGTGAGCGTCACTTCTCCGTAGCTTCTGTTCCTGCCTCAGCTTCCAGCTCTGAGTTCCTGCCCTGCCTTCCCTCAGTGATGGACTGACTGTCCCCTGAGAGTGGTAAAATGAAATGAACCCTTTCATCCCCGTTGCTTTTGGACATGGTTTATCACAGCAACAGGAAGCAAACTAACACAAAGACACTGCTGTTATCCCATAGACAGAACAAAACCTTCCAAGTTAGAGCGGCTTCATCATTAGTGATGGATGCTCAGACATGAGATGTGACATGCTCAAGGTCACGCAGGGAGTTAGAGGCACAGCAAGGAAGGGAATTCAGATGTTGTCATTTCCATTCTACAGCCAGGATAAGGAGACTGAAAACACAGCTGTAAGATAAGGCGAAGTCCATTGGCACTGCCTGCCGCTGTGCCTTCTACACTTTCAGTGAGAGCCTGTGAGCATTTCAAGTCGGAGCGGAGGGAGAGGACAAGTGAACGGATGCTCTCCTCTCTCATCGAGTCCTGCCTATCCCCAAACTGGCAATTCAGCTTCTGCGTTCTCTAGGGAAGACCCCCCATACTTTACTTCATTTATTAATACTGTGTATGTGTGTAGCTGCATGTGGATGGGCGTGGAGTCGCTTCTCGACTTCCACCATAGTGTGGCTCCTGGGGAGTTTGTTTAGGCCATCGGGCTTCACAATTGCCTTTACCTGCTGAGCCATCTCACCAGCTCTTACGAAGCCTTGATGTCAGAATTTTAGGTGATGCTACATTCCTCTCCATCCGTCCGCCCACCCACCATTCAACATCTAATGGGCATCTTCTTTGTGAAAGACTGTTTATATATATCACGTGTCCATTTTCATGGAGCTCCAGTGTGGGAACAAAGGCAACCAATAAGATCTTTAAAAATAAATCTGGACTTCCCTTTCTCTTCTTCTCTTCTCCCCTCCACACTCACTTCTTAAGACAGAGTCTCACTGTATCGCCCTGGCACGTCTGGAACTCACAGTGGTTGGCCTGCTTCAGCCTCCAGAGTGTCATGTTTAGAGGGTGTGCCAATATGCCCAGATGATCTTTCTATTTCGAAGCTTTTTGCATTTGCATTCCTTAACTCTGAGGTTGGTTAATTTTTAGTTAGAATGAGGTGTTAAATTCTTGCATATATGACAAAATGGCAGAGTATAAGACAGTTACAGTAGAGCACTACGACTTATTGCACCTAAAATTCTACATTATATCCTAGAGTTGTTGTTTTAACCAAATTATTTCTTGAATAATATCTAAATACAGCCAAATCAGGGCTGGCAAGTTGGTTCAACAGGTATGGGCACTTGCCACCGAGCTTGATGACCTGAGTTCAATCCCAGGGACCTAAATGGGTGGAAGAAAAAACCGACTCCAGCAAACTGTCCCCGATCTCCATTCAAACACTCTAGCATGTATTCACACGTGCGCACACACATACACACACACACAAATTAATAAATGTAATAATTATTATAGTCAGACAATTCAGACTCGATCTTAAAGGCAGCTCTCTCTTTTTTGTAAAATGGTGAATGAAACTGGAGATTACAAAATACAATGAGGGGCTGGGGATTTAGCTCAGTGGTAGAGCGCTTGCCTAGGAAGCGCAAGGCCCTGGGTTCGGTCCCCAGCTCCGGAAAAAAAAGAACCAAAAAAAAAAAAAAATACAATGAGAGAGAGAGAGAGAGAGAGAGAGAGAGAGAGAGAGAGATTACAAAACAGTCCCAAAGGCAATTCCAAAGGATGATTATCACCACACAGATTAGAGATGAAACCTAAAACTGGAGTAAGAAAATGAGACAATAGCTCACCACGCTCATTCAGCCATACAACATGAAGTTTCATCCCTAAAGAATTGCATAGGGCGGTTGGCTAGGCAACAAAACCCTCGTACTGTGTTCCTTAAAAGACAGAGCACTCATGTGCCTGCAGAGCTATAATGCCCCAGGGTGAGAAGTGGGTCATCAACTGTCCCTTTTCTTTAGGGCACTGCCTACTTCACATAATTACTACAAATGACTAACAGGAATACTTGGCAGTGTTTAGAAATAATACAGACGATGAGTCACCAAAAAAGGCTACAAAATGAACAGACCAGAATTCTGTATCAACATGGTCAAATCTCCAGAGCAAACGCCGGGAGCTGGTGAGATGGTTCAGTGGGTGAAAGCACTTGCCGCACAAGCCTGAAGACCCAAGTGAGACCCTGAAACCCACATCGAAGAGCTGGATGTGGTGGCATGAATTTGTATCTTAGCATTCCTACAGTGAAACAGAAGGCAGAGACAGGAGAGTCACCAGAAGCTTGTGGGTCAGCAGGCTTGGAGTATAGCTTAAACAACAGAAAGATGGCCTTAGCAAGGTAGAGGAAGAGGAAGAGAACTGACTCCCCAAAATTTGTCCTGTGATTATACACTCACTGTGGTGCAAGTGCAGCCACTACAGGCATACGTCATTAATGCATGCACACACATTGTTTATTCATACATATACACCATCCACATAGACAATGCACACACACACACACATACACACTGTGCACACACATAAATATACCATGCTCAGACACACACCACACATGCACACACACACCGTGCACATAGACAGTGCACACACACCATGCACACACACTTTGTGCACTCACACGCATAGTGAATACACCCACATAGGTCATGTACACACACATCATGCACACACGCTGTGCATGTGTATACCATGCATATACACACATACACCATGCACACAGACAGATACACACACCATGCATGCACATAGGTATACATCACACAATACACATACTACTCATACAAAACCATCCACACAGGTGGATATCAGAGAACATCTTTCAGGAATCAGTTCTCGCCCTCTACCATGTGGGAACCAGGATTATGCTCAAGTTTTCTGACTTGCAGCAAGTGCCTTAGACAGCCGAGCCATCTTGTTGACACTGACTTTCGTTCATAATGGCTCATGAGAAATGCCACTAATACTAAGTCACTAAGTGGTGATTCTTGAGTTTGAAATAAGTAGCACCAAGAGTGGTCTGCCAAAAGCTGGTCCACTAAATCCTACTTGAAACGAAGCCCTGATTCATTTATTCAGAACTTATTAATATAATGTTAATCGAGTGTCTGTAATGCACTATAGTTCAAATGCTGGATCATGGAACCCTGTGATTTAATTAAGAAAAGAAAACCAAATATTTAGAGGTGTGATGAATGACACAGTGAAGACATGTGGGCAAGCCTGGGCTACAGCAGGTAAAAACACTAGCTGCTCTTCAGGAGGACCCAAGTCGGCCTCAGAGCATCCACATCACAAGATCTCACTCCGAGTTTAACCACAGATCCAAACCTGATCTCTGGCCTCCAGTGTCATCTGCACATATGCGGCACTCACTCACGCAGACATAGACAGGCACAGAGACCCACAGATGTAAATAAAAATAAATATTAAAGAACACATTAATCTTAAAAAAGTCCAGGGTAGTATAGAACCATGTAATTGGAAGATATAAACTGACTTCAGGTCAAATGAAATTTCCTTGGAAGTGTTTAAGCTGAAATGTGGAGACTAAGTCGGAGTTATTGAGTGAGCAGCAGGAAAAGGAGTAGGAAGGAGGAGATGGGGGTGGGGACATTGGTACATGCGGTGACCCAAAGGCTCTAGGGAGCCAAATTTTGTGTACAGAACTGAAATGTACTTACTATTGGTTGGAGTGTGGGCTATGAGAGAGCTGAGAGAGTGCTGTAAGTCGGCTCCTTTAAGCCTTCATGGTATACATACTACGGGATTCTAAGATCTTTTCTGGGCCTGACTGTGCTTAGGGAACAAGGTCAGCACAGGGCCAAAGCAAACCATGAAGTTCTGTAAAGCAAAGCCTTGCATAACTCACAATTAAGACGTGTGAAGACATTTTGGAAATGGCAGTGGGGCCTAATCAATAGGATACCACAAGGAGGGGAGGAAGAGAGAGGGGAGTAGGAGGCAGGAGAGAGAAGAGAGAGGACCGAAGTGCCTATGAAGAAAGGGCAGAGGACAACTTTGGGGGTTCAGATTTTTCCTTCTAGGGACTGAACCCAGGTCAGTCGTTTTTTACAGCAAGTGTTATTTACTTTTTTATTTTGGCCATTTTGTTGTCGTTTGTTTATTTTTTCACGACAAGGCTTCTCTGTGTAGCACTGGCTGGCCTGGAACCCTCTCTGTGGACCAGGAAGGCCTCGAACTCAAAGAGATCTGTCTGCCCCTGGCTTCATAGTGCTGGGGTTATTCCTGGCTTTTTGAGAGAGGGTCTCATATAGGCCCGGCTGGCCTTGCATTTCTTCATCCTTCTGCCTTCACTGTCTGAGAGCTGGAATTACAGGTATGTACCACCATGTACAGTGCAACATTCCTCTTCTTGTACCCCCCTGGACTTCTTTTCCTCACTAGAAGCTTGCTTGCTTGCTTCTCTGCCTGCCTGCCTGCCTTCTTTCTTTCTTTCTTTCTTTCTTTCTTTCTTTCTTTCTTTCTTTCTTTCTTTCTTTCTTTTTTATTTTTTGAGACAGGCTTTGTCTGAACTGGCTGTCCTGAAACTCACTCTGTAGACCAGGCTGGCCTTGAACTCACAGAGATCCACTTTCCTCTGCCACCTGAGTGCTAGTATTAAAGGCTGTGCTACCACCACCAGGCCCCTCCTAGATTTCTTTTTCTTTCTTTTTTTTTTTTTTTCTCTTTTCTTTTTTTCGGAGCTGGGGACTGAACCCAGGGCCTTGCGCTTGCTAGGCAAGCACTCTACCACTGAGCTAAATCCCCAACCCCCCGCTCCTAGATTTCTTAAGTGTAGTGACTGCGTCTGGCTCATTCTTCAACGTGCATCACCAATCACCTATTATGTGCAAGGCATCAGAGTAGGTGCTGCAGGCTTAGTGTTAACTGGGAGAGAAATGTTCTTTTTGTGTGTGTCAAGGGAGACTGAGTCTCTCTATGTATCCTTGGCTAGACTTCAATTCACTCTGTAGACCAGGTTGGCCTCAAACTCACAGAGATCCATTTGTCTGCCTGCTGAGTGCTGGGATCAAAGACCTGCACGGCCATACTATGTCTGAGACAATTCTTGCTTTCATGGAGTTTGTAGTCTAGTGCAAAAGACAGATGAGTAAATAGGAAAGAGGACCAAGTAGGATCAGGAAGGTGACACAGGGACCTTGGGAAAGGAAATGAAAGGCTTCCAGAAGGATGAGGGTTTAGCTGATGATTGAAGGAAAGCCACAACTTGGCATGCAATGTGGCTACCATGGGTCTTTGTGGGAGGGGAGAGAGTGGGGAAGGGGAAGGGGAGGGGAGAAGGAGCAGAGGGAGGGGAAAGGGGAAGGAAGAGAGGGAGAGGGAGAGGGAGAGGGGGAGGGGGAGGGGGAGGGAGAGGGAGAGGGAGAGGGAGAGGGAATAGAAGAAGCCAGAGAGCAAAAACACAGGGGATGGGGTGTGTGGGATGGAGAGTAACAGGGACAGCAATTAGAAAGAGGTGTTTACTGTGCTGATTACACATAGAAACCCTTATGTAGGAGTCATGGAAGGAAGGAAAGAAGGAAGAGAAAGAATAAGGAGGTGAAGAAGAGTAGAGGGAGGGGAGGGAGGGGAGGAAGGAAGAAACAAGACTAGAAGCAAGTTCATTTCCTGCCTTTAACAGTAGGCCTGGGCCCAGTGTTGGCTCAGTGCATAAAAGTACCTGCTACCACACTAATGACCTAAGTTCAATCCCCAGGACCCACAGGGTGAAAGGAGAAAATCAATTCAGGAAATTTGTCCTCTGTCCTCTGTATGCGCCGTGGTCCATACTCAGCCCATGCACACAAATAAATAAAATATAACAAAAATAATGTTTGAGAAGAGTAGAAGGAAGGAAAGGGATAAGAATGGAAGGAAGAACTGGGCCTGATGGCTCACGCCTTTAATCCCAGAATGTGGGAGGCAGGGGCAGGTTGGCTCTCTTGAGTTCAAAGCCAGCCTGGTCTACATAGTGTGTTCCAGGACAGCCAGAGCTACACAATTTGACATTGTAATACTTTTGGGAAGGGGGCTGCAGAGATGGCTTAGTGGTCAAGATCGTAGTCCTCTTCCAGAGGACCCAGTTTTGTTTTAAGTGCCTGCATTGCTTGGTTCACAACTACCTGGAACACTGGCTCCAATGAAACCCGTGATATTTTATGGCCTTCTTGGGCACTTGCACACAATGGCGTACTTCACATAGAAATATACACATAAACAAAAATAAAATTCCTTTGGGCTCGATCCCTTGTTCACCGGAGGTATTGTCGTAGTAAGTGGCTTCCTGGCTACGGAACCTGGACTCTGGCACCAGCCACTTAGGTTGAATTCTGACTTTGGCCAGTTAGTTGAGTGACATGATCTCACTGTGTAGAAATGACAGGAACCCACAGGATTACAATGAGGATTAAACAAAGCTAATATTTGTAAAGCACTTGAAACAATGCCTAGAACTCGGCGGTTTTGAGTGTTTGCTTTACCATTCCTCCATTTATGAGCGTATTTGTCGAGGGCCAAGTGTTGTAATAGATGCTGTGAGAATGAGACCTGAGTCAGGCCGTGGTGGCCTAGGCCTTCAATCCAGTATTCAGGAGGCAGAAGCAGGTGGAACTCGGAGTTTGAGGCCAGCCTGGTCTACTGAGGGAGTTTCAGGACAGCCAGGGCTACACAGAGAAACCCCTGTCTCAATGAAAACAAAGCAAAAAGAAAAGAAAAAAGATCTGGCTTTAGTCATGGATGAGGATCACCAAGTGATGGAGGCGTGTAAATAAGAAACGATAACACACTGCAATCAAGTGAGGTGATAGCTGGTAAGTTCTGCAGAATCCAGCCAGAGTGGTGACTCATTCTCTCTGAAGAGGCAAAGGGAGGTTTCGGAGGCGTAGAGGCATTTGAGTATGTATTGACGCACTTTGAACAGTTTCGAAGAAGGGAAAAAAAACCCTAAAACACAAATGGGAGGGCTTATCGGGACAGGGAAGCACCCTGTCTGTTGCTCAGGCTTAGTAAGAGACAAAGACTAAAGTGTGTTGATAGAAGTCACATACTTTGGTGTGTGCTGCTAGTCACAAGTACCCAGGTGTTTGAAGTGGGTGTTTTGTTTGAACTCACAAGTTGAAGGCCGTCCTGGACGATGTAGGGATACAGCAAGATCCTGTAGATTACTGAAGGAAAATAAGAAAAAAAAACGTCAGCGTGCTTTTGAGTACCTCTTATATCCCGGGTCTTTCCTTCTTTCCTTCCTTTCTTTCTTCGACAGTTTTATTCTGTAGCCTTGACTAGCCTAGAATTCAACTATGTAGATTTGTAGACAGTGCTAGCCTCAAAGACGTCCTGTTGCCTCTGCCTCCTGAGTGCTAGGAGTAAAGGTTTGCACCTGTAACAGGTGCTTGTTATTCCTTTTAGTCTCTTCGTGTGACTCTGTATTAGTGTGTGCACAGGAGTATGAAGGCCAGAGGTTAACCTTGGGTGGCGTTCCTTAGGAGCTAGCCACCTTGTCTTTTTTGGTTGATCTGAAACTCGATGACTAGGTGAGGCTGGCTCGCCTGCAAACCTCAAGGATCTGCCTCTTTCAGTGTCCTCACCCTCACCAGTGCTTTCATTCAGTATCCATGCCTGGCTTTTTCAAATAGGTTGCGGTAATCAAATTTGATCCTCATGCTGTACAGTGAGCAGTTTACTGAGTCTCCTTAGCTCTATTTTTCCCCCACCCCACTTTGGTTTTCCAGGATAGGGTTTCTCTGTATAACAGCTTTATAGATCAGGATGGCTTTGAACTCACTGCCTGCCTCTGCTTCAGAGTGCTGGGATTAAAGGTGTACACTACCATGTCTGGCTCCCTTTACTCTCTGTAAGTATTTGGGAGGTAGTTATCTATCTATCTATCTATCTATCTATCTATCTATCTATCTATCTATCTATTTATTTATTTTATTTAATTTGTCCATTTGAGACAGGGTCTTTCTCTGTAGTCCTGGCTGTCTTGGATATGTAGATCAGGCTGTTCTGAAACTCACTGCCTGACTATGTCTTCCAAGTGTTGGGATTGAAGGCATGTGTCACTACACCCAGCTTCTGGATCTTTTTTTTTTTTTTTTAAATGTTGAACTGAGCACATTTTATAAGCTAGGCAAGAGCTCTACACCTTAACTTTTTGTCCTTGTTTTCTTCTTTGCTACATTTTGTCATTACAGTTACTCAATACACTCAATACACCATAGTACTTATAATTATGGGCACCTTATAGACATTAACCCATGTACTCCTTATGACGACTGTGTGAAATAGGTACTGTTCCTATGTCCATTTTACAGATATCTTGTTCAATGCTTTTCTAAAAATAATTATTAATTAATTATTTTATGTATATAAGTACACTGTAGCTGTCTTCAGACCAGAAGAGGGCATCAGATCCCTTTACAGATGGTTGTAAGCCACCATGTAGTTGCTGGGAATTGAACTCAGGACCTCTGGAAGAGCAGTCAGTGTCTTTTTTTTTTTTTTTTTCCCTCGGAGCTGGGGACCGAACCCAGGGCTTTGCGGTTGCTAGGCAAGCGCTCTACCACTGAGCTAAATCCCCAACCCCAGTCAGTGTCTTAATAGCTAAGTCATCTCTCCAGTTCTGTTCAATGCTTTATGGCTGTGAAGAGACACCATGACCACAACAACTCTTATACAGGACAATATTTACCTGGGGCTGGCTTACAGTTTTGGAAGTTTAGCTCTTTTTTGACATGACAGGAAATGTAGCAGCACACAGACATATATGAGGCTGAAGAGGTAGCTGAGAGTTCTACAACTAGATCTGCAGGCAGCAGGAAGAAAGAGATGGGGAAGAAGGGGAGACGGGGAGAGGGGGGGAGGGGGAGAGGGGGAGAGGGAGAGGGAGAGGGAGAATGAGTGCCAGCACCACCAGGCCTGGCTTGGGTTTCTGAAACCCCAAAGCCCATTCCCAGTGATACACTTCCTCCAGCAAGGCCACAGCTCCTAATCCCTGTCAAGTACCACTACTTCTAATGACAAAGCATTCACGTATGGGGGCCAACGGGAGCTATTCCTAATGAACCACCACGGATGAAGAAATTGAAGTAAAAACAGTAAGAGGTTCATTCAAAGTCATACAGCTGGAAACAGCAGCAGCAGGCTTCAAGCCTACAGTTTACATTCCGGACTTGTGCTCTCCAGCACTGTGGTTTTTCTGTGCCTCCCACCTCACACTGCCACCTCTATTAGTTGTCATTAATGATCTGGAGTGGGCCTGGAAACTAGATATGCCAGCTTGGGTACAAAATCAGATGAAAGTCACTTCTAGGGGAAGAGTGCATGGATTCTACAACCTGTGCAGATTGCAGAAGACATTCTAACAAGTTACTTCTTCCTCTCTCTGACTCTGTCAGCTTCTCTGGTCATCAAGGGATTGGGGATAGCACCAACATTTGTTGTACTATACAAGATATCTCAGGATGTTTGTGTTAATGTGTGTGTGTGTGTGTGTTAATGTGTGTGTGTGTATGTGTGTGTGTGTGTGTGTGTGTGTGTGTGTGTGTGTGTCCATCTTTAAATTTGGATCCCCCAACCATTAGTTTGCTCTTTGGAAGCAAAAGTTTAAAATATGTCTTTCACTCTAGGAAAGGACAAATGTGGGCATAAATGTATGACAAAAAGAATAAGATTTATCTAGAGCTAGGCAGCACCACATTGATTCACAAAGAGAAATGTCATTTCAAGAGGCAATAAAGAATTAAAAAGGAAGCTGGGTGGTGGTGGCACACACGTCTTTAATCCCAGCACTCAGGAGGCAGAGGCAGGTGGATCTCTGAGTTGGAAGACAGCCTGGTCTACAGAGTGAGTTCCAGCACAGCCAGGGCTCACAGAAAAATCCTGTCTCAAAAAACCAAAAGAGAAAACAATAAGGAGGAGGAGGAGGAAGAGGAGGAGGGAGAAGAGGAGAAGGAGGAGGAAGAAGAGGAGGGAAGGGGGAATTTTGCAATTTTACCAGAGAAAGCATTCATATTAAGAGATCTGATTAAGATTACATGATATAAGTAAGCATTAAGTAAATATAACTTTAGATATGTGTGTATATACATATCTATCTGCCTACCTACCTATCTATAGCCCAGGGTCCACCCTGATACAAGGAGAATAACAGAAGTTGGGCAGCATAAGATGGGAAGTCTAGATAGACTGAAACATTCCCAGTGGTAAGAGCTTTCTCTAATTTCTTTATTTTAAAATTTTATTTATTTCTACTTTACATACATTGGTGTTTTGCTTGTTTGTATGTCTGTGCGATGGTGTCTGATCCCCAGGAAATAGAGTTGTAGACAGTTGTGAGCTGTCATGTAGGTGCGGGAATTGAACCTGGGTTTTTGGAAGAGCAGCCAGGGCTTTTAATCACCCAGCCATCTCTCCATTCCCTCTAATTTTTTTTAAAGTATGGGAAGTTTAATGCAAACCAAGCACATCACAATTGGAGATTGTTGCTCTGATTTATGGATTAATTAGTGAGTAGCATGCTAGGATCAATCTGGTTCAGTAAATTGTTTTTGTGAGTGTCACAAAGTCTCCAGTTAAGAATCTCTCTATGTTCTGCCTCTTATTGTTGGCTCTCTTCCTTTCCCTCCCTGCTTCTCCACATGGTTCAGGGTCATGACCACTCTGGACTCTCCCAGATGTGTCTGCCTCTGGCTATGCTCTCTCATGTATCTATAACCTTTCTCCTCTACCATAGAAACAAAGATTCACTCAGTGTATGTTTTTAATATATGTGCTGTTTAATATACATTGTTAGCATATATAGCAGTTGAAGCCAACACTGCATATGATTTTTAGACAGTGATTTGGATGTCAATATCCCAGACTTAGAGAGAATAAGATGGGGTATAACGGAGTAGGGGAGCCCTCTCTTTGGATTGAGAACAATATATAGAGCACAGACTTCCAAGCAACTCAGTGTTCAGGTTTCTTCCTGTAAATCTGCTTAGGAGTTGGATTCTGGATAGGTGGAATTTATAGCAACATTATGTCCTAGATTTTTGAGGACAGCCCCAGACTTCAAATATTTTATCCTGTTGTAACAACAGTAGGCTTAAAGTTGTGTTCTCTTGTCCTCTTCTTGGCATGTATGGTAATAAATACTCAGAGGATGCCTCAGATGAGTTTAGAGAGATAACAATACTCTACTGAGAGCATTCATTGCTGGCAGGATGCAAAATGGCTGTCTGAGGTGAGAGGCAGGCAAAGAGAACCCCCTGTAAAATTGTGGTTGGTGTGTGTGTCATTTGTTTACAACATCATTCTAATAAGAGCCAGAAGTTTAGGGATAAACAGGAGAAAGGATGAGCCTGAGGACAAGGAAAGGACTGAGTGAGGTAGGGCTGGAGGGTGAGGGTCAGGGAGGAAGGACAGAGAAGCCTGGAATGAAAAAAGGAGCCAAGATACACAACAGAGGCAGGCAGGCAGGCACACTCAGCGAGAGGAGAAGGGAGGAGGAAAAGAGGGCAGGGAGAATCAGAGCAGGAGAGAGTGAGGCAGTTAGGACAGACAAATAGGCAACCATGCATGGACGAGACACAGAAAGAAGCTCAAGGTTTAGCTGTGGGCATCTGGAGCACCCTGGGGGGCAGGGTGAAGACTGTGGGAAGGATTATGAAACCACTCCAACGAGAGCTGCAAGCCCCATCTACTATAACAGTCACCCCTTCAGAAACCCCCCAAGAGAGCTGCTTGTAGATCTGGCATGTGCTGAAGGGGAGAATCTCTGCTTCAAAGTACCTTTTGCTGAATCTTCCTATGAAGGAAGGGCCCGGAGAGTGTCCTTTAATTTCTCTTTATGAAGACAAAATTCCAGGCCAGGCAGTGGTGGCACACACCTATAATCTCAGCACTCTGGCGGCAGAGGCAGGTGGATCTCAGAGGTCAGTCTGATTTATAGAGAGAGTTCCAGGATAGCCAGGGTTACACAGAGAAAGCCTTTCTTGAAAACAAACAAACAACCCCCCCAAACTCCAAAAATCATAATTCATGATCCAATCATTTACCAAAAGGCCTTACCTGTAATACTATCTCGTTGTGTATTAAGTTCTAACATGGGAATTTTGCTGGGACACAAGCATTCCAGCGTGGCACATTTTAACACACCCCTCCTTTATTCTCTTGCTCTTTGCTTTCTTTACACATGTTTGGCTTGGTTTTAGTGAGACAAGGGTCTTGCTATGTAGTCCACGATGGTCTGGAACTCATGATTGAGCCCAGACTGGTCTGGAACTTGTGGTCATCTGCCCTCCACTTTCACTTGTTTTCTTGTTTTTGACACATTTGTGACTTGGCTTTTCGTGGATCCTGCCTTGTTTTTTGCCAAAACATACTTAGTGGTTCTGACTCTACAGCTCTGACTTAGCTCATGTTGCTCTCCTAACATCATAGTCTGCCTGCCTCAGCTTGAAGAAAATATAAAACTGACTCAAAATCAAACATACTAAAATAGTAATAGGACTGTGATTGGATCATTGTTACTTTAATGCCAATTTTTTTCAAAAGGTTAAAAAATATGATATGGTTATATTACACATATAAATAAAAACTATTTAAGTTTGACTTAAGATCACTCATCAAGTCTTTTCATAGGCAACAACTGAATTACCTTTCCCTTCATTATTTTCAAGAAAGGATATAAAGTTAGTATCCCTTTGGTTAAGCAGCTGCTGCTGAGATCCTATCTGGACCAGAGAAACCTATTCTCCATTTTCTCCCTCCAAGCTGACTTTGCAATGTCCTCTGGACTTTACTTTCCAAAGCAGAAATGTGAGCACGTACTTCTCCTACGTAAACTTTGAATGCGTCTTAACATTACCTGCAGGATGAAGTCCAGTCTTTCTTTTCTTCTTCTTCTTCTTCTTCTTCTTCTTCTTCTTCTTCTTCTTCTTCTTCTTCTTCTTCTTCTTCTTCTTCTTCTTCTTCTTCTTCTTCTTCTTCCTCCTCCTCCTCCTCCTCCTCCTCCTCCTCCTCCTCCTCCTCCTCCTCCTCCTCCTCCTCCTCCTCCTCCTCCTCCTCCTCCTCCTCCTCCTCCTCTCCTCTTCTTCTTCTTCTTCTTCTTCTTCTTCTTCTTCTTCTTCTTCTTCTTCTTCTTCTTCTTCTTCTTCTTCTTCTTCAATATATGTCTTTTATTGTCCCCAAAGAGCCCATGTTGTACTTGTAATCAGGATCTTGTTTCTGGAACTGGGTATCTTTGGTCTACCCATCAGCCTGCTGCACTGTTCCCTTCTTAGACACATGGATAACATCAAAAAACTTTCTGATATCCTTGTTTTTAACTGTTGTGGCTTGCTGAATCGGAGCCCTTGAGTTTGAAACAAGTTCAATATCATTTACTTCAAGGATTAATTCATCTCTCTGGCTTGAGAGACAGAACAAGCAACGCCTATTCTCACCTGACCCCTGCGGATGAAGTTTTCACTCAAGAAATTTTGGATTTCAACCAAAGACCCATTCTCCCAAATAATGATGTTGATGGGGGAAGGGAGCATTCACAGACCTCATCTTGTAACTGAAGCCCAGCGTAACTCCCTTGATCATGTTCTGAACATGACTGCAGATGATTCTGACAGTGGCCAGTTCCTTTCTGTCACCCCACCATTTGTCAACACGGAGCCTCTTTTTTTTCTTTCCAAGGAGACTCAGCTGTACACTGATGTGATTAAAGTCCCTTCTCGGAGTTTCCCTGGTGTCCTTCACAAGGACTGCGTGCCCCTTCTGAGTGATGTCGACATTTTCTGGAATGTCAACAGTCTGACTGCTGAGAATGGTCTTCATTCGCACAGTAGATGGGCAAAGAGCGAAGTCTAGTCTTTTTCATATGGCTCTTTGCAACTCTACCTTTCTAACTTCATTTAGCAATTTACTGTGTTAGCCACCATTTTCATTGCTGCGACAAAATACCTGACAAAAGTGACTTAAGATAGGATTTATCCCAGCTCACAGCTTGATATATTATATCTTATAGCAGGGGGGCATGCTGGTAGGAGTGTGTGGTGGTCAGTCAGGAAGCAGAAACACAGCAATGCTGGTGCTCATGTTTTCTCCTTTATATTCAGTCTGGACCTTAGACTCTACAGTCCTGCTGCCCCATAGCCAAGTGGGCCTTTCCACCTCCACTTCGTATCTTTGGAAAACCCTCAATATCATAGAAGTTCGTTCCCATAAGATTCTAAATCCCATCAAGTCAATGATCAAGATTTGATCATCACATCTGCTAACCTTTTCTTTCGTCTTTGCTCCATGTTAAGTCAGACTACTTGTCATTGTAGAATCACAGAATAAGGGTACAAGACTTAAGTGCACAGCTCAGTGAATGCTTGCATTTACATTTGTGTACAACCGTGGGACCACGACTAGTGGTCTTACTTTTTTTTTTTTCTTTTCTACTAGCCAGAACAATGAAATACTATCTCATTGTAGCTCTCTCTGGCATTTCTCTGACCATTTGCTTTTCAGTGTCTTTTCCTGTGCGTACAGGCATTTGGATCTTCTCTGGAGAAGCTGTTCCAATCCTGTGTGTGCTCTGAGTCAGGTTGCTTCCCGGCTCTTGAGTTTAGGAGCCTTCTGTATATTGCACTTATCAGTTCCTCTCCACATACGGAATTTGTAAATATTTTCTTTCTTTCCCAGTGTTATCTTTGTACCCCATCAAGAGTGTCTTTGCAAAAATAAGGTTTATAGGTCAGGGAGATGGCTCATCGTCTAAAGGTGCTTACTGCTAAGCCTGACAACCTGAGTTCCATCCGCAGAGTTCCTATGGAAGAAGAAGAGAAGGGCTCTCAAAAGTTGCCCTTTGACCCTGGGTTCGGTCCCCAGCTCCGAAAAAAAGAACCAGAAAAAAAAAAGTTGCCCTTTGACCTTCATTTGGGTACAGCAGCAGCCCATGCATGAGTGTGCAAACACACAGTTTTAAAAAACGTAAAAATAAATAAATAAATAGACTGATCAAGAAAAAAAATGAACACAAAGTACAATATATCTTAGTTGTTGCTCCCTGTCCCTTTGGTGTCTTAGAGCTCCTCCACTATGATTTTGTCTAAGTTTTAGGTCTACAGTTTTGCCAGTTAGGTCTAGGTTTTACAGTTTGACATCTAGGTCAGGGATCCA
Organism: Rattus norvegicus; assembly: GCF_021556685.1. NCBI lineage: Eukaryota > Metazoa > Chordata > Mammalia > Rodentia > Muridae > Rattus > Rattus norvegicus. Next base: position 129,085,378 of record NC_141538.1, read on the forward strand.
TGTTGAGTTGGCTTTAGAATGTGGCCTAAGGTTGAGGTCTAACTTCACTCTCTGCATGTTGGGGATCCGGTTTCTCAAGCACTATTTTCTGGAGGAAAAATAAAACACAAGTGATTCCTGATGCATGGTTCAGCAACCTTGTTGAAATCATCTGACCATATATGTAAGGGTTTATTTATGGATAGAGGGCATGGCATGTTATAGGACACAAAGATGAGTCAGAGTACAGATTGTCCTAACACATTAGAGTTGGTTGCAGAGAGACTGGTAGAATGCAATTGGATCTCATTTTTGTTTTAAAGGACAAAGAAGAATAAAATTGGTTTAGAGGAAAGTAAAACAGCTCCCTTAAAGGAGAGTTCATATCAGAATTTTACTATTTTGGAGTCTCTTCCTGCCTTAGTTTATCTAATTCATCCTCATTTTTACACATGAAAAAAAAGAAGAGTGAGGCTATTCTTGAAGCCAGAATTACCAGCAGATGAGCTGAAAGGAAGATGTCTGGGTTGGAGAAGGAGCTCAGAGTTTGCCAGTGTACATGAAGCCCTAAGTCTGATTTCCCCAGTCCTGAACGAAACGGGAGGTAACTACAGATTTCTGGAAGTTGAGGCAGGAGAATTAGAAATTCTCCTAGTAAGTGGGAGATCAGCTAGTAAGTGCTAGTAAGTGTGTAGCTTGGGCTTCACAATTCTCAGTCTCATTGGAAGAAGGAAGGAAGAGTGGAAGGAAGGAAGGAAGGAAAGAAGGAAGGAAGGAAAGAGAGAAAAGACCTCAATAGAGTGTAAGAAGAGCTTCTGTCTTTGAGAACTGGTAGATGTAGGAAGGAATGTATCCTCTATTAAATGTACAGATATTCAAATAGAAGTGTAACAATCACCTGTAAGTTGTTATCACATTGTTTTGTTTTTGAGACAGGGTTTCACTATGTATCCTTGGCTGGCCTGGACTCTCTATGTAGATCTGGTTGATATCAAATCCATAGACATCCATCTGCCTCTGCATGCTGAGTGCTGGGATTAAAGACCTACACTTTGACTCCCAGGCACCTGTATGTTTTGTTGCACAAAAATTAGATTTGAATATCTCTCAGGTTTATAGATTGTTCCAAAACTGACCTGTAATTTTAGGATAAAGAAAGGCTCTTAAATCAATCAATCTTTCTTTTTTTCCTTCTTTCTTTTCTTTTTTCTTTCTTCCTTCCTTCCTTTCTTTCTTTTTTTAAAATTGTATTGAGACAGGGTCTCTCCATGTAGCCCTGGCTAACCTGGAATTCACGCTGTAGACCAAGCTGCCTTCAAACTCAGAGATTCACCTGCCTCCCTAGTCCTGGGATTAAAGGCATGTATCACCATCACCCAGGTAAATTTTCTAAGTTATTTTTAATTCTGTATATGTTTGTGTGTAGAGTGCCAATATGCACACAGAAATGCAAGTGCTTGTGGAGTTCAATTCCCTGCAGCTGCAGTTATAGGTAATTGTAAATCTCCCTATGTGGGTGTTGGAAACTGAACTCAGAACTTTTCAAAAGCAGTATGCATGCTCTCTTAACTACTGGGCCATCTTCTCAGTTCCTAAAAACTCTTTTAAAAGGAAAATTATGCTTTCTAGGCTGTGTGCAGTGGTGTACAACTTTAATCCCAGGGGGATGGATCTCTGTGGGTTTGAGGCCAGTCTGGTCTATGGAGTGAGTTCCAGAATAGCCAGAGCTTAATGAGCTCCTGTCTTAAAAAGCCAAAAATAAAAACAAAACATATTTTAAAAAGATTTATTTGTTTTATTTTCTCAATGAGTGTTTTGCCTGCATGTATTTATGTTCAGTGCATATGTGTTTGGTGCCCCAAGACATCAGGAGAGGACGTTGGATCTCTTGGAACTGGAGTTACACATGATTTTGCATCACCATATGAGTGCTGGGAATCAAACTCAGGTCCTTTCGGAGAACAACACATGCTCTTAACTGTTGAGTCGTCTCTCAAGCCCCCTAAAGAAAATGATTTTTATTTTAGCCCTTATGGTGTGGTTCTAGATTAGGTCCATAGAACCATAATACTAATGTCTTTTTAAGATCATCTTTTTTTCCTTATGAGAGAGAGACTGTGTGTGTGTGTGTGTGTGTGTGTGTGTGTGTGTGTGTGTGTGTGTGTGCTGCATGCATACACGCACACGCACACACAGCATGGAGTGAGGATGCCACAGTGAGCGTAGAGGTCAAAGAGTAACTTGTAGAAGTCTGTTCTCTCCTTCTATTGTGTGTTCAGGAATCAAACCCAGGTAGTCAGATGAGGCAGCAGGCACCTGTACTGGATCAGCCATCTAGAAGGCCACTTAATTGTTTTTGAGGAAAAAAAAAGCCATTTTGGAAAAAAAAAGACTTTCAATACTTTAAATAAGTGAAAGAGTGTATTATTGTTTTTGTGTTTTTTTTTGGTTTTTTTTTTGGTTCTTTTTTTCGGAGCTGGGGACCGAACCCAGGGCCTTGCACTTCCTAGGTAAGCGCTCTACCACTGAGCTAAATCCCCAGCCCCTGTTTTTGTTTTTAAGTTCCAAACATAGAGTCCTCTGGACAAACTAAGATGAATCAATGGGTAGTAAGGGTATCCATGTGCTAATGGGAGTCTAAGGGCACAAGAAATCCAAACAGAGACAGGCAATACTCTCAAGTTTGAGAAGAGGATTAAGAAAAAAGTTTAGAATGAAACATTTGTTTTATATACTTTATCTTGTTTAATTTTAGGAATGCAAAGAGCCAAAGACAAATAGTCCTTTCCACCGTAGTGTAGGTGAGCAGACATACTTCAGGAACATCCCTCTGGTCCCCATTGATAATGAAGCTCTAACCCAGGGCCTTGTGCATGGTAGGCAAAGTCATCTACCACAGTTATGCACACACACCCCTGCTCTGAGCTTTGGTTTCATTATGGTCTTAGTATAATTAAACACATTTTAAACTTTGAAGATATTTTCTTGATTATAGATAACTTACAGGTCAACAAGTTCTGGGAACTTCTTACATTTTGGGACTGTGTGCTGGGATTATAAAACAGAAGACATGGTTTAGGACCACCGTATTGGTGTGATGTATTTTTTTTTCTTTTTTTTGGAGCTGGGGACCGAACCCGGGGCCTTGCGCTTGCTAGGCAAGTGCTCTACCGCTGAGCTAAATCCCCAACCCCGGTGTGATGTATTCTTAAAAGATTTTTTTAACACCTGCATGCATGTGTGTGCTCGTGTGTGTGTTGTGTGTGTGAGAGACATGACTGTCACAGTGAGTGTGTGAGGGTCAGAGGGTCTCTCTCCTCTCACTGCATACATGGGTCTTTATGATCAACCAGGAGATCTTTATTTGGACAGACTTATCTTTAGGTTTATCTTTCTTGCTTTGATTTCACTTTCTCACCAAACTATGTTCACTATTTGGGTTTATTTTATTTTAATATGTTTTTGCTCTGGGTAGGATTTGGTTGTCCTTCAGTGGTTCACAAATTTAGAAACTTTGCTCCTGGTTAGGCCATATAATAGCAGATGTAACCATTTCGGAGGAGAGAGTAGGTTCAGCAGGTCAGAGTGCTTCCTGTGAAAGCCAGGGGAATGAGTTCAAATTTCCAAGAGCCATCTGCAAGGCAGGCAAGGCCTCAAAGTGACTCTAGCATTAAGGAGTAGAGAGATAGAGCCTGGGAGCTCACTGGCCAGCCAGGTTCAGTGAGAGACCCTTTCTCGAAAAAATAGAATAGAGAGATTGAGGGAGACTTTCAGTGTCCTTCTCTGGCCTCTGAACGTAAGCATACACACGGGCAGACTGAGCTTTGTCCCCCAAGACATTTATTTGAAAAAAAGGTTGGGCCTAGTGAAAGATTAGTAGCACTGAAGGTAGGGTTTTCCTGCTAGGGCTGTTACGAATGCCTGAGCCTAGCCCCAGTCCTGGGTGGAGCTAGGAAAGCCTGCTCTCTTATATAATTTCCTGCCACGATGTGGCACCATGTCCCACTCTCATCAGAGGCCTAAACCATCATCAGATCTTGAACTTTGAACCTGAAAACTGTGAGCCAAGTAACCCCCTCCCCCAGAGATAGAGAGTAAACACCGGGACTTTGAGCATACTAGGCAAGCAGTCTGATATTGAACTCCACTCCAAACCCTAAACCTCTTTCTTACAGAAGTGAGCTACTTCTGGTATGTCATTTTATTAACAAGAGCTGAATAATATAGTTCTATTAGCTAAAAAGATAACAGAAGTATTGGTGCATTAGGTAATTGCATTTCTCATTTTGCAGGATGGAATCAAACTTTAGCTGCAAGAAATTTTCACCTTTTAGGGTGAAGTAGAGTTCCTGGAATATCTAGTAGTAGGGAAGTTTACATTTAAAACCGTAACTACAGCCACGGGGCTGTTTCTGAAAGTATTACAGAGAGGTTCTCTCAATATTTTCACAGAGCAGTCAGATATTTGTAATTTTTTTCAGTAATCTGTAGTTCAAAGCAAAGAACATAGGACTGGCATTCTGGCCCTGTCTGTGATATATTTATGAATGTTGGCAGTAGTTAAACCCTGTATTTCCTCATTCTTCCTGTCAGAATACCAGAACTATTTAGCTGTAATGATAAATAGGAGTATGGTGACCCAAACATTCAACTCAACAAATATGTAGGTTCTGCAATATAAATAAAAGTCTTTGTGTTTAAGATTATAATCTATTGGTGTCAGACAGGTAAGATAATTGGGATTCAGAGATTGGAGAGTGTGGAATGTTTGTGTGACCAGATTTAGTAAGGGACACAAGAACAAAGGGGTATGGGAGTACATGCTTGTGATCCCAAGATTTGTGAGTTCAAGGTCATCCTCAGCTACATGGCTATCTGGAGGCTACAAGAAATTCTGTCTTAAGCAATAACAACAACTAAGTAAGAGTTGGGTCTTGAGAAATAGGAAAAGGGAGTTATCTGGAGACACAGGACTTTCTCATCTGTCTGAAGCTTTCTCGTAGACTCAATATTTTCATACTCTAGACTAAATGCTGTCTTCTGAATCGTAAACATGTGTTTGGCACAAAACAGGTAATCCTTGAAGGTCTAGGGCCTATCTCTTCCATGTGGAACTTATCAAATTCTCTCCTGTGTTTGCCTAACTCTTTGTTCATATGATCTATTGACTACAGGTTAACAAAACTACCTTCCTTGCTCAACAGTGAGCTTTCTGAACAGCAGCCTGTGTAGTTTGTCTAGGCACTGAACTATGTTTTGCTTATACTAAGTAATCAGGAGTTCAGTTGAATTTGGTCCAAGGACATTGATATTAGTGAGGAGTGTGTTGGTAATCCTTTTTTTTTTTTTTTTTTTGGTTCTTTTTTTTCGGAGCTGGGGACCGAACCCAGGGCCTTGCGCTTCCTAGGTAAGCGCTCTACCACTGAGCTAAATCCCCAGCCCCGTTGGTAATCCTTTTAAATGTGTCTATCAGCTTTAAGTTTTCATTATTCTTTTTCCAGCACTGAGGACCCAACTCAGATCCCTTTGCATGTTAGGCAAGCACTGTTACACTGAACTGCTGTATGCTCAAGCCCTTGTTTTTGAGACAAGGTCTTACTTGGCAGCCCTGGCTGCCCTGGAACTCCCTATCATATTGGCTCGAAACTCAAAAGATCCACCTACCCCTGCCTTCCTAGCCCCTGCTGGGACTAATGGTTTGCTCTACCACACAAGTCATTTATTTCTATTTATTTAAGCTTTTTATTGATTCTTTGTGAACTTCACATCATACACCTCAATACTCCTCCTCTCCTCATCCCTTCATATCTGCCCTCTGCCTTTGCGCTCTTCCCAACCCCGCAAAGAAGAAAGAGTCAAAACAAACAAAAAACCATGTCCTTGTGGAAACGATAAGGTCTTTTTAAATTTTTTTTTTTATTTTTAAAGAGATCTTGTTATGCTGGCTTTGAGCTGGTGATCTTCCTGCCCCAGCTTCCAGAATGCAGATGTAATCCACCACACCTCACACTAGGTTTTCACTTTCGTTTCCTCTTCTGTTCCTTGCCTTATCTCTCTGAAGTACGGACACATTTAAAAATGTTTCAGATGAGAAAACTCTGGATTTCTAATAGTTTGAAGTCACCCAGGTGATAACTGCTCAAAGCTGGAAGGGTTGATTCTCAACCCTCTACCCACAGCTCCTAGATCTGTTGGAGTCAGAGAGAGGGGGAAGTGCATTTTCAGATCTTATTTTCTCCTCTGCAAATGGAAACTAAAGTATCTATTGTCACAAGATCATTATGAAGATTAGGCTTTTAAGTGTATGAAGTCTTAGCTCAATGCCTAGTAGTTAAGTTGGCAGTGCTCGGTCCCTTCTCAGGAAGCTTAATAGCTTTTGGGATTTAGATGGACGAATCATGTAAGAGGTGTTCAGTTCTGGGATGTAGCGGGAAGTCAATGAACTATGCAGAGACAATTGCCTCTCTGTAGCCTCTTAGCAGCTCTGGTCTCTGAGTCATGAGAAAATTTGTCATTATCTTGTAAATATTTAAGATTCGGCTGCTTCCCTTTATAAACCCCCCACGTTTAGAGTGTCACACACTTTTTCTGCCTAGTAAGTATCAAAGACTCAACGACTGCAGTTCTGTGATTTTTCCAGGTCTGAGTGAAATAGGAGACTGGCCAAATAATAATCTCGAGGCTTGGAGTTATTAAAATAAACTAATAAAGCCTTCAAGTCTTGTATGAGTGTAAATGTAAATGAGAGGAACCTAACACATTAAAAAAAAAGGGAGGAAGGAGGGAAACCACTCGTGGTAGTTGTTTCTATGCCCACCTGAAACTAAAGAAATGGTTTTTGAAATGTTTCTCAAGATTTCTCTGCTTTGTTATTCCTGAAGTGATGCAAAGCTGGACTGGTTGCAAGGGTGAAGGGGTAGGGGGCTCTTTCCTGCTAGCAGCTTGACAGTGCTCCAAAGCCAGGGATGGTTGGAGGGGGTTCAAAAAAAGCGTGGGCAATCGGACAGTGACAAGCCAGAGCCTGCACCTCTGCGACCTCCCCCTGGGGAACAGCTAGGCAAACTGCCCCCTTTCCCGCCCGGGGGCCTCAGTAGAGCCGCCCGCAGCCGGGGAGCCTGACGTGAGAGGCGCGACAGCGCACGCGACCCTAAGCTTGCTGGCGTCCTCGCGCCGCTCCCTGGCGTCGGCGTGCTGGACCGCAAGACCCTCTCCTTGCAGGCTCGCTACAGCCAGCAAGTCGCGGGTAGCTCCGACCCTTTCCCTCCTCGGGGGCCCGCCCCCAGCTCGGGCGCAGACGAGAGCCCGCGCGCGCTCGCTCGCTCTCCTCAGCGCGGGTGTGTGCGAGCCGTCCTCCCACCGCGATCCCCTCCCCATTGTTTCCGGGCGACCGCCACGAGCCCCGGAGCGAAGCCCCTCCCCCACGGGTCTACCCCTCCTCCGCCGAGGTTTGACGGGTGTTTGGGGGATCCCCAGAATTAAAGGAGAGGGAGCCCCCGAACCCAGCCCTGGGAGGCTCTGCTCCGGGCCTCCGAGCTATCTCCTCCCATCCCCGCCGGGATCCCTGTCAGGGGAGCGTCGCTGACTCCCCTCCCCCTCTTCCCGGCGCCACTCTCCCTCAGCCCCCTCCCCTCAGCGGGTCCTCCTCTTTCTCTCGCTCCCTCCTCCTCCCCCTCCCCGTCCCTTCCCCCCCCACAATGCAGTTCGCGGCGCGGCGGACATGGCGGTGGAGTCCTGAGCTCGTCGTGTCCTGGCCTCCATCGGCGGCGGCGACGACGGCGGCGGCGGCGACGGGGGCGGCAGCGGCAGCGGGAGGCGGAGGGGGAGCCGGAGCCTCTGAGATGAGGAGGCGTCGCGCGCGCCTGTAGCTCGCGGGCTTCTCAGGTACGGAGCTTCGGGCCGCCGCGCTGCGCGGGCTGCCGAGGGGGTGTGCTCGACCGTGCCCGGAGGCCCCCGCTTGTCCCTTCAGGTGCGGCGCCTCGCAGGTGGCGGGGCCGCTGGGGCGCGTCTCCGCCGCCCCCTTGGGGCCTGGCACTTCCTCCTTTGCTGGAACAGGCTTCTAGGGTCCCAGGGGAAAGCCAAGGGAAGGAGGGAAGTAGAGAGGGCGGCCTGGGCGGCCTGAGGAGGGCTTTGGGGGGCCGACCTCCTTAGAGAAAGCTGGGGCACCCGTCCGACCACCGAAACCTGTTGTAGACAGGGTAGGAGGATCTGAGCTAACGGGATTGGTCTAGCCTTCGCTTAGATCCAGGATGTGTGTCTGTATTGTGTGCCTTTTCTTTCACCCCGTGTAGATGTATATATACACACTTGTAAACACACACACAGAAACAGCGTGTCCCCCCTCCACCCGCCCCCCCCCCGGGCTTGTCCTTGTAGGGAGAAAGCAGAGGTAGGTTTGTGTGGATTTCGTTTCCTGCTCGTCCGCCGTCTCTGTCCCCCGCCCCCCAGTCGAATGGTGGTAATGCGCGCTTTTGACGTGGGTAACTGTGAGATTCGTATTTGTAAACAGACAGCACTTCCCCTGTGTGTCGCCCGCCTCCGCAAGTGGTTTCTGATTCTTTTGATATCAGGATTACAAAAGAATGAGGTGGTTAGACCTCAAAGAAGCAGCGGGATTTCTAGTCAGTACCTGAATGGGATTAATTACTGTTATCTTAACGTTGGTTAAACATTTTAAAAAAAGATCATCAAACTTTAAAACAGATGCATCTTGTACCTTCTGTGAGATTTTAGTTTCAGTATACCATGTTTCTTCATTTGTTACAAAAGTAATATCTTAAACATTTGCCCTTCTGCGATCTTTTTTAATTTTAGTGTCTAGAAGTGCAATTTGAATTGTGTATTATTGGAATGCATTTAATAATTAGCTCACGGAGGTCATATAACCTTTTATATCTATAGACTTATCCCCTCCCCCTCCTGAGTATGCCTTGTAGCAGGAACGTGTTTGAAGCACTTGGTGAAACAACATACTCTGTTTTAAAAGGAATAAAAGATAATCCCAAGTGAATCTGGTAATTTAGGGAAAATGCCATTCCCAAAAGTTGAATTGTGGGAAGTTTTAAATGTCGACTGTGTATGTATGTGTTTAACATTTTCTTTACTCAGAGTCCATGTGTATCCCCTTAGCAACATGGTGTACATTGCATCCTACTACTGATTAACCACAACTTTGTAAAACTATGAAATACTGTTTTATTTAGCTTTCCTTAAGATAGCTTATTAGGATGCAGTGTGCTTTACGATGCCTTTATAAACACTATACAGAGGGCTTAAAAAACATCTTTGTTGAGGAAGATAAGTTTAAGCTGTTTTTTATTTTAAAAACATTATAAACAAAAGAAAGTTACCTAAACCTCTTAGATATGTCCTTTTCTTTGCTTAGTTTTATTTGGCTAGTGTAGAAAATGGTTAAAAAAAATTGTAAAGCTTCCTTAAAAGAATCTAAAAGTGGAAGTGAAAGTGAATACATTTTCATGTTTTAAGTATTGTGAACATCTAACCATAGAAAGTCTTCATTGGCTTAGGCCAAGCTGTTAGTACAGTCAACAAGGTATTATTAACATGTACATAATAAACTTCAAATTTGTAAACTCTAACTTACCTAGAATTACATCTGACTTTGGTTAATTTAACAATAGTGTGTTGCATGTTAAGTTTAGGCTTTAAAACACTTTAACAATAGTGTGTTGCATGTTAAGTTTAGACTGTAATTATTAATATTTTTATTTTATAGGACAGTACTTAAAGGTGATTTTTATTCTTATAGCATGTCCATTTTAGTAAAAATAGAGAACTTTTTTTTACATACATAAGTTTATTATGTTGTCTTCTTTTGGGGAGGGGGAGCTTTTTGAGACAGGGTTTCTCTGTGTAGCTTTGGCTGTTCTGAAACTCAGTCTATAGCCCTTGCTGGCCTCGAACTCACAATAATCCAACTTCTTCTGCCTCCTGGGTGCTGAGATTAAAGTGGTGAGTCACCTCCACCAGACTAAATTGTGTTTTATAGAGTCGAATCAGGATCCAAGGATAGAAAACAACTGAATTTACTGACCATGAAAAGATATGGTTTCAGAGAAGCAAGACATTCAAGACTTAACCTGCAAATACTGATGCTTGTAAGTGTTTAGCACAATTTTTAGCTGTGTATGATGGTACACGATTTAATCCCAGTGTCTGGAGGCAGAGGCAGGTAGATCTCTGTGGGTTTGAGGACAAACTGGTTTACATAGTGAGCTCTAGGCCTGCCAGGGAGGCATAGTGAAATCTAGTTTCAGAAACAAACAAAAAATTGCTAAAACCCACAAACAAACAAAAAGTGAATATTTGAATGTAGCAATTAAGTGAACTGTGTTTCTGTCAAGATTAAACTGCATATATTTTAATACAATAGTGTTAAGAAATTGGTGTTGTCTGTAGTTAGAAGGATGTTCTTAAAACAACAATGGCAACAATAAAATAAGGGGCTGGAGAGATAGCTCTTCCAGAGGTCTTGAGTTCAATTTGACCAACCACATGGTGGCTCATAACCATCTGTAATGGGATCTGATGCCCTCTTCTGGTGTGTCTGAAGAGAGCAACAGTGTACTCACATACAATAAATAAATAATAAATCTTTTTTATAAAGTACTCAGGGTATAGCTTAGTAGTAGAGTACTTGTCTAGTGTTTGTGAAGTCCTAGGTATAATCTCCAATATAACACCCAAAACAGGTTTGTGGTTTGTCAAAAGTAGGATATGCAGATTAAAAAAAAGTTAGAGGGGGTTGGGGATTTAGCTCAGTGGTAGAGCGCTTGCCTAGCAAGCACAAGGCCCTGGGTTCGGTCCCCAGCTCCGAAAAAAAGAAAAGAAAAAAAAAAAAGGTTAAAAAAATTAGAGGGGGCTGGAGAGATGGCTCAGCAGTTAAGAGCACCCGACTACTCTTCCAGAGGTCCTGAGTTCAATTCCCAGCAACCACATGGTGGCTCACAACCATCTGTAAAGAGATCCGATGCCCTCTTCTGGTGTGTCTGAAGACAGCTACAGTGTACTTATATATAATAAATGAATAAATCTTAAAAAAAATTAGAAAAGAAAAAGTTAGAGGACTTAGGAGAGTTTACATGCTTTTAAATAAATTGTTTTAGGTCTGGAATCGTAGGTGATCATATATTTGGAGGAAGTTTAAAAACCAGCATGTTTCCAAGTACTCCACTTTTCAAACATCCAAACAGGAAAAAGTACCTAATGCAAATAATAATTCAGATTTCTCCATTGATTAATAGTTTCAACATTATCTTCATATAAATTTTTTTCATTGTATGCTCACAATTCTGTGTATTGAAGGAGAAAAATTTATTAGACTATTTTTTTCAGGCACTGTGCTAAGACTTTTTTTTGCATTCATTTGTTTTACCTAAAACCCTATGAAAACTTTATAATGAGGAATTTGTGACTCACAGGTTGAGGTATTTGCTGAAGAGCATGGAGTGACAGATTTCAAAGCAGGTCTTTATTCCTAGTATATACATGTCACTTGCTTATCAGATCTAGTGAATATTTTCTCAATTTTATAGAAGAGGAAACTGCCTAAGGTTGATTATTCATTTATTCAACCATTTACTTTAACAAACATTTCTATTTGTACTCTATACTAAGACATGTTTTGAAAAAAAAAGCTTTAAATCTTGTAATTGAATTTACCATGTGAGGTAATTAATGCTTTGAGCTGTGCTTAGAAATGTTTTCTGTCTTGTAGTACAATATTTTTGTTTTTCCAACTTGGCTTCCTTACTAATAGCTTCTATGACCTGTAAGGAAGTTTTTTATTCTTTTTTTTTTTTTTTTAAAGATTTATTTATTTTCTTTTATGTACAGCATTCTGCCTGCATATGTGACTGCAGGCCAGAAGAAGGCACCAGATCTCATTACAGATGGTTGTGAGCCACCATGTGGTTGCTGGGAATTGAACTCATGACCTCTGGAAGAGCAGTCAGTGCTCTTAACCACTGAGCCATCTCTCCAGCCCAAGTTTTTTATTCTTTTGACTTGGATAAACTTAAGAGTTTTCTTGTTGAATACTAGAAAGCAGTATGTTAGGACATTGTTAAGACTATGTAGACTGTCCTCAAATTCAGAAATCATCTGTCTCTGCCTTCAGAGTTCTGGGATGAAGTGCATGCACTAGCATGCCCAGTAGTTTTACTTTATTTTTAATTGTTTATGTAGTTCAAAAAAGAAAATGTATACAAGCTTATTGTAAACCAATAAAATTGAACAAAGACCAACTCTATACAAAACATCTTGTACCTTAAAAACAAATTAGGGAAGGCTGGCAGGATGATTCAGTGGGTAAACGTGTTTACTGGTGATTCTGACAGGAATCCCTGGGACCCATGTGATGCAAGGAGAACAACTTCTGCAAGTTGTCCTCTGAGTTCCATTCTTGTGCTGTGGTTATATGCATGTACATGTGCACACAAATACACACACAAACACATAATTTTAAGAAACTATGGAGAAGTCAGTGTAAAACACATGTAAGGCCCTTAGTAATTCCTTTCACTGAAGGAAAAAGCAAATATTTTCTTTTAATTACACAAGTAAAATAATTTTAAATTGACACTTGATATAGAGTAAGAGTTCATAGTACTATGTACAAATAACTATCGAAAGATTTTAGAAAATTAACTTAATCTATACAGTAGTCTTTTATATTATTCTGATTTACTACTAAAGAAAGGATGTTAGAATAGTTAAGTACAAAATCACATCTAGTTTACAACAGAGTCAGGATTTGATCTGAGACTATCCTAGAGTGCTTCACCAGTACACTATGAGTGTCAAATGTAGTGTGCAAAATGATATGAATTCTGGATAGTTACAGGGTATCAAAAATATTTTGTAAGCACAGAAAGCATGAATTATACAGAATAATTAAAATTAATTTTATCTTTTAGTCATTGTAATTTAAATGATTTTGATTATTCAAATCAGCTAATCATTAACTATTAAGTAGTCATGTGTAGATTTATAGTACTCAGTGGTAAATCAAACTTTTTTTTTTGGTTCTTTTTTTCGGAGCTGGGGACCGAACCAAACTTTTTTTAGACAGGCTTTTAGTATGAGGTTATCCTCAAATTCAGAGATCCTCTTGTCTCCGCCTCTAGATTAAATTCATGTTCCACCATATCCAGTAATTTTACTTTGTTTTTAATTGTATATGTATCTGTGGGTTTGTGCACATTAGTGTGACTGCTCAAGGAGGCCACAAGAGGGCTTTGATTCCTAGGAACTCATGTTATTGGCAGTTAAAAGCCTTGTGGCATAGATGCTGGGAATTGAGCTATCACTTCAGCCCCACATCTTTTTGTTGTTTTTGTTGTTGTTGTTGTTGTTTTTGAGACAGTGTTTCTCTGTGTAGCCCTGGCTGTCCTAGAACTCACTCTGTAGACCATGATGGCCTAGAACTAAGATCCACCAGCCTCTGCCTCCTGAGTACTAGGATTAAAGGTACATATCACCACTGCTGGCTTTTTTCCCCCCTCAATAGCTTCCATTTTTAAAATTTATGTGTTTCTTTCCTTTTTGAAACAGGATCTTTTTATATAGTCTTGGAGTTTACTATGTAGACCAGGCTGGCATATGCCTTCAGGTGCTGGGTTCAAAGGTGTGTGCCACCATGATGCCTGGCTAGCTTTTATTTTTATTTTTTTCAGAATTTGTGTGTGTGTGTGTGTGTGTGTGTGTGTGTGTGTGAGAGAGAGAGAGAGAGAGAGAGAGAGAGAGAGAATGTATGTATGTATGTATGTATTTATGTGTGTGTGTATACATGTATACCTACATGTGTGTGTATAGTACAGGTTAGAGGACACTTGTGGGAATCAGTACCCTCTTCTGGCCTCCTCCAGTACCTGTACTCATGTGGCATGTGTATACACACTCACACACACACACATACACACACACAAACACACGGGTGCGCACACACGTAAAAAAATCTTTTAAAGTACCACAGGTTAGTGGTATACACAATTTAGTGTACTTGTAAGGTTGTGTAACCATTGCAAGCATTTAATTCCTTAGTATTTTTATTATCCCAGAAAGAATTTACTAACAATTACTTCCCATTTCAACCTCTTATACTTTTGATGACTGTCTTAGTCAGGGTTTCTATTGCACAAAACATCATGACCAAGAAGCAAATTGGGGAGAAAAGGGTTTATTCACATTGCTGTTCATCACCAAAGAAAGTCAGGACTGGAACTCAATCAAGCAGGTCAGGAGGCCCGAGCCTCCTGCATAGGCCATGGAGCCATGTTACTTATTAGTGGCTTGTTTTCCCTAGCTTGCTCAGCTTGCTCTCTTATAGAACCCAAGACCACCAAGCCAAGGATGGCACCACCCACAGGGGGGCCCTTCTCACTTGATCACTAATTGAGAAAATACCTTATAGCTGGATCTCATGGAGGCATTTCCTCAAAGGAGACTCCTTTTCTCCTGTCAGGTTGACACACAAAACCATCCAGTACAGTGACCACTAAACTTCCTCTGGAGATTTTGCTTGTTTTGGGCATTTTATAACTGCAGTCATGTGATGTGTGTCTGTCTAGTTCCACTAAGCTTAATGTTTTTTAGGTTTACCCATACTGTAACCAGCACCTTCATCCTTATTTATGAAGTAGTATTGCAGTCTCTGAAATGCCTTAAATTGTCTTTATCTATTCATCATTTGATGGGTTTTTGGGGGTTTCCAGGTTTTTTTTTCTTTCTTATTTTAAAAATCAATGTAAGTGTGGTTTTTCTTGCCTGTACAGTTAAGAGTGATCTTTCTGAATGTTTTGATATATTTGTGTTCAGTTTTATTAGGAACTGCTGTTTTTCCAAATTGGCTAGGCAGTGGAACAATGTTGTGTGTGAGGTACCAGATTACCTACATCCTTATTGTTACTTGATACTGGGGCTCACGCCTTCCTTCTTCCCTTCTTCTTTCCTTTCCTTTCCTTTCCTTTCCTTTCCTTTCCTTTCCCTTTTTTTTTTTTTTTTTTTTTTTTAAGATGGTCTTGCTACTCAACCTTTGCTAGCTTGGAGCTTACTCTGTAGACCATCCTAATTTCATAGCTATCTTCCTGCCTCTGTCCTGAGTGCTGGACATTGTGCCCTGCTTTAAAACCTTTTACTATAAACTCACTTTTTTTTTTAAAGATTTATTTATTTATTGTATGTATGTGAGTACACTGTCACTGCCTTCAGACAGACCAGAAGAGGGCATCGGATCCCATTACAGATGGTTGCGAGCCACCATGTGGTTGCTGGGAATTGAACTCAGGACCTCTGGAAGAGCAGTCAGTGCTCTTAACCACTGAGCTATCTCTCCAGCCCTAGACTCACTTTTAAAAAGACATGTTTTATTATTTGTGTGTTTATGTGTGTATGTCTGTGTATATATGGGCATTTTGTGGACCTGTCTATCTAGAAAAGGGTGTTGGATCTCTTGGAGTTGGAGTTGGCATTCTCTAACATGGATGATGGGAACTGAACTTGGATTCTTTAGAAGAAATATAAGTTCTCTTAACAGCTAAGCTGTCTTTCCAGCCCAGGTTATAGACTTTATAGTGTCATGCAGGAGCCTTTGGAGGTCAGAAGGCCACGTTAGATCCCCTAAAGCTGGAGTTAGAGTGGATTATCAGCCACTCTGTGGGGTCTAGGAATTGAACCTGGGTCCTTTGTAGGAACAACAAAGGTTTCATTAACAGCTGTTAATTAACTCTCTACTAAACTTTTGTTTTTAGATATGTGATTTACAAATCTTTTCTTTCTTTGGTTTTTTTAAGACAAGGTTTCTTTGCATAGCCTTAGCTGTACTGGAACTTGCTCTGTAGACCATGCTAGCCTCAAACTCACACAGAATCCCCTGCTTCTGCCTCCTGAGTGCTGGGATTAAAGGTGTGTGCCACCATCATCTTCCTGCTATCTTTTTTTTTTTCTTTTTTTCGGAGCTGGGGACCGAACCCAGGGCCTACCACTGAGCTAAATCCCCAATCCCCCCCCCCCTTTTTTTTAATTGGGGTAAACAGTACAGTTTAAAAATTTTTGAGATTATAGTAAAATACTCAAAGATTTTAAGTTTTGTAAAATTAATAGTTTAATAGTTTATGTAAAGTGGCTAGTTTTTGTAAAGTTAATAGTTTATGGTATTTAGTCATTAGTCATTACTTCATTTTCTCCTACACCATTTTATCCTTTTTGACTATTTTGTGGTTGGTGACTGGCTTATTTTATTTAGCACAAAATGGTCAAAGTTAATCCATATTATGGCATATTTCCTTGTTCTTAGAACATTTATTTAGAGTTGTATATGTGTATGAACCCTGTACATGCCTAGTATGTAGAGGTCAGAGGATAACTTGGAGGATAAATGGAGGGTGTCTCTCCCTCTATTATGTGGGTCCTAGGATTTGAATTCAAGGTTATCATGCTTGGTGGCAAGGACCTTCACCTGCTGAGCTAGATAAAATAAACCAGTCACAAACCACAAGTACTTTACAATTCCTTTCATATGTAGTGAAAAAAAGAATATAAAATAGTATTTTACTTTATTTTCTAAACTGAATTACATACCATTACACAGGTAGTTAAGCATTTTCTTTCTCTGTAGACACTTGTGTTCATTTTTTAGCTCTTGTGAATAATGCCACATAGAAATAAGATATATCTCCTTAAGTGCTTATTTTTTTTTTTTTTTTTGTTCTTTTTTTCGGAGCTGGGGACCGAACCCAGGGCCTTGAGCTTCCTAGGCAAGCGCTCTACCACTGAGCTAAATCCCCAACCCCGGTTTTTATTTTCTTTTTTGGTGAAATTGCTACATTTATATAGTGTTAGTCATTTCTCTGTATTGGAACAAATAGCCTAGATAGTTAATTTAGGAGAGATACTTTATTTTAGTTCACGGTTTTAGAGTTTCAGTTCTTGATCTGTTGCTTCTGAGCCTGTTGAAAGATAGTACACCATATCAGTAGTATGTGCTGCAATGTGCATAGTAAAAGAAGAAATGTGCTGGTGTCTTAACCTGTTCTTTAGGAACCATATCATCAGTGATTTGCAGACTTCTCATTAGGTTCTTCCCCTTAAAATTGTTTCTACTACCTCCCAATAACACTAAGGTAAGGAGTAACAAGTATTCCTTTAGGGGAAGTTTAAGATCCAAATTGTAGCATTGTGTTCCCAGTTTAGGAAAAATTATATCCTTCAGGCATTTAATCCCAGCACTTGGGAGGCAGAGGCAGGTGGATCTCTAAAGTTTGAGGCCAGCCTGATCTGCAGAGCTGTTTCCATGACACATAAGAAAACTCTGTCTCAAAAAAACCAAAACAAACAAGAAAGGCTTACATTTATCTTAAAATTTAAAATGTTCATTTATTTCAATCCTTAAAGTTTTAAGTATTCCATCATTAAAAATCCAAGTCTGGGGACCTGGGGAGATGGCTCAGCAGTTAAAATCATTTGGTTTTCTTGCACAGGACCTGGTTCAATTGTTAGCATCAAAATAGTGACTCAGTGTGGTCTGTAACTTTAGTTCCAGGGATCTGATGCCCTCTTCTGTTTTTCTGTAGCATCAAACACAAAGGTGGTGCACGTACATAGACGTAGAGCACTCTTATACATAAAATAAAAATTCATACATCTAAGAAACAATGCTATTAAAAACATCCAATTTCAAGTCTGGAGATGAAGCTCAGTGGTAGGGTATTTGCTTAACTTGTTTAAGACCTGAGATTTTTTTCAGCATTATAAAAGGAAAAGTCCATACTCTCTGAGATTCTAGGCAAACTCATGTGTGAGCATTTGTGAAAAAAATAAGTTAGAAACTTCCAAGGTACGGATAGTGCAGGATAAATACCTCCATTTCAAAAGGTAAAAAGGGAAAAAAAAGCATGGAGAGTTTAGGACCAAAGCATGACCAAAAACCCGGTAGGACAAACAGACAGACACTTTGTGTGTCCTGGCATCTCTTAACTTTTTGGGGTTTCCATTGGAGCATTAGCTTTCTTTCACTAACAGCTCCATGATTTTTTATCTTGTCGGGTGCTTCTTTCAGTGACTAAGCCTGACATACATTGCCTAGCTTTTTTTGACTTTGCTTTGAAATCTCAGTGGCATTTTTCATAATTCCAAAAACTTGAAAAAACTCGTGTTATTGAAGGCCTGTTTCCTAGCTGATGGTAAGAGGTGGTGGTTGGATCATGGGATACCTAATTTCATTAATGAGTTCATTCGTTGATGAGTTAATATTGAATGGGTAGTTGGGAGATGGGACTTGATTAGAGGAAGTATGCTTTTTAGAACATGTCTATGAAAAGTGTGTCTTAGCTTTCTTCTGTCCCTTTCTGTTTGGCCACCAGAAGTTTTACAACATCCTTTTCTGTAAGATGCTGTGCTTCATCTCAGATCTACGATAATAGAACCAAATGACTGTAGGAATCTTTGAAACTGTCAAAATAAATCCTTTCCCTTTAAACCATTTCTTGTGGAAGTTTGACAGGTTCTACTCTCTTTATGAAGCAGTGTACCCTTCTTGGCTTCATCCTTAACATCCCCCAAACTTGTTTTTCCAAACTACAAGTTCCCCAAATCTTTCTGCTCTGTTTCTCTTTGCTCTCAGTTTTCTGTAAAGGCTAGTTTGCTCTAAAAGCAGCCAATACTTCATAGGCCACTGTCAGAGTGCTTTGCTACCTAGGAAATTTCTTTCCATATAAATTTATCTGTTATCTTTAAGAGAATTTGAATAAAAGCCAGCCATCCTACTTGCCACTGTTTAAAAAGGGTAGCCTGTTATTCAGTTGTCAACACAGGCCCTTCTGTCTGAAACGTCATCAGCACAGCTTTTACTGGCCCACATTCCTGTCAGCATTCTAGTCTTTTGAATCCCATTAAAATGACCAGTGAATTATTGGTTGCTTTCAGCCTTTTTGGCTTTATCTAATTTTCCTTCAAACTTTTCCAAACTTCTCCTTCAAGCTAGTTCCAAAGGCTCTGACATTATCTTAGGTTTAGAAACATTGCAGATCTCAGGTAGCCTAGGCGGTCCTCAGGTTTGCAGGGTTGTTGAGGCTAGCCTTGAATGCTTCATCCTCCCTCCACCTCTCAAGCATTTGTGAGGTGTCCAGCTCACCAATTTATTGTTTTGGAGTAGTTTTTCCTGGTTGTTTTCCTTTTTTTAAAAAAATAAATACCCAAACCAAAACTGAAGAAAATCACCTTATAAAGAGAAAAGGTGTATTTTGGTGCACAGTATTGGAAGTTTCATTCTAGTTGACTGACCTTGTTGGTATTTGGTGAGATCGAACATCATTGAGGTAGTGAGTTGCAAAACTTTATCCTACATCCAGGAAATTAAGTTAGTCCCCCCTAAGGGCATGCTTCTAATGATTAATATTTTAAATTTAATTTTAAAGTTGTAGAATTTGTAAATTGTAAAATTGTATCCCCCAACCCACCCTGTGTGTGTGTGTGTGTGTGTGTGTGTGTGTGTGTGTGTGTGTGTGTAGGTCAGGACAGATAGCCTTCCTTCGGTAGACAGTCCTGTTTTCATTCTATGACATGGAACCTAGTTGTCAAACTCAGGTCCTTAGGGTTGGTGGCAAATGTCTGAGCCACTGAGCTATCATTAGACTAGGTCCTATGTTTAAAAGTTTCCACCACCTTTGTTATTGCATGGACCTTTTGCAAAAAATAAGATCCAAATTATGTAGCATGGGTTATTCTGGTTTTAATATATTTGAAGAACCTTTATAAAACCACAATGATTTTAGCATTTGTGCATTTCCACCAACAGTACGCAAATGTTATACTGCAATACCTTTTTGTTTTGTTTTGTGTTTTGACCTTATTTCTTAGTTCAAAACTATCCTGAAGGCAGGTTTGAATAGCCAGTAAGCTCCTGGGATCTGCCTTTTCACCTGTAGTTGCCCACTGCTACAGTTACAGATGTGCACCACTGGTGATTAGAATTTGAAGTCAAGTCTTCATGTTTTTGCAGCAGATACTTGTCCATTTAGCTGTCTCTTCAGGCCACTTTATCTGCATCTCTTAAATTGTCTTTTATGAATGTTTGAAAATAATGTTTGTTATATTTCACTCCAGATTTATTTATATCTGTTTGCCAGAAAATAAATGCTGTGTAATTTTCAGGGCCCAATACAAAATGAAAACATAGAGCCTCTTGTTTAAGAAGTAGGAACAAATACCCACAAAGCTGCTAGAATATAAAGTTTACTCTTTCTTATGGGTAATTTTTTGTTTTGGGACCCACTGAGTTTAACCGCTTTGTGAGTATGGATTTGTAGCTAGGCATTGGAGCCTGGCTGTTTAGTAGTAGGCACACAACTGTAGGATATTATATCCTCTTCCCATTCTTCATTGTGGCAAAAGGTGAATAAGGTCTTTGCGTTTAGTTATTAATGTAGCTTGTATGTATGCACTCTCACATGCCACAGCACATGCGTATGTGGAGGTCAGAAAACAACTTGTGGGAGATAGTTTTCTTTTTTCCACTATGTGGGTTTTGGAGATTGATCTTAGATTATCAGGCATGGTGATAAATACCTTTACCCACTGAACCATCTCATTAGCCCTAATGAGGTTTTTATAAAACAGAACAAAGAAAGATATAACACAGTGTTTGTTGGAAACATCAAGTTAAGTGGATTACAGTAAAGCAGGGAAACCTCAGCTGTAGGCTTCATATACTATCCGAGGATATTTTAGCCTGTGGGTAGTTGAAGCTTGGGATCTCTTTGACCATTCCTGGTAGTCATAAGGCTGTTAGGTCAAACACAGAGCCAGGCAACATTTAGTTATTAAGGGGACAATAGATAGAGATTATTTGTCTCTCTGTAGTCTTAGTTCTAATTCAGTTTGCCTTGTAGAATTTTTAACACAGGTTTGACTTTTTTCCTGGAAATTTCAGTTCACTTCAGTAAGATACTTATCTACAAAATATTAAAGACTAATAGAACGCAACTAGAAAATTAAAAAAAAAGGGGTTGGGGATTTCTAAAAATATAAACCATTTTCTTCCAAAATTTTTTACATTTATTTTATATGTGTGTCTGTTTTTGTGTATGTATGTGGTCATGCATATGCATGTATCGGTCAGAGGATAATTTGGGGAGTTATATCTTCTACTATTTGAGTGCTAGTGATTGAATTCAGGTTGTCAGACTTTGAGACAAACTCCTTTATAAGCTGAGCCATCTTGTTGACCTTATTTTTTTCTTTTTTCTTTTTCTTTTTTTTTTTAAATAAGATGTGTCTGTTTCTGTATGAATTTAGGAAGAGCCATTTATTTAAGGAACTTTAAAAACATTTTGTGTGTATTGAGTGAGTATGTGCATGTGAGTGCTGGTGCCCATGGAGGCCAGAGCTGTTGGATCCACTGGCCTGGGATTTATAGGTAATGGTGAGCCATATGTCTTAGTTGCTGGCAATTGTAGTTTGGTCCTCTGCCAGGGCAGTACATTCTCCTAACCTCTGAGTCATCCCTCCAGCCCTTGGCAGCCCTGTATAGAACATCAAGAATAGGAAAAGCAGAATGTGTTTATTATTAAAATACAAAAACACAAAATCCAGGAGCAGAAACTTTTTGTTTTTGTTTTGTTTTTGTCTTTCAATACAGTTTCTCTGTGTAGACAGGGCTGGCCTTGAATTTAGAGATCCACTTGCCTCTTCTTCCAGTGCTAGAATTTGTGTGCTACCACCACCTGGTGCAAAAACATTTTTTACATTTGTAAATTATTGTAGATTTTACTAGAAAATACTAAAAAAGTTAATACACACTGATGAGATGGCTCAGAGGGGCTTGCTGATCTAAGTTTGATCCCTAGAATACACATGAAGAGAAAGAGAACGACTTGACTTTATAAAGTTGTCCCTGACTTCTACCTGTACACTATAGTACACTGTAGTATGCACAAATAACAAATATATTTAAGAAGATTTATTTTCTGTATATGAGTGTTTTGCCTATGTATATATGTGAGCTGTGTGTGCCTGGTATGCCCAGTATGCTCAGAGGCCAGGAATAGGTGATAGAGCTGGAGTTTTTGTTTCAGACAATTTTGAGCCACCAAGTGGATTCTAGGACTTCAACCTGGGTCCTCTGAAAAGCAGCCAGTGCTCTTTTTTGTGTTCCCCTCATGCTCCCCAAGACAGTCTCACTATGTAGCTCTGACTGGAACTCACTGACCTTGAACTCACAGAGCTTCACCTGTGTCTGCCTCCAGTGCTGGGATTAAAGGCGTATGCTACCACACCCATACAGCCAGTGCTTTTTTTTTTTAATCCAAATGTGTTTATTGGGAAGGTTCCCACTCATCTTGAATCAGGGGCTTTCTTTCAGTGCTGCTTCCTCCTGAAGGAAGTTAGCCTTGCTTTTCCACCTGTAGGCTGACAGAGTACAGTGGCACAGCCAACACACAAGACTACCAGTTGTGCATGGCTAAAGACCATGGTGATTTTATAGCATCCTGGGCATTTCACATCCATAAAGTAGGAATTGGGGCTCTGCACCAGGCACTTTTTCTTGTGTTTCCTCTTCTCCTCTTCTGGAGAGGGATGAAGGAGGTCTTGTAGGGAGGTCGTCACTGCTGTAAAGGACAGCCAGTGCTGTCCTTTAACAGTAAGCCATCTCTTTAGTCCCAGAACCTAATACTTATAAAAAAACAAATATAGTTTTTTTTTCTTTTGTTCAACTGGTAGACAAAGGCATGAAAGACAGGTGCAAAAATAAATCATCTTTTGCAACTAACAACTCACTGTACAGTATGAGTTTTGATACATGTAAGAAGAAGTATAATATGACAGCTCTAAATGATAATGGTGGTGATAACAAGGCTTGTTTTGAACATGAGTTATGGAGTTGAACATACTTCTCTTACTGTGAGTGGATGTTCATTTCAATGTTGTATTGGCATTACAGAGCCATAGTGTTCCTGAATGTGATATTTTAAGAGTATTATAACTTTTTCTTTTTTTCATTATTATTTTTATTGGTTATTTATTTACATTTCAAATGTTATCTCCCTTCCCAGTTTCCCCTCTGGAAGCCCCCTATCCCGTCCCCCTCCCCTTGCTTCTATGAGGAAGCTCTCCCATCCACCCACCCACTCCTCCTACACCACCCTAGCATTCCCCTATGTTGGGGCATCAAGTCTCCATAGGACTAAGGGTTTCTCCCCCCATTGGTGTCAGATAAGGCCATCCTCTGCTACATATGCAGCTAGAACCATGGATTCCTCCATGTGTAGTGTACTCTTTGGTTGTTGGTTTACTCCTGGGGAGCTCTTGGTTGGGGAGTCTGGTTGGTTGATATTGTTCTTCCTATGGGTTACAAACCCCTTCAGTTTCTTCAGTCCTTTCATTAACTCCTCTATTGTGGTCCCCGTGCTCAGTTGGCTTCGAGCATCCACATCTGTATTGGTTAGGCTGTGGCAGAGCCTCTCAGGGGACAGCCATACTAGGCTTTTGTTAGCCTGCACTTCTTGGCACCTGAAATAGTGTCTAGGTTCGGTGTCTGCAGATGGGATGGATTCCTAGGTGGGGTAGTCTGTGGATGGCCTTTCCTTCAGTCTCTGCTCCATACTTTGTCCCTGCATTTCCTTTAGACAGGAACAATTCTGTTAATATTTTTGAGATGGTGGGTGGCCTCATCCCTCAACTGGGAGCTTAACCACTGGATATGGTCTCTACAGGTTCTCTCTACCCTTTGTTTGGTATTTCAGCTAATGTCATCCCAGTTGGGTCCTGGGAGCCTCTTGTTTTTCTGGCATCTTTCTAGTGGCTAACCCCAGTTTCCACCCAGCCCCCACTGCTACACACCTCTTTCAATTTCCTGACCCTCTGTACTTCCCCCTTCCCCCCCACCCCCAAGTGCCTCCCTCCTTCTACCTTCAGTGATTATTTTGTTCCCCTTTCTAAGTAGGACTGAAGCATCCACACTGGTCATCTTCTTCAGCTTCATATGGGCTGTGAGTTATATCATGGGTATTCCAAGCTTTTTTTCCCTAATAACCACTTACTGAGTACATACCATGTGTGTTCTTTTGTGACTGGGTCGCCTCACTCAGGATATTTTCTAGTTCCATCCATTTGCCTACGAATTTCATAAAGTCATTGTTTTTGATAGCTGAGTAGTACTCCATTGTGAAAACGTACCATATTTTCTGTATCCATTCCTCTGTTGAGGGACATTTGGGTTGTTTCCAGCTCCTGACTATTATAAATAAGGCTGCTGTGAACATAGTAGAGCACGTGTCTTTGTTATATGTTGAAGTATCTTTTGGGTATATGCCCAGGAGTGGTAAGAGAAGTATGAGGTCCCAATAAGCGAGAAACAATCCATTCTAAAATGGTTTCTAAAGTAAATGGTTAGAAGAAATTAATTAGATGTCAAAGATCTTTAATAAAGAATGTTGACATTATGATTATGTCTATCCTTGATTCATGTAGAGATAAAAGAATAAAAGAGGGGTTGGGGATTTAGCTCAGTGGTAGAGCGCTTGCCTAGGAAGCGCAAGGCCCTGGGTTCGATCCCCAGCTCCGAAAAAAAGAACCAAAAAAAAAAAAAAAAGAATAAAAGAATTATGGGTATTGATAGTACACCCAGATCAAGCATCAGTTGTTTCAGAATAGACTTTATTGAGAATTCTTGAACTTAAGTAAGCCTTGAACGGTGATTAATTAATTACGTGTGAAGTTTCTTAAAGAAATACTTGACTTTACAATAAAAAATAAATGAAGATAATAGTAATCTAGACTGAAATTAAAGCAGGATATATAGAAGACTTTCCTACAAATTAGAATTACAAATTACAGTTCCACCTGGATGAGATGTAGATATACCTGGACTTGTTTTCTTTTTGTGTGTATTGTTTTGCATGTATCACAGTTACAAGTAAATTGACTTAATGTTCTGAGCTTTTTGTTTCAGATACTTTTGTGTTTATATGAGTGTTTTATATAATTAGACTTGACTACTTTGATTCATAATTGAATAATATTACCCAGTAAAAGTCAAAGAAAGGGATATACTTTAATTCCAGGGAATTTGTTTTTGTTGATAGAAGACTCAAAAAACCCAATTTCTATGATATGTAATATATAAGGTATTTCTGGTGTACGAATACTTTAACAAAATGCAACATTTTTAAACTATGTGTATAGTCTGTTAAATTTAATATTTCTTCATCAGTATAATTTTTCTATTAATTTTTTTAGAGAAAAGTAGACTGATTAATTTTAATGTGCCCTTTACTGTCACTTTCTTGAATTCACAGTAAAATTGAGCAGAATATAGAGTTCCCTTTTAATTTTTGTCCTTCCATGTACATAGCCTACCCCTACCATCAAAACTTGGCACTACAATGATAAATTTATTACAGCTGATGACTCTACACAACAAAGCTATCCTGCAAAGTCCATAGTTTTAAGCAGCATTTGTACTTGGGAGTGTTATGTGGGTTTAAGTAAATATATAATAACGGAATTTAAAAGTTTATTTACTTGAATTTGTTTATATTTCTCATGTTTAGAGAATCCAGTTAGAAGTAGGGTGTGGTATAAATTGACCTGTTAGTAGAAAATCATTTGGGTGCAAGACTTTATTTAACACTGGGGATACTTTAACTTTTTAAAATTAATTAATTATTCACTTTATGTCAATATCAGGTCCCCCTTTCCTCCCAGTTCCCCTCTTACAGTTTCTCCCCCATTCCCTCCTCCCATTTTCCTCTGAGAAGGAGGTCCTCCTGGGTATCTCCTCCTTGTACATCAGTCACTACAGAACTTTACTTACAGTGCATAGAGATTGAAATTCTGCAGCTCTTCAGTTTTCCATTTCCTTACAGTGATGGGGGCTTATGATTTTAGGTTTTATTTTCTGTTAGTGAAAATTTTTATGAGGCAATATAAAGCAACTGTTTTTTTTTAAAGCCTATTTTTTTTTGTTTTTTGTTTTTTTTTTTTTTGTTTTTGTGGGTGTTTTGTTGTCTTTTGAGACAGTCTTACTCTGTAGTCTTAGGTGGCCTTGAAGTAGTTATGTAGACCAGGCAGGCCTGGAACTCAGAGAGATCTGCCTGCTTCTGCCTCCTGATAAATGAGTATTTAAGCCCTTTTCATACGGCTTTCTGAAGAATGTTTCTTTAGTTTCAAGAACACATTTTAAGTTTTTTTTAAAAAAATACCTAATAATTAAACATGTTTTTGCATTTAAATAACAGATTTTTATTTTTATTTTTAAATCCTATAGTTTGCTTGCCTAAACTAGATTTGGAACAGTTCATATACCTGAGACCTGCCATTTTACAGTATCAAATTGGGAAGAATCAGATTTTCAAATAATGGAAGAGCCCAAGACTTCTAAAAACGAAAATCATGAACCAAAGAAGAATATTATTTGTGAAGAAAGCAAAGCAGTTAAAATTATAACTAATCAAACCTTGAAGCCTAGAAATGATAAGTCCATGACAGAAATTGGGACCAGCTCTCTGAATAGAAATAGTAGTAAAAAAACCAAGCAAAATGATATTTGTATAGAAAAAACAGAAGCTAAATCATGTAAAGTAAATGCTGCCAGTGTTCCAGGCCCTAAAGATTTGGGGTTAGTACTTCGAGATCAAAGTCATTGCAAAGTGAAAAAGTTACCAAATTCACCCATGAAAGCCCAGAAGGGATCTTCACAGACAAAATTAGAAAAGGCACCTAGTTTACAGGCGAAAGCAGAAAAAGTACCAAAGTCTCCGAATTTACCAGTAAAAGTAGAGAAAACGCCCTGTACAACAGCAGCAGCAACAACAGAAAAAGCACTTAATTCACAGAGAAAAGAAGAAAACGTACCCACTTCTCAGATGAAATTACAGAAGACACCCAGATCACCTTTAGAGCCAGAAAATGTGCCTAGTTTACTGTTGAAAGAAAATGTGAAACAGACAGAATCACAACAGACTGGGAAGAAACTTACAAGCTCCTTTGTTTCTATGGATAAAAGGAACAGTGCAGCTCTACAAGGAGAGAAGTCAACCCTGGAAAATTCATCACTATCTCAGAAGCAACAGACACAGGCAGATAATATTGCTGATTCTGATGACAGTGCTTCAGGGATGGAAGATACATCAGATGATTTGAGTAAGTATAAATACACATAGTGCTTTCCACAAGCTCCATTGTGGGCAGGATTTTTCTATGTTAATGTTCTGTAGTTTTTCTCTGGTTTAACTACTTTAATTACAAAAAGTTGAAAACAAATAAGCAAAACCTCTATGGTGTGTATATGCATCTGTCTTAGTTATAGGATATGGACATATGAGTTTAGTGAGTGTTTATGAGTACTCTACCTACTGATAGTTAGGATGTCTTCTTATCCTTGTCTGTTTTAGACAAGGACAGCTGATCTACCACTGGGCTACACCTTTGGCCTTCTACACTATTTAGGTTTTTTTTTTTTTAAAGATGGTCTCATTGTATATCTCATACTGGCCTTGAACTATGTGACTCAAACTGACTTAGAATTCTTTTTTTTAAACTTTAAACTTTATTAATTTTGTACATATATCTGTGTATAGGTGTGTGTGTGTGTGTGTGTGTGTGTGTGTGTGTGTGTGTGTGTGTGTGTGTGTGTGTTTTACATGTGCATTCAGAGGCAAATGGTGTTAATGGTGTTGAATCTCCTGGATCTAAAGTTAGAGAAGGTTTTTACTCACTTGGTACAGGTGCTAGAACTTGAACCTGGCTCCTGTCAGAACAGTATATGCTTTTAACTGCTGAGCCATCCCTCTAGCCCTAGCCTTGACTTCTTTTTTTTTTTTTTTTTTTGGTTCTTTTTTTCCGGAGCTGGGGACCGAACCCAGGGCCTTGCGCTTCCTAGGTAAGCGCTCTACCACTGAGCTAAATCCCCAGCCCCCTAGCCTTGACTTCTTAATCCTCGTATCTCAGACATCTCTGAAGTGCTGGCGTTACATGACCTTATCACTATACCCAGCTTTCTAGTCTTTAAAAAAAAGTAATCTTCATCATATATTTTCAATTACTCACCAAATATGTATATATGTGTTTCTGTTTGTAGTCCAGTCATGTGTTCGTGGTAGAAAACTGAAAACAAACCCAACTCTAGGTCTCAGGGTAGCTTCCGATTTGATGCTGTGATACAAAACTGATTTTTCAGTGGTAAAACCTTGGGTTGAGAAAGTATATGATTTAATTTTGTTAAACGTGAGACAGATTATAAATGCAGTTCAATATTGATTAGAGCAGGAATTTGAGGGCATGATAAAATTTCAGCTTTCAGGGCATCTTTTGGAAAATGAGTCTTTTGTGTTATGACATAACATTATGAGTGATTTTTTTTTTTTTTTTTTGCTTCTTTTTTTTTGGAGCTGGGGACTGAACCCAGGGCCTCGCGCTTCCTAGGCAAGCGCTCTACCACTGAGCTAAATCCCCAGCCCCATTATGAGTGATTTTAAGAGACATCCAAGAGGTCAAAGATAGTTCTATATAAAGTTTTCTATCTTATTTCTTTTAAAATCTTTTTGGCTTCAGTTCACCAGAATTTTTGTTAGGAGTTAAAGTAGAAGCAGAGAATAAAATATAAACTGTTAAAATTTACTTGAACTTACTGTAATTTTTTTTTTTTCTTCTGTTCCACTGGATGTGTGTGTGTTGGGGAGAGAGAACTTTTTTTTTTTTTTAAAGAGAGTGTCCTTCTGTGCTGTACTGGACCAGGCTGCCCCCCAATCTCTTTAGTGCTGGGATTATAGGCATGGTCACCACATCTGAGCTTTACTTCTGTTTTAAAAAATGCTTTGGCTGACTTTGGTGGCCATTCCTTTTTAATACCAGCACTAACACTAAGAAGAAAGGAAGGTGGGTCTCTGTTAGTTTGAGGCTAGCCTGATTTACATAAAGAATTCCACACTAGCCAGGGCTACATCATGAGACCCTGTCTCAAAAACATGTTTTAAATTACATTTTATACGTAAGCATGAGCCACCATTTTTAGGTGTTTTATTTTCAATTAATTATGTAAGTGTATGCATATTTTCTTCCTATTCTCCTCTGGTCCCCTCTGGTTTTAGGAAACTTATGTAGTTTAGGTTAGCCTGAAATTGCTGGGTAGCCAAAGATGAAGACCTTGGACCTTGTACTCTCTTGATCTTATCTCTACTTCCCAAATGATGGTAGGATGCGCTCGCGCTCGCTCGTGCGCTCTCTCTCTCTCTCTCTCTCTCTCTCTCTCTCTCTCTCTCGGTGGGGGTACTTTTATTTTGTTTTGATTAAACCAGTGATTTGGGAGAGGCAGTCTTTTTTCTGTTGTTTTTATGACTGGAGAATAAAGTTTACCTTGTCGTAGAAATAAAAATAAATTGGGGCTGAGGATGTAACTCACTGGGTAGAACAGTTGCCTAGTATGCATAAAGCCCGGAGTTGATTACTAGCACCTCTCTCAAATTTGTTTTTCTTTTACAAATGTTTGTTGCCATATTTTGTGAAATGTTGGTAAAGAGTTCAGAAGTAAGGCTGATGAGTTGTCTTAGCAGTTAAGAGCACTTGCCATTAAGTTTGATGACCTGAGTTTGGTTTCTGGAACCCACATGATGGAAGGGAAGAATTGACTCCCTGAAAATTGTCCCCTGACTTGCACATATTTCCCCCACTCCCCAATTTTTTTTATTTTCAGAAATAGCTACCTTTTCATTTCTGGTTAGGATATGGATGATAGTCTGTACTTAATTGGGTTTGCTTACAGTTTCAGAGGTTTAGTCCATTGTCATGGTGGGGAGCATGGTGGCATACAGGTGTTAGTGCTGGAGAAGTAGCTGAAAGTTTGACCTCTGGATCTGCAGGGAGCAGGAGAAGAGAGAGAAGACTCAGCTTGGAGTAAGATTTTTGAAAAATCGAAAAAGCCCACCTAGTGGCTTACTTCCTCCAACAAGGCCACACTGCTCAATCTTTCAAATAGTGTCACTTCCTGGTAATCAAGTATTCAAATCTGTATTCATTCAAACCACCACAGTTTAGAAACAGACATTTTTAAAGAATGAATAGAACTGTGTTTTTGTATATAAGAGCAAATACCTGAAGGAAACAGGTGAATGAGCCAAGTGACTATTGGGAGGAGAATGTGCCCGACCTGAGCTTATTAAACTTTTAATATTCAACATGAGGATATAGACCTTTGAGTGCTAGAGAACTTGTACAGTGTAGAGAACTTTCTGAAGCTCTGGATTCAATTCCATAGACTGAGCCCCACCTCCAAAAAAAACCAAACCAAACCAAAAAAACCCCCAAAGCACACACCTTTACTCTAGGTATGTGTTAGCTTACACCTGTAATGTAAACATTGGGAGGCTGAGGCAGGAGGATTGCTGTGAGTTCTTGGCCAGTCTAGGCTAACAGAGTAAGACTCTGCTGTAAAACACCACCATATTGGCGCCTCTGCCCAAAGCCACCAACAAACAAAAGTTAAACTTCAATATTCATGAGAGTCTTGCGGGAATCATTGAAATGTACATTGTTAGGCCTCTTTCCCAGAAATTTGATTTAGAACATCTAAATTAGTGGCCAGAGAAACCAAATTTCTAATAGGTTCCTGGCTGCTGCTGGAATGGGAGATTTAGGTAGGGATATGGGTAGGTGGGTGGTTAGGGCTAATCTGATGAGTATCATACCTTAAGTCATCATTAAAATTTTTACCAGCTTTCATTATGTTTGCAGTATATTGCTAGGAGTCACATAATGTTCATAGGTTTTAGTGTTAGCCACACATTATAGTAAAAACTAGTGATATATGGAGTAGTAGTACCCTGACTTGCACATATTCCCCCACCCCCATTATGATGTAACACTGTAACTGCCCTCATTAATTTTCTTGTTAATGCATAAATGTCTTAGTTGTGTAATTTTCTTGCATTGTCTCTAAAGGCAAATGGCCACCTAAGGTAGGGCTTTTGCTTTTGCTTTTGCTTTTCCGTGAATACTTGTCCCCTAGATAGCCACATAGGTAGGCAGCTAGCTCTCTTTTAACCCCTTGTTTCTTTTTCATTTAAATTTATTATTAGTGTATATGTAAGATATGTGTATATGTTTTGAGGTGGATCTAATAGTATGTACGTGGCAATCAGAGGACACTCTCTCTCTCTCTCTCCCTCCCTCCCTCCCTCCCTCCCTCCCTCCCTCCCTCCCTTAAGGTGGGTTTTCAGGATTGAATTCAGGTTGCTAGGTATGCGTGGCAAGCACTTGAACCCCACTGAGCCTTCCTGCTGACCTCCCGACCCCGGCCTCCTTTCATTCTCAAGACAGGATTTCTCTGACTTATCCAAGCTCTAGTTGTCCTGGAACTTATTTTGTAGACCAGATTGGCCTTGAACTCACAGAGATCTGCCTGCCTTTGCCTTCTGAGTGCTGGGATTAAAGGCGTGCACTACTATCACCAGGCCAAAAGTCAGCCGTTTTAATATATTTAGTCATACAAATATCATTATTATCTAGTTCCTTATTTTCAATCATGCCTCAAAGAAACATTGTACATATTAGCACTTACTGTTCACTAGCATCTCTTCCTATAATCACTAATCATATAAAACATTCATATATAAAACTTTATGGACAGGCATTTTCTATACTTATTTAATAAGTGTATTAACATCTTCATCAAATTCTAGCGATCTGTGGTACATAGTTTGGGGCAGTTTACTAGTTTTTATTTCAGTGTTGATTCTAAAAAAGAAATAATTTCATACTTTTAAAAAAGATACTTTATTTCTTACAGATTTATTTATTTAGTATATTTAGGTGTACCTGCCTGAGTTTTTATGTACTCTGTGCTGGTAGGTATCTGTGGAGGTTAGAGAGCATCAGATTCCTTGGAAATTGAGTTACCTGGTATGGGTACTAGTAATCAAACCTGGGGTCTTCTACAAGAGCTTTGAGTGCTCTTAACCACTGAGCCATTTTTCCACCCCTATTTTATTTTTAATTATGTATATGTCTATGTGATGGTATGTGCATATGAGTGTAGATGTCTAAGGAAGCCAGAGACCTTGATCTGATATTTTAGGTGGTGTGGGTAGGTGTCAAAATCTGGTTCTCTGGAAGACTAATATATGCCCTATCTCTGATGTAGGGTCTTGATATGTAGCCTTGGAGCTCTTGGAACCTGCTATGTAGACCTGGCTGGCCTTGAACGTGTACAGATACACCTGATTCTGCCTCTTGAGCTCTGGTATTAAAATGTGTGTGCCACCATACTCTGTCTTATTTCTGATTTAAAAACAAATCACTATGTGACTTTTTCTAATTATTATGTTAGAAATGATAATTTTATGGGATTTGCTATTATTTATCAGTCATGGAGGGAAAGTTAAACTTTTTTTTTAAAAAGAGGGTTATGTTATTATATTGTCTTGTTATTAATAGTTTTTCCTGAGCTATAGAAATAAACTAGATTTTATCTTCTATACCTCCATAATAAAAGTCACTAAAATTTCCCAAATATTAGGAGAGAATTCAGAATAGCATATAGTATATCATTTTAATGCTTATCATGCAGATTGTGACATTGTACTCAGAAAGCAAAAACAGGTGGATCTCTGTACATTCAAGACTGACCGAGACGTTTTCTTTTTTATAAAAATTTTATTTCAGTACACTGTAGCTATCTTTAGACACACCAGAAGAGGGTATCAGTTCCTATTGAAAATGGTTGTGAGCCATCACGTGGTTGCTTGGAATTGAACTCAGGACCTCTGGAAGAGCAGCCAGTGCTTTTAACCGCTGAACCATCTCTCCAGCCCCTTAAATTTTTTTTTAAATAAAAATTAGTATTTATATGCATGGGTGTTTTGACTGCATGTATGTCTGTGCTCCACATATGTGTCTGTTGCTTGTGGAGGCTGGAAGAGTGTGTCAGATCTCCAGGAACTGGAATTATAGACAGTTGTGAGCTGACTGACTTGTGGGTGCTAGAAATTGAACTTAGGACTTCCAGAAGAACATCCCAAGAAATCTGTTCCTAGGAAAAATCTGAGGCACTTACCTTACCAAGTAACATTTGAGTATTTGTGTTTTTTAAATGTTTTTAAATAATTCTTTTTTTTAAAAGATTTATTCATTTATTATATATAAGCATACTGTAGCTGTCTTCAGATACACCAGAAGAGGGCATTGGATCTCTTTATAGATGGTTGTGAGCCACCATGTGCTGGGAATTGAACTCAGGACCTCTGGAAGAATAGTCGGGTGCTCTTAACCACTGAGCCATCTCTCCAGCCCTTAAATATTCTTTTAAAAATAGATTTATTGAGCTGGGTATAATGGCTCAAACAAGTGGATCTCTGAGTTTGAGGCTAGCCTGATTTAGTGAGTTGTAGGACAGCCAGGGCTGTGTAAAGAGACACTGTCTCAAAAAAAAAAATAGTTTTATTTTTTGTGCATGGATATTTTGCCTGAGAGTGTGCTTGTGTGCCATGTGTGTGCACTGACTCTGGAGACCAGGAAAGTGTCAGATCATCCGGAGCTGAAGTTGCATATTGTTGTTAGTTGCCATGGGGGTGATGGTAACCAAACCTGAATCTTTCATAAGAGTAGCAAGTGCTCTTAACCACTGAGCCATCGTTCAAGTCTCCTATAATATTTTTATTTAAGAATTTGCTTTTTATTCTAGACAGTCCTTTGCCCTTTGGTAGGAAATGTACCCACTTAGAAATACTATTTCTTTTTTGTTTAGAAAATTATAACTTTAGTATTTTAAAACACACACACACACACACACACACACACACACACACACACACACACACATCCTCTCTCTCTCTCTCTCTCTCTCTCTCTCTGTCCCCCTCCCTCCCTCCCTCCCTCCCTCCATCCCTCCCTCTTTTTCTCCCTCTCCCCCCCCCTCTGTCCCTCCTTCCTTCCCTACCCTTACACTTACCTACCGTAAATTCAACCAGCCAAAGGTGAGATTGACTGTCAAGCTTTCTGTATAAGGCAAGTAGTTGGATTTTGAAGACAATAGGTTGTTTTATTGATTGACTATAAAAAAAAATAGTTTGTTCGTGTGGGTGTTTTGCCTCCATGTATGTCTCTCCGTCTTTCTTTCTCTCTCTCTCTCTCTCTCTCTCTCTCTCTCTCTGTCTCTCTGTCTGTCTGTCTGTCTTATTTGGCCTGGTGTTAATGGAGGGCAGAAGAAAGCAGCAGATCCCTAGAACTGGATTACAGACAGTTTTAAGCTGTTATGTAGGTGCTAGAAATAGAACCTTGAAAAGCGGAAAAGCTCTTCTCTTTTTTCTTCTCTTTTCTTTTCTGTTATTTTTTTTTTCTTTTTATCTTGACAGAGTCTAGTTCTGACTGTTCTGAGACTCACTGTGTAGATCAAATTGGTTTTGAAGTCTGAGAGATCTATCTGCCTCTGCTTGCCTGCCTTCAATGTGCTTAACTGCTAAGCCATCTGTCTCTTCATTCCCTTAGCATTTCTTTTTTGTTGTTTTTGTTTCTTTTTAGGACAGGGTATCTCTGTGTAGAGCTTGATGTCGTGGACCTTGCTCTGTAGACCAGGCTGGCTTTGAGCTCACCGAGATCTATCTACCTTTGTCTCCCAAGTACTGGGATTCAAGGTGTTTACCACCACCACTTGGCTTCCACTGCTTTCTAAAAAGATTACATTTATTCATTTATGTATGGGTGTATACATGACATACATATATGGATATAAATTCTGGGGATTGAACTTAGGTCATAAGGCTTAATGGCCTGGCTAAGCCATCTCAGCCATCTCATGAGCTCACCATGCATGCATACATATATATATTTTTTTTTGACCTAAACTAGCAGCTTGTACAACCAAGTAGTTTATAGAGAAAGAATTTACCCCCATAGTTAAATGTTTGTTTTATAATTTTAATGATGATAATTTATTTAATAATGATAACTGATTGCTTCTTTTTTAGGTAAAATGAAGAATGAAGAATCTAACAAAGAAAATTCTTCCGAGATGGACTATTTAGAAAATGCCACTGTGATAGATGAATCTACTTTGACACCTGAGCAGAAGCTAGGTTTGAAACAAGCAGAAGAACGTCTAGAAAGAGATCACATCTTTCGACTTGAAAAAGTATGTTATGCTATGTTAGTTATTGAGGGAGAAATACATGCTTTATGACTTTTTCCAGAGGGTAACACTTAACACTTTGTGTCACTTTTATTGATGAGACACATAGTATTCTGGTCTCTTAGGCAACCTTCCACCCCCATTCAGCCAATGCACTTGTAAACCCTCCCCCTTTTTTTTGAGAGACAGTCTTATTGTGTAGTCTTGGCTGATCTGGAACTCACTATGTAGATGAAGATGAGCTCAGACATCTACCTACTTCTGCCTCTTGAGTGCTGAGATTAAAGGCAAGTCATCATGCCTGGTGTAAGGTGACGTATTTATTGTAGGCATTAGCAAACTATGGCCTATCTCTCTTGTTTGAATACGGCAAGATATATTTTACCTCCCGTTTTTGTAAATATTTACTGGGATACAACCGTGCTCATTTTCTTTATATATTCTCTATGGCTGCTTCCATATTGTGATGGCAAAGTCAACTGGAGACCATTTGGCCTGATTAAAATATTTATGGTTTTCTTTCTTTTCCTCTTTCTCTTTTAGTTTCCTTTTATTTCTGCTTCTCCTTTCCCTTTGCTTCTTCCTTCCTTCCATTCCTTATTGTTTCCCTTTTATGACTGTAACCTAGGCTGTACCTCATATAGGCTCCCGAATATTGTGATTATATGAATGAATGGCCAGGCCTTCCGAGTATTTCCTGTTTTTCTTATTTTTAAAAAATATTTATTTAAATTTCTAATTATATATTTGTGTTATTTGTATGGGATATGTGCATGTGAGTGCAGGTACCCTTGGAAGCCAGAAGAGGGCATCAGATGGAACCAGAGTTAATCATGGTTGTGAGTTGCCGTGTATGGATTCTGGGAACTAACATGGGTCTTTTGGGAGAGCAGTAAATACTCTTAACTACTGACTCATCTCATCTCTTCATTCCCTATGTTTACTATTTTTCAAAGCTTAAAATATTTACTAAAATGCCACCTTGGTTGCTATAAGTTGTTGACTGATGATTTACTCCCTCATTTAGTAAATATGGAGTGCTTGCTATGTGCTAACAACTGTGACAGACATTAGGTATATATTGATTAAAAATGGCATGTTACTTTTCCATCAGAAGTCTAGCTGGAAATGTAGTTCATTAGCAATGCATTTGCCTATCAAGGAAAAGGCCTTGGATTTAGATCCCCCTCCCACAATTCATTCAGTTATTCAGATGGATGAAAATAAACTATTAAATGCTGCTTTACATTATTATAATATTGTTACATTCTTTCTCTCCTTTTACTGATATTTTAAGTAAAAAACTGTTTTTTTGGTGTTTTGTGTCTGAGTGCTAATTAATCAATTTCTTAATCTGAAAACACATTCATAGGTTAAGCAATAAAAACACCACTAGATATTGAAAAATTAAAAATCAAACTACAGAGAAATGCGTACTTAAGATGTTTATAAATATGTATACAAAAAGATAAGTCATTATTCTCAAATAAGAATGAGATGAAGGTAAAAGTATGATTTTGTAAAGTTTAGGGAAAAAAATACCTAGATAAAAGAAATCCTTGTGAGGACACTTTGTCTCATTGGGTATTCATTTATTACTGTATCCATAATTAGAGTTAATATGCATATTAGTAAAGCACATGGAATTTGGAGTCATCTGGTTTACTGTCACTTACTGATAGCTAAAAATATGCTATTTAACCCTTTTGAAAAGGTTTTTTCCCCTTTCTGTTTACTTAATGTGTATAGATAGGTGTTTTGCCTGCATGTGTGTGTGCTGTGCAACATGTGGGTGCTTGGTGCCTGCAGAGGCTGGGACAGGGTATCACATCTTATGGGACTGGAGTTAGAAAAGATAGTTGTGAGCTACCATGTGGGTGTGGGGAATCAAACCTGGATTTTCTTTTCTTTTTTTTTTTTTTGGTTCTTTTTTTCGGAGCTGGGGACCGAACCCAGGGCCTTGCGCTTCCTAGGTAAGCGCTCTACCACTGAGCTAAATCCCCAGCCCCAAAC